>NC_064924.1:86425119-87737619 GCF_023897955.1 Schistocerca gregaria | reverse complement strand
CGCAATTTCAACTGCATCACAATGTTATGGAGATGAATATTTCTAAACTCTGCCATGTTCTGACAAAAAAAGCAGATCTTACCATAGCAACAAGAGAAATTAAGTACTACGCTATAGATTCCGCTAAACTTCCAGTATGTAATTATATCACATCAAGTACAGTTTCTCGGGAAACTTCAAAGGCGATTTTTTCTGTGAATTTATGAAAAACATTAAGAACAACTTATTTCCTGGCATTTTTTAACCGTGTTTCACTACGCAGCAGAAAGCAGCCTCAGCTATTTTCAAACTGCGTATTAACAGCGCGACAATCAGAGCACAATAGTACAGAGACTGTGACTGTACTCGATTTTTAAAATAAAAACTAAATAGGTACACCGTGATTAAGAAAAACCTCGATAGCTGTTAATGCATTAGAATATCGTAAAGTTTCATTTAACATAAACTTTGTAATGAGATGTCTAATACATACGTAGGACCTACTTCCAAGAGCACACACTAGTGTGCCTGTGCTACCGTTTCTGACCAATCGTCGCGTTTGTGTTTGTTAACATCAGGTTTATTCTTATGATGAAGAGAGTGTAGTATTTCGAAAAGCAATAATACGGATTTCCGCGTAATATTCCTCGACTTCAAAGTTCACTGCCAGGCCACACGGAGCGCTGCTCATTCTCCGTTGCCATGCCGTAATACGGGTCTCGGAGTTCTGTGCTGCCATCTTTCGGTGGCGCCTAACAATGGTCTGTTAGTTCGGTAGTTTGCCAACTGATGACAGCACCTTAAGATTTATGGTACCATTTAATATTTTCGAGTTTTATGGAAAACATTTTAACAAGAATATGTTAACTTACGTCCGTTAATCATATATTACTTTCTGAAAACAAAGAAGTTTTATAAAGTGGCTTGAGTTGTAGCTGTTTATGATCAAGGGGCTTCACACCCAGCAAAACATTATGTACTGTAATGTTATATATGCATCCGGTATTGCTTTCAGTGTATAGAGACGAATGTGCAAAACTTTTTGAACAATTTTTGAAGGCGTGCGGTGCTCAAATTCACTGCTACGCCCATAGATGTGAATTAATACGAATTTATGTAGAGACGAATGTGCAAAACTTTTTGAACAATTTTTGAAGACGTGCGGTGCTCACATTACTGCTACGCCCAAAGATGTGAATTAATACGAATTTATGCAAATTGTAAACAACCGATCGTTCGATTTCAACAGATGCTAGTGCTACACTGTTGTTAGTTCGCAAGTAGGATGTGATCTGTGTCAATACAATCAAGAAATATGCCCTCAACACCATCTACATTTACATTGCACAAGCCACCCAGCGGTGTGTGGTAGAGGGCACTTTACGTGCCACTGTCATTGTCTCCCTTTCCTCTTCCACTCGCGTATGGTTCGCGGGAAGAACGACTGCCGGAAAGCCTACGTGCGTGCTCGAATCTCTCTAATTTTACATTCGTGATCTCCTCAAGAGGTATAAGTTGGAGGAAGCAATATATTTGCTACCTCATCCAGAAACGCACCCTCTTGAAACTTGGACAGCAAGCTACACCGCGATGCAGAGCGCCTTTCTTGCAGAGTCTGCCACTTGAGTTTGCTAAACATCTCCATAACGCTATCATGCTTGCCAAATAACCCTGTGACGAAACGCGTCACTCATCTTCGGATCTTCTCTATCTCCTCTGTCAACCCGACCTGGTACGGATCCCAGATCCCACACTGATGAGCAATACTCAAGTATAGGCCGAACGAGTGTTTTGTAAACCAAGGTTAACGCCTCGAAAAATGAGGTGAAATGGTATTGTTAATTTAATATTTCTAACGATTCATCCTCAGTTGTTACATGATATACGAAAGATAAGCATGCACACAGACAACATTTCATCTCAACAAAACAGTCCGTAGTAAGTACGTTTTACTTATTTTCTTCCCTTGGCTTAATTTTTTATTAATGGACCAAGTGTGAAAATATTGATAATATGATGTTGAGTGTCATAACAAAAATTACCACACAGTACTATAAGAGTTCGTGTTTAGAATACTGATTAGAACCACGTTGCTACTTTCATAAGTATCCGAGTCACAGTTTCAGTCAGCCCATGTAGCGATGATTCAAAAATCAGCAGAACTGGAGAAGCTGCCACAGTGTTTTTATACCGTTCTTGTCAGAAGTAGGGTTAGTTTCTAATTTTGTGAATGAAAGCAAAGTGTGAAACCTCCCCCACACTCACTTGCTTTCATTACCAGGAATATTAGCAGTTGTATAATGTGAATTGCATTGCTAGTAATTAGCAGCAATATAAAAGTTCAATGACCCTTGTGACTTTCCAGGCACAGTTCCTATTTTGATTGCTAACTGCATTGCGTACCCATCCACATGTAGAGGAGATAACCGTGAATATTCAGGACGACTTGAAGAACTCCCTGATTAAAAGAACCGTAATTGATAACGTAAGTATGCAAAATGAGTACTGATACAGTGTGCCATCGAAGCCATTATTTTATTTGAAAGGGATGATAAATAAATGTGAACTACACAGTCAGTGAATAATGAAAGTTCCATTCTCACCTTGTTTAAACCATCTCATACCCCAGAACTTTCTGCCATGTATTTAGTGATACAGACTTGCCAGAGTGTGATACTGATTCGTCCATCCTTCACTATAGGACTACCGTTTAGCACAACCAGCAGTGCATTACTTTTTGGGCAAGCCTAGTAATACAGTGTGTTCTCTGGACTTCTTCAGTATGGTTGGTACCAATCACACCATACAAAATACTCAGTAAAGTTACACTTTTAGCAATTTTACCTACAACATTTCAATGGTTAGCCCAATTACAATCATACCACTAAACAAATACTATTAACACTATGCGTTACTTTCTACATTTTATACCATTCTGTCAGGCTGAATCCTGTGAGACAGCAAGTGGCCTGAACTGTACAGTTAATACAACACATCATTCATACTAGGTATAAAACTTACTGCTCTTCAGCAAGAATGACAAAAAATTCGTTTCTGTAGGACATGCAGAAATTATGTATTTAACTGAAGTAAATGTTTTTATTTTTAATTTGTGGAAGACAAACAGAAAACACTTGTGTGTGTGAGTGTTTATAGTGTGCCACACTAATTCTTTTTAATTCCACAAAAAACAGTAATGAAATGAAATGAAATGACATAAAGAAGGTGAGAGCTAATTGCAGTCATACATTACAGCATTCATTGCATGAGGAATGGTATTCAGTCTTTAACAGTAGCACACATTTAATATCTTCACTGTCATCTTCAACTGGTAGTAGTTCAGCATGCACATTTTCTTCTGCAGCCTGACGTTCCTTCCCAGACACAACTTAATCATTCAGTAAATCGCTGACATGTGTTCCTAAGTCTCCTCCAGTGCAAATTATGTGGACAGAAGAGCAGTCCCTTACATCAACATCGCAAAGTCCTTCACTGCCTTGTTATTTTTTGTCAGTTTCAATCTTCTAACAGCATCCTTAGGGAGTTCAAGATCTTCCTTTGTAACAGTCACCAAATGTCTGCCATAATATTCTTGTATCTGCTGTACTACTGATTTATTTTTCATGTTGACTTGTGGAGGAGGTTAGGGTCAGGAATGCGCTACGGAAGTATTGGGGCCACTAAGTGGCACTGCTAGTACTTCGTGGCCCAACCCAACCAATCCCCTCTCCACAAGGAATCCACGTGTCCCTAGCCTATACCCAATCTGTTGGAGACAATTCAGAGAATGTTACTTCTGAAGCCACTGGTCCGAATCTGAGAAATAAATTTCAGTTCTAGAATCATCATGTGCTACACTGATAATGAGTCGATGAACAACAGATTCTACGAAACCATCAAGTTGCAGCACTTTCTCCTCCTCTTTTATCACATGCCATACTATATCCCGGCAATGACATGTGAAAAAGCTGCATGTGTTACCTCCAGGATGTCTGGCAGCTTAACAGTCTTGTTATTTCTCATGACAAATCCCTTAACTTGGCTCCAGATCGGTTCTATTAGGTTCATAGTGTAATGGCGCAGTTGCAAATATAAAAATTCAGCATTTGTATGACGTGCTCAATGTAGTGTAAATGATGGTTTTTTTATGTTTCAACAACACTTTTCACTCAGATTCATGTGAGACTAAAACTGTGGTACAACGCAAGGGACACAGTCCAAATAAAGAGTATTTGCTTTTTCATTTTTCCTAAAAAATTAAATTGTTGTTTTGTTGTTGTGGTCTTCCATCCACAGACTGTTTTGATGCAGCTCTCCATGCTACTCTGTCCTGTGCAAGCTTTTTCATCTCTGAGAAACTACAGCAACCTACATCCTTCTGAATCTGCTTAGTGTATTCATCTCTTGGTCTCCCTCTATGATTTTTACCCCCCACGCATCCATACAATACTAAACTGCTGATTCCTTGATGCCTCAGAATGTGTCCTACCAACAGATCCCTTCTTCTAGTCGATTTGTTCCACAAATTTCTCTTTTTCCCAATTCTATCCAGTATCTCCTCGTTAGTTATGTGAGCTAAATCTTCAACATTCTTCTTGTCTAAACTATTTATTGTCCATGCTTCTCTTCCATACATTGCTACACTCCATACAAATACTTTCAGAGAAGACTCTCTGACACTTACATCTGTTCTCGATGTCAACAAATTTCTCCTCTTCAGAAATCCTTTCCCTTGCATATCCAGTCTACAATTTATATTCTCTCTATTTTGAGCATCATCAGTTTTTTGCTTCCCAAATAGCAAAACTCGTCTACTACTTTAAGCTTCTCACTTTAAGTTTCCCATTCCCTCAACATCACCTGATTTAATTCGACTACATTCCATTATCCTCGTTTTGCTTTTGTTGATGTTCATCTTATATCCACCTTTCAAGACACTGTCCATTCCATTCGACTACCTCTTCTGTGTTTGTCAGAATAACAGTGTTGGGAAGAATCATAAGGAAACGCAATTGCTTGTTCGCCCAGTGCTTGACTATTGCTCAGCAGTGTGGGATCCGTACCAGATAGGGTTGATAGAAGAGATAGAAGAAGATCCAATGGAGAGCAGCGTGCTTCGTTAAAGGATCATTTAGTAATCACGAAATCATTACGGAGATGATACATAAACTCCAGTGGAAGACTCTACAGGAGAGATGCTCAGTAGCTCGGTACAGGCTTTTGTTGAAGTTTCGAGAACATACCTTCACCGGGGAGTCAAGCAGTATATTGCTCCCTCCTACGTACATCTCACGAAGACACCATGAGGATCAGAGACATTAGAGCCCACACAGAGGCATACCGACAATCCTTCTTTCCACGAACAATACGAGACTGGAATAGAAGGGAGAACCGATAGAGGTACTCAAGGTACCCTCTGCCACAAACCGTCAGGTGGCTTGCGGAGTATGGATATAGATGTTGTTGGCAAATCTCAAAGTTTTTATTTCTTCTCCACGGATTTCAATTCCTACTCCAAATTTTTCTTTTATTTCCTTGACTGATTGCTCAATATACAGATTGAATAATATCGGCGATAGGCTACAACCCTGTCTCACCCATTTCTCAACCACTGCTTCCCTTTCATGCCCCTCAACTCTTATAACTGCCATCTGCTTCCTGTACAAACTGTAAACAGCTTTTCACACCCCGTATTTGTCCCCTCGCACCTTCAGAATTTGAATAAAGTATTCCAGTCAACAATGTCAAAAGCTTTCTCTAAGTCTACAATGCTAGAAATGTAAGTTTCCCTTCCTTAATCTAAGATAAGTTGCAGGATCAACATTGCCTCACATGTTCCAACATTTCTATGAAATCCATACTAATCATTCAGTAGGGCAGCTTCTACCAGATTTTCCATTCATCTGTAAAGAATTTCTCAGCCATGATTTACTAAACTGATAGTTCAGTAATATTCATGCCTGTCAACATCTGCTTTCTTTGGGACTAGAATTATTATATTCTCTTGAAGTCTGAGAGAATTTCACCTCTTTCATACTTCTTGCCCAAGGTTTCGTCAGGGCTGGCTCTCCCAAGACCATCAATGGCATATTGTGTACTCCTGGGGCTTTGTTTTGATTTAGGTCTTTCAGTACTCCATCAAATTCTTCACACAGTATCATATCTCCCACTTCATTTTCATCTACATGCTCTTCCATATCCATAATATTGCCTTTAAGTACATCAACCTCGTATAGACCCTCTACATACTCCTCCCACCTTTCTGCTTTCCCTTCTTTGCTTAGGACTGGTTTTCCATCTGAGCTCTTGATACTCATACAGGTGGTTCTCTTTTCTCCAAAGCTCTCTTCAATTTTCCTGTAGGCAGCATCTATCTCACCCATAAGTGATATATGCTTCTACATCCTTAAATCTGTCCTCTAGCCATCCCTGCTTATCCATTTTGCACCTCCTGTCTATCTCATTTTTTAGACGTTTGTATTCCTTTTTGCCTGCTTCATTTGCTGCATTTTTATATTTTCTCCTTTCATCAGTTAAATTCAGTATCCCTTGTGTTATCCAAGGATTTCTACTAGTCCTTGCCTTTTTACCTACTTGATCTTCTGCTGCATTCACTAATTCATTTCTCAAAGCTATCCATTCTTCTTCTACTGTATTTCTTCCCCCTGTTCTTGTCAATTGTTCCCCAATGCTCCCCCCTCAAACCCTCTACAATCTATGGTTCTTTCAGTTTATCCAGGTCCCATCTCCTGAAATTTCTACTTTAGTGCAGTTTCTTCAGTTTTAATCTACAGTTCATAGCCAGTAAATTGTGGTCAGAATCCACATCTTCCCCTGGAAATGTCTTAAAATTTAAAACCTGGTTCCTAAATCTCTGTCTTACCATTATATAATCTATCTGAAACCTTCCAGTATCTCCAGGCCTCTTCCACTTATACAACCTTCTTTCATGATTCTTAAACCAAGTGTGAGGACGGTTAAGTTATGCCCTGTGCAAAATTCTACCAGACAGCTTTCTCTTTCATTCTTTGCCCGTAGTCCATATTCACATACTAATCCTCCTTCCCTTCCTTTTTGTACTATTGAATTCCAGTTCCCTGTGACTATTAAGTTTTCATCTCCCTTTTATCACATCATACGTATTGTCAATCTCTTCATCGTCTGTGTTGCTACTTGGCATATAAATTTGTACAGCTGTGGTAGGCATAGGCTTTGTGTCTATCTTGGCTGCAAAAATGCATTCACTATGCTGTTTGTAGTAACTTATCTGGGCTCCTATTTTTTGTTGATTATTAAACCTACTCCTGCATTACCTCTATTTGATTTTGTATTTATAACTCTGTATTCACCTGACCGTAAGTCTTGTTCCTCTGTCACCAAATTTCACTAACTGCCACTATATCTAACTTTAACCTATCCATTTCACTTTTTAAATTTTCTAATCTACCTGCTCGATTAAGCAATCTGACATTCCACGTACCAATCCATAGAATGCCAGTTTTCTTTCTCCTGATAACAACGTCATTCTGAGTAGTCCCTGCCCGGAGATCCGAATGGGGGACTATTTTACCTCCAGAATATTTTACCCAACAGGATGCCATCATAATTTAACCAAACAGTAAAGTTGCATACCCTCAGGGAAAAATTACAACTGTAGTTTCCCCTTGTTTTCAGCTGTTCGCAGTACCACCACAGCAAGGCCATTTTGTTAATGTTACAAGGCCAGGTCAATCAACCATTCAGACTGTTGTCCCTGCAACTGCTGAAAAGGCTGCTGCACCTCTTCAGGAACAACATGTTTGTTTGGTCTCTCAACAGATACTCCTCCATTCTTACAGTATGGCTATCTGTATCCCTGAGGCACCCTCCCCACCAACGACAAGGTCCATGGTCCATAGGGGAGTTAAATTGTTATGCTTTCTTAATTTAAGCAACCTTCATTAGCAGTCTCTCATAAAATATTGACAGTTAAGAATTTATGCATTATCCATAATTTTTTCTTTTTTTTTTTTCGGTTACCAGACATATGTATTTCAAATTGAATGAACAGAAGCATGACCAAGGTGAGACTTAAACCAGCAATCCAATGATTCCTTCACATTATTAATATACTGTGCTATTGACTCCGCTCAACTTCCAGATTGTAATTATATCCCAACTATATCAAATACAGTTCCTCAGAAAACTTCAGAGCTGACTTTTTGAGCAAATTTATGGAAAACATTAAGAACAATGTATTTCTTGGTACTTCTTAGTCATGTTTCACTATGAAGCAGGAAGTAGCCTAAGCCATTTTCATACTGTGTATTAACAGTGCGACGATCAGAGCACAACAGTACAGAGACTGTGACTGTACACGATTTTTGAAATAAGAACTACATAGTTAAATAGCGATTAGAAAAACGTTGATGGCTGTTAATACATTGAATATCTTACAGTTTCCTTTAAAGCAACTTAGTAGTAAGATATCTAATCAACAAGGAGCATAACACTAGTGTACATGTGCTACAGCTTCTGACCAATTGTCGTGTTTATGTCTGCTTATATCAGGTTTATTCTTATGATGAAGTGCAGTATTTCGAAAAGCAATAATACATATTTCTGCGCCATATTTCTCGTATTCAAAGTTCACTGCCATGCCACTCAGAGCGCTGCTCGTTGTCTGTTACTGTGTCGGAAGATGGCCTCGGAGTTCTGATAAATTGGTGTTCTGTACTGCTATCTTCCAGCGGTGCCTAGCAATGGGCTGTTAATTGTGTGGCATGCCAGTTGATAGCAGCACCATGTAGTTGTTACCATTACATATTTTTGAGTTTCATGGAAAAACATTTTATCAAAAAGAAGTTATCTTACCTCTGTCAACCACATATTTCTTTCATTTTTTTAAAAAAAGTTGCATAAAGTGCCTTTGAGATGTAATTGTTTATAATGAAGGTGCTCCATACGCAACAACATATTATATAATGTGATGTTTACATTTGGTACGTACATATTCATCCAACCCCAATCAGAAATTCCTAGACGCCCGCACCATCACCCTCAAAATCCTTAAGTACATCCCCAGTGCCCCCATTAGCCACCTTATCCTCCACAGAGACTCTGTCCTCATCAAATCCCCCTCTCCCTCTTTCCATTGTGATTGCCTCCGGCGCTTCTCCGCATCACCTTTGGCCCCCATGCTTCCCTCACCCCTTGCCTTACATCCTCCTCTCCTCGTCAGCTCCCTTGTTGTCCGCCAACCCTCACCGCCGTGATCACAAAACTCAGCCCTGTGATCACAGAGGTGGAGGTGTTGGCGGAACTGAATGCCCACCCCACCCTGGAAATCCGCTCGGCCAACCATATATACAACTTCTCTGGCCCTACCTTCCTCATGCGCGTCTTTACTGAGTCCGCCTCCTCTATAGATCACCTCCTCACTCAGCCAGCCCTGATTTTCAACCGCCGCCACCCCCGTTGACTCATCCCGCTCCCCTCCTCAATCCTACCACTGCTGCCAATGCTGCCTCCTGTACAATGACCACCTCACCAGAACTGCAAGAACCCCTCCACCTGCTCCCATTGTAAAGCCTGTCCTAATGTTGCCTCTCCCCCTTCCTGCAAAACCTGCAACGAACCCCACCCCACCTACTCCTCCAAATGCAAAGCCAAACCCCCTCCCACCAACCATGATCTCACTGTCCCTGTCTGCCCATCTACCAGTGCATCCACCCCAACAATTCCTTCTGTTCTCCCCCTAAGGCTGACGACATCATCTAGTTCCTGACCATCATCCTGCAGAACATCCACCCCTTCCAACGCCCTCACACCCTCCAGCAGATTTCCCTTGCTGCCCACTTCGTTTTCATTCGAATACCTATGCCACCTACTTCCACAACCAGACCCACTTTACCTTCACCCTCGTTTAAGCCCCTTTCTCCTCCTAGCCTTCCACTTCCTTCTCCCCACCTCCTGGCACGTCAACCGTATTGTCTCCTCTACCTAAACATTTGCTCCCTCCTTGCCAACAAATACCTCTTCATGTGTACCCTATCCCAGCATCAGGCCAATTCCTTCATCCTTAATGAAACCTTCCTCCAACCTCACTATGTTGTCCGCACCTCTCCCTATCCCCTTCCCCTCGCCCGAGGTGTGGTCACTATTGACCACCTCAAGCATCTGCCTTTCATTGGTCTGCTATTATTCAATAGCTATAGATGTAAGTAATAACAATACTAAAAAAATATTTCCATTAATTGTTCAATATTTTTCACCTCAGAACGGCATTCAAGTGAAACTGCTTAAATTAGTTTCGCTGCCAACCACCTCTACACTAAGTATGTACTGCATTAGAAAAAAATAAACTAATGAGTAAATGTATTCCATTTTGCAGTGACAATACCAACACTAATTTTGGAGGAGTACAACGGGCAGGTGCAAACAATGTATGTGCTAAACTGAAAAGTGAAGTAAATGAAAACCTTTGAGGAGTTGGCTGCCCTGCTCGCATACTACGCAATGCTGCCAAGACAGCTGCCAACGTAATGAGTGTTGGTGCAGAAACCTTTATAATTAAACTTTTCAGTTACTTCTCCATACACACACTATGAATGGAACGTCTTAAGAAGTTTTGTGAATTTGTGGACATAATAGTACCATCCAATATTGTCACATACAAAAACAAGATGGTTACCTTTGTTTGTTGATGTAGAGAGAGTACTGAAGTTGTATGATGGTCTTAAATCATTCTTCCTCTTAGAAGAAAAGGCACCTAAATTTCTGACAACCCTCTTCCAGAAGCCACTAATGGAAGCATATCTGTGGTTCTTGCATAGTCACTTGAGCGTTTTTCAGAGACAAATACTTAAATTTGAGAAAGCATACAGCAGTGTTACAGAAGTAGCTGTGATTTTGGAAAATACTAGCAGAATTGTAGAACGCCGTAAAGAAGAAAATTTTATTCCACTGAAAGTGACATCTCTCTTACAGAACAGCAAAGTTGCATTAACTAGTGAAATTCAAAAATTTCATGTTGATGTAGAACAGTTTTGTAAAAAGTGTACAGCTTATTTAGGAAAATGGCCAACAAATCTCAATGAGTTTTCCATTTTTAAATAGATGTTGCTGGACGCAGAACCCAAGTGGACCAATGTGACAAGGACAGTAACATTTGTACAAGGTAGTAGATTATCAGTAGATGGCAGTTTATTGTTTGACCTGTTTTCTGTACTCGAGCAATTCACCGAATCAGAAATCAACAAGAATAGTGATAACTGGGATGGTACATCATGTCAGCAAAAATGGACCTATTTCTTTCAACAGATTCGATGCGAAGAACAGTATTCTCAGTTAATGAATCTGTGTGAATTCGTCTTCAGTATTCCAGGGCATAACGCAAACATGGAACAAGTATTTTCTCTCATGGAAGTGCAATGGACTGAGGAACAAAAGAGATTACAAGTACCAAACGTCAAAGCAATAATTACATGTGTTTTAATTATCAGATGAGTTGCTCTATGTTTTACAAATACATCATACATTGGAAAGACCTGTACAAATCTCAGAATTCAGATAAATATGAAGGTTGGATAACAAATTATGTGAGCTTTGCACTTCAACCTACAGTGTTTCAGTAGACAATTTTGTATCTAGTATCTGGATTACCAGTACTAATATTGTAAAATGCCTTGGATTTTATTAAATTAATTACAGTATAAAGTGTTCATTAATTTATTTATTTTATGAGATCAATTGAATAAAGAAGTAATTTGCACAAGTATTCCACTTTTTTAACTTTAAGAAAAGTGTCCTGAAATGTCCTGGTTTATGATTCACAAATTATGGCTGTTTTTAGTTAATTTTAGAGAAACATCCTGGTGTGCTGGCAACAAATTTTGGCAACCCTTTCTACGACCTCATCCCCTTCCCCACCTTCTTCTTTTCCTCGAACACATCCACACCCTGTACATTGACTGACTTGATCCCCCCCCCCCCCATCCCCTTGTGTCCTGCTTCCAATCCACCCCCAGCCCATTGTGTCCCGCCCTCTCTCCATCTCGACACCCTCCACCTCCTTTCCCTCCTCCTTTTCCTGTGCCTCCCCCCCTTCTGTGTCTTTGTGCTCCCTCCTCCCTTGTCTTCCCTCTTCGCCTCCGCCCCACCCATTTCCTGCCTTTTGTGTACCCCCAGCACCATCACCACACCTTCCTCCCCTCTTTTTCCCTCCTCTCAGGCCTCCAGGCTGCTACCAGCAGTTTTTATTCTTCGTGTGTGCTCCGTCATTTACAATGTTCTTTTTAAATGTCTCTCGCTCTGTGTGTTTTTTATGCTCTGGTCGACTTTTAACTTGTGTTTGACTCCAGTGTATTTTACTTGCCCCACAAATTGCCAACTGTGTTCTTTTCACTTTCTGTCAACTTTTTAACTGTCCCCCAGTAAATGCCCCCCTTGTTAGTGTATATTTTAACTTCCATTATCTCTATTTACTGTGTTTTCATGTCCCCCATTTCCACCCTTTTTATGTATAAGTTCCCTTTTTCATATTTTTTGTAAAGACACTCAGCTGAAGAGCAGCGGCTTGTGCCACTACCAGCCCTCCCCTGCCCATATGGAGCAGGGGCATGAAATTACAATAAAAGGGGGGGGGGAGAGAGAGAAATTAATCACCAACTAATTTTTACACCAATTTTTGGAGGTATGTAGTTCGCAAGTGTGTCAACTGCGCACGCAAGTGCATCAAGTATTAGGATATTGTGTATGTAGAATGGGTGGTGCAAACTACGATTTCCGCTATTAGTGTTTTCTTGTGAATGGTACAGTTCAGTAACTAATGAATTCAAAACTTGTATTTATGTCTGTCATTAGTCGCAAGTAAGAGGTGATCTGTGTCAATGAAATCAAGAAATATGTTCTCGCCTGTATGAGCGATTACTCTTTAGTACCTAAGGTTAACGTTTCAAGAACCCAACTGTCAAAAACTTACATGAAATGGTATTGTTAATTTTGCTAATGATTCTTCCTCAGTGGTTACATGATATATGAAACAGAGGCATGCCCACAGCCCAAATTTCGACTCAGTAAAACCGGCTGTGGTATGTTTTACATATGTTCTTCCTTTGCCTTTAATTTTGTAGCAATGTAACATGTGTGAAAATATTGATAGTGTGATGCTGAGAATCATGACAAAAATTACCACACAGTATCATAAGAGTTCATGTTTAGAATACTTATTCTAACCACCTTGTTACTTTCACAGGTATCTGAACCACATTTTCAGTCACTCCATATAACAATAATTCAAAATATCTTTGACAGCAGAACTGGAGAAGCTGCCACAGCGTCTTTACACAGTCTTTGGTAGAAGTAAGGTTAGTTTCCAATTCTGTGAATGAAAGTAATGACATGGTTTACACATATCCTTGTAACTTTCCAGACGCAGTTCCCATTTCGATTACTAGCTGCTCTGTGTACCTATCCACATGTAGAAGAGATAATTGTGAAGAGTCAAGATGACTTGAAAAACTCACTGCTTGAAAAAATAAAAATAAAATAAAAGAGCCATAATTGACAATGTGAGTGTGCAAAATGAGTATTGGTACATTGTGTCATTGAAGTCATTATGTTATTTCAAGGGGAAGATAAATGTGAACTCCACTGTGAGTGAATAATGAAAATTCTCTTCTCATCTTCTTTAAGCCATCTCATACCCCACAATTTTCTGCCATGTATTTAGTGATAAAGACTTGCTGGAGTGTGATGTTGATTTGTCCATCCCCAGGCTACGCTACAGGTCTATCATTTAGCACAACCTTTATTTGGCATAGTTGTTATTGCAATCTGACATCTCAATCACTGTGATTTATAACAGATATGCGATCTCTTGCTCACTCCTAGTATGTAGCATCCATACTCCTGGTCGCAGTTGATCTCTTGCTCAGCCCTAGTATGTCACGTCCATACTTCTGGTCGCAGTCCATACCATTTGAGGTGAAGTTAGGGTTACCATATCTTGAAATCCAAGAGAGAGGACAATTTCATTCTTTTAAATTTATTACATAAGAACCATATAATAAAAATATTACGTATGTCACACATAAATAAGTAACTTACAGAGTTAAACTATTGTAGGGACAGACTTCCTATCCTCAGAGAGGACGTAAGACGTTAAGTGCTCGGTAAAACTGCAGAATCCTTTCTAATGCTGGAGACAATGATAGCCATCAGGCCCTGGACTGATTAAGAACCTGTTGGTACCTTATTTCCACAAATTCGCAGAAATCTTTCAGTTGCTTGAGGTAGCAGTGCGGTTTGAGGCGCCGTGCTTTGGTTAGCGCGGCTCCCCCCATCGGACGTTCGAGTCGTCCCTTGTGTGTGTGTGTTGTCCTTAGCCTAAGTTAGTTTTTAACTAGTGTATAAGCCTAGGGACTGATGACCTCAGCAGTTTGGTCCCATAGGAACTTACCACAAATTTCCAAAAAGCTTTCAGTTTTTCTGTGCGTATTGCCACACGTGTGAAAAAAGTTGAACACTTCCGTAACAAATGATTCTATATCTTAAGGTACAGAATCAGTTCCATCTTGCAAGATGATATGTATTATATGTGCAGTGAATCCAACTCCTATTATAAAAATTAAATGGTATGCCATTATTGGCTGGGAGTTGGTCTGGGGTGTTCCATCGCCTAGCACAAACTGTTTTGACCTGGGGAAAAAAAAAAAAAAAAAACCTCCACTGTGTGCAAGACCACCTAAGTTAACATTTGCATTGTCACCAGCAAAAGCAATGCATTGAA
This sequence comes from Schistocerca gregaria, assembly GCF_023897955.1. Classification (NCBI taxonomy): domain Eukaryota; kingdom Metazoa; phylum Arthropoda; class Insecta; order Orthoptera; family Acrididae; genus Schistocerca; species Schistocerca gregaria. Next base: position 87,722,870 of record NC_064924.1, on the reverse strand, counting down.
AAGTAGTAAGGTTATGCTTCTTCAAATTACCTGTAATATAGGTGGCAATACTTTCTGAAGTTTCATTCAGACATTATGTACATCAAGAACCTTTTGTTTGAATACCAATGCAATGACATTTATAATGGCTTCTGTTTGCCTACTTCCACAAGATAAGTTTTGTAAAACCAAAGATTTTGATAAAAGCTTTATTTAATTTGGTAGATCAATCCATAGATTTGTACACATGGTGATGGAAAACTGTGGCATATCAGAGTGGCTTGAACATTTCTAACTACAGGTGTATGTTTTCTTGTCACAAAATCGACCATCCTTGTATGTTTTCTGTGCTAAGATGGCTTTCCAAGTACATAGCGCCCATTAATGCCACATTAAAGTAACTATAACATACTACACATTTAGATTCACTTTCATTTAGTCCAGATACGAGGCATGGTATTTTGCTTTTAACTTGTCTGTGCGTGTGCACTGTCTCTTTCTGCTGTCACTACTGTTTACCTGAGAAGACAGCATATCTCTAATTATTAGGATGTTATCGCATACAGCATCAGTACTTTACTAAAATTCTTAATGAATCAGCACTTCAAACCTAAAATACAAAAACTTCAGATTAAAATGAATAGCTAACAAGCTTTTGTTCCACAGTGTGAAAATAGTCAACTACAAATGCAGTGCTTCTCCTCTCATATCCTAGAATGTTGACCATTGTGCAGCACAATGTGTGCAGGTTACAATTCAGTTCAATTAATGCTACACTAAAATTTGTCATGATTAAATGCGAATAATGTTTTCCTGTATTTCCAGGATGCTCTCCCATGAATGGAACAAACCTGTGGCCTTTTGCACCATCACCCTTCCTACATGTTCAGTATTCCTGTAAGTCCTGTTTGGAGTGAGTCCACATACTTGGGTAATGTTTCAAGATGAGACACACAAGTGATTTTTAAGCAGTCTCCTTTGCAGAGTTACTGCATTTTCCCAGTTATTTGCAAATAAATGGAGTTGTCACACCTGCTTTACCTATGGTTAAATCTATGTGATTGTTCAGTTTCATATCCCCAAGAATTATTGTACCCAGGTGAGATGACTTATTCAAAATGTGAATCACTGATATTGTTATCATAGAATACTACATTTTATCATTTTGTGACAGGCATGAATTTACATTTCTGTGCATGTGAAGCAGCAAAACTTTACTTCATTATGTACAACTATCATCAGTCTCCTAGGTCATTAATACACAACATAAACAAGTGTGTCTCAACACACTTCCTTGGAACACACCTGTAGTTCAACTTCTGTCAACAACTCTCCATCCAAGATAAAATGTTGCACTCTGTTTATCATGAATTCCTCAACCTAATAACAATTTTGTCTGATATTCCATAAAATAGTACTTTTGTTGATAAAAATTGGTGTGGTATAAAATGCTTTTTGAGGATGTGATATTAGAAAAACCCAGGATGGATTTTGCATGACCAGTGTTTTGAGATCCGTCCAGGTTCTCATTTAAAAGACAAATCATTTCTTGGTATTTGGACTGTGGAGCAAGTCTACACTTTACAAATGATTTACAAAGCAGTGCTAAATGCAAACTGTTGAGAGAGATGTAACAATTAACTTCCCAAAAACTGGATATGTTGTGAAATGAAAGTTTTCAGTTGTCAGTACAGAGGGAGCGCTTATTTCAAATTAAAACCATACTTTTTGTACCTGGACTTGCTCATAATTTTCCGTCACTGGACAGGATAGAAACACATGGTTCAGAATTAAGTTTGAAAACAGAACAGCAACCATTCAATAAGGGAATTTTACTGTTGCAGTTGCAGAGGAGGGGAGGAAGAAATGAGAGAAAAACATACACTCCAAGATTAATCAGAAAGTTCTACATGACACTTGTGTCCGCCCCTGGTAGCTGGTCAGCACGACGGAATGTTATATCTAATGGCCTGGGTTCGATTCCTGGCTGGGTCGGAGATTTTCTCCGTTCAGGGACTGGGTGTTGTGTTGTCTGTATCATCATTTCATCCCCATCGACATGCAAGTCGCCGAAGTGGCGTCAACTCACAAGACTTGCGCCAGGCAAACAGTCTACCCGACAGGAGGTCCTAACCACACGGCATTTCCATTTTCATATGGCACTTGTAACTGAAACCCTCAAGGACTGCCATCAAAGGGCAGATCATTTGAATTATACAGATCTTTAGGTGCTTCCAAAATATGTGGAAGGAAGGAATATACCGGAATCATGCATCAGCTGGCAAAGTGAACAAAACAGGTACTATTGTGGTAGCATCTTTACATGTGTAGGGCAGCCACACATTATATACATCTTTATGACAATGCCATGCAAGGGTTAAACACAGACTAATATTCTGTTGACAATACTCCTCACACACTATCACCATTGATAAGCACTATGGGTTCTGGATAACCTTGACTGTATTTGGTTACACATCCTGTGTCAGGTTACACCGAGGCAATTGGGAAAGTTATTTTCAAGGCTACCCCCACCCCTCTGGGACTCCCTCCCCCTTTCTGGACAGGTAAGATTCAGGCTTCCCCCTTCTCATACTTCGTAACTACATTAACTGTGTGGGATGCATCATTCAAGGTTTATCACCTTAATGAGGGGATCAGGTTTGTGTGGGATCAGGGCATGGGTATTTGTTGTAAATAATGATGATAAATTTATTATTATTCCAACTACCCAAGTTTCTTCAAAATCATTGTTAACTTCCAGAGTTTCACTACATACTTTCGTTATGGTAATTCTTCTGTAGAAAGGGACACACAGTATTAACCGATTAACTCAATAATTAAAAATTTCATGCAATTATATTTGATTTCCAATATTGTACCTATTCATGTAAATGAGGGGAATCACAATGTACAAGAAAAATAGTGTCAATGGATTTTTGTAATTCCCAAGCACCATTATTTGCTGTAAACCAGAATTCTGTTAATTCTTGTAGGTCATCAAAAACAGTAAATTTCAATCTAGCCATTTTTTCAAAAACACTGTATATTTTTCAAAATAGCAGTTTGTTCCTACACCAGAATCTATAAGTAATCTGACATGGCCCAAAATAGTCACTGTGTGGTTTGAGAGCAAATGATTAACACCTCATTGACTCGTGTTTCCATTACAATTACACAGTTGGGTGAACAGCTCTCACATTAAGCAGAGCACTGTATCTGTAGCAGATCTTATGACATCGACTCAAGTTATCAATTGTTTTCTTGGGTACTGACACTGTAGACAGTGCCCCTTTCTCTCTGCAATCCAAACAACCTTTCAGCCATTGCCAAAGCATAAGCAATCCTTTTACAGCAGGTGGAGATGCTCAATGGCTGCCACACTTTGCCGGTGTCCTGTGTCCACACTTATTTAATTATCTCTGCACATATATCAACACAAAGCACGCACTGTTGAATGTTTATCTACTGGCTAACATACATTTTCAACTTTAATGAACATCTTTCATCAAAGAGGGTAACAGTGAAACACGTTATTTCGGAGAATCTCGCATTACACTGCAATACCAATCTTAACTTGTGATTGCTTCCAAAATACAAACCACAGTTTTGTAGTTGCCGCGGCGCGCACAGCCACACAAATGCAACGGTCGGCTACCACGGCAGAGATAAGCGGCGCCTGCAACTTAGTGCCGGCACGTTCTGCCAGCCGGCACTAGAGGCGTTCCAACCAAACATTCAATTAGCCGTGAACTACGCATGCACACAAGCCTTTTTCTGGCGTAGAAAATCCGACAAAGGAATGTAAATTCAGTTCAGTTGCTAATATTTCAATTTGATAAGGTGGCATAATCTTTGGCTTGTTATAAAATTTTGGTAGGAGAACAAGCCTTTTGTTTTCAAAGGAAGTTTATCTGTTTGTAAATTTAAGCAGTGGCCTTGCTCCACCTAATAAAAATTTTTGTTCGCACATGAGTCTTAATCTGTGGATATAACACTAGTCCTAATTTTTAAGATTAGAAAAATACTTCCCTTCATAAAATGGACTTGTTAATTCACCGATTATACAAATTAGGGAATTTCACCTTCTCAAAAATTTTTGCCAGATTTCAGGAATCCTAAAGTAAATCATTTTCATAAATTAACGCCTATACTTTGTCATTTTTTATTTATCCACACACAGTTACACTGATTTGCTTCTAATATGTTTGTGTCTCTATGTTCTCGAATCTTATTATCTTTTATGTCAGTATTTAGAACTAACAAATTTTGATATTTACTCTCATCCATATCTGTATAAGTAGGCATTTAGTATTGTGTGCCAGTCGCTAGTTTGCAACATGCATACGCTGCATCAGCCTGGGTTAGCTAGTTAAACTGCGAACATCTATGCGTAATTATCAGAATTTTACTTAGCAATGTGACTCATTTAGTACAGTAACCATAACCATCAAAGGCGAGAGGTTGAACAGTAAAAGTGTCAAGCTACTATGCAACAAACTTGAACCTCATGTTACCTGTCTGTCACAACACAATGGTGAAAGTGTGCTGTAATTATGTTGGCACACTCCTCTCTGCTCCAGACATCCAATCACATAGCAAATTTCATATCTATTCATTTTATGGAATTGTAAGAGCAATTAGGTGTGAAGTCTTTGATGAATACTGCAACTGCCTTACAAGCACATGCTTATATTGGTCATTATAGTTTGAACTGGCAATACAAAAATACAAGGAAATTTGGAGACCATTTTGAACACGTTTTTGACCTACAAGCATGAAAAACTCTTCTGTAGCAAAAATTTGCATTAACTGATGTGGTATGAAGACTAGTCTGATCTCTGGCTGTTGTCGCACTGCTTCCTCTGGGACAGTAACCTGTGTCAGCTACCACAACTGTCGGCTGCTTTATAGGAATCATACACACACACACACACACACACAAAAAAAAAAAAAAAAAAAAAAAAAAAAAAAAAAAAAAAAAAAAAAAAGTTTTCAGAACTCCTGAAAATAGACATTGACTGTGGATATTGTACAGACACAGTCTCTCTGACTGTTCAGAGGTGTCACTAAACCCGCCCCAAGATGTAAACAACCATGCAAGAGCAGCACCTATTAGACAGAGGGGTCCAACAGCTGATCAGTTCCAGTCATTCCACGTCAAAGGAGGTATACGGCTCGTGTTGTCTGTAGTTCAACCATGCCTAGATGGTCAATACAGCAGTTGATCACATCCACGTTGTTAGTTTGTGCCAGGAAAGGCAATGAATGACCGCTACCTATGGATTATGGCTTGGAGGAACCCTGACAGCAATGCCACCATGTTGAATAATGCTTTTCGTGCAGCCATAGGGTGTCGTGTTATGACTCAAACTGTGCACAATACGCTGCACTTTACTCCTGATGCCCACGGCGAGGTCCATCTTTGCAACCACGACACCATGCAGCGTGGTACAGATGGGCCCAACAACATCCCAAATGGACCATTCAGGATTTGCATCATTTTCTCTTCACCAATGAGTGTCACATATGCCTTCAACCAGACAATCATCGGAATCATGTTTTGAGACAATCTGAATGCTGAATGCCTTAGACACACTGTCCAGCGAGTGCAGCAAGTTGGAGGTTCCCTGCTGTTCTGGGGTGGCATTACGTGGGGCCGATGTACGCCCCTGGTGGTCATGGAAGGCACTGTAACGACTATACGATATGTGAATGCCATCCTCTGACTAATAGTGCAACCATATTGGGGAGGCATTCGTCTTCATGGACACCAATGCGCAGCCCCATCATGCACATCTTGTGAATGACTTCCTTCAGGATAACACAATCACTCAACTAGAGTGGACAGCATGTTCTCCAGACCATGAACCCTATCAAACATGCTTGGGATAGATTGAAAAAGGCTGTTTATTGATGACGTGGCCCACCAACCACTCTGAGGGATCTACGCCGAATCACTGTTGAGGAGTGGGACAATCCAGACCAACAGTGCCTTGATGAACTTGTGGATAGTATGCCACAATGAATACAGCACGCATCAATGCAAGAGGACGTGCTACTGGGTACTAGAAGTACTGGTGTGTACAGCAATCTGGACCACCACCTCTGAAGGTCTCGCTGTATGGTGGTACAAAATGCAATGTGTGGTTTTCATGAAAAATAAAAAGGGCGGAAATGATGTTCATGTTATCCCCATTCCTATTTTCTGTACAGGTTCTGGAAGTCTCGGAACTGAGGTGATGCAAAACTTTTTTTGATGTGTGTATTTAGACAATGCAGTCTTCACTACCCGAGTTTTCACACACAATGCTGTCACACAATCACATCATCAATAACTGGACACTGTCACTACATAACATTCCTGCTTTAACTTTCCAATGAACAGTGTCAGCAGAAGTTAGGGAAATGAAGGTGAACTTAGTATCATATGATTCAAATGGGCTGCAGAAGGTGATTTGATACTTATTCCCTACTGTGTATTTCACTTTAACACTTTTTTCTTCCCTCACACTATACCTTACTTCCAGATTTAAGTTTTCAATGTAGGCTGCATTCATCTTTGGAATTAAAGGTCCTTGTTTTTCTCTAATGCACAATGTTTCACCCTCAGACCTTACAGTTATTAATGAGGAATACACAGAGATTATTCTAATAGAAGACTGGTCAGAGTGACCGCTATCACACTCAGAAACGCAAAGTTCAGTAACCCTGATCACAAATATTGTTGGCTGATGTCCCTGAAATGTTTGCTATTTGATACAACCTATGGTAATTTATGGAAAGCCAAAGTATTTCAGATATTATTCCAATACCCCCACTTCCAGTTTCATCCATGAGTGTTGCTCAGTTGTCTGGGACCATACATGATCACATTTACTGATGAAACTGAAATGGCTCAGAGAAAAGCCGTATGATTTTTGAGAGGATTATTTTTTAGAGTTTTAGCTGAAATACACAGTTAATTTGAAGGGGATATCTTACAAGCAAGGGATCAAACAGCTGTTAAGATCTGCTCTGAAGAGTCTAGTATCATTTACACGTTCGAAAACATAGTACACCCCTCTACCAGACATTATACAGGAACAGTAATGAAATACATTAGATTTCATATGGAGTTGAAGGTAAGTGCAACATACCTTAATGCGATGAAGTATGGCATAAATAATACTTGGACAAGGTATCCTACACTACAATCATGTAGATGTAGATATAACTCTGAATGGACACAGGGCAAGAGCACTATGAAAACAGAAATCAAAAGGAGTTGAGAAATTTGCAGAGTGAAACAATATTAAATAACATCATGTGATAGTAAAGAAAAATACAAATCAAAACATGTCAAAAAGTAGCAATGAATATAGAGCTTACAGAAATGTGCAGAAATGGAATGTATGTAAATTTAGCGCTTATTTAAATCAAAAAAGAATGTCAGACCTTGACAGAGGTAAGGGAGTAGGGCCCAGAGGGTTTACACTGAACATATTTCTTCACCAAAAAGAAAGACAAACAGAAATAAAGTAATATTATTTGTAGAGGTCTACTAAGACTTTGTTACATCATGAGACAAGGCCAAAATAGCAAATTGTAATAAAATGTTAACCAGTTTAAACAGACACTGTCAAATTTATTTTGGTTAAAAATAAGTTTCATCACAATACAAACTTAATAATTCTTTATAACTATATCAAAATTATTTTGGACGATAAGGTTGTACAAGGTTCTCAGAAAATTCCTTTACTTGCTGCACCCCACGCACTTCATGGTCAAGAAGTGGAAGCTTTGTTACATGGAAGTCTTCATAAAGATCAGCTATCTGGAACAGAAAATAATCACTGTACCAATGATGGCTGCAATATTGTAATAGATAATTTACAGGAAGATGTGCTTTTGCACACATTATAGTACACTCATGAAGATGCTCTGTACCTTGTGTAGACTGTAACTATGGGCTGGACACACATCATAGTCTTAGGGTAACATAACTGCCTTATAGGGGTTGGGGCTTCAAGGGCCACCTTATACACTCAAGATTATTTTAAATATTCTATGAAATCGGGTATCCACTGAAGTGATACCATTAAATGACATACATAACTACATATCCATGTCGGTTTTGAGTAAACTAAAGAAAGGGCACAGAATTACAGTACTCTCAAAACATGATTCCTGATTGTATGGGTAATTTATATTATTATTATTATCGTTGTTGTTGTAAAACTTTATAGATGGAATTCATAAATACTTTTTCTTACAAGAGTCATCTGTACAAAGTTCTACATTTGCACAACCAAATTCTGGGGCTTCCCAGTTTTGTAAAATCTGCAGTGCTGCATTCATCAAGTCTGTTGCATATACCGTGTTCTAGTGTTCTGAACAAAAATTTTATTGTGTGTATTGGATTTTTCTGATTGATCAATGATTCTCGCTAATCCTTTGGTGGGGATGTGTTTTATACTGGTTTCCTCCCTCTGCTCAGCTCTCAAGCTTCTTACAACAAACTAAACTGTTTGTAATTATCTTATACCTCAGGAGAATTTTCACAAATTTTTTGAAGTCTTTTTTTCACATTATAACTTGTGAGCAGGAGGGACAGTTAAGGAAGGGTAGTTGACAGCTGCGGTGGCTGGGAGAGATAACAGGTGCATGGGATGGGAATGCTACAAGGAAAAGCAGAGTTGCATGGGACAGGAAAGCAACATGGCACCAGCAGTGGTACGTTTGTGTAGCCCATGGTGACCATAATATGGAATCACACTGAAGACCCGTAAAAATCATGTTGTATTGGTGCGATTTGTTGTAATTCAATTAATAAAATAATTCAGCTAACGCAATATCAGAAATTAAAGCCTTCAGGGGATGGTAACATTCAAGACATGGTTGTATGTTACAGAAGTGCAGTGTAGTGTAATGAACAGAGATGCGGAGTTACGAAGTGGTGTGTCGCTGGGTTCACCTTGCTCAGGAGTGAGTTTCTTCAATTGGCTATCTACAAGAGAGCTTGCACTACTAGCAGATATATAATTTTTAGTCTTTTCTGTTTTAAGTCTTATAATTCACTTGTTCTATAGAGTCTGCTACTGAATATAAAAGTTATCATCTAAGAATGACCTTGAAGTTTTACTAAAAAGTGAGAATGACAAAATACTTTTTATCTTGTGGATGTTCCTGTTTGGTTTTAGCATCTGCATCTATGTGGATGTCAGCTACCTTGTTCCGTGTGAGGATGTCAAAGCTATCACAGCTAGTTTCAAGAACTTGTGGGCACTAGTCTTGTTTTCAGAGCATCACCTGCAGCTGTGAATTGCCACTTGAGTGCACTGCGGACACACACACTATGTTGACGCACATGTGCCATATGCCCAATCCGAGTTCCTTCTGAATATTTAGCAGCACAGTGGAGGTCATCGCATTTCAAATTCCACAGCCCCTGTGACAAAGCTTTTACAGTCATTCCATGTAAACTCTCATATATTTTGGTAGATCCTAAGGTGACTATTTCAGAATTTACTCATACATTGAAGACCCAAATAAACAGGTACACCTGCTTAATATTGTGTAGGGTCTCCTGGAGCACACAGAAGTGCTGCAACAAACATGGCATGACTCAACTAATATCTGAAGTAGTGCCGGAGGGAATTGACACCGTGAATCCTGCAGGGCTGTACATAAATCCATAAGAGTACAAGCGGGTGGAGATCTCTTTTGAACAGCATGTTGCAAAGCATCCCAGATGTGCTTAATAATGTTCATGTCTGGTGGGTTTGGTGGCCAGCAGAATTGCTTAAACTCGAAAGAGTGTTCCTAGAGCCACTCTGTAGCAACACCCTGGATGTGTAGGGTGTCACACTGTACTGCTGGACTTGCCCAAGTCTGTCAGAATGCACAACTGAAATGAATGGATGCAGATTATCAGACACGGGGCTTATGTACATGTCACCTCTCAGAGTGGCATCTAGATTTATCAGGTGTCCTATATCACTAACTGCACATGCCCCACACCATTGCAGAGCCACTACCAACTCGAACAGCCCCTTGCTGACATGCAGGGTCCATGTATTAATGAGGTTGTCTCCATACTTCTACACGTCCATCCGCTTGATACAATTTGAAATGAGACTCGTCCAACCAGGCAACCCAATTCCATGATCAACAGTCCAATGTCAAGGTTGAAGGCCCAAGATAGTTGTAAAGCTTTGTGCTGTGCAATCATCAAGGGTACACGAGTGGGCCTTCGGCTCCAAAAGTCCATATCGATAATGTTTTGTTGAATGGTTCACACGCTGACACTTGTTGATGGGCCAGCATTGAAATCTGCAGCAATTTGTGGAAGGGTTGCACTTCTGCCATGTTGAACGATTCTCTCCAGTCATCCCCGGTCCCATTCTAGCAGGATCTTTTTCTGGCCACAACAATGTCAGAGATTTGATGTTTTACTGGATTACTGATATTCACGGCACACTCGTGAAATGTTAGTACGGGAAAATCACATCATCACTACCTCAGATATGCTGTGTCCCATCGCTCTTGCACCAACGATTATGACAGCATTTTCAAACTCGCTTGAATCTTGATAACCTGCCACTGTAGAAGCAGTGACCAATGTAACAACTGCACCTGGCAGTAGTTGTTTTATACAGGCAATTCCGACCGCAGCGCCGTATTCTGCCTGTTTACATATTTCTGTATTTGAATACGCATGCCTATACCAGTTTCGTTGGCACTTCAGTGTATTTGGTACATGGGTACATACATGTTTTAATAGAAAACAGCCAACTAGCACTGTCTTAACTCCAACCATTGACGATAAATTCAGGTTTGAAAGCTCAAGCGTGTGAATTCTTTCATTATGAAGGCACCAATTTCCCTATTTTCCGAGACGTACTACTTGATAATGAGTTGTCCTACAGACCTCATTTTTTTATGGAGTTACTCAGTTGATATAATGCTTAAAACATAGATGAGACCATGATGGGAGCACTGTTGCTATGGAAGTTCATGAAAATGCTTTGTGGGAACACCTGCCATTCAGGCAGTATTTGGGTTTCAAATACAATAAAAACTGGTACAAAGCACACATTTCCCATGTATCACACAAATTCAAAGGTGTTCAGATTAACTGCATGTCTCCTGCTGAATCACAATTCTTTTCATGGCACAATAGGAAAGATGATGTTTGGATTCCCTTAGGTGTGTGTCCCATCATTACAAAGGCACAGTGCACAATTGTACAAACTTCACGATAAGTGCTATGAAAAAATTGTATCCCTCACCTTCAAGTGAACTCATTTCGTTTCTGGATCAAGATGCCAAGGAAAACGAAGTTGTATGAAAGGTGGAAGAGTTTTAAAAACACAATTTCCTTCTTTATGTTTGAATTTACTTGTGAAACAATTTTTTGGAGAATTTTTATGTCTATATATACTGGTATAATTATATGTAAAAAGTTATTGATGTGTCTCATTTCTGCTTGCATTTTGTGTTTTGATTTACTGGAGTTGTCTTTAATTTACAGTAACAGAGGAAGTGTAGATCACTACACTTGTGCACCCAGGCTTTTCAAGGAATGCACATTATTTTTATTCACCAATTCTCTGTAGTGGTGAATGTGGATGGTATGTAAAAGTGGCATTTTTATTTCACTCTTTGACAATGAATAAAGTGAGTTAGGATATTCTTCTCTGCACCTAAGATTGCCACAAGATATGTAAACATTTCAGGAAAAAATAAAGTAAAGATTCAACCATCTATGTAACCCACTGACAGGTTGGCATACGAGGGAGCCACATGGATGCCCGTGGTCATGTTGTGGATTTATTTGTACACTTGCCTCCAGGATTAGTTGTTATGTGTGAAGATGTACTCTGTTAGATGTATAAGGAATAAAGTGGTGTGGCTGTAGTCAGAGAAGATGCTGGGTGAGGTAGTGTTTGGCAGTGGCAATGCTATGGACACAAGGGTGGTTGTTGGCATCAACAGTGACAAGTAGGGATCCAGGTAGTCAGCCCTCAGCCACACTACCACAACTCATGTCCCATTTCCTTTCTCCTTCCTCCCCTCTACCAGTACACCTGACAGAACCCTAAATCTTAGTCAAGCTACAAAACAGTTGTTGTCCCAGGACAGTATGTTCAGCTGGCACAATGTAGTTGTGTGTGTGTGTGTGTGTGTGTGTGTGTGTGTGTGTGTGTGTGTGTGCGCGCACGCGCGCCTTTTCAAGTCAGGTACCTTATAGTGCATGGCTTTCTCTACCTCTGGAACTGTAAAACCACATGTAGAGTTTCCAGAATGAATTTTCACTTTGCATCAGAGTGTGCACCAATTTCAAACACCTGAACAGATTAAAACTGTGTGCTGGACAGAAGATTTGAAATCTGAGACTATGACCTTTCATGAGCAAGTACTATACCGACTGAGCTGTCCAAGCATTTCTTACGAGGTGCATTCAAGTTCTAAGGCCTCCAATTTTTTTTCTAATTAACTACTCACCCGAAATCAATGAAACTGGCGTTACTTCTCGATGTACTCGTCCTGCAGAAGTACACATTTTTTGCAACGCTGACGCCATGATTCCATGGCAGCGGCGAAGGCTTCTTTAGGAGTCTGTTTTGACCACTGGAAAATCGATGAGGTAATAGCAGCACGGCTGGTGAATGTGCGGCCATGGAGAGTGTCTTTCATTGTTGGAAAAAGCCAAAAGTCACTAGGAGCCAGGTCAGGTGAGTAGGGAGCATGAGGAACCACTTCAAAGTTGTTATGACGAAGAAACTATTGCGTAACGTTAGCTCGATGTGCGGGTGCATTGTCTTGATGAAACAGCACACGCGCAGCCCTTCCCAGACGTTTTTGTTGCAGTGCAGGAAGGAATTTGTTATTCAAAACATTTTCGTAGGATGCACCTGTTACCGTAGTGCCCTTTGGAATGCAATGGGTAAGGATTTGGCCCTCGCTGTCCCAGAACATGGACACCCATCATTTTTTCAGCACTGGCGGTTACCCGAAATTTTTTTGGTGGCGGTGAATCTGTGTGCTTCCATTGAGCTGACTGGCGCTTTGTTTCTGGATTGAAAAACGGCATCCACATCTCATCCATTGTCACAACCGACAAAAAGAAAGTCCCACTCATACTGTCGTTGCGCGTCAACATTGCTTGGCAACATGCCACACGGGCAGCCATGTGGTCATCCGTCAGCATTCGTGGCACCTACCTGGGTGACACTTTTCGCATTTTCAGGTCGTCATGCAGGATTGTGTGCACAGAACCCACAGAAATGCCAACTCTGGAGGCGATCTGTTCAACAGTCATTCGGCGATCCCCCAAAACAATTCTCTCTACTTTCTCGATCATGTTGTCAGACCGGCTTTTGCGAGCCCGAGGTTGTTTCAGTTTGTTGTCACACGATGTTCTGCCTTAATTAAACTGTCGCACCCACGAACGCACTTTCGACACATCCATAACTCCATCACCACATGTCTCCTTCAACTGTTGATGAATTTCAATTGGTTTCACACCATGCAAATTCAGAAAACGAATGATTGCACGCTGCTCAAGTGAGGAAAACGTTGCCATTTTAAGTATTTAAAACAGTTATCATTCTCGCCGCTGGCAGTAAAATTCCATCTGGCGTACGGTGCTGCCATCTCTGGGACGTATTGACAATGAATGTGGCCTCATTTTAAAACAATGCGCATGTTTCTCTCTCTTTCCAATCCGGAGAAAAAAATCGGAGCCCTTAGAACTTGAATGCATCTAGTATGACCTGCCTTCACAGCTGGATGTCTGCCAGTATTGCATCTCTTATCTTCCAAACATTACCAAAGTTCTCCTACATACGTTGCAGGACTAGTACTGGAGGAAATGCTAATGCAGAGGCATGGCTTAGTCACAGCCTGCTGGATTGGTTCCAGAATGAATTTTCATTTTGCACTTCTGTGAAGTTTGGAAGATAGAGGACGCGGTACTGACAGAAGTAAAGAAGTGAGTGTAGGTTGCATACACTAGTTCGTCGAGCACTTGTCTGTGAAATGCCATGATTCCCAAGTTTGGGTCACAGTCCAGCACATAGTTTTAATCTGTTAGCAGTTAATGTGTGTGTCTCGTAAAACCCAAAGTTATTTTTCTTTCCTGTGTAAGTTTTAGACAAAGAGTTGTTTCCAATGGTTGAATCTGTGTCATTTCTTCATATTTCTTCATATTTGTTTTATTTTCTGTTTTTTTTTCTATTTTTATGTCAGATTGATATAAGGGTCCAATATACCTCCATCTAAATACTTGGCAAACCACTGCAAAGTGCGTAGCAAATAGTACTTAGCATTGTGTAACATGTTAAGGTTTTACCCATCACATTCCTTGGGAAAAAGGCAGGGGATAGCTTGAGAAAAATTAAAAAGGAAGGCTATCTTACCCATGGGTGAAATAGACCCACCTCTTGTGAGGAGAAGAGTTTACAAAGATGAAGGGGGAGCTCTGTGTGTGTGTGTGTGTGTGTGTGTGTGTGTGTGTGTGTGTGTGTGTGTGTGTGAGAGAGAGAGAGAGAGAGAGAGAGAGAGAGAGAGAGAGAGAGAGAGAGAGAGAGAGAGAGAGTAGTGGTCAGATATGGTAAGCATTGTGCCAGCTTCAATCCAGAGAGAGAGAAAGATGAATTTTGAGAAAAAGAAACAGTAATATCAAGAACCAAAGGATGAAAATAAAAATATGAGAAAGTGGCAGGGAGGACAACAAAGATGAAAATTTAACAGTAAAAAAAGGAAAATTAACCCTCCAGCCATGGGAAGTGCAGAAGTATGCGTTCAGCTCTAGTCTTTCCAGACAACTTTGCAGGCCCCACTTATCACACTGGACATAATTTTAGCACTGTTTGCATCTCAGAAGTTGAAATTTTCTATCAAACACTTTTCTGTTGCCCTGGAACATCAGAGGTCACTATTCTCCTGCTGAATATTTTATCTTTTGGTCTGCAACATCAGGAGTCACATTTTACATGATGTCCAGTTTCACTTGCATAGACCTTTTTGTGCCAGCAAGTTTGTAACCAAGTTCCCATGCTCATGTATGGATCCTTAATTCAAAATATACGACACTCGCAAAAAGTATCATTAAGTTTTTTTTTTTGCTTTTACAATGTTGAGTGCAGTTTTCATATTCCCCATTATAAGTAACATGAATATCAAGCAACAATCAACTCTAAATTAAGTTTCTTGTTTCCTAGTTACTTTCCTTTAATTTTATCCTTACAACTATTCTAATTATTGAATAAAAATGCCTTGCAATTCTTTCGGTAAAAATTGGAAAATCACCTGCAGTTAAAGGGTTAGATGAAATACATGTATTCATATATGATTAAAAATGGCCACCATAAAGAAAAAGTAGAGGGGGTGTTGGAAGGCAAGTTTCCATCTGTAGAGTTCCGGAAAATTAATATGGAATCAGAGGATCCAAAGAGCCCATGTGGTGTAGCAGGCACTCAGGTCCCTCACAGCAGTGTAGTAACTGGGCACTGAATGTTTCCAAAGTTACCCAGTTTTGCATTGGTCATTCCCATATAAAATGCTATGCAGTGGACACAAGTTAATTGATAAATATGCATGGTTTCGCAAGTTGGTCTGCCTTCAAATATGATGTACGACTTAATGGCAAGGACGGAGCACATTTGTTATGAGTGGACGCACTGTGCAGGTTTTATATTGGGGACCATTGCAGAGATAGGAATCTTGCAAACGGGGCAATGGTACGGGGAAAGTAATACTGTTTAACTAGGATACTACGGAGATTAGGAGAGTGAAGAAGGTGACAATGGATGGTGTGGGGAGGGTATCAGGGAGGAGGGCCAGATCTGAGAAAATGACAGCCTTGATGGATTAACATTGAAGCATTCAAAGCCAGTACTGAGTGACAAAGAGGAGGCTCCTGAGGTTTTTGTAACTCTTAGTTGTTTGTGAATAAGACCTGTGAAGGGGAGAAAAGTCAAGGACAGACTGTTGACATCAGTATAGGTGGTTTGCTGCAGTTGTCTAGGGTGTAGGGAATTGACAGTTTGATGTGGAAGGGGTGACAACTGTCAGCGTGTAGGCGCTGTTGCTTGGTTGTGTGTGGACTGATGTTTAGATATGGGCTTCAGTGAGATGGAGATCAATGTCAAGAAAGGTAGAGAGAATTAAGTGTGGCAGTAATTCTCTATCTTCCTTTGTAAGCAAAAGTCTGCTATCATCAGCTTATGTAGAGCTATGGCCTTATTTTGAAACTACCTATATGTAATCTATTAGTAATGTATTTATCATTCTGCACGAATGGAGGATGGACATGTAAAAATAAAAATTAGGTTGGAATGGGAGGATTAATACAGGAAGAAGAAAGACGGTGTAGCCACATTATTGGTATGGTGCAGTTTGGCAGCACGTTGGCAGACTGGAAAGCTCTGTGTTCAATTCTTTCGTCATATGAAGTTTTCTGGTAATTAATTTGACACACACACACACACACACCCCTCCATAAACAATACAACTTACACTGTTTTGTTAAATCAAGATTATCATTTTTACCTCTGAAAACTCCAACTGCATTTCTTGCTGTTACAATGAAAACTTTATGATAATTAAGGTCCCAATGTAACCCCCAAAAGGATGATGTTAATTAAATTTGTTTTTAACTAATTCTGCATTAAGGCAGCTCCTTTTAAGAAATAAATATGAAAGAGTCTATCAACAATCAGCTTCTGTGAAAGTCCTAAAACAGAGTTTGTGGCATATGCTAATGTTTTTGAACACATTGTGCTAATAAAAATAGGTTTGCAAATGATAAATTACAGCTGGTTATTTTGGTCAATGGTCTAGCAAAAAAAGGTAGATAGTGTTTGTTGAAAATCAATATTACTGTGCTCCAAGTCATATAATCAAACAAATCAACTTTGTCATCAGGGTGAGGTCCTTATGCTAGATCCATTCGCAGTTGGGGTTACAATACATACCTTTCTTAACAGGACTTTGATAACATGTTGAGCAAAAGCTTGAACTAATCAGGAAGCAGAAACTGTGGCTGATGATTTACATTCAAATATGATTAATTGCCCTACGAAGACATCAATATGATAACTAACATTGTGTTATTCAGTCAAGTGTTGAATTGAGTACTGCCAGTTACACCTAAAGAAAATTATGTCCTGAAAAAGGAGGAAACTTCCAGTTCAGCAGGAGCTGAATATTATTTACGACATCGAAGATAACTGACAATTTACTGACATCTTCAAGAAAGGTCTTTTCGAGCTAAATATGGAGTAGCCGTTTTTACACAGGTCAATTTCATTTCTGAAGAGAAATTAAATAATGCCCCTAATACATTTGTCACTGGAATGCCGTGACACAACTAACTGCCCTGAACTGTTTTGTGAAGACTTGCTGCAATCCAGAATCACTCACTGTTGTTAAAGAAGCCACGTCCCTGAAGTAGGAGCAGCAAGTGTACCACTTCAGAACTTCCATTTCTTTTAATGATGACACCCTCACTTCCACATCCGAGCTGTATGTGAGTAAGCTATGTTGAAAGAGCACTCTGCACTAGATGATAGCGACAATAATAACAATGATGAGGAAGAGGGCGAGGAGTCACTTGCACTAAGTTTCACTGCAGTTGGGCAAGGACTTGATACTGTTAGGAACTATTTTCCTCTTTCTGTGCAGATAATTCAGTCCTTACCATCATCAACGTGTTGAAGCGATATCTGTCACTGCGCTATGTTGGAAGAAAGAAACAAACAACTCTTCTAAATAAATAAAAAAAAGACTATTTATTGAAAGATAATGCTTTTGCTTATGTTCAGTTTTGTGAAGGACAAGTTATATTAATGTTAAGATAGATTTTCGTCTGTAGTACCCGAGTTTAATTATTAAAAATTTCTTATCTTGCTTAATGTTAAAATTCAGGTTGTGGGTCACCACTTCAGTGCTCTTGGGCTAAAGCCCACTTTACGGAAATTTGCAGTTTAAGGGAAAAATTATGGGTTCTCCGATGTTAATTGAAAACAGGTTTTACTATATTAGAATAGCGAAGAATACATGCTCACCTGGTCCAAATATTTCTCCTGGACTTTGTGTCTTGCTGCGCACATGCGACATGGCACTTCTCCTGCAGAGGGAAACAGCAGCTGGTTCACAATAATATTGTGTGTGTCAATTCCACACTTTGTGAGTTCCTGTACAAGTCGCTCTGTTTCATATAGTGACAGGAATTCTGCTATGCACACACAAACAAATGTTGTCTGTTCCTGGAAGAAAAAATTTAAAATACGAAAAAAACATTTTAAATCATTTCACATAAGACAACATGCACAGGCACACATGTGGTTGCTGCAAGCATGCCATACTAACACAGATGAAACATGGAGAGAAAGAAAATTTCAGCTACAAATAACAACAAATTGAAATATAGTTGAATGGCCTTGTTAAGAAGGTGACAAGAAAATTAAAAATTGTAGATAAACAAGAAACTAAATAGCATCTCATTCACTCATTTATAAATTTCTGCAGCTTTCACTGTCATTCCCATCTTGCATCTCACTTGTCTCTCCCTGTTTCACATTTTGAGGACTGAAACTCCATCAGCCAATTTTAACAGTTAAAACAATATATAAATATCTTCAGACAACTGTTTTATGCTATTTGTATTCCCATGTTCTTATGTATGTCTGAAGCATAAATACTATATGTTTACAGAAGTATGGGATTGTGATAAGTGTGAATGGCACAATATATATAGTGATTCTTTGGAATGGAGCCTCTACCCAGACATTCTAGATACTCAGAAGCTGGTACATAACTTTCATCGTATATGTCCAACTGCATTCCTATGCTACTTATCAACATAGTTATTGAAAAACACAAAGCACATGAAGTAGATTTTTAAACATCACCCCAAAAAAAAGCCTTAAGTCATGAAATCCTGATGTTATCCCTATGCAGAATCTATGTTCTTTACTGATGGGACAACCGACTGGTTTTAACAACTGATTAGCCAGACAACTGTTTTTTTTTGTTCAATCTGTTTTTCAGATTGCCACATCAGATATGTGACTTTTTTGCACTCTCCAGCAGACTGACGATTTCAACATTTTGATCCAGGCATAAGTAAACACACAAGCACAAAAAACTGAACTGAAAGTTACTTGTTAATACTAAATACAAAACAAATATCTGAATAACAACAACAACAGTGAAGAGAATGACAATGGACAGAAGTCAACAATAATTATTTAACAACATCAAAACAATATAATTTTTTTGTTCAGAATTTAATGTGCTTGGGTCAGCTGAGTCCAATTGCCACTTCCAACAGTTTTAACTATGAAATTGAAGTACCAATGAGTGAAAGTGAACAGCACTTCTTCATACACATTAAATACTAGATCTCCTACTTTTCAACAGGCTACAAAATGTAAAGAGGTTTGTGTGCCTGGATGTGATGCACGTGTGCAGCCAGTGTCAAATTTTTGTACAATACATCTACCTTCCACACACCTAAATGGTGGGGTGAGCATTTAAGGGCTAGATTCAATTTTTTTTAATTTATGGAGGCTATCATACCTTTTCAGTAAAACGCAATTCAAACTCCCACTAAAATTTGGCACCGTTCCTTTTTTCTTCTCATGTACATAAGGGAACTTTTACACTAACTCTGTACTGCCAATAATATGTCAGCTTATTATTTTTGTGTTAATTGCATCCAAAACAACTTAATCCACAGCAAATCAATTTTAAATTACAAAAAATAATTAATCTATTCATTACACAATTAAATGAAGATGTATACTGCTTATTTTAACTTGGTTGTACCCTCAGATCTCTTCACATACCCCGAAGTAGTGTTACCTCCCGTGGCAATGCATACCCCAGTTGTATACCACTGCTTTAGTTCAACCAACTACAGACAGGCTTTATTCACAAGAATTAATGCGTAACTCAGTGAACTATATCACCAAAGAGTGGTTTGAGCTGAAAGAACGAAGACATGGTTATAAAAACACTGGTTTTAATTGGAAAAAAAAAAAATTCAGTCAATATGCTGAATTACACTGGACTGTGTCAAACATTTTCACAGTTTGATTTCATTGGAAAGAAATGAATAATAATACCAACAACACTTAAAACTACAACCGAATGAGTAGATTGTTTTCCAACAACTGACGGAATCAAATGTCTTCATTCAGCTATACTGAGAAGTACGATAACAAACAGACTGATACTGGCATACATGCAACACAACACAGTAACGTGAAAGATAATCTTACCACACGGGAAGGACTTCCTTTAGCACTTGTACTCAAAAATAACTTAAGTTACTTCATTCAACTATGAAGAAAGACTATTTACCATTTCGCAACTTTATTATAAATTATCAAAGTTTTCTAATTCCATTAATGTAAATTATGGTTAACGATACAAGCTAAAATGTGAGAGGTACTTACAGGATCTCTGAACTGCTCATTCACTTGACGGATGATTGCCAGCATTTCCTCCAGTTTCCCAGAAAACGAATCTGCATTGAAGTCAGACAAACCAAGGAGTGCACCAACCTATACGTATCATTAAGTGGCTATATATGTATACATATTCACAGTAACAGAATGTGCAATATAACTGATAAAGAAACTCAACATAGCATGATGACAAGCATGTGGGGGAAGCACAAAAGAAAGAAAACCAAAAGAATGTGATGTGTCTAGGAAGCTCAATGAATCTTTAAAATTACATCTCTTATACTTTATATTGAATCTTTATTTAGTCATGTCTAAGTTACCATCCCCCAGTAATTTATACCGTGGAAACAACTATGTTTAATAATACAATTTTATCTGCAAAATATAGAAAACATCTGTTGAGTCCTAATTTTGAAAACAGTTTGGATTAAGTGTACATTCTTATTTCCCCTTTTCAAATACAATGATTGGCCAACAGATTTACACATTAGTCTACTCATGAATCTACAACTGAGTATGTAACTGGAATCAGAACAATTACGGTTGCAAGTCAATTTATCTCAGCTTACAAACTACAGTCTTCAGCTTGATAGTTGCAAAATTTCTAGTTTAACCTTCAGCCAAGTGCTTTATCTTAATTACCTCACTACAAGACAACCTTCAATAAAAGATGATCCACTATTTGAAAATGGTTCTTGTGAATTTTGTTATTTGGACAAATATTAGCTAATGAAGATTACAAACTGTTTCACTGATATAAAGATCTTCCAAAAAACTAACATTACTTACTGTAAACTTACACCATTTATTGCTTATCCACATTTTTGTACTGTAAGAAGAAATAAACAAAAAGAAATAGTTTACTTGTATTTTACCTTCACAACCTCTGTTTTGCTTACTTTCTAAGCCAGTAACTAGTGTTATTATACAAGTGACATTTCAAGAATTAGAGAGACAAACTGATGTATTAATGAAACATTTGGGAGAAGTTTCATACTTTCAAGACATTAGATTGGCAACAATGAGATGAGAAGAGACACGCTGACAGATAAAAATTGTTTTCTTTCTAACCTCAATATTGTATGTAGTAATGGAACGTTCACTTGAAGTTTCCACATTTGTTGAACAATGTTTAGTGATATGTTTTTTTGCTTTCTGAAGATGAAAAGCCACCTAAAATCTTTTCTAGAACAATTCTACAGTATGCTAAAAGTAGTATGAACTGCAAACCTTTTCATAAGTTAATATTACATAGTTTAAAGATGGTCAAATGTCAGTGACAGAGCAATATCCTGGCTGGACAATTGGTGTGTCAGCTCCTTTGCTTGACATCTGCATTGACAACAGTATTTATGAAGACCAACATATTACAGTTGAACATATAGCAAAAACAGCTGCAGCAAGTGTTAGAGTTTCTAATGATTTTAAGTATGTACAGATTGGTTGGTTGGTTGGTTTGTTTAGAGGCGGAAGAAGGGAGCAAACTATGAGGTCATCAGTTCCTTGTTCCTAATAAACCAAAGCTACAAATGTGAGAATAAAACAGACGAAACATATAAAACAAAACGAAAAGAAAGGAAAAGCCACAAGAATGAAGGGAAGGCAACGAACACTCAAAGGAACAAAAGAGGACAAGAAAACAACAGAGAGACACTAGAAACAGAAGAGAATAAAACATGAAAGCAGATTACATTGGCTGGTCAACCACGAGAATAAAAAGGGAAAGCCAGCCACTCTGCAATACATTAAAACCTCCACCCTAAGAGCACTAGGGTGGAGGGCACAGAGACACAAAGGACATGCACTAAAACCTACATAGAAGTATAAAACCCACTCTCACGGATAAAACGTAAAACTAAAGCTGCTGTGGAAGCATTGTCACCCAACACCGAAGGCAGGGTGCTGGGAAAGTTAAAAGTCTACTGCAGAGTGGTTAAAAGTGGGCAGTCCATCAAGAGGTGGATGACTGTCATTTGGGAGCCACAGCGACACTGAGGTGGGGCCTCGCGACGGAGTAGGTAACCATACATCAGCCACATATGGCCAATGCAGACCTAGCAGAGGACAACTGATTCCCTGCGAGAGGCCTGCATGGAAGACTTCCACACATTCATAGTCTCCTAAATGACACTCAGTTTGTTGTGCATGCTGTTATGCCATTCCGTCTCCCAAAACTGGAAAACCCTGTAGTGTAAGACAGAACGCAGGTCAACTTCGGAGATCCCCATCTCCGGAAGCGATTTCTGCATCTCCTATTTGGCCAGCCTTTCGGCAAGTTCGTTGCCGGGGATTCCGACGTGTCCTGGCATCCACACAAACACTACGGAACAGCGGAACTGTTCCAGGGCATAGATGGACTCCTAAATGGATGCTGCCAGAGGGTCGCGAGGGTAGTACTGATCGATAGCTTGTAGTCTGCTCAATGAGTCAGTACACAGGAGAAATGACTCACCAGGGCATGAGCAGATATACTCAAGAGTACAAGATATGGGCGCCAGTTCTGCAGTAAAAACACTGTAGCCAACTGGCAAGGGGTGTGGCTCAATATGTCCTCCATGAACATATGTGAAGCCTACGTGACCATCAGCCATTGAGCCATCAGTGTAAACCACTTCAGAGCCCCGGAACATGTCAAGAATCGAGAGGAAGTGACAGCAGAGAGCGACGGGGTTAAGGGAGTCCTTAGGGCCATCCAAAAGGTCCAGACGAAGCTATGGCTGAGGCGTACACCACGGAGGTATATGTGAAAGGACCACAAGTAGAGTTGGTAAAGGGAAGGACTCCAGTTCGGAGAGAAGAGACCGCACGTGAACCGCAATCGTTAGCCCCGATCTGGGCCGCCGATGCGAGAGATGGACTGCCGCGAGTGGGAAAAGGAGATGGTAATTCGGACGCTCACGGGAACTATGAATGTGTGCTGCATAACTGGTGAGCAGTTGCGCATGTCTGATCTGCAGAGGAGGGACACCAGCCTCCACCAGTATGCTGGTCACTGGACTCTGTTCTAAAAGTTCATGTCACTAATTGAACCCCATAGTGGTGCACAGGGTCGAGTGAATGCAATGCTGAAGGCGCTGCTGAATCATAAACCACATTCCCATAGTCAATTCGGGGTTGGACAAGGGCTCTGTGGACCTGCAGCAGTGTAGAACAATCTGCAGCCCAATTGGTGTTGCTCAGGCACCGGACAGCATTGAGGTGCTGCCAGCACTTCTGCTTAAGCTGACGAAGATGAAGGAGCCAAGTCAATCAAGTATTGAAAACCAGTCCTAGGAATTGATATGTCTCCATTACAGTGAGTGGATCGTCATTAAGGTAAAGTGCAGGTTCTGGATGAATGGTACGACGCCGACAGAAGTACACGAAACATGACTTCGCGGCTGAAAACTGGAAACCATGGGCTATAGCCTGTGACGGCACCTTGTGGATGGCTCCCTGTAGGTGCCACTCAGCAACAACAGTACTGGAGTAGCAGTACGAAATGCAGAAGTTGTCTGCATACAGACAATGTGAGAAGGAGGGCCTGAAGCTGCTGCTAGACCGTTAATGGCCACTAAAAATAGACACACTCAAACAGCCCTGCAGGACTCCATTCTCATGGATATGGATGGAACTATGGGAGTCACCAACTTGGACACGGAAAGTATGGAGCGACAGGAAGTTTTCGATAAAAATCAGGAGTGGTCCCCAGAGACCCCACTCACACAATGTGGCAAGGATATGATGTCGCCAAGTTATGTTTTATGCTTTACGTAAGTCAAAAAAGACGGCAATCAGGTGTTGGCGTCTGGAAAAGGCTGTG
The DNA here is from genome assembly GCF_023897955.1 of Schistocerca gregaria. Taxonomy (NCBI): domain Eukaryota; kingdom Metazoa; phylum Arthropoda; class Insecta; order Orthoptera; family Acrididae; genus Schistocerca; species Schistocerca gregaria. The sequence goes on along the minus strand of NC_064924.1, from coordinate 87,698,624 downwards.
CGGATGGCAGACTCGATGGTCACAAGATTATCAGTGGTAGAGCGAACCTGGTGGAAGCCGCCCTGACATGGAGCCAGCAAGCCACATGACTCCAGGACCCATCCCATCTGCCGACATACAATAAGTTCCAGCAGCTTACAAAGAACGTTGGTGAGGCTGATGGGCCGATAGCTATCCACAAGCGCTTTTTACCAGGTTTGAGCACCGGCATGATGGTGTTCTCCCACCATGGCAATGGAAAGACACCATCGCACCAGATCCGGTTGAAGATGACGAGAAGATGTCGCTTTTAGTCAGATGATAGATGATTAATTATCTGGTTGTGGATGCAATTAGGCCCAGGAGCTGTGTCGGAGCAGTGTGCAAGGACACTGAGGAGCTCCCACTCTGTAAATGGGGTGTTATAGGATTTGCTGCAGCATGTAGTGAATGAGAGGACGTTCCCTTCCAGCTGCCGCTTGAGTGTGCGAAAGGCTGGGGGTAATTCTCTGATGCTGAGGCTCAAGCAAAGTGCTCGGCAATCGCGTTCGCATCGGTACATAACTCGCCATTTATGGTAACACCGGGGACAGCTGCTGGGGCCTGGTACCCGAAAAGATGTTTGATCTTTGCCCAGACTTGGAAGGTGATGTGTGACACCCAATGGTGGAGATGTATCTCTCCCAACACTCCTCCTTCCATTGTTTGATACGGTAGCAAACATGGGTACGAAGAAGTTTAAAGGCTACGAGGTGCTCCAGGGAAGGGTGCCGCTTATGTCGCTGTAGAGCTCGCGGGCACTCCTTAATTGCTTCAGCGACTTCTGGCGACCACCAAGGGACTGCCTTACGTCTCAGGCACCCTAATGAGCTAGGGATCACGTTTTCTGCTGCTAGTCAACTGCTCAACCATCATCAATGTTACTGTGTGGGGGAGATTCAGCGGTGACAGCAGAGGTGAAAGTTCCCCAGTCCGCCTTGTTCAAAGCCCATCTGGCCAGGTGTCCGTGCGCCACCTGATGCTGGGGCAGTGACAGGAAGATGGGGAAGTGGCCACTACCACACAGGTCATGTGCTCTCCAATGGATAGATGGGAGAAGTCCTAGGCTGAAAATTGATAAATCAATGGCCAAGTAACTACCATGAGCCACACTGCAATGTGTGGCAGCCCCAGTATTTAGGAGGCAGAGGTCGAATTGCAAAAGTAAAGTTTCGACACCTCTTGCTCAGCCAGTAAGCATGGTACCACCCCACAAGGGTTTATGGGCATTAAAATCTCCCAGAAGTAGGAAAGGTTGAGGGAGTTGGTCAATCAGTGCAGCTAATACATTCAGGGGTAATGCACCATCTGGAGGAAGATATACATTGCAGACAGTTATTTCCTGTGTCATCCTAATTCTGACAGCCACAGCTTCAAGAGAGGTTTGGAGGGGAACATGTTCATTACAGACCGAGTTTAGGACATAAATGCAAACTCCACCTGAAACTCTATTATAGGCGCTACAGTTCCTGTAATATCCCTTATAGCCATGGAGGGCAGGGGCCACATTGCTGGGAACCAGGTTCCCTGCAAGGCATTGCAGATAGCAGGTCTAAAGCTTAACAGTTGCCATAGCTCAACCAGGCGGTGGAAAAAACCGCCGCAGTTCCACTGGAGGATGACATCTTTGACATCGTGCGACTGGGAAGGCATGGAACATTCAATCATTCAATGAGACAGTTTACACCTCAGAGTCACCTGCTGCCACCGATTTATTGCCTGAGCAGTCGATATCAATTATGTCTGAGGGTCTGGCGAGATCTAGGTCCACAGCAGATGCCAAAATCTCCACCCCATCCTCAGACACGGAGCTTGTAGGTAGTGGTGGTGTGGGTGCCACCACAATTTCCTTGGTCTTAGCCCCCCCCCCCCCCCCCCCTCTCGCTGCTCCTTGTGTTTCCCTGAGTTGGAGGACTTCACTGACTCAGTCTCTGGGACTGAGGATGAGTGTGAAACCCTATGACCAGCTGCTTTTGGGCTCTTCAGCCACTGGTGGTTGTTGTTCCCACTAGAAGCAACCTGGGAAGGGAGTGACCCAAGGGACCCATACCTAGCAAGAGAAGCCAAAGAAGACTTACGCTTCTCTGGTTTCTAAGTGGGGACAGACGTCCCCAATAGTTAGGGGGGGGGGGGGGAGGGGGAGAGGGGGTGTTGCTCCCAAAGTAGGTGGTGCAGGATCAACAGGGAGGGAAATGCCCCCACCATCAAGAGGGAGGTGTAGCCTTCCGGCTCTGAGAGGTGACCTGGGTTGGCAGAGCTGATGGTGCCAGAACTATTGTAGCGGCGGCATAAGACAATTTCATACGCACTGGATGCAGGTGTTCAAATTCTCTCTTAGCCTCAGTATAGGTCAGTCTGTCCAGGGTCTTGTACTCCACGATTTTCCTTTCTTTCTGGAGAATCCTGCAGTCAGGCGAGCAAGGCAAATGGTGCTCTCCGCAGTTGACACAGATGGGAGGCGGGGCACATGGAGTATTGGGATGTGATGGACGTCTGCAATCTCGGCATGTGACACTGGAAGTACAGCAGGAAGACATATGGCCGAACTTCCAGCACTTAAAGCACTGCATCAGGGGAGGGATAGAGGGCTCTACATCACATCAGTAGACCATCACCTTGACCTTCTCGGGCAATGTATCACCCTTGAAGGCCAAGATGAAGGCACCGGTGGCAACCTGATTATTCTTCGGGCCCCGGTGGACACGCCGAACGAAATGTACACCTCGCCGCTCTAAATTGGCATGCAGTTCATCGTTGGACTGCAAAAGAAGGTCTCTGTGAAATATGATACCCTGGACCATATTTAAGCTCTTATGGGGCGTGTGGTTACAGAAACATCCCCCAGCTCGTCACAAGCGAGTAATTGCCCTGACTGGGCAGAGGATGCTCTTTTGATCAAGACTGACCGAGATCTCATTTTGGACAAGCTCTCCACCTCCCCAAACTTGTCCTCTAAATGCTCAACAAAAAACTGAGGCTTCATTGTCATGAAAGATTCCCCATCAACTCTCGAACATACGAGGTACCGGGGTGAATAAGATCCGCTGCCAACCTTAGCCTGACGTTCCTCCCGTGGTGTCGCCAGGGAGAGGAACGATTTGGGCTTGCACTTCTGTGCGTTGAATTGAGCTCGTGATCGCTTAGAGACTGCTGGTTTCACCATCAGCAAGAGATGATGGACTATGTTCCATCACGTGTCTTCCACCCTGATCCCACACTCTCCAAACAGGGGCCCTCCCATGGATGTCACCCAGCCATGGATGTCACCCAGCCACAGCAAAGGCCACCTGGCATGATGGTCATTGCCAGGAGTCCCAATGCTCCAGGGGGATGGGCATCCACCCTTTGGTGTATGTGGGGAGTTAACGGCACGCATCAGCAGAGTGGTCAGGGGGCTACAACCAACTGGGTACATGGCAGCCCCACCACAACGGATTGGCTACCGTGCTGGATATCAGGTGCAAAGAAGTCCATGGTCATCGTCGATGCAGAAATCGACACTGCATAGTGCATCGTGGAAAAGGCACCCAGGAAGGTGTCCTCGCCCAAGAGATGGAGAATGGGCAGGACTGCAATGCGATGACAAGAAAGTGGGCTAAAGATCTCAATGCACGATGGACACGAAGCACATTTTAAGGCACCCTTCCCCAATTGGCTCGCTCTTTGGGAAAATTTTGAAGAATGGAGGTCAAACCCTACAGGGGACTATCACATAAAGGCCGAAACGTGGAAACTCCCTTTAGTTGCTTCATACGACAGGCTGCTGAATATGAACCTTGAAAGGCCTGTTCACAACAGCATCCATTACTTGAAGTTGTGTGGTCATTGTACCAGTAATGGGTATTTGATCATTTTCTGGAAATTGTCTTAAATGGTTAATTATGTAATTTTATGGTCATAATATACTTTTTCCCTCTTTTAAAGGAATGGAAATGAAATTCAAATGATTTGAAATGCCACAAAAATGCTCCTTTTAAGTCATGTGATGCACATGACGTCACTGGCTAACTCACTGCTCCTACTGTCATGAAGCTAATTGTGTTGCTTTGGAATTTACATTACAGCAAACCAGTTTACAAATAGCGTGTGGTACAACTCTGTACAAATACAGGTACAAAAACTCCTGAAAAATTGTTTTTAAATGTGCCAAAGAATGAGAAGATGCGTACAATGTGGTTGCATAGTACCAGCAAAATGCCACCACGTGGATGCAAAAATTCTTGCACTCTGAAGGTGACATCAATTTACCTCTGAGATATGTTTTCCCACTATTAAATGGAAGGATAGAGTCATTCGACAAAATTAAACTGTTAATAAAAATTGTCATTATACCCACTATCTAGCACATCACTCGGTAGCTCAGTCGGTAAAGTGGTAGTCCACCAAAATTTATAAGGTGATTATCTATAAATCGTTGACTCAAATACAACCAAAAGAATGTTTTAACTTATTTGTAAAATGACTCAACAGTCCTTTTAACATCAAAACCAAATCACTATTACAAAACTTCACCACACCAACCAGACACTTATTTTGTTTTCCTTGCTGTTTGCATATGCTTACATTTTCATTTGCTGTTCACACATGTCATGTCCAAAAATATATTTTTCTGTTGATGTTACCACACACTTTTTACCTTATTAGAAACAATGTTTTTTATCTTTGTATAACCAGCTAGAGTCCTTACTGTTTAAACTTTTGAAGTTTCATAATCTTAAATAAAGATGAAGTAAGTCTGCTTCCGACACAAACATTAGTTTACATCACAGCCTTATGTTTGTGCTACCCGCATGTTGTGAACGCTTTACGTATCTCCCCAAACAAAACCTCATTGTCCTACACCTCATTGTTCTGTGCTCTTGGCATGTGTTGATATCTTCACTACAAGCAATGCTTTCCAAAAAGATGTATTGTTTGCATGCAAAGTAAATGCATTTATCCTTAGTTATCCATTTCTCAGAGACAAAGATTAATGTGTAGCTATATATAATACATCCCACCATCTAAACAGTGGCTGCAGTGAATTCTTGCTAACAGTATTTTCATATTTCGTGCAACACTTCTAAAAACATATATGATCCTTCCAGTATTTGAACCAGTTTTCTCTTTAACCGTAGTCAGATACACTATCCATTGCACCACAGAGCTGGACATCTCCAGAGTTTGCTGTATAAGGAAATCAACACTAATATTTGCTAAGGATAATTTTACTGTGCTTTCAGTCATTTCATGCCTGCTAGTCTACAATTAGATACTAGATATGGACAAATTTGTAAAAGTTCTGCAGCTCTTAGTTTTGAGAGTTAAATGACGTTGCAGGAAGCAGGGAAAAGAATGTTCGTCCTTGCACAGATCACCGCTGTAAATGGGTGGAACATAAACGCAGCAACTTTTGGAAGGTTTCTACTATCAGCATTCACAAAATTCCTTTCTACTGTTACTTAAAAATTGTAATTGCATATTCCATCACTAAATAGCTAAACTATTTGCAGAAATGTATGCAAGAATCTAGTAACTTTGGTTAACATTCCTATAAGACACATATAGCTTCATCTTGCTTCTCATCTGTGACATCACCAGAGCTTCAGCCAATAACGGAGCCTTTTTTATTGTGTGAGCTAATCTTTATACTTAATGATTTTTAAGCATTAATCACATGAACAACATACTTTGCAGGAGTATAGGCCGTAAATGCTATTTGATTATAACAATCACTCAGGATAATAATAATAATCCGAACCATATTTTAACATAGGAAAACAGCCTATTATTACTGACACTGTGTTATCTTTAGATATCAGAACCTTAGCTTCCCTGGGAAGGTGTTACCTGAAAGAATCCAGCATCACCATTCCCCTCCTGTTAATCAAGTAGACTAGTGTTCTGCTCCAAACAACCATCAACCAATTTGAGGTTTCTTTTTTGATATGGTCCCCTGTGAATAACCACATAGTGGGGCAGCTGATCATCATCATCATCATCATCATCATCATCATCATCTACCAGAGCACTCATCATTACTGATCTTCTGTCCTTTTCATTGCCAGAACATCTTGTAACAACAATATATCATTCTACATCATGCCAAAATAAACAAGTGTCTGCTTATTGTTCCCTTAGGCTGATTCCATAATGTTGAAGTGCCAGTAGTTCCTCATTCTGCGAAGTGGGAAATCACTGAGCTCTATTTGGTCTTTACTGTAATGAAGCCCCACTCACTTTATCATTCTCATACAGCAGCCTATACTAATTTTGAATTCCATGCTGCCTACTGTTGCAATCTTCCTGTCTCCACCACTTTCAGTCTGGAAATTTGAAGTAATCCCGAAGCCTTCACGGTGTTTCTCACGTGCGTGGAACTAACTACTGCTTCAATTATGAATCTTTTCCTGGTTCAGTCTCCTGAAAGTTAGGAATTTACAACTGGTGTTCTTTAAGTTATTGTTACCTAAGAACTTTCACTTCTTTCACAGCAAATTTTGTTCTTGTTTGTACTGTGATTAACTTAAAACTGGCATTATATTGGAAAACTTAACAATAAAAATCATAAACTGTCTCTTTAATAGCATACTTAATTTGTTAACGTACATTTCAAAGCACAGCTTTACCATCATGGTTTCAGTTAGTTATGAGAGGGCCTGCACTGTGATGTCAACACATCAGAATGCATATCTGTAAATTTTGCTGATATCTGTGCAATGACACTGCAGTGAAAAAGCTTCCACAAGTTGTTAGAATTAGTATATAAACATACACAATTTTCAATAATAACACTGATTACGTTTTACTTCAAAACGTACATTGGCAAATTAAATATGTATTGAAAATACAATATGCAGACTTTATTATTAATTTTTCCCTTCATTTTGCCATGCCAGACTTGCCAAGAATAGTCATGACGGCTACCATGACGAAAATAGCATTATATTGTCTGTATAAACTAATTGTGAAACTTGAACACTTGGATCCATGTACCCTAACAAAGACTCAGTTCTCATATGCAGTCATTATTGATCACTTCAATTTACTGCTATTACAGCTTTGACAATGAAAGCACAGTGAATACTATTGTTACTTTACTCTCACAAAATTTGCATGTTAACTTGAAGTGATGGAAAATGCAATTAAATTCAGAATAAAAACAACAACATGTTGGTCTCCTGGCTCCCTGGTGTTGGAGCAGCAGAAAATATGAACAAATTGTGCTAGATTCAGCTTTTGTTGCTAACCTTGGAAATATACCCTGAAGCAGTACAAGCCAAAGTGACATTGTTGTACCCTGTGTTTTGTTTCTTGTGTCACATTTAGACAAAAACAGTAAAAAGTTCAAAGTATCAATTGACATATTTTATGCCTAGTCAACTGTCTGTAGCAATGTATACTATTGTTGAATACCTGTCCATTTGTACTACTCAATTCTAACTACATTACGATTCAGGAAAATGTCAGTTGTGTGGTAGAAGTTCACAAATGCACTTAATACGGCATGCATGGTCACTGTTGACAGCATGACTCAGTACAAAACCTTCTCACTACTCCTCTCCCCATGCTGCTTCTATTTTTTGTTCGAGCTGCTGCTTCCAGTCCCCTGCTCATATTTCTGAAATTGTTTGAACCTGTGCTTTACCACAATTACCAAACCACCATCCGCAAATGTAAGACAACTTTTATGTTATGCTATAACATAATGTAAAAAACACTGACTCAGCAACCAAGGCTTAATTTGTCAATGTAACTGCCCATATTTTTCGAATGACTAATTAGGGAAAAGCTACTACTTACAGCCAGATAAATATTGCAGTTGATTTTTATATATATATTTTTTTTCCATTCTATTTCTTCAACAATGCCAAGCTTTGACCCCCCTCCTGGGGTGGTCTTGAGATGACCACAGGTCAGTGTCATATTCCATTACATAAAGGCATTCTTCCATGCTTTCTCTGAAGAAGAGGAATTAAGGGGTAAACATTTCTCGCGCTCTTATCGGTAGACCATAGCTACTGGCTAGATACTAATAGCAAGTATTCCAAAGAGAAAACAGAAAGAAAGATTGTGTTTAGTACTGCTTGCTTCCGGGATGGGTGGTAGATCAAATTGGTGTCTAAATACCTATTTGTGCTACGACACACCCAGCATGCCCTGTTCTCAGAGTACTGTTAGATCTGTAAATCATACATCTAAAGATTTAACATTTACAGAAGAGAAGTATGGGAACACTGAAGTGACCAAGAGTGAGTATGAGAGCAAGAGAGATTATGGTTACATCTTGTTAATGTCAAATATTTCAGCAATCAAGACAGTAAATAACACGCTGTTAGGAATACAAACAATTCCCAGGAGGCCAATTTGGCAGCACAATAATAATTTTTCTTTTTTTTTCTGACATTTTGAAAACATCCCTCCAACCCCATCTTGTGCTGCCTTCTATCAATACCTTTCTAAAACTAACAGGCCACCCATAACACCCCACCCTTCTTTAGAAAAAAAAGTGGGAGAACATCCATTTACATGTGAATGCGTAACCAGCTTTCAACATTGTTCAGTCTCTGGTAAACATCAGAACACACCTTAGAAGACCCCAGTAGAAGGTTTTGAAAGAGTCCATTGTTGAAGCACTAAAGGAGGAAAATGATGGACCTAATCATCCAGAAGATATTACTTTCACATAGCTTTCTCCTTTTATATTTTTTCGTCCTGTACATGTGACGCTTTTCTGAAAGTGGTGATATTTGTATTCCATTTTAAACTGTACATCCAACTTCAGGGCATGTTGCAGAAACTGCTAACCTGGTGCACTTTTCTGTTCAACAAAGTTATCGCACGAGATGAATAGGGGGGGAAAAATAATTAATAAATAAAAAGTTCTCAAGGTATCAATTGACATTTTTTATGCCTAGTCTGATTCATGAATGAAGGCAGTTTATCCCGGTCAAGGCACGACAGAGTTCGCATTGTTGCTGGTTCTAAACAACAAGTGCAGTATGCACATGCATGTGCTTTGCACCTGAAGAAGCAAGTACCTTACAAATAATGTCTCTCACTTGCGTATGTAGAATTTGTTGCTTGCCACCACCACCAAAGACAACTCACAATGAATCGAATAAAACCTCACTAAATAACTAACTACAATGATGTTTAATGTTTGCATTGGCTATGACAGAGTACTCAGAATCCTACTGAATGTTCACTGTCTGTCAGAGAATGCATAACGCATGTGCGCAGAACAAGCTTAAACTGACCCACGATCATTCGTGACTGCATCTGTAGGATCCTACAGTACTCTTACCTTGCAGTAGAAAAAAACTAGTGCATGAAGAAAGTACAACAGCACTAAAATTTGTTTGGGCTCTAAAACTCAAAAGATCTGGTTTCCAGTAAGAATGAGAAAATGGAACTGCAATAGCCTGAAATCATTCTTTGATAGTTCTACTTTTTTTCCTCACATTACTTCATTGCCTTCAGACAAAATTAAGCAGCAGTGAGTGAATGTTATAATGAGTACTTAAAATGTAATTCACATCATTATGTAAATTACATTAAGACATAATGCCTGTTGGCTTCTGTCTTTGTTTCTTCTCTTGAAATTTGTTTAGTGAATTTTCTGATGTTCCACCAGCATGAATGGCTGGCATTGTTAAAATTTCACCCTCCATTGCACATGTTGGACTGGCAACAAGCTTACGACCACAGATCATAAGTACCTATTACGTCAACATCTGAGGGGTTTTCCCTCGTCATTACTGCTGTGTTATCCCCTTGTACTTGCAATGGTCGTTCACTGCAGTACAGGAACCCATGCTCCATTTAGCTTGAGGCATTCCTCTTTTTTGTTTAAGCTTTCATAATTTTTGTGGATTTCTATGGCTTCCCTGAACGAGCAGGCACGGCAGCTCTTCTCCACCATGAGCAGTTCCATCCTGGTGAGTTTCATTATACTGTCAGTCTCACACAGCACGTGCTTCACCATAGCTGATTTCTCAACATGTCGCAACCCACAGTACCATTTATGTTCTGTGATCCTGGTTTAAATGGATTTGTGGATTCGTCTTTCCCACATACACTTTTCCAAATGTACAGAGTATGCAGTATAATCCTGACATTGCAATTGGGCCCTAATCCCTTTTTTCTTTTGTTCATCAGAGACACACTTTCATATTTGGCTTGTATATAGTCTACACACCTTTTTTGAGCAATATGAAGTCAGAAAATGTCAAACACTGGCCGAAGAACCCAAGACAGAAGCCAATAGGCAATATGTCAATAAGTGGTCACAAAAGCCACAACGATTTTGTAAATTAAACTATGTTCAACATTTGCTGCTGCTCATTTAAAATCTTGCCCATAATGGAGAAACTGACAGTAATGTGAGGCAGATTTTCTTCCACAGCTTTGGAATGAAAGGTTCTTCACTGGGGACGGAAGCACAAAAAAATACCATGAAATTGGCCTATTTGACAAGTTGTGTATGTGCCTATCAATGTCTCAGAATAACTATCTGGTGAGTTGTTACCTTCACTCCTAAAATTATTTACTGACATGCATAAAGAAGTTATCACATGAACACATGGTGTACTCAAAAAGTAAGGGACATTTTCTTTTAGTTAAATGTTGGCAGCATAGGTCAAAGTTGCCCAAATGCTGCCCTATCTATTGCTCATCTACAAAACCATGAAGTCATTGTTTTAATTCAGTAGTCATTTGACTATGGGTAACAAACAGTGCCTCTTACAAAAATTTCTCCCGATACTTGTGAAATCCTTGCTATAACTGTATTTTCATGTGCATACGGATTTTCAGCTGCTTGAAACAATGAACAGTTGTGGCTAGTTTATGAGCCTACACTAATGATTGAAGAACACATTAGACAATGCTATCAAGACTTCAAAAGTTGCCATACATGTGTGTGCAATGAGGTGTGGTGTGGTACACCCAGTACCCAAACCAATCAAATCATGGAACAAGTGAACCAAAAACTGATGGTTGGTGATGTGGCTGATGAATTTCCTGATGTTGGACACTCCACAATTACACAACTGTCACAAAAAAGCTCAGATATCATAAATCGTGTGCAAAGATAAACTTCCTCCATAAGAAGACATGTTTCCACTCCATTGTCCATACCAAGAATAAGATGTAGCACTTTCATTGGGAACTTTTTAACTACTCTCCGTACAGTCAAAACTCCGTACACAGCAACTATATTATATGTCTTCCTGTACCAGAAACAATGGTTTGATGATGACGAGGAACTCAAGATCACAGATGTCAGTTGTTTCCATTTTCCAGCTGGAGAAGTTTTATGCAAAGGGTTTGAAAAATCTAGTGTGTTAAAATTATGGAAAGAGCTGGGAAATGAACAATGACTATGTGGAAAAGTAAAGTAAATTTTTGGGCACGAAAACAACAACAACAAAAAACTGCGTCTATTTAATACCCTTTTTAATGACTGAATGGCCCTTTCTTTTTCAATATGCCTCGTACCTCAAGCAGACGATGATGACGATAATTATGATGATAAAAATAAAAAGCATCAAAAAATGTGAAAAGAAGTGAACATATGAACCGTGATCTATTTGCAATTGTGTAACACAGAGACACTGCACCCTATGTTTACTTGTATTTGCTTCAGATTTCTGATTTTGTAAATGGTGTAAATAAACCAAGTTTTTAAAATGTTTCAATAAATTTTATCATTAGAAAATGTTGCAAATTACAGGAAAAGTTGGGATCTTTGATGGTCATTACTCCAAAACTTATGCCTAGTATGATACTAAATGCTACCAATGTTATTGAAAGCATGCATATACACCTGGTAACTTCACACCAATGTCGAAAAAAGGAACTGACATACTACAAAAAGAAAAAAAAAATTGCTGGTATATAATTTACATACAGTTATTCATCTTTTCTTTCTGTTGTAGTTCTTAACTTTTCTTACTTTGCTACTGCTAACAACACATTCTTTTACTTACACATACCTGGGAAACGAAAGGGCTAATTTTCATTTTCAATCGTATAATCTTGCCGAGTCCTTTTTCAACAACTTGAGGGAATGACAACAATCTAAGTGTATGGCCAGTTGGTGCAGTGTCAAACACAACTGCAGAGAAGTTCATACCCTTCACAAGCCTGTACAGAAAAATTTCCATTATTGAACTTTTACAATAAATAACCACTTAAATTAATACTTGTCATCAATCACGATTCAGCACTTTTAACAAGAAATAATATTCAGAATAATTACACTAAATATTATCTGTTTTAACTACAGACTGTACAGACTGGCACTAGAGCAAAATAAATATTTATACTGTAAATAAATTGCAGGACTCTAGGAGAGAAAGATAGGTTAATGGCATTGGAAGAGGAGTCAAATAATATCAAATGGTATGAAGTAACATTATCAGAAATGCGAAAAACAATTCTAATCAATTAATGTGTTTCATTACAGGGAGGAAATATGAGCGCAAGCCTTACAGTAAATAAGAAAATCAGAACACTACACACATTGGAAGAACAACAACATTAAATGATGGAAGAGAATACTTTGATGGAAAGCCGATCTTCTCCGCACTCAGCGAGTCGAGAACTGCCTGCTGAACGGCCGAGCACTGGCTTATCTAGCCCCGGCTGAAGTTTACTTCCGGCACTATTTGCACACATGTGAGTGCCATGAGATAGTAAAAACACCACGATGCTGGATGAAATGGAAAATAAGTAAATAATACAAAAAGTTGAAAGTAATGTGGACATACCAATTCACATCTCTTTTAAATTCACACTCGATAACTGAGGAAGAGAGGCCAAATGAGGGGAGGGCAATTGAAAACGATTTGATCTGGGAAGAACTAGAATCAGCACTGGGCAGTATGAAAGGAGGAAAGGCACTAGATGTGTGAATAAAGTCAGCAGAAATGGTACAAGTGGTTGGAATCATAGGAAAAACAGTTGTTATGAAAAACAGTTGTTATGAAGATAGTTTGGAGGGAGAAAACAACCTCAAAAGACTGGAACAAACAAATGATTGTCTCTGCCTTCAAAATACAGTATAACAACTAGAAGGTTGACACTGATGTGCTGGCCACTGTGCAAAAATATTTGAGAAAATACTAAGGAATAAAAAAAAGGACAAAAAGTCAAGAAGAAAATGGAAGGAACGGAAACATATCTTATTTTTGAAATAGGGCAGCTGCAGGACAAACAATGAGCATTGGCAAGATCTGTTTATTATTTTCCCGAATCTTAAGGAGCTTGACAGTGTGTGCAACAGTGAGATAAGGAAAGTCTCTGACAACAAAGGTCCACGAAACTGTGCAACTGACAAGGTAAAAGAAATGTACCACAGACGTAAAAGATTCATTAACATAGAATACGGGGAATCTGACAGGAAGCTTCAGTATGCATTTGCACTCTAGCTTATCAAAGGATTTATTCTGAAAACTAAAAAGTTATCTTTGTGTTTATCTGTCAGCGATTCAAAAATTCTCTTGTAGTTTGCATGGTACGTATAAATAACCCTATATTGCTTAAAATTACTGGATTTCATTTTGCTATTAAGAATGTAACAGCTTTGTATTTTGACACTATTTAAAACCCTTCCTACAAAAGTCTTTAAGTAGCAGCTGCGCACAATGCGACAGTCAACTCAGTAATATGATAGTCATGTTCATTCAGTCTGCTGTGTATTCCACGCATTCAGTTCCATTAAGTCAATGGCATATATTCAGAGAAACTGCCATGTATTTAAGTTAGACTTCTTTACATCTTCGAGCATTGCTGACCAATTTTGAAACAATACTGCAACTTATTATCTGCAAGACGATCATTGTGGAACTGTCCTCCGACAATAAATGTCATTAACAGAAATTTAACTTCAACAACATCATCTCGATTACTTAAAAGCATTTAAAGCACCCATTAAATCATTCACAGGGCACATGTGGAAACACTCATCTAGGCAAGATCTGTCAAATCAAACAGTCTCTCTCCTTACCTACCCTTACATGTTTTTCTATCGCTTCCTCACAACAAATGGATCCATCTCAATTTGGACGTCAGAGTGATCTGTCCCTCCTTTCCAACTGTCCTCCATGAGAAAAGAACTACAGTGTTATGCATGTAAGAAAGCGTATGGTGGCACAATGCACAGTGACAAGGAGCAGTTTACCATGTGATGTTCCAACCAACAAAATCTTTCTGTTGTTTGTACGTAGTGTGTGCTTCAGGGTGCAAGTAGAACACTTAGTATTGATTTTCATGTTAAGAATAGGTATGGTGAGGGTTCTTAGTTACTGTAGTGCTCATTACAAGTGATATAAAGCAAAGTATTACATTAAGAAATTGCAGTGAGAGATTTCCAGTCATTTAATTTTTTCTGGGGAAAGTCAGAAGCAGAAACAGTGGCACAATGTGGTGCTCACCCCAGAGTTGCTAGTTACCAGGGTAAACAACTGCTGGAGTGTGAGGCATGGAACAGAGACAGAGCGCACAGTGGTGATGCTAAGCCATCCCCCTCCGCACAGAGCACACAATGCATGTGCATATCACTGTAACAGTTCTGAAATCTAGGTATAGTTTTTGTCTTGGAATTTTGCTTCAAGGTAATTACTGATCAATAAGGTAATTTATTGTCAGGAATTCTGATATATTGCACATGAACTAAGGATGTAACTTTTGTTTGAATTTAGCAACGGCTTATGTTTCAACTAGTTAGATAGTTAGTTAGTTACATGTTACATAGATCATCTGAATGACTGTTTCATTGAAATGATGTACATTTCATCCACAATCAATCACAATAGCAGTAACATTATCAATTTAGTTTACCTTCCACTTTTCTTTCAATGCTGCAAGGAAGAATTTCTCGTATAATTCATGAACTGTTCACATGCATGTGAGCCAGTAAATTATACAAGTGAAATATTTGTATTACAAACATGCAGCAAAAGAGACAACACAATAACAGAGGCCACTGTCAAGTGCCATCACCCGTAAAAAGGAAGACAGTGCTGTTCACTTTCAATGGGAATTCTGTTTACAATATCACTGAGCAATAAGATCTTTGTAATTTTAGGGTTGTGTGTCTTTGTCAGTAAAAATGGAAACCTTACAGAATCATTTTGCTGTCCGTCTTGTCCATGACTGTTAAGAACCCTTTTTCATAGGAATGGGTAAACATATCAAGTTCAGATTTGTCATACACTAAGGTCTACAGTTCCTTGGCAGTGTAATAAATTTAAGCCTCTGAATCAATGTATTGCAAAGATACAGTCATTTATGTCACATATTTTGATACTCACTAAGTCACTCATCGAAACCTACCGGGTACTTCACATTGGCCTAGATTCATGAAATTTAGCAAGATATGTTTCACAATACAAATAAGGAAACATCTGAAAATTGCTAACTTGTCATCATGCTACTGTACTCAAGAGGATTCTTAACACAGGAATGAAGAGTGGCACTGGAGGGGGGCATCACAAAGAATAAACTGAAAGGAATTACTTCTACCTCTATCACTTTAATTTTAGTATTGTTAATAACGATACATTCAGTCACTGTAACGGTTGATTTACTGTTGCTGTTGTAAGAACTGGTGGTAGCGCTACTGGTGCTGTTGAGTTGCAGAGTTTTGATTCTCGTAATATGACTGCTTATGGCACTTACGAGGGTGGTTTGAAAAGTTCTTGCAATGGAATAGAAAAAAGGTACGTATATCACTGAAATGTGTGTTTTTATTTTATTTTTTTTTTCTATGTAATCTCCTTGTAGATTAATATACTTGGTCCAACGATGTTCTAGTGCCTTGATCCCATTTCAAAAATGAGTTTCCTTCAGGCCTGCAAAATAGTTGTCAACTCCGGCTATCAATTCTTCATTTGGTTGGTTGGTTGGTTGGTTGGTTGGTTGGTTGGATTGGAGGAGGTACCAAACTACGCCGTCATCAGTCCTTCCGAAAAACCTCACACTGTAAGAGGGAACTACAATGGCCATAAAATTGCAAACTATTGACAGAGAAAGAAGGAAAAAGGCAGAATAAGAGAGAAGGGAAAGAAAGTGACTAATGACAGGGGCATGAAGGAAGAAGCACAGGTAAACAAGATAGACACTTAAGGTAAAACAGACCCCATAAGGAAAGGGAGAGGGTGGGGATGAACCATGAACCACCAAGCCCAGTCGAAGCTAGTCCAATGGGGACAAAGGGGGGAGCAAGATGGCCTGCCATCCCCTCCACCCACCAATAAGGTTGAAGGCCACACCCTTAAATAAAGCGATAAAAATACCAATCACGAAGAAATTAGATCAGTCACTGAGGCACTGTCAGCTAACGCCAGGGTTAGCGAGTTAGGAAAGCTGGAAGTCCGTCGCAGGGTGGCTAAGTTGTGACAGTCCAGTAAGGGGTGAACCACAGTCAACATTGATCTGCAATGACAGAGAGAGGGGTCCTCAGGACGGAGGAGATAACTGTAAGTCAGCCAATTATGGCCGATGCGGAGCCAGCAAAGGACAACAGAGGCCTTAGGAGAGGCCCGGAAGGTGGACCGCCATGTAGTTGTAGAATCCTTGATCACCCTGAGCTAGTTTGGCGAAGAAAGAGTGTGCCATTCTGCATCCCAAAGGCCCAAAACCCGACAACGTAATGCCAACCAAAAGTCTACTTCCGGAATGCCAATAGCAAGAAATGGCCTGTTAGTAGCCAATTTAGCCAGTTGATCGGCAAGTTCATTGCCAGGGATCCCAATATGGCTTGGGGTCCAAATGAAAACCAAGGAGCATCCACATTGATTAAAGAGAGAAAGGGAGTCCAGGATAGCTATGACCAATGAGTGGCAAGGGAAGCATTGGCCAATAGCTTGCAAGCTGCTCAAGGAGTCACTACAGATAGTGAAGGACAGTCCTGAGCAGAAGCGGACATGGTCCAATGCGCGCAAGAGGGCTATCAATCTTGCAGTAAAAACACTACAGCCATCTTGCAAGGAACGAAGTTCCGTGTGTCTCACAGAGGTGTAAGCATAACCAGTGTAACCAGTAACCATGAAGCCATCAGTATAAATCACTTCCGAACCCTGGAATGAATGAGGACACAGTAGAATTGGTGGTGAAGAGCCTCCGCAGGGACAGAATCCTTTGAATTGACAGGAAGATCAAGACAGAGCTGTGGCCAAGAGATGCACCATGGAGGGGTACGTGCAAGAGTGGAGAAAAGAGGTGGTAAAGGGAAGTGCTGGAGCTCGGAAAAGGGCGACTGAATGCGGGCAGCCATGGTAAGCCCACATCGTGGCTGCCGCCGCGGAGGGGGATCTCTGTGTATGGATAAAGGAGTGTACTTTGGGATGCAGCGAATACAGAGCGCGTAAGATATCAGCTGTTGTTGGCGCAAAACTCGCAGTGGTGGAGAGGCTAATCACAGGGCTTGTCCAGAAGGCACCAGTTGTAAGTCATACCCCACAATGGTGGATGGGGTCTAATATCTGCAATGTCAAAGGAGCCTCAGCACCATAGACAGGACTCCTGTAGTCTAAACAAGACTGAGCCAGCGCTTTGTACAATTGCAGTAGAATAGAGCGGTCTGCACCCCAAGTGGTATTACACAGACACCTAAGAACATTGAGATGTAACCAGCACGTCCTCTTCAGCTGGCAAAGATGAGGGCCAGGTCAACCGGGCATTGAAGATCAGATGGGTGTCCAGCACCTCGAGGGATTGGCCATCGAGGAACAGGTCCGGATGGGGACAGACTGTATGGCGATGGCAGAAATGCACAACATGACTTTGCAACCGAAAACTGAAAGCCATGGGAGGAAGCCCGAAGTTGCACTCAGAATATTGCCCCCCTGTAGATGGCATTCTGCAGTGTACATGACGGAGGAAGCTATGTAAATACAAAAATCGTCAGCATACAAAGAGGGGGACACTGTCAGCCCAGCAGCCACCATCAGTCCATTAATGGCTATGAGAAAGAGAGGGATACTCAGCACTGAACCCTGTGGAACCTCATTTTCTTGCACCCTGTGGAACCTCATTTTCTTGCCGATGGGAAGTGCTGTAGGAAGAACCTACTTGGACCGGAAAGAGCGACAAGAAAGCAAGTTACAGATAAAAATGGGCAGAGTGCCACGAAGGCCCCATTCGTGAAGGGTGGTGAGGATGTGGGGGTGCCAGGTGGTGGTGTAGGCTTTATGCAGGTCAAACAAGATTCCAATGAGGTGTTGCCAATGGCCAAAAGCCGACCAGATAGCAGACCCCAGGTGGACCAAGGTATTCACCGTAGAGTGGTCACAGCAAAAACCACCTTGAGTGGATGACAAAAGAGTGCAGGATTCAAGGATCCAAAACAGCCACCGATCCATCAGGAGTTAAAAGAGCTGGCAGAGGGTGTTGGTAAGGCTGATTGGATGGTAGCTATCCAACTGAAAAGGTTGCTTCCCAGGCTTCAACATCGGAATAACAATTCTGTCCTGCCACTGGGTAGGAAATACCCCCCCACTCCACAGACGGTTGAATCGGGTTAGTATACGATAGTGGCCAGCCACTGTTAAGTTATGGAACATTTGGTTATGTATCTGATCCAGTCCAGGAGCCATGTCGGGACAAAGGGCAAGGGTGCTGGCAAATTCACACTCGCTACATGGGGCATTATAAGGCCGTAAGCATCGAGAAATGAAACACAAAGGCAGTCATTCCTAGCGCTCTTTCAGGAGGAGGAACGTGGGCGGATGCTGAGTCGATGCCGAAGCTTTAGTGTTGAGCGAAATGCTCTGCGACAAAGTCCGCATGGGCAAGGACAACACCATGCACAGAAATTCCTACAACACCAGTGGGAGGACGGTGGCCAAAAATTTGCCTGTCTTTCACCAAGACTTGTGAAGAGGGGGTGTGTGGTCCTATGGCTGCCACATATCGTTCCCAGAATATCCATTTCTGAAATTTGATTAGGTAACGGGTCCGAGTGCGGCATTGTTTAAAGACCAGAAGGAGAGCAGTAGGAGGATGCTGCTTGAAGTGTTGAAGAGCACAGCGGCGGTCTCTTATGGCCGCAACAATTTCTGGAGTCCACCAAGGGACCTTCTTCCTATGGAAGGGGACCCAAGGAAGAAAGGATGGCTAAAACAGGTACAGAAAGAACGGCGACAGTCAAAGTCTATGTAGACTCATCAATACTGCTGGGCCCACCTGGGAGGGTGATGAAGTGAGATACACTGAAGGAAGGTCAAAACAATCGGGTAATGGTTGCTGTCACATAAATCATCATGGACACTCCACTGAACGGAAGGAAGAAGGCCCGGACTGTAGATGGAGAGGTCAATGGCAGAGAAAGTGTCATGTGCCACACTAAAGTGTGTGGGAGCGCCGGTGTTTAGTAGACAGAAGTCAAGCCCTGCCTTAACAGCTTCAACTGTCGTGCCCAGTGCAGTAGTCATGTGACTACCCCAAAGAGGGTTGTGAGCATTAAAGTGCCCTAGAAGCAGGAAGAGAGAAAGGAGTTGTTGAAGGGTGGTTAGGACAAGGGATGTGGGTGGCCTGTCAGGCGGGGGGTAGAGATTACAGATTGTGATTGGAGTGGCCAGATGGACCCTGACAGAAATTGCTTCCAGAGTGGTATAGAGGGGAACCCATTTATAGCAATGTCCTTGCAGGCCAAGGTGCAAACACCACCAGAAGACCGCAAGGGGCCAATTCAGTTCCAACAGAAAGTGTGGAACCCATGAAGAGTGGGTGAGTAACAATTGACAAATTGGGTCTCGTGAAGAGCAATGCAAGCAGCAGAGTAGAAGGAAAGAAGGGGCTGCAACTTCAGGAGGTGACACAAACATCCATTACAATTACACTGGAGGATTCTCAAAGAGTCCAAATGGTAACCAAAGCTGGTCATGCTGCTGAGTCGCCATCCGTAACCGATATGGATGAGGTAATGCCCATATAGGTGAGGTCAGACTCTGTTGGTTCATTGGCTGGAGGAGGGCAAGGCAGCACCTCAGGGGATACCGGAGGGGCCTTGCACTTATTCTTGTGTTTCTGCTTCTTCTCTTGTGAAGGAAGAGAACGGCAGACTGCACTGAGGTCGGGCACAGAACTATACGTGGCAATCTTAGCACCCCCCGGCCGTGGATCACACAGCTGATGTGGAGTTGCAGATCACCTTTAAGGGGGTGCCAGGAAGCGGAGTTCTGGGAGGCAGCTCCAGTACCAGCAGTTGCCAAAGAAGGGGAGCGCTTCTCAGGCGGGAGAGGGTATGGGTACTGATGGGTTGGGGGAGAGTTAGTGGGAGAGGGAGCGCGAGGCAGAAGGCGTGGGGTGAATGGAGCGGGGTTGGGAAGAGGAAAGAGTAGGAAGGGGAATGGACGTAACTGAAGCAAATGTATAAGTTATAGGCACGGGATGGAGCCAGTCATACTTTCAACATGCCTCGGGATAAGTAAGTCGATCTAAGGTCTTGTACTCTTGAATCCGTCGTTCTTTCACATACACCAGGCATGCTGGCGAGCGTGGAGGATGCTGTGCATTACAATTTGCGCACACTGGTGGGGGAGCACAGGCACTCTCCTCATGGAGGGGGTGCTCGCAGTCACCGCAGAGCGGATCATTGGTGCAGCAGGAAGACATGTCGAAACTGTAAGCATTTAAAGCATCACACTTATACACCATGACATTGACCTTCTCTGGGAGGGTATCACCCTCGAAGGCCAGGATAAAGGCGACTGTATCAGTGCAATTGTTTTTAAGGTCTCGCTGTACACAGAGGATAAATTGAACTCCTCGCCGCTTGAGGTATGCACGGAGTGCCTCATCAGTTTGGAGAAGAAAATTCCGTTGGAAAATGATGCCCTATACCAAGTTCAAAAATTGGTGGGGTACAACGGAGACTGAGTTGTCACCAAGATGGTCACAAGCGTGCAGGGCTTAAGATTGGACACCTGCAGATGTCTTTATGAGCAAAGAACCAGACCGCATTTTACTCATCGATTCCACTTCACCATACTTATCTTCAATTGTCACTAGGAAACCAAAGGCTAGGTCGTGGCAAAATTTTTGACATATGTCCTAGTACAAACCAGGTACTGGCAGAAAGGTTTAAACCCAAGCCAGTGAGCTTAACCCTCCTCCCAATGGGTGGTCAGGGAGGGGAAGTCTGAAGGATCAGAATAAGGAGTGTCACATCTTCTATCTCTCTTAGACACGACACAGAATGGCCAGGATGTTGAAGCTTTTGTCGCTTCATGTGCAAGGTGTCTGCCCTAGTACCACCCACTCTGACCAGGTGCTCACCCGTGGGCGCCACCCAGCCAACGCAAGGGCCGATTGGTACGGCGGCCATTGCTGGGAGTTATGATCCCCCAAAGTGATGAGCATCGACTCCTTGGTATACACGAGGTGTTTACAGCTCAGGTACCAGCAGTGTGATCCCTGTGTTGTCAGGGAGCTCAGCCAAGTGGGTACTTAAAAGGTCAAACTCCAAGGGGACCAAAAACGCCAAAAAGGAGATAGAAACAGCAAACTAAACAATAGCACATACCAAAACAAAGCCAAGAGGATAGCCAGGTTGATACAAAGAAGTCCACCAAGAGGGAAAGGAGGAGGCAGGGAGGAAGGAACAAGGACAGGAAAGGAGAGGAACAGGGACGGTAATGCAGTCTGGAAAAAGGAAGGAGACTGCAGTAACTCGGAGCCACACACATACCCACAAAAGGGACTTCATTTGAAGTGATTCTTCGTCCACCAAGAAAAATTTTCAGTTTTGGGAAGAGATGGAAGTCTGGTGAATAAGGTGGATGTGGCAACAATTCATTCTTTAGTTCGCGTAATTTTGCCATGGCAATGGCACATGTGGGCGGGCGTGCGTTGTCTGATGGAAGATGACTTTCTCCCTTCCTAGACCTGGCCATTTTTGCGTATCTTTTGTTGCAATTTGTCCAGGAGGTTAGCATAGTATTCTTCAGTAATTGTTCGGCAATGGGGAGCTAACCTACAAACATAATCCCCTTCGCATCCCAGAACACTGATGCCATGACCTTTCCCACCAAAGTAATTGTCTTTGGTTTCTTTGGTGGTGGAGAATGAGCATGTTTCCACTGCTTTGACTGTTTTGTCTCTGGGGTATAGTAGTGCACCCACATTTCATCTGTGGTCACAAACCAGCACAAAAAATCTTGTTTGTTTCTCCTAAAATGGGGCAAATATTGTTCCGATACATTCATTCTCGTGTTTCTGGTCCAGTGTCAAGAGTTGTGGCACCCATCTTATAGATAATTTTTTTCATTTCTAATTCTTCAGTTAAAATGTGATATACCCTTTCAGATGACATCTGTCAAGTGTGAGCACTTTCAATCAGTGATCCTCCATGACCATTTTGTTCACTTTTGCAATGATTTCTGGAGTAGTGACATCTTGGCTGACCACAGACCGATCATCATCTAAGCTCTCCTGACCAAATTTAAATTCATTTGTCCACTTGGCAACAGTTGAAAATGAAGGAGAAAAGTCCCCGAGTGTATTCTGGAAATCAGCATGAATGTCCTTTGCTTTCATACCTTGCTTTATGAAGTGCTTAATCACTGCTTGAATGTCTATTTTTTCCATCTTCGCAAATCACTATGCAACAGCTCTCTTCCAGGAGCATTGACATAGCTCGTGTTTAGAGGCAACAGTCAAATGAATATCACGTGAACAACTTGTTGCACTAGCACTGACCTCTCATGGTGATTCCAAGAACTTTTCAAACCATACAGCCATTTGTGTCACTTGCCCTTACTGATATTGACAACGGAAAAAAATAGTCAAAATTCTAAACTCCCAGAATAGATGAACCATCTATATACATCATTACGTCATACAGAACCTTCGGTGTTTGAGTCCTACTTCACTTGCCTGGATTTTATATATTTACAGTGTGTGAAGTTCAGAACTCTAGTATCAATGACCTAAAGGTGTTCGATACACCTCTCAGATATTCTCAAGAAAACCAGACTGGAAGTTTTATGAACAACATTAATTAACTAAAGTTAGGACAAGTCTTCAGGGAGTTGCGTGGCTCAATCAATGGGGCTCAAAACTGATAATCACTGGATTTGCTCATTTTGGTCTTTTTTCGTTTATTTCTGTACAGCTCTATAAACAATGTAATTTAAATATAAAATTCATCATACATTGATAATTAACACATATATAATGATTGCTTTATATGACAAATGCATGTGAGTGCTGAGAAAATATTAGAGCACACCTATACGAAGAAAATTAACAATGCTAATTTTTACCTCTGTGTGTAAACAGTCTTTGCAGTACATATTTTACTATTAACTGACAACGGTTGCCTTGACTTCTTCACTTTATGATCAGTCTCAGCACAGTAACTTATGAGAGTAACTGTGCAATATGCAATTAGAAATAAGGTGATGTGCATTTGTCATATTAAATGATAATTAAATGTGTTAGTTATCATATATTGGACGAGTTAAATTTCAACCACATAAGTATCCAAATTGAACCAAAAGAAAAAATAATCACCAAAATGAGAATCAAAGCAGTGATCTGACTATTACCAATCTTGAACGCTACCGATTAAGCCATACGGTTCATCCTAAATTTGGTGAATTAACATTGCTTGGAAAACTTCAAAGTCAATTTTTTTGAGAATTTTTTAGACCTGCATTTAACTGCTCTGGCAGATTCATACGCGAATTCTGGATCTCACGAAATATGAAAACTTCAAACAAACCAGAGTGTGGTCTCCTTGTATGTTTTGGAAGCTTTTCAACTGAAAAGTAATTACAAAAAAAAAAAAAAAAAATTTGAATTATAATTTGTTAATGACTACTTGTGATCTATATCGACCCTACTATGTTTAATGAGAAACATCTCTCAACATCAAATTTTCTTTCTTAAACACATTATTATAGTTTCATTGTTATTAATTTATTGCCATCATAACTATGAGGGGTATTCAATAAGTAATGTGACACTTCTTTTCTCAGCCAATTTAAGGTGACAAAATACAGAACGTGGTGTGGGACACAGTAGAATATTCCTGCTTCAGCCTCTGTAGCTTCATGAAGTTACAATAGATGGTGACACTACATGTATGGTGTCTGTAACGGAGGCGAGTTCCAAGCAGAGAGCTGTCACCGAGTTCCTTTTGGTGGAAAACAAGAACATTACAGTTATTCAAAGGTGTACTCATAGGTCCTTGCTTAATCTCTATGGAGACCTGGCAGTGAACAGATGCATGACAAGTCATTGCGCGAGACATTTTTAATGGCAACAAGGTCATGCAAACCTGACCTATATCCCGCCTGGCAGCCGGTTTGCCGGCCACACACAACTGTGAACCCTACAATGTTTGAATGTGTGGACACACTCAGTTAATGTGATCAATGAGTCATAATCAAACACCTCCCTGCACAACTGGATATCTCTGTTAGTAGTGCTAGCACACTTGTCCACCAGTTCGGGCGCACAAAGGTGTTTGGTCGCTGGGTTCCTTACCGCCTAACAGAAGACCATAAGAGCAACAAAGGACTGTATGGAATTGCTTGCACATTACAAAGCTGATTGCGGCACATTTTGTCAAAGATTTTAATAAGCTATGAAACATGAGTTCATCATTTTGAACCAGAAACAAAATGGCAATCCAAGGAGTGGCTCCACGCCGTCTATCCTCCAAAGAAAATGTTCAAAGCTGCAACCTCAACCATAAAGTCATGGCGACAGTCTTCTGGGACTCTGAAGGGATTATTCTGTTTGATGTCCTCCATCATAGCGTAACAATAGACACTGAAGTGTATTGTGCTACCCTCAGACAATTGAAGGGAAAAAAAAAGAAAACAAGAGAGAGAGAGAGAGAGAGAGAGAGAGAGATAAGACTTTAGAGTGTTTGTCGACACAAAAATGCAAACTAACATCTCTTTCTTAATGACAACACAAGGCCTCAAAAGTCTATGCACCTGAGAGAAGCTCAAAAAACTTCATTGAAGTGTTCTTCCTCGTCCACCTGTGTTGCGGTCACCACAGACACCTACCGTAGCGGCAACACCGAAGACAGATCAGAGATGCGGGTTGCCAACTCCACTGGGAAGTCTGGCTGACACAAGAGTGTTTACAAGCAAGTACCACAGTTAACAACAAAAACATAGGAGCGGCCAACATCCATCAGAGGGCATCAACCAGCAGCAGAGGAAGGGGGCACAAGGATTAACAAACTATTTCCTGGTGATCACGTGTGTGCAAATAGTCTCAGAAATATCCTTCCCCACAGAGCCAGATACGCCAGCGCTCAGCCGTTCAGTGGGCAGTCTCCACTCACTGAGTACGGAGAAGATCGGCTGGTCCAGCAGTGTGCCACCTCGACCGTTCTCTCTTCCGCAACAATTGTGATACGTCGCTTCTGTCATGTTAGGCTATCTAACAGCTGGTAACAGCCGACTTGGACAAACAGTTGTAGGGGTATAGAGTCGAATGGAACTCTCATTATAGGAACTAGTTGTTATTTGCTAGATCCGTAGAAGGGATCCTTATTGTTTTCGGTTTTGAAGAGAATGTTACTCTTGGTGACTCATTGTAGTTCCCTAAATAAAAAGTTGGCAAAATGAGTTGGTTCTTGTTCTGTAAATCTAGCAGTGAAGACGAGTTTGTTCGAATTCCTGCACTGCTCCATTGTTTGTTGACATGGCTGAAGGTATTCTGGGTTTAGATGTGCCATTGGCTTGTGTCCTTGAGCTGTTGGATCATATGCAATACACAAATTAACTTCTGATTCAGCATCTGCAGGCTCTGACTAATGATCCCCCGGGCATTCTGGCATTAGCCGCTTCTGCCGCATTCCAGCTGTTTGCCAAGTCTATTGAACCATGGAGTGATTATGCAGCTCGCTTGGAACAACATTTCCTTGCCCATGGAATCGTTGACGCTGGCCAGCGTCGTGCACTTTTTCTTCCTGATGTGGGTTCTGACATTTATCACTTAGTGCAGTAGTTGCATCTGGAGTTAGAACCCCCTGCTCTCCCTTATGTACAGCTTACCGCCAGTTTAGCGGAGCATTTTGATGCTCAGGTCCACGTCGCAGCAGCTCACCACACATTCTTCAGCTGTAAGAAGCTTCCATCGCAGTCTGACAGGGAATGGATAGCTTGCCCGGGATTGTCAGTTCTCTTGTCCCAATCTGGGATGTAAGCAGTCATATGGTTCAGCCCTCATTCGCGAAATGATTCTGATCCCTGCTTGTGCCAGTGCCCTGCGAATGGATCTGTTATAGCTGAAAGATCCCTCCTTGGGCACACGTCTGACAGTCACTCATGCCCATGAACAGTCTTCCCGTTCGTCTGTAGCAATCCATGCCTCACCACAGGTCTTTGCCACACTGCTATCCTGTCATTTCTTGGTGCTACGATCACCAGAGCAGTGGCCACAGCAAGCGCCCCACCACTGCCTCCTCCTCCTCCTCCTCCTCCAGAAACGATTATCGGTTCTTGGGCTCAGCAATGTCAGAAGTTGCCCTCCTGTCATCAATGCTTCACTACGCACCAGCGCCGTGATTGTCGTACCCGTCGTCTCTTTTGTCCAGATGGTCCTCCCACACACAGCAGCATCCATCTCTCTGAGGGTCCAGATCAACCGCACTCCTCTGTTAATATTATTGACGGCGACTCACTTCCGCTTGGGTGTGGCGCCTGTTCGTGACCCCCTTGAAGAGCTATAGTAATGACCTTAACTGCATGCAGGGCTGGTTCCTGGTGCAGGTACGATATCTCTCTCAAGTCGTCACCACTCAAGTTTTGGTCGTAGCTGCCCCCACAGCCACTAATCTGTTGGGGATGGATCATTCATTCTCTTGGCCTTGAGATCCATAATTCAGCCCTGGCGGTACAAATTGTGTCTCCTTATACTCCTTTACAGGAGCTTTTTGATTCTTTCCCTAACGTCTTCTCTGATTCTTCCCTGGGGATGTCCAGTTTTGAAGCGCACATCTAACTACCTTCCTCAGCATTTACGAAGTTTCTAAGGCTTATCCATTGCCTTTTGCCCTGTGGGACACCCAACACAAGGAAAGGAGGTGCCTCGAGGAGGCGGGAGTTCTGACATCAGTTCACCACAGTCGCTGGACTTCGCCCATTGTCATCCTCGAAAAACCTAATGGCTCCCTCTGTGTATGTGACAATTTTAAGCCCACTGTCAATACCTGGTCTGTTTCTGGCTCTTACCCTGTCCGTAGGTCGATGATATTCTCTCCAAGTTGGCAGGTGGAAAGATCTTCGTCAAGATTGATCTTAGGGAAGCATACCTCCAATTGCCAGTCAACACTTCCTTTTTAGAGGTGCCAATTACTTAGACATCATCTTAGTCACACGGATCTTGGTCCCAGACTTAGTGTGGAATCTTCGGAGACTTTTCGAGGTTCTGCAGGCTGCAGGGTTGCAGTGCAATAGGGCCAAATGTCAATTTTTTTTGCCACAAGTGACATATCTCGACCATGTCTTGAGTACCACAGACATTCACACAACACTGGATACCTCGAGGCTATTCAGCGACTCCTGACACTGAAAAACATCTCCCAGCTAAAACTCTCCCAGCTAGGGTCAACTTACCTATTATCAGGATTTCATCCCACATGCTGGGCTCTGGAGGAGCCTCTACTTCGCAAGAATGTTACCTGGACCTGATCACCGGAACGTGATTGGGCTTTTCAGCATCTCAAATCTGCTCCTCTCACTCCACCATGCCTCGTCCCACATGACCCTGCTAGGCCTCTTCCTTTGGCCGCCGAAGCGTTGGATCACGGGCTGGGGGCTACATTGTCTTATATCGCTAATGGTGTTGAGCACTCAGTGGCTTTCGCCTCGAAAACCCTAGCACATGCACAGTGCAACTGTAGCTACATTGAGAAGGAGGCCTTAGCCATCGTATTTGAATTCAAGAAGTTCCACCACTTCATCTACTCCGCCGGTTCATGCTCTACACGAACCACAAGCACTTGGTCCCGGTGTTCGGTGTTACGTCCCCCATCCCTGCCCAGACCACTCGCCACCTGCAGTGCTGGGCATTGTTGCTTGCAGGGTACACTTACGACATCCGTTAGTATGCCTTGGCCCTCCATGCCAACACCAATCTCCTTTCTCGACTTCCCGTGGGGGCGGATTCCGGCTTTGATGCTCATCCGGTTGCTTGTTTTCATCCAGATGATGCATCCTCCATCGCCGTGTTGCCACTGAATGCCTAGCTCGTCGCACAGCTCATGACCTCTGACTCGGGTCTCCAGAGGATTCTGCACCACGTTCAAGTTGGGTGGCCCTCCAATCACCATTAGGTGTTGGACCCGGGGGTTCGGACTTACTGGCCTCGCTGCTATGAATTTGCCGTTTACGACAGGGTTCTTCTTCTCTTAGGGGACACTGATCATTTGAATGTCGTGATACCATCCTCCCTCCATCAGCGGGTCCTCACACTATTATTACTGTGACACTGTGGTATTGTCCTGATGAAGCGCCTTGTCCGCCAATGTGTCTATTGGCATGGAATGGACAGCGAAATGGCCCACATGGTATATTCCTGCTCCTCTGGTCAGCATCAGCAGTCTGCGCCACCACCGAGGCCTTTGATCGCTGCCCCATGGTCCCAGCTCCAACTGGACTTTGCAGGTCCATTCTTAGGATCCTACTGGGTCATTTTGGTGGATGTCAGCAGTTGTTTTCCATATGTTGCACGCATGTCCTTGACGACCACCGTTCACACCGTTCAAGCCTCCTCTCATATTTTCGCCATCATGGGTCTCCCGAAGGCGACTGTGACGGACAACAGCCCACAGTTCACGTCGGCCCAGTTAACTTCATTCTGTGCTACATCAGGCATCCAGTTGCTCCATACGGCACCATTCCATCCCACATCCAATGGGTTGGCTGAAAGGTTTGTCCACACGTTTCAATCACAGATGGCCAAACTGCGTCAGCATAACTCTCAGGCGGCTACCCTTGACCTCTTCTTGTCTACTTATTGTTCTTCTGGTCACAATGGGTCCTCTCCAGCAGAGAAGCTGCATAGCCACCGTCATTGGATGCCCTTGTCACTTCTGTTTTCTGCTTCTCCTCCTACAGTTGCTCTGGTCTCGGCGCAACTGCTGTTGTCTCCACAGGATCCAGCCTGGGAGTTGGTGTTTCCCAAGGGGCCATCCCTGCTGGCATTCCGCCAAGGTCTCCATGCTTCTCAGCCGCACCATGATAACTGTCATCTTCGGCAATAGTTACCCCGTCAGAAGCACCTTGACCAGCTACAGCACCATTGTGGGCCAGGCACAGCACTAACATTATCTCCAGTGCCGCGCCTCTGATCTGAGGTCTTCCGGGAGGCCAGCGGCTTATCGGATGTCTCTTTACTACTACTGCTGTCATAGCAACTGCAATCGTCACTGCCGCCACGCCACGCATAATCTCCGTGGACGCATCCTTCGACTACGGATGTCGATGAGGTTCCCCCACCACCAGCGTTTCCGCCGCCACCCGTGGTCTTGCTCCACCAGTGGAACCTGGGACCAACATCGAGATGTGACTTCACCTCAACCCTGGGGGAGTTGGGGGGAGGACTGCTGCAGTCACCATAGATGCCTACTGCAGCAACAACACTGCAGACAAACCAGCAATGGGGGTTGCCTACAGTTGTGAAGTCTAGCCGACACAAGAGTGTTTACAAGCAAGTATCACAGTTGACATCAAACATGTAGGTGCAGCCAATGTCCATCAGAGGGCATCAAACAGCAGCAGAGGAATGTGACGCGACTATCAATGAACTATTTCCTGGTGATCACATGTGTGCAAATAGTCTCAGAAATATCCTTCCCCTCGGGGCCAGATAAGCTGGTGCCCGGCTGTTCAGCGGGCAGTCCACGACTCACACCGAGTGCAGAGAAGATCGCCTGGTCAAGTAGTGTGCCACCTCAAAAATCCTCTCTTCCGCAATGATTGGGATATGTCGCTTCCTTCATGTTAGGCTATCTACCAGCAGATAACAGCTGACTTTGACACGGAACAGTTGTACAGGTATAGAGTCAAAGGGCACTCTGATTATAGGAATTAGTTGTTATTTGCTTGATCTGCAGAAGGGATCCTTATTGTTTTTGATTTTGAAGAGTGTGTTACAGTTGGTGGTTTTTTGTAGTTCCCGCGATAAAAAAAGTTTGCAAAACAAGTTGGTTCTTGCCCTATAGATTTAGCAACCTGGATCTCACACCTCACTTCCATGTGTTTGGCTCAATGACGGATGAACTCCACAGGAAGCAGTACGTGGATGATTGGGAGGTCATTGATGCATTAAGACGTTGGCTCTGATGTCAACCAGTAGAATGGTGCCATTTGGGCATACTAGCCTCCCCAGTAATGAAGAGTAAGGCCACCACATTCATTGGAGATTATGTTGGAAAAAAATGGGTTTTGTAGTCAAATGAGTGGGGAACAATATGGTTATTAGAATCCTGAGTAAAACCAATTTGCTTTCAGCAAAATATGTGTTGATTACTTACTGAATGCCCCTCATATGTGAACTTTAATGCTGTTTAGTATTCAGATTCGTACCTATATTAATGAAATTATGCAATGCTTTCAAACCCATTAAACTACAGAGAGACATTTAGAACAAACAATAAAAGCGAACACACCTCAAATTACACAAGATTTGTAGAAAATCCACAACTGAGGAGCATGATTAACAGAATGACAACTGCTTTTGTTGTAATAATGATATATTCAATTTACAACCAGTTTTGGAATGTCAAAATCCCATCTTACGGTGTATAAAAAATAACTGTACTTGGTCATGCATAATAAATGGCCAGGCATCTTAGGCAGAAACTGCCGCCATCGAGAAGTGGCACACTACAGATGCCAACAATGTCTCTAATTGTATTATGTTAACATACTGAAACACACTCAGTTGTGGGCACGTGGTAATGTACCAAAAATGCTGTTAAATGGGATACTAATCACCATCACAAGCTCTGGAAGCTCAACACAGATATTTATCAAATAAACACACCAAATTACAGCTAAACAGCTCAAAATTCTTTTGCTTCGATTTATGTGCATTAGATACTTCAACAAACATTGTAACCAGTTTGTACCTAAGGGTTGTCAGCAGCTCAAGGTCTTGTGGGCACCATTGCTGACTCTCAATCATGAGGTCCCAAATTCGACTGCCAGCTGGTCAGGAATTTGCTTTGCTCAGGACTGTGTGTGTGTGTGTGTGTGTGTGTGTGTGTGGTTCTCATCTTCATAGATGAAGTGGCGCCAAGTAAAGACC
The DNA here is from genome assembly GCF_023897955.1 of Schistocerca gregaria. Lineage (NCBI taxonomy): Eukaryota > Metazoa > Arthropoda > Insecta > Orthoptera > Acrididae > Schistocerca > Schistocerca gregaria. The sequence goes on along the minus strand of NC_064924.1, from coordinate 87,667,331 downwards.
TGCACCAGGTGGTTGAACATCTCAGATGGGGTCTCATGGCCAATAATGCCGTATGCCTATTTCATTTCATGTAAGCGTTAACATGTAAATACATGAACCAATTCACAAGCTTGGAAAGACGGCCAAAATAAATTCTGGAATCAATCACAGGGGAAATAGGTCCCTTTATAAATTAAAGTCTGTGTAGCATAAATTAAAACTGAACATGCCTGTATGTGAAATAACTGTAGCACTGTACATATAAATCATCGTCGATGGGCTTGGAGTGCAGTCTTACCTTCTTTTAGCCTAACGATTTGCTTCACATTGATGTGCAAAACAAAGTGCGCAGTCTGCATTATAAATAATATTGCAGTAACATACTATGAATTTAAATAATACTAGTGCATCTCCAACATTACAGAAACTTACTTCATAACTTCTGCATAGCTCATGGCTTCATCAATTCCAGGAAATGCTCCAACTATTTCCTGCATAACACTCTTACTTAATTTCATGGCTTCATTGTCCCCCTCAAAATATTCTTCTGGGAGTTCATTGAAACCTACATTTGGGTCAATCTCCTGGAAAGTAAATAAGAAACACACAAATTAGGAAGAGTACAAGATCTTACTGAGCACCATATACATTATTTTCCAAATTTACTATATAAAATGGTGTCAGAACTAAATTAGTTACATAAGTAGCTTTTAAAAAAAAATACAAAAGTAACCACTGTTTTAAAGGCTTCTGCTGAGTGCCTTCAATAATGGTAAGCAACAATTCTGAGCCAATGTTACTAACTTTTTTGCATGTACTTGAAGATAATTGCCAAATAGAGCTAGTGCATGCTCTGTGCTTCCCCCAACAACATTACTTTGTAATTAAAGTTGAAACAAATGTTCCCTCTGTCACAATTTTTAGACTTATTAACCAGGTTTCAACATTTCTAAGAATGCCTTAATCAGAATTTAAATGTTTAAAGTGGCCTATAACATCATTACAAATTTATGGGAAAAGAAACTTTTTATATAAAAAAGTGTAAGTACTGACTAACAATACAAGACAGAGGCAGTACTTACAAGTCACATATAAAATAAGTAACAGGCCAGAAGGGCTTTAGCCAAAAAAAGGGAGAATGCATGAAGGCCACTCACTATGGGCTGCTCATATCCGTAAAGCCACAGGTAGCAACGGGGTATAAGTAGGCTATTTAAAATTTAAAATATAGACAGCTGAATGTTAAAATGAACAGTATTTAGTTGCCACTGCCCCTGTACTGTGCACACGCAACTATTTGTCTGCGTGCTCCCACAATGTAATAAGGACTGCAGAGAAAATGGTGGGACATATAGCCATGTACAACGATGGGTGATGGACGGAGGAAGTTCCTTCTTGCATTCCAAGATGGTGGTTGAGACCAGGGTGACAACCTAATAGAAAGTTGTTGATATTGCAAAACACAAAAGAGCAAGATGGATTAGCCTGGAACATGCATTTATATTGCGCCAGGTGTCAAATGGCAAGTGCTGCTGCTGCTGTTGCTGATAATGATGTACAATTGCATTTTAGTGTAAAAGTCTAACTTTGTATAATTATTGTCTCTAGCTTTCTGAACTGTTTTTTTCAGACATGGACATGTATTAAGTACAGTGAAGGTGGAGGGGTCACGGGGGAGAAAGGGAAGGAAAGTAATATTTGGTAAAGAACACACTAAGAATGACAAGAAGGTACTTCTGACACTTCCTGGGAGATTAAAACTGTGTGCAAACTGGGATTTGAACCTTGGACATTTGCCTTTCGTGGACAGGTTCTCTACCAACTGAACTATCCAAACATGGCTCATGACCCAGTAGGGAGACAGATATTATGTCTGTCGTCACACCACGTAGGTCCTTCTCATCTTAAATTTCTGCATTACAACTATGGCCACTGTTTCACTATAGTACAGCGAACATGGAGGGGGGAAGGGGGAGAAAGGGAAGGAAAATATTATTTGGTAAATAACAAATTGTGAAGGTGCCTTGTGAAGATAGGCAAATTTGGTTTTCCCTTTCCCACAGCTTTCCTAGTTTTCTTTGGGGATGGTGCCACAACATCGGTATGACATTCCAAGTGTGTGGCATCAGCACATTCATTTCAGCATGTGCAGGGCCAAAGGCTTCAGATTTCTACCAACTAAAAGTTAGGATGAGAGCACAAGTTGGGGAACATGCAGAAAAGGTGGAGAAAATATCTTCATTACCTGCCTTGGTTTATTGGGGATTAAGGGACTAAACACAAGATTCAACAGCCCCTTGGTCAAGAGATAGTTCATCTGGAATTAGTGACATTAGCCAGAAATTTGATCAAATTATTAGAATATGTGCAAGTGGAAAACTTGAGGACCTGAAAGCAATATTGATGTCAAACCTGAGGAATAATTTAGAAACAAGTAAAAGAATATGACTGAGGCCTTTACACAGGTCAGAGCAAACAAGGGGTCTCCCAGGGCTCATCTGTGGCAAGATAAAACCCACCTTCATCTGACCTTGGTGCCAATTCAATTAAGGGTAAACACATTACTACAATAAAGAAAAACTTTCTAACATACTGGATATCAGTTGGGCCACCAATAATACACTACTGACCATTAAAATTGCAACACCACAAAGATGATGTGCTACAGACACAAAATTTAACCAACAGGAAGAAGATGCTGTAATATGCAAATGACTAGCTTTTCAGAGCATTCCCACAAGGTTGGCACCAGTAGCGACACCTACAATGTGCTGACGTGAGGAAAGTTTCCCACCGATTTCTCATACACAAACAGCAGTTGACCGGCATTGCCTGGTGAAATGTTGTTGTGATGCCTCATGTAAGGAGGAGAAATGCGTACCATCATGTTTCAACTTTGATAAAGGTCAGATTGTAGCCTATCACGATTGCAGTTTATCGTATTGCGACATTGCTTGCGTTGGTCGAGATCCAATGACTTTTAGAGGAATATGGAATCGGTGGGTTCAAGAGGGTAATACGGAACGTCCTGGTGGAATGGCGTGCTGGATCCCAACGGCCTCGTATCACTAGCAGTTGAGATGACAGGCATCTTATCTGCATGGCTGTAACGGATTGTGCAGCTACATCTCTATCCCTGAGTCAACAGATGGGGATGTTTGCAAGACAACAAGCATCTGCATGAACAGTTCGACGACGTTTGCAGCAGCATGGGCTATCAGCTCGGAGACCATGGCTGCGGTTACCCTTGACACTGCATCACAGACAGGAGCGTCTGCAATGGTGTACTCAACAATGAACCAGGATGCATGAGTGGCAAAACATTTTTTCGGATGAATCCAGGTATTGTTTACGGAATCATGATGGCAGCGCGGTGAACGCACATCAGAAGCATGTATTCGTCATCGCCACAGTAGCGTATCACCTGGCGTGATGGTATGGGCTGCCATTGGTTACACATCCCAGTCACCTCTTGTTCGCATTGACAGCACTTTGAACAGTGGACATTACATTTCAGATGTGTTACAACCCATGGTTCTACCCTTCATTAAATCCCTGTGAAACCCTACATTTCAGCAGGATAATGCACAATGACATGTTGCAGGTCCTGTACGGGCCTTTCTGGATACAGAAAATGTTCAACTGCAGCCCTGGCCAGCACATTCTCCAGATCTCCCTCCAATTGAAAATGTCTGGTCAATGGTGGCCGAGCAACTGGCTCGTCACAATACGCCAGTCACTCCTCTTGATGAACTGTGGTATCGCTGCATGGACAGCTGTACCTGTACACGCCATCCAAGCTCTGTTTGACTCAATGCCCAAGCGTATCAAGGCCGTCATTAAGGCCAGAGGTAGTTGTTCTGGGTACTGATTTCTCAGGATCTATGCACCGAAATTGCATGAAAATGTAATCACATGTCAGTTCTAGTATAATATATTTGTCCAATGAATACCCATTTATCATCTGCATTTCTTCTTGGTGTAGCAATTTTAATGGCCAGTAGTGTAAAATAGGATGAAAGAAATAATCAGGTCACTAGGTGGTTGGAGCCCAGGCGAGTCCCCTAGGGCTTTGCATATGACGAGGGTTGGCCCACCCTCGATCTGCTATAGACAAAGTGTTAAAGAGGGTAACAGCACCAATCATTCACTGGAGTGCAACCCCTTAAAAAGAAAATAGAGTAGCAGTAAAAAGTGACTAACATACCTAAAAGTAATTAAAACAGAATTAAAAAGGGCTAACCTCATGTGAACACACACACACACGCATGCACACAACCACGCAGACACTAACCCTAGAACAGCTATGATAAGACTCTACGTTGTATCTGAGAATAAAAACAATTTTCACAGAGAAACTGCAGAACAGTTCAGCTTCATTCACTCCAATCATTCTTTCTTACTGTGTCTGCTTAGATATCTTGCCTTAGCACAAAATCACTTAAAAGTTATGAGGGTGGTCTGTGAAGGGTGTCACTTGAAGTGTTCCAGGGTCCTTCAATGATCCTTAATAGCTATTGCAATATCTTTAGTGTACCACATTGGCCAGTGACAGTGTGCCTGCAGAAAGGGGAACAACAGATCCAGTGGCACAAATGCTCATGTCAGAAGTCTTTCACAATCTTGATGATGCAATCTAGCAGAAAGTGAAGGTGTCAACAGATGAAATACATCACTCAGCTGGCCCTTTGAAGTGCTCAAAGTGGTAAGGGTTCTTCAGACAGTAGCAAAGAAGCAACAGGTTCATAGGAAAGTTGTTGCTGTCACAAAAATAGTTGTGCAGTGACCTTTGCAGTGAAGCCATTCTACCAGGGAGATGATGATGATGATGATGATGATGATGATGATGATGATGATGATAGGTTGATAACTGCTGTAGGCATCACTAGAATGGGTAGAGTACTGTCATTGGGAAGAGAAAGATCAAGATTAGAAAGAAGGTGGTCAATCAGAAGGCCTCTACCAAATGAAGTGTTACATCCCCACAGGAGGTGGTATGTATTCATACATCAAATTCATACACCAAGTAGGAAAAAAGCAGAGAGGGGGGAAGGGGAAGTGGTTGCAATAAGATGATCATCTGAAGAAAATGCCCCCTGCCGGGAGGTAAATAAATAATTGTGTTGTTGTCTTCAGTCCTGAGACTGGTTTGATGCAGCTCTCCATGCTACTCTATCCTGTGCAAGCTGCTTCATCTCCCAGTACCTACTGCAACCTACATCCTTCTGAATCTGCTTAGTGTACTCATCTCTCGGTCTCCCTCTACGATTTTTACCCTCCACGCTGCCCTCCAATGCTAAATTTGTGATCCCTTGATGCCTCAAAACATGTCCTACCAACCGATCCCTTCTTCTAGTGAAGTTGTGCCACAAACTTCTCTTCTCTCCAATCCTATTCAATACCTCCTCATTCCTCATTAGTTATGTGATCTACCCATCTAATCTTCAGCATTCTTCTGTAGCACCACATTTCAAAAGCTTCTATTCTCTTCTTGTCCAAACTAGTTATCGTCCATGTTTCACTTCCATGCATGGCTACACTCCAAAAAAATACTTTCAGAAACGACTTCCTGATACATAAATCTATATTCGATGTTAACAAATTTCTCTTCTTCAGAAACGCTTTCCTTGCCATTGCCAGTCTACATTTTATAAATAAATAATAAAATAAATAAATAATAAAATAAATAATACAAAAGGCGATTTCTGGGGTTGCCTGCAGTCACAGTGCTATTGATTCCAACATGGTATAGAGGAAAGCCCACTTACTAATTACATCTGTACAACCCAACGTACAGACCCCTCTCCACATTCTCTCTCCGGTCTCTGTCAATGGTGCATGTGGAACATCATCAATGAACATTTACCAAAGTAAAATGCCAAACAACCATATTAGTTGTCAAGTCTTCAAAGTAAACACTAAAAATGAATTCATGGAATCAAGATGTTGATGGCTCCATTTATGCAAGTATGATATATCTGATTATGTTTACATGTAGTGCATAGGGGTCTGGAGATGGCGTTAATGAGTTGCAGAAACTGGCTGCCTAAATAAACTAACTTCTCAAAACATATGGCTGTTTAGTAATTTCCCTTGGAAAGTATTTGACCAGCTGCTGTCCTAGATCAACAATGAATCAACTGAGTTTCAATAAAAATTGGTTCGGAGTCCACCAACATGAGAGATCTGGTGCCTCTGGTGTCAGAGTAGCCTTCTCCGGAGATTTTTTCCTTTCTCTTATTTAAAACTTTTGACAGTTGACAATCTCATGATGGCTTATCCATTATGGGTGTCAGAATGAAAGGAGAGTGGGTAGCCCTGGGATCCAATGTGTGTGGCTTCTTCCACTATTGGCTGGTGTTGAGTTACTGATGTGTTTATTTCAGAGGAGAAAGTTCCCAAAAGGGAGCCCTGTCACCAGTAGACAATGGAGGATGACGCTGCTTCTCTTGCTGGATGCGGAAAGCGGTTCTTGAAGATGGTGCTGCAAGAACTACAAGAGGCAAGGGCCTATCACCCCCCTGGACAAATTTGTGTGACTAATAGAGATCGACATCAAGTGAGTAAATATGCTAAGTATTGCCATTGGTCTGACTAGAGTAGCAACAAAAGTCAATATCACTGAGACTGGTTACAAAAGATAGTACACTTTCCAAGGTTCAAATTAGGAGAGGTGATCTGTGAGCTTTAATTCCTGGATTTTACATTCCTTAAATTAGGTGAGCCCACTTCATGGGTAGAGAAGTGTAGTCATTCCCACACTGACAGTGGTGGTGGTAGCCCACAATAGGAATTTTCATGAAATGGTCAGCCACAGTCTCCACAAATTGGATCACCTGTTCACTGGGAAGACATATGCCCAATGTACTGGCATTTAAAGCACTACATAAGGTGGGAAATACGGCATCAAACCACAGCAGTAAAATGATATATTGATCTTCTCTGGAAGTTAATCCCAATGGAATGCAAAGGTGAATGTGCATTTGTCAACCACAGTGTCTGGCGGGCATCAATGTACTTGATGTATGAAGGGGATCCCTTGCTTCTTCAATTTCCGTGTAGTAGTTCATCCAATGCAGGAGTAGGTTTAATAATGAATAAAAAAATAGGAGTGCGGGTAAGCTACTACCAACAGCATAGTGAACACATTATTGTGGCCAAGATAGACACGAAGCCTATTACAATAGTACAAGTTTATATGACAACTAGCTCTGCAGATGATGAAGAAATTGATGAAATGTATGATGAGATAAAAGAAATTATGCAGGTAGTGAAGGGAGACGAAAATTTAATAGTCATGGGTGACTGGAATTCGAGAGTAGGAAAATCGAGAGAAGGAAACATAGAGGGGCAATAAGGATTGGGGGAGATAAGTGTAAGAGAAAGCCATCTGGTAGAATATTGCACAGAGCACAACTTAATCATAGCTAACACTTGGTTCAAGAATCATAAAAGAAGGTTGTATACATGGAAGAAGCCTGGAGATACTGACAGATTTCAGGTAGATTATATAATGGTAAGACAGAGATTTAAGAACCAGGTTTTAAATTGTAAAACATTTCTAGGGGCAGATGTGGACTCTGACCACAATCTGTTGGCTATGACCTGTAGATTAAAACTGCAAAAAGGTGGGAATTTAAGGAGATGGGTCCTGGATAAACTGAAAGAACCAGAGGTTGTACAGAGTTTCAGGGAGAGCATAAGGGAACAATTGACAGGAATTGGGGAAAGAAATACAGTAGAAGAAGAATGGGTAGCTTTGAGGGATGTAGTAGTGAAGGCAGTAGAGGATCAAGTAGGTAAAAAGATGAGGGCTAGTAGAAATCCTTGGGTAACAGAAGAAATATTGAATTTAATTGATGAAAGGAGAAAATATAAAAATGCAGTAAATGAAGCAGGCAAAAGGAATATGTTTGTTGTTGTTGTGGTCTTCAGTCCTGAGACTGGTCTGATGCAGCTCTCCATGCTACTCTATCCTGTGAAAGCTTATTCATCTCCCAGAACCCACTGCAACCCACATCCTTCTGAATCTGCTTAGTGTATTCATCTCTTGGTCTCCCTCTACGATTTTTACCCTCCACGCTGCCCTCCAATACTAAATTGGTGATCCCTTGATGCCTCAAAACATGTCCTACCAACCGATCCCTTCTTCTAGTCAAGTTGTGCCACAAACTTCTTTTCTCCCCAATCCTATTGAACACTTCCTCATTAGTTATGTGATCTACCCATCTAATCTTCAGCATTCTACTGTAGCACTACATTTCAAAAGCTTCTATTCTCTTCTTGTCCAAACTATTTATCGTCCATGTTTCACTTCCATGCATGGCTACACTCCATACAAATACTTTCAGAAATGACTGCCTGACACTTAAATCTATACTCGATGTTAACAAATTTCTCTTCTTCAGCAATGCTTTCCTTGCCATTTGCAAGTCTACATTTTATATCCTCTCTACTTCGACTGTCATCAGTTATTTTGCTCCCCAAATAGCAAAACTCCCTTACTACTTTAAGTGTCTCATTTCCTAATCTACTTCCCTCAGAATCACCAAACTTAATTCAAATAGCTTTTGTTGACGTTCATCTTATATCCTCCTTTCAAGACACTATTCATTCCGTTCAACTGCTCTTCCAAGTCTTTTGCTGTCTCTGACAGAATTACAATGTCATCGGCAAACCTCAAAGTTTTTATTTCTTCTCCATGGATTTTAATTCTAACTCCGAATTTTTCTTTTGTTTCCTTCACTGCTTGCTCAATATACAGATTGAATAACATCGGGGAGAGACTACAACCCTGTCTCACTCCCTTCACAACCACTGCTTCCCTTTCATACCCCTTGACTCATATAACTGCCATCTGGTTTCTGTACAAATTGTAAATAGCCTTTCGCTCCCTGTATTTTACCCCTGCCACCGTCAGAATTTTAAAGAGAGTATCCCAGTCAACATTGTCAAAAGTTTTCTCTAAGTCTACAAATGCTAGGAACGTAGGTTTGCCCTTCCTTAATCTAGCTTCTAAGACACGTCATAGGGTCAGTATTGCCTCACGTGTTCCAGTATTTCTACGGAATCGAAACTGGTCTTCCCCGAGGTCGGTTTCTACTAGTTTTTCCATTCGTCTGTAAATAATTCGTGTTAGTATTTTGCAGCTGTGACTTATTAAACTGATAGTTCGGTAATTTTCACATCTGTCAACACTTGCTTTCTTTGGGATTGGAATTATTATATTCATCTTGAAGTCTGAGGGTATTTCACCTGTCTCATACATCTTGCTCACCAGATGGTAGAGTTTTGTCAGGACTGGCTCTCCCAAGGCCGTCAGTAGTTCATGGAATGTTGTCTACTCCTTGGGCCTTGTTTCGACTCAGGTCTTTCAGTGCTCTGTCAAACTCTTCACGCAGTATCGTATCTCCCATTTCATCTTCATCTACATCCTCTTCCATTTCCATAATATTGGCCTCAAGTACATCGCCCTTGTATAGTCCCTCTATATACTCCTTCCACCTTTCTGCTTTCCCTTCTTTGCTCAGAACTGGGTTTCCATTTGAGCTCTTGATGTTCATACAAGTGGTTCTCTTATCTCCAAAGGTCTCTTTAATTTTCCTGTAGGCAGTATCTACCTTACCCCTAGTGAGATAAGCCTCTACATCCTTAAATTTGTCCTCTAGCCATCCCTGCTTAGCCGTTTTGCACTTCCAGTCGATCTCATTTTTGAGACGTTAGTATTCCTTTTTGCCTGCTTCATTTACTGCATTTTTATATTTTCTCCTTTCATCAATTAAATTCAATATTTCTTCTGTTACCCAAGGATTTCTACTAGCCCTCATCTTTTTACCTACTTGATCCTCTACTGCCTTCACTACTACATCCCTCAAAGCTACCCATTCTTCTTCTACTGTATTTCTTTCCCCAATTCCTGTCAATTGTTCCCTTATGCTCTCCCTGAAACTCTGTACAACCTCTGGTTCTTTCAGTTTATCCAGGACCCATCTCCTTAAATTCCCACCTTTTTGCAGTTTTAATCTACAGGTCATAGCCAACAGATTGTGGTCAGAGTCCACATCTGCCCCTAGAAATGTTTTACAATTTAAAACCTGGTTCTTAAATCTCTGTCTTACCATTATATAATCTACCTGAAACCTGTCAGTATCTCCAGGCTTCTTCCATGTATACAACCTTCTTTTATGATTCTTGAACCAAGTGTTAGCTATGATTAAGTTGTGCTCTGTGCAAAATTCTACCAGGCGGCTTCCTCTTTCATTTCTTAGCCCCAATCCATATTCACCTACTACGTTTCCTTCTCTCCGTTTTCCTATTACCGAATTCCAGTCACCCATGACTATTAAATTTTCGTCACCCTTCACTATCTGAATAATTTCTTTTATTTCATCATACATTTCTTCAATTTCTTCGTCATCTGCAGAGCTAGTTGGCATATAAACTTGTACTACTGTAGTAGGTGTGGGCTTCGTATCTATCTTGGCCACAATAATGCGTTCACTATGCTGTTGTTAGTAGCTTACCCGCATTCCTATTTTCCTATTCATTATTAAACCTACTCCTGCATTACCCCTATTTGATTTTGTCTTTTATAAACCTGTATTCACCTGACCAAAAGTCTTGTTTCTCCTGCCACCGAACTTCACTAATTCCCACTATATCTAACTTGGACCAATCCACTTCCCTTTTTAAATTTTCTAACCTACCTGCCCGATTAAGGGATCCGACATTCCACACTCCGATCCGTAGAACACCAATTTTCTTTCTCCTGATAACGGCATCCTCTTGAGTAGTCCCCGCCCGGAGATCCGAATGGGGGACTATTTTACCTCCGGAATATTTTACCCAAGAGGACACCAGCATCTATTAATCATACAGTAAAGCTGCATGCCCTCGGGAAAAATTACGGCCGCATTTTCCCCTTGCTTTCAGCCATTCGCAGTACCAGCACAGCCAGGCGATTTTGGTTATTGTTACAAGGCCAGATCAGTCAATCATCCAGACTGTTGCCCTTACAACTACTGAAAAGGCTGCTGCCCCTCTTCAGGAACCACGTGTTTGTCCGGCCTCTCAACAGATACCCCTCCGTTGTGGTTGCACCTAAGGTACGGCTATTTGTATCGCTGAGGCACGCAAGCCTCCCCACCAACGGCAAGATCCATGGTCCATGGGAGGGGGGCCAAGAGGATATATGGATAGGATTATTGGAACTGAAAATACTGCTCAATAACCAACCTTGTACAATGGAAGACAAATGGATAAGTCTTTCTCCTGAACATAAGAATTTCCTGTCAGTCCTACTGAGAAACATTATTGCGGTACTGACATACAAGTCATGATGTCAAGAAATGCTTTGGTGGAAGAAGTCATAGCTACAATAAAACTGGCAGAAGCAAGGCCATGCCATGTTCACAAGGCCTATGTATAGAAGTGTGCTAGGAACCCAAATTAGATTTTTTTTTTCTGTTATGAATTCAAGACCTTCCTTCTCTAGATAGTTTTACATTTGTCTACTTCACAATTCTCTTAACTATAATCAGTGTGTTCCCTACTAATGATTACCGATTCCTGTTTGTGCACTAAATTTAACAGCTTATATTTTTTGCAGAGAAAATCTAGATATTACATGTCCCTTAAGACTCTCCCAGCAATAAATTCCACTAAGGCTCTGAGCTTTGCACTATATGGCATTGCCACAACTTCAAAGTACTTCTACAGCATCTGCTCATCTTCAGGTAACAGTGTTGATTGTTGGGGTTTTCTACCAATAGCTACCATCATCTACTGAAGCAACACACATGTACACCATCAAAATATTGCAAACTTTAGAGATATTATCTGAAAGTTATTATATCCTATCAAAGTTCTGGACCAGATCATCTGAAGAAATCCACAAAAACGTATTACCCAGTTTTCTACGCAAATGCTTGTACACTTGCTAATATAATCTAATAAAACTGTTTGGTTTAGTTATTTGCATGTACCATAGAGCACTTTTGCCATGATACAGAATGAGTAAGTTGGGTAATTATAGCATGTACAAGCAAGCGCAAAGTACCCAAATGTATTCCCAAAATTTCATTACTCTACATTAATTATTTTTTAGTGCTGCAATTTTTTTTCCATCAGTGTATTATCGACACACACAATCCTGTGCAACAAACACTTATTTGTTCAATAAGAAGATACTCCCAAAATATGACGCCATAAGACATTAGGGGATGAGTTTGGAAGTATAAAAAAAGTTCTGCAGCATGTTACTTCCAGTTCAAATTCTTATCAATACGATCATGTAACAATCAGAAAATGTTGCTTCATTTACTGATTTTACTCTTGTCCATTATTTCTAATGGTATGCTCAGCACTTCTGCAGTACAGAACTGTATATACAGTGTTTCATCTAAATGCAATGACAGTCCACTTCTAGAGAATCAGTTTTTAAGAGAAAATTTTATTTATATTTTCCTGTGCTTGAGCTTTCCCTAGTATTTAAAATAGAATGCAGGAGCATACAGAGAAAATATGGAAGGATCCCTTAACAAACTCTCTTAATATTCCTTTAACTTCTCACTAAGCAATAACACCACTGCCAATAAGCACTCACTCAACATCACAGTTCATCTCATAAATTCTATTTTTCAGCTGTAAACTATAAAGCCAACAGCTTTTTAAAGATCAAGTTGCACTCCAATATTCAGTCACACTTTCTCCCTTCACAATTTTCTCTGTAAATGTTTCCTATTTTTCTTTAAAGTTATGAACAGTTACTTAGTTGTTATTGTGCATTGTTTAGCAACGAAAGTTCTCTTCCCCCCAATGTCATCTTAACTAATACAGTTGCACTAGAAGAATTTTACACAAACAAATATGTTTTGCTTCAACTGAAAAGGTCTTTTGATGTTCTATCTGGAAATTATACCTCAGTTAAAGCATCATTTGCCTTGAAAAATTGTTGGAATAGTAGAACTGTCATGCAATATCAGAAGACAAAATCACATAAACCACATTCAATGAGATGCACATACTCTTGAATTATCTGTCCCATGGTGTTACATTTTCTTATTACCATTGCGAACAAGTTGTCAAATCCTTTAACCTTCGTGGGAACTTTAGAGAACTTCTGGTCAAAAGCATCTGATATATTATGTGCAGGATCTGTAGATATGATGAGAACACTTTCTCGTACTTTGGAAAGCTGAACAGCCAGGCTGCAACTGCAACAAAAAATTAAAGTACATTCAGAGGTGCTTGACATTTTATTACAGTTTTATTCCTAAAAACAGTATGTGTAGGACTGATAGTGCTACTATGGTAAGTCAAGTTAATAATCAGACAGCTAACAGTATCTCTTCGATGAATACGAATAGTGGGAATCTAATGTCGGTCTATATAAAATAGAAACATTGCTCTGGTGAAGTCTGCTGTTAATAGCAATGACATGAGACACATACAATTTTCACAGGTTTTCTACAGACATTACAAGCAATAGAATGGAATCTTACACTGTGCAATAAAATATTTTAATAACTGATACCACTATAAGGCACTAGAATAACAACTTTTAGGTATTTGAAGACTAACATTTTTACAGACAGTACCTTTTACGAACTACACCATTTTTTAATGTTTTGTTGTTGAAAAAATTCCCTCCAAGTTAATTTGAAGGTAACATGTTATTTGTGGAAAGTATAACACCAGCAAAACAAGAAGAAAAGCTAAAGGTCTGATGCTCAAATATACAATCAGTTAGAAAAAGACATGCCTCTCTAGTCTCACACAATGTTTATGTTTGTCATTAGTGTTCAGAATTCAGATTATGTGTCAATACAGTTGCAAAGTTGGACATATCCAGTGACCAAATGAGAAAATGTTATCTATGATCATCAGCTTGGAACATTTACACTGGCGTGTACACAGACCACAGTAGTAGACAGACAAATAATACATTTTCCAAGAACACTAACTACATCAGAGAATGTGTCACCATTTTCTGCTGCCAAGGGCTCTTTGGACGTCAATTGCGTACAAACCACAAAGGGTTCACTACAGATCATAAGCAAAGATAATGAAACCCAAAATATGCTAAGATGTGATCAGTCCACATCATCCAAACTGACATATAAAATTATTTAATTGGATAGATAAAAAATCTACTCACCAAGCAGCAGCAGAACACACACATAAAAGACTTGTGATTAGCAAGCTTTTGGAGCCAGTGGCTCCTCCTTCAGGCAGAAGGGTTGAAGGGGAATGAAGAAGGGTGAAGGAAAAGGACTGCATCTTGGGAAAGTCACCCAGAACTGCAGGTCAGGGGAGACTTACCATACGCGATGAGAAGGGAAGACTGACTGTTGGGGAATGCATCGGATGGGATTTGAAAACTTCAGAGCTTAAAGGTGGAAGACAGGGTAATATGCAAGACAGAGATTACTACTAAAACATCGTGCATGAGTTAATAAGAGTGAGAAGCTAAGTGCATTGCGCATAACGAGAGATGCAAGTGGGCAGTGAAAAATAGACAGGAAAGATAAAGATGCAGAAAACTAAAATGGAGAGAAGCAAAGTGTAGTTAACAGTGAGGAAAAGCTGAGACAGAAGAAATTAATGTAAATTAAGGCCAGGTGGGTGGTGAGAACAAAGGACATGTTGTAGTGCTAGTTCCCACCCGGGGAGTTCTAAGAAACTGGTGTCTGGGGAAGAATCCAGATGGCGCGTGTGGTGAAACAGGCGCCGAAGGTCACGAATGTCATGCTGTAGAGCATGCCCTGCAACAGGATACTGTGAGTTGCCAGTATATACAGTCTGCCTATGCCCGTTCATCCTAATTGATAATTTGGTGGTAAGCATGCCAATGTAGAAGGCTAAAAAGAACATCAGAGACTGGTCAGCAATAACCTTTTCCCTTTGTAAAGGAAGAGTGATTATTTGGCATTGAAATTGGGGGTAAAGGCACCAGCTCATAATGCAGTAATCACTTCTTTGCACCCCAACAGAACAGAGTCATTGCTCCAAACACAATATACAATGATGCCATGTCTGATTATTAAGGACACCAGGGTGCACACAGTGCAGCAACATAATTGTGGACCAGCAATTCAGCTCCATGCTTTTGACACCTGATGACTTCATTACAAACTATACCAATTAATGGGTGTTTAGTGCTTTTCCCAAAAAATCTCAACTCACTCCTATATTATTAATGCCTTTCAAAGAGTAACAGCAAATTGACAGCATTACATTAATGAAACATTTTATCAGTTTCAAACATCTACAAAGAAAGATTTAATTGAGACAGAACTGCCTGTACAATGAGAAACACAGTAAAAAAAAAAAAAGGTGATGTCTTTAGCAGTAAAACAGAAATTACATATAAGATATTGTTGGTTAGCAGGAATATAACCTAAAGATATTCACTGAAGGGAGTGGAACAAAACAAATATTACTTGTGGATACGTAACACTCAGATCAGCTCATTGTGGCCATTTATGATCGTGAGAGCAAAAAAATAAAAGGTCTCAAACATCGGTGACATGGAGAAACTGTTGTGCAGCTGTTGGTCACACTGTAGTGATTCCTCTAATCCCAAATGACTCCCTGTTCACTTCACTTAGATGCTCTGTCTTGGCTGGGAAGCCCTTCAAAAGAGTTCACATTTATTGTTACCACCAAGTTTAAAGTTTGTGCAGTTATTTAATTTTTTTTAACGCAAGGGGTATTAAACCAGTTGAAGTTCACTGCCAACAGACGGAAACGTATGGACAGCTGTGTACAGCTGTCAAAAACATTCAAGAGTGGTGTAGAGATTTTACAGTCAGTTGTACTGAAATTCATGATAAAGAAAGGAGTAGCAGGCCATCAATTTCTGACAAGACAGTCACAAAGGTTGAGGAAATAATGCATAAATGTCACAGGATCATCCTGGATGCTCTCTGCATTTTACTCCCTGAGGCTCCCGAAGCACCATCCACAGGTTTTTAACAGAAAAAAATGTGAAATGGGGAGGTGTGTGCAAGATGAGTACTGTGTATACTGACAGAAAACCAGAATCAGCATCAAGGAATTTCTTCACCATTATTCAGACAAATAGGATAACTACTTGGACTATATTATCGCAGGCGACAGAAGCTGGGCATTCCACTTTACATGCGAGACAAAACAACAATCACATGAATGACACAATCATTCTTCACCCAGGCAGCAAAAATTCAAACAAACACTGTCGGTCAGTAAAGTCATGGGAACTGTGCTTTGGGACCAGAAGGTCGACAACTTTTTGCCTGCTGGGACAAAAAGAAATGCTGACAGGTACTGAGAAGCACTGAAAAAACCCAGGACAACTCAGAACTGGAGAAGAGGCACATTGAGCAAGTCCATAAGTATTCTCCACAGCAACACTTGCCCACAGGCTGCCGGTCAAACTGTATCTCCTGCAAAACTTTAGTTGGATCATCACCCATACATCACACAGTGTGGGCCTGGCACTGAGCAACTACCATTTGTTCCTTAATTTGAAGGAACATTTATCTAGACAGAGGACGTGCTCCAGATATGAGGTGAAAGGCAAGGTTCAACATTACCTGAGGGAAATGGCAGCGAGCTTGTATGACGTGGGCATTGTAAAAACGCCATAGCTGCCTAAAAAACTGCACCAACCAAAATGGGGTAGTATAAAAAATAAAGCATTCTTCAATCTTTAAAATGATGTAACTATTCTACAAAATTAATGGTTGTTTGTATAATTAAAAATACAAGAGAGAGGGTGGCAGAGTGCCCTTGGAGAATAATGGACGAACTAATGCCATAATTTGTGAGAACTGGTTTTGCCCAAGGAACTGAATGTCAGTGTTAGATCAACTCTTATCGCTGTCATGAAGCTTTCCAATACTGCGGATTACATGTGTGCTGCCTACTGGATGCTAGCTCTGTGACAAAAGTGAGAGGATACATACACAAAATTGCATTACATAATTCTGAAAGAAGGATTCCTGAAATGCGTTATAAAAGCATATCATTATGGGACAAGAAACAAAAGACATACTTCAGATCCTTTTCATTATCCTCTGTGATATAAGTAGGCCAATTTTGGAGCATTACCAAGAGAGAGATGGCCAGTAAGTACATTGTTCAAGACAGATCTAAAGCCAGTAATATAATGTTGTTTCAGTGGCTGTCTTGAGCTTGATTTCTGTCTTGTGCAACGCTTGATCCCATATGGCAGCTGCAGCTTTTGAGATAACTCAAACTTTAATTTCAGATTCCACAGCTTTCCCACACACAGTTCTTACTCCTTCGGTTAATCTTGAGTTTAGATATATCAATGATGCTTCAGACAGACAACGATTTGAGGCCATTAATGAGATGTGAAAGCCTAAGTTGAAAATATAGTCTGTCGGTAAACTGAAGAGCAACTGAGTCCCCACTCTGCCAACCCAGCTACGTCACAAGGCACTTCTACAGGCTGCTTCACAACATAGTACCGACCCTGCCACGGTATGCACCTCAAATCTGTGGTGATGCCATGTACAGGCTGCGTTTATTTTTAGACAAATGCACTACAACCATAAGGAATACAAAAAACGATAGCTTCTTCCAAAACACAACATTATAGAGTAAATAATATTAACATAAGAACGTAAGTCAGTATTCTACTACAAACATAGAACCAAATGCCTGTTCATGTGAATGCATGTTCCTCTATTGCTATTTGTAAAACGAACCCCATATAATGCAATCAGTCTGTAGAATTTAAGGCTTGTTCTTATTTTGTGGTTCTACTAAAAGGTAGAAGTTTTCTTTGAAGGACTACATTGAAACTTAAGAATTCTTGAAAACACAAAGAGTGTTTAAAAAGTAAGCAGAAATTCATAATTTTGTGTGTTGTATTAGTCCGATTTGCACTACTTTCTTGTCACTGTCTTCGTAAACATGCCTCCAAAGTATGTGTTCAATGTTATGCATATTGGGTATTTACTCTGTTGTCAGCTGTCAGAAAGGTTACATGTGTTTTGGTAGCATCAACGATGATTTATTTTGTATACAAATAAATTAGATAATCTGTATTAAATTTTGTTATAAGAATGGAATGAAGTGTATAAAATTTTTAGAAATGGTAAATATTGCTTTTGGTGAGCCTGTTATGAGTAAACCCAGGGCAGACGAGTGGTGTAAACATTTCAAAGCAGGCCTTATAGGACAGCTGTTTTACAAGCATGGACGAGATTTAAAATGAACAGTTAAGAGACCTATAAACTATCCTGAAGAAACAGTTCGTAAAGGGTTTCAGAAATTGGAAAAAGCATAGTATTTAATGGGGAATATTTTGAGAAGGATAACATTGCTGTAGATTAACAAATAAAGTTCTTACCAAAAAATTAAAATTAATATGCGTGCACACCTCGTATGTCAAGCTTTTTGCTTAGAAGTCCAGAATTGTTGTACATGTTTCGAAGGAAATTTCAGCAGTGTTTAGAATAGCTATTGCGGACATGTTTTAAGCAATATGTCTTAGAAACAGGTGAGTAGTGACCGAGATAGAGATTCAGTGCTCCATAAGCATCAAAGGTTTTATGTGATTTTGAAACTGTCAATAACAACGGGTTTCCTCCCAAAATTATTAGTTTTCCTTTGCGGAAATTCCAGTACACTATGCGGCTTATTTTTCCATCCATTACTTATGGGTCCTATTAGGTGAGGCTGACATTTGCATAAATTGCAGCCCTTTGATTGGGACTGGTAATATTACCAACCATTCTTTTTGGGTTGCCTCTTTAGTACACACTGTAATAATATTAGAGATGATCGAACGCTCGTTACTCCCCAAATACCACCTCCTCTTCGTATTCTGCACATTTTCTTGCAATGCTAGACAATTATCCATCACTTCCGAATATCGAAGTACATCAGTAAGTATACAAAGTTAACTCACTGACTCTGGCAACTAAGATCCCACATACAGAAACGAAGTATATCACTGCACACCAATCTACACTGCTAGACAGATAACGGGCAACAGATTTTGGTTGCCCCTGTAGGCTGGTGGCAGCGTTCTTCTGGGAAAGTCCACTTCCCCACCAAAAGCACTGCCCACTCTTGAGTTTACAGGCAGACTATACCACAATAATCATCTTTTTCATAATGGAATAATGAGACTGCTCACATTACTAATGGAGTATTTATTATTTTATATCTTGTGTGATTGTTTCCCAACCTTTAGCTCTGACAGTTAACCATAAATTTCAGTATGTTGATTATAGATGACAAATTTAACTGTGATTTGTTTGGCTATGAATATACAACTAGTCACTTTTTTGGATTTTTATATGATTTATTGGATCAGAAACTAGTTTTCAATCCACTGCAGGCTCATGTGATGAAAGTGCTACAGGAATATTATATCATGGACTAAATTTAACACCCCTATCTGATGGTCCGCTGCAGCTTGAAAACTAGTTAATAGTATAATACACTGTATCAAAAATAAAAATAAAATTGACTGATTACATACTTACATCCAAATCAATTGCTGATACTACAAACATGTTTTACCCTTTCACTGGAAAATGCAATAAGGACAGCTTCCATGCATTGTCATGGCAAATGATTTACAGAAATGTTTTGAGCAGAGGACTGCATAAATGGTGATTTGTGTCTACTTTTTGAAGGCAGTCACCAATAAGTGACTGTGTTACTTAAATTGGCAGCATCAGGTTTGTTTCCTTTTACATAAGACCTCATACACAACAAATTTTGGCAGATTGTACAAATACACTTGAAATCAACTGTTTATTCACTACCAATGACTATCAACAGCCTAATGATACAAATAAAATGGAAAGAAATTTCCACACCGGAAAAATATATTAAAAACAAAAATTCCAAGACTTACCAAGCGGGAAAGAGCCGGTAGACAGGCACAATAAATAAAACACACAAACACACACACAGAACTTCTAGCTCTCACAACCAACGGTTGCTTCTTCAGGAAAGAGGGAAGGAGAAGGAAAGACGAAAGGATGTGGGTTTTAAGGGAGAGGGTAAGGAGTCATTCCAATCCCGGGAGCGGAAAGACTTACCTTAGGGGGGAAAAAGGACAGGTGTACACTCGCACACACACATATCCATCCGCATATACACAGACACAAGCAGACATTTGTAAAGGCAAAGGGTTCCGTCTGCTTGTGTCTGTGTATGTGCAGATGTGTGTGTGTGTGTGTGTGTGTGTGTGTACTTATATTGGTCACACAGCATAGTGTGAAGAATATATAATTAAATTTGAATGTAATTTTAAGGTATACAGACTGCAAAATTTAGTACACAGATCAACCACCTCAGACATCAAACAGTGGTTCCAACCCGGCTGAGCATCGAGTTAAACCTAGCTTGGTGACAGATACAGGCAAATCATTCCCTAGGCCACCAGAGTTCACAAATTGTAGTGCCTGGTGAGCAGTGCATGCTAGTCCCTCGGTAACCCATGGCCAGATGTTTTCAACAACTGAGAGCTAGAGAATATGTTGGCCAGCTCAAGTCAAACACATTTTGCACTAAATTAGGTCCAGAAATCATGAGAAACAAGTCATATTGCAGTTATATTGAGAGAGAATGTAATGGGGACCTCAAAGATAAGAGACAACCATAGACATGAACTCACCAGAAAAGTAAGTGATATCCAAATTACCAGCTAAGTAAAAACCATAGACATGAACTCACCAGAAAAGTAAGTGATATCCAAATTACCAGCTAAGTAAACCAGAGGTAATGCTTTTGTGTTCCTAATGGCACCACACACTATCAGACCTGATGCTGCGCCTGTATGACAATGACAAATGCAGTATCGTAATGTTCATTCTCATTGGAGCCTCTGCACAGTCATGTGTGTCATCGTGATGTGTTTGTAGAACTGGGACTTGTCCGGAAAGGCAACATGGTGCTACTTCTGTTTGTACTACTGTTGGCAGTGTGCTAAAAACTGTCAATGTACCTTTTTCTGCTGCTGCATCAAGAAAAGTCTTAACAATGGACACAGTGCTACCATTTCATGGTACTTCAGAAGTGACCATATTGTCCATGTGGATACTTATTTCAATGCAAACGATGTTTCCTGGCTCAAGATATGTGATGTGGCAGTACAATCTTGCATGGCTGAGCAAACAGTACGTCTGTCATCTCATGTGCTACTCATGTGGGGGCACTGACATTGCCATTAACAATAATGTGGTATGATGAAACACCGTCTCTACAAAATATGACCCTGCTGCTGTCAACATCTGACACATGATGATGTTCATGTCTCTTTCACAAGGCATAAAACATTCTTCTCAAGAAGCAACAAACATTCCAATGTTATTTCTGAAAGAAAAAGTCTGTGTAATCTTGCATTACACACAGAATACATATGGTGTTGCTCCTACAAATTTTATGCAATTGTGTTGAACTGCTGATCATGTGCATATCCAACCATGTAACACACTTCATGGGGACTTGACATTTGTTGCATGTGACTTTCATGGTATTGCATCAGAGTAAAATATGTAAAGATTTACAAGAAAAAATTTCAAAAAATTAAGAGCAAAGACAAAATTGCTTAGAAATGATCACTTAATGCGACTGTCAGGTAACTGGTTGAACTCTATAAGGGAAACTGTAAAAATGAAACTGCAGTGACAAAGAACAGGAAATCATACTAACAACATAGACGCCATTGATGGTTTTTGTTTCTGTCCTCAGCCTGAAGACTGGTTCGATGCAGCTCTCCACACTATTCAATCCTATCCCAACATCTTCACCTCCAAAGAAACACTGGTGAATCGGCTTACTGTATTCAACCCTTGGTCTCACTCTACAAGTTTTCTCGCTCACACTTCTCACCATTATCAAACTGATAGTTCCTTTATGCGTCAGGATCTGTCCTACCAACTGGTCCCATCTCTTAGTCAAGTTTTGCCATAAATTTCTTTTCTCCCATAATTCCATTCAGTGCCTCCTCATTAGTTACCCAGTCTACCCATCCAATCTTCAGCATTCTTCTGTAGCATCACATTTCAAGACACCTCTATTCTCTTCTTGTCTGAATTGCTTATCATCCACAATTCACTTCTGTATAAGGCTACACTCACAACATGCACTTCAGAAGAACTTCCTAAAACTTAAATTTATATAAGATGTTAACAAATTTCTCTTCTTTAGAAATACTATTCTTATTATTCCAACAGTGTACATTTTATATTCTGTCTACAGGGTGATTCAAAAAGAAAGAATAGATTTCAATTTTTTATTACAGACAAACTATGGAACATTGCACATATCCCTAGACAGAGAAAGGTTCAACGATTGTACGTTCACTCACACACACTATACCATACACTCAACATGAGCACAGTGCGTTGCTCGAGAAACATCGAAACAGTAGTCCATTTCATACCACACACGAATCAATAAGTCTTTGTTTATGGAATCAACAGCTTTAACAACCTACTCTTCAAGAGTAGCAGCCATATGTAGGGCAACAGCCATCTTGTGCACCCTGAAAAAAAACCACAAGGTGTGAGGTCTGGTGACCTTGGAGGAATACTGCACTTGAACAATGGACGGACTTAACGCAAATTCCAACGCACAAAATGATTTCTCTTGTGGTGTGGTCACCATGTCACTACAAACAAACTGCAGTGCAGCTGTGTCAAAACTTTAGCTCTTCCTGCATGTTGTGATGTGCCTAATGTGTTTATCTTTTATAGTTTGTCTGTGTGTAATGAACAATTGAAATCTGTTCTTTATTTTTTAATCAACAGGTACTCCAGCCACCGTCTGACGAAATAGCGAAACCCACAGACTATTTGTAGTGTCTCGTTTCCTAATCTAACCCCATCAGTATCTCCTGATGCAATACAACTACTTTCTAGTCTCCTGATTTACTACTGTCAATGTTCACCACTTTTTCCAGACACTACCAATTCCATTCAACTGCTCTCCCAAGTCATTTGCAATTTCTGACAGAATCATATCATCAACACCAAGTCTTAAAGTTTTTATTTTTTCTCTCAGTACTTCAATTTATTCTCCAAATTTGTAATTGTATACTAGGGTCAGGATGGCTTTAGTGCTAATGACCACGCTAAAGGACACAATGCTGGTGCAGGATCGTCAGAGGGTAGAAGATAACAATGAACGACATGGTTGGCCATCGCAAAGTCACAGGAGCAGTGAAAAAGCAATGGGCTATTCATCTCTATCAATACTTCAGTCCAGAGTATCATTTTCTGCAGTCAGCTCCCAGCAGTGGGAGCCGAGCGAGGCGGCTGAGCTGACAGTGGCAAAACCAGGTGGTAGCCACAGTAGCCCCACTTATCAGGATGCAGTGGCACGGCCTTGTGTTGTAACCATATCCTAGCAGTGCCCCATCAGATGCCACATCAACACAGCCAGCCCAGCACTGGTCACATCAAGTTGAAGCGAAGAGGAGAGGCACACAACACCCAAGAACTGTGGAACCCTATGTAAGATGCAGTGACAACACTCCACAGATGCAAGTGTCCCATAGCAGAGGGTGTGCATGCAGACAGGTAGTGGTTCAGCAACAAGTCAGGTGCAGGTGCTAACCCTGGACCCCAAAGTAGGTGCCTTTAAGTCGGTTGAAGTCAGCCAGCAAATATTCTCCAGGTGGAAGGCACCAATTCAGATCCTGGCAGCATCAGGACTAGTCACAGTCCACAAGACTTGCAGCTAGTGAACGTTGAGTCTAGTAACAGTGGATGACCCACATCGGATTGCCTAAGAGTCATGGAGTATGTGGTAACCCAATGTGCTTTTGGTTTGCAGAACACTTCCGTTTTATATTACAGACCATGCCACATGTAGACTCATCTATATAGTCTTCAATAAAGCGTGCACTTGCATCTCCCGTGATGCTTCACCAACCCAGTCTCTCTCTCCAATACTGATTCTTTTTAAGTATGACTGCTATACAGTCTTATGTATTTGATTTCAGCTTCTCATTAATAGCAAACAGAAAGGTTCTCTTGAAGAACTAGTGTGACTGTGCTAAATATTGCACAATCTCCACATTATATGAGTTTTGTTATATTATTGTGCCCCTCTTAACTGTGAATAGGTTAAATAATTCTTCAGATATCAAGTATGTCCATTAATCTACATAGAAGAGAACAGACCGTGTCATAAGGTTAACGCACATCACCGTTGAAGGGTAAAATTGTAAGCATTCCCTTAAGTACAATGACGCTTCACATCAGCAATGGAAAGAGCGCAGATTCTACTTAACAGAACTGCTTCATTCTTCTCAATTCTTCCTCGTTAATAGGTTTCAAAATACTTCTGAACATTAATACAGTTATCAGAAGCCATCCACAGATATCCTGATTCATTGCAAACTTTATGTACAGACAATCTTCTAAGATCAAATGGTTTGTGCACAATTAGTTTCAAATTCTAATTTGGATCATGAACTGAATTACTTTTATGGGACTGACCACCGACTCACACTTACGAAAAGTAATTATCACTGCTTACAATGTCATTAATGCAACATAAGCACTTCATTCAATGCAATAAATCATAAGTCACTTCTCAAAGAATCAATACACTTAACAATATTATTTGAAGTTCGTAACAGTTTGCAAATTAATATTTTCTCACTAGCAGTTTTTGAATGTTGATTGTCTGTTCAGATTAAGTTCCTAAATAAAGAAATGCCTTTTACAATCACTCACTGATACTTGGGCCATATTAATCACTTCTGGTAAATACAAAAAATATTTATTTTCTTGCTCTACTCAAAGGACGTGCTTGACACAAATTAATGAAGGCATACTTGTATTATG
The DNA here is from genome assembly GCF_023897955.1 of Schistocerca gregaria. NCBI lineage: Eukaryota > Metazoa > Arthropoda > Insecta > Orthoptera > Acrididae > Schistocerca > Schistocerca gregaria. The sequence goes on along the minus strand of NC_064924.1, from coordinate 87,642,519 downwards.
TGCACACTAATAAATACCACATAGATAATTACATATGAAGATTTTTTCGGCACAGATATAAGATTGATACACAATTCACAATCTTTTTTGAGCATTTTGTATCAATAGACAGCACAGTAGTTCTTGATAATGATTCCAAGTACTTCTCTCCAACAAGAACCTTTGGCACTCTTCTTTAAGTGACCTGCACTGCTGATCACTGCATCGGTAAAACACCATTGGAGCACCTCGCCAAGAACTTGCTCGTTTGACACGAAAGCGACAAAAAGAAAGAGATTTTTTAATATACATATTATGTGAATGAACAATTAATGCTTTTTACTTATCACCAGTACGTCTCAGAGCTGCCTAATAACAATGGCAGATAATGCACTGCTACAATGGACAGTATTTACAGTTGCATGACCCAACCCTGTTGTGACAGGACAATGTAAGATTGTGTAGGCCATGGGAGTGGCATAGTGCCAGGCTCAAATGTACTATAATCTGGAGCACCTCTGCAACAGTCTGTCCTCTTACTATTCCGTATCCACAATGTTCCAGTTATGGAGGCTGGGCGTGTGGTAACTAGTCTCGCTTTAATTCCAATGTGGTGACTCTACAGCATCTTGCACCAGAATGTGGGGACAGCTTTCTGTTTGCTGCATTGCAGGTTACAAATGCCAATCTGAAAGGCAGTGGAGTAACACTTGATGGTCTTTTACTGCTTGTTCAATGTACAAAGTGAACAACATAGTGTACCGGCTACCAGCCTACCTCACTCCCTCCATGACCATTGCTTCCCCTGTCTTTAGCCTAATCTTCTAAGATAGGTCATAGGGCCAAATATTGCCTGAAATGTTCCTAAACTTTTCCAGAATCCAACCCGATCTTCCTCAAAGTTGACCACAGTTTGTTATTCTTCTCCAAAAAATTTGTGTCAATGTTTTCCACACCAGTCTGCATCAACAAATGTGAAAGCAGAAGATATGACTGTGGTAAAAAATGGATCAGTAGCAAAGCCTCACGTTTATATTCACGCCGTATTGAAAAATGCAAGGGGGCCTCAATAATTAACTTCTATCCCGAATGGATACTGTAGGGCCATTTTACCAAGCTCAAGATATTGACTGTTTTAAACCCTCACATGTGTACTGCATTGCTTTTTGTCAAAAATAACTTAAATGAATTCGATATCAGGAAGAACACAAGCAGATTAAACACTATTGTCCTGTATCAGCCCTCTCCACAAACCCATTGTACTTCACAGATTACTGACACAGCTGCCAAACCACTTAAATAATCAAAAGCTGCTGAATAGCAATCAATAATGAAGTTGTCAATCAAGCAAAACTAAACAAACATCAATAACGGTTAACACCGATGGCACAAGCAGAAACCTACATAATAGACTATAATAAAAGTTTTATGAAAGTCAAATTACACACATTTTTCTTAAGTTTTTGTTACTGTTAGTTACGAAATTCTTTGAGATATAACTGACAGCACAAAAAAGTGGTTTATATGTTATCTACAAAACGGATCTTGGGTCAGTCTAGTCAGCATCAGCTTGGTACCAGTATATGATGAAAACGAACTTTGTAGAGTATCATCAGCAAAAGTATCTGTGACAATCATACTGTGACGTATGCTAACGCGTTGTTATTCTTACACTAGTGTTGCAAATTACATATATGCACTGTAATCCTATATGCCCCTAACTGTCACGAGTTAGAAAATGCGGGTATATTTTCGACAGGTACTATCGACCTTATTAACATTGGTGTACAGAGTCGACGGGGGATTGTCGAGTATTGTAGTTACTATTAACTCTTATTTGCTCTGTAAAATTGTACACATCTTAACCACTCACTTGTAGCAACTGACGCAAAATATAATTTTAATGATATTGGACTGTACTGCAGCTTGAAGCACTTTCTGAAATTCACAATGTTCTCCACGTTACATCAGTTTACACAAATGGCTGTCAAGTGTTACTAATCTGCGCAGACACATGATCAACACCCGAATAATAAAGCACTGATAAGTTTTCTCTCAAGAAGACACAAGAAATGTATAGAGCAGTAACAATGACACTAAAAATCTGGGAGCGACCATCCAGTATTTATACAACAACTGTCGGTCACCAAACAACAACAACAACAACAACAAATGGAATAACCAACAAATAACTAATCATAAACGTCTACAGTATCAACGTAACTTAATACCTGCAGGTAGTTTTTCCTACACCGCCTTTACCACCAACAAATATCCACCTCAAAGACTTCTGCTCCAGGATATTCTGAAGCGAAGGCTCAAGAGGCTCAAAGTCGTCAGATTGCATGTTTACATCACCTTCGCTGGCCATCACACGCGCAGCCATTCTTCTCCAACCATACAGAAAACATCACACATCTCTGACGTCTACATCACATCCAAAGATAAGTTAAGAAGTCCGTCCAGCGAATCTCCTACGACTACAATTACAACTTATCAATGTTATATACTAAACCAAAGGAGCATTCAGAATGGAGAATATAAAGTACTATACATTTTATAACGACTATTTAGCAATTAATATCGCATACTTAGCAAAATTATAAGTAATCCTTTTTTATATATGACTTCTTCGTCGGCCATTGCAAGAAACGTACTATGCAATTCGATTCGATTCGTAATACCAAATTTTAAGAAATATTTCTGTTCTGGAGAAAATTAAGCAAGTTGCGTTATTTGATAGTCAATGAATGCTAGCTGTAGTGATCTCTTGTTGGCATGCGCGTTTCGCCAAAGGCTGGTTTTACGCTGCCGATTCGCGTAAGTTCATGAAATCTTCACAAATACAAGTAAAGGCTCTACATGCAACAATCTGTCTCCAGAAATATCTGTGCATAACACATACACGCACAGAGAGAGATAGACTGGAATTCGACACAGATATGAGATGTGTACAGCACTGGAAACTGGATCTTTGAGCGAAATTGCTATAGCGCAGCTCACCTATGTACAGACAAATCGTAGCTTGTCAACTGGTAATCGCCGATTTTTGGCAGAAGAAACGTATTTCAATCAACTGTTTTTTCTGTCTAGTGCTTCTCGTCTGCGACCACAATGAATTCTTAAACGAATGATACGTGGTTGCGAAGTTCATTTCTAAATTTATTGAAACTGCTGATCATGTTACATGTTAATGATCTTTCGGACAATAATGATAGGAATCACAGACATTTTACAGATGGTGCAGTTATCTGTAAGAAGTATTGTCTGAAAGAAGCTGCACTGATATTCAGTCATATTTTCATAAGATTTAAAAGTGGTGCTTTAAATGTGCACAAATGTAAAGTTTTTCACTTCACAAAACGCAAAACCGTAGTATCGTATGACTAAATATCAGCGAATCGCAGCAGGAATCGGCCACCTCATACAAATACCTGGGTATAGCAAACACTTCGTAGGATATAAAATGAAATGATCACACAAACTCATTCGTGGATGAAACAAGTGGCTGACTTTCGTTTATTGGTAGAATACTGGGAAAATGTAATCAGTCCACAAAGGAGATTGCTAACAAATCACTGCATCAAGCCGTTCTAGAATATTGCTCAAGTGTGTGGTACCCCTACCAAACAAGACTAACAGAGATTATTAAATATGAGCATAAAATTGTAGTACAAATAGTCACAGGTCACACTGCCTGTGGAACAGTTTCACAGAGATGCTAAAGAACATGAACTGGCAGACTATTCACAATAGATGTAAACTATCAAAAAAGGCCTGCGTACAGAGATTCAACAACTGGCTCTAAATGATGATTATAGGATTATGCTATAACCCCTACATATCACTCGCATAGGGATTGTGAGGATATGATTAGATTAACGGCAGCGAATGCAGAGGCATTTAGACAGTAATTCTTCCTCACCTGATAAGTGAATGGAACAGGGAAAAACAATAACAGGTACAGTGGGACATACCAGGCCATTTCACAGTGGTTTGCAGATTGTAGATGTAAATGTAGAAATATATATAAAAAGTGCAGGGCCCATGTTACACTATGGAACCACAGAACGACTGGAGGACTCCTAGTGATCTGGCATCGAATATGGGAAAATACAGCATGACAGTCTGGTGGTGCTGTGTGTGGCTGGAAACGTTTATGTGAGCTTGCAACATAATACATTCGTGAAATCCCAGTATAAAACTAATATCAGCTTTTCTTAGCTAGGGTTCACAGTCACGAAAAATTTGTAAATGACATCGTAGTCGCCTTTTGACTATAAAAATGTTTATTTGTAAAACCCAGTATTCTAATTTCAATCATGTGGCCATTATCAAGTTGAGTTAATTGCGCCTTAGCACATGTCAACAGCTAAAAATCATTTGACATGACATGACACGGTAGCTGGTTTCATCATAAGGTAGATAAAGGTAATAACAAGAACATGTCAATCATAGAATAGAAACAGCATTAATTATTTACTTCATAGCTAGTCTTTGCCAACATCAGCACACTACTCTGTCGCTGCTGTAAGTAGAATTTTACCACACACTCTTATTTGTATTGCACAATGCACTTTTTCAATTGCGTTGCAAATACTTTGCTCATATTCTGTTTCATTTTTTCTCACATCTATAATATTGACTGTGATATATAATTCCATGTTTTTTTGTTTCATACAAAACAGAAGCAGGTTATGTCACATCTTCTGTGGACTCATTTATGTTTGTCACAGGTTATGAATCTGTGTGTAAACTGCTTGGTTTAAGTAGAGTATACGTATTTTTCTTGTACTCCACTTTACTTTTGTCCACATCTGTTTTTTGTACTTTCTCACATTTAATGGAGAACTCAGAAATTTTTGTTGGAGTGGCAGGATGAAACTAATTGTGTCATTTGTAGTACCTGCTAATAACGTATGGACACATTTGTGTAACTACTGTTGAATATTTAGCATTTGCATGGAAAACAACTCTAGTCATTAAGACTACAAAGCGTACTCATCTACTCTTACATCCATATTCTGCAAACAACTGCGAAATGCGTCATGATCAGTGGCAAGTTGCAACACCATTCAAAACAGAGTTACGTACTCAATCTGTGACCAAACGTCATAAGCTGAATACTAATTCTGTCAAAAGCTGCTAACATTGAGCTCTCAACTAAAAAGTGAGAAAGTACAGAAAATGAATGTGAAAAATAGCAGAAAATGAGCAATACACTTACTGCACATTGAAATCGACCAGCTCACACAAGGAGGATTTGTACATAGTAACAAATACACATAAGTTCACAGAATACCATGTTATGACACCAACATTTGTTTTATATGAAATGGGCGCTGATGACCACGTTGTTTAGCGCCCGTAAGCCTCAAACACACACCCTTTATATGAAACAAAAACAAATATTGAATCTTTTACCTTGCCCAATATTATGAATACAAACAGAAATCAACAAAAACATATTTATAATGCAATTCAAAGAGTGCAGTACACAGTAAGAAGATGTAATCACAAACACTGTGTAATGAAGCCTGGTTCTTTTCACTATGAAACGAAAACAAATTTGGAAGATGTCAAATCACCCAATAACTAACTAACATGTGGAATGATTGGTGAACCTGTAGCATGTTGAATGGTCTGGCAGTGAACCAAGGTAGCATAACTGGAAGTCTCTATATGAGTCTTACCCTTGTGATACATTAGATTTGCACAGATAAATATGTGCTTATTATTCGGAAATTTCTCGAAAATTCACCCATTGGACATGTCATATGTATATGGACTGACTGTAGAGAAAGATGAATGAATTGAAAATATTGTGATTGTGGAATAAAGGCTTTGCTAGAAATTCAATGCTTATAATTTAGCATGATCTTACAAGTTGAAGATGTAATTTCTGGTTAATTCAGGCATATCACACAAAATTTTAATTTTTTACAGCTGATGCTATTATCTAAAAATCAGTAAAATTGCATTATGGCTTAATATGAAGAGATAAATAAAATCAGTATCATAGTATGGCACTGTAAAGATGGGTACACACATGCTCCCTGGTGACCATACATCAAAACACTATCATTCTGTCACAGTTGCTGTGGAATAATTGCTGCCGTGCTCTATTCAGTTTCAACCTGTTTTCATTTTATTGCTGAAAAAAGTCAAAACAGTGGTTTGCAGGTACACTTTCAAAGCTTCTGGAACAACAAGAACAACAACCTATGTGTAGTTTTATGAATCAGTGTTTGTGTGTATGTACAATATTTGCAAACCAATGATGTAGACCATCCTATAATCTTAAAAGATTTTTGGATGAATAAATGAATAAATGAACTTGATACTTTACCAAAAAAGGAGAGTGGTATAAGCTTCCTGACTTGTGAAACCAAGCACTGTAAAATAGTGGGTGATATGCAAGAAATGGGCTAGGAGTGTGATGTGGCAGCTGTTAAATTAATAGTTAGTTATAATAAATGCATACATTAATGAACACAATAAGATTCTCGAAAGAATGACGGGTCTACAGATGATATTTACATGCCAGCTGTCAGTTAGCTGTCAGACAGCATTTTCAACGTTGAGTGTTACGTCTTTTGTGAATGTGTTTGTGACAAGCTGCAAGAAATACATTTTCAGGTATAATGTCTTTGTTTCTTCCTTGTATTTAACTCTAGACACAGCTCTAATGCCACAACCTGCACTGTAACATAACACCCTCCCATGTTTTTATTTGCTGCCATGTTGAAAGCTCTGCAACTTCACGTTTACACTCTCCATATATAATAATATGTGGCATTCTGTATGAACGGTAGCTCACGTTGCCACAACAGAAAGTCACAACCTGTGGCGTTGTTACAGTAGTTGCTCATCTAAACCTGGAATAAGAAAAATAACATCGAATTTTCTTTTTTTGAGTAGAGGTCGACTGACACTGGACGTAACAGAACAGAACATTAAAACATTAGACAATATTCCATACTGATAGATTGCGGCAGTCACACATATCGTCAATGGAATGGAACATCAATTATTCTCAGGAAGGAAATTTTGTTGGAGACGTTCATGGGGGCAGGAGTGGTGCCGTCTCCTAATATCAGAAGGTAACAAATACTCGCCATGCTTTGTCTCGTTACAATAATGGATTTTATGTCTTCTTGGTCTTTATTTCATTTATTTCATTATGGTGCTTTATTTTCGTGGCTCAGTACGAAGATTCCAAGAGGAGCAGGGTATTTTTCCTGTTGTGCTCTTCCACAAATGAGGCCAAATACCTGAGAGTGGTAAATGATTTAGATATTGCAATACCTTGACAAAGAAAACGTTTACACTCTCCATATATAATAATATCAGCTGCTGGAACAAATTTCATTAAATAACCCTCTTTGTACAGTGAAAAATACAGTTTTTTACGTTATTTGCTACTTCAAAAAACCACACAATGGGTATTTTTCCTGTTGTGCTCTTCCACAAATGAGGCCAAATATCTGAGAGTGGTTAATGATTTAGACATTGCAATACCTTGACAAAGAAAACGTTTACACTCTCCATATATAAGAATATCAGCTGCTGGAACAAATTTCATTAAATAACCCTCTTTGTACAGTGAAAAATACAGGTTTTTACATTATTTGCCACTTCGAAAAACCACACAATGGGCAAGGCCAAAAGGTTCTATGCTTTGCAAACTAAATATTGTCTGCTATGTTTGTATGTAGATATTGGATGGAGGAAATAAATGTCGATGTTTTGGAATAGATGTACATTATATCTTCTGTTGTTTCACTCCTCAGCAGTGTGGCAAGCTTATCATACAGAGTTTCCAAAAACGTGCATTATGAATTATGCTTTGGCCAAAAAAAACTGTCCTGTTATTGTTAGATCCATAATTCTGATACTACTGGGTAGTTATGATCAAACTGCCGCTACTCATTGAGGTCCAATGTGGGTGAAACTTGGTAGATACACTAACGTGTTAATGCAGAACTAATTTACACCAGAAAAATTAGTTTCAGTTTTGGTCACCAAATGCCAATCTGTTGCTGTATGCTGTATGATGGTATGACATCCATGCTGTTATTTGACAAGCCGTACTGTGAGTGAACACTGAGGCTATGGTTACAAGAAGGCCTACACTATTAGTGAAATTGTTTTAGGCGAATGGCAGCACATATAGTGCTACATTGAAAGAGAGTCGCTGACTGAAGTGTCTGAGGATAGGCTCAATGTCATTAAATGCTTCGAAAAAGATGATGAAATTCGGAAACACGGTTGAGCTTTGTGTGGCACTTGGAAGAGGAAGGCATCCTGTCCAACAGGAAGTTATTGACGAGGTTGCTTTTGCTTGCTCAGGCAGTGTCACATGAATTGCCCACTGCATGGTCAACAGTACACTGGCACCTGTACAACATCCAGATGGTGCAGCAACTGAAATGTCATTGTTTGCAGTAACATAGTCACACTCTGAATTTCATCCTCAGTTTCAGGTATGGATCGAAGTTGAAGACATGTGGCCAGGCAATATTCTGTGGGGTGACGAGGCACATTTTACATGACAGGGTGCAGTGAACATAGAGGGATGCTGGTAAATTGTGTGTTGTGCACGAAGACCCATTGCACTCCCCACATGTGGCTGTGTGGTGTGGATTCACAAGCAGCTTCAGTGTCAGTCCACTGTTCTTTGAAGAGAATACATCCAGAGGGCCTGTCAGGTGTACCTTGATGTCTACATGTTATCAATGCCTCCTTGTACATCACGTACATTCTGTTTTGGAAGAGTACAGTTGTGTGTAAACTACTGTTCTCATGTAGATGGGGCAACTCCTCTTGTTGCACATACAGTGAAAGTTCTTCTTAATGCATCCTTCCGCAAGCGTGACATCTCCAGATGTTTCTCAGATGTGTGGCTTGCAAGATCATGTGATATAAATCCATATGACTTTTGGCTCTGGGGTATCTAAAATAAGGCGTTTACCAGAGACACATACGGTCGCTTCTTGATATGAATGCAAGTTTACAAGAACACATTGCCAGATTCCATCTGAACTGCTGCAAGAAACTGTTGATCGTATACGGATGCAGCATCTCGTCAACGTCTGTCGTGCTCATATTAAACAAATTGTGTGTTAGCAGTTACTAATAAAATCAAAATTATGTATTTCTCACTTGTTTGACCTTTTCTGTCAATGTTCCATTGTTAATGCATTACATATGGATACACTGCTATACATCTTTCTTGCATTTATTGCACCAGATTTACAACTAGTGACCAAAATTAGAACTAACTTTTTTCCAGCTCATATTGGGTCGATATTAACACATTAGAATATCTACAAAATTTCATTGCCACACGATAACTACAGCCCACTCTGGACTTTTGTGAGTAGTTGCACTTTAATTATAACCACTGGAAATAATCTGACACTTTGTATCACATATGGTACTTCATAACATCACTTTCAAAATTCAGTAATAGTCAGCACTGGCAGTATCGGCTCTGTAAGTCACTGTGAACTGTGTGACAGAGTGTGCTTAGCTTCTTCCTGATTCACATACATCTGGAGGATGGCAAGAATGTTTGCTTAAATGGCTTTGTGCACCCAGCAATTATTCAAACGCTAAGCTTATTTCACAGTTTATATTCTGTGATACACATGGTTTGTAGCATATTTCTCACTTAATGCTGATTCTTACACGTTCTGTAAGAGGCTCTTGAAAGTTAATTGGCATCTGTATTTGAGCTTCTACCACTGCAGGTTTTTCAGCATCTTTGTGATGTTGCACCATGGGTCAAATTAGCCTGTAAACATATGTACTGCCCTTTTTTGTATATGTCCAATATCCTCATGAAGTCCTATTGCTTATGGATCCACATACCTTTGTAATATTCTAGAATATGTCGCACCAGTCTTTTGTAAGCCATCTACTATGTAGACAGATTGCATTTTCCCAGTATCCTTTCAACGAATCAACATGTGCTACCTGCTTTCTCTACTACAATTGCATTTTATTTAGTAGTTCTCTCCATATAAACCTGTGTATTGTTTGACAACTAGTTTTACAGCAGTCATTGTTTCTTTACCATTTACTTTACTAAGAGTGTAGGAGCATCCTTCCAAACATCAACTGTTCTATCAGTTATGTATCCAGTGTATGGCCAACTATTCCTCTAAACGTCAGCCACAGTTCTTGTACACAGGTGTAGATGTAGGGGTCATTCTTTGTTACTGCCATCCTCTCCCCCCTTTAAATATAGTGTTGCACCACTCTCACTTTTAATGAGCTACAGATGTCTAACATTTGAAAAGTAATTACAATGCATTATAAATAATTTACTAAAACATTTTGTGTAATTTTTTTTACATTGGTGCTTAGCACATCACTTCAACAACTCTTCCAAGGAACTGCATTTCAGATAAATATATCATTTGGAAAGCATTTACCCAAGAATTTGATAAGTATCTATGTTATGTAGTTGTTTTAAGAACAATAATGGCAACAAACTTTCACAACTTCAATGATTTCAGATTTCATAGAGAATGAAGTTGAAGGGTACACACTCCATTATCATCATTTTGCTGAGCTCTAGTGGTATGAACTGAGTACTATAGACTAAGGTTACATGAAATTGTGGGGAACATTGTATCTTTCTGTCATTTCCACCTGCCTATGGGAAAGTCAGTCTTTTTGTTATTTTTTCTTAGGGGAGCATCTTCCTCCTTCTGCCTCACCTTCTGTCAACTGTCTGTAATTTGTTGTTTCATCATGTTGACTCATGAACTGTGTGAGGTTTGTTTTGGATGGTACATATGGTCAGCCTGTAAATCGGCGCCTTTTCCCAGCTGGAAAGTTTTCTGCAGCCAGTCACGCCACAAACCAATCCACATGGGCTAACTCATAGGAACACAACAGAAAAGTATCCTGCTTTACAAAATTGTTAAGTTTTAGACGTAGATTCAAATTTCTGATAATTTATTGTGATTTTACAGACTCTTAGTTACCTTAGTACTCTATGCAATGCAAGTAAACTGAAATTTGTGATACTCTGTACATGTATAAATACAAACGCTTTCAGTAAAAATTTGGAGGTCATGGCCCCCATAGCTCTCCCACCCATGTCTTCAACTGCTTCTACATGCTCTTGCCCAGAGCTAAATGTTTCCGGTTGCTCACTGAGATATGACACTTCTTCCTTTTCACCAAATTTGTTGAATATTCAAATCTTTCTAATTTATTTAGCTGTCTTTGTACTGTGGTAATCACTGTTGCCACAACTGCCTCATCGTCACTGACACCCATTTCAATATGGACATCCCAAAGAGGTCACATCTATTTGCTGCTGTTAAATTTATTACATTTTCATTATGAGTGGGTTACTGAACTATATGTTCTAGGTAGTTTTCGGAGAAGGCATTTAGTATTGGTTTTCAGACTAACCAATCACACCAACCACTTTAAGAACTGTGATTATTCCAATCAAATGCTAGGATGGTTCTGACTGTAGTTACTACATAACTAGTTCCACAACCATTAACGCTCTCTTTATATCAGGATGTACAGGATATTGTGCATGAGAGAAGTGCACAAAGAACTGATAAAATGAAATCTATTAATCTTGTGGTAACCAGAAAGATAGTGACAAAAATAAAAGTCTGAATATAATAATTTCCAGGAATATGCCAAAAATATCAATCTATCACACTTGGTTTCCACAGGCAATGAAAACGTGCATCCACCAACACCTGCAGAGGCGAAATGTGTGATAAAATTTCCACTGGAACTATTTTCAAGACGGATAACTCACTTAATCTGCAGAGATGAAAATAAAGTTATTCAAATCTTAACTCAAGAGCTTACAGACGTTAACAAACCGAAATGAGACTTTCAGACTATATATATATTCTTGATTAGTCAACATTTTGAGTGGTAACATGACCTACAATTTTAAATTTTCCTGTATTTTGTTTTATAGCCAAACACGGCGCTATATACTGATGACATAAACATTGTAGCAAGTAGAACTACTGCTAAATAAAAAGCCCTGTAGTATATAGAAAAATTTGATAAATACTACAACAAGTACAACCTGTTTATCAATGGTAATAAGACAACATACATTGAATTTCATAACATACAATAGTTCCAGCAAAGACAATTTTTCTGATTTGACTACTGACTTGGTATTACAGAACAATATATGAAGTGGTAACCACACACAGAAAATATTGCTCATAAATAAGCTCTAAAATATGTTTCTAATAATAAAAGTAACAATAATAATAATGATAATAATAATTTCATGTGACTCAGTGACCTTTCATAAGTCCCTCTACTGGAATCATTGCAGTGACTTGTGTGTCCTGTGAGTACAAGCTGTGCAGACTGTTATAACCTGCACCTACTTGATATGATGGAACCAAACTACACAAAAACTCACACAAACAAACAACAGTATCTTCATCGATTACAGCCAGAGGAGACAGCGAAAAATACAATGTCTTGTTCCATCGATTCGAGATTCCAATTCAGTATTGCATAACATGCATGGAACAAAAAACATCAGAATGAGATTTTCACTCTCCAGCGGAGTGTGCGCTGACATGAAACTTCCTGGCAAATTAAAACTGTGTGCCCGACCGAGACTCGAACTCGGGACCTTTGCATTTCGCAGCAAGTGCTGGGACCGAGTTCGAGTTTCGGTCGGGCACACAGTTTTAATCTGCCAGGAAGTTTCAAAAAACATCAGAGTTATCATGTAACTATGCACAATCTACTTTCATGAATGAATGATACAGAAAGCATAATCAAAGAATAATAAAATCAAAACATGTATCTATAAAAAACAGCACCTCTGGTGTCTAGCGCGACATGTTTGACAGTATTATGTTTGTAAACACGTACACATGGCATGTACGACATGGGAAATGTCGCCACATCAGTCCCCATGGTGAAAGCGGAGCGTTATTCCAAATAGCAGGCTGGTAAGTGGACATAATAATTGGATCTCGAGGTACTTGTTCACAGATCCGGTGATGTTGTAACCTGCGCCAGTGGCTGTGGTGTCGTTGATGAAGCAGTTACTGAGCGAGGCTGTAGTCTTGGAAGCTCTGACATTGTCGCTTCTTGGAAGACTTAAGTCGTTTTAAAACTAATTATAGAAGCAGTGGTAGCCTCTCCGTTAATTGAAACATCAGTTATCTTGTCTACCATTGCAACTACATGGCAGGGTTATGAGTATGGTGGCTGCAAACAAGATGGTAGCTGTACCACGTCTGTGAGGCTGACCTAGGCGGACTTGGGCCACATGCTCTCGTCGTCGGCGTAGGAATTCTGATTGATCAGTCCTTGGTTGTGACAGATCATTGGTTTCCACGAATTCTCCTGAAAGGCTCAGCATCTCACCGTACACCATTTCCGCCATGAAGCATCCATATATGGTTTGAAAGCGTTTCTGAGGCCGAGTAGTACCATTGGAAGGGCCTTAGTCTACTCAGTGTCATGCCACATTAATCTACGTTAAGTGAGCAGTGCCATCACTCGATCACCTCATTACTGGCCGGGTGATAGCTCGTCTGTTTGTGGTTAATTGTGCCGTAAAATTTCGCGAGATGATCGAACAAATCGGATGAAAATGGTCATCCTCTGTTTGCCATGACGTGTAATGGACAGCCAAAAGGCAACACCCAATACGATGCGCAAGTGAAAGTCACAGTATCTGCTGTAACATTGTCCACTGGTTTTGCTTATGGCCAGCGATTAAAACGATCTATATTTGTAAGTACATAATGTTGGCCGTAGGATGAAGGGAACAGACCAACGACGTGGATGTGCACGTGACTGAAAAGGGTTGTTGTGATTGGAAAGTTCCCTATCGGTGCCAGAACCTGACTGTGTACCTCGCTGCATTGGCATTTAAGACAACACCCCGCCCATTCCAAACGAGTCGTTGATCGAATACTGGGGTGACATAAGACGTTAACATATTGAAGACGTCCCTTATGAAGGTAGTAGGTTATAACGCCCGCGGTTTTAACGTGATGATGTCGCAGTACAGCTTGATATAATTCCCTAAAATTTGGATAAGTTGGAGATCGAATCCTAATATTCCTGTAGATAAAAGCCTTTTAGTTCTTGATCTGATTGTTGAGCGGCGGCGAATTTAGCGTAATCGATCGTGCTAGTAATGTTTCTGTACCAAGAAAAAAATCAGCCACCCACATTGTCGATGGCAGAGATGTGCAGGACGCACATGCTGAATTGTGAGATGAACATTAGCTGATTGTCTTGCTTAAGTGAACAGTTCGTATTTTTCTGGCAAAAGTCGTTAGTTAGTGGTTTATGGTCGGTGTATAAAATGAAGTCTCTAGCTTCTAGGTGAGGCCTGAAGTCTTTGATGTACTCATAAACGGCAAGAAGTTCTCTGTCTTATCTATTCCACAGATTTTGTGAGGGTTATAGGTTGCGCGAGAGAAACGCTAGTGGTTGCCATACTTCACTAAATTGTTGTTGCAATGCTGGAGTGATCAACCTCTGGTTATCGTCACTATTAGTGCCACAGGTGCAGTAGGTTCAGAGTGCGCCATTAGCGTGGCGTATTAGGAGTCCTTTTGGCTGGTTCAAAAACACACACATGCTCTCAATCTATGCTATAGGCGAGTTACCGTTGTTCTTCGGGCCGGCGAGTGCTGCAGTTGACGGCTCCTGTAACTCGACCGAGTTTGGCAAGTGATGGAAATAAAAATTTAATATGCCGGACGCAATTTCCTGGACGTATCTGGGCGTGAATCTGTAAGACGGCTTCCACCTCCTCTGTTAGTGGTAACGATCCTGGCACTATTATCCTGTGCCCTAAGAAATCCACTTGGGGCTGGCCAAGTGCACATTTAGTGGTGTTAAGGAAGACATCGTGGTATTCCAACAGCTTGGACACTTCCGTTAAATGCTGTCGACATGCTTCTGCGGATGCGGAAAAAACTAAAATATCGTCCGAGTAAGAGAAATTAAGCCCTGTAGCACTGAGTCAATGAAATGTTGTCATGTTTGAGCAACGCCACTGAGTAGAAATGTCATAAATTTGCTCACAAATAGACTGCTTTTACGCAGTCGAGGACGCTAAAAATAACTACACCACTCAAAGCATAGTTATAGTTGTGTAACAACGATACTGGATATCTTTTCGCTATTGTTCTGGAATTCATAGCTCTGTAGTCACCACAAGGCTGCCAAAAACCAGCCTTCTTCGGTAACGGTGAGGGCCATGGACTGTTGGAAGGCCGCATTACTCTTTCACAAATCGTACTGTCGAACTCTGTTTCCACTATTTTAAGCCGATTTGGAGCCAAACGTCGTTATCTGCAAGATTTGGGGGCACTGGCCAGTGTCGTGCCTTATATTCTCAGGTGTCAGAGGAGGTCCCGCAAGAGCCAGTAATCCATGTAGCACCTTCGCGTACTCGCCGTCCACCATCCGAATTGCTTTGGCAGTATGAATGGCTGCATGACGCGGAAATCAAGCCTGTAGTCTTGTCGACTAGGAGAGAAGACTTCATCTCCGGCAGCAGATTGTAATGGGTGGAGAAGTCCGCTTCGATGATAGGTTCGGCAATGGCTGCAATGGTAAAATCCCATACCAGGGCTCGTTGTAAACCCAGGTCCAGTTCCAAGCACAGAGTTATGTATGTTGCTACGCCCGACTTGTTTGAAGCTGTTGGACAGAATAAATTGGTTGGTCGCTTCCTGAGCAGCATACTCTGTGGATAAATGGTCAAACTGGATCCAGTTGGGGTTGGGTTGTTTGGGGGAAGAGACCAGACTGCGAGATCATCGGTCTCATCGGATTAGGGAAGGACGAGGAAGGAAGTCGGCCGTGCCCTTTCAAAGGAACAATCGCGGCATTTGCGTGAGGAGATTTAGGGAAATCACGGAAAACCTAAATCAGGATGGCCGGATGCGGGGTTGAACCGTCGTTCTCCCGAATGCGAGTCCAGTGTGCTAACCACTGCGCCACCTCGCTCGATCCTGCATCCAGCGTCTACTAAATATTTCCAGTCAGACCACCGATCACTAACAAACAGGTGCAGAGACACTCATCACCCATCAGGAATTGGAGGAGGCGCCTACTTCCGACTGCCGCTACTATTTGAGTAAGAGCAGGGGGTTGTGCATCTGCGAGCTTGCTACCTGAATTTCCTGTAATACCAGCAGATACTGTACTGCTCAGGAGTAGTTGCAGAATAAGTCATCGACGATCTGTTGCATGAGCATAGGTGGTATCAATTCCGGCCTCCGTCATTTCTCAGATTGCTTGGAGGTAACAGTTTCAGATCTGCTGCGTCAGTACTAGCAGATCTAGCTTGGTCGACAAGGCGTCATAATCTGCGGTAGGAACAGTTAATGTCGCGCTAGCACACTGCGTTGTCATTACGTTGACAGAAGTCGGTGTCGTCGTGTGCTGGATTTTACCTGTCAACGCCGCTACTACGTCCTAGTTTGTGTCAGCCTGCGGTGCTATGCTTGCTTTGATTGCCAGTGGCAAATGATTACTCCACACTATGCGAAATAAGCTGTTCGCAATGGTTCCCACAACTGCTCTGCTTCTTAGGTGTCACAAGTACTGCAAAGGCTTTCTGTTAGCGATATCACCCTGAGTCAGAAACGTGACAGTTTAGCTCATCCAGCGATGCTGGCAGTCGCTGGATCAATTCTACTTTAACCCTGCCGTAGGAGTTAGCTTCTAGTGGCGAGTTAACTATATCTTGCACTTTCATGGCGTACTGG
This sequence comes from Schistocerca gregaria, assembly GCF_023897955.1. Classification (NCBI taxonomy): domain Eukaryota; kingdom Metazoa; phylum Arthropoda; class Insecta; order Orthoptera; family Acrididae; genus Schistocerca; species Schistocerca gregaria. The sequence continues at coordinate 87,625,765 of NC_064924.1, read as the reverse complement.
AGCTCTAATTGACTAACTACCAGTGCAAACTTGGTAGCATCTTCCAAAGTTCCAGCATAGAAGAAACTGGCCTCGCATGTTCAAACCAAAAAGTTGGACTGTTTGGTCAGAATGGTGGTAGACTTACAACCAGTTGAGACACGGTGAGATAAGCGTCGGTCATTTTGCAGATCTCTCTCGTAAGTGCTCATTAATCCCAAGACACTCTACAGGTATGTCAAGTCAGGGTCACCAGCTGGTAGGTACTGTTGGAACCTATGTCTACTTGATACAACGGAACCAGACAATACAAAAACTCCCTGAAACAATTAACGGTAGCTTTCTTAACCACAGCCATAGGAAATGGCGTAAAATGCAACGACTAGTTCAGTAGATCCGAGCCTGCAATTCAACATCACATAACACGGGAGCGAAAACATAAGAGTTATTTTGTAACTATACACAACCTAATTACATGCATGGAAGAGACAAAATACAAAAGGCATAATCAAAGAATAACACACACACACACACACACACACACACACACACACACACACACACACACACATATATATATATATATATATATATATATATATATATATATATATAAGCACTTCCTGTGTCTGGTGCGAAATATTTGACAGCATGGAGTTTGTAAATACACACACTGCCACATGCGACACAACACTACGTAACTTCATGAGTCACATCAGTCCCTAACCTACTCCAATTATTTAACAGGAAAGGGGACCTTCAGTTTAACATCAAGTCCAAACCACGAGTTGTTTCTGGTGACTCCTCACACTCTTGAGACGTGAAGACTACTTTAAAACGTAGACTGAAAAATCTGTGGTTCGACCAAGGCTCGATCCCGCGACCTCAGTTTCATAACATATGCTTTACCTAAATGTGATATGACGTGGATATGAGCAGCAAATGATAATTTAAAAATACTCTGAAATATACTAAAGAAGGCAATTAGAGACTTCTTAAATCAGTCCCTGCAGGATTGTCTCAAAGTTATCAGAATAATGGACTTGTTTTGTGGAGTTAAGCATCTGTTTGCATAAACATTTGCAGCATAAATCAACATCAGAATACAGCATATGAAGTGTTCATACACACACACTGGTGCACAATCCTCAAGTACAGAAGCAAATTTTTATGTGATGTGTCATTACCAAGAAACATAGTTTGATGAAACTTGGAGCATAAATGGAAATAACTGCTACCATATAATACAGAGGGCAACAGAAAGAAATACGCTACAAAATGATCATAAATGACACTTTTATTCAAAGACAATAATTACACTGAAGTCTTTATGGTTTATGATGGTTCCTTGGACATTGTGAAAGGCAGGACACGTTCCTTAAGAATGTATGTGGTCACCACAGATGGTAATGCATGCTCTGCGGTGTGGCTGGCCACTAAGTTGTTAAGGAGCTCTTGTGGCAGGACGTTCAATTATCCAACCAGTGTGGTTGACAACTGCTGGAGGGTCGTTGGTGTACGTTAATATACTGCAGTACCCCTCCCCAACGCATCTCACACATACCCAGTTTGAGTCAGGGCAACAGGCAGGCCAGTGAATTCACTGAATGTCCTCTTATTCCTAAAGATTCTACACATGCCTTAATCGATATGGTCACATATTTTTGTCTGTAAAAATGTACTCTTGGCTAACTGCATTCCTGGAATGGTGTACATGGCGAAGGAGTACATTGTCATAATAACACTGATGAGCGAGTGTACCATGTTCAAACATTTGGAGGTCAGTACTCCAATGCAATGTTGTCTCCTACAGTATAACATATGGACCACCAAAACGTTCAGATCATACAACGTTCCTGGGTGCATTATTTGTCCCCATCTCCTACAATATGACGGTACATCCAGAATCACTACCAGCAGCCAAGTGCAGTAGCCTCAGTCAAAAGGGAGGATAATCAAGGTACTGTGTTGTTGTTGTTGTTGTCTTCAGTCCTGAGACTGGTTTGATGCAGCTCTCCATGCTACTCTATCTTGCGCAAGCTTCTTCATCTCCCAGCACCTACTGCAACCTACATCCTTCTGAATCTACTTAGTGTATTCATCTCTTGGTCTCCCTCTACGATGTTTACCCTCCACACTGTCCTTCAATACTAAATTGGTGATCCCTTGATGCCTCAGAACATGTCCAACCAACCGATCCCTTCTTCTAGTCAAGTTGTGCCACAAACTTCTCTTCTCCCAAATCCTATTCAACACCTCCTCATTAGTTATGTGATCTACCCATCTAATCTTCAGCATTCTTCTGTAGCACCACATTTCGAAAGCTTCTTTTCTCTTCTTGTCTAAATTATTTATCGTCCATATTTCACTTCCATCCTTGGCTACACTCCGTACAAATACTATCATAAACGACTTCCTGACAATTAAATCTATACTCGATGTTACAAATTTCTCTTCTTCAGAAACGCTTTCCTTCCCATTGCCAGTCTATATTTTATATCCTCTCTACTTGGACCATCTCCAGTTATTTTGCTCCCCAAATAGCAAAACTCCTTTACTACTTTAAGTGTCTCATTTCCTAATCTAATAGCCTCAGCATCACCCGACTCAGTTCGACTATGTTCCATTATCCTCGTTTTGGTTTTGTTGATGTTCATCTTATATCCTCCCTTCAAGACTTTATCCAGTCCGTTCAACTGCCCTTCCAATCCTTTGCTGTCTCCGATAGAATTACAGTGTCATCAGCGAACCTCAAAGTTTTTATTTCTACTCCATGGATATTAACACCTAATCTGAATATTTCTTTTGTTCCTTCACTGCTTGCTCAATATACAGATTGAATAACATCGGGGAGAAGCTACAACCCTGTCCCACTCCCTTCCCAACCACTGCTTCCCTTTCATGCTCCTCAACTCTTATAACTGTAATTTGGTTTCTATACAAATTGTAAATAGCCTTTCGCTCCCTGCATTTTACCCCTGCCACCTTCAGAATTTGAAAGAGAGTATTCCAGTCAATATTGTCAAAAGCTTTCTCTATGTCTACAAATGCTAGAACGTAGGTTTGCCTTTCCTTAACCTAGCTTCAAGATAAACTGTAGGGTCAGTATTGCCTCACGTGTTCCAATATTTCTACGGAATCCAAACTGATCTTCCCCAAGATCGGCTTCTACTAGTTTTTCCATTCGTCTGTAGAGAATTCGCGTTAGTATTTTTCAGCCATGACTTATTCAACTGATAGTTCGGTAATTTTCACATCTGTCAACACCTGCTTTCTTTGGGATTGGAATTATTATATTCTTCTTGAAGTCTGAGGGTATTTCGCCTGTCTCATATATCTTGCTCACCAGATGGTAGAGTTTTGTCAGGAATGGCTCTCCCAAGGCTGTCAGTAGTTCTAATGGAACGTTGTCTATTCCCGGGGCCTTGTTCGAATCAGGTCTTTCAGTGCTCTGTCAAACTCTTCACTCAGTATCATATCTCCCATTTCATCTTCATCTACATCCTCTTCCATTTCCATAATTTTGTCCTCAAGTCCATCGCCCTTGTATAGACCCTCTACATACTCCTTCCACCTTTCTGCTTTCCCTTCTTTGCTTAGAACTAGGTTTCCATCGTTCTCGTAAATATGAGAAATGACGGCTGCAGCATAAAAGAGGAAGTGTAGAGAGTATCTTTTCAAAGAGCACAGTTAAAAGAAACTGCATTTATAATGTCTCTTCTGCCCACCAATTTTAATCGTGAATCAGCAAATGGTCGTCAGCCAACCGTGTATTTGACCACAGTTAACTCACTGTATTGCGATCCAAGGTGCCCTCCACTTGCATAAATGTTAACAGGCGTACGAATCTGGACATAGACGTCTACATACATGTGTCTTTAGTACAACTGCTGATGAGTGATATCATTGTCACATGCTCTCACATTCGTCAACAACCAGAAGTGTGTTTGTAACTCTCCACTAGTTTGTCCGTTTATGTTCAGCGAAATGGACAATAAAAGAAAAACCAAGTTTCCAAAGTATGAGATTGATACACTTCTCGTGTTTGTAAGTGCGAATGCAAAAGTTCTTGTAAATATGAGAAATGACAGCTGCAGCATAAAAGAGGAAGTGTAAAGAGTATGTTTCAGTCACTATTTTGTCCATTTTTTCCAGTTCAGTTCGAATACTTACATCATTTATGTACGAGGGCATTTCGAAAAGTAAAGATACAATGGCTCACAGTCCTTAAATAGAACATTTATTTAGAAAACGCCAGTTATATCTTATTAACTTGATTATTTGTTATTTTTCGACATAATCACCCCCTTTATTCGAACATTTGTTAAGTCGCTGCACAAGCTTTTGTATCCCACAGTCATAGAAGGTTGCCACCTGTTGTCGGAACCAGATTTCAACTTCATCTTTGATCTCTTCATCTTCGTGGAATAATTTTCCACCAAGATGTGACTTCAGGTAACAGAAGACATGGAAGTCGGTGGGTGCAAGGTCTGGGCTGTATGGCGGATGGTCCAATATGTCCCATTTGAATTGTTTGAGTAGTGTTTTGGTTACGAGCGCTGTGTGAGGCCAAGTGATGTCATGAAGTAAGTGGACTCTACTTGTCAGCATTCCCCTGCGTTTGTTTTGAATTGCTCTTCGAAGACGTTTCAAAGTTTGGCAATATGCAATAGCATTAATTGTCGTTCCAGGAGGCATAAATTCCAACATAAGAATGCCTTGTCTGTCCCAAAAAACAGAAGCCAAGATTTTCTTCGCTGAAATCGACGTTTTACGTTTCTTGGCTTTTGGTGAATTCGAATGGCGCCATTGCATTGATTGTTGCTTGGATTCAGGTGCATGGTGATAAACCCATGTCTCGTCACCTGTCATTAGGTGATCAAGGAACTCATCACCTGCTTCAGCAAAGCATGTGAGGAAGTCGAGTGCAAAGCCCATTATTTTCTTTTTGAGTTCCTCCATTAACAGTTTTGGAACCCAGTGCGCACACAATTTCCTGTACCCTCACTTGACACTCACAACGTCATAAAGAGTTGTCGTTGAGACGTCCAGTATGATCTGAAGCAATTCTTTCAATGTGAGACGCCTATTCGCACAAATTGCTTCCTCCGGTCTCTAAAGAAGGGCATCAGAGATCACAGATGGTCGACCTGTTCTTTGTTCATCATGAACATCGGTCCTACCTTCAGTGAAATGACGACACCATTTCGTTACATTTTGTCGATTCATAATGTTACTAAACAGAAACAATTTCTTTGTGAATATCTCCTAGTCGCTGACCTTTTGCATGAAGAAAATGTATGACGGACTGCACTTCGCATTTGGCGGGATTCTAAATTGGCGCAGCAATTTTAAACATGACCTACTCCAAATAGAAGCAACGTTCAACTGCCGAATGACTGCGAGGAGAAAGCTAACGGTTCAAGGTTAACACCAGTGTTGCCAACTCGCTCTCCAAAACTCTTCTGTTCCTCTGGCGTACGGTGTATCTTTACTTTCCGGAATGCCCTCGTACAAAAGTCACCAAATATATACTAATTAACACATTTAATTGTCATTTTTATGAAAAGGCACATCTTTCTTCTAAGTTGTAATGTAGTAACTAAGTTTCATAGTACTGTGTAAATATAACACCCTCCCCCTATTTTTCAGTTTCAATTTCATTTAAAAACTTCAAGAATAATATTTATAATAACAAAAATTGTTTTATTTGCTTTATTGTACAAACAAATGTGAACATAATGTGGTCGACTGGTCGAGTACATGTAAAGGAATTCCGATTCATTGTTTCATGTATGAATTTGTACGTGAGCCAGAGCAATTGTAGTTTCATTACTAAAAGACACACACTCCAGTGCAAAATTAACTATTTACAGTTACTCTGAGTGAAGCCAGTATCCAAATTATGTTCGTCCAGTGTAAATGTACTGTTCCAGAAGTGGCTAACGTATATAAAATTTGTCGAAGCAGTAGGGCCTGACTGATAGTGAGGAATAATATGTACACGAATGGCGAATATGTCATCATATCACACACAAGGAAAGATGTTAGCCTAATACTCTGCAATTGTGTGCTCTCGGATTCAACATAGGTGCCAAGTACTATGGTGATAGCAATCGTTTGCAGATGTCATTTGTGCTTTTTTAGAGGACAATGCGCCCCTCAATTACATTTCATTTATCAAGGCAGATCCGTTTTCTTATACACAACGGACATTTTCATTTCTAGAATTACTTTATTTATTTATTTCTTCTCAAAAGAGACCATAGTGAATACATTGAGAGCGGAAGAGCGGGACTGTCTTTGAGGGCAACTCTTATAAAGTAAAAAGGTTGTGGTCTGTGGTGCGCACCATTAGCCCACTGCTCGCCCTAATTAATGTAACTTGTTTCCTACCCCTGCTATCAAGTGACTAAACCCTGCCACCGACACATAGCAACAACAATCAAAATTATTGTGAACCATATTACAGGATATGGTTTAGCCACCATGATAGTCATGTGGAATAAATCTCAGAGTGACAACATCTCCACCCAACCTGGTAACTATCAACGTGGCCACTGATCTAGGTGCCGCAGTGGTTAGTACACTGGACTCGCATTCGAGAGGAGGACAGTTCGAACCTGCATCCGGCCATCGTGATTTAGGTTTTCCCTGATTTCCCGAAAACACTTCAGGTGAATTCCGGGATAGTCCCCTTGAAAGGGCACAGAGGACTTCCTTCCACATCCTTCATTAATTTGCTGGGACCAACGACCTCACAGTTCGGTCCCCTCCCCCAAATCAACCAAACTTCCAACGTGGTACCATCATCTCGGAAAAATTCCATTGTGACGCCGAAGCACAGGAAAACTTCATTGCCTAATGTTATGCTGAACGCACCCAGAAAAGGACGTAGCTAAGTAAAACCTGCTAGAGAAATGAATCCAGCAATTTTAAAATTTTAACTTTAGCCAGATAAAGAGTAATTATTAATTATGAGGGAGCTTGAAGACAATTATCGGAATTCCTCAGTGTGAGCCATTGCATGGAATCATTGTCCTACAGTGAGAAATATATGAACCAGCAGCCGTAGTGGAGAAGAAGTGATTGCATGCCATATAGCAGTATGCGAGAGTAGTGGCAGTTATGGACTTTGGCACAGGTAGCAGCAGGTGGCTGAGTATGCCACAGGAGGCCGATGTGAGACAGGGTGTCCCTCAACTACAGCATGTTACCACAGCCTGCAGAGGGGAAGCCTCGCCAAGAAACATGCGTTTCAAGCAGCACGACAAACCACAGGGGTCGACCACTTTCTGCAATGAGTGATTTCAATGCAGCGCAGTGGACTGCTGCAAGACAAAGTTAAATGATAGAATTGTTTTGTTAGCGGTAAGTTATTTTAGTTATGAGTAAGAGAATGGCTGAGCGAACAGACAAAGATAGGTTCTCACCTCTTGATGAGGTGTATGAACCCTTCAATAGTTTTAAGGATATTCAGATTAAGCAGAAGCCACTTGATGACAGTGTAAAGAATGTGGTGAAAAATGAAATGAGTAGTATTTATGAAGTTCAAAATGTTCAAATGTGTGTGAATTCCTAAGGGACCAAATTGCTTAGTTCATCGGTCCCTAGACTTGCACACTACTTAAAGTAAGAACAATACACACACCGATGCCCAAGAAAGGCAGTCCGTGACATGAAGCCGCAAACCGCAAGGCCACTCCTTGCCTACAGTTTGGAAGCAAAGGAACAGATACGTTTCGTTATATTTAAGGGAAGATGCCGTTATATGGACAAATGGTACCAAAGATACTTGCAAGACAGTACAAGAATTTCAGGTAAAGTATTTGCAAAACTACTGGTCGAAAGGAATATAGGAAGATTTAATGAGGGATTTCCTATGTAGAGAGCGATATCAGTCATGATATAACTCATTAACTGATTTCTGCAAACGGTGGTGAGCGAAAGTATGTATTTACTCAGTAGAACAGCTCACAAAGGAACGAAATCTCCATGGTATACAATCACTGTAAAAAAAACTTCTAAAGAAAAGGAGATTATTGAATAATAGGTGTAAAACAAAGCATAAGCCTACAGATAGAGAGATTCTGAATGAAACGCACTTTGCTGTCAAGAGAGCAGCATGATACCTTCAGTGACTACTGTACCAGCATATTGACAAATGACGTTTCACAAAATCCAAAGAAACTCCGGTTGTATGTAAAGGCTGCTAGCAGCACCAAAGTTAGTGTCCAATTCATAACGAACGCCGTTTTAAAATGTTCTTTACAAAGGAAAACCCAGGAGAATTGCCTCAATTTAATCGCCATACCACAGAAAATTTAGATACAATAAGTATTTCTGTCAGTGGTGTTCAGAAACAGCTGAGATCTTTAAAACTGAACAAAGATCCATATCCAGATGGAATCCCTGTGAAATTCTATACTGAATTGTGGCTGAGTTAGTCTCTCTTCCAACTATAATCAATGGTACAGCCCTGAAAAAAACCATGCCCAGTTCTTGGAAAAAGGCTCAGTTCACAGCAGTCTACAAGAAGGGTAGTAGAAGTGATCTGCAAAACTACCATCCAGTATCCTTGACATCGATTTGTTGTAGACTCTTAGAACATATTCTGATCTCAAACATAATGAACAAATTTACCTCCTCAATGCCAATCAGCATAGATTTTGAAAACATCGTTCATATGAAAACCAGCCCGCACTTTGTTCGCATGACATTCTGAAAGCTTTGGATCAAAGCAACCAGGTACATGCAGTGTTCTTTGATTTCTGAAAAGCATTTGACTCAGTACCACACCTACGCTTATTGTCAACAGTACGATCATATTGGGCATCACGTGAAATTTGTGATTGCATTGAGGACCTATTGGTAGGGAGGGCAGGGCATGTAATCTTGGATGGAGAGTCATCGTCAGATGTAGAAGTAAATTTGACTGTGCCCCAGGGAAGTGTGCTGGGTCCCTTGCTGTTCATGTTTTATATTAATGACCTTGCAGACAATATTGATAGTAAAATCACTCTTTGTGCAAATGATACAGTTATCTGTAATGAAGTATTATCTGAGAGAAGTAGCACAAATATTCAATCAGATAGTGATAAAATGTCAACGTGGTGCAGAAATTGGTAACTTATCCTAAATATTCAAAAAAAGTAAAATTTTGCACTCCACAAAATGAAAAAAACGTGGTATCCTATGACTATAATATCAGTCGTGGGTAAAGCAAGTGATAGACTTTGGCCTATTGTTAGAATACAGGGGGAAGTGAAGCCAGTCTACAAAAGAGATTGCTTACAAATCACTTGTGCGATCAGTTTTAGAATATTGCTAAAGTGTGTAGGACCCATACCAAATAGGTCTAACAGGGGATATTGAAGAGAAGGGCAGTATGAATGGTCACAGGTTTTTTCGACCCATGGGAGAGTCTCTCTTTGATGCTGAAGAAACTGAACTGGAAGACTCTTGATGACAGATGTAAACTATCCCAAGAAAGTCTGTTAACAAAGTTTCAAGAACCAGCTTTAAATAGTTACTCTAGGGATATGCTACAACCTCCTATGTATCGGTGACATAGAGATCATATGGATAAGATTACAATAAATGCAGCACTCACATAGGCATTCAAACTCAATAAATGCAGCAGTCACACAGGCATTCAAACAACCATTCTTCCCACATTTCATATGTCAATGGAACAGGAAGAACCCCTAATACCTTGTGCAATGGAACCTACCCTCTACCATGCATCTAACAATGGTTTCAAGAGTGTAGATGTAAAATTAATTGAAACAGGAACGAATGTCAAATCGTTTAGTTGCAATTTAGAGAGACTTTTGCCATATGATGCATAGGAAGCGATGCTATGAACACCGTGGGACACTAGCGAGAATTATTTTCACTATCTTAGTACAGTAGAGCGAACATGACTCTACAGATCGAATATGACTCTATAAGAGTGAATACAAAAAACCATGTTTTTTTAAAGTGAGCTTTTAATGAAGAACGCCTTCGATGAACGAGTTAAAAGTACCTACCAACACCATTACAGTGCATTTTGAGCAGTAGAATCGAAGTAGGAAAAAGTGGCTACATTTATTTGTTACTCTGCAAATAATGTGTACTGGCTTGCTGTAAGTACTGTGCAACTGCAAGAAATGTTATATTGACCAAGTATAGTAACAATAAATACTACAGTTGTGAAACCACTATAATTTGGTGCAAATTATTCTTTGGGCAGAACTACTTGTTCACAGTGATAAACTGTGCTCTCCACCAAGTAAGAGACTCAAGTATATTTTTGTTTGTGAAGTTTAGTGTATCATGTACTGTGGGATAGGAACCCATCTACATCTATCTACACGTACATGGTTACTCTGCAATTCACACTGAAGTGCCTGGCAGAGGGTTCATCAAACCATTTTCATACTACTTCTCTGCCATTCCACTTTCGAATGGTGCATGGGAAAAAGGAACACCTAAATCTTTCCTTTCAAGCTCTGATTTCTGTTATTCTGATGATAATTTCTCCCTACATAGGTGGGTGTCAAAAAAATATTTTCACATTCGGATGAGAAAGTTGGTAATTGAAATTTCGTAAATAGATCTCGCTGCAAAGAAAACCGCCTTTGTTTCAGTGGCCAGTACCAAACTCGCATATCATATCAGTGACACTTTAACCCCATTGCCCGATAACACGAAACGAGCTGCCCTTCTTTGCACTTTTTTGATGTCCTCCATCAATCGTACTTGCTAAGGATCCCATACTGCACAGCAATATTCCAGTAAAGGATGGACAAGTGTTATGTAGGCTGTCTCTTTAGTGGGTTTGTTGCATCTTTTGCCACAATATTATCTATGTGGTCTTTCCACTTTGAGTTGCTTGTAACTGTAATTCCTAGGTATTTAGTCAAATTGACAGCCCTTAGGTTTGTGTGATTTACCCTATACTCAAAATTTATCAGATTTCTTTTACTTCCCATGTGGATGATTACACACATTTCTTTGTTTAGTGCCAATTGCCACTTTTCGCACCATACAGAAATTCTCTTTAGATCATTTTGCAATTGGAATTGATCGTCTGATGATTTTACTAGACAGTAAATTACAATGTAATCTGCAAACAATCTAACGGGGCTGCTCAGATTATCACCTAGATCATTTATGTAAATCAGGAACAGCAGAGGGCCTATGACACTACCTTGCAGAACGCCAGATATCACTTCTGTTCCACTCGATGATTTACCGCCAATCACTACAAATTGTTATCTCTCTGAGAGGAAATCACGAATCCAGTCACACAACTGAGACGATACTCCATTTACAAGCTATTTCATTAGTAGTCGCTTGTGAGGAACGGTATCAAAAGCCTTCTGGAAACTTAGCAGTAAGGGATCGATCTGAAATCCCTTGTCGACTGCACCCATTACTTCATGGGAATAAAGAGCTAGCTGTGTTGCACAAGAACGATATTTTCTGAATCCGTGGTGGTTATGCATCAGTAAGTCATTTTCTTCAATGTGATTCATAATGTTCAAGTACAGTGTATGCTCCAAAATCCTACTGCAAATTGAGGTCATTCATATGGGTCCATAATTCAGTGGGTTATTCTTTTTTCTTTCTGGAATATTGGTGTGACCTGTAGTACTTTCCAGTCTTTAGGAGCAGATCTTTCGTCAAGTGAGCGCTAGTATATGATTGCCAATAAAGGTGCTATTGTGTCTGCATACGCTGAAAGTAACCTGATTGGTATACCATCTGGACTGGAAGACTTGCCTTTCTTAAGTGATTTGTGTTGTTCTGCAACACCTAAGATATCAACTTTTATGTCACTCATGCTAACAGCTGTTCTGGAATATTTACTTCGTCTTCTTTCGTGAAGGACTGTTGCTTGGTCGATACTCGTCGTTTCTTTGCCCTGTACCGTTTGAGACTGAAGCCCTTTTTGATCTTTCCCGAGACTGTATAACCTAAAAAAACGCCCAATCCACGCCACACAGCCCCTGCTAGCTGTGTAGCCGCCTCCTGTCTGTAGTGGACATCTGACCTATTTAGCGGAACCCGAATCCCCGCCACCCTATGACGCAAGTCGGGAATCTGCAACCTACACATTCGCGTTTGACGACTTTTTTCTCTCAAAGCTATAAAGTGCAGGCTTAAGCGACTGAATTTCTCGAATGTATAATTGTTTCAGTACAGGTTACTGGTTGCATAAAAGATCACATCTGAGTAGTTAGTGAAAACTGACTTCAGACTAAAGTAAGCAAATTATGTCAAAGATATGCTTAAGTTTATATCCAATAGTTGTACACTTTTCAAAATCTACCACCACAGTGGCAAAGCATCTTCATTGCTTAGCAGGTTTTTGCATTAAAATAATATTTCAGTGTACTTCTGCGTGACTAATATACACTCCTGGAAATGGAAAAAAGAACACATTGACACCGGTGTGTCAGACCCACCACACAAGCTCCGGACACTGCGAGAGGGCTGTACAAGCAATGATCACACGCACGGCACAGCGGACACACCAGGAACCGCGGTGTTGGCCGTCGAATGGCGCTAGCTGCGCAGCATTTGTGCACCGCCACCGTCAGTGTCAGCCAGTTTGCCGTGGCATACGGAGCTCCATCGCAGTCTTTAACACTGGTAGCATGCCGCGACAGCGTGGACGTGAACCGTATGTGCAGTTGACGGACTTTCAGCGAGGGCGTATAGTGGGCATGCGGGAGGCCGGGTGGACGTACCGCCGAATTGCTCAACACGTGGGTCGTGAGGTCTCCACAGTACATCGATGTTGTCGCCAGTGGTCGGCGGAAGGTGCACGTGCCCGTCGACCTGGGAAAGGACCGCAGTGACGCACGGATGCACGCCAAGACCGTAGGATCCTACGCAGTGCCATAGGGGACCGCACCGCCACTTCCCAGCAAATTAGAGACACTGTTGCTCCTGGGGTATCGGCGAGGACCATTCGCAACCGTCTCCATGAAGCTGGGCTACGGTCCCGCACACCTTTAGGCTGTCTTCCCCTCACGCCCCAACATCGTGCAGCCCGCCTCCAGTGGTGTCACGACAGGCGTGAATGGAGGGACGAATGGAGACGTGTCGTCTTCAGCGATGAGAGTAGCTTCTGCCTTGGTGCCAATGATGGTCGTATGCGTGTTTGGCGCCGTGCAGGTGAGCGCCACAATCAGGACTGCATACGACCGAGGCACACAGGGCCAACACCCGGCATCATGGTGTGGGGAGCGATCTCCTACACTGGCCGTACACCTCTGGTGATCGTCGAAGGGACACTGAATAGTGCACGGTACATCCAAACCGTCATCTTACCCATCGTTCTACCATTGCTAGACCGGCAAGGGAACTTGCTGTTCCAACAGGACAATGCACGTCCACATGTATCCCGTGCTACCCAACGTGCTCTAGAAGGTGTAAGTCAACTACCCTGGCCAGCAAGATCTCCGGATCTGTCCCCCATTGAGCATGTTTGGGACTGGATGAAGCGTCGTCTCACGCGGTCTGCACGTCCAGAACGAACGCTGGTCCAACTGAGGCGCCAGGTGGAAATGGCATGGCAAGCCGTTCCACAGGACTACATCCAGCATCTCTACGATCGTCTCCATGGGAGAATAGCAGCCTGCATTGCTGCGAAAGGTGGATATACACTGTACTAGTGCCGACATTGTGCATGCTCTGTTGCCTGTGTCTATGTGCCTGTGGTTCTGTCAGTGTGATCATGTGATGTATCTGACCCCAGGAATGTGTCAATAAAGTTTCCCCTTCCTGGGACAATGAATTCACGGTGTTCTTATTTCAATTTCCAGGAGTGTATTTTATCATAGAATATATGTTTTGATGGAATCTTTACTGAGTGGTTTTATATCTGTTGCCCATTCATATTAGTAACCAAACTGGTAAATGTCATCTCCAAGTAAGTTAGAAGTAGTTGTGCTCACATTGGTTAGAAGCAGTTGAATGTACATCTTTATGGTATTAACTTCACAACAGTATTTTTTGTGCCTTTTCCAACAATTATTTTTGTGTGGATTTGGTAGAGCGATTAACTTTGGTTGTTTACTCAGTACTCTACAGGGTGTTTCAGAAAGAACTTTACAACTTTGAAAATGCATATAAATTAATTCATACTACCTATAGAGGTAACTGTAATGTTAATTTGTAGGGAAATACATCAAGTTTTGTCCCGCCCAGTTCGCTAGTGCCGAATCGCACTGCAAGGAGCGCTACCGGTAGTTGCATTAAAGATGGCTGCCCTAAGTGGACCCGACCATGCTTGTTTGAAGAGCATGCTGGTTTGAAGAATCGAAGTCGGCGACAACAGTTCAGTGTCATTTCCATATCAAATACCCTAAAGATCCTCCTAGTAGTCCTAAAATTTATGAGTGGCATAAATGTTTTGTAGAAACTGGGTGCTTGGTAAGACATGGGACAGGTCGATCAGGCATATCTGACGATGTCGTACAGCAAGTGAAACCACGTTTTGTCAACAGCCCTACAAAATCGCCTCACTTTTATAAAGGAGGATCCATCAAGGATATTGTGTTTGTATCTCCTGTGCCGGCTTCTCTACCTGAACTTAGAATATACTAAACAAGTCACACCTACAATGCTACAGAGAGTTTGGAAAGAAATTGACTTCTGATGGGATGTGTGCAAGATAACCAACAGAAGCCACATGCAACATCTTTAGTTTGAGGTAAAAAACTTGATGTTTTTCCCTACAAAAAAACCACTAAACCCAGCTCTATATCTTCTTTCAATAAATTCATAAAAATTTTTAAAATTGTAAAGTCTCTTTTCAAACACCCTATAACTACACATGATTGTCTGGTCATACTTATGAATGAATCCGACCATCACTCATCATCACTTTAAGGAGCAAAACAATTATCCGTATTAAGATAAAACTGGGTAGGGCATCGCAACACATTGTCCTTTCTCATTTATTCAACTGTCATCTGTCATGGTGGCAGCCACCTTTGGCGCTACAATCACACTGACCTCATGCCATGTGACTTCCAGCTTTCTGTGCATGACTGGGAGATCTCCAAAAACATATTTTTTTACATATCATATCGTTAAGTTTTGCAGAGCAGTGGGCTTCAACTTCAGAAAGAAAATTTCAAAATGTAAGTCTGTAACATTGCATTGCAAGAAAAAATTATGGACTGTGGAAAAACTGCAAAAGATCAGAATCGAAGCACTTGAGATAGGTTGTTGTGGAAGGATGTTGACAAATAGGTGGGCTGATAACCAGAAATGAGAAGGTTCGAAATAAATTCCGTAACAAAAGAATATAAGGTGCACACTGAGAAAAAGAAGGTACAAGATCATAGGGCATGCGTTAAAAAGTCAGTGAATAACTTCCATAATACTATGGGAGATGCAGAAGATAAAAACAGTAGGGGAAAGCAGAGACTGGAATTTTTTCAGAAAATAACTGAAGTTGGGTGCAAGTACTACTCTGAGATGAACAGGTTAACACAGCAAAGGAACGCATAGTTGGATGCATCAAACCAGCTGGGAGACTGATGAAAAAAAAATGCAACTAATGAATTAGGTATCCATAGATGTTAGTTGAGTTTTATTCAACAAGCTGCCACAGTGTCTGAACAGCTACAAGGAAGTTCTAAACTATAGCATACAAACTGAGACTTGACTGCTGAAAGGAATTAGCACATTGAGCAAAACTTTTATTTTTGGAAGGAACATGTTATTTATTTACAAATCGAAGTTCACAAAAGCTGTAATCATTGTTTTCGCTCGTTATTAGGACAACCAAAGATGATGTTTGATCTCTGAACGATTGGGATCTTCCGCTTGTGAACAATTGATGTCATTTACATCACAGCTCAACGTCAATGGACGTTATCAAAGCTTCAGTTTCGCACGAAGTAACTTATTATGCATGTGTTCACTTAGTCATTAGATATAGTATATCTTCTGTGGCTCAAACAGACAAACTTAGGAAAAATTTTAAACTTGAAGAACAGGGCAATTTGAATAATAACGAAAAAGAGCAAGTGGGCTCACTGTCCGAAAATATTAAAAGAACTGTGGATCTTGACTGTCCACTGTGAATACAATTTCGAAATATTACTGTATACCAGGAAAAATGTTCCTCACAGTGCCACAAACTTTGTAGTCAAACATAAAATAAGGCCAGTAAATTCCTGCACCTAGAAAGAAAAGAGACACTCAACATTGAAACTATATAACGCATTACCTCAAAACGTTAAAGAACAAGGTGAAATGGACAGTTGCAAAAAAACTGTTAAAATATAGTGCCTCAAAAAAGTTATTGCATAGTTAAATATTATTTAAATGAAATCTGGCAAAAGTAGCAATTGATATAAAAGTGCAAAACAGATGTACTGACAACATGTTTTGTTAAAGGGAAGCTGTATATTTGTTTAGGTAGTATACTGTTATGTATATTTTCATCCCATTGAATTCTTTACCTAGTTATTAATATTGTGTTGTATATATTACGTATACTTGTCAGTCACACACACACACACACACACAAACACACACACACACACACACACACACACACACACACACACACACACACACATCTCTCTCTCTCTCTCTCTCTCTCTCTCTCTCTCTCTCTCTCTGTGTGTGTGTGTGTGTGTGTGTGTGTGTGTGTGTGTGTGTGTGTGTGTGTATCTAAGCATATATATTTGTTATGTGTAGGTATCACATTAAATAAATCACACATGATGAGTGACTGATAAATCAATATGAATATGAATATCATAATTCATATTTGCTGCTGAAGGGGTGGTCTACAGTTGAGACAGCTTAAGAAGATCCCTGACAGAACTCAGCATCACTGCCAACTTTCAAGTGTAAGTGCAGGTGAAAACAGTAGCCATCTACAGAGCTGTTACAATGCTGTGGCCTTGCCATTCACATGTCTACAAAATTACATTATTGGTTGAGGTATACATTCAAAACTGCCATACCCAGCCTACTGCAACTGTCAGGGTTCAACTTATGACACAGGCATTTTCTGTTGTGCATTTGGCACTCTTATAACAGAACTAGTGGGAGGGCAAGGAGGAAGAATGTGTGACATTCTTTTGGACAACTTCAATTTATTACATCTTTAAATATAGCAAACATTTTTAAATTCTGAGATCACCAGTAAGAGAAATAGTTAATATAATCATTGACCAATAGGTGATAATATTCATAATATTACTAATAATCAGACAATTTCAAACAACTGATTCCAGTGACAAAGGTCAGTTGAACACATAGTTGAATGAGTTGAATGCTCCAACTAGTACACAAATAAATGATTCTGAGGATGCTCCACCATGAATCACGAAATATTTAACACTCCATTCATGAAAAAGACTGCCACAAAAGTTCTGCACAAAAGGCAGCCAACATTACATGTCTGTTTGCCAAAAGAACAAATTTGCTTGCATGAAATAGTACCGGTACAATAAACAGACCCAGTTCCCGCCGAAATACATCCGCTAAGTCTTTCAGAAGCGCCCCACAGAATTCTTTTAGATAAGCTAAATCATTATGGTTTGAGTGGAGCAGTGCACAAATGGATTAATTCATACTTAACTGGAAGAACGCAGAAAGTTGAAATAAGTGGTTCGTGTAATGTTAAAACAACAGCTGATTCCTCAAACTGGGGTGCTATCAAGCACGGGGTCCCACAGGGTTCGGTCTTAGGTCCTTTACTGTTCTTGATATACATTAATGACTTACCATTCCACATTTATGAAGGTGCAAAGTTAGTTCTTTTTGCTGATGATACAAGTATAGTAATAACATCCAAAAACCAAGAACTAAGTGATGTAATTGTAAATGATGTTTTTCACAAAATTATTAAGTGGTTCTCAGCAAACGGACTCTCTTTAAATTTTGATAAAACACAATATATACAGTTCCGTACAGTAAATGGCACAACTCCAGTAATAAATATAGAATTTGAACAGAAGTCTGTAGCTAAGGTAGAATTTTCAAACTTTTAGGTGTGTCCATTGATGAGAGGTTAAACTGGAAGCAACACATTGATGGTCTGCTGAAACGTCTGAGTTCAGCTACGTATGCTATTAGGGTTATTGCAAATTTTGGTGATAAGAATCTCAGTAAATTAGCTTACTATGCCTACTTTCATTCACTGCTTTCGTATGGCATCATATTCTGGGGTAATTCATCGTTGAGTAGAAAAGTATTCATTGCACAAAAACGTGTAATTAGAATAATTGCTGGAGCCCACCCACGGTCATCCTGCAGGCATCTATTTAAGGATCTAGGGATCCTCACAGTAATCTCACAGTATATATATTCCCTTATGAAATTTGTTGATAATAATCCAACCCAATTCAAAAGTAATAGCAGTGTGCATACCTATAACACCAGGAGAAAGGATGATCTTCACTATGCAGGGTTAAATCTGACTTTGGCACAGAAAGGGGTAAATTATGCTGCCACAAAAGTCTTTGGGCACCTACCAAACATCATCAAAAGCCTGACAGATAGCCAACTAACATTTAAAAATAAATTAAAAGAATTTCTAGATGACAACTCCTTCTACTCATTGGCTGAATTTTTAGATATAAACTAAGTAAAAAAAACTTAATCATTAGTGTCATGCAATATTTTGTGTAATGTAATATCTTGTACAGACATCTTTTATTAACCTGACACGTTCCACATCATTACGAAGTGTCGTATTCATGATCTATGCAACAAGTATTAATCTAATCTAATCTAACAGGTTCCAAAACCAGCAAAAAGTCTTCCCTAACCGCTTATAAAAATATAACGAAGATCAATGGCAGCAGCACTGACACCAATACTGACCCAAAGGTTAACGCGGCGATGCGGCAAGTGGCATGCTGCAAGAAGCGAGCCGACTGATCGACCCTTCCAGGTGGACACCTGGACCACAAGAGAGCTCGGTGTGTGGCAATCAAGGACCAGCTGTAAGCAGACGGCGCCACAGTGGCACCGCTCTCGGCACTGCGCCGCAGCAAGTCCTGACGAGGTGGTATGGGAATTTAAGTCGCAGCAACTCGTGACGACTTAATGTTGGAATAACTCTGTCGTATCGCTGAATGACTTTTCATGTCCTCAATTCGTTTCTCAAGATACACTCTACACCTTGGTTGTTTTTGTTACACCCTGTATATAAATTACTGAAAGCATAGCATATAGCATTCTAAGTAAACATCATACCAAGCACAGAAATATAGCGCGGTTTCTGTTTCTTTTATTTTAGAAAACTGTAGGCATTGTATATACATTGGACGATATTCAGACGACGTAGTTTCTCTAAGAATTAATACATAAAATTAAATGAAATACAGGTCTCTCGAAGTTCAACTCATAGTGACCGTCATGTCACATCACACTGTCAATTTAGTGCCAGTAAGCTTCATAACATACATTCATTATCAGATTTGTGTGGGAAAGAGCTATAAAGTGAAACAACATTTCATAACATCAACATTTATTTATTATCTAAAAACCATAAAACCACATTTATAAGGGAAAAATAGAGCCTGTTTACCTTATCCATTGGATTTTTTCCGCACATAACAGATAGTATCACAAACAACATCTTTTTGCCTTAATTAGCGCTGACAGTGCAGAACTTATATAGCAACATGCACATTGGATGACATAAGTCACTGACAATGGACATAGAATAGTTTCAGCTGCTGCAAGATGTTTAATACTGGATGCATGGTGAGGGAGCTCTAGCACCAGACAGCATATGCAGAGGACAGCAACTGACCGGTGGCTAACATCAACTGACTACACCAGCGTGTTGCAACAGATTATGTAATCATTGACTTTACAGAGAAATCCAGAGCACCAGATTAAGGCGAGAGACCAGGCCAGCTACAAAATGAAAGAAGAAATCGCTTCTTGGCTTTTGACAAGCTTAATGTGTAGTTCGTTTTACACATTGTCACATCTCTAATTTATACAATTTCTTGATGTACTATACTTAAATACTGTTATAGGTAATGATATCACCAGTCAAACCAATTTAATAAAATTTGTAGATGATATGACTGTTTATGGCAGTATTTAAGTGCACCACAAATTTAATGAAGAATTAAAGTGGGTTTATACATGCAACTGAAATGATGGCACAGATTGTGGCATTCTGTTGTGGCAACATGAACTACCATTCACACAGAACGCAACTAAATCTATGACCTTACACAGTTTTCAATATGGCATTAACTGAAAACATATGTGCAGATATTAGTGTCATATTCCATGTTATGGCATTACACTAGATTGTGAAAACGTTGTGTGCTGTGGGAAACCAAACAACAGCTGGCACATGAACAAGATTTTAGAATTTTATTGTATTATTTAAGGTAGGAATTTCGAATACAGTATCTCTAATTTTTAGTTTAATAGCAGCCACATCACATTCAGCAGCTATTTCCTGCATGCAAGCCACTATCTATATGGTGCTTGGTGTCTCAAACTACAAGGTTTATACCACCGCATTTTTGGTTGCAGTACATATTAACTTTTTTAATTTTTTCATTCAAAAATATTTCACAATTGTGCGGGCAAACACGTACACACACACACACACACACACACACACACACACACACACACACACACACACAGCAGCTGCTACAAAAAAATTAACATTAGCATCAAGCTATTGTTGTAATTCCAGAAGCTACAGAAGCAATGAAAACGGACTAAAATCGAAAGGAGTGTAGCAGTAGTTATTCCATGATAACTACTACAGAGTGCTGATGTTTCGAAATACAGTCAGTGTGAAGCAGTCAAATGATGCTATTCATTTGTGGAGGAAGGATAGCTGCGCTGTGACTGAGGCCATCGGCATACGGGAAGAGATAACTTAAGTTGACGTGGAGCTCTACGAGTTTTGTGATGTCACTTCCTTCTGTTTCACTTGAGGAGCTATTTCTTCAGATTTTTCGGCGATATGTTGAGTAAAAGCAATAGGAAATAAAAACGCTCCCTGCATCACAAAGCAAGACGCCATACTGTATTTGTCATTTTAGTAGAAGCCCATATACGGTGGGTTTTATCTATCCCATGAATATAAAAATGTTCCCATTACATTGTGGCAAGGTACCACAGCAACAAGTTTCGAACTGTTTCAGAATAAAAACAGTCTTGGTTGCAAAGTTTCACCCTTTTGGGGCTTCATCAGATTGTGTAAAAGTAGCTAAATATGTAACCATTCCATTATAAAGCCACATAAAATTGAAAATGAAGTGGATATGTAATCTATCCTTCATAAAATCATATAAAATGCAAAGTGTACCTACAGCACACCAGCTGACTGCGGCATAGCGGTATAAAATAGGGCCATGATTACAAGATAAACGCTGTATGAGACGCATGCAGCAGAATGCTGTTCGCGTTGTCACATACAAAAATATTATTCTAATATATGTGTGCGAGCCAAACGAACACTGCACTGTGTACTGCTCATATGTTGTTTATTTTCTAATTTGGCCCTATTTTGTGCCGCTGTCAGCTGGCGTGCTCAAGGTCCACTTCGCATTTTATATGATTTTATGGCAGATGGATTACATAGCCAATTACTGTTGCGTCCAATTTCTATTTTATATGGCTTTATGATGCTGCCCCAAAAGAGTGAAATGATTCATTGATGTTAAATAACTTAGGAACCTAGACTGTTTTTCTTCTGAAATAATCATATGAATATATGCTGTTTTAGTCCATGATAGACACCGAAGAGATAAAATTGTCTATCTCTTCGGTACACAACCGAGCGAGGGGGCGCAGTGGTTTGACACTGGACTCGCATTCGGGAGGACGACGGTTCAATCCCCCGTCCGGCTATCCTGATTTAGGTTCTCCGAGATTTCCCTATATCGCTCCACGCAAATGCCGGGATGGTTCCTATGAAAGGGCACGGCCGACTTCCTTCCCTAATCCGATGAGACCGATGACCTCGCTGTCAGGTCTCCATCGCCAAACAACCCAACCCTCTTCGGTACACACGTCATTGATTCACTATTTCATCATTCCTATGTCTAGATTTCTTTTTGTTCATTATCTTTGGTATAAATGTTACTCCCGCTGCGGTTGACAGTGACAGTATTCGCCGGTTTAGGGGGTTTGGTGTCGGCGAGCGGAGTATGGGAATGTGTGGGTGGAAAAACAATTGTGCAGCAATATTGCGTTGATAATAAGATTTCTGTTGTTACTGCTTCCGAAATGGCAGCACAGCCAGTAGACATAGATGGTGGTGTTTTGGAAGGCGTAAGTAGCATCACATGGAGTTATAAACCTGTTATGTCATTTTAGAGTGATTCCGATTGAGATTATTTCACATTTATCTGCTCTAGGGTGGCCAAATCTTGCGTTTGGCAGCGTCATTCAGTTACCTGACGAAAGTACCTATAAAGGTGAGAAATATACGCGCTGGACGCAGCAAGCCCGGTCTTATGGCCCAACACTTGAAGGGTAATTAATCGCAATTTGCATATTAACACTTAACGAATCTCTAATAGTGATGATTTGAGGTAGTAACTTCCTGGCAATAGAGCGGAAGAGTGTTGATACCTCTGCTCACATGATCAATCGTGAGCACCATTTGCACAGTATCTTGTGAATAACTTGTGTACATAGACCATTTTACAGTAATAAAGTTTTTTAAATTACCAATCTTTACTGTCACAATTGTAAGTTAAGTTATAATTGTTCTGTTTACTTCTTTTTGCAATAATTAAAAAGATGACATCGCCTTTGGGAAACAATGAATTAACATAACTAAGTTTCGTTTTGTTAGAACTATAATTAAGCAGCTGCGATTTCCTACCAGTGTTTACTATTTGATCCAGTTTCATAACCATACAACATACCTTCAGAAAAAGACACCCAAACAAATTTTAAAATTAATACGCCATCTTCGAAATCCCTGGCATCACACATTAACTGCCCAATAGTGACGTGAAAATTCTCAATCAGCGAATTACTTTCTGAATGGTTCATACAACTGCGGATTATCAACTATGTGTGTTCCTTCACAGTTTACGTTAGATGGTGACATTGTTTCTCAGAACAGTTTATCTTGCAGTTTGCAATATATACCCTTTTGATTTCTTTACTCGGTTTAAGTCCTTTGCTGCCTCTGACAGTAATACCATTGGAAACCACAAACGGTAATTTCATTGAAAGCTAAACCATAATGGAAAACTGAAATTCAGTATATTTTGTGTTTCTGTATATAAATAGAAAGTCAGGATGTATGATTTCTGAAATAGTGTAAAGGCCCAATCAAAATTGAAACAGGCCAGGTTGAAAGAAGTAAACTGTTTATTATTTCAAAAAGTAATCGCAATAACTGTCGAATTTATCCCAGTGTGGGACTAGATGGTCAGTGCCTTCACATAAAAATGTTTGCATTTGCCAGTGGAACTATGATTTAACAAAGTGTACATCTCTTCATCTGAAGCAACTTAAAAGCCATGTCTTTCTTCAGTGCTTCAAAAATATGAAAATTGCATGGGGAGAGATCAGGACTGTACAGGGGATTTGTAAGGGCTCCCTAGCAAAATTCCTGCCTTATAATCGAACATTTAGATGGACCAACATGTTGCCAAGGTTGTTTTAAGTGTACTGAAGTTTCACTAGGAAGCCCTTACACATGCTTCATACAGCCCCAACCTCTCCCCATGCAGTTTCCATATTTTTGAAGCCCTGAAGAGAAACATTATCGATCGTCTTTGTACTTCTTAAAGGTTAACACCTGGGTACAATCATGGTTCTGTAGTATAGTGGGGTCTTCAGTGCTTAATATTCAGTGATATGCCTTTGAAACTGGTGTTGATCTCTTACTTTTAGTAAATTGTGTAGAATTCCTCATTCACATCTAGAATTCTAAAGTATTGTCTTATTTCTTCGGTGGCATCATTGTCTCCTGTGGAATATGATGCCGGTGTCAAATCCTATTTCTTATGCAAAGCAACATTAACGGGTGAAATGGCTGTTGTTTATTTGGCTTCCAATCATTGTTCAACTAAATAAAGTTTCTAAACTGTGAAAAAAATATGTTCACTAATACTTGCACACGCTGAACTATTAACAAAAGGTGCTTCTCCCTTCAGCAGTACTAATAAAAACACCTCACCCCCATAATGAAGCATACATTATGTTGTTAGTGGAAAAAGAACTGATGAACTACTCAAATAAAGTGGAGGAACAAGTGATGGCTTTTGTTGCATTGCAGCTTGGTGCAAAATAAATTTCTTTGATGCGTAATTGTTCTCAGTTATTTAGATATCTTCAAATAATGTTTGGAAACACTTCACATTCTAGTAACCAAAGGAGTTAAGGGTATTCGTTCACTGTTACATCTGTAACAAAGTAAGTGGAAATGTTTGCCTCACACCCTTGATTTTATACTTAATGAGAGAGAAAGTATTAAGTTTTTAATTAGCTATGACAAAATTGCAGTGAAGATAGTGTGCAACATGTTACATTTGGCAGAAATTTCTGATGACACAAATAATTCCAAACCTGTTTCTGAAAAGATGTTTGACACATTTCAGAACTGTGGAAATATTAATGAATTCAATTCCTTGTCTCCCTGCCAAGGTGATCTCATCAGCAGGTATCGGTGGAGTAATGACAAGACAGGATGTGAAGCAATTCTTTCTTTGAAATTATAAAAGCTTAGTGTTTTGAATGATTCGGTCTTGCTGATACACACTCTAGTGAGCATTTTCCATGTGTCCTTTGATTATTGCTACAACTGCTATCAATGCACCCAAGACACTGGAAGGTTTCCCAAGCAGATTGGACACTTTCCTCCTTTGTAGCAACACTTGATGACCTTTAATTTCCCAGCATCAATGATAAGGTCACTCATGTTATGGAAGTTATTCTTACAGCTGCGGAACGTTCAGTACCATCTACCTTTTCTTTGCTCCGGCATCCCGCCACTTCCTTGGTGGAATGAGACCTGCCATGACACAATACGGGATGGAGACGTGCACTTCACGGGGTTCCGTGTGTGATGCCGTCGCATCATAATAATAGCAAGAAGGCAAGCTGGAACTTCTTTACCAGCTCCTTTAACACTTTCACTCCCCCATCAGTTGTTCAGAGGTGAATCCGACAGATACCTACCCTGTCCGGTTTTTCCCTGACCTCTGGGCTGTCACACAGGATACCTTAGTGGACACAGTCGCAATCTCTAATTCACTGGGTTGAAACTTTGTTTCTAATTACCCACCAGCTTTTCTCCCAAAGAAACGGGTAGTGGAAGAGCAACCTCTTGCTTTTTCCTCTCAAAATCGTGAAAGCAGTAATGCCATTTTTTCAATGCGGGACCTTAGACATGCATTCTCCTCATCTGCACCGGGATAACGGTATGCACGTCCAAATGTTGGTGCACCTCTCATACCCTAGTCTTTGCTGCCCCTTCACCTTTATAATTGACTTTGTGTTGACAGTATCTTTCCTCAAAGATGGTGGGAAGCTATCGTCATTCCTGTCGTCTCCCGTCCAGCTATCGCCCAATCTCTCTCACGAGTAGTGTTTGTAAGGTTTTGGAGTGTATGATTAAATTGCCGTTTAGGCTGGTGGCTGGAGTCTTGAAACCTTTTAACAATGGCCCAATGTAGTTAGTGAATGCATTGTTCTGCAATTGACCATTTTGTTGCTGTTTCCACATATCTCGTGAACAATTTTCTCAAAAACGCCAAACGGTAGCAATATTTTTTGATCTGGAGAGTGCATACGATACCTGTTGGAGGACTGGCATCCTCCACACATTGTTCTCTTTCGGCTTTCGATGTTGGCTACCCCTATTCATTTGTGAATTTATGACAGAGTGCACATTTAAGGTGCGGGTGAACACTACTCTATCCCTACTTTCTTCGAAGAAAGTAGTGCACCAGGCATTATTTGCCATCGCTGTAAATCCAATTATACCTTGTCTCATTCCCGATGTTTTGGGGCTCCCTCTTTGTCAACGATTTTGCATCTACTACAGCTCTCAACACGCAGAACTTCTTGAAAAACTTCTTCAAGGATGTCTCGATTGTCTCCACTCACGGAGCTTCGAAACTGGCTTCCGACTTTCTTCCAGTAAGACTGTCTGTGCAAAAGTTATGGCGACGTATGGAGTTTTATCAGCTTTCGCTACATCTAGGACCTGTTTCTTCCAGGGGGTCCACAAGTCTTTTGTGTGTGTGTGTGTGTGTGTGTGTGTGTGTGTGTGTGTGTGTGTGTGTGTGTGTGTGGCGAGCATGAGACCCCGAGCTTGAATGGCTCTCTTTCCTTTCCAGGTTCCATACCTTCCTTTTCCTCATCCTCCCTCCTCCCGCAGCCTCTTCCCTTCCTCCTATCCCTCTGTTGGGGAGTATGTTTCGTGCCTACGTCCGGAGATGGATGCTTGTAACCCTAAGACATAGTTTCTCTTCTTTGCTCTCTACATCAAAAGTCTGTCATGCCTTTGTCCTCTTTTCCTTGCTTCTTCTCTTTACCTTCTTCTCCACTGCGGTGTTTGATACCTCTCTTCTTTCCTTTCCTTTGTTCCTTCCTTTCTCTTACTTTCCTCCCTGTGCATGTCTAAAGGCCAACCCACGCGTTCCGGATATGTGTGTGGCGTGCACTGGGACCTGAGCTGTTGCAGTCTCCTTTCCTTACTTTCCAGGCTGCATTACTATCCCTGTTCCTCTCCCTCCTTTGTCCCTGCCCCTCTTTTCCCTCTCAGTGGAATTCTTTGGCGGCCTGGCTATCCCCGTAGCTTTGTTTTGGTCTGTGCTATTGTTTAGTTTGCTGTTTTCATCTCCTTTTTGGCGTTTTTGGTCCCCTTGGGGTTTGACCTCCATTTCCAAAATTTTCCGTTTAGTGTGAGCCCTTTGGGGATGAACTCCCTACCTAGCTTCCATGGTGCAGGTTCCTCTCCCCCTCCCCTTTCCCTTTGCATCCTGCCCCCCCCCACCTCCTGTTTGGTTACCAGCATAGTAGCCAGTCCGTGTTGCAGTTCTGTTAAGTAACCACTTGGCTGAGCCCCCGAAACCACAGGGATCACACTACTGGTACCTGAGCTGATAACACCTGTATGCCCAGGAGTCAATGCTCATTACTTTGGGGCACCAGAACTCCTGGCAATGTCCGCCGTGCCAGATGGCCCTTGCTGTGGCTGGGTGTCGCCCACAGGACAAGCCCCTTATCGGAGTGGGTGGTACTAGGGCGGACACCTTGGGCATGAGGCGACAAAGGCTTCACCATCCTGGCCATTCTGTGGCCGTCCTAAGAGTGGTAACAGACATGACACTCATTCTTAGAATCCTTCGACTTTCCCCTCCCTGGTCACACCCTGGGAGGATGGTCAGGCTCTGCGGATTGAGGTGAAACCTTTCCCTCGGTACCTGGTTTGTACCAGGACAGATGGTGGAAGTTTTGTCACGACCAAGCCTTTGTTTTTCGTGGAGATGATTGAAGACAAGTATGTCAGAGTGATATCCATGAGTAACATGTGGTCCAGTGCTTTGCTCATAGACATCTTCTGCTGCTATGTGCTTGTGACCGTCTTGGTGACGTCTCAGTCATGCCCCACCCATCTTTGAACTCGGGACAGGGCGTTATTTTCCACTGAGATTTTCTTCTCCAAATTGACGATGCGCTCCTAACCTCGAGCAGGAAGGGGTTAGATTTATCCGCCGTGTGCAGCAAGGCCCTCCAAACAATCGCACTGCTTCGGCGCCTTTATCCTGGCCTTCAAGGGGGATGTCCTCCCAGAGGTGGTCAAGATCATGGTGTATCGGTGTGATGTAAAACCTCGTATTCCACCACTGATGAGATGCTTTAATTGCTTACGGTTTGAACACGTCTTCCCGCTGCACCAGTGATCCCCTCTGCGATGACTGTGGGGTGCCCCCTCTGGCAGTGTGTGTAAATTGTCATGGACAGCATTCTCCACACTCACCTTCAAGCCCAGTGTTTGTGAAAGAAAGGAGGATTCAAGAGTACAAGACCTTAGATCAGCTCCCCTACACTGTGACTTCTACTTTTGCTTCAGTTACATCCATTCACCCTCCTATGCCCTCCTCTTCCCCACCTCACCCCATTTCCCCCATGCCTTCAGCCTCCTCCTCCCTCTCCTACTCCTCCTCCCCTCCCTGTCAGTACCCATACTCACCCCTTTGGGTACTGCTCCCCCTCCTCCCCGGAGAAGTGCTCCCCTCCTTCAGTGGCCGCTGGCACTGGATTTCTCTCCTGGGACTCCTTTTCCCGGCACCTCCCAGAAAGGCGATCTGCTGCTCCACATCGACAGTGTGATCCGTGGCCGGTGAGCGCCAAGACTGGCCGGTATAATTCCGTGCCCGACCTCACTGCAGTCTGCCCTTCTCTTCCTTCACAAGAGGAGAAGCAGAAACACAAGAACAAGGACAAGGCCCCTGTGGTACCCCATGAGGTGCAGCCTTCCCCTCCTCCAGTCAATGAACCAACAGAGTCTGACCCCACCTATATGGGTATTAGCCCATCCCTGTTGATGACGGATGGCAACTCAGCAGCGTGGCTGACTCGTATCTATTCGCTTCCCATTTGGACTCCTGCTTGAGAATCCTCCAGTGGAATTGTAATGGATATTTGCGTCACTTTCCAAAGTTGCAGCCCCTTCTTTCCTTCTACTCTGCCGCTTGTATTCTGCTCCAGGAGACCCATTTTGTCAATTCATATTCACCTGCCCTTCGTGGGTCCCATGTTTTCTGTAGGAACCGAATTGGCCCCTTGCAGGCTTCTGGTGGTGTTTGCACCTTGGTCCGTAAGGACATTGTTAGTAAATGGGTTCCCCTCCATACCATTCTGGAAGCAATTGCTGTAAGGGTTCATCTGGCCACTCCAATCACAATCTGAAATCTTTACCTCCCACCTGACAGGCCATCCACATCCCCTTCCCTAACCACCCTTCTTCAACAACTCTCTTCTCCCTTCCTGCTACTAGGCGATTTTGATGCCCACAACCCTCTTTGGGGTAGTTATACGACTACAGCTCTGGGCAGGACAGTTGAAGCTGTTCTGACAGGTCTTGACCTGTGTCTACTAAACACGACGCTCCCACACTCTCTAGTGTGGCACATGACACTTTCTCTGCCATTGACCCCTCCATCTGCAGTCCTGGCCTTCTTACCTCCATTCAGTGGGGTGTACATGATGACTTGCATGATGGCGACCATTACCCGATTGTTTTGACCTTCCTTCAGTGTCTCTAATTTTATCACCCTCCCAGGTGGACCATCTCTAAGGCTGACTGGGGTGCCTTCTCCTCTGCTCCCATCCCCCCTGTATTACCACACGACAGTGTTGATGAATCTACACAGACTTTGACTACTGTCATCCTTTCAGCAGCTGTTTAAGCAGTCCCTTCTTCCTCATGTTCCTCCCACTGGAAGATGTCCATTGGTGGTCTCTGGAAATTGCTGCAGCCATAAAAGACCGCCACCATGCTCTTAAACACTTCAAGCGGCGCCCTTCTACTGCTCTTCTTCTGGTCTTTAAACAACTCCATGCCCAGGCCCACTACCTAATCAAATTTCAGAAACAGGTTTGCTGGGAATGATATGTAGCTGCCATAGGGCCACACACACGCTATTACAAGTCTGGGCGAAACTCAGGTGAATTTTTAGCCACCGACCTCCCACCGGGGTTGCTGGAATTTCTGTGCATGGTGTTGTCCTTACCAATTCGGACTTTGTAGCTGAAAACGTCGCTCAACACTTTGCTCAGGCTTCAGCATTGGCTCAGTATCCACCCACGTACCTTCTCCTGAAAGAGTGCTCAGAACGACTGCCTTTGTCTTTTGTTTCTCGCTGCTCGGAGCCATATAATGCCCCATGTAGCGAGTGTGAGTTTGCCAATGTCCTTGCCCTTTGTTCCGACACAGCTCCTGGACTGGATCGGATACATAACCAAATGCTCCAACACTTACTGGTGGCTGGCCATCATCGTATACTGACCCTCTTCAACCATCTGTGGAGTGAGGGAGTCTTTCCTATCCAGTGGCAGGAAAGCATTGTTGTTCCATTGTTGAAGCCAGGGAAGCCACCTCTTCAGTTGGATAGCTACCGTCCAAATAGCCTTACTAACACCTTCTGCAAGCTCCTTGAGTGCATAATGAGTCGGCGGCTATTTTTGATCCTTGAATCCCGCAACCTTTTGTCATTGACTCAAGGTGGTTTTCGCTGTGGCCGCTCTACGGTGGATAACTTGGCCCACCTGGAGTTTGCTATCCAGTCGGCTTTTGCACATCGGCAACACCTCCTTGCAATCTTCTTTGATCTGCATAAAGCCTATAACACCACTTGGCACCACCACGTCCTCACCACCCTTCACGAATGGGGCTTTTGTGGTGCTCTGCCCTTTTCTATCCGTAACTTCCTTTCTTGTCGCTCTTTTCTGGTCCAAGTTTTCTCCTCCTGCAGCACTCCGCATTGGCAAGAAAATGGGGTTCCGTGCTGACTGTCCCTCTCTTTCCTATAGCCATTAATGGTCTGGTGACAGCTGTCCCCCTCTTTGTATGCTGACGATTTTTGTATCTACATCGCTTCCTCCGTAATGGGCGCTGCAGCACGCCATCTACAGTGAGCAATCAGCCACGCACACTCATGGGTTCTCTCCCATGGCTTTCAGTTTTCAGCGACCAAGTCATGTGTTGTGCATTTCTGCTTTCGCTGTACGGTCCATCCCCATCCGGAATCGTTCCTTGATGGCCAGCCCCTCGAGGTAGTGGACACCCATCGCTTCTTGCGTCTGGCCTTCGATGCCCAGTTGACTAGCTGAAGAGGATGTGCTGGTCCCTTCTCAGTGTTCTTAGATGTCTGTGCACTACCTCATTTAGACTATGGAAGTCCTGTCTGTGGTTCTGCGTTGCCTTCGCCATGGCAGATACTAGACCCCATCCACCACTGTGGGGTCCGACTTGCGACTGGTGCCTTCCGGACTAGCCCCATACTTAGCCTTCTCGCAGAGGCGGGGATTCCACCACTCCGAGTTTTATGCCAACAACACCTGATAACTTATGCGCTCTGCAATTCGCTGCACCCCAAAGCACCCTAATTATGGTCCCCTGCCTCCAGACATGGAGATTCCTCTGCTGCAGCGGTGGCCACGATGTGGGCTTACCATGGCTGTCTGCACTCAGTCGCTCTTTCCTGAGCTCTAGCAGTTCCCTTTACCGCTTATGCGTGTACCCCTCTGTGTTGCATCTCTCGGCTGCAGCTCTGTCTTGGTCTCTCAATCGATTCAAAGAATTCTGTCCCTCCAATGACTCTTCACCACCAGTTCTATTGTCTTCTCAGTTCTTTTCAGGTTTCAGAAGTGATCTATAGTGATAGCTCCATGGTTGCTGGTCGCACTGGTTTTGCTTACTCCTATACACGACGCATGGAAATTCGTTCCTTGCCAGATGGCTGTAGTGTCTTTATTGCAGAATAGTTAGCCATCTTGAGCACACTGGACCATATCCACTCCTGCTCAGGACTATCCTTCGCTATTTGTAGTGACTCATAGTGCTCGGCATTACATCATCAGGATTTGGGCCTTTGGGATGCAGAATGGCACACTGTTTCTTCGCCAAACAAGCTCAGGGCGATTAAGGATTCTAAAACTCCGTGGTGGTCGTCCTTTGGGGCCTCCTGTAAGGCCTCTGTTGTCCTATGCCAGCTCCGCATTAGCCAGACTTGGGTGACTCATGGTTATCTCATCTGTCGTGAGGATCCCCCTTTTCTGTCATTGTGGATCAATGTTGACTGTGGCTGACATCTTATTGGACTGCCCCAATTTAGCCACCCTGCGATGGACTTTCAGATTCGCTACCCCTGGTGTTGACTGACAGTGCCTCAGCGGTGGATCTCATTTTATGTTCTATTTGTGAGGGGGGGTTTTTATCGCTTCATTTAAGGGAGGGACCTTCCACCTTATCGGTGAGTGGAGGGGCTGGTGGGCTCTCTTGCTGCACCCTTCGCCCTGACTGGATTGGTTCCAACTGGGTTTGGTGGTTCATCTCGGCCCTCTGCCTTCCCACTCCTTTCCTTATGGGGTCTGTTATGTCTTGAGCGGTCTCTCTTGTCATTTGTGCTTCTTCCTTCATGCCCGTCATTAGTCACTTTCTTTCCCTCAACTTTTCTTCCGCCCTTTTGCTTCCTTCCCTGTCAATAGTTTATCATTTTATGGCCATTGTAGTTCCCTCTTCTAATGTAGGATTTTATCAGTTTTAGTTAATCCAAGGTTGGAGGGACTGATGACTGCGTAGTTTGGTCTCTTCTCCACTCAACCAACCAAATCCATGCCCCGGGTAGACAGGTAGGACACGTATGTACATCCTGCTAAAGGCCAGGCCCAGAGAGGGATGATTATCCGAGCTGGTACCATCCAAACGGGCCGATTGGTCACTCCATCCGTTTTTTGGGAGGTGTGATCTGAGGTGTGGACAATCCCTTAAGGCAGGAGTGCCCTCAGAGAGGGTCCCCACGAGGAAGGAGCGCACCATCGGAGATGCTGGTAATCGTGGGGGATACTTACGCCATGGTTTCCTACGTCTACAACTTTTGCTCAAAAGTGAAAGATAGATGAGTCTCAGCCACGGACAATTCTTCCATCTGTGCCAAAGTTAGTAGTTGTTTCTTTGTCTGACGAAGGTCAAGACTTCTCCACAGTCAACCCTTTCATTATTCAGAAAGGTGTTGATGCTATTGCAGGTCCTGTAAAGTCTTGTTCCTGATTATGAAATGTCACCTTGTTGTTAGAAACAGTCAGTACCCTCCAGGCACAAAAATTGCTGCCAACTACACTGCTACACACCTTCCCTGTCCAGGTGGAAGCACATCACGCGGGGTGGTTTATACACGCTCACTCAACGGATTATCCTGCCGCCGTTGGATAAGCAGCTGCAGCAGCAAGTCGTATAACCCTAGCTTACTTATTTGTTAGATAGTTTAATTGATTTCTTTGCGTGTTTTTGGGTACTTGCATTGTTTAATTCATATATTTCGGGCGTATTATAGTATTTGAGGGTTGTAGCATCGCGCCTTAGTACCTGAATAGTGCAAATTCGCGTAGTCTTCTGTTTTTGTTTTGAACAGCCAGTGTCGGTTGGTCACAGTCATTGTGCTCCCTGCCGCCGTTGGATAAGCAGCTGTAGCAGCAAGTCGTATAACCCTAGCTTACTTATTTGTTAGATAGTTTAATTAATTTCTTTGCGTGTTTTTGGGTACTTGCATTGTTTAATTCATATATTTCGGGCGTATTATAGTATTTGACAGTTGTAGCATTGCGCTTTAGTGTTTACTTCGTAGATTCTTATTTAAATTGCGTGTGAGTTTCGTGTAGGAGGTGCAATTTCGAGTTTTAGTTACTGTAATCGTAAATTCAGCTGATTGTAGCGCAGTCGTTAGGCATTTGTACAGGTTAGTTGATACATTCTTTGCATGTTCCGCTTGCGTTATCTAGGCACGGACTCGTGTTTCGGTAACTGTTGTTAAACATCGATTAGAATGGACAGGGACTGCGATTGCTGTGTTCGGATGAGGGCTGACTTGGCATCCCTTCGCTCACAGCTGCAATCGGCACTGACTTCGGTCGCGCAGCTTGAGGCTGTTGCCAATGGGCACCACTGTGGGGAGCCAGACTCGGGTATCACGAGGATGTCAACCTCGTCCCGTCTGTCCCCAGATCGGTCTGCCGCTGTGGTTGCCCCGGTTGCTGCCCGCAGTGGGGCTGAGCCCTCGCCTGTGGTTGATTGGGAGGTCGTTCCAAGGCGTGGCAGGCAGCGAAAGGCGTCCCCGGAGGCTGATCAGAAAGCCTCCCCGGTGCGTCTGACAAACCGGTTTCATGCACTGTCTCTGGCTGAGCCAGATACAGCTGCCTGCCCTGTTTCAGAGGATCATTCTCAGCCTTCAAGGTCCGGGCAATCGCAGAGGGTGGGCTTACTGGTAGTTGGGAGCTCCAATGTTAGGTGCGTAACGGGGCCCCTTAGGGATACGGCGGCTAAGGAGGGGAAGAAATCCAGTGTGCACTCCGTGTACATTCCGGGAGGAGTCATTCCTGATGTGGAAAGGGTGCTTCCGGATGCCATGAAGAGCACAGGGTGCAGCCAGCTGCAGGTGGTGGCACATGTCGGCACTAATGACGTGTGTCGCTTTGGATCTGAGGAAATTCTCTCTGGATTCCAGCGGCTATCTGATTTGGTGAAGGCTGCCGGTCTTGCTTACGAGATGAAGGCAGAGCTCACCATCTGCAGCATCGTTGACAGAACCGACTGCGGACCTTTGGTGCAGAGCCGGGTGGAGGGTCTGAATCAGAGGCTCAGACGGTTTTGCGACCGTATTGGCTGCAGATTCCTTGACTTGCGCCATAGGGTGGTGGGGTTTCGGGTTCCGCTGAATAGGTCAGGAGTTCACTACACTCAGCTGGCGGCTACACGGGTAGCGGAGGCTGTGTGGCGTGGACTGGGCGGTTTTTTAGGTTAGAAGGCCTTGGGAAAGTGCGGGATGGGCTACAATGTCAAAGGGTGCTTGGCAATTACAGGACGTGCTTGGATCAAGGAACAGTCGGAATTATAGTTGTAAATTGTTGTAGTTGCGCTGGAAAAGTCCCTGAGCTTCAAGCGCTAATAGAAAGCACAGAAGCTGATATCGTTATAGGTACAGAAAGCTGGCTAAAGCCTGAAATAAGTTCTGCAGAAATTTTTACGAAGTCTCAGACGGTGTTCAGGAAAGATAGATTAGGCAGAATTGGTGGTGGAGTGATTGTGTCTGTCAGTAGTGGTTTATCTTGTAGTGAAGTCGAAGTAGATACTCCGTGCGAATTGGTGTGGGTGGAGGTTATACTTAACAGCCGAATTAAGTTAATAATTGGCTCCTTCTACCGACCCCCAGACTCCGATGGTACAGTTGCGGAACAGTTCAGAGAAAGTTTGAGTCTCGTAACAAATAAATACCCCACTCATACGGTTATAGTTGGTGGGGACTTCAACCTACCCTCGGTATGTTGGCAAAAATACTTGTTCAAAACCGGTGGTAGGCAGAAAACGTCTTCAGAGATTGTCCTAAATGCATTCTCCGAAAATTATTTCGAGCAGTTATTCCACGAACCCACGCGAATTGTAAATGGTTGCGAAAACACACTTGACCTCTTGGCCACAAACAATCCAGAGCTGATAGAGAGCATCATGACAGATACAGGGATTAGTGATCACAAAATAATTTTATTTAAAAAAGCGGATAAAGTGCCACTAGAAGCCTTCCTAAAAGACAATTTCCATTCCTTCCGAACTGACTTTGCGAATGTAGACGAGATGTGGCTCAAATTCAAAGATATAGTAGCAACAGCAATTGAGATATTCATACCTCATAAATTGGTAACAGATGGAACGGATCCCCCATGGTACACAAAAAAGGTCCGAACGCTGTTGCAGAGGCAACGGAAAAAGCATGCGAAGTTCAGAAGAACGCGAAATCCCGAAGATGGGCTAAAATTTACAGACGCGCGAAATTTGGCACGTACTTCGATGCGAGATGCCTTTAATAGGTTCCACAACGAAACATTGTCTCGAAATTTGGTAGAAAATCTGAAGAAATTCTGGTCGTATGTAAAGTACACAAGCGGCAAGACGCAGTCAATACCTTCGCTGCGCAGTGCCGATGGTACTGTTATCGACGACTGTGCCACTAAAGCGGAGTTATTGAACGCAGTTTTCTGAAATTCCTTCACCAGAGAAGACGAATGGAATATTCCAGAATTTGAAACACGAACATCTGCTAGCATGAGTTTCTTAGAAGTAGATACCTTAGGGGTTGCGAAGCAACTCAAATCGCTTGATACGGGCAGGTCTTCAGGTCCAGATTGTATACCGATTAGGTTCCTTTCAGATTACGCTGATACTATAGCTCCGTACTTAGCACTCGTATACAACCGCTCGCTCACCGATAGATCTGTACCTACAGATTGGAAAATCGCGCAGGTCGCACCAGTGTTCAAGAAGGGTAGTAGGAGTAATCCATTTAACTACAGACCTATATCATTGACGTCGGTTTGCAGTAGGGTTTTGAAGCATATACTGTATTCAAACATTATGAATCACCTCGAAGGGAACGATCTATTGACACATAATCAGCATGGCTTCAGAAAACATCGCTCTTGTGCAACGCAGCTAGCTCTTTATTCGCACGAAGTAATGGCCGCTATCGACAGGGGATCTCAAGTTGATTCCGTATTTCTAGATTTCCGGAAAGCTTTTGACACCGTTCCTCACAAGCGACTTCTAATCAAGCTGCGGAGCTATGGGGTATCGTCTCAGTTGTGCGACTGGATTCGTGATTTCCTGTCGGGAAGGTCGCAGTTCGTAGTAATAGACGGCAAATCATCGAGTAAAACTGAAGTGATATCAGGTGTTCCCCAGGGAAGCGTCCTGGGACCTCTACTGTTCCTGATCTATATAAATGACCTGGGTGACAATCTGAGCAGTTCTCTTAGGTTGTTCGCAGATGATGCTGTAATTTACCGTCTAGTAAGGTCATCCGAAGACCAGTATCAGCTGCAAAGCGATTTAGAAAAGATTGCTGTATGGTGTGTCAGGTGGCAGTTGACGCTAAATAACGAAAAGTGTGAGATGATCCACATGAGTTCCAAAAGAAATCCGTTGGAATTCGATTACTCGATAAATAGTACAATTCTCAAGGCTGTCAATTCAACTAAGTACCTGGGTGTTAAAATTACGAACAACTTCAGTTGGAAGGACCACATAGATAATATTGTCGGGAAGGCGAGCCTAAGGTTGCGTTTCATTGGCAGGACACTTAGAAGATGCACCAAGTCCACTAAAGAGACAGCTTACACTACACTCGTTCGTCCTCTGTTAGAATATTGCTGCGCGGTGTGGGATCCTTACCAGGTTGGGATTGACGGAGGACTTCGAAAGGGTGCAAAAAAGGGCAACTCGTTTTGTATTATCGCATTATAGGGGAGAGAGTGTGGCAGATATGATACACGAGTTGGGATGGAAGTCATTACAGCATAGACGTTTTTCGTTGCGGCGAGACCTTTTTACGAAATTTCAGTCACCAACTTTCTCTTCCGAATGCGAAAATATTTTGTTGAGCCCAACCTACATAGGTAGGAATGATCATCAAAATAAAATAAGAGAAATCAGAGCTCGAACAGAAAGGTTTAGGTGTTCGTTTTTCCCGCTCGCTGTTCGGGAGTTGAATAGTAGAGAGATAGTACGATTGTTGTTCGATGAACCCTCTGCCAAGCACTTAAATGTGAATTGCAGAGTAGTCATGTAGATGTAGACATTCAAAACTGCCGACCTGACGAGGGTGTAACGGCTGTACATAGTCGAGAAAAGGATTGACAAGGACTTGGTACTGACTGTACTTTCTTCTTGACGTTTGACAGAGTTCAGTTTCCATAGAACGTTAAAGTGGGATATGAGATCATTTCAGTGTGCCCTTACATCCCAAACCATACTCATTGCAATCAATGTTAGCAGTTTAAATGTACCAGCCAGTCGTGTTCCAATCCGGCCAAATGAGTTACATGTGGCATGGATGCCCATGTGGGTGATTGTCCACCCCCATCCCCTCGTTGCATCAACTGTATGGGCGACCACGCCTCTTCCTCTAGAGATTGCCCTATTTTCAAAGACAAACGGATTATTCAGGAAGTCCAAGT
Organism: Schistocerca gregaria; assembly: GCF_023897955.1. Taxonomy (NCBI): domain Eukaryota; kingdom Metazoa; phylum Arthropoda; class Insecta; order Orthoptera; family Acrididae; genus Schistocerca; species Schistocerca gregaria. The sequence goes on along the minus strand of NC_064924.1, from coordinate 87,588,061 downwards.
GCAGGAAAAGGTGTCTACCTTTTCTGCTCGTAAGTTATTTGCCAGTCAAAAGCCCACTGTGCCCCCAGCGGGTAAATATAGCACTGTCCTTGCACCTCCTCAGTCTTCTATGGAGGTAGCCACCTTTAGTGCCACAGTCTCCAGATTGACCAGCCCAAACAAGCCGCTTTCAACCTCCCGACTATCACCTGCTCACTCTAAGGCTCACCCTTTACCGGCTCCTGCAGAATCACGGGCCCCGAAATCAGACGCCCAGATTTCCAAAAAAGAGCCTACTTGTGAAGATTTTTTACGTACCTCAATTTCACAACCATCGAATCTTCCATAAGAAGGCTCATAAGAAACAGTTCCTCTCCTTCTCTGCCATGGTGTGTCTCATCTACGGTGCCTCGGCTGTCTTCCGTGTCACCGAGACATACCGCTGATGGCCAATCAACCAGCTGATGGCCAGCGGCAGGAGCTACCCCTGAACAACTTATGGATCAGGATTTTCTGCCTTTGGCTGAATGCCATTCCAAGCTGCTGGCCACTAGAGGTTGTAGAGTTGACAGCAATCATGGTGAGATTCTTCCCTTTTCTGTCCACCCTATGTCACTTCTCCATTGGAATATCCGCGGAATTCGAGCCATTCGGGATGAATTGTCGATCCTCGTACGATCCTACTCTCCGGTCGTCTTATGTCTTCAGGAAACAAAGCTACGTCCCCACGATCGCTTTGGTTTCCCCCATTTCCAATCAGCCCGGTTTGATGTCGCCCCTGTTGATGGCACTCCGGGACACGTGGGACTTATGATTCTTCTCCATAATACTGTCCATTATCACCCAATCCCTTACAGTCCCTTCCAAGCTGTCACTGTCCATCTTTCCCTTTCTGGATACACCTTATCGCTTTGTACTGTATACATTTCATTGCCCACACCGATGGTAAGAGCTGATCTCCTTGGTCACCTTCCACACCACTATTTGCTGGTTGGGACTTCAGTGCCCTCTGCCCGCTTTGGGGATCTCTGCATCCTTGTCGGCAAGGCTCTCTATTGATCGATCTCTTCCACGAAGTGGATCTTGTTTTCCTCAACTCTGGGGAATCTACATTTTTGCCTCCATCTAGAATTTCTCTCATTTGGACCTTTTGGTTGGTACTGTTCAGCTAGTTCAGCGCTTTGAATGGTTCACTCTTGCTGATACACACTTGAGTGACACATTTTCCATGTGTCCTTTGATTATAGCCGCAACTGTTATCTATGCACCCAAGATGCTGGGAGTTTTCCCAAGCCGATTGGACACTTTTCGCCTCTCCAGCGACATTGGATGACTGTCACTTTCCCACCATTGACAATCAGCTCACTCGTGTTACGGAAGTTATTCTTACAGCCCCAGAATATTCAGTACCTCGTACTGCCCCGGCACACCGCCTCCCCCTCCCCTCCTTGGGGGAACGAGGTGTGCCGTGACGCAATACGCGAGTGGAGGCGTGCTCTTCAGGTTTACGCCACCATCCTGTGTTGGCAGTTGCGTATGTGATACCATTGCATCATCTGCGATAGCAAGAAGGCAAGCCGGGACTTCTTTACCAGCTCGTTTAACACCTTCACTCTCCCATGGTAGTTTGGAGTAGGATTCGACAGTTATCTGGCATGTCTAGTTTCTCCCCGATCTCTGGGCTCACTGTCATGCATGATACCTTAGTGGACCCAGTCGCAATTTCTAACTTATTGGGTCAACACTTTGCTGAGATTTCAAGCTCTTCAGATTACCCGCCACCCACTCTCCTGAAGAAATAAGTAGCGGAAGTGCTTCATCTCAAAATAGCGGAAGTTATAATACTGTTTTCTCTGTGTGGGAACTCCAATACACTCTCTCTTCCTCTTGCATTTCTGCCCCAGGACCGGATTGAATCCACGTCAAAATGTTGCTGCATTTATCATACTGTAGTCTGCTTTCACCTTTATAATTGAATGTGGATTGGCAGTCACTTTCACAGATGGTGGGCAGCTATCGTCATTCCTGTTCCTAAACCTGAAAAGGACAAACATCTCCCCTGTAGCTATCGCCCCATATCTCTCTCGAGTAGTGTTTGTAAGGTTTTGGAGCGTATTGTTAATTGCCTTTTAGCCTGGTGGCTGGAGACCTAAAACCTTTTAACACCTGCCCATTGCGTTTTCCGAAAGCATATTTCTGCAGTTGACCTTCTTGTTACTCTTTCCACTTATATTGTGAACAATTTTCTCAGGAAAAAGGCAGTAGCTATATTTTCTGAATTGGAGAGAGCATACTATACTTGTTGGAGGACAGTCATCCTCGGCAGACTGTTTTCTTGGGGCTTTCTAGGTCAGCTACCCCTTTTTATTCGTGAATTTATAACACAACACACATTTAAGGTGCAGGTGAACACTACTCTCTCCCGTTCTTTCTCTCAAGAAAACGCAATGCCCCAGGGCTCCGTGCTAACTGTTGTATCGTTTGCCGTTACCATAAATCCAATTATGGATTGTCTCCTTCCTGAAGTCTCAGGCCCCCTCTTTGTCAATGATTTTGTGATCTTCTACAGCTCTCAACGGACCAGGCTTCTTCAACAATGGCTTCAAGGATGTCTCGATTGTCTCCACTCATGGAGCTTCGAAACTTGCTTCCGCTTTTCTCCCAGTAAGACCATCTGTGTAAGTTTTTGGCGTCATACGGAGTTTCCTCCGCCTTCCCTACATCGTTGCCCGGTCAACCATCTGTTTGCAGACATCGCTAAATTCTTGGGCCTTATGTTTGACAGAAAACTGTGCTGGTCTTCGCACACTTCATATCTCACTGTCTGCGATCCCTCAACACCCTCCATATTCTGAGTGGTACCTCCTGAGCAGTGGACAGAGTGGTCCTCCTCCTCCTCCTCCTATATCGCGCCTTAGTGTGCTTGAAATCGGACTATGTAATCATAGTTTACTCCTCTGCACGGCCATCTATTCTTTGGAGTCTCGACTCTGTTCACCACTATGGATTGCGTTTAGCGTCTGGAGCTTTTTACACCAGTCTCATGGAGAGCCTTTATGTTGAGACTGCTGAACCTCTGCTGTCCAGTCGGCGAGCAGTCCTTCAGAGTCTTTACGCTAGTCATCTGTCTTCCATGCCTGCTCATCTGGCCTATGCCCCTTTTTTTATTTTTTTATTTATTTTTTTATGCCTCCTTGTATTTAGGGTATGCAGATTGCCCTTCCTCTCTACTACCACCAGGAGTCCACTTCCGTCAACTGCTACATTCTCTTTCCTTCCACTTCTCTAAAACTTTCTTGACAACTGGAAGTTGTTTTCTCTGAAAAGGGCTCCAAATGACCGATGTCATCTCACTGACACTGATAAACGCGAGGACGCAATCGGCTGAGCGCATGTCATCTGCTAAAACGGAAGCCATATCAGGCGACATCTGTAAATGGGCATGTTGACTTTGCCTGCGGACCTGCCTTTGCCTTCTCCGTGACCTTTGTCAGCTTCCCAAGGACAGTACCCATCCCACCCCCCAACCCCCTCTCCTAACTCTAGTTTATCGTCGGGCATTTGCTGCTCTATGCTCACAAATAGAGTATGCCACATTCATTTACACTGACGGATCAAAAAACATCATTTGGTGTTGGGAGTGCCTATATTGTTGGAGATACCCCTAGTGGATTTTGGCTTCCCATCCAGTGTTCTGTTTTTACTGTGGAGCTTTACGCTGTTCCCCAGGCTGTCCAATACATCTGTCACCATAAGTAGCTATAGTATATTATATGTTTGGATTCACTCAGATCTCACCTCAGCCTCCAAGCTCTTTATCCTGTCCACCCTCTGGTCCACCAGATTCAGGAGTGCCTCCACTTGCTCCACTTGGGGGGCATCTCTGTAGCATTCCTCTGGATCCCTGGGCACATTGGTATCCACGGAAACGAGGCAGGTGATATAGCGGCAAAGGCTGCAATCTCTCTACCTTGGCCCGCTGTTGGCATGTTTCCCTTAGCCGATCTAGAGAGCGTTTTATGTTGTCGTGTTGCTCTTTTATGGCACGCATATTGGTCCACACTTCCTGATAATAAATTACAGGACGTGAAACCCTTTCCCTGTGCTTGGACTTCTTCCTCCCAGCCTTGTCATTGGGAGGAGGTAATTTTAACTAGACTCTGGATAGGGCACTATCTTTTTAGCCATCGACATCTTTAAGTGGTGAGCCTCCCCTGCTCTCAGCCGTGGACAGTAAGACACCTTTCACTTCAGTGCCCCTATTTTGATTCGCTACATGCCCAGTTACAGCTGTCGCCTGATATGGCTTCCCTTTTAGCAGATGACATGTGCTCAGTTGATTGCGTCCTTGGATTTATCAGTGTCAGTGAGATGACATCAGTCATTTGGAGCCCTTTTCAGGGAAAACAACTTCCTTTCAATGACACATTTCTAAGATTTCCTGCCGTTTGTAGTTCTCTTCCGTTTTTAGTTTTGCTTCCATTGTTGCTGACTCATATTCCTGTTTTTACGCTTCACTAAGCCACAGAATGGGCACTTATGGCCATAGCTGTTTTGTGCCCTAAAACCACAACTAATAAAAAAAATTGTTATGCTGTACACCAGAGGCCATGTCATTCACGGCACTGAAAAGCCTGCTGCATCTGTTCAGGGTCCATATGTTAGCCTGTGTTCTTTTGATATCTGTATGATGTTTCCTCATACGATACAGCTATCAGTATCTTAGGCTCACAAGCTATACTGTCAGGAGTAGGTCTATGTTTCATGGTTTGGGGACCCTTATTTCATGCAGTAACATTAAGCATATCAGGCAACAGCTTCCATGTGTAAATTTTCTCAGCTAGTGTTTTGGAAGTATTGAAGAATATGATACAGCCTATAAACTTTGACCATTGATTTTGGCAGCCAGTATTGTGACTGTGATGTCAGGTATAACATCACATGTATTTTAAATATTGGAATATTATGACCTCAGCAGGAATAAAAGGGATTTTGGTGTGAATGATTGTGTTACTAACCCCTTAATTTAATGATCTTTTGTAAAGTCATGTTCCAAAAAATAACATATTATTATTAATAATGAATTCATCCTATAATGAATGACATTATGTATAGACCTACAAAGACAGCTTTTAAAGCTTGCTGTTCATGTTGTATATTAACGGCCTTGCCAACAATATTGATAGTAACCTCAGACATTGCAGATGATGCAGCTATCTATAATGAAGCACTGTCTGAAAGAAGCTGCATAAATATTCAGTCAGATCTTGATAAGATTTCAAAGTGGTTCAAAGATTGGCAACTTGCATTAAATATTCAGAAACATAAAATTGTGCACTTCATAAAATGAATAATAGGAGTATCCTTTGACTATAATGTCACTGAGTCACTGTTGGAATCAGCCAACTCGTGCAAATATCTGGGTGTAACACTTTTTAGGGATATGAAATGGAAGGAGCAAGAGGTAGACTTCAGTGTATTGGTAGAATACTGGGAAGTGCAATCAGTCTGCAAAGGAGGTTGCTTACAAATTGCTCATGCGAGTAGTTCTAGTATATTGCTCAAGTTGTAGGACCCATGCCAAATAGGACTAACAGGAAACATTGAATATATACAGAGAAGGGCAGCACAATTGGTCACTGGTTTGTTTGACCCATGGGAGAGTGTCACAGAGATACTGAAGCAGCTGAACTGGTAGACTCGAGGACAGACGTAACCTATCCAGAGAAAGACTATTAACACAGTTTCAAGAATCAGCTTTAAATTGTGAACCTAGGAATATACAACAACCCCCTATGTATTGCTCACATATGAATTGTGAGAATAAAATTAGACTAATTACAGCATGTGCAAAGGCCTTCAAACTATCATTCTTCCCGTTTTCTGTATGTGAATGGAAGGGCAAGCAACCCTAGTAACTGGTAAATGGGAATTATGCTCTGCCATGCACTTCATGGTGGTTTTACACAGTACAGATGTAGCTGTTGATTAAAGGAATATGGAGAGGTGCTCTTTCCACACACTGGTTGAGGAGCACAATTCGGAACTAAGAATTAAGTGGAGATTTAGCAATTGCTCCTGGGAGAGAGCGGCTAACGGCCAATTGCACCAAAAATTGTTGAAGTTACTGTTGCCATGGCTGAGAATACTGGTCACAAGTATGATCTTAGAGTAGTGCATGGGCTGTGTCACAACAGCTGGAACAATCCATGGTTCACTGTTAGAAAAGTGCTGCAAACAATTGTGAAATGGTGTTAGTGCTGTTCCAGGCTGTTGTTGATGCTGTTGGTTGTCACATTGAGCAGTGCTTGTAATGTGGAATTTAAATATGGTATAGAGCTGTTATCCTCTCATGTGGAAATTAAAATGTTTCTTTGAATGGTTTATTCGTCATTTCTCTTCCGCGTGCCCATTCAAATGTTTCCACAAAGTTTAATTGTCCTCCTATCACTCTTTTTTCATGGGGCCCTATCAAGTAGCGAAAGTTTCATTATAACCACCAGGTAGTTCAAAATTGGTCAAAGCTATTGCCTTAGTCACAGGAGTGTAAGAAACTAGCTTACTATTCTTCTTCACAGCTCCATTAACTTTATCAATAAACTTCACTCAATATACGGCTGTGCCTGGGTCATGTGTTAGGTTAATTCAGTGATCTGGCATGTTTTGGTCTTGAACATTTAGGTATTTAAGTTTCAACCCTGAAATGAGAGGATTTAAAGTGTCTGGATAAGCTTTACTTGTTTTACAGGCTAACTTCCAACATCTGGAAACCTCAGTGATTTTTAGCATCAGGTACTGCCACTCTACCAGATACTGTCTTGTGGTGGTTGCATGTAAAAGGTCATCCAAGGAAAAATATTTATGTGATTAACTTTCACAACATTGAAATGACACTTAAATCGACATCCCAGCTGGAAACAGGCATTGATATACATAATTGGGAACATGTTGAAAATGTGTGCCCTGAACGGGACTCGAACCCAGGATCACCTGCGTACATGGCAGACGGTCTATCTGAGCCACTGAGGGTACAGAGGATAGTGCGCCTGCAGGGACTTATACCTTGCATGCTCCCCATGAGATCCACATTCCCAACATGTCCACACCACTACATTCGTAGTGGGCCTAATAGATGTTTGCCCATCACACTCTTTACACATGGCAGGTTAATCTACCATGTCCCGTACAAGTTGGGGCATAGTGTGAAGTTCGGTGGCTGGGGCATACATTTTCAACAAGTCCCCAATGATATAAATTAACGCCTGTTTGCATCTAAGGTGTCAAATTAATCATCATTTCATTCTAGAGAAGCTGCACAGTCATTAATGGTATCTGTTTTTACAGGAACAGATACTACCTCCACATATAGTTTCACAACATTAGACGTATGCACAATTGCAGACTTTTACTTGGCAGGTGTTGTCACTGTACAGACCAAATATTTATTCAATTTACTAATCTTCTTTTTTTTTCTACAGGTCTTGAATTGGTGCAGAAATTGAGTGGAGGTCAGCTTGTGGGAGCTGAAATGGGTTCTACAGAAGTCACATTTTTTCCAGGAGACAGACGAGGAGGAGGAGAATTTAGTGCTGACACCCAAACAGCTGGGTATGAAAAATTATTGCTGTTAAAATAAGTGCCTTTTCTTCTTCTTCTTCTATCAACCAGTAGATGTTACTGTTTGTTGTGACTTCATATGTGCATTCAGACTCTTCCAGTTTGTTGCCAAAACGTTCCTTCTTCCCCCTGGGTGGTTCTTTCAGGTAACCTTTAATTTGATACCCTCTACATATCTGCCCTCTTAAAGTGTAACAAATAATAAATCTGTTAACAATTAGTGAATGAAATGACAGTTTTGGTGTTTATTAAGTAATGAAGGTGAAATAAATATCCCAACATACAGTCCTTATTACTGGCTTCAGTTTCATAAAAAGGAGAAAGGAGATGTGGCAGATGAAGATTATTAAGTTTAAAAAGAGGAATCGGATAAGATATGTGATCATAATACTTGCATGACTACTTCTGAGACTACTGTCATAGTGATATGGACATCTGCAGCAATACAGAGTGCATCCTATAGTTTAGTTAACAAAGGAAAATTATGGGGAAAAAATCGTGTAGTTGCAAATTTTTGCATGGTGCTAGGAGGGAGTGTTGAGAATAGTGCACTAAAATTCCTGAGCGGTAGGGTGTGAGCTTGGGATGTGGGGGTGTTTGAAGGTCACTTTTGTGTGGTGCTTTTTCTTGTTGCAGGGGATGTGAAAAAAATGAAGATGATTAAAAATATTGTTGTAACCTTGTAAAACTAATGTTCATCTTCAAATGAAGCGGGTTAAAACCAAATGTTAAATGTGTGTAACACATCTAAGTGCAGTAGAGATGTATTAAGGGATAATTTGTGTTGGGGGGGGGGGGGGGGGGGGAAGGGGTGATAAGTGGAGTAGAAGCACGAGAGAAGGTAGATCTCCAGATTGTGCTAATGCATTTCGCCCCCTTCATATGTCTGCAAACCAAAGGTTGAGCAGGTAATGCCCCACTCTGTCTAGCTCACTGTGTCACAAAAAGCTACTACAATGTGTTTCACAAAGTCATACCAAACCTCCACACTGCTCCTTAAGCACTGACGATGCAGTGCACAGACATGGCGGGGTGTATATGTCCTACAAAATGCATTAAAACTGCAAAGAGTGCAGTTATTTACTGATAATACTAAAACCGATGGACAGCACCTGTATAAATCTCTGCACTCTGTTGTACAGTGCCAGAGGAAAAACAGATTCTTAGTCAGCCTGTGTGGATCTGTAGTGTTCTTCTAGGAGAGTCAGCTTCCCCCACTATGAATGCTGCTCTATTTTCAGTTGACAGACTAAACCACCCTAACATTTCCTGTCCAGTTCTTTTATATGGGTACACAAGATAATGTCACTGAGCTCGTGTTTAGATTACTTTTCATCAGGTGTTGAGCAACCTTCTGTGTAAAATACATTCCTGTAAACAGTGGCTGAGAAGTGTTTAAATTATAAATGTTATGTTGTCAGATGACCTACATAATGTTTGTGGAAAAAAGGATTGGATTGGTGAATGTGACACCTTACTGCTGCTTATCATTGACAGTGTATTGGAAACTCGTGCAATTGTCTTTTATTCATATGGTGGTCATTTAATGAAAGACCAGAAAGTTACTGCACTTCTTCCACGATTAGTTGTTAATGGTAGGCTGTGTAAATCTTCTCTATTCAAGAATTGCTATCACTTGCAGAGATGTCTGCACTGAGTGGTGCCACTTATCTGACATCCATAGTACATCTTCAAGCATGGGTGTGAATGTGCCTTCTGGAATGGGACTGATCATGTTAGTCAAGAAGAGTAATCTGCTGTAAACCATTGCTCAACTTAGGCTGAAATACCTGAAGTTCTGTAACACATAGGTGACTTGTTGGAGAGTAAGACAATTTAAGCACCTGGGCATCTTCAGTTGCTGCGTGAGCTGACACTGGGGTTATGCATTTGGCACCCATAATGCTGTCAAAAGTATTCCATCCAGTGATAGTGGAGACAATTAAATCACCATTGTCGAATACGTATTGATAGTGTGCTCCAATTGGGACAGGCACTTCAGTGTGGTACAGTTGACAGCTGTGTCTGTCTGGTATTGTTTACATAATAGCTCTCTAATCAAATGCAAATATGTGTTTTAATCAACTGAAAATAACTCTACATGACTACGAGCTCAATGAAGTAATTTTGTCTAATCACATAAGATAACTGGACAGAAAATGTTGGGGATGTATAGTCTGTCTGTAAGCTGAAAACTGAGCTGCACTCAAAGTGGGGAAAGTAGCCTTTCTGGAAGAACCCTACAGTTATCTTAAAGGATAACCGAGAATAAATTTGTCCTCTGGCAGTGTAGGACAGTGTGCAGAAATTTATGTTGATTCTGTCCATGTGTGTTTTTGTGTTAGTGTTATTAGTAACTCACGTCTGCATTCCCTGTAGTGTTAACACATTTTGTGGAACATAACTGTCCTCAGGTATAATTGTGTCACCAGTGATTCATAGTGCAGGATCTGGAGGGTTGGTGTAACTTTGTGAGGCACCCTGTTGCTGCTTGTTGTGATGTAGTGGGTAATCATCTGCAATCCTCAGTTTGGAGAAATATGAAGGAAGGAACTTTGTGAACACAATCCTTCCCTCATGTTTATATATTATATTATATTCTTGGATTCGTTCAGATCTCTTCCCAGTCTCCAAGCTCTTTATCCCGTCCACGCCCTGGTCCATCTGATTCAGGACTGCTTTCACATGCTCCACTTGAGGGGGGCCATCTCTGTGACATTCCTCTGAATACTAGGCATGTTAATATCTGCGGAAGCGAGGCAGCCGATATAGTGGTAAACGCTGCTGTCTCTCATCCTCAGCTTGCTGTTTGCATGGTTCCGTTTGCCAATCTACGGAGCGTTTTATGTCGTTGTGTTGCTCTTTTGTGGCACACAACTTGGTCTGCACTTCAGGATAATAAATTGCGGGACATATAACCTCTTCCCCTTGCTTGGATCTTTTCCTCCTGGTTTCATCATCGAGGGGAGGTAATTTTAACTTGACTCCAGATTAGGCACTGTCCTTTTTGTCAACTTCTTTTAATTGGCGATCTTCCCTGCTTTCTTCCCACTGCTCTTAATCGAGGATGGTGAGACACCTTTTACTTCAGTCTCCCTATTTTAATCCACTACATGCCCGTTTACAGCTGTCACTTGATACATCTTCCCTTTTAGCCGATGACATGTTCAGCCGATCATGTCCTTGAGTCTGTAAGTATTAGTGGGAGGACATTGGTGATTTGAGGCTCTTTTCGGGTAAAACAAACCCCCTTCAAAAGAACTTTTCTAAGATTTTCTTCTGTTTTCAGTTTCCCTCCTCCTCCTTGATTTTTGCTCCCATTGCTGCTGATTTAAATTTTGGTTTTTTACCCTTCTTCATGCCACAGAATGTGCGCTTATGACTATAGCAGTTTTGGCCCCTTAAACCATAATCAAATAAAATTATCATAAGTTTGTTTGCCAATGTTCCCTTTGAAGAAAGATACTTAATCACAGCATGACTTTGTGAATTATCTACCTTCTTGCACTATATTCACTTCATATCTCCACAAAAAAGTAAAAACCAGTGTTACTTCTATACAGGTACTGTCACATATAATGTAAAGAAGCATTAATAGCAAAAATTCAGAACTAGTCTACATTTGTTTTAACTAGAGAAACCAAAGGACTTACCAGCACCTCCTAGAATGTGCTAAATATTGTGTTCATGCAGAGAGGGGGATCTGCAATACAGTCCATCTTTTTTAAGCAAAATTCCATAATGACGAATACTATCTGCAGGACAATTGTGCTGTCAATGACCTTCTTACAAACAGCTGTGACATATCATGCGTGAGTACTGCAAATCAATGTAGAAAAAATATGCACTTCGGTTTATTGAAGTCCAAACATGAGGTTCAGAAATGTAAATTCATTTCTCTTCTTGTGTTAAGTTGACCTGAGACTATGATACTATAACTGTTTGTAGTACTTTCTGGCAGACATAATATTGAAGGCTCAGAAAAAATAAATCACTGGTTGCAGGCACATAAACATTTACGTTCTCATTATAAAGTAATAGTGTTAGACCAAGAGCAATTGAACAGACACAAATACACATGTGTGTCTGTGAATCAGCAATATTATGTTAATGCTGTGACTGGTTCTCTTTCAGTGTAAGGCAGAGATGACTCCAGTAAACAAGAAGGGTAAAGGAACATACCTGCAAAATTACAGACCAATACCCGTAACTTATGTTTGCTGTAGAGTTCTTGAACATAATCTCAGTTCAAATATAATAAATTTTTTAGACCTGGAAACTTATGTCTATGAATCAGTATGATTTTAGAAAGCATTGCTCATGCGAAGTTAAGCTTGGTCTTCACTCACATGATATACTGTGAACTGTGGATGAAAGGCAACAGGCAGATTCCTTATTTCTAGATTTCCAGAAAGCATTTGACACTGTGCCCCATTGCAGGCTGTTAACAAAGGTATGAACATATGGAATAAGTTCAGATATGTGAGTGGCTCAAAAACTTCTTAAATAATAGAACCCAGTATGTTGTCATCAAGTGTTCATCAGAGAGGAAGGTATCATCAGGGGTGCCCCAGGGAAATGTGATAGGACCACTGTTGTTACCTGTATATACATAAATGATTTGGTTGATAGGGTGGACAGCAATATGTGGTTCTTTGCTGATGTTGCCTTGGTGTACAATAAGGTGTCAAAGTTGAGTGACTGTAGGAAGATACAAGATGACTTAGACATAATTTCCAGTTGGTGTGCCTAAATGCGGAAAAATGTAAGTTAATGTGGATGAGATCAAATCTGTGATGTTCAGATAAAGTATTACTAGTGTCCTGTTTGACACAGTCAGGTCATTTAAATATATGGGTGTAACACTGCAAAATGACGGAACGAGCGTGTGAGAACAGTGGTAGGGGAGGCGAATGTTTGACTTCAGTTTATTGGGAGAATTTTAGGAAAAAGCGTGAGGAGGTCACATACAGGACAGCGGCAATGCCGCCTCCTCTCGGGAGTGTCCATTGTATCTTGCTGTGTGGGCTGTTCAAGAGATCGGAGTAAAGGAAAAGGTGCCTTATCCAGTTTCTTGCAAGTTAGTGGCTAGTCGTAAACCCTGCGTTCTCCCGTCTGGTACCTATCGTTCTGTTCTTGTTACCTCTTGCTCCATGAACGACATGGCCATGCAGACATGTGACCTCCAATTCAGCTCTGAGGTTGTGAAATCGCCCAGTGTCTAGGTAACATTGCCATCCCCTCATCCAGCTGTGTAACAAGCTGTCAGTCTTGCCTCAAGGGGTGAAACCACCAGCTACACAGCTCCTGCTTCTGTGCCCTGTAGTAGCACCTCTTCCCCAGCTGTCTCTCATCATGACTCTCCTCCAATGGAACGTTCATCGCCTTCAGTCCCACGATGAGGATTTACGGCTGCTTTTACTGTCACAGCATCCCCTTGTACTCTGCCTTCAGGAAATGAAATTGCGCTCTAACGGCTGCTTTGAGCTTTCACATTTCGTACCAATTCATTTTGACCTTCCCCCTGAGGTCAGCATTCCCTTTCATGGAGGCGTTGTGCTATTCATATGGGATGATATTCATAGTCAACCCATCTCCCTGACCACCAACCTTCAAGCTGTCTGTTTGCTTTTTTCTTCCCCACCCAACATTTCCCCTCCGTACTACATATATATGTCCCTCCCTCATTCGCTATCACCAGGGCAGACTTCCTTCAACTTATTGGGAGCTACCTCCCCCATTTTTTGCTACTCGGTGACTTTAATGTACATCTCCCCTTTGGAATTCTCCCAGGACCTGTCAGATAGGTGCCCTCTTGGCTGACGTTCTTAAACAATTTAACCTTTTCTGCCTTAACACTGAAGTATCCACTTTCCTTTCTGACTCATTGCACATCTATTCCCATTTGGACCTATCCTTCTGCACTGCCCAGCTTGCCCATCGTCTTGAGTGGTCTGTCCTTTCAGACACCTACTCTAGTAACCATTTCCCGTGTGCTGTCCGTTTGCTGACTTCTACCCATCCACGTGCATGCCTAAATGGTAGCTTCCCAAGGCTGACTGGCAGCTCTACTCCTCCCTGGCGAACTTCGAAGAACAAGATTTCTCCAGTTGTGATGGCCAGGTCAAATATCTCGCAAACATTATCCTTACTGCTGCAGAATGTTCCATCCCCCCCACACTTCCTCTCTATCTCGTGTCCCAGTCCCTTGGTGGACTGAGCATGCCGAGACACAATTTGCGCACGTAGATGTGCTCTCCACATTTTTAACTGCCACCCTGCACTGGCAAATTGCATTCGTTACAAACAATGCATGCAAAGTGTCGTTGCGTTTTTCAGGATAGCATAAGATCTAGCTGGAATAAAAAACCTTCCTTCTAGCTACTGCCCCGCCTCTCTTACCTGATGCGTTTGCACCCGTATGATTTGTGCCCGGCCGGTATGGTGGCTTGAGTCTTGCCATTTACTAATGAATGCACAGTGTGGATTTCGAGCACAGAGTTCTGTTGTTGACCATCTCGTTACTTTGTCCACCTATGCCATGAATGGGGTTTTGTGGAAATCCCCAACCATGGATGTGTTTTTCAATTTGGAGAAGGCCTATGACACCTGTTTTCTTCAGTCATTTCTACAAGGCAGAGTTTTTAAGGTGTGTGTGGGTTCCACCTTGTTGGACACCTTTATCCAGGAAAACGGTGTGCCTTAGGATTCTGTCCTAAGCACCGTCCTCTTTACTATTGGCAGTAACCCTATAATGGCCTGCCTCCCACCGGGCATTTCGGGCTCTTTTTGTTGATGATTTTGTCCTCTATTGCAGTTCTCCACGGACCTGTCTCACTGAGCAACGTCTTCAGCGCTGCCTTGATCGTCTTCACTCCTGGAGCATCACCAATGGCTTTTGCTTTTCTCCTGACAAAAATGTCTGTATGAATTTCTGGCGGCGCAAATGGTTTCTCCTAACATCTCTGCATCTTGGGCCTGTTACCCTTCCGTTCATTGAAACTACAAAATTTCTGGGGCTCATGTTCGATAGCAAACTCTCCTGGTCCTCCCATGTGTCTCCCCTGGCAGCCTGCTGTACGCAGTCCCTCAATCTCCAACATGTCCTCAATGGTACTTCCCATGGTGCTGATCAAACCATCCTCCTCCGTTTGTACTGGTCCTTCATCCATTCAAAACTCTACTGTAGATGCTTTGTTTATGCATCTGCACACTTGTCCCTCATATGCTGTCTCAGCACCATCATGGCATCTGTTTGGCCATGGGTGCCTTTTACACCAGCCAGGTTGAGAGTGTATGCTGAACTACCACTGTCCTACCACGATGCCTTTCTCCTCATCAGGTAAGCATGCCGTTCGTCTGCCGTGCGTCGCCACACCTGCCATGCCTCCTTTTCTGATGATTCCTTTGATCGTCAGTATGGGGCTCGTTCTTCTTCTGTTACCTCCTGCAGTCTCCCTTCACCACTTGCTACGGCGGCTACTTACACACTATCTGCAGCTTTGCCAGTGGTTGTGAACCTTTCACCACCTTGGCTTCGTGATGTGGCCCATGTTAACCTTGGCCTTCATTCGCTTCCTAGGGACACTCCTCCAGCCTCGATCTGTCGCCTTCAATTTGAAGATCTTCGCATGGAACTTGGTGATAGTACCTTTGTATACACTGATGGCTTTTGGACTGACCGTGGGGTTGGGTGTGCTATCGTCATTGGCACCCATGTCTTTTGATATCGGCTTCCTGTATGCTTCTCAGTATTTACAGCTGAGCTCTTTGCCTTGTATCAGGCCCCGGAGTACATCCGATGACGCAGGTATTCCAATTGTGTCCTTTGCTCAGACTCACTTAGTGTCCTCCTAAGTCTCTGTGCTGTACACTGCTCATCCCTCAGTGCAGCAGGTCCAGGAAAACTGTCACTTGCTCACTCTTGGTGGAGTCACTGTGATGTTTATGTGGGTTCCTTCTCATGTCGGTCTGCCAGGAAACGAGGCTGCTGACACTACTGCCAAGATTGCAGACCTCACACCTCAGCCTGGGAGTACCTATATTCCCTCCAGTGATCTCTGCGTTGCCATCTGTCAGGAGGTGGGCATTGCCAATGCACACCACTTTGTACACATTGCGCCCAAATTTTAACTGTGTGCCACTTCCTGCTGGAATGCCCCTGTTTTAACCGTTTACGCTGCAGCTAGGGTTTGCCATCTTATTTATCAGCCATTATAGCGAATGACACGCGGGCTGTCGGCTGCGTTTAACTTTTTATCCCCCAAAGCAATGTGGCAAAGGCCATTTAATTTTTAGTTTTGGACCTCCATTTCTGAATGGTGTTTTCAGCCCTTTTTCCATGTGCTTGTTTTTAGCCGTCTACTATTCTCTCAATTGGAACTGATGTATAGTCGTCTAACTCCTCTCTGTGTTTGTGTTCTGTTGTTTTGAGTTGAGTGTGTATGACCCCAGTTGTTTTTTTGCGCCCTAAAGCAAAATAACACATCAAAAAACTCACATGACACTGGTGTGACCTATTCCTGAGTACTGCTAGAGTGTTTGGGATCCATACTGGGTCGGACTGGAGGAAGACATCAAAGCAATTCGGAGGCGGGCTGTTACATTTGTTACTAGTTGGTTTGAACAACACGTAAGTGTTACAAAGATGCTTCAGGCACCCAAATGGGAATTCCTGGAGCAAAGCTGATGTTGTTTTTGAGAAAACCGGCATTTGAAGCTGATGCCAAATGATTCTACTGCCACCAACGTACATTGCATTTAAGGGCCATGAAGATAGGGTACAAGAAATAAGGGCGCATATGGAGGCATATAGACAGTCGTTTTTTCCCTCGCCCTATTTGCGAATGGAACAGGAAGGTAAATGACTAGTGGTGGTATGGGGTACCAACCGCCATGCACTGTACAGTATTTTGCAGAGTATCCATGTAGATGTAGAAGAAAGTTCATACAGTTTTCATGAGTTTGGTATGACGGTACCTCTTAATTTATTACCTGGAAGTCGCAAAGTTTTAATACACAAGTTGTTGTTGCTGCTGCTGCATAATCTAAAATTCAGTTTTTTTATTTTTTGAGTCCAGTTTTATCCATTTGAAAAGTTAAATCTGAACAAATGTGTGATATGATTTTTGAATGCTGGTGTGAAAACCTACTTTAAAATTTTAAGCACCAGTATTAAATGAGAAATGTACAAATGTACTACAGCCATCTAGGACTCTCGTAGGAGCAAGAAAGACAAAATTACACTAATTGCAGTGTGCAAACCCCATTCTGCCCCCCCCCCCCCCCCCTCACTGCATGCGCCGCCTCCCCCCCACCCCACACAAAGCATGTAAGTGGTTGTTTTTTCTACACTCCACTGAGAAGAAGATATAGTAGGTGATGCAGTGGGAAATACCCTCTGCCGCGCACTTCAGTGATTTGCAGAGTTTGTATGTAGACCTTGACTCTGTTCAGTGCATGTTAATTTTAATCTATTTTACATACTATCGTACTAGGCCTGAAATGAAATGCAGCCATATTAATTTCACATGTAAGCATTGATACTAAACATCACCAGCAGAAAATCGTATGTATCTCCCTCATCATTTTCAGCTTAATAACTATGCAAATATGATATTGTTCTAGATAACAAACATAGTGTATTCTTCATATTTGGACACGAGAGATGCTCTGGTACATTATGGAGAAAGCTACCAATGTTTTTCTGTATCGTTAAAGTTGCAATTGTTGACAACACTGTTGTTGACAAACCACATGTCAATATAAATGATTCAGATGCAATTGCTATGAAATTGTAGTAAAAAGTATTGTTGTGGTGTAACTCAGATTGTGTCATCACAAGTGCGGTCTCATAACGTATAGTTCTCATGGCTGACACATACAGATTTGTGTAATATTGCAATCTTATATTCCAGGATGGTACAAACACTGTTAGCTATTATATTTCTGATTTTGATCCTTTTTTGGTATAATTTGTACTATTTTTAATCCTGTACTTTTGTAAGACTTGAGAGAATATTTGTTATGCATGTCTTCTGTTTCTGTATTTGGTTCTATGAGACTTGTAATCATCCATTTGGACCAGCATGTAAAGGTTAACTTAAGTTGCTATGCACCGCAAAGCATGAAATGCGCATTTGATGAGAAAAGTGGTATTCACCTCTGTTGCGTTGCTTCCCCTACTGCACTAGGTGAGATAGAGATTTGCTCCCTCCAGTCCTGTAAACCACTGGGAGAGAAATATGTAGCAGACAGAGAAAAATTAGGAGAATTGCAGTGGAGTTAAAGACTTGATGAAATTTATGAAAACAAAGGGTACTGACATACTGAGAAAAGATGGTAGTGTGTATAACAGTGTTTCCTAATTTTCTGTTGGTCAAGTATACATTGCTTTAGTGTAATAAATTACACACAAAGTATCAAAGATTTCATAATCATTCATAAGTGCAAGCCAAAATGAATGGAAAAGCTTGCTTAATGCTTCAATATCATTTGAGACGGGGGTACTGGCAAACTTTCCTTTTTATTCCTGAATTAAATTTTCTTTCAGTTTTTTACATACAAAGAAAGTAGGAAATACATCTAGTTGTTGCATGAAATGTATTCTCAAGTTTAATATTAGTACACGTAGACAAAGGCAACCACTTGCCTATAGTGGATGGATGTATGGAGTGCGCAAGCACGCATGCTGTGAACACTGTTACATGTGTCTACACTGCGCACCTCCAAACACCAGTCTGTCAGATGAGTGGTTTCCTTTCCTTTCCTTTATTTTATTTTATTTTACATTTTGGTCCACACAGGAATTTTCATTACTGTTATACACTAGGTATATAATCGAAGATTGGTGGTGGTTTATGATTCTGTCCAATGTGTGAACATGTGTTGTTGCTGTTTGTTGTACAAACAATAAAATAAATTTCTGTACAGTCTTTGTTGTTGAACTATCTGCACAATAGTTGTATTGAAATTAATTTAGCTGTGATATGCCCATTTCACACTTTGTTGGAAACACTCTCTATTCCACTGTGTACATAGCATGCTGCCATGGTGGTTCACATTTATCCAGATGCTGTTGTACGTGGCATGACCCATCAACTTCCTTCTTCTTCTTTCCCAGAGTCTTGACACAATCCCAATGAAATGAAAAATAAACAGATTTTATCATGGGTTTTAGTTTATCTTTGCTTAAAAAGGGGAAACAGAATACAGTTCATTCATTGAATTAATTTAAAAATGAATGCTGGCATTTCATACTCAATTTCAAGAGCTCTACAGTGATCCTGAGTAGTTCTGCCATTATGATTGAGTATATCAACATTCATTGAACTACATGTGAGACAGAAGGATTCGTTACAGTGCATGAATGTGTTCTTAAAGAAATATATTCCACCCATACAAATGTTGACTGTTACCATCACATAAATAAAATAAAATAAAAATACTATTTCAGTATATGGAAAGGTCTTAATAATTTGTACTCAGCACATCATAATTAATTGGGTAACAAGCTACTGCAGGAACAGAGGCATAAAAAAAAAAAAAATATTCAGAAGTTTCAAAAGCAGTTGATTTTCTTTACATTTAATACTGAGCAACAAATGAAGAATTTCTCGAATATCTTTGAACATGGGCCCTGATTTTTCTGTAGATATAAAAGCCTGTTTCATTTTGCGTAACACTGGGCATGGCAGAGGTGGCTTTGAAACCAAAGATATATTATCAGCAATTGGGCTTCAGGCACAGGCAATGAGACAGGTACATGGTGAAATTTTAGCAAATAACGAGAGGAACATAATGGATTACTTTTCAACTTCAGTTGGTTCTGTAAACTGGCAGTTTTCTAAAGTATAGTTTTTGGAAAGATTGTTATTGTTCCATTCAGTGTAAATATGTTTTTGAAAATGGTACAATAAAACTTCGTCAAGTGATTGGACAACTTATTGTACTCGCATTACTGTATTCGTGTTATGAAATGATCCACTTAATGCCTTGAGTACACTGATCCACGCAATTTCTTATGAAACCTATCCTTATAATTTTCTAGGCTTTTGTCCTATAAAACTGGCCATTTTTCTATTACAGAAATTAATTGCTTGACGTCCATTTTTGAAGCTGTATGTAGGCCTACGAGAAGCTATGAAAACAAAAAGAACGCCAAATAACCATAGAACAGATTAACTGATCTGCACCTTGTTGTGGCCTCAGTCCTCCATGCTGTGGCAGAAAGATGTGGATGTATCAATGTTCCCTAAGCAACTACCCCACAGGTCACAATGCTAGTGAAATGGCAGGTTTTCATTGCAGTGGAAGTGCTCGGCAGTTCCACTAGTGCTGTTTGCTGCTTGGATGGCAACAGCTCATGCCATGTAGATATGAAAGGCTGTGTAGGGCTCTCCACACCATGGCAGTGTGCACGGTACTGTGTAGAGGGCTGCGGACAAGTGTGAAATGCGTCTTGGAGTGTTTTTAAATTTATTTCTAGGTGTGGAAGCTGAATTATCAAATTTCATTTAAGTGTATTGCATTTCATAGTCAGAGCTAAAGGACACTGGTACAGATGAATGCCATTGCAGGAGTGTTGGTCTGCTGATTCAGGTGGCATTGCCGTGTGCTCTGTTCTCATCAACTACTACCATTCTTCAGTTGAGAGGAGGGACCAACGCTGAGATGGCGCCTCAGTTTGACTATACCACTGAGGTAAGTTGACATTACCACAGAATTCATTCTGGAGAATTTAAACTGAATACATTTTCCACTTTTGATACAAAATGAATCAGTAGAAAAATCTACTCACCAAGCAGCAGCAGCAGGAGAAAATACTCACCGAAGCTACAGAAGTGTGCAAGCTTCCAGAGTCAGTGGCTCCTTCTTCTGACAGAAAGGTTGAAGGGGAAGGGAGAGTGATGAAATAATGGGTCTGATGCAGTCAAGTAAATAAGAAAAGTTGCAGAAAAGTCACCCAGAACCAGATGGGATGAGAAGTAAAAACTGATAATTGGGACTGTACTAGATGAGATTTGAAAGCCTGAGAGCTTAAAGATGGAAGGCAGGGTAATGAGGTAGAAGAAGGTTACTGACAAAGTGTTGTGCAATTGTTAATAAGAGTAGAAAGCAGAGTGCATTATACATAGTAGACAGGTGGGATGGGAGGTGGGGATTGACAGGTCAGTAAAGAAGACTACTGAAAATAAATACTGAGAATGTTAGGTCAGGTGGGTGACGAGATCAAAGGACATTTTGTAACACCAGTTCCCACCTGTTTAGTGCTGAGAAACTGGTGTCAGAAGAATCCAGATGGCACATGGGATGAAACAAGGAGCAGTATCGTGACTATCATGTTGTAGAGCATGCACTGCAATAGGATATTGTGCGTTGCCAGTATAAACCTTCTACGGCCATTCATCCTATCTGATAACTTGGTGGTAGTAATACTGATGTAGAAGGTTGACACATACTTACATAACAGGTGGTACATGGATTGTGTCATTCCACATGTGGCTCTCTGTTTGATAATGTTTTGCCAGTTACAATTCTAGTATAGGTGGTGGTAGAATGGTGCATAGGGCAAGTCTTACGGGGGGATTGTCAGAGGGGTAGGAACAACAGGGAAATGAGTGGAGGAGGAGCATAGGGTCTGACCAGGATATGGCAGATGTGTGGTGACCAAAATGTTTGACAGAATGGACCTTGTTTCAGGACATGATCTTAAGAAGTCATAGCCTTATTGTAGTAGCTGATTAATACATTCCAGACCAGGATAATACTGAGAGACTAGTGGTGTACACGTAAGTTGTTTTTTTGGAGGGATCATTAATATCCAGGTTGGATATGGTGGACTGGGAAATCTGCTATTGATATAGGCTGGTGGGGTGATTATACCCTGTGAAGGCTGAGGTGAGAATGGCAGTGTATTGGTGCAAAGAGTCTGCATCAGAGCAAATATGTTTTCCTGGCTGTATGTGAGGGAATGTTTGATATGGAAAAGATGGCAGCTATCAAAATGTGAATACTGTTGTTTCATAGCAGGTTTAATGTGAACAAAATTGTGTAGCTGAGCCTCGGTGAGTATGGGGTCAAAATTAAGGAAAGTGGCATGGGAGTTGGATACAACCATGTGAAATTTAAGGAGTATGTATTTAGAGATTCCAAAATTTTAATAGGTCATCCTCGTGTGAGGCTGGCCTGTTAAAATTGTCATTCAGCATTTTCTTCCATTGTAGTCCTCTCCAGTTTCGATCATCTTTCACCAGGTCTCTCCATCTGTTCATGATCTTCCAGTCTGTCTTCTTCCAGATTCTGTCCACTTCATCTTGATAATCTTCCCTTTACAATTCTTTTAATGTGGCTAAATCAGTTCAGCCAATTTCCATCCATAGTTTTCTTTTAGGGGATTGATCTGAAGCATGTTTAGTATTGTTTAATTTTGTATCTTGTCCCTTCTTGTCTTACCCAGGGATTCCATTTAGAAAGTGCATCTCTGTTGCTTGTATTCCACTAAGATATTTCGGTTTCTAGGTCCAACATTTTGATCCATAGATCAAAATTGGTAGATAATATGCATAAAATAAACAAAAGGCAACCACTTCTCCATAAGGGAATAGTGTGTGGCACACAGAAACAACAGGGTATATATGCTCAGGGAAAGCCAGGAAAAAGAGAGAAATTTTTTCATCCAGGAAAAACCTGGGAATTTTTTAGAATTCCAGGAATTTTCCATTGTTTTCAGCTATTTTTTTGTAGTTTTGACTGGTAAGAACTGATGTCCTAACAAAGAATTTTACTCTAGCTTACTACTCAGAATAATACTGTGGGAATTAGACATAAATGAGTGAATAACACAAAAATAAAACTTTAGTTGCAAAGAAAATGGGCCATTTACAACAAAAAAACACAATGCACACACAAGCATCTGCCGACAGCAAAATTTGTAAAAGGCTATAGGACGAAGACTATGCAATACCTCTTAACAACAAATGGCTTTTGATGAGTGTGACATCACAACTGTTTACATTTCTAATGGCTCACTGAAAAATATGTGGGGGGGGGGGGGGGGGGGCTGGTTTGAGAAGCGGTATTTTCAAAGTAAATTTACTCTTATGAAAGATGAATTATGTTATGTGTGAGAACATTCAATGAATTTCTTAAATCACAGAGCACTTGACTCTCATTCAAAACTTAATACTTTGAGGACCAGTAACTTAGAAAAATTTTGGGCCCTGAAGACCAGCCATTTATGCCATTATTTAAAATTCTTAGGGCACATTAGTGTTTGACGTGTCTTAAAGGGTAACACACACTAAAGAAGGCCAAGCTTCAATGTTAGTTTTTCACATTGATTTAAGTTTTTGCACAAATTACACAATAATGATAGCAGAAAGTATAATTATCCTTAAACAAAAACTGTGAGCTGAGTTCTTCACACATAATTGGCTATTCTGTGGA
Source organism: Schistocerca gregaria (assembly GCF_023897955.1). Lineage (NCBI taxonomy): Eukaryota > Metazoa > Arthropoda > Insecta > Orthoptera > Acrididae > Schistocerca > Schistocerca gregaria. Next base: position 87,565,018 of record NC_064924.1, on the reverse strand, counting down.
AATATCAAAGTGCTCAACGGAACATTTATTCAACAATTTAGGGAAAGATATATACCTACTTACTGTAAAGAAGACATGTTAAGTTCCAGACAGGCATAATTAACACACTTACACAAAGCTTTCAGCCATAGCATTCATCAGCAACACACACACACACACACACACACACACACACACACACACACACACATGACCACCAACTCCAGCAGCATGGGCCAGAGCTGCTGGAGGTGATGGTCATGGGTGTGTGAGGGGTGCCTGCTTCTGTGTATGAATGGTGTGTTTATCTTTTGTTGATGAAGGCTGTGGCCGAAGTGTAAGTGTCTTTTAATTGTGCCTGTCTGCAACTTAACATGTCCTCTTTACAATAAGTAGAGTTCTACCTTATCTTACATTTTTAATATTCATACTTTGAGTTTCCATTGCTTGGAACATTCATTCAGTCACATAACCCACAAAATGTTTGATGCACAGCAGTGAAATTTGTAATCGTGCTTGTTAGAAATATTTAGCTGTTGCAGTGATTTTCACATTTCCTATGCTCTGAATATCTGTCATTATTGGTTGGCGAGATTGTGTGACATCAGCAATGATTGGCCAGGAAAAGCGCATCACAATCTTGATTCCAGTGCTTCAGAAGCTGCCATGCTGTATTTGGCGGAATTTATATTTATATTTTCATAACACAGGAAATATGCAGTGTACATGTTAACATGCATCAAAGATTTTTACAAAATGTGGGTTTTTCTTTTTGCTGTGGGAGGTGGTCATTTCTTAGCACCGGGAAGTTGGATGCCAGAGTATAGAACCTTTACCAATCAAAGAATTGTTACATTTTACAACTCTGAGGGAAAGTATGTCGTCACTTAAAATAGAAAGGTTGTACTTCCACAGATAATATAATGTATTTTCAGCCAGGAAAAAGTGTTTTCCCCTGGAAATTCAGGAATTTTTTTTTCTTTGTGTATACACCCTGTAATAGAAAACAGGTTTTGAGTCCTTACTCTTTTATGTAGTAAGATTACGCATTCACATACACAACCACACAGACATCCAAATGTAGATACCTGTGCTAGCAGCGAGGCTGATTACCGAATATCAATTATTAAAAGCAGTTGGCAGTAGATGGAGGTGGGGAGGGAGTAGCATTGTACTGTGAGGCACATGTTTCACCAGAAGACACAGCAGCTGCACAATAAGATGAAAGGAGTTCAGAGAATAGGGCATGTAAGGGGTAGAGAGAGACAGAGGATGGGGAGGAGGGTGGTGATGAAAAGGGAGCAGGGAGGAGAAAAAGGGGTTGGTGGTGGTAGAAAAAAAGGGGGAGGGAATTGGGGGAGAGAGAGAGAGAGAGAGAGAGAGAGAGAGAGAGAGAGAGAGAGAGAGAGAATAAGGGGAGGGGGACAAAAGTCATGGAGAAACCAGTACATGGTTTGAATGGGAAGAGGGGTGTGGACAGAAGAGAGAAGGGAAAAGGTGAGGCAGTGAGAAAGAAGTTAGCGGAGGTTTAGGCCAGGGGTATTCCAAGAGGACAGGTTATGCTGGGGTAAAATTTCCTACCTGCGTAGTTTAGAGAAACTTAAGTTGAAACGGAGTATCCAAAGGGTGTAGTGAAGCAGCTGTTTAAGTCCTAATTGTTGTTGTGTGCAGCATGTTCAGCAACTGGATGTCAAGTTTGTGTTCTTCCACAATTTGGCAATTTTCAATAGTTCCTGTCTCATTACCACTAGTTTCTTTTGCTGCTCATAGTGGATGGGACATCCTAAACACCATACCCCATGCTACTTCTTGCACCATTGTCCTGATATTGAACCTACAATCTCTTCCCTTATCCTCGTAACCAACAACTTCCCGACCCACAATTATTTCACTTTTGAAGGCCAAGTTTATTAGGTTGGTGAATGATTTTGAAGTGTTTTTCTATAATTTTAATAAACACAATAGATACTCATAACAGAGAATTTAATCATCAATAATACATTCCCCGCCACTATTTACAACAGTCTGTCAACACTGTTGTAAACTTTCAATTCCATGACTGTGGAAATCATGTGGTTTTCAGGCAAAGAACCCGTCGAGCCATGTTCAGAGTGCATTTTCACATTCAAAGGAAGTTTCTTGAAGGTTGTTCAATAGGGAGCGGAAAAGATGAAAATCTGAGGGTGCGAGGTCAGGTGAATAAGGTGGGTGCAGAATAACTTCCCAACACAATTCCTGTTTGGCGTGTTTTTTTTTTCCCTGTCTAGCAGAATGTGGTCAGGCTTTATCGTGGGGTAGCATCATTTCACACAGTCGTCCTAGTTGTTGTTCGTGGATTGCATCTGCAAGACGCCTCAATTGTTTACAATAAATGTCAGCAGTGATGATAACAACACGCGGCAAGCAATTTGTAGTATACCACACTGTCACTGTTCCACCAGATGCACAATGTTATCTATTGTTGGTGTGCACAGCTGTTTTTGTGGGGAGTTGCTGCTTTGTTTGGGCTCAGATATTCCTTTCTTCCCCTTATATAAACATAAACAAACTATTTCTTGTCACCAGTAATGATACACAAGCCAATTGATGACAAGCAAGTAGAGCTGCACATACTGCCACCCATTAATTTTTATGATTTTGGCTTAGAGCATGCTGATATCCATACACCCATACATTGCAAGCAGGTGTTGCACAGTGGTGGAATGATTACAGTTCATCACATTTTCCAGTTTTTGAGTACACTGACATGGCTCATTGTGGAGTAATGTGTTTAAATGATATTCACATCCTGAAGGTCTTCCCAAATGTGGAAAGTCACTAATGTTAAAATAATCCTCCATAAAATGAAAGAACCCTTTTCCTGCTGTGCTCTATGCAGTTGAATTATCCCCATACACTGCACAAATGTTTCTGCCTGTCTCTGCTGCTGTCATCCCTCTATTGAACTCAAACAGAAGAATTTGTTGGAAATGTTCAAATAGCTCCACTTCACACTCCATTTTCTTGTGAACAGCTCCACTCAGTAATGACAAATAACAAAATGTCAATGTATAAAGTCAAATAGCAACAGTGAGCTACAAAAGAAAGACATAAATAAATGTATAGCAACCAGAATATAAACATTCAAAACAAAAATGCTATGAGCTTATGCACAAACACAATATAAATAAATATGTGGTACTCTGTCATTGGTAGTCGCATGGCACCATCTTTTGTGCCATCCGGAGGCTTTGTCGCTATATTGTTGTAGCCTAAGACCCTTGTCTGGTTCAGATTCATTAATGACATTTTCATAATCTGATTTCATGGCAGGGCCAACATTTGCTCCTTTCTCCAATCCTTAACACTTACTCCCAGATCTGCTTCGCCTGCTCCACCTCTCAGATGGTTCCGTAAATATGTCCATTCATATAAAGTGCACCACCACCAACAGTACCTTCACTTCGACAGCTGTCAGCCTCTTCCATAAACCCTTGCTACCTGTGAATGCTACACATGCAGGGGACAACAGGATATTCTCTACTGTCCAACTACACTATTGAATGCAAATTGCTGGAAACAGTATCTACCACAAAATTTCTGCGAGTAACTCTCCAGAACAACCTTCAGTGGAATGATCACATAAGACCAATTGTGGGAAAATCTTCATAAATTTAACTTGTCCACCAAGGAAGTAGATTATACAGCATTTGTTTTACCGATTCTTGAGTATTGTTCTTCTCTCTAGGATACCCTGGTAGAACTGACAGAAGAGAGAGAGAAGATCCAACAAAGAGTTAGACATTTTTGTCATGGGATTGTTTAGCTACTGTGAGAGCATTACAGAGATGCTCAGCAAACTCCATTGGCAGACATTATAAGAGAGGTTTCGTGCATCATGGAGAAATTTATTACTGAAATTTTTAGAGGGCACTTTTCGGGAAGAGATGGAGAACATATTACTTCCCCCCACATAGATCTTGCATAATGACCATGAGGAGAAAATCAAGGAATTAGAGCCAATACAGATGTGTACAGTCAGTCATTCTTCACGCGCGCTATTTGTAAGTGGAACAGAGTTGGAGGGCTCAGTTAGTTGTACAAAAAGTATACCCCACCACACACCTTTAGGTGGCTTGTGGAGTGTGATGTAGATCTAGATGCAGTTGTCGAAATGAACCGATAATCTCAACAGAGCCATCATTGACAGACAATATTCTATTCATATCATTATAGAGAACTTGCATGTCATCTTTTCCTCTGACATCAGTAACCCTGTTTAACTAGCCACCGTTATCTCGTACCCAATAAAACACAAGGTCCCATGTAAAGCATCCATGTTATGCTGCAGTTACTGTGCAGCTTTCTATGTGGGTATGACAAGTATCCACTTGCTTGAACGCCAAAGTGCAACAACCCACAAAATGACAATCCAGTTGCCGAACATGCTGCACACCACAACGCAAATGACTTCCAACAGCTGCCTTGCTACACGGGTCAGTTGGATACTCCCTTCCAGTGCAAGATCCCCTGAGCTATGCAGGTCTAAATTGTCTCTTCAGCATATCCTGCACTTTCACAATTCTGTAGCTTAAAGCTTCCTAACATGTTTCCCATTGTCTCGTCATACCTTCTTTCTTCTGTCCATACTACTCCTTCGCCACCCATATCATGTACTGTCTTTTCCTATGATCCCCCCCCCCCCCCCTCCCATCCCCATGTTCCACTTCCACTCCCCTGCTCACACAACACCCCATCCACCCTCCCCTGCCCTCGCAAGGCCCCACCCACCCTCTCCTGCCCTCGCAAGGCCCCACCCATCTACCTACCCACCCTCCCTCCCTCCCTCCCCTGCCCTTGCAAAGCCCCAAACACCCACCCTCCCTCTTCTGCCTTTTGCCTTGAGCAGTCCACTCTCTCTCTCTCTCTCTCTCTCTCTCTCTCTCTCTCTCTCTCTCTCTCTCTCTCTCTGTGGCTAAAGGCAGACCGGAGGCTTTACTGTTCCCTGGCAACCTTCGTCGCACCACATTCCCCCATTATGATGACCAGGAATGCCTTACAGGTGTTTGTGCCACAGGATCCTAATATGGCAAACTATATATGTTAAAAACAGTTGTGTGCACAGTGTAATTGCTTTCTTTGGGAGAACAAAAAAGCTATCTGGATTTCATTTACTAGTAATTAAGTTTCACTCCCTCTTCTGTTGTGTGAGGCTGCCTCTGACAGATTTCTGGGACCAATGTCCATTCCCCAATTTACAGCCTAACCTTAGCAGATGATGTCATTGTGGACTCTATTGCATCTCCAACACCTTAGGTCATCTGTTTTGCAGATGATTATGGAAATCATGTGCCTGCATTACCGAATTCTAGTGGGGAAGTTTGGAATGTCATGAACTTGAGGACTGTATCAAAAAGTTCAAATTCTTTGTTGCAACGCAATTGCATCCTACTCAGGTCATTCCAGAAGGGTTATTACTTTGCTGGAACAGTTAGCAGGAAGAAAGCTGTTGTTTTTCACTTATCACAGATATGAACTAGTGTTACGGAGTGTGTTAAAAAATGGCCGTTAATTCCAGTGGAATATTTTCCAAGAAACTTGGAGAAAAGTGGAATACAAAGTAAAAGCAAATTATGAAGATGACATTTACATGATGGTTTCAGTGATTTTGAAAACGACAAAGCATTTAACTTCTTCTAAAACCGCTAAAAGAACAATACCTGAAAAATGATTACCTTGAACTCATTGAAATTTGCATCATGTTTAAGGGGACAGTGGTGAATGTGAAACTACTGGCCAGTTATGATTAAAGAGCAGCTACTCACAGAGGTCCAATGCGGGCTGTAATTATTGTATGGCAGCAAAACTTGGTAGATGCGATAGTGGAGTTATGCAGAACTGATTTATGCTTTAAAAAATGCTAAAAACACATTTGTTGCTATTGTGGCCATAAGGTACTAATCTGGTACTGTACATCATCTTGCCAACATCCCTGGTGCTCATATTGAACAAATTGTGTAAGCAGTAGTTAATAATACAATCGATGTTGTGCCTTTCTCACTTGTTTGACCTTTTCTGCACATGTCCCATTCCTAATCTGTTAAATACAGAAATATTTATATATCAAACAATGGAAAATCCAGGATGGAATGTAATAATACCAGAGAAGGAAGTTGCTACTCACCATATAGCGGAGATGCTGAGTCGCGATAGGCACAATAAAAAGATTCACACAATTAAAGCTTTTGGCCATTAAGGTCTTTGTCAGCAGTAGACACACGCACTCGCGCACACACACTCTCACATAAACACAACTTGCACAAACATCAGCTGTCTCAGAGCTGTGGTCTCAGCTCTCTGAGACTGCTGATGTGTGTGCAAGTTGTGTTTTTGTGAAACATTTATATACATCTTTCTCGCATTCATAGCGCCATATTTGCACCTGGAGGCCAAAATTGGAACTAATTTTTTTCCGGCATACATTAGTTCAGCATTAACACTTTAGAATATATACCAATATACAATAATTACATTCCACTGCACTTTAATTATAACCACCGGGTACAAGTAAGATCACCAGCAGGTTTGCATCATGCAAGGTGGATGACCAAAGAAATTTATTTATTGAAGACATTCCTCTTTCATCCTCATCTATCCATCAGTGTTAATGAATTGGATTGCCTGAAAAACACTGTTTGTTGTAAAATTGTATGAAAAATAGTGGTTTCAGAGTTCATCAGCAGTCAGTGCACCTATGAATGACTTAAAAAAAATAAAACTGTACGAAAAAGTAAATGCAAGGTTTCTTTTAGAGTACTCGAAAGAAGTTTTGTCAGCACATGTGGTATTTAAATGAAGAGATTTGAGTGTTATCTCTGTCTGATAATGTTGCAAAAACGCATATGGTTAGAAATCTGCAACGGGAAGCTTTGTGGACTGAAAGGAGGTACTGTTCCACCTGTTGCAGTTACAAAACGTTTGGTGAGTCTAATTTTTGGCTTAATGTAATTTTATAAATGTAAGTTGGTACTTTGGCTTAGGATTTTTGGAATGTAACAACATGTTTACTGGCAGATTGTGCTTAGAATCTCTCTATTATTTCAGACAAGAAAATTGATGAGTTTATTTCAGTCAAGAATGTGGACACAATGAAAATTAAGCATTGATTCAGATTTCTTAAATAAAGTTTGTATTTATTGGGATTCAGACCCTTGATACTTTAGTGCTAAAGAGGAGTGATGTTAATGCAAGATTCCAGTGGGCTATTGGCAGATGATGAAGAACAAAAAGAATTCATTTTGTGATGTCGGCAAGATCACTGGATCCCGTGACCTGATTGTAAAAAGACACTGAAAAGAAAGTTGTGATAAAACTAGTATTGATTTATGCTGTATTCACACATTTGTTTTGGTCTGTTATATAGTAGTACTTAAATTTCTCCCATTTAAATATATTTAAGCATATATGCAAAACATACATAGGTTGATTTCATTTGTTTATAGCAACAGAAAAAAAAACACTTTCTTCCAGTATTTAAATCTTATCTAGATATTGAAGTCCAATGCAGCATGGGTTAATACCAGAAAATTGTAATGAAACTTCGCACATTTTCAAAACATGACAAAAAAGGGGGAGGGGTCGTACACTCAGATCATTTGCCATTTTTTGTAACCATCAGATAAGGACCACCCTAATATTTAGTAACAGATATACTAATGTGGAAAACTTTTTCTCAATATCGGTTGTTATTAAATAGGAGTTAAGAATTTTTTTATTTTTTCAGGTTTTCAGACCACTGTTAGAGAGGTTTGGGGCAACATTCGATTACAAACTTTTAAGAAGGTAATACTTACTGATCTGTAAGAGTGGTTAAAACTATTTGGCAATTGTTCCTCATGCAGTGCTTTCAGTAACTGCAAGATTTCAAATTGCCATAGAGCAAATATGGATTGCTTCACCCAGAATTGTTTTGTGTAACACTGTTTGGCTTTGCGGATCCATACATTTGTCATGTTCTTTAGAGATTAATAAATTTATGACTTCCGTTTAAGAAATAAAATTTTTATCCAGTGATACCAAACATATCTGCCCGAGAAAAGTGGAAGATTTATAATTCTCTGTAAAGGCTGTCTGCTTTCTGTTTTGCACTTTCATTTATTTGATTTATGTGTAACATAGTCAGTAATAAGTTTCTTAGAAGCAAGTTTCGGTGCTCAGTACTGTGTTAGTTCAGTAGACATAATTTTAAAATACTTCTGTGAATGAATTGGATAAAACAGTACTAGATTTATAAATAATCGGGGCAAAGTGTGAAGCTTGTTGTTCTGCCCAGTTTCAAAGTGGCATAGTGTTTGATTTTGTATTTTAATTTTTACGCTCTGAATTTTACAGTAATATTAAGTTAACTGATAGAATTGTACATGAAATGATTATGAACTATCAGATGAGAAATATCTTGAGGTGACAGAACACTGTTCTTCAAAGACAAAATGATTAGTGACTAAAAGACACACAAAAACTAGTAATTTTTGTTAAACTTCCAATCAGAGGGAGTTTGCACATACAGATGTGTGCTGCTGCATGCAAACATAAGCATAATGGGATATAAAATGCTTGATGTTGTATTTGTAGCATCCATGGGTACCCAGGCTGTAGGGCGGAGATATTTAGGTCTGAAATGGCAGCATGTATTTAAAGGGAAGTCCCTGTTATTGTCTGTATGTTTAATTTTGTCAAAAGTTCATATGAAACAATGAAGAAAATTGAGACGGTTGAGGAAAATAGTTCTCAGGTCGGAGGAATACAATAAAACAGGGCCAGTGAGCTAAATGTGAATCTATTTGTGTAAACTTTGGTGGGAATATTTTAGCAAAATCATCATCTTGGATGCCATATTTGATAATAACAAGAGGAGGGGTAGGGTAGGTAGAATACCAGTAAATTTACTTCTTTATGTGACCTGCTGAAGAGAAAGGCAGCGGAAAATAATTTACTCCTAGCTCTATAGTCCTCCATCAATTGTCAATAACTCTTAAACCTTAATTGTTTCTTCTGATGGTTGCAGGAAAATGTTAGTATTCCTGTTATGTATGCAGCACAGATCTTGAAAATTAAGCAAAGATCATCATAAAAGGTGGAACTCGCATTCAAAACAGATGCTGAAATATATTCCAGCTATCTCTTTTGCATGTTATCAGGTGCATTTTCTGTGGCATTTTACCAGTTATTACCAATTTCATTTTTGGAGTCAGCCCAAACAAGTTCTGCTCATCATGGGTTTCATGTGACTATCGTCAAAGAATGTCAGTTCTCATTGTAAACAAAATGTTTCTGGAAGTGCACTTGTATGTGCCTATTCAATAAAACAAACCCAGATTGGTGTAGTGTGATACTTGTTTTCACAGTAAGTATTAATACAAAAAACAAAACACGAAGAGGAACCAGTGTTCCAGCAATGACTGAGTAGTGTTTGGTAATAGCAAGAGTGTGGTAACTCCTTCCAGTTTCCTCCACTAACAGTATGTAATGTTACCCTCCCACAGATCACCTTTGAATTTCTGTCTCTAAAAGTTTTGAAAGCTTTGAGAGGCATAAGATATACAAAAGGAAAAACTTTTTACTTGATTTTCTCTTGCTATTGGTTGCAGTTCTCACACCTAGGGGTACATTCTTGAGGCTGAAATTTTGATTTTGTAGGTTCCTGTTAATCTGAATTATGTTTCAAGATTTGCCTGTTTTGTTCTTGAATTTGATTTTTTGTCACATTTTTCAATACGTCTTTACAATTTCCACTTCTATAACACCACAAATTACATTATTAGTGTCAATCATACAAATACGTCTGATTCCATCAGAGACATTGCCCACTGCTACTTAAATTCTGCAATACTCACAATATTCCAAAGAGTTTACAAAGCAGATGAGTTTACAAACTTTCTTGACAAAAAAAGAATAATCACCAAGATATAACACTATTTTAGAAATGAATCAGAAATAAATTTAATAATTAGCATTCGATTGTGCAATGAATAATATGAATTTTAAGTATGTCAGATATTTCTTAATTCCAGATATTTCTAAAAGAAGAGCAATTTTAATCATTAGTACATATCAGTTGTAACAAATTAATATCTTTTTATAAATTTTAGCCTGAAATATAGTACATCGTATATAAAATCATATGAAGTTCATTCAGTTCACCTACTCAAGAATCGATAGTACACATGGTATTGGTTATTCCTATAAAAAAAGGTAATGTTAGAGGAGTGGGTCCTATTACAGGCAGCAGATGATGTTCCATGCCTACAAAAAAACAATGATCAGAGGGGCTCCTACCGCCCAGTGTGTCACCGTGTTTCTCCAACACCCATGCTGGTCACTTCCATTATATGTAGATATTGGACCGCCATGCTTTCCAAGAGCCACGTCGCAACCCACACCCCTACCTCAATCTGTCATTCTGACGAGGTAACATCTCTGGCCACACCCTCACCAGCCTGCATTGCACAACACCATGTGGTTCGTTTCACTAATTGCCATGCCTCACTGGAGTTGGTGTTAGGAGCAGGTTACACACTTGTATTCAATTTTTGCATTTCCTCACAGTTCAAACAACATGAGAAGTTCTACTTGTCTTCCACATCCTGACCTCAAGCTGTGTGCTCTAGAGGGATTTTTGTTGCAGTTCTGCGAAGTGAGATGCCAGACACCCAGTTTGTCCCTCTGGTATTGGCACATGGATTAATAAGTGCAATAAAGTGTGTTTCATTCCAGTGAGGTTTAGTGAGTGCCAAGTGACTTATATTATCACTTTATTCCTGGTAGCTATAGTATCCCTGTACCTCCAAGCGTGCCCAGAAAGGAGTTTCTTTTGTCTGACAGCCAAGTCTATCTTTATCCTGATTCTCCCCCTTTTTTTGTGTACATATTTCACTCAAAAGGAGATTGTTCCAACGATTCCTTGTAGTGACTTCGCCTATTTGCTGCTTGAGTCACCAGGTGTTGCTGCACCAAATACTGCAACCTGTGAACTGCTTTGCTCTATAGAAGACTCAGCCATGAGCGAGGTCCCCTCTTAACTCCAAAATGCGAGTTTATTATATTTTATTGTGGTAGTCTTTTGGAATAAACATCATGCAAACCAGCTCGTGTGTGTCCTTCAGTGCTTGTTGTTAACTGTTATTTATTCTTGTCAATTTTGTATAAGCTTGGCAACTTGCAAGCCCTTAAAAGCAAAGGACGAAACATAGTCATTTCTTAAAGAGCAGACAGACAACACTTCTCAACTGAACCTAACAAACCTGGATGTCGACTTCACCCCGTAACGTGATTTGGCATATGACATCGTAGGTGCACACACAGATCATTGACAGTACTTTCTTTGCGGCTGTATTAGTTTCTGAAATGCGAGTTGTAGTGACAGACTGACCTCTTGTGATGCTAGAGGTCTAGGTTGGGTTGAAACATCAAAGTTCAGGTGGGAGTTTGCGAAACTGTATGACACTTCATTTGATTTGACAGTGCAGTGGGAGCAACATGAAAGATACTTAAACGGAACAGTCTCTTACACAATATTATTTGCTGCATTCTGCTATGCTTTGGGATTAAAAGCCGGCCTGCTTTAGTGTCGTATGGTACTTCCATTCACATTGTGCCAAGTATCTTGTGCACTGGAGCCTCACTGTCTGCATTAGATTACTATACAGTGACACTGCTCGGTCACTCTTGGAGTATTTCTTATTCTTAACATTTTGTTGCCCCTGTTAGTACTACATTAAACTGAATATTGTATGCATGCAGGCACGCACACACGGACTTAATGTTCCCCCCTCCCCAACAGCACTTTCTAAGTTACTTATATCAAGCTATTTTTCACATGTCTTTGCTTTCATTACAGGGGATACTTCCCACGTGGTGGTGGCGAAGTGCATATCAGGGTGAATCCTGTAAGACAACTAAAACCAATCAAAATGATAGATGGTGGAAAGATCCTAAGAATTTGGGGATGGGCGTTTGTAGCAGGGACATTGCCAATCAAGGTAAATTTCTCCAGTGTCACTGTGTTGATGAGCGCATGATCTTTAATTAGCTCCAAACTCCCTAGTGTATCTATGAATTGGAATGACAGGAAAACTGCGCCGTTAAAAACATAGTATTATGTTTTTTTAGATAAGTTCATATGGTGAATATGTATGTTTACTCTGATGTAATAAATTACTTGCATGGTTGAATGAATCATTTATTCACTCATTCAATAATTTGACATACTGATGGATACGTAGTGTATAATTAGATATGAGCCTTCAATGTTTTGATTTTACACTGGCATTAACGTAGTGTACTGTAAAGTTTGATGAATATGTAGAACGGATTACAGCATAATAAACAGGTGATATTTTACAGTGTATACGGTTTTTATTTACAGTTAATGGATCATTCCTACTTTTACATGCACATATGTTTTTGAAACTTCCTGGCAGATTAAAACCGTGTGCCCGACCGAGACTCGAACTCGGGACTTTTGCCTTTCGCGGGCAAGTGCTCTACCAACTAAGCTGCCGGTAGCTCAGTTGGTAGAGCACTTGCCTGCGAAAGGCAAAAGTCCCGAGTTCGAGTCTCGGTCGGGCACACGGTTTTAATCTGCCAGGAAGTTTCATATCAGCGCACACTCCGCTGCAGAGTGAAAATCTCTTTCTGGAAACATATGTTTTTATTGTTGTATACTCATTTCATTATCATTCATGATAATGGCTCACTTGGACTGTGTAAAAGATTGGATTGTACTGATTACCGCTCAGTTGAATGCCCCACAAACCAACCACCACCACCTCATTGTTGTATTCACCAAAACGGATCCAAGCTGCAACATTCAAGTTATCAACCTGTACCACAGTCAATTTGTTGATGTACAAGGCACTGGCAACAGATGTCATCACAGGGCATTATATCTAAAACAAGTAATACAAGCAACACAAAAGGAAACATTTAATAATAGAATTTATTCAGAGTACTCAGCTTTCCGTGACTTATGGTGTGTGGCTCTGTGGTTAAAGCCCTAAATGCTAGTCTGATCTAACAGATTGAAAGAGAACTATCTAGTCTAAAGTAGTTCAATTAGGACTGCTGTATTTAACATTTGGCTTCTGTCTATGAATTGAACATCACATAAACACTTGGCATTTAATTTTTGATGATCAGTCATTAATAGCAGTGATCTGTGATGATGGTGGCTGCTGATACGTGTCAGCTGGAACTGTAGGCAACAGTTTCTATTGAACTGGAACATAAACTGTCAGCAACTGCAGCTGGCAGTGTGTTTGAGGTGCATTTCCATTCATCTGCAACTGATGTATTGATGTCCATTTGTGCTCTAGTAGTACATTCTATGTATCAGTGCCCTGTGTGGTGGCTGACATAACTATAAACATATGGAGAGCACTATTTGGAGGTTCCAGGAAAGAAGCATGAATTGGTTCCAGATTATGAGTCTCATCTAGGTGGTGACAGATCAAAACTGAGGGATGCCTGGTGTGGGAAGTGCCTGAATGGCAGTGACCTTTGGTGTTATCACTGTGTTCAATATGCCTGCATGTACAGCATTAATCAAAATTGAATTATGGTTACTTCTATTTTCTTGCTTTCGTGTTGAGTGTACTTTCGGGTTTACATTCCAATAATCAGAAATTTCATTTAAGAAATAGAATGGATTTTCGTCCTGTATTTCTGGCTGTGTGCTCTAAGGCATTAATGCTCCTTATTTGGCTGATGCTGTTTGGAGGGCAATAGAATAAGTACATCACCATGTAAGTCTTTTCTCGTAACAAGGCGCGCGCGCACGCACACACACACGCGCGCACACACACACACACACACACACACACACACACACACACACACACACACACACACACACAGAGAGAGAGAGAGAGAGAGAGAGAGAGAGAGAGAGAGAGAGAGAGAGAGAGAGAGAGTTGTCTGCATTCACCAGCTGTTCTCCATTGTCATTGGATTTTGCTTTTCCTGCAACAGAAAGGCAGTCTGTTCTTAAACCTGAGATATTTCTTGTCAACTTCATTACTGCTTATAGATCAGAGGGAAGAGAGCACTTATCGTGTACCTTGGAGGAATAGTAAGTCACTCAGAAGTGATATGTATTGGTTATTTTGTCACGGAAAAGAGAGAGGTGGGTGGGCGTGAATGAATAGTTTAAGGAAAGAATGAGTGTTGTTTGTATTGATACCGTAATTTTGAGAGAACATTTTGTGAATTATTTTTTGTGACCTGCTCTAAATTAATGAGGTGAATTATGAATAAACAGAATATTGCCTGTTTCTCATGAATACCTGATGCTGTTTGGAGTGGCTGGGAGACTGAATTAGTTAACCTTTTTTTAACTGAACAAAGAAGCTTTTAACACATTTTAGTTGTTCCTAGATCTCACCAAAATTGGGTGGTGCAGATATTGTCACATGCCTAATTACTTGGTGCACCATGACACACAATATTCCCAACACTACTGTCAAGAAAGAATAACCAATACCTCTTTTTTACTTTCTTGTTTTGCTTCATTCAGAAGCTGTCACTCAAGATGTTGAAGCATAGTTTTATTGAACAGCCTGAGGGCAACAGAGTTAAGCTTCCATTGTGCTCCCTTCTGGCAAGGCAGTCATCTTTCTTGTATATGCGCAAAAAAACCAAGACCAGCTATAATTAAAACTGTTTGTCGATAAATTGAATCATCATTAATCAGTTTATATCATTTGAGGCTTCTTTGGTCATTTCACTAATTATCAAATTTTTAAAACATGGAACTGTCTCAGAGACCATGAACACATCACTTCATGAAATCAACTGAAATCTTAAAAAAACTTTGTATGTGTAAAGATGCATCCTTCAGGTGTTTCAGAAGTGATTGTAGAAACACTGAAGTAGCTAAGTAGTGAAAATTGGCCAAAATTAACATTTTGGAGAAGTCTTTTCTTGGAAAAAAAGTTATTTGTGCTTCAGTTTCATCTGTGTATACAACCATAGGTGTAACTGTATCAGTAAGTCTTGATATTCTGAACTGGTGGGTAAACTTGACCTTTATTTATTTTAAATTGAGAAAGATCACAGCATTTGTAATGCACCAAATTCTCATTGTGAGGCACAGGCTGATGGGATGGAATGCGTTGGAATTTGAAAGCAGTCAGCCACAATTTTGTAATGACATTGCTGATAACTAGAGCCCAGATTTTATGTAATATCAAAGTAAGAAATGTGTACACAACATATAAACAAAATTTGTGAAATACTGTATGTCCATAAATATATAATGAAGCAATTATATGCAAACTGCAAAATTTAATTTTTTTGTTAGAAAATATAAGTTAACAGGTAGTTAGTTCCTAAAAAATTCACTTCTGCTACAGAGTATTTATGTAAAAGTGTTCCTATTCAAGATTTTTAAGTCACAAATGAACAGGATGCTCAGTTAATTATAATATAATTTTCCACATATTTTGTAGCCATGCACAGTCTTCTGTCTGACAGTATGTTTTCATAAATAGAGAAAGAACACTCAAATTGATAATTCAGTGGTGCGTATTTATACATAGGGACTGTGCTACAAACAATGTTCTCAGGGTGTTCTAAAATAACACCATTAAATAAGCTAGATAAAGTAACGAAATTTTGAGAATCCACGGTTCTTTTTGAACACAGACTGCGGTTTACTGGAAACTACACCACCTACTTCACCTGGTACAACACTGCCTTTCTGAACTGCATCTTCCACCATTCCCACAGCCTCTTGGAGAGGCATACTTGAAGTCTCCAGTTTTTTTATACTGTTGGGAAGCCAGCTGAAGTGACTTGGAATGTATGAAACTGAACTGAGCACTTTAGAACTGTTGAATACTGACAAGGATTTACTCAGAGAGACTGCAGGATCAGCAGAAAAGTTTTCCCACACTGACTTCAAAGCTTCAAAGTGCTTACTGTAAAAAATCACAGCTTGTATCCATGTTGACCACCTTGTTGTCACTGGCTCTAGAAGCAGAAGTTCATCATTTAGCCATTGTTTGTGGTGCAAGGACATTTAAAGGAAACCACCTTTCTTGCTTATATCAGCGTGTGAGAATTGATGCCGAACTGTCTCTGCCACTTGTTACAATGTGTGAGCTATACATGTAACATGCACTAAGGTTTGATAAAATACACTAAGTGATTTCCCTGCTTGCAACATGTATGGAGCTTCATCTGTGTACATCAGTAGGATGGTCTTCTTTTTTACACCATCTGGCCATAGTACCTTCAGTTCATCATTAATGAACCTAACAACTGTTGATCTGTATGTTGCCTCCAAAGCTGTACAATAAATTAAATTGGGTTTAGGTGCAGCCTCATAAAGAGCCTAAATCGATCACAAATAGATTAGCAGTGAAACAGCCTACTGTATCTGTCATCCCACCAACAGAAATCCTGAGAGCTGATTTGCCAGTGTCAGCCCTGATTTTTTTCTAATATGTCAACATAGCAAGAATGCAGGTAATTCTTTCTGATATTCTGCCCATTTGGGATGTTACTGTTGCAGTATTTCTATAAGAAATGTTTAAATTCCAGTACCCGTAGTTTGTTCCAAGGTATGTTCCCTGGAACCATTGCAAAACACATTTCTTTGCAACATTCATTGTTAGATTATGTAGGCTGTTCCTGCAGCTGTGTAAATAGAACCTATTTCTTTGAAGCAATCGTTTGTTTATTCATAATATGTACCGTATTTACTCGAATCTAAGCCGCACTTGAATCCAAGCCGCACCTGAAAAATGTGACTCGAAGTCAAGGAAAAAAAAATTTCCCGAATCTGAGCCGCACCTGAAATTTGAGACTTGAAATTCAAGGGAGAGAAAAGTTTTAGGCCACACCTCCAAATCGAAACAAAGTTGGTCATTTTTGATATGACACACAATTTAGGTCGAGTGAATGACGATACAGCTACAGTAGTTTGGCTGGAGTCGTAAGCTTAGCAGTTAAGCTTTTCCAGGTAGCCATTGCTACACATCAGGTGCTCCGTCCATATTTATATGGGTACCCTTCCTTTTTCACGTGCTTTGTCTGGTTTGAATTGATGGCTTATTTTGCTTTGATCTGGTAAGTGCCGTTCTCTTTGTTATAGGTGTTTACGTCACTCTAAGCTGAAAATGCGTTAGTGTACTGTGTCGTGCATTGTTTGTCACATTCTGATAGTGTGTGTTTACGGCCTGTCGCCGCTTGCGGCATGGCTTGCTTTTGTGCGCGCTTCCGCCACTTACAACTTTTTTTTTTAAAAAAAAGAGAGTAGTAGTCTCATTAGCGAAACAATGGCAAGAGGCTGCTATTTGTTGTTACTTACACTGCTGCTTTCTTTGATAATGATCAACAAAAACCAAATAATAGACTGTGTATGAGATGATGTTCTCAACGAGAGTTTAGCGAAAATTTTTCTCCATTTGAAAATCTTTGCAGACGTCTCTTTAGTACATTACACTCTACACAGAAATTTGAATCATCTTAGATTTAAAAATCTAGTCAATTGCCGTGCTTGATTTCTGACTGCATCACTATTAGGCATAAGAATAATACGAATATAAACGTGACACAATATGTGTATTCTTCTGCATTTGCTGTTGACTCACTCTAGTTTCGTAGTTTATCATGCAGACAGGATTTAAATGAGATAGCAGCAAACACGAAAGAATACATGACAAAATGTTTATATTCGTATTATTCTTATGGCGAAGAGAATACTGCATGTGATTCACAATTCATAAAAGTTCCTACTAGCAACCATCTTTTGTCATAGGTAGGAAAAAATTCAGAACGTAGCGTAGGCTGTATTGCAAACATCCCAAACAGTCTTGCCAGTCGGATTGTTGTAGTAAATTGAAATTCTGCTACATTGGAAGATGAACAATTCGGAATTTTTATTTACTTTGTTGGATAATGTATGAAAATGCAGTGGTGGATTTTTTTTATTTATTTTAATTATTTACTGACGCAAAGGTTTTTGCGCCAGTATTTATCTTTGTGCCTGCAAAGCATGCCTGTGTAGCGCTACATATATTCGACGGTAGAAGTTAGTTGTGGCGGCACCTGCCAACATTTTTCAAAACTTCCACTTACTTTGTACTCGATTCTAAGCCACAGGCGGTTTTTTGGATTACAAAAACCGGATAAAAAGTGCGGCTTAGATTAGAGTAAATACGGTAAATTGCTTCATAAATGTTTTTCCCTTTAAGAAATCATCATACACCCTGTATGTTTATCACAAATTTGGCAGAGAACTATTTTACCGTCAATAGAAATCCATGTTTGCAGCTTTCGTGGGAATGAAGAGGCATACGTGGACACGATTCACTTAAATGTGACTGACTACTAATCATTTTGATGTATTTCAGAACAAGAAAGGGCAGCATTTAAAATGAGTCATCATTGTCGGTATCAAACTTGTGCAATTTAGCTTTGATTGTAATGGGTCTGATAACAGTATGAGAAACGCAGTAACAAAACTTCATCTTTTTTTTCCCTTTCTTGATATTTAAGGAAAAAGTATGGGACTTACAATAATGTATAATTATTATGCAATAATATTAAAATATGTAAATTATATAGTATAGTGTGAAATACATATTATGAATACCACATAATATATAATTAACTCTTGAAATAAGGCCCTTTCAGTGTAACAGGTTGACATTCTCTTTTTTCTTATAACTAGGTCTGAAGGAACAGAATATGTTAATACGCAAATCCAGGCCCTACTGATAACTATACTTTCTCCTAACGTGGACAAAAGATTTCTTTTCTGTGAGAATGTTGTAGAAAATTTTCCCATGAATACATTGGATCACTCATCATGCTTACTGAATGTTTCCTGTATTACAGAGACCTTAGGTATTTAACATGTTGATAGCTCCTTTGTGCAATTTTTATTGAAATGATGTGAACAAGTGAGTTTGGGTATGGGTTTTTATATTCTTTTTGGACATTTTTGGGACAGTTTTGAAATGTATTTAAATAATGTCCTTTTATTTCCTTGCAGTTAGCCAGTGTGATGGCAGACAGTGCAACAGTTGCCTTGCAGCGTGCATTCAAAGGAGTGGAAATAAACATTGAGGCTTACAAAGAGAGGGAAGAAGATGCAGTTGGAAATGGTTCAGGGATCAAGTATGTATCTGGTATTGTTACATTTTCATAATGTTATGTAAATATATTAATTACTAAGCTAGCAAATGACTTATATTTATATACTACTGTGGCTTCATCTATGCTCAGTCTTATCCCTCTCTGTACAGCATAGTTGCAGAAACGACTACAGGTTGCATTTTGGGAGCATCAGGCTTGGGAAAGAGAGATGTGCGGCCAGAACAAGTAGGGAAACAAGCAGCAGATGACCTCATAAGCACTGTTGAAACTGGTGCCTGTGTTGATCCCCATGCACAAGATCAGGTAAATTGAAAGTAAATTTAACTCCATATTTTGAATGAAAAATTGACACTGTAATGTATCTGGGCCATGCATTGTACATAAAAAATCTGGGGAAATAGTTTGAAGCAGTGTCAGTTTCAACTGTTTCTGCACTTAGTGTGTGTCTCTTGACTTATATTTTAGTGTCATTTGCTCTGTTCATAATTTTTAATTCACATTTAAGGCAGTGTAAAATCACTCCAATGTCTGCAGGATGTAGGAATAAGAGTGTAAATGTGTTAAATGATATGACAGGTGACTAGGAGTATTGTAGGTATAACAGGTAACATCATAGAGACTGGTGGGATTTTATTTTGGAATATTGAGCATATTTGTGTAGTCAGTTTCATTTCAAGACAAGACATAAGGTAGTTGATTTTGTGTGTGTGTGTGTGTGTGTGTATGTGTCGATGAAAAATAATGAAAGGAGTAAAAGTAATGATTCACCATATAGTTGAGGGATTGTTTTCAATAGGCACATTAACAAGACTGAGAATTTTGCTAAGCTTTCAGGTGAATCTCTCTCCTGATCTAACTGCCAGTACTGCAGCGTGACTGGGTTTTGACTGTGGTGAGGGGTGGAGTAGGGTTAAGCAGGCAAAGGGGGGAAAAGGTGAGGAGGGTTGAGGGAGAATGGTAATAGGATAGAACAGATGGCAGGTGCATGGGACAGGAATGTGGGGCCAGTAAGCTTGTTCTTGTGGCACTGTAGCAGTTGGGTGCAATGCACAGCAATGTGGATTTGGGAAGGGGGTTGGGGGGCAGTGGAACATGGAACAGAAACTGCAGAGGGGTTGACAATGCATTAGTGAAGTTAGGGTTTTGGGTAAGGCTGTAAGTGGATTTGGGATAAAGTCTAGTGGAGACTGCCAAAATGATTGAGATGAAAAGGATTTGTTGCAGGGATAATTTGTCACTATGTAATTCAGAGAAGTTGGTCTTCGGCAAAGAAGTCAGATGGCACAGGTTGTGTGAAGCAGCTATTGAAATTGAGCAAATTGTGCCCAGCATCATGTTCTGCCACTTGGTGGTCAACTATGTTCTTTGGCATAGGTAGGTGATGGCCACTCATTTGGGTGAACAACTTGTTGGTTGTCATTCTCGCATAAAGTGCTGTGCAGAAGTTGTCCTCCCCATCCCTGGTGCCCCACATCTTTTGTGAGTACCAGCCCTTGCAGCAGCACTAATTCCCTTCCCTTTCTGAGCTGAGCTGCAAGTATATCCTACTATTCTTTTTCCTCTCAACCTTTCCATTGGATGGTTTTCATGCTGGATCTGAATTGTGACTTTCAACACTAGTTTTGTTTCCTTCCGATGTTCTACAACTTTTAATTAATTACATGGCCACCTCGTTGGGACTGACTTGCCATTCGTTTTCAAAATAATTTTCCAGAAGCGCAGATTGTACAGGGAAGGTCACCCATTTCATCATATATTCCACCTTTTTGTGCCTTTCTTTCTTAGTACCCTTCTTTTCATTTAAAGGTGCTATGCCCAAATCCCAGCTTGGTACCATTCTGTTGGGCGTGGGGAGGGGGGTCAAGTATCTGCATGGGGATAGCTCCTTGACCACACTGGGATTGCACTGTTGGCGCTTGAACCCATGGGTTTTACCCGCCTGCCTCCCTGGTTGCTCCAGAGGTCTAGTGTCATTTTAGACTTGTCAGAGTACTGGAGAGCTCGCTCCTGCATTTGTTTTTACCTCCTTATTTTACGATATTTTAAACCAGCATCCCGACCATGTACCAGTATTTACGGATGGCTCTAAACAGAGGGACTCTGTTGGTTGTGCTGTTGTTTTCCCTGATCGAGTTGTCAAGTTACGGCTTCCTGCAGCGTTTACCATCTTTGATGCCGAATTGTTTGCGATCTTGCGGGCATTGGAGCAGATGAGATATGTTCCCAGTCTTAAGTTTCTCATCTGTTCTGACTCCCTTAGTGCCCTTCAGACTATGCAACACCTGTACCCAGCGGATATGGTCGTCCAGAACATCCATGATGCCCTACTCCACCTGCAACAACAGGGGAAGGAGGTTTCCTTCTGCTGGGTGCCGGGGCACGTGGGTATTAGGGGAAATGAACTGGCGGATGTGGCTGCCAAAGATGCATGTTCCCTCCCTCAAGTTGTTGAATGCGCCGTCCCCCTCCATGCTGTTACCTCCCTTTTGCGTTTTCGTGTTATGCGTCAATGGGAAGAGGAGTGGCTGGCAGTTGGTGAAAATAAGCTGCGTTTGGTCAAGGCCACCACGCTGCCATGGCGTACGTCCTACCAGTCATGCAGGCGGGATGAGGTTCTCCTCACTCGCCTCCGCATCGGGCACAGTTCCTTAACGCACTGTTTTTTACTCCGGCGGGAGGACTCCCCCAATCTGCAGTGCTTGTGGCATCCAGATTACTGTCCGCCACATTTTACTTGACTGCCCTTTATTCTCTGACCAGAGGGCGGTGGCTTCCTTGCCACCGGATTTGCCCTTTATTTAGCAAGACGATGCAACGACTGTGGTTGAGGTCTTACAGTTTTGTGTCCTGTCCAATTTGTTGCCTCGGATTTTAGGGAGAGGATTTTAATGTGCTGCTGAGTGACTGGCTCACCCAGGTTTTAGGTAAGAGGTCAGCCAGTCACGATTACCTACTTGTTTCACTTCGATTTCTGTTGACTTTTCCTTGTGTTTCCTTTCCTTTTTTAGTGTGTTTCTTCTCCTCTTGTTTTGCCTCTGTATGTGAGGATTTGGATCTGCGTCAGGTCTGTGTCTTTTAGCCGTTCTCGTTGTTCGCTGTCTATCTTCGTTCCTTCACCGCATGTGTTCTGTTTCTGTGCGTTTGGGCACTGATGAGCATGCTGTTTAGCGCCCGAAAACCTCAACCCCCCCCCCCCCCACACACACACACACACACACACACACTCTATAAGTCAAGGATTATGTGCCCATCGTGACTGAGGTATGGGGAATGCTGGCAATGTTTCATTGTTGTACTGGTCAGGCTGCTGTGGTTAGGTGGCACTTGGGGGGAGAGTCCACATTTGGAGTGGGTAATACTAGGGCGATTCTTCTGCAATTTGCATTTCCCTCCAAGCAACACACTTCACACATGACCATTCTCCAATACTCTGCGGTTATCATGCATTCTTTCGGAACAGTGCTGATCCTGAAAGGGCGTCTGGAGGGTTCTGTACTTTGGCTGATACAGATAATGTTGGCAAAATGGATTCCCCTTCGTACCTTCATCGAGCTATGTCAATTTGACCACATTAATCCATCCTCTCGCCCCGCCCTTTCTGCTGCTTGGGGACTTCAATGCACACCACCCCATGTGCTGAAGTTGCGTCTTTCTAACTGACAAGGTTCTCACAGACCATGACATGTGCCTCGTTTAAGTGATAAATGACGTACCTACTTCAGTGCTGTGCATGGTGCCTTTTCAGCTATCAATCAAATGATCTCTTTCCCCTAATCTAACAATTTAGTGGTTCTTGCAGAACCCCTTGTGACCCACCTTGTGACAGCAGCAGCACTCTCTTCCTACTGGGCTCCCTTTCTACTGCAGAAGTGACAAGTTGAGGACATCCCCTTACCTTTCTTTCTCCACAAAACTGAATCCTATAATGAACCCTTCACTGACTGGAAGCGTTTGAGACTCTTGCCTCACCAAATAACACGGCCCCAGGCGTGGATTCAGCTCAGTCAAATTAGCCAACACCTGAATGTTCCCCAAAGACATCAGGCTCTTCTACTGTCTTTGGCTCTAAGGTGCCTTTCCCTTGCAGTGGTGAGACAGCATATTTGCCCCCAATACTTATGGCAGACAAGAACCCAACACATGTAGGTAGTTAACAGGCGATTAGTCTGATCAACGTACTCTAAGCTTTTTGAAAAGATGGTTGCCTGCAGATTATACTGAGTTCTTGAATCTTGGGGCCTCAACTATGGTTTTCAGGAGGGATGATCCGCAACTGACCACCTGCTTAGGTTGGAAGCAGCAATCCGACAGTCTTATTCTAAATGCCAGCACTTTGCCACTTTGACCTGCATGAGGCAAATGATACTGCTTAATGTGCTCATATTCTACTCAGCCTATATGACTGGGGATTTTGAGGTCCCCTACTGATCTTTATCAGTTTTTATCACACTGGTAGTTCCGGTTTAGAGTCAGCTCTTCACCCAGTTCCCCATCAGTCCAAGAGAATGGTGTCCTGCAGGGCTCTGTGTTGTGTCACTCGCTTTCTCATCGCTACTAATGGTCTAGTGACCTGTGTTGGGCCACTGATCGCCACTGCATTGTGTATTGACAGTTTTTGTGATTTACTGGACCCAGGTTTCATCCTGTCTGGACTATGATTGCCAGATTTATAGCTTGACAGCTCCTTCAACCTTAAAACTTTTACACCTAGCATGCATATAGATATGTTTTTACATCCCCTAACATTATATAATACCATTTGCTGCTGGGACCATGTGATGTATTCATGGCAGAGCTGACACCTGTTACTAGAGCCACCCACTTTATTAAATGGGCCTCCCTTTACTGTTTAAATAGTTACTGATTCAATGAGTAGTCTCCAGGCTATTGACCAATGCTATTCTTGTCACTCTTTGGTATCTGCTGTTCATAAGCTTCCCACTGACCTTCATTGTGTTGCCTGCTCAGCCATCTTTCTCTGGATCCCAAGTCATGTGGGTATCCTGGGGAATGAAATGGCTGACAGTTTAGCTACAGGAGAACTTACTCATTCTGTGTTCACTTTGCTGATTCTGGTTTCTGATTTACACTTGCAGATAAGATCTCTGCTTGTTCAGAGCGGCATCTGGTGGCCTCTGCCCCATCCAATAAACTTTACATAATCAAGGAGACTGCTGCAGCATGGGACTCATCTTTCCATTTCTTCTGGAAGGAATCCATAGTCCTATGCTGTATCCACATCAGTCATACCAGATTAACCTCCGTTTTTCTTCTGTGTAACAGACATCCCCCACATTGTGATGTTGGAGTCTTACAGACAGTAGCTTATATTTCAGTGGAATGCCCCCTCCTTTGGCTGTCTGTGCTAAGTATGGACTTACGGCCCATTGCCCTAATACTGGCAGATGACTCTTGGATGGTGGAATTGGTTCTTGGTGGTTTTCATTCTGAGTTACAACTACCTCAGGAGGAAGGGCAGGGCAGTTGGGGAGGGTGTTTGTCCCGCTGCATTCGAGGTCTGGGGAATCCCCGATCCTACCTCCTGGAATAGGCTAATCTTTCATCCCTGTTTTATTCTGTTATAATTACTTTTAAATGTGGTTTGCCTCATTTCTGCTGCATCTAATTTCTATTCTTTGCGTTACACTTTAATAGTGGGTGCCCTTGACTGTAATGGACGAGGGGTGGGACAGCTGTGGATGAGATGTTTCTTATTGAGAGATAGTACACGAGAACAAACCCTCAGTGAGTTTGAAGTGGATCAATGTGTGGAAGTTGTCCTTTTCCGTATTTACACTTCTCCTTTCTCTCAACAAAAGTCTTGATGTAATATACATAAGCTATAAATTTGACCATATTAATTTGTCAGTGGACCCAAAACATATTGTGCAGGCATGGATGTACGCAATTTTTTTTCTTTTTTTCTCCATCGTTAAAGTTATGTATGGAAATGTATGTTGTGTACATTGTTTGATTTTTCTTCCTCATTTCTTTTGCTTTACAGATGGTAGTCCTCATGGCCCTAGCAGATGGCATTTCACAGGTGAAGGTGGGCCCAGTGACACAGCATACCGAGACAGCTATTTACATTGCAAAATCTCTAAGTGAGGTGAGTAATCATGTTTTCTATAAATATCCTTGTAATAACACTTATAGAAATGTTACATTTGGAAACGTGATTACAATAATATGACAAATCCATCCCAGATTTTCCTTCTTTAACTGCAGTGTTGCTTGTTTTCATGTTATGTTGTAAAACTAAATTGTTGCAATAAGTGGACTTATACAACAGAAAATCTTCTTACAGTTAAGGTAGTCAGTCATTTTACTGTCAGGAGCAAGAGAAAAACAAGAAAAAGGAAAAGAAAGATTATATTTGTACTTGTGATGGAGAGGAAAAGTAGTTCCTCTCAGCCTCACATCGGCTCAAACTACTTACAATGAGGTGCACCATAAAAAAGGCTAGTCCAGAAAACGTGTGCGTAGCAGCTGCTATCCATGTCAAAGTTCACCGTGTAGTGGTAGACAAATATGGTTTATTTGAACAATACAGTGTTCTACAACTGTGTCAAAGTTGTTTGTAAGGTCACCATACATTTTCACCTCAAACATGTGATGCATGGCACCTCAGTTTCCATAAAACTTATTAACAATTGTGCCATTAGTTTACCACAAAGGCGTGTGCATAGTTCATAAACTTGTCTGTCTCAGAAATACTGCTATCCTCTTTAGAGAATTAGATGATCTTTTTTCCCATCTTTCATCAGTTAACTTCAACTGCAAATGACATCACGGAGGTTGTGTGTATGTAGCACACCAGACCCCTGAAGTGTAGCAGTAATACAGATAACAACACATTTATATCGAGCAACACATTGCAAATGTCGTGCAGATTGCAGACAGCACAGTGTAATGTGTTAGTGTACATTTTAATAAAAATGTATTGTCAGACTAAAGTAGTGGGCTGTATTAAGTATGCAACAAAATCTGAGTTCGTTCCTTGGATGGAAAAGGGATAGGTTGGGGCAAACAAGTCACTTGGACCCTAGGTGGGAGAGGTTAAAAAGGGAATATTGTTTACAAAACTACACTCCTGGAAATGGAAAAAAGAACACATTGACACCGGTGTGTCAGACCCACCATATTTGCTCCGGACACTGCGAGAGGGCTGTACAAGCAATGATCACACGCACGGCACAGCGGACACACCAGGAACCGCGGTGTTGGCCGTCGAATGGCGCTAGCTGCACAGCATTTGTGCACCGCCACCGTCAGTGTCAGCCAGTTTGCCATGGCATACGGAGCTCCATTGCAGTATTTAACACTTGTAGCATGCCGCGACAGCGTGGACGTGAACCGTATGTGCAGTTGACGGACTTTGAGAGAGGGCGTATAGTGGGCATGCGGGAGGCCGGGTGGACGTACCGCCGAATTGCTCAACACGTGGGGCGTGAGGTCTCCACAGTACATCGATGTTGTCGCCAGTGGTCGGCAGAAGGTGCACGTGCCTGTCGACCTGGGACCGGACCGCAGCGACGCACGGATGCACGCCAAGACCGTAGGATCCTACGCAGTGCCGTAGGGGACCGCACCGCCACTTCCCAGCAAATTAGGGACACTGTTGCTCCTGGGGTTCGGCGAGGACCATTCGCAACCGTCTCCATGAAGCTGGGCTACGGTCCCGCACACCGTTAGGCTGTCTTCCGCTCAAGCCCCAACATCGTGCAGCCCGCCTCCAGTGGTGTCGTGACAGGCGTGAATGGAGGGACGAATGGAGACGTGTCGTCTTCAGCGATGAGAGTCGCTTCTGCCTAGGTGCCAATGATGGTCGTATGCGTGTTTGGCGCCGTGCAGGTGAGCGCCACAATCAGGACTGCATACGACCGAGGCACACAGGGCCAACACCCGGCATCATGGTGTGGGGAGCGATCTCCTACACTGGCCGTACACCTCTGGTGATCGTCGAGGGGACACTGAATAGTGCACGCTACATCCAAACCGTCATCGAAACCATCGTTCTACCATTCCTAGACCGGCAAGGGAACTTGCTGTTCCAACAGGACACTGCACGTCCGCATGTATCCCGTGCCACCCAACGTGCTCTAGAAGGTGTAAGTCAACTACCCTGGCCAGCAAGATCTCCGGATCTGTCCCCTATTGAGCATGTTTGGGACTGGATGAAGCGTCATCTCACGCGGTCTGCACGTCCAGCACGAACGCTGGTCCAACTGGGGCGCTAGGTGGAAATGGCATGGCAAGCCGTTCCACAGGACTACATCCAGCATCTCTACGATCGTCTCCATGGGAGAATAGCAGCCTGCATTGCTGCGAAAGGTGGATATACACTGTACTAGTGCCGACATTGTGCATGCTATGTTGCCTGTGTCTATGTGCCTGTGGTTCTGTCAGTGTGATCATGTGATGTATCTGACCCCAGGAATGTGTCAATAAAGTTTCCCCTTCCTGGGACAATGAATTCACAGTGTTCTTATTTCAATTTCCAGGAGTGTATTTAGCTAACCAGAAGAGTGCCAGGCAATTTGTAATTTGGTGTTTTTCTTTTGCTGTCCATACAGTCTTCATCCCCAGCTGCCAAAAGTATATAATTCATGACTTAGTTAAATAATACTGAGTTTTAATACTTCCTTGTGGTATGTTGATCAACCAGTATTTCTGTTTTACCATTGAGTCTGAGACTGACTTTGAAATTTGATCTGTCTAGTTCCTGTATTATTTCTTGCAAACAGTGCAATGCAATCGGGGAAAACGAAGGTGGTTCAGCTTATTCCCTTGGTGCACAGTCCTTTCTTTGCACCTGGAGGAGTAGAAAATTTCTTTTATACAAAATGACACTTTTAGAGTCTAGGTGTCTCCCCTACCCCTTCCGATGTGTTTCTGTGGACACCCATGTCTGTAAAATAGAAACTGAGCACCTTACGGTTGCACATAGTGTGTTGTGACAGTTCCCTTTTAAAATCATTTTATCTTCTGCATGTGTCAAGTTTCAAACAATTCTGACAGGTAGCAGAGCCATAATGAATCATGAAAATGGCATACACACAAGACCCTCATTACAAGTAACATAGTTTAATTGAATTCTCAGTTGTGTAAAAGGAAACAGGAGTCATCATTCATAAACGTTCATGTGCAGAGTATGGCAGTTTGCTAGGAGTGATTTCAAGTGATGGATTAAGAGAGTTAGTACCAGGAAGTGCAGGAACAGAGCTCAGTGACCAGCTGTGTTTAGGAGACCCTGTCACAGCCACTGCTGTTGACGTTTGAATCACTCTGATTTCCATTTATTTGGACACATATGGATTCTCTACGAAGAATACTTCGAAGACGAGAGTGTAATTCATGTAGAGAAAACATGGCCTCAAGCACAGGACAAGAGCTTTTACCAATGCGCAATATATGGTCTTAAACTTTGTTGACACAAGCTCATAGAATGTGATGGAGATTGTAGAAAATAGTACACGTAAAAGAAATGTTGATTGATACAGTCAAAAATCCTCTCTCTTAATAATAAATGTGTTCTAAAAAAGAAATTGCAGGACATTAATTACTGAGCAACTCTCATAAAATTTTAGAATACTCAGTCCTTGATGACATTCTAAACATTCTTAACTCGCCTTTATAACTTACCCTATTGCCCAGGTGGCTAAGCTATTTCAGTTTCTTATGTTAAGTTCACCCATGGTGAACATCTGCATGTAGATGTAGATGGTCTATGGGTAGTGTCTTTGATTACTAATTAAAATGTCCTGGGTCCCAAGTTAGAACCCAGTCATAGCTTAAATTTTAAATGAACAACAGCAGTGGTGGCAGCCGAAGAGTTCCATCATAAAAAAAAACATCATTCTGTCAATGACCTTCTCAGAGAGGTTGGAGGAGCAGGCTGTTTCATGGCACTCTCTTGCTTATAGGGTGAGAAACAACTCTTTAAAACATGTAAGACTCAGAAATGTTCAGTGGAATGAGGATGTAGAAGGCAGTGGAAACTAATGCATTAAAGACCTATAATTGAAAAAGTGTTGTAATGCTCTCTCCCAATGGCAAAATATGCCATATTAGTCCCCCATTCAGATCTCCAGGAGGGGACTGCCAAGCGGGAGGTGACCATGAGGAAAACATGGAATAATAAATGACAGGGTAACTTTCTAAGAGTCTGAGCATAGAAAGTAAGAAATTTGAATGTAGTAGGAAAGGTAGAAAATCTGATGAAAAGGGAAAAAATCAAAGGCTCAGCGTAGGTGTAGTGGGGGCCAGTGAAGGGTAATGAAAAGGAGATAAGGATTTCTGGTCAGACGTGTATAGGGTAACAGCAACAGAAAATGGAATAGGAGGATTGGGATTCGTTATTGATAGAAAGATTGGGCAGAGAGTAAGTTACTGTGAACAGTTCAGTGATAGGGTTGTTCTCATTAGAACTGATGCAGACTGATGACAATAGTTCAGGTACACATACCAACATTGCAAGTAGCAGATGAAGATAAAGTTTATGAGGCTATTGAATGGTTAATTCAATATGTAAAGGGGGATGAAATCTAATAGTTACGGGGTATCGGAATGTGATTGCAGGTAAAAAAATAGAAGAAAGGGCTACGGGAGAATATGGGCTTGGCAGCAGGAATGAGAAAGTAGAAAGACTAATTGAGTCCTGTAATAAATTTCAGATCTTAATAGTGAAGACCCTGTTCAAAAATCATAATAGGTGATATACTTTGAAAAGATCCAGAGGCAAGGGACAGTTCCAGCTGGATTATGTCATGGTCAGTCAGAGATTCTGAAATCAGGTACTGGATTGTTACGTGTACCCAGGTGCGGATATAGACTCAGATAATACTTTAGTAATGACTAAGAGTAAATTGAAGTTCGTGAATAGTCCGAAAGAGTCAATGTGGAAGGAAGTTTGATACTGTAATACTGAGGGATGATGAGGCACATTTGAAGTTCACTAAAGATGTGGATACTGCAATAAGGAAAACCAGAGTAGGCAGTTCAGCTGAAGAGAAATGTACATCTCTGAAAAGAGCATTCACAGATGTTAGACAGGCAAACTTAGGTACACTGCAAATAAACTTTGGGTAACAGATAAAATGGTTAAATTGATCAACGAAAAAGGTATATAAATATTCAGGGAAATGAGAGGAATAGAGCAATACGTGGTCCAGTCACATTATGACCACTGCCTATATTTGTTAACCTGCAGTAACCTCTCCCAGATGGCCAGTGGCAGCTTCAGCAGTGGAGGGTATATAAAGCGTTTCAAGGTGCTGAAAACAGTGCAGTCATTATCGTTCTGTTGAAATGGAGCAATTTATCTGATATCCAAAAGGGCATGATCATTGGCTTCAGGGCCGAGGATGGAAGCATTTCCAAAAGTACTAAATTTATGAACTGTTTATGTTCTGCTGTGGTTAAAGCAAATGGTTAAAAAAAAATCAAAATGTCACCATCCAAAACTGGTGCCAAGGCAACCGTGGTGTTCTAAGGGCCATAAATGACAGGTGAACAACAGCTGTGGAGAGGTGTACAGGCAAATAGATGCCCAACTGTTCAGCAACTGACGGCCCAGATGAAGCAAGGGGCAACCTGAACAGCTGTTCGGTGCAGGCCTCCACATCAGGCACCTGGTTCATGCACCCGTGCTGACTGCTGTTCAGCAGTGACAAAGGCTAGAATTGGGATTCCAATTCCACAACTGGATGTCAGCTGACTGGCAACAGGTGGCTATTTCAGATAAATCTCATTTTGTGCCCCATTGGACAGATGGCAAACACGATGCAACAATTGTCAGAAGGGTCCAGGCCACAGGCAGATGCATTAAGGTCTGGAGAATGTTTTTGTGGCATTCCCTGGGTGAACTCGTCATTCTGGAAGCCACAGTGGATCAACAAAAGCATGCATCTGTCCTTGGAGACCACGTTCAGCCCTACATGCAGTGTGTGTTTTCTCGGCATGATGGCATATACCAGCAGGACAATGCAGTCTGTATACTGCAAACTGCATATATGTGCATGGTTTGAAAAGCACCAGGATGAGTTTACCATTCTCCCATGGCTACCATACTCATGGATTTAAGCCCAGTGAAGAATCTGTGGGACCATTTCGACTGGGCTGTTCGTGCCGTCGATCCTCAGCCTAGAAATCTAGTGCAGTGAGTCCTGACACTGGAGCTCACCAGGATCCACCTTCTTGTTGGTTCCTGTCTCTCTTCCTGCACGTCTTGCAGCAATCTGCATGGCAAAAGGTGGTTATTCGGGCTGTTGACTGGTGGTCACATTAATGTAACCGTACGGTATGTAAATCATTTAAGAATTAAATATAGCAAGCGCAAGGCAGCTAAGGCAAAAGGGCTACAGGAAAGATGTGAAGAAATTGAAAAATAAATAATCACTGGAAGGCTGACTCTGCACATAAAAAAAGTCAAAACGACCTCCGGTGAAATTAAAAGCAAGGTTGGCAACATTAAGAGTGCAGTGGGAATTCCAGTGTTACTCACAGGAGAGGGAGGGGGGGGGGGGGAGAGAGAGAGAGAGAGAGAGAGAGAGAGAGAGAGAGAGAGAGAGAGAGAGAGAGAGAGAGAACAGATTTTTTTTGGGGGGGGGGGGGGGATACATTGAAGGTGTCGGTGAGGGGGGAGGGTACTTGCTGATGGGGTGGGATGATAGGAGAAGAAATTGGAGTCAACATGGAAGAGATGGTCAGAATTTAAAAGAGCTCTGAAAGACTCGAGACCAAATAAGGCAGAAAGGATAGATAACATTCCACTGGAATTTCTAAACTAATTGGGGCAAGTGGCAACCAATGTTGGTGTGTAGAATCCAAGACTGGTGACGTACCTTCAGACTTCCAGAAAAATCCCATCCAAACAATTTGAAATATAGTAAGGACACACAAGAGCAAAAAGTACCACACAATCAGCTGTTAAAGTTTATGCATCCAAGCTCCCGACATGAATAATATACAGAAGAATGGAAAAGAAAATTGAGGAACAATTAGATGACAATCAGTTTAAGAAAGGTAAAGGCACAACAGAGACAATGATAATGGAAGCAAGGATGGAGTGAAATAAAGGTATGCTTATAGGATTTGTTGACCTAGTAAAATCTAGAATGGTGAAAGAGGTTTGAAATTCTGAGAAATAAAGGAAGTAAGCTATAGGGAGACAGTCCTATGTTCAGTCAATTCATAGTTTCTCAAGGCCATTTTGTACAGATTTTCTTGAAACTGGAGTCAAAAGCTTTCTCATAATACATGGATCATTGACAGAGCAGTAAGTCATACCCATTGATCGAGCCGGTAATTTCCTTTGTGACTTTCAAATGGACCATTGTCATGTCTGTATGAAAATCCAGCTTGTTAATATGTTTGTCAGATTGAAACCCAATGTTCTTTCTCGTGGTTGGTGATGTTGCTGCAGCCAGAGCTTACTGCAGAGTCGTAGGGGTCAATCGTACATCAGCGCTCTGAGGTACATGCATTTACTGATCAATAGTCCCTTAGACGAGTATAATTTACTAAAATGTTTAGTGAAATAATTTATAAACTGGATAAATAAATCCTGTGGATTTAATAATGTTGTTGAAACAGGAGAATTGTTCTTTAAACCCATTAAATATTTATTGCAAGAAGTTCACACGGTTGTGATTCATGGCTCTATGTAGTCATAGATTCAAATGAAAACAAAGATATATAATTAATGTAGATGACAGAGCACTGTAAATAGAATATTGGAAAGATCCTTTAAAAACCCATGAATCGAGAAATTCCAAAGCAAGCACTCATAGTCTGACAGCACAATTTCTCAGTGTTTCTTGCAAGATTAAAATGATGCTCAATATCGTAAACAATTACTTCAAAAATGTATAAAAAAAAGTTCATCATATGATGCAAGTCTCAATACAAACAGCTACTAAATAATTAAAGGTATCAGCTGTCTCAAGTCTCGCATATAATGTCCTTATTGTTGCTCCTCGAACTCAATCACCAAAAGCCAATGTCAAATATTTTTAAGTCAAATGATTTGTACCCAAACAAAGCTGCTTCACTGCCTAGACAATCTCGACTACCGTCAAGCACATCCACTGACACAGTACTATTTGCAAAAGACAAAACCTTCCTTTTCAAAAGAATGAAACCAGAAGACCAGTGTCCACATATGCACTGCTGCTCTCCCTTAGAGTGCGCGCACTCTCTCTCTCTCTCTCTCTCTCTCTCTCTCTCTCTCTCTCTACTGAATCCATGTTAAATATTGAAACAATGACCATCATTAAAAATTAAGGCTATTTGCATGTATTTACTTATTATTGGAATAATCCCACAACTATTAAGGTCATTTTGCGACCTCTCACTATATATATATATATAAAACAGAAAGAAACTTCCACATGGGAAAAATATATTAAAAATAAAGATTCCAAGACTTACCAAGCGGGAAAGCGCCGGCAGACAGGCACATGAACAAAACACACAAACACACACACAGAATTACAAGCTTTCGCAACTGGCAGTTGCTTCGTCAGGAAGGAAGGAAGGAGAGGGAAAAATGAAAGGGTGTGGGTTTTAAGGGAGAGGGTAAGGAGTCATTCCAATCCCGGGAGCGGAAAGACTTCCCTTAGGGGAAAAAAAGGACAGGTATACACTCGCGCACACACACACACACATATCCATCCGCACATACACAGACACAAGCAGACATATTTAAAGGCAAAGAGTTAAGGGCAGAGATGTCAGTCGAGGCGGAAGTACAGAGGCAAAGAAGTTGTTGAAAGACAGGTGAGGTATGAGCGGCGGCAACTTGAAATTAGCGGAGGTTGAGGCCTGGCGGATATCGAGAAGAGAGGATATACTGAAGGGCGAGTTCCCATCTCCGGAGTTCGGATAGGTTGGTGTTGGTGGGAAGTATCCAGATAACTCGGACGGTGTAACACTGTGCCAAGATGTGCTGGCCGTGCATCAAGGCATGTTTAGCCACAGGGTGATCCTCATTACCAACAAACACTGTCTGCCTGTGTCCATTCATGCGAATGGACAGTTTGTTGCTGGTCATTCCCACATAGAAAGCATCACAGTGCAGGCAGGTCAGTTGGTAAATCACGTGGGTGCTTTCACATGTGGCTCTCCCTTTGATTGTGTACACCTTCCGGGTTACAGGACTGGAGTAGGTGGTGGTGGGAGGGTGCATAGGACAGGTATATATATATATATATATATATATATATATATATATATATATATATATAGTTTTTAGTAAAATCCCTAAACGTGCTTGCATCTGTTTTTAAAATATGAACTAGTTAGTTACAGTTATACGTATGGCCAGCTTTAGCAAACTGTTGTTCTGACCTCTAGATATATTCACTTTCATGCAAATGTTAAACTTTTTCTTATACACACTTCCATAGCTGTTCAATATAACTTATAACTTCTTTTTATGACTAGTTATACAATCATTTAAAGCATATTTAATAGTTGGCTGTAGATATTATCTGGCAAGGCACAGTGAGGAACTAGGTAACTCATTCTGCCCTCACACTACATGTAGCTTGTGGAGGATTTGACTGTGGCACATTTGAATATCTATATTTTAGGAAACCAACTGTAACTTTTAATATACATACAGGATTTGGAATGTAGCTTGTTGTGATGTTTGCTGATGTAATCAGCTTTCGTTTGATGCCTTATAATATGTGATGCTCCAACGGTTTAATTTTCCAGCATAATATTCATAATTAAAAACAGTTGTGACTTTCTTAATATTTATTGTAGAACTATACTTGCCTCTGGTTTCCATTTCTGTGAATTAAGTGTTGTTATGGCAGTGTTCCAGTTTTTCAGGAATTGTACTACTATGATACTCTGCAAATAATTTTGCTAGTTTGTTTCACTTTTCCTCCAGCTTTAATCTTCACTGCTGAGAAACCTTTTTGAGGCACCTTTATTTACTTCAGACATATATGTGCCTCATCTGGCATCATTTTGAAACTTTATTATTTTTATTATTCACAATCTGTGCCGTATATTGTGCTATAGACATTTAAAGAAATAGTATAATCTTCAATACTATAATGTAATTTTGTATGTCATCTGATGCTATTTTTGTTTGCAGGCAAAATTCAACATCATTAAGCAAGGACCAAATTCGAACATCATAGAGTGCACTGGAATAGGCCTGCTTAATCCTGTTTAATAGCCAGCTGTAATCATAATATTGAAATAATGTGTGGCATTATCCTAATTATTTTGGAAACAGATGAAGTTCCCTTTTTTAATATCTCATATTTATTCCTGTAATAACATATGATGAACATATGACTTGTGTGCCCAAAAAACTGATATCTTACTACTAGTGATATCATTAAAAGAAACCTTATTCTTGTTTGCTGATTGTGATAAGCAAAGCTGTGTGAAATATACTCTCTTCAAGTACCAAAATTATGTTGCCTTTATTCCTTCACTTCCTTGTGCTAGTTTTGTAGCCCAGTACAAATAGCTATATATTGAGTAAATGACATAATGTAACTGTTAGTGTAGAATAATATTTAGTACATATATTTAAAAAAGAATTGTGGAAGGAAGGGTCACAGCCGGAGACAGATAATTTGATGGTAAGGCCATTGGAGGGCATTCCATGAGCCAAGCAACAACGCAGGAACAGTACTTGGGGCTATGGATAAGGAAACTTTGTGTATTGATGCAGATGGAAACAGAAAGGATCATGGTGGTGGATAAAAACAAGTAAATATAAGTAGGTAAAATTGGTAACAAGTGCTCTTTCTGATCTTGATAAATGATTGTATAAAGTACAGATACTCTTCAGGGGAAATCGGAAAAAGTAATGACACCATGACAAATGTTTCTAAGAGAAGTTACCAGAGATGATCTGGAATCAAATTTATAATGAGACAAATACTAACATAAATTTAATCTATTCCATAATAAATTCGTATCATTATTTGAAAATAGCTTTGCATAAAACCCAATCAGAAAGGACATTAAACAACCATGTAAAAAATCATGGGTCGCTAAAGGAATTAAAGTAAACTATCTGTTTGCAAGAACAATAGAGATTACACAGTTGTAGCACACTACAGAAACTCCGCAAAGTTCCTAAGAAAAATTATTAGAAAATCAAGGAATGTGCACAAGTCAGACATCAGTAATCAATTAGTAGATTTAAGGCCATATGGAATTCTTGACAAATCTCAGTGACTGAGAAGTCACAGATATCATAATAACTACTTTACAGAGTCTGGGTGCGATTTCAGTTACAGCTAGGAGTAACAAGAAGCATTTTACATCAATGCCGTGTGCCATCTGATGGCTTAAGTTCGTAATACAGTCTATTCATTTATCTTCATGGCTATGTACAGGAATATGGTAATCTTATTACGCGCAGACTGAAACTTGACTATAGACTGGTACAGACAAATGCAGACTGACTAGTCGGAGGCCTGTACACTCATTATAAGACCTCGTGCGTTCATGTATCACTGCGCGAGTGTGATACGCGAGGAGAAAAGGTTCTACGTTAGCAGCAATCTCATTGTCTGCGTTACATATTAATACGCGGATCGGCAGAAGCAGAATTTGGTCCGTCTCTAAGACAGTGCCATCTCGTAGTGCAGAGACGGATGAGCGCTGTACCTGCGCTGTTGTGCTTAGCGGGGCGTGCTCTAGTGGGAAAGTTGTGTACGCACTGACTACGCAGAACTATGTACACAACACATTGTAAAAGCTAAACCAGCAAGGTTAATTCAGAAAACAGGTAATGGATAAGACTCCGATGAGTGTTTTGTTATTACACACACGC
Organism: Schistocerca gregaria; assembly: GCF_023897955.1. Lineage (NCBI taxonomy): Eukaryota > Metazoa > Arthropoda > Insecta > Orthoptera > Acrididae > Schistocerca > Schistocerca gregaria. The sequence goes on along the minus strand of NC_064924.1, from coordinate 87,528,078 downwards.
ATATAATGAAAAAAATTACCATAAATGCAATCTGGTGTCTACTGTGTAACTTTATATAATGTTCAACAACTGTACTCACAAAACATATTTTTTCCCCATGAGTACAATGCTGTTTTTTGTGACACACTGTCGAGTCAAACTTTCAGCGACAAGTTGCAAACAGAAACTAAAAAGAGCAGTTAAACTTTTGTCTATATTTTCAAATATTGCATTAATACCATTCCCAACATCCACTTTTAACTGTAAGATTATTATTTTTGGCTGTTTTATCAATCTAAGAGCACGAAACCCTCCAACCTACCCTAGCCTTGTGCTACACTATAGGTCAGTCTATTGTCACAACCATCATTCAAGGCGGGGGGGATGGACATATCAATATCACACTCGAGCAAGTCGTCGTCATTAAATACAGGGCAGAAAAATTTGGGGTATGAGATGGCTTAAACAAGGTGAGAATGGAATTTTCATTACTCACTCACAGTGTAGTTCACATTGATCACCCCTTTCATATAACATAATGACTTCAATGATACACTGTACCAATACTCATGTTGCACACATATGTTATCAAATACGGCTGTTTTACGCTGCGTGTTCTTAAAGAGCTGTCTTTAATCTTCAAGATTATCTCTTCTACATGAGGATGGGAGCTCCGCCTGAAAACCATGAGGATTATTAAACTTTTATACTGCTGCTAATTAGTAGTAATATAATTCATACTGTGCAATGGTTGTGACATTAGATGACTGGGAGGAGGTATCACATTTTGTATAATCGACGTCCCAGCATTCATTTGCAAAGTTAGAAACCGACCTCACTCCTGACGAAGATGGCGTAAAGATGCTGCGGCAACTTCTCCAGTTGTGCTGTAAATCATATTTTGAATTATCGCTGTATTGAGTGGCTGAAAATAGGATTCACATACATGTGAACGTAACAACATGATTAGAATACGTAATTTAACCACTAACTCTTATGGTACAGTATGGTAATTTGTGTTCTGATTCTCAGAATCACATTATCAATATTTTCACACTTGGTCCATTAATATAAGACTAAGGAAGAACATATAAAGTAAAACATATGTACTAATGATTGTTTTGTTGAGATGAAATTTTGTCTATGGGCAACTGTGTCTTCTGTTTATCCTGTAACAGCAGAGGAAGAATCATTGGAATTGTTATTAATACCATTTCACATAACTTTTTGTCAGTTGGCATACTGAAACATAAGTCCTGACACGTTGTTGCCTGTACAGGGGAGAACATATTTCTTAATTGTGTTGACACAGTTCACTTCGTGCTTGACAACATAACATTACGGTGATAAATTGCGTGAAGCTCTGGAGCCTCAGAAATGACATAAAAAGTATAATTAGCAAAAATCACAGAAATAGCATTAGTGAAGTGCAGAGGGATAAGAGTTGTGAATTCGGTAACTGTGATTCTTAAGTGTGACGAACTTGTTAGGACTCAGTTACTGAAAAGTAACATTCACAGAAGTAATTGATGTCGCAAAATCACAGTTTAGCCCATTCGTATAGCTCTGCTTAGCGAGTTTCTCCTCCTTTCTCCACTCAGTTGTTCAACAACCTGTCGAAAGCTGCTGGCCTGGGCCACAAAACACCAATCTGCCTGAAGATACCTGTTGCTTTCACTTCTGGGAACCCTGCTCTTCTACCTGAATGTGCCTCGGTATACAGGGTGTATCACAAAGAATCATCAGATAAAAAAAAGAAAGAAAAACATAACTATTATATTATTTGAAATATGTGTGTGAACGACATACTGTTGGAAAGGGCAAACTCTCTAGTTTTACATTGTTCCCACTAGGCAGCAGCAGGGTGCGCCCAGTTAAGGGGACCACACCATGGTTCAGGTCGGAAAACATCGATTTTCGGTTTCCATCATATTTTGACAAATTAAGGTTTTATTTAAGTACTCTGAAATGGATTTTGCTGATTTATTATTATTATTATTATTATTATTATTTTAGCATTTTCCTACCGCATGTGTTTATGTGTCGTGCCCATTTTTCGTTCACCCACTTTTCTGCAAATATTTTAGATCTTTATATTTCCTACATTGCACGTTATACCCCCCCCCCCCTCCCCCTAGTGTATTGGCTATTCTGGGAATGCAACAGTCGGTATTCTTTTATTTCTGCTGTTTGTAAACAACACTCAAACACGCGGTTAGTTTTGTTCAAGTGTGATTGTGAGCAGTTTTTATACTTAAATTTGCAGTGCTTGTTTATGTGTGTTTTGTTGTGTTTATTGAAGATGACGAAACGTAAAGGCACTTTCAAGAAACGACAATTTAGAGGAAACAATTTTAGAAAGCTTTCTGTACAAGAGGTTATGTCGCCTGGTAACGATGTTTCTAATTGTAATTCTTCAACAAGTGCATCATCAAAAAGGCTGTCTCCATTTCAAGAGAGTTTCAACAAATTTACTCTAAGTGACAAGGAGTGCAGTAATGTTGTTATAAATTTGAAAATATCAGATGTAATTTCTAAATTTGTACAATGTAGACAGTGTGGTGAGTCACAGAGTGTGAAAATTTGTGTACGGTACACCAAATATTTGGGCGATGGTGACAATAAGCCATTATATATATATATATATATATATATATATATATATATATATATATATATACACACACACACAGGGTGTTTCAAAAATGACCGGTATATTTGAAACAGCAATAAAAACTAAACGAGCAGCGATAGAAATACACTGTTTGTTGCAATATGCTTGGGACAACAGTACATTTTCAGGCGGACAAACTTTCGAAATTACAGTAGTTACAATTTTCAACAACAGATGGCGCTGCAAATGATGTGAAAGATACAGAAGACAACGCAGTCTGTGGGTGCGCAATTCTGTACGTCGTCTTTCTGCTGTAAGCGTGTGCTGTTCACAACGTGCAAGTGTGCTGTGGACAACATGGTTTATTCCTTAGAACAGAGGATTTTTCTGGTGTTGGAATTCCACCGCCTAGAACACAGTGTTGTTGCAACAAGACGAAGTTTTCAACGGAGGTTTAATGTAACCAAAGGACCGAGAAGCGATACAATAAAGGATCTGTTTGAAAAATTTCAATGGACTGGGAACGTGACGGATGAACGTGCTGGAAAGGTAGGGCGACCGCGAAAGGCAACCACAGAGGGCAACACGCAGCTAGTCCAGCAGGTGATCCAACAGCGGCCTCGGGTTTCCGTTCGCCGTGTTGCAGCTGCGGTCCAAATGACGCCAACGTCCACGTATCGTCTCATGCGCCAGAGTTTACACCTTTATCCATACAAAATTAAAACGCGGCAACCCCTCAGCGCCACTACCATTGCTGCACGAGAGACATTCGCTAACGATATAGTGCACAGGATTGATGACGGTGATATGCATGTGGGCAGCATTTGGTTTACTGACGAAGCTTATTTTTACCTGGACGGCTTCGTCAATAAACAGAACTGGCGCATGTGGGGAACCGAAAAGCCCCATGTTGCAGTCCCATCGTCCCTGCATCCTCAAAAAGTACTGGTCTGGGCCGCCATTTCTTCCAAAGAATCATTGGCCCATTTTTCAGATCCGAAACGATTACTGCATCACGCTATCTGGACATTCTTCGTGAATTTGTGGCGGTACAAACTGCCTTAGACGACACTGCGAACACCTCGTGGTTTATGCAAGACGGTGCACGGCCACATCGCACGGCTAACGTCTTTAATTTCCTGAATGAATATTTCGATGATCGTGTGATTGCTTCGGGCTATTCGAAACATACAGAAGGCGGCGTGGATTGGCCTCCCTATTCGCCAGACACGAACCCCTGTGACTTCTTTCTGTGGGGACACTTGAAAGACCAGGTGTACCGCTAGAATCCAGAAGCAATTGAACAGCTGAAGCAATACATCTCATCTGCATGTGAAGCCATTCCGCCAGACATGTTGTCAAAGGTTTCGGGTAATTTAATTCAGAGACTACGCCATATTATTGCTACGCATGGTGGATATGTGGAAAATATTGTACTATAGTGTTTCCCAGACCGCAGCGCCATCTGTTGTTGACAATTGTAACTACTGTAATTTTGAAAGTTTGTCTGCCTGAAAATGTACTGTTGTCCCAAGCATATTGCAACAAATGGTGTATTTCTATCGCTGCTCATTTAGTTTGTATTGCCGTTTCAAATATACCGGTCATTTTTTAAACACCCTGTATATATATATTTTACACCAAGCGGGAAAGTGCCGGTAGACAGGCGCAATAAAATAACACACACACAAAATTCCGAGCTTTCACAACCGGCGGTTGCTTCGTCAGGAAAGAGGGAAGGAAAAGGAAAGATGAAAGGATGTGGGTTTTAAGGGAGAGGGTAAGGAGTCATTGCAGTCCCGGGAGCGGAAAGACTTACCTTAGGGGGAGAAAAGGATAGGTATATACTCGCACGAGTGCGCGTGCCAACACACACACACACACACACACACACACACACACACAAAAGCAGACATTTTAAAGGCAAAGAGTTTGGGCAGAGATGTCAGTTGAGGCGGAAGTGCAGAGGCAAAGATGATGTTGAATGACAGGTGAGATATGTGTGGCGGCAACTTGAAATTAGCGGAGATTGAGGCCTGGTGGATAACGAGAAGAGAGGATATATTGAAGGGCAAGTTCCCATCTCCGGAGTTCGGATAGGTTGGTGTTGGTGGGAAGTATCCAGATAACCCGGACGGTGTAACACTGTGCCAAGATGTGCTGGCCGGGCACCAAGGCATGTTTAGCCACAGGGTGATCCTCATTACCAACAAACACTGTCTGCCTGTGTCCATTCATGTGAATGGACAGTTTGTTGCTGGTCATTCCCACATAGAAAGCGTCACAGTGTAGGCAGGTCAGCTGGTAAATCACGTGGGTGCTTTCACACCTGGCTCTGTCTTTGATCGTGTACACCTTCTGGGTTACAGGACTGGAGTAGGTGGTGGTGGGAGGGTGCATAGGACAGGTTTTACACTGGGGGCAGTTACAAGGGTTGGAGCCAGAGGGTAGGGACGGTGGTTTGGGGACTTCATAGGGATGAACCAAGAGGTTACGAAGGTTAGGTGGACAGTGGAAAGACACTCTTGGTGGAGTGGGGAGGATTTCATGAACAATGGATTTCATTTCGGGGCAGGATTTTAGGAAGTTGTATCCCTGCTGGAGAGCCACATTCAGAGTCTGATTCAGTCCCATGAAGTATCCTGTCACAAGTGGGGCACTTTTGGGGTTCTTCTGTGAGAGGTTCTGGGTTTGAAGGGATGAGGAAGTGGCTCTGGTTATTTGCTTCTGTACCAGGTCGGGAGGGTAGTTGTGGGATGCGAAAGCTGTTTTCATGTTGTTGGTGTAATGGTTCAGGGATTCAGGACTGGAGCAGATTCGTTTGCCACGAAGGCCTAGGCTGTAGGGAAGGAACCGTTTGATATGGAATGGGTGGCAGCTGTCATAAGGGAGGTACTGTTGCTTGTTGGTGGGTTTGATGTGGACGGATGTGTGAAGCTGGCCATTGGACAGATGGAGGTCAACGTCAAGGAAAGTGGCATGGGATTTGGAGTAGGACCAGATGAATCTGATGGAACCAAAGGAGTTGAGGTTGGAGAGGAAATTATGGAGCTGTTCTTCACTATGAGTCCAGATCATGAAGATGTCATCAATAAATCTGTACCAAACTTTGGGTTGGCAGGCTTGTGTAACCAAGAAGGCTTCCTCTAAGTGACCCATGAATAGGTTGGCATGTGAGGGGGCCATCCTGGTACCCATGGCTGTTCCCTTTAATTGTTAGTATGTCTGACCTTCAAAAGTGAAGAAGTTGTGGGTCAGGATGAAGCTGCCTAAGGTGATGAGGAAAGAGGTTTTAGGTAGGGTGGCAGGTGATCGGCGTGAAAGGAAGTGCTCCATTGCAGCGAGGCTCTGGACGTGCGGGATATTTGTGTATAGGGAAGTGGCATCAATGGTTACAAGGATAGTTTCCGGGGGTAACTGACTGGGTAAGGATTCAAGGCGTTCGAGAAAGTGGTTGGTGTCTTTGATGAAGGATGGGAGACTGCATGTAATGGGTTGAAGGTGTTGATCTACGTAGGCAGAGATACGTTCTGTGGGGGGCTTGGTAACCAGCTACAATGGGGCGGCCGGGATGTTTGGGTTTGTGAATTTTAGGGAGTAGATAGAAGGTAGGAGTGCGAGGTGTCGGTGGGGTCAGGAGTTTGATGGAGTCAGGTGAGAGGTTTTGTAGGGGGCCTAAGGTTCTGAGGATTCCTTGAAGCCCCGCCTGGACATCAGGAATGGGATTACCTTGGCAAACTTTGTATGTAGAGTTATCTGAAAGCTGACGCAGTCCCTCACCCACATTCTCCCGACGATCAAGTACCACGGTCGTGGAACCCTTGTCAGCCAGAAGAATGATGATGGATCGGTCAGCCTTCAGATCACGGATAGCCTGGGCTTTGGCTGTGGTGATGTTGGGAGTAGGATTAAGGTTTTTCAAGAAAGATTGAGAGGAAGGCTGGAAGTGAGAAATTCCTGGAAGGTTTGGAGAGGGTGATTTTGAGGAAGAGGAGGTGGGTCCCGCTGTGATGGAGGACGGAACTGTTCCAGGCAGGGTTCAATTTGGATAGTGTCTTGGGGAGTTGGATCATTAGGAGTGGGATCAGGATTATTTTTCTTCGTTGCAAAGTGATATTTCCAGCAGAGACTACGAGTGTAGGACAGTAAATCTTTGACAAGGGCAGTTTGGTTGAATCTGGGAGTGGGGCTGAAGGTGAGGCCTTTGGATAGGACAGAGGTTTCGGATTGGGAGAGAGGTTTGGAGGAAAGGTTAACTGTTGAATTGGGGTGTTGTGGTTCCAGATCGTGTTGACTAGAATTTTGAGGTGTTGGGGGGAGTAGAGCTAGAAGTGGGAGATTGTCTAGATGGGAGATACTGGGTCTGTGTGCAATGAGAGGAGGTTGAGGTTTGTTGGAAAGGTTGTGGAGGGTGAGTGAGTTGCCTTTCCGGAGGTGGGAAACCAGGAGATTGGATAGTTTTTTGAGGTGGAGGGTGGCATGCTGTTCTAATTTGCGGTTGGCCTGTAGGAGGATGCTATGAACAGCCGGTGTGGATGTGGGAGAGGAAAGATTGAGGACTTTGATTTGGGATAGGAGTTGACGGGTGTGTTCATTGGCTGAGTCGATGTATAGGTGAAGGATTAGGCGGGTGAGGGCTATGGATTGTGCAGTTTGGAACTGGTATGAGGACTGATGGAAAGAAGGATTGCGGCCAGAGATGGGAACTTTAAGTGTGAGGCCTTTGGGGGTAATGCCAAATGTCAGACAAGCCTGAGTAAATAAAATGTGGGAGCGTAATCTGGCTAGGATGAAGGCATGTTTGCGGAGGGAATGTAAATAAAATTTAATGGGGTCGTTGTAGGGATGTTGTGAGGTTGACATGGTACTAGGTCTCGTAGTCGTAATCATCATCCTAATCTCATTTCCATCGACACGCAAGTCGCCGAAACGGTGTCACCATCTAAAAAGTCTTGCACCAGGCGACTGGTCTACCCAACGGGAGGCCCTAGCCACTCATTTCATTTCAAGTCCTGAATCGACATAAGAGAATATAATTACAGCTGGCGACAAACAAATTTTTCCCAAACAGAATAATTCTTACCTCTCATGCATGCACCCGACATGTCTGACCATGACATAATTTTCGTGATATACTCTCTAGAATGTCTTGGAACCCCAACTGACTACATAATGAGATTTCAAACACACAAACATATCAGAACTTGGAACTGAGGTGCAAGAAATAGTCTGGAGGACATCATCTAGGGCCTTCTCGGACATACCAGTAACTGAAAATCTTCTTACATTTACTAACGAAATTACTAAGTTAAATGATAGATATGCTTTCTAAAGAGTGGAAAAGTGAGAAACAAACATCCATTTTGGCTAGCTGATGAACTGGAACAGCTCGTGAATCTCAGAGATGGTGCACACTGGGCATACAGACTACGCACCTGCCTGAAAATCATATTGCGTAAAGCAGAAGTGCAACAGTCAGTCAAGCCGTGAGGAATACAAAACTGAGGCATGCCCATTAGGGTGTCCTTTATTTTCCGACTTCCTTATTTTTTAAGTGCTTACTCCCCATCATTGTTTGAATGACTCCAAAGCATGTCTGTACATGCCGACTTGAACACAAACTCGCATGAGGAACATGATCTTCCGCACTGTTCACATCTGTCATGCAGACTTCACATCAGCTTATCTGTACGTGCTCATAAAGGACAGTCAGTTGTTTGTTACTATCTAATGCTAACGAACATGCCTGTTTTAGTAGATGTAAAATGCCAAATATCTGGATACAAATTATCATCAAATGGAAAAGCGCCGGAAGCTGTATTTTACAAAATTAACAATTAGTGAAACTACTAATCTTGTGGCTCGTGAGTGATTGGCAGAAAGCAAGAATTCTGACTACCTATTCAGTCAAAATTATTCACAAAAAAAATTACTTGCTTGCCTTCAGGGTGGCTAAAACTGCAAAAAAAAAAAAAAAAGTGCCTGGATGTGTTTTAAGAGCAGTGAAGAGAAGTTATAAATGATTAGGACAGTTTATTTGATATTGCAAGTGCCAATATTCTGCAAAACAATCTAGCTGGGAGAGAGCCTGGATGTGAAACCTACCGTGGAGCAGCAGACTGAAACTTGCAAATAAAGTAGAAAGGGCGAGGCAGAGAAAATTGTAAGATGAGAAAAAGCAAGAGATACAAAAGTGCACAGCATCTACTTCTACGTCTTCTGCTGTCCTTCTTTCAGCTGATGAATTGGATAAGGCATTTGCAAGACCGGCCGCAGTGACCGAGCGGTTCTAGGCACTTCAGTCCGGAACCACATGACTGCTACGGTCGCAGGTTCGATTCCTGTGTGTGACCTTAGGTTAGTAACAGTCATGAGACAGATCACCCATCATCTCAGATCGGGTCTGACACACCTCAGATGACTACCACAACCGTTGAGGACGGTCAGAACGGGCGCGGACGGCAGTTGGAACATCCGCGACTGGAGGGGTCCATTGAAGCCGAGTCAGACGGGCGCGGACCACAGAGGGAACACTCGACTCTGCGCGGACCGATTAGGTATGCCCAACGTGCAGCATCGCTGAGATTCCTGAGCATTAGGTTAGTTAGGTTTAAGTAGTTCTAAGTTGTAGGGGACTGATGACCTCAGATGTTCAGTCCCATAGTGCTCAGAGCCGTTTGAACCATTTGAGCATTTTCAAGTTCAGATGAAATTGACAGCGATGGTGAGTTCTTAGAACTTACGTCTGAGAACAGTTCACTGGATAATGAAGCAAGTCAAGGTACAAAGGAATGTTGGTGGGTCCACCCCAACAATATTCGAGGCATAATTCTGATGGATCTACTATCAGACAACTTGCGAATCCTATCCCAAATGTACTCTCGACAGTAGGGCGCCTACAGGAAACTAACACAATAGCCTGACTGAGCTATAGTTGTAAATAACGGGATGAAGTCAACACTCTACCTCCACAGGAATTAATGTATGTGTGTGCTTGGCTTTGGCGTTTAGTGCTGTGTGGGTTGACCTTGGAAAGAAGTATAGTTCGTAGACACGCTAGCAGGACTGGGGCTCCGTGTCACAGCTGCATGGTAGAGATAGTTGTACATATACATATATAATATGGGGAATACGAAAAATTTGTAGGAAAACAGAAAAAAATGGAAAATGTAGAAAATATGGAAAAAAGCGGAATATAAGTAAAACACAGAAAAACCGATAATTGTGTAAAATCTGGCGAAATCCATTTATGGAATGGGTAATACTGGATATCTGTATTTATGCAGAGGAAGCAGTCGAAATTTGTGGCATAAGCACTAGATCAAAGTGTCTGATGACCTCTTGGATATTTCCCTAGCAAGCTACAACTCTGTACCAAGAACGAGAACTATTACAACAACAGTACCATCTGCTCCGAAAATGATTGAGAGATGTGCGCTAGAGGTTGAGCGAGCTTGCAGAGCACTTGAAAAAAGGCGGAGTTATACTCAGGAAGTAGTCAAAATTTGCAGCATAAGCACCACACACAGACAAACACACAAGGTGAGTCAGGTAAGATGTTAACAGCCCTTTTATTTCGTGAACGGTTAGACATATCGAAACGTGGTTTTCGGCAAATGTCCGAGCGTCGCGGGACACGTATGTTTTTGTTTGGTTAATGTTTTTAGCGTTGGTATCAACTATGATAATAAAGGGAATTTTCTTTTTTAATGGAAATGTATACCTTTTATAACTGCATTCGATTGCTCTTGAGAAGACAGATACAGTGACACAGCGTTTGTTAATGTTGACGTTGAAGCCTATACAAAAAAAATCGAGAAATGACCTGGAGTGTGAGTGTATGGTGGCCGGAAACCGCATTTGCAGTGCAAACACTGGTAAGCAGGCGCCTCGGACCAGGCTGCGCTACGACAATGAAGCTTTATTTCCTCTTGAACCACCTTATGACCTTGATGAAGGTGCACCTACGAATGTTATACGATAAAACTTGCTCAAATCTGCACGTGCATGATTCGGAAATCTGCACAAACCGTACAAATATTTCAGTCCTGACGCATTCAACGCACTTTTATATGCTGATTTTTTGTATAAAGCGGAACGTGCCTAACGCGCAAACAGAAATCGAATCGTAGAACATACTTAATAATTCACTGTATAATGCGGTAAACAGCTTAAACAATTCATTAGTTATTCACGACTCTACAAGGGCGTTACTTTTAACACCTCTGTTAAGCGACGCAATACCAAGGAAAGAGATCCAACGCAGCGAGGCGGCCGGCCGTTGTGGCCGAGCGGTTCTAGTCTCTTCAGTCCGGACCCACGCTGCTGCTACGGTCACAGGTTCGAATCCTGCCTCGGGCATGGATGTGTGTGATGTCCTTAGGTTAGTTAGGTTTAAGTAGTTATAAGTGTAGGGGACTGATGACCTCAGATGGTAAGTCCCATAGTGCTCAGAGCCATTGTACCATTTGAGCACCGCAGCACTGCTGGTGTGCACCTAAAACCGCGCCGCTCTATGCAACAACGGATATGTCACCCTCAGTGTCTGTGCAGTACATCAAAGGAAAAGATTCGTTCGTCAGCGCTCTGTTTGTCGGCTTTCTCGTTTTCCTCATTATTGACGCACGTCGGTGCATACAGGTACATTGCTGCGCATCAACCAACACACTGCTGCAATGTGCTCACTGAAAGAGGTGGGTTTTGTTCCGTTAAACAATGGTTTTACCCGGCAAGGTCATTATTTTCTGCCAGTTTCAGTTTATTAGTTGCACCTTAAGAGCTACAGTAACATGATGTCGAACAAACGGTATGTGTCGTTAACACTTACAGTAAAGATTAATGTAATCAAGGCGAGTGATAAAGACAAAGTCTCTGTGCGCGAAATTATGTTGCGTTTCAAATGCGGTAAAACACAAATTTATGAGACTTTAAGCAACAAGGAAAGGATTCGGGACGAATGGATAAAAGGAAACGGGCAGATGAAAAGTAAGGCGAAGAAGACCGGAAACGAAGAAATTAACGAATTAGTTAAAAAAATGCGTGTCAGTTCCTAAGAGACCAAACTGCTGAGGTCACCGGTCCCTAGACTTACACCCTACTTAAACAAACTTTTGCTAAGAACAACACGCACACACCCATGCCCGTGAGAGGACTCGAACCTCCGGCGGGAGGTGCCGCGTAATCCGTGACATGGCGTTTCAAACCGGACGGCCACTCCGCGCGGCAACGAAATAGTGTGGGAATGGTTCGTATATGCGCGGGCAAAAAACTTACCTTTATCAGGACCCATGTTGCAGAGTGAGGATTTGTGCCTTCAAAATCGCTAGCAATTCGAGGTGAAAAGCGCATCGGCTGAAAAATGTCCAACGAAAGACTCACTGTACTGCTATGTGGAAACATGTTAGGTGAAATGGAGAAGCGACTGGTGTTTGGAAAGGTGGCAAAACCGCGTTGTTTCAAAAACATAGACGTCAGTAACCTTCCAATCACGTGGCGAAGCAATAAAAACGGGTGGATGGTGAGTGTTCTTATGGAAGAAAGGCTGGGCTCTTTCAATGCCAAAATGAAAAATGGAAATCACTAAGTTCTCCTTTTCCTAGACAATGCAACCTGCCACCCTAAAATAACGTTATCAAACGTGAAATTGGTTCCCTCCAGGTTCATCCAGTCCCACACAACCCCTGGACCAGAGTGTTATTTACAAGTGTCATTATAGGCGATTGCTGATGCAGTCTCTTATTCTTAGTGTTGAAGAAGCCGAAAGAGCGTCTCCTTTTGCACGGTCAGTTTCTGTTCTGGATGCAGTAAACTGGATTGGCTTGACAGTAAAGGAAATAAAACCCGAAACTGTCACCAGGTGCTTCAACAAAGTGGAGTTTGGGGCTCAACAACAGGACGCTTCTGTGGCCATCGAAGTTCAAGAAAATGCAAAAGCAGTTGCTGAAATAATGAAAGTGCGAAACATTTCATGTAGTACAGATGATTACATTTGAAGGGATGACTTTCTGTCAGCTCACTTCACTTTCACTTTGACAGAAATCTGCAACACGGAGGACGATAAAGAAGAAACAAAGGAAGAAGAAGAGGAGCAAAGTGATGTCCCTAGAAAAATTAAGAAGCCTGAAGAAGCCATTGCATGCATAAACGGTGTTATGCAATTTGCAGAACACACAATTTTTTCTAACGTGTTGGAACTATTGTATGATGTAAAAAATTGCCTAGAAAATACAATTTTGTACAGGAAATTAAAACAAGTTTCCTTGATATGTGGCGAAGAAAATGAAACGTAAAGCAAATAAACATGGGAGTAATATGTATGTACACTCTTTGACATAAAACTTGACCGGTGGCCGGCCGCTGCAGAGGCTAAGTACGCGCCGATCGCGACATGGGACAAATAAACTGGCCAACTCGCTAATTCTCTAAGTCCGGCTATCTGCACAATCTGGCAACGCTGTAGACTGCGGCACTTCCTGGAGGAAGTCTTGTCCCATGTTAGAGAAGACGTAGACCGTTTATGCCCGTGGTCTAGCGGTAGCATGCGTTGTTTCTATGTACGATGTCTGTGGCTCGAGGCCAGCTGACGTAAAAGTTTTTTTATAGCCTCTTCTCTCTGAATGATGAAGACGTGAATTTAGTGGTAGCGCAGATTCAATCTGTTTAACTTTTTGACACACCGATAACAAAATTTTGTCCAGTAACCATTTTGCGGCAGATTTCTCGCAGGCTGTCCTCCTCTGAACTCCGTATGCGGCAAACCTCCGGGATCCACTTGCTGGCTACAGGCAGCGGCCGTCGCGACAGCAGTGGCGGTGCACTCCCCCGTTCTTTATCGAAATCGCCTGCTACCGCTCATCGCTTTTGATAATTTATAACGCTTTATTATTATTAAATGTTGCTCCACAGAAAATTTCTACGATTTCCATTCTCGCTCGAAAGCAACGGAGATTACTGTATTACATTAATCGGCAAGAGCTGACTACGGCCCGAAATTAATTTTATAGACTGGTACGAAATTAAACCACCTCACCACATTCGATGAATTTATGAATGCTTCATACCTCGTTTCTTTTTCTTTCAAAGTCAATTATTTGTGCAACTTTTGGCAAGTATTCGGATGTTTTGGTCAAGCCAGAGTGAGCGTCTGTGGTGTAAAGTGTATTATAGTTTTTGTTTCATTCCTTATGGTAAGGCTGTGCGATAAACTGTGCGAATACCTTGCAATGCATGCTCTGTAGCAGTACAGGATCACTGCACATTTGGAGTTCCATGTATGGCTTCATGAGGTATTTAACGTTGATCGGAAGTGATTGTTAAGGTCATCAGATTTAAACCAGAACAAGTTATCGTTTTTGAGGTTTCAGAGAACGGAAAGGTATTGCTAACGCCGGTGTCAGAAAACCTCTACAGTTAAATGCTGTTGCAAAAATTTAGACGAGAGGAACTATATTAATCAACATGTTCATTTCATAAACAACCTCCTGACATGTTAGATCTATATGACGAACAAAGCTCAAATTCGTATCGTTGACAGTCGGTTTGAATCTTTTCAGAAACTAGTTTACAGTGAAGCACCTTGGCATTTGCAAAGCAGACATCCGTGATATTAACATAATTTACTAAGTAGAAATTGCATAAAGATTTGTGTGTAAAGGCATTCTTTAGATTTCATATAAGGAATTTTTACTAGCAGTTTGCAACTCCATTAATTAAAATGGAAAATAAAAGGTGTTCAGCTGCTTTCGCCGAGATCGGAACTGCTCTCTCATGAATCACTAACGTCGCAACACATAAGGGAACCGCTGAGCTAACGACACACTGGCGGCAATACGCGGACTACAGTCAATGCAATATTGCCTGATCCTCAAAACGCAACATTAAACACACAAACAGGTGTTACTTATGTGAAGAACGCCGTTCTTTGAGTCCAGAAATTAAATATACTTTCTGTCTCATCTTACAGTGGATTATATCGTATGAGTCTTCGATGCGAAAAACGAATGCCCAGTGAATTTAGCGAAGTAATGCCGGGCTACACCCGAAAGTAAATGCACTATCACAGTGTTGACAAATACTTTCTACGACGCTGCCAATTCTCAGATCTCTTTTGAGGCGCTCTTTAGCAAAATGCTTGTGGTGTCCCCTTCAGAGGGGAGACGCGCGCGCACGTTTGGCTTTTATGCGGCGTTCTCCCCTGGTAGTTTCTGACGACGCCTTGTGGGCTATGTATACATTTGAGGCATTCAACTATCATTAATCCAGAATGATACAAGTTTCAGCTTCCGGCGTGGAAGAAGGCTGTTTACGCCTACATTATATATTTTAAACATAGGTAAATCAAAGCGGATGATTCAGTGTTTCTCATTCAGCATAAAGCATGTGAGATAATTTTCCGTAGCGTTCATAATCATCTCAAAATACAAACGAAGAAAAATACATGGGAAGCTTATCTGGATGGAATATAATGTAAGATATCAAACGCTTTGCACCTCGATGTCGCATGTGCCCGCGTGCAATCTTTTGCAGCATACTTATAGAATGTCATGATTAACACGAGAATAAATAAATATGTTGGTAGAGATGGAAGCAAGAAAAGATGCAGTTAACAAATATTCCATTCCTCATGGCATTCATTCCATTTGAAATTTAAGAAGAGGTAAAGCGGGATATTACTTCTGCTAACGCGAAAGACTCGCCGCACATAACTATAACGAGGAATTCTGCATCTTCATACGTTTCCTCCTTCCAATCTGTATGGTCTATTATATACTTAGTAGCCTGATCATTGTTTCCATAATGTTACCCTCTTGTTCAACCCCTAAACGATGAATAGATTCCAAATGCATGTCTCTGAATGAAACTAGTTGTTCGAATTATTCGTGCGTTGTTGCAACACTCTAACCAGCAGCTGACCCAAGGGTAATTCACGGTCATGGTCCGAAGTTAGCAGCTCTCTGCTACTGTGGCAAAGTCCGTACTACATTTTCGATCCCGCAGCACTAGTTTATCTGGTAACACTGTGTTAAATCAACAGGAGTAGTTGCAGAGTTGTGCCAGAGTATCTGTCCTCCCATTATCAACTTTTGTGTTTCACTTCTCCTGTAGCGTTGACCACGAGGTGCCGAAGTAAAGGAGTGTATTCGGCATGACGTAACATATACGGTAAATGAACGTCTACTGTGCTGGAGTGAAGGTACGTAGATACAGTATACGCATAATTTAAAAAAAAAATTACTGTACTTCTGTGCAAGATGCCTGACATATTTCACGTAGCCCAGTGAGTTTCGTGTAATCCGGAAACTTGGCCAGTTTGGAAAATTCTAGAATCCAGCGTATCACAAAGGGCTTAGGAAAACTATTTCACATTTGCGTATCCTCTCAGATTTACACGAGTTGAAATAGAGAAATCAACTGTCCATTTTTCAAAATTAACTGTTGCATTAAATATCTAAATGGTAACAGGAATATTTGACCTCTCTTTTCTTGTACGTGGCTGTGCGTTACTTAGAGGTAAAATACATGCTGTCGGACAGTTGTCTCTACCTACACTGCTCTAAATTGCATCATATGAGAAACATTTGTTGAACTAAACATTTTATTAAAAATACTTTGGTGACCAACTGAACAACTCAAAATAAATATTCTTCTTAACATAATGTCGTTTCATACTGAACTTAAGCGCGTAATGCCATTGTTACCTGCTACGTGCAATACGGTGGCCGTTGTGGCCGAGCGGTTCTAAGCGCTACAGTCCGGAACAGCGCTGCTGCTACGGTCGCATGTTCGAATCCTGCCTCAGGCATAGATGTGTGTGATGTCCTTAGGTTGGTTACGTTTAAGTAGTTCTAAGTCTACGGGACTGATGACCTCGGATGGTAAGTCCCATAGTGCTAAAGGAAATTTGAACCATTTTTGAATGTGCAGTACACGCTGTTGACTTATTTGACATTGCAGTGCAGTTTCGTACACACGTAAATGAAATAAACAATTTACTGTGAATAATTTGGTAACCACTCAAATCACATAGCATAATTTTTGTCTTTAAAAAAATAACTTTATCCTTTGTTTAAGCATGTGTTCAAAATGAAAGACATTTCTGCATTCGCCGTTGGAAAGAACGATGAACAGATGTAATTACACTGGATGATATTGAAGAGCATACACTGACGATTCGACGACACGTATCGTCTGCCGTAGTTGAGGCTTCGTCTTCCGAGTTCACGATGATGATGATGATGATGTTTGGTTTGTGGGGCGCTCAACTACTCGGTCATCAGCGCCCGTAAAAAGTCCCAATTTTTACTCACTCCAATTTTTTTTTCCCACAGTCCAGTCGAGCCACTGTCACGGATGCTGCTGCTGCTGATGATGATGATATGATGAGGACAATACAAACCCCCAATCCCTTGGCAGAGAAATTCCCCAATCCGGCCGGGAATCGAACCCGGGACCCTGTGATCCAGAAGCAGCAACGCTAGCCACTTTTTTTTCTTCTTCTTCTTTTTCTTCATTTTTGTTCGTTGTTGATCGTTGTATGTCTTGTACCACTAATGCGGATTCATTAGCTTCGTAGCCAGAACAGCTTCTTCGTGTTCTCTGTCAGTTGACGTCTTCTTTCTATCGTCCTTTTGACATCCAAGCAGCCTATCCCCACTAGCGTCTTCATAATTCGTGCAATTGCCTGTCGCATCGGGCATTGGCGATCGAGATAGATAGCCATACACCGCTGTACTGTATTTACGGCACTTCTTTTGCATTGACCATATAAGAGTAGTACCGGGTGATTAAATAGTCAGTATACATTTGAAAAGTTAATAAACCTCGGAATAATGTAGATAGAGAGGTAAAAATTGACACACATGCTTGGAATGATATGGGTTTTTATAAGAACAAAAAAAAACCGATATTGCTAGACGCGTGAAACATCTCTTGCGCGCGTCGTTTGGTGATGATCGTGTGCTCAGCCGCCACTTTCTTCATGCTTGGCCTCCCAGGTCCCCAGACCTCAGCCCGTGCGATTATTGGCTTCGGGGTTACCTGAAGTCGCAAGTGTATTGTGATCGACCGACATCTCTAGGGACGCTCAAAGACAACATCCGACGCCAATGCCTCACCATAACTCCGGTGTAAAAGTGGTGTTCACAAGATTATTCCTCGACTACAGCTATTGTTGAGGAATGATGGTGGACATATTGAGCATCATCTTTGCTTTGTCTTACCTTGTTATGTTAATTATTGCTATTCTGATCAGATGAAGCGCCATCTGTCGGACATTTTTTGAACTTTTGTATTTTTTTTTTTTTTTGGTTCTAATAAAACCCCATGTCATTCCAAGCATGTGTGTCAATTTGTATCTATCTACATTATTCCGTGATTTATTCAGTTTTCAAATTTATACTGACTTTTTGATCACCCGGTATATCCAATTTCTCCTCATTGATGTACATGTCTGCATGCAACGAATGCTGAAGCAGAAATGAGCGACCTGTAGTGCAGAGAAGTAAACAGGTAAATGTTTTACACTCTGTCCCAGTGTAGCACGAGAACTCTGCTTGGCGGTGTTAGCACTGCTGATACCCATTCCGGCTACCGTGATTTCAGATTCTAGGATATTCCTCGAATTTTTTACGACTTGTTTCAACGTCAACGCTAATAAACAATATATCCCAGTAATTGGCTTCTCAAGAACTATTGGATGCAGTTATAAAAGAGATACGGTTCCACTAAAAAAAAAAAAAGGTACTTGCTTCAGCATCTCCGTTGGTACCAGCGCTAAAAACAGTAACAAAAAAAAAATTCACGCTCTAAAATTTGCCAAAAACCGCTTTCGATATGTGTAGCCGTTCACGAAATAACGTCTTATGTGACTCACCCTGTGTATATACAGGGTGTTTCAAAAATTACCGGTATATTTGAAACGGCAATAAAAACTAAACGAGCAGCGATAGAAATACACTGTTTGTTGCAATATGCTTGGGACAACAGTACATTTTCAGGCGGACAAACTTTCGAAATTACAGTAGTTACAATTTTCAACAACAGATGGCGCTGCAAATGATGTGAAAGATATAGAAGACAATGCAGTCTGTGGGTGCGCCATTCTGTACGTCGTCTTTCTGCTGTGAGCGTGTGCTGTTCACAACGTGCAAGTGTGCTGTGGACAACATGGTTTATTCCTTAGAACAGAGGATTTTTCTGGTGTTGGATTTCCACCGCCTAGAACACAGTGTTGTTGCAACAAGACAAAGTTTTCAACGGAGGTTTAATGTAACCAAAGGACCGAAAAGCGATACAATAAAGTATCTGTTTGAAAAATTTCAACGGACTGGGAACGTGACGGATGAACGTGCTGGAAAGGTAGGGCGAACAAGTACGGGAACCACAGTGGGCAACGCGCAGCTAGTGCAGCAGGTGATCCAACAGCGGCCTCGGGTTTCCGTTCGCCGTGTTGCAGCTGCGGTCCAAATGACGCCAACGTCCACGTATCGTCTCATGCGCCAGAGTTTACACCGCTATCCATACAAAATTCAAACGCGGCAACCCCTCAGCTACGCTACCATTCCTGCATGAGAGACATTCGCTAACGATATAGTCCACAGGATTGATGACGGCGATATGCATGTGGGCAGCATTTGGTTTACTGACGAAGCTTATTTTTACGTGGACTTCTACGTCAATAAACAGAACTGGCGCATATGGGGAACCGAAAAGCTCCATGTTGCAGTCCCATCGTCCCTGCATCCTCAAAAAGTACTGGTCTGGGCCGCCATTTCTTCCAAAGGAATCATTGGCCCCTTTTTCAGATCCGAAACGATTACTGCATCACGCTATCTGGACATTCTTCGTCAATTTGTTGCGGTACAAACTGCCTTAGACGACACTGCGAACACCTCGTGGTTTATGCAAGATGGTGCCCGGCCACGTCGCAAGGCCGACGTCTTTAATTTCCTGAATGAATATTTCGATGATCGTGTGATTGCTTTGGGCTATCGGTAACATACAGGAGGCGGTGTGGATTGGCCTCCCTATTCGCCAGACATGAACCCCAGTGACTTCTTTCTGTGGGGACACTTGAAAGACCAGGTGTACCGCCAGAATCCAGAAACAATTGAACAGCTGAAGCAGTACATCTCATCTGCATGTGAAGCCATTCCGCCAGACACGTTATCAAAGGTTTCGGGTAATTTCATTCAGAGACTACGCCATATTATTGCTACGCATGGTGGATATGTGGAAAATATCGTACTATAGAGTTTCCCAGACCGAAGCGCCATCTGTTGTTGACAATTGTAACTACTGTAATTTCGAAAGTTTGTCTGCCTGAAAATGTACTGTTGTCCCAAGCATATTGCAACAAATGGTGTATTTCTATCGCTGCTCGTTTAGTTTGTATTGCCGTTTCAAATATACCGGTCATTTTTGAAACATCCTGTATGTGCAAGATGTTCAAAAAAGTACCGAATACTTTGAGAGGTGGTAGGACTTATCGAAGCAAGAAAAATAAGTCCAATAAACATGGATACAGAACTGCATACTTTCTGAGATAAGTCCAACAAACATGGATCCAGAAACTCACATTTTCTGTGATAAACACGTGCTTACAGTAGGTGATCAACATGGCGTCCATTCATGACAGTGCACCACACTGCCCTCCGGTGTAAGCAATAACGTACCCTTTGAAGTATACTCAGTTGTTGTTGTACTGCTGGCACGCATTGAAGATGGGACCCTGTAGTGTGCACACATTGTTGATTGTCATGTTGTAGATCAAGTCTGTTGTGTTAGCTGAAGAGCCAACACCATGTTACTAGTGGGGGCCGAAATGCACACGTTTTAGCTCACGCAGGCTGGCGTGAGGAGGGAAGGACTCTACTGACGTGAGGTGTGGAACATGACAAGGAATTAGAATTCAGAAAGCGGACGTAATTAGTTTGATACTTAACTTTAATCCATTAATGATGAACGTCGCTCTTGTCGGTACATGATTCACAATATTATCTGTTCAGAATACATTCATAGTAACTGAATATGGCAGCTTGCTAGGTCGTAGCAAGTGACGTAGCTGAAGGCTGTGCTAAACTGTCGTCTCTGCAAATGAGAGCGTATGTAGGCAGTGAACCATCGCTAGCAAAGTCGGCTGTACAACTGGGGCGAGTGCTAGGGAGTCTCTCTAGACTAGACCTGCCGTGTGGCGGCGCTCGATCTGCAATCACTGATAGTGGCGACACGCGGGTCCGACGTATACTAACGGACCGGGCCGATTTAAAGGCTACCACCTAGCAAGTGTGGTGTCTGGCGGTGACACCACAAAGTCCTTCAAGTGTCCCCGTAACCAAAAGCCTAGGGGACTAAGGCCTGGGGAAAGAGCAGGCCAAATTGTGCCTCCTCCCCCACCTCCCCACCCAATCCAGCGCTCTCGAAATGATGTCTGAATGTCTGCGTCAGATGTTTGCGCACGTTGTGACGAAAGTGTCCTGGTGCACCATTGTATTCGTTGCTGCAGTGGCATAGCCTCCAGCAAGGAAGGCAATACATTAATGAGAAAGGCCAGATAACATGCAACAGTTAACCTTCGTGGTAAGATGTATGGCCTTATTAATTTATCGCCAAGTACACTTGCCCATACTTTCATTGGGAACCGGTGTTGATGTTCTCTTTCCTGAATTGCTTGGGGATTTACATCTGCCCATACATGCTTGTTATAGAAATTCACAACACCATCTCTTTTGAATCCTCTCTCATCGGTAAATAAAATGTTGGATGTGAAGAGTGTATCTACGGCACACTTCTGCTACAGCCACTGGCAGAACGACTGTCTGCCATGATGATTCTGTGGCCTTAGTACCTGAACACGCTGTAGATGCTACGGGTACACCAAATATTCATGAAGTACTGCCTCAGATAAGAGAATGAGACATGCCTTCTGCTGCTGCTAATCATCACACACTGGTCCCAGGGGTTTCTTCCACCAAACATAGTACACAGTCCCCGATGTCACCAGGCGTGTGAACTGTGCAGTCCCTTCCGCTGTCGTCTTCTGAGGTGCAAGGTGACCTGTGTCCTCCAGACGCTGGAAAAGTCTGCCAAACAGCTTAACAGAGGGCACTCTGCGCTGCGAATATTTTTCAGTGTAGAGGCCATGGGCTCACAGGCTACGTCCACTTCCTAAACCATAACAGAATATCATATCTGCCATTTCACTTGTCAAGTAGTAGGCTTCCATTGTTAACGAGTGGTGGAAGAAAACAAATGCAAATGTACTACACCATTTGTATGTACAAACAGCGCAATAACGGTAAACACATAAATGAATCCACGTTTGAAAGAAGGTAAAACACCATGATACGTACCAAGGGTTGACAGTACTCCACAATAAGGCGAAAGCCAACTTACCCCACAACACTGCTCTAACCACACAACTGACTGTAGACCACCTAATGGTAGGTAGAGTACTGTGAGTACGACATTATAATACCCTGCTTGCACACTTTATGGAGCGCCAATGCAAGAGCTGTGATAATATCCATACCCAAGCATCGCACAGCCCTTCCTATAAACACGCATTTATCTCAGAAAGCATGCGTTTCCAGACTCATGTCGCATGTTTGTTGGACATATTTTTCTTATTTCATTGAGTACTACCACCTCTCAACATACGGAGAACGTAATAGGAAAAATATGGTCTGAAGAACGGAAGAGAGAACACAATGAACGTATGAAAAGAATTTGGGAAGAATGAAGAAAGAAGAGGAAATCATGACTACTCAAGTTCAATCGCTCTCTTAAAAGGGAATAATCGAAAATAATAATAATATATATGTTTGTGTAGGAGAGACATCACGTTCCACATTCCCTTAGAAATAAAAGCATTATACAGATGGAGTAACTGCAATATGCAGTGGAGAGGGGTTAGGTACATAATATAGCGACTAGATATAGGAGAGGAAATGACATCATAGTGCTTGAATAGTGGAATGACGCTTCATTCTAGAGAGATATGGTGACAAGACTAAATTGTCATATTCCTACTGGTTCTATGTGCATGAGAAAACGGTAATGCTATTTACAGTTCACGTAATACATACAAAATACACTATTTTTCAAATTACCTGGCAGTATTATTACAACACGGTCCCAGGTATGCTGGCTACATAGGAATATAGGGTGATAGAAAGTTGCTGACATGCACTATGTCCTCTTACCGCCAGTCATTTTATTACTGTGGCATGTGATTTGTAAGATACCCTTTATTTGTATTCTGAATGCTGTGGTATTCTCTCCCAATACAAGTAAGCTGCAAGTCATATATATTTGGAACCCTAAAATGTTTGTATCATTAAAAAGTGGCATGATTCCATAAACGAAAAGCGATCTCATGGATCATATGTTGATGCTATTACAGATAAAATCACGAGACGTTCGCTAAAAGAGGATAAAACGGTTCTGTGCTCGAGATGGGTAGCATATATATTGTCCACACGATTGAGATTAACAAGTTATGCTATTGCTCAGTGTTTATCTAATTTTTGCCACAGTATATGATAAATTTAACAATTTGTTTCGTTTGTTCTCTCTGGCAGTATCAGTGGTGGGCAATTACAGCTTTTGACACATAAGCATTTACCTATTTGGGAGGAGAGCGAGTGCGCATTGGAAGAAGATAGCCAGTGATGATGTAAGTGGGAATATCATATGTATCGAATTGCTGCTGTGTGGAACGTTAGGCCCATCATTGCTAATTCTTCGGGGCCACCAGCTATCATTATCTGTCAGCCAGGGAGCGCCTATCAATGTCCATTAGTTTTAATGTTTAACATTTTACTACCATACATTATTAGTCTATTTTTTAAATAATCAAATACACTCTTTCTGTAAAGTGGAATTTTTAAAAAAGTTCTAGAAACACATTTTAGGCACTGTCTACACTCCTGGAAATGGAAAAAAGAACACATTGACACCGGTGTGTCAGACCCACCATACTTGCTCCGGACACTGCGAGAGGGCTGTACAAGCAATGATCACACGTACGGCACAGCGGACACACCAGGAACCGCGGTGTTGGTCGTCGAATGGCACTAGCTGCGCAGCATTTGTGCACCGCCGCCGTCAGTGTCAGCCAGTTTGCCGTGGCATACGGAGCTCCATCGCAGTCTTTAACACTGGTAGCATGCCGCGACAGCGTGGACGTGAACCGTATGTGCAGTTGACGGACTTTGAGCGAGGGCGTATAGTGGGCATGCAAGAGGCCGGGTGGACGTACCGCCGAATTGCTCAACACGTGGGGCGTGAGGTCTCCACAGTACATCGATGTTGTCGCCAGTGGTCGGCGGAAGGTGCACGTGCCCGTCGACCCAGGACCGGACCGCAGCGACGCACGGATGCACGCCAAGACCGTACGATCCTACGCAGTGCCGTAGGGGACTGCACCGCCACTTCCCAGCAAATTAGGGACACTGTTGCTCCTGGGGTATCGGCGAGGACCATTCGCAACCGTCTCCATGAAGCTGGGCTACGGTCCCGCACACCGTTAGGCCGTCTTCCGCTCACGCCCCAACATCGTGCAGCCCGCCTCCAGTGGTGTCACGACAGGCGTGAATGTAGGGACGAATGGAGACGTGTCGTCTTCAGCGATGAGAGTCGCTTCTGCGTTGGTGCCAATGATGGTCGTATGCGTGTTTGGCGCCGTGCAGGTGAGCGCCACAATCAGGACTGCATACGACCGAGGCACACAGGGCCAACACCCGGCATCATGGTGTGGGGAGCGATCTCCTACACTGGCCGTACACCTCTGGTGATCGTCGAGGGGACACTGAATAGTGCATGGTACATCCAAACCGTCATCGAACCCATTGTTCTACCATTCCTAGACCGGCGAGGGAACTTGCTGTTCCAACAAGACAATGCACGTCCGCATGTATCCCGTGCCACCCAACGTGCTCTAGAAGGTGTAAGTCAACTACCCTGGCCAGCGAGATCTCCGGATCTGTCCCCCATTGAGCATGTTTGGGACTGGATGAAGCGTCGTCTCACGCGGTCTGCACGTCCAGCACGAACGCTGGTCCAACTGAGGCGCCAGGTGGAAATGGCATGGCAAGCCGTTCCACAGGACTACATCCAGCATCTCTACGATCGTCTCCAGGGGAGAATAGCAGCCTGCATTGCTGTGAAAGGTGGATATACACTGTACTAGTGCCGACATTGTGCATGCTCTGTTGCCTGTGTCTATGTGCCTGTGGTTCTGTCAGTGTGATCATGTGATGTATCTGACCCCAGGAATGTGTCAATAAAGTTTCCCCTTCCTGGGACAATGAATTCACGGTGTTCTTATTTCAATTTCCAGGAGTGTACAACACACGATGGTTCGTAAAGCTGTTACTGCACATGAAATGAAATGATCATATGGCATTGTTGGCCGGGAGGCCTCATTCAGGGCAGTTCAGCCGCCGTATTGCAAGTACTTCTTAGGTGACCCCACATCGGCGGCTTGCGAGTCAATGACGATGAAAATGATGATGGACACACAACACCCAGTCTCCTGCGGGAATTGAATTCGGGCCCCCTGTGTGGTAGGCAGTAACGCTACTGCTATGCTACGGAGGCAGACACTGCACATCACTAAGCTTTGTTTGACAGGTGAGGATCTAATGCAAACTATTATCTGTCTGTCTATAGTTTTAATTATTTAACATGGAAATCCATTACACAAACTCATACTGTTGGTTATTAAATAATGTATTCTTTGGCGTTTACTACAGAGCCTGCTTAAACATACTGAGGACCAAAGTCTAAGTTGTCTGTATTATTTTGTCATAATACTCGTCTTAGTTCTACTTAAAACGAAATCAAAGTCATCCATACATTATGATGACCCTGCAGTCTGGGATATAATTACCACATTCTTCCACACAGTTATGGGGGTGAGGCTGTACTGTTCAGATGGGAGCGGCGCCTCACATCTTATAGTAATTGGGACTCATACTTTAATAAATATATGTCGCCAAATTCCCTCCCTTTCTGTGCGATTAGGTGTGCAGAGTAAGACTACACACACAAGAAACCCATACATGTTGCTTGTCATTGCTGTATCAACTCCCGCAACCTTCCTCTGGACATGGGGTATCAACATTATAGCGCACACAAAATAGTGTAATTGGGCTAGGAGTTTACACTTGGATTGCAAGGACATTCAGCTTCATTTGATTGGACGTGTCATCATCATGGTATTTACGCAGCAGGTTTTGGTACTGGTACAAATAATCATCACCAAAAACCATTGTCTGTTGGTAGACATTCTGATCACATTGTTATGCTAAATTGCAAACCAGTGTTTGTCCTACACATACACAAACGATAAAGCTGACTCACATGGGATCTAAACCAGCATCTTTCAAAGAATTGCAGTAAATAATTGGGAGCAATAATTGATTATAAAACTATGCTCTGTATGTCTATAGTTTTAATTGTTTAATGTGGGGATCGATAGCACAAACTACCATACAGTGATGACGACATTTCAGTTGTAGACTGTATCTTGGAAGAATTCTATTTTGCATTTCTAGGTAACTGTCTATTCATCATGTGCAAATTAAGTTCAAAATCAGTGTGCAATGCATACGGATTACAATAATGTGGGTTGTAAGGTAGCAGAATAAATGACGGTCAGTTTCGCACCTTACATACGAACTTCATACTTTGCAATGGGAAGGTAAATATGACACCTAACTTAATTTGGCGGTAATGGACAAGTTTGTCTATCAGTATGTAATGCAAAAAGGGATGACACTCAATTAACGGTACTAACACACCAATCCTATATAATGCATGTCTATGAGCAGGAGGTGGAACAAGCAGCGAGAGAAAATGTTTTGGTTTGGCAGCAAGGGCGGGCAGAGGCGAATGCCGTGCCACAGGGGGTACCACAGAAACCACTTAAGGGGCCTTCCAGGCGAGAGTCAACGACCGACCGACCAGATGACTCAGACGGGAGATAGAGTAATGGGCCAGGCCACCAGGAGGAGGACAGAGAAAGCTTTAGAAAACTGTGTTTCAGAATTCCAAATGGACACAAACAAAAGCAGTGACGCATTTGATCACGTGAACTGTGAGTGGAACAAACGTGATAGACACATGTAACTTTTTAAGCGTCTGGGGCGAGCACATAACGTCCGATTGGCAGAAAACGCACTGGGAAGTAGTAAAATACCGAGATTTCGACACAGTTTAATGGTAGGACCCTTGCAATTGGTAGAGAGAGTTTCCACAAAACAAGAGGAACGCTCCTATTGGTCGAAAAAACCCGTGACGTGGAGAACGAAAGAACCCAGGTGGGGAGACAGTTCGGCTATGAGAAAGACAAGATGGAAATTTTCAGGGTTTCTTCTCTAAACTGCAGAATGGGGCGCATAATGCCCTGTACGACACGGAGGAGAAATTTGTGTGAACACTGCGTTCATAGCGGCTGACATCCAGTTAGAAATTAGCTGTGGAGAAACGGACCAGCCAGCTAGTTAACTGTTCTTGCGAGAACTGAAAGGGCATTATGATATACATGCTGCTCCAGTCATGCTCGTGTATATCGCCACAGTCTGAGACTAGGGATGAGTTCATATTTTCTCACATATCGATAAACATAGGGAGAGTTTCTGCTGGAAAATTCAGCAAACGTTTAATTAGTTTTATAGGAATTTTAGAGGGTGCGAGCAGCCAGGTAGATGACAGCTCATTTCAGATAAGGTAAATATCGTGTGCAGAGGCGTAAACTTGTTGGTTGACCAGCTTGTGTCCACTGTAAACTCGAGCGACCTTGGGTGATCTTTTTCTCAACTTGCCACAAAACTTATCTTCCTCCGCAGACTTGATTGTCATCCTAAAAATAGTACCAAACTTTGAACCAGAATCGGATGATTTATTATAGTACTGGCCAACATTATAATCGTAAGAATAATTTTGTTATGAAAATTCTAGTTAAAATTTAATATTGTTGTGTTTAGGTTTATTTAACTTTCTGAGAGTTAAAATTTAATACTGTTGTGTTTAGGATTAGTTCACCTTCAGAGGCCGAAATGCGTCATTTCGACAACTGTCTTAAAATTGTCACACTGTAAACTGTGTAAAAGCGTGTATTTCCGTGACAAGATTGCAATGTCATTACAGCTTACACTCTTGTTTTCAGTCATAAAATAAGAAACCACCTAACCATAACCTGACAGGGTGTAACGGGACACTTGTTGATGGTGGGACTAGGTGGATGACTAGCTGTTTGCCTGTGTGTAAATCGATTTGTTAACCAAGTTACCGTAGTCGGATACCTACTACACAGCCAAGACAGGGTAGTATAAGATTCCGGATAACATGTTTATCAGTATTACTTACACTCACTCCCATGTGTGGCAAAAGCTCCACCCACTCAGAGGATATTGCTAGTGTTAAGAGTATGGAACAATCTATTGATAGCCATTGTCTTCATGCCAGCAAATCTGAAAATACGAAGGATGGCCAAACTTCTCTGTAACAAAGGAGAGGCGTGACAGACTGTCTTGCTGGCGAAAATGTAGAATAAATTTGGTCTTCCTGCGAACCACTCTGTCGAGCAGACTTAAGCTATTACCTATTAAATATATGTAGTTATGCAGCTTGCCTACTGAGAAGAAACACAAGCTTATAAGTTGATCACATGATCATGACGTCACTTTCGATCATTACACCTAAAAAATTAGAATACACATTCACACTATGGATAAAAAACCGCGATTGGCTGGTTTGTGAGCTTTTCGATTTATGTGTTAGATGCTGCTCTAATGCTACAACAGATAACATTATACTCCTTGGAAGTGTGTCACAGATAGGCCATGCTACGCTAATGTCAATATGCTGTCATAAAATATCCATGATTACCCATCATGATCTATCTATATTACTTATCCTCCACAGAAGCCTATTTCGCTGGGGTAGCCACTCCACAGTTTACACTTGAATATGTCTGAACAACTGACAGACTGAAACACTTGCTAATTCTGTGCACTTGTTGCAAATTTCTTTGAGGGTTTTTAATGTTGCATGAACTCTTTCCCACTATTTGCTTATGAGCTCATTATGCAATCATGATGATTCTTCTGGTTATGGGTCCTATGCTGTACTGCTTTCTAAGGTAGACTAACAAAATACTAAGTCAATCCTCATAATGTTTGGGCTCATCAGTGTATATCTCAAGAAACGTGTACACAGTCATCGTCATTGAAACAGACTCTGCAACACCATATCTCTAATACTCTATTGATTTATTTTGCTTTTGTTTTATTTAATGTTACATCTTTGAGCTTATGTAAATATGTTTGATTGAATCGATAACACAAAATTGTATACTCCTTTCTTTGTAAAAACTTTGGATGTCATGGTTTGATTCTATGCAATGTAGTGTATCTGTCAATTAAATTCTTTGTCTCAATTGAAGGGAAAAAACTTACTGTATACATTTGGAATTTGGGTGAATAATATTTCTGTTGAAATACTAATATGTGCAAATGTTCAGTTTTATTTAAAATGTTTGTTTGCTGTTATGTAAACTGCTGACCTTCACTTAGGAATCTTAGTTGTTCTGTGTATAAGAGGTAGTGTGGTTCCTCTCGGGAATGGAACTTAATAGTGCGCGCAAATTGTGGTTGGCATAGGTAGAAAAGGTGGAACAAAGAGTTAGTCAGAGACGAGCTACCAAACTGTGCACTGCCCATGTAAAAGTTGTATATTGTGCTGGTTCCAAGAGAGGCTTTTTCTGCCACTTTCCAATGCCTCGGATGCATGGATAAATAGCTGGAACGATTCTGGAATTGGTATTCATCATTGCCACCAAGAAGGGACAGAGTCCAGCAATTCTACCTGCAAATCCACCTACCAACATGCAGTTGCCACCACATTGCGCAATCACTGTAAAGGAATACTATAATAATGTACAGTGAAGGTCCTGCGTATTGGATGTATTAGTGTGCTCAAATATAAGGTAACTTGTAATTGAATTTATGTACCTACCTTGATTTTTCCCTATCACAACACCTCTCAGGTTCCTCTCCGTTTGAACTAAAGTGATTACCCAGTGTCCTTACTGAAAGAACATTAAAGCCCAGTGTTTTGCTAATTAGTGCCTCTTGAACATAAAAAAAGGAAAGTTAAAGTTAATGTGGCAAGAGAGTGAGTTAAAGCAAATGATGCTTGCTGAAAATAATTTTGCTATTAAAACTGCTTATTAATATGTTGTTGCCAACTTCAAAATTACAAGTTCTTAAGACTGAGGCTTATAAAGTTTTGCTTAGTAAACGATTACATTGCTGGCTGTTGTAAATCGTAGAATGTGAGTCAGTATTTTACAAATTTGTTAATTTTGTGTCTCACTGTAGTAAAAGTTGAAAACTGCAGTTGTGGAAAGTTATATACTCATGCTTATTAAGCACTTGTTTCTTTTGGGTATTAAAAGTGCATATTAATTTTGTAACAGGATCCATAGTCTGCCTATTGTGCTCATACTGCTCAACGATTAATAGAAAGACAACATCTATGAAAACAGTAACTTCTTTATTCAAAAGACAATGAAAAGTAATCTGTTAGTGGATTACATTTAACTTTCAATCTAAATAGAAAAGTATTTAGCTGAGAGAGACTTAACCTGTGACCAGTTCATAATTTTGCAGTAAACTACATTTATAATGTTATGTCAACTAGGAAAGTGTTTGAAAAATAATACTTAACCTACGTCCAAATGAATGATTCTGCAGTGAATATTAATAGTAATGTTACAAAGACCATTCAGTTTGAATAAGCCCTGAAAGTAATAGTGTGTTTCGTTATCTGTTATATTTATGCAAATAGTTTGTTCTGCTCTGTCAGCTCAAATCTTACCATGAACATATGCAAGTGTCAGAGTTCACTGCACTCGCGCGTAGAAAAGTATAGGTTGTGTTTATCCGTTGAAGTTACTATACCTACTTTCTTAAACAAGAGCGTTAGTCTTTCTCTTGCCTAATTAGGCTGGCGACCGTTTTCCATGTTCTTTGAACAGTGTAGATAGGTAAAATATTGTTTGTACTGTTGAAATATTTATGTAATTCTGACTCTTATTTCCGATAAGCCACCCCTGTTAGGTACAACACGGTCAACATAACAAAATTCCTCTCAGAGGGTAACATTGCTCTGTTGCGTTATACCATAATTGCTTTAACAAGACAGCTTTATTTCACAACCTGCCTCCAACTTTAGGGTTATGGTAAAGTCGTAGCAGATGGTAGTGTTATAACCCTACAGGGACTTTGACTTCTGTTATCAATTAGATCTATTGTAACTATTCCCTTCTGGTTCCTAATTACCCAACCATGTACATTGAAGGTGCCTCACCCCAACGTCCGGTCACTGGTTCTAAAGCAGTTTGTATTTGCTATTACTTACAGCACTATTTCTAATGCTTTAGCAGATGTTTTACTAATCCATTCCTTCTTTTGTCATGGATTTTCAATACAACCCTTTCTTTATTGATTCTTCCCAATAGTTCATCCTTCAATGCTATATAGGTTCACTTAATTTTTAGCAGTCTTCTTTACAGTCATATTTGAAATGCTTCCAGTTTCCTCTTAAACAGTTTCCCTGAATCTTATATTTAACTGTTTCAGAAAATTCATAGCTGTATTTCACACTGGTGAAGTACAGGTGTAGAAGAAAACACCTGTCTGTTTATGTCGTATCCTTTGTTTTAGCTGTTTTCTGTAGGTAGCAGAAAATTCATAGCTGTATTCTACAATGGTATAATCGAAAGGAAGGCACTGCTAGGGTCTCAGCGGTAAGTATTTGCAGTGGCCATGCTCAAATTTGTTGTGATAGGGACCTGCCTTCAGTCATGTAGGGGAATAAGGCAATGCAGCAAGAGGAAATTTAGCTTCCCATCGAGGCGGACTGGGGTCTTACACCATGATATTTGAACATCTTTCAGCCCCTGCAATAGGATTTCAAAGGTAGTTAGCTTGCCCACCTCACCATGGTTTGGGAATCTGTAAGGAGGCGTATTGGTGCAACAGTTCTTTCTATTTCTACTGCATCAAAAGTTATGCATTATAATTCATCAGTTTTATGATTGGGGGAGGGGAATCATTAATTTTATTCCTTGAAGTTGAACACTGAGGCTTCTGCTGTTTCTCATATATGTTAATGTTCTTTCATTTAATACACATCACCAGAATGAGACAAGTATTACAGTCAAATCCAACAAGCGAAGGCTAATAGGAGAAGCTGCAAAACCCATATTTAGCAAGATTGTTAACATATTTTCTGCAAATAATCTTCTCTATATTCTAATAAAATGATATGTACTCAATTCTGTACATCAAAGAGTACAACAACAGTGATGCATATAAAGAAAGGGGAGGAATCTTCGGGTTCACATACTAGTGAGAATTTAAATTGGAAAACATCCTATTATAGCGCTTGTTAAACAACTTAATGCAGTCAGTTCTACCCTTCCTGTTATTGCAAGCCTTGAGAATAGGCAACTCAGTAAGTTAACATACTTGCTTATTTTCATTCAGTAATGTCATGTGGAACTGTACTCTTGGCAAATTAATATCTAAGAGGAAAAGTCTTCCTTCTGCAAAATCATGTCATAAGATTAATATGTGGTGCCCCTCTCATACATCTTGTAATCACTGTTTGATGAGTTTAGTATTTTAACTGCAGCATCCCAGTAAATATTTTCTCTGATAAAATATTTTGTAAACAAGTCATTAGAGTTCAGAAGAATACTAGAGGAAATAATGACTTTCTTTGTTCTTCATGAAAATAAACTTTACCTCACAAACGATTCAATGATGCTTCTGTCAAAAATAATTCATCACTTACCCAGCAATACTAAAATGTATGATAGACAGCTAAAGTAGATCTTAACGTAAGGCAACAAACTTGCAGTACATTTACTGTGAAACTGTTATTATCCAGAATAACGAGCTGAAGACCAGTTTACAGTCGCAGCACCATCGTATTCGCACCCAAGCATCAGAAAGGAGCAGTAGTAACAGTGTACAGTGCAGCATTACTACATGTGGTACACTGTGACACATTGTATGTCTGTACCTCAATGCCTTTGCATGGTGACTAGATCTGCAGAAACCACTGATGTCACCTTGCGTTTCATTCAGTGACAAATAATTAAGCTTTGCGTATGTTATGTAACATTTCAACGAACTTAAACCACGTGGCATTTAGCAGTTTGGTTAGAAGAAAGCACCAGTCAGAAAAATAAATTATTAAAGCAGTATTGCATCACAAATAATGACGTCACCCAAGAAGATATATCCCTAGAGAGGGGTGTGAAGCAGAACAGCTGGTGCCAGAGAGGAGCTGTGGGAAGTTGAAGACAAGAGGAAGCTGGTTGCTGGACATCATGTATGAACAGTGGAGAGTTAGGTCGAATGGAGTTAAGGAATAGGGAGACGATTAACTGTTCTGAGACTGAATACTGAATATTGGATATAAAAGTACTCGAACAAGTTTATTTTCTACAAGGGTTAATATACTGAAAACATGTGATGTAATAGATAATAATAGTACATACTAATAGTTTGTGTGATAATATAGCAGAAAAAATATCAAGTGATAAGGCAAAAGGAATAAGTGTAGCTCTCTAGTTGCCTACAAGTTTAATTCAAGAAAGGATCGACGCACTTCTTTGCAGATAAACTCTTCTTTAGGAACCAAAGAACAGGTTTTTTTTTTTTTTTTTTTTTTTTTTTTTTTTTTTTTTTTTTACTTGGATAGCAGCATAGCTCTTCAGATGACAGATGAACAAGACACCTTCAAGAGAACAACTTCGGAATCCCAGTGTCGTTTACATGGCGCAGAATCACTAAATAGCATTTCTTACAGTCAAATTTCATTTATAAATGCAATGATATTCAATAACACGGACAGGTATATAAATTTCATTATTCATAAGCATTGAAAGTGACAAACAGATGACGGTAGGAATGTTATGCCTATCTAACCTGTCCAGTGGGCACATTCTACTTGGGTTACTGTAACTGACAAAAAAGAAAGCATATTTAGCAAAAGGGCACTTTGTACATAGTTGGTTCAGCTTGCCAGGATAATAAATAATCATCCACGATATATGTGGCACCACCCTTTGCCACGATCCGGTACAGAGGAAACACTCTGACTATCAATTACAAATTGATTTAGATTAGCTGATAAAAGTAAACCTAAATAGAAGTACTTGAAGTAGTGTCAGATAGATAAGTACATGTAGACGTCCCCAACGTTCGTAGTCACAGAATTCAGCCCCATAAAGAGAGTATGTCGTCAACAAATAATAACTGGCAGAAAACAGGGGTGAATAATGCAGGTGATGAGTAATTATGACAAAACGAATCTTAGTTAATACACTCCTGGAAATTGAAATAAGAACACCGTGAATTCATTGTCCCAGGAAGGGGAAACTTTATTGACACATTCCTGGGGTCAGATACATCACATGATCACACTGACAGAACCACAGGCACATAGACACAGGCAACAGAGCATGCACAATGTCGGCACTAGTACAGTGTATATCCACCTTTCGCAGCAATGCAGGCTGCTATTCTCCCATGGAGACGATCGTAGAGATGCTGGATGTAGTCCTGTGGAACGGCTTGCCATGCCATTTCCACCTGGCGCCTCAGTTGGACCAGCGTTCGTGCTGGACGTGCAGACCGCGTGAGACGACGCTTCATCCAGTCCCAAACATGCTCAATAGGGGACAGATCCGGAGATCTTGCTGGCCAGGGTAGTTGACTTACACCTTCTAGAGCACGTTGGGTGGCACGGGATACATGCGGACGTGCATTGTCCTGTTGGAACAGCAAGTTCCCTTGCCGGTCTAGGAATGGTAGAACGATGGTTTCGATGACGGTTTGGATGTAGCGTGCACTATTCAGTGTCCCCTCGACGATCACCAGAGGTGTACGGCCAGTGTAGGAGATCGCTCCCCACACCATGATGCCGGGTGTTGGCCCTGTGTGCCTCGGTCGTATGCAGTCCTGATTGTGGCGCTCACCTGCACGGCGCCAAACACGCATACGACCATCATTGGCACCAACGCAGAAGCGACTCTCATCGCTGAAGACGACACGTCTCCATTCGTCCCTCCATTCACGCCTGTCGCGACACCACTGGAGGCGGGCTGCACGATGTTGGGGCGTGAGCGGAAGACGGCCTAACGGTGTGCGGGACCATAGCCCAGCTTCATGGAGACGGTTGCGAATGGTCCTCGCCGATACCCCAGGAGCAACAGTGTCCCTAATTTGCTGGGAAGTGGCGGTGCGGTCCCCTACGGCACTGCGTAGGATCCTACGGTCTTGGCGTGCATCCGTGCGTCGCTGCGGTCCGGTCCCAGGTCGACGGGCACGTGCACCTTCCGCCGACCACTGGCGACAACATCGATGTACTGTGGAGACCTCACGCCCCACGTGTTGAGCAATTCGGCGGTACGTCCACCCGGCTTCCCGCATGCCCACTATACGCCCTCGCTCAAAGTCCGTCAACTGCACATACGGTTCACGTCCACGCTGTCGCGGCGTGCTACCAGTGTTAAAGACTGCGATGGAGCTCCGTATGCCACGGCAAACTGGCTGACACTGACGGCGGCGGTGCACAAATGCTGCACAGCTAGCGCCATTCGACGGCCAACACCGCGGTTCCTGGTGTGTCCGCTGTGCCGTGCGTGTGATCATTGCTTGTATAGCCCTCTCTCAGTGTCCGGAGCAAGTATGGTGGGTCTGACACACCGGTGTCAATGTGTTATTTTTTCCATTTCCAGGGGTGTATAATAAGTATGGTTTAAAGGTAACAGAAGAAGCACAAAATGGGATACCATCACTGGAATTTCTGTCTGAGAACCATAAACCAGTAACGAGCCACATTACTACAAAGAAAAACTCTCTCAGATGGATAAAATTATGCAAGATTAAAAATCTTGAAAGTAGTCTACTGGGGTACACTTGTGTGTGGTACCCAAATATGATAATAACACTAATCATCATCGTCATCATTTAAGACTGATTATGCCTTTCAGCGTTCAGTCTGGAGCACAGCCCCCCTTATAAAATTCCTCCATAATCCCCTATTCAGTGCTAACGTTGGTGCCTCTTCTGATGTTAAACCTATTACTTCAAAATCATTCTTAACCGAATCCAGGTACCTTCTCCTTGGTCTGCTCCGACTCCTCCTACCCTCTACTGCTGAACCCATTAGTCTCTTGGGTAACCTTGCTTCTCCCATGCGTGTAACATGACCCCACCATCTAAGCCTGATCGCCCTGACTGTTACATCTATAGAGTTCATTACCAGTTATTCTTTGATTTCCTCATTGTAGACACCCTCCAGCCATTGTTCCCATCTACTAGTACCTGCAATCATCCTACCTACTTTCATATCCGTAACCTCAACCTTGTTGATAAGGTAACCTGAATCCACCCAGCTTTCGCTCCCATACAACAAAGATTGAACGGTGCACAGATAACTTAGTCTTGGTACTGACTTCCTTCTTGCAGAAAAGAGTAATCTAAACTAAAATGAAACTATTATATTATAAACGATATACGTCTCTGATAGGCTTTATAAAGCGGATCAGTGACAGTGCACGACCGCAGAGCCAAAGATACTGCTCGTGGTCTGAGATTGTAGTGTTGGAGTAAGAGAGAGCTTGGCGCGGAGCAGTGGATATCTGTGAGCGAAAGAGGATGGCGTAGGCAGTTTTTGTGGTATGCTTTGTGAAGCAACCAAGTGTTAGATTATAATGTAGAAATCATGAGTACATGTATTACTGGAAATGGAGACGTGGAAGCAGAAGTCTCCTCGCATGCAAGGTAAAGATGTTAAATATTTATGATTTTCGTTTTGCCAGCGCGTTAGTGCACGTGAGTTGGCTGATAATTGTCAACTGTTGAGTATGCCCAGAATGTATGTAAACAGATTTGATGTAAAAGCTAGTTGGATATTTCCCTTTTGTAATGTTTCTAAGGTTTGTTAACACAGGTATATGTAATCACAATTTTTTTAAAGAACTTTACAATCTGGAAACAAGAAGTTAATGAAGTTGTTGAGCCTACATGTACATTCATGTGCAAAGAGATTGTAGATGAAAGACTAACCTATTAAAAACTTTATAAGACTACAAAACTTTATTTAAGTCACTTACTGAAAACTAATAAGAACCGAGAATGAACATCAGATGTTAGGGGACCCAGTTTATAAAGGCAAACCTAGGAACCAGAAGAAGGGTTAATGAACTGCCTAACATAACTTCAGTGCCCTGATATAACAATACACGAAATATGCTATACTTGGTTGTCTGTAGGGTAAAGCACAAGAGGAGATCGGCTGTATATCATAGCTCGTTGCATCAATGGGAATGTTGGAAATATATTCATTTTTGGTGCCTTATTTCCTCACTATT
This sequence comes from Schistocerca gregaria, assembly GCF_023897955.1. Lineage (NCBI taxonomy): Eukaryota > Metazoa > Arthropoda > Insecta > Orthoptera > Acrididae > Schistocerca > Schistocerca gregaria. Next base: position 87,491,023 of record NC_064924.1, on the reverse strand, counting down.
TATATTTCGTTGTATTAGTAGTGATACTAGAAATACTGTGAAGCTGATTCCTGCATGTGGTGCCCCTGCATAGGTACTTGGAATAGATTTTCCAGTACTGAACCGAGCATCAGCACTCCAGAAGTACGAGTACAAGCAAATGATGCCGTCTGTTGTACATAGGCCTTTCTTAAGGCCAAAGTTAGCTATACTGACTTCTAATGTAGAGGGACTGTCATCTCTCAAACAAGAGCTTTAGGATGAACTTTGTCAAACTAACTGTTGCGATGTTCTGTGCCTACAAGAAACCCACAGAGATGATCAAATGTGTCGCCGCAAAATACCTAGAATGAGACTTGTTGCTGAAAGACCTCATAAACAATACGGAAGTGCCTTATTTGTACGACCCGACCTCCACATTGTGTCTACATCCATCTCTGAACACAATGATACTGAAATACTTACAGTAGAACTTAATAACTGCATCGTATCGTTTATCTACAAACCACCTAATGCCAAGTTCTTTTTGTAACCCCTGAGAACTTCAACGAACACCAAACCAAGTTTGTAGTTGGAGCCTTCAAGAGCCACAGTACAGTTTGGGGCTACTCACAAGACGATGACAATGGGGAAGAAGTTTTGAAATTGCCTGACACCTTCCAACAAACTCTCATCCACGATAGTAAACTCCCCGCATCTTTCAACAGTGGTCGTTGGAAACATGGATCTAACCCAGATCTAATCTTAGCAAGTGAGCACATTGGCTAACAGTGTGTTAAGACAGTTTGCCACCCTGTACCCAATTCTCAACACCACCCTATGATGTGCCAAGTTACTGCAGTATCCCAATCGAGAATCATTCCATTCCGCAGAAGAAATAACTTCCGTTAGGCTAACTGGAAGCTTTTTAGTTCCAACCTGGATAAAATTGTATCTGATCTCCAGGCAACACCAGAAAACTACGATAAGTTTGTGGATGGAGTGAAGAAGGCATCACGATACCTATTCCACGGGGCTACAGAACAAAACACCTCCACGGATTAACAACCTAGTCGGCAGCTCTAATGAATAAATACCTGTCGCTATTTGAACAAGATCCATTCAATGAGCAAACCATCTTGGCTGGTCAAGAAGTAATGTCTTCCGTAGCAGAAAACAAATGAGAAAGATGGATTAAAGTTATGGAATAAACAGATCTTTCAATTAGTAGCCAGAAGGCCTGGAAACTATTAGAAAAACTAAACAACCATCCAACCAAACATGCCAACACGCTAACATCACTCCAAATGAAATTGCTACACAGGTTCTTGAGAATGTTAAATCAAGATCTCCTATTAAAAAATCGGACTTCAAAGTAGAGTTTAAAGAGCAATCTCAGAATATTAACCTGACTAGGCCTAACCTAGGTGAAATAGAAGACGCCATTCACAAATGCAGAAATGGCAAGGCAGCAGGATTAGACTGTGACTACGAACGTTGGGAGCGTCTCTGTGTGCTTATCTATGTGAAGTACTGTAAGTGCTTCTATTTATGATTACTTTTATTGGCTAACTTTAATCACTTTTTAACATACAGATTACAAAGACCTTTCCTTTCTATGTACAACCACCAAAAGATTCTACTTTATGCACCGAAGCTACCGTTAATAAATCTTCACTTAACAGCTGTTTGCGCATTTATTCAAGTTCAATGTACCACTTAAAAGAAGCGCACTGGAAACTTTTGATGGGGCACACAAAATACTTAAAAGTGAGCGTGTAAAAACTCTGAACATAAACGGGAGAATAGACTCAGGATCAACATCTCTATACGCTCGATGCAGCTGACTCAGAAGTAAAGCTCTGTGAGTCATCACTACGTAATACCATAATCTGCCCAGTAGTACCGTATGGTTCGGAAAGCTGGACACTTACCAAGAAATAAAGAGAAAAACTGAATGTTTTCGAAAGAAAGGTTATGAGAAAAATGTGAGAACCTGTGTTGGAAAATGACACGTGGAGAGGTCGAAAGAACACTGAAATTTATCAGTTAACGAAACAACGCGCTGTCGTCCAGAAATTAAAAACTGGGAGATTGCAATGGGCTGGGCATGTGGGCAGAATGGAAACCAACAGAATTCCTAAGAAGGCATTTGATGGCAATTTCCAAGCAATAAGACTGCTGGACCGACCTCGGACACGGTGGACAGATGACACGGAGAAGGACGTCGCAGCGTCAGGAATCCCCGCAGCGTGGAGACAGACAGCGAGAGACAGAAGAAGATGGAAGCAGATCGCTGAAGGCCTGTGATCACTGAAAAGAAGAAGTGTAGCATTTAAAGAAATACACTACTGGCCATTAAAATTGCTGCACCACGAAGATGACGTACTACAGATGCAAAATTTAACCGACAGGAAGAAGATGCTGTTATATGAAAATGATTAGCTTTTCAGAGCATTCACACAAGGTTGGCGCCGGTGGCGACATCTACAACGTGCCGACATGAGGAAAGTTTCCAACCGATTTCTCATACACAAATAGCAGTTGACCGGCGTTGCCTGGTGAAACGTTGTTGTGTTGCCTCGTGTAAGTTTCCGACTTTGATAAAGGTCGGATTGTAGCCCATCGCGATTGCGGTTTATCATATCGCGACATTACTACTCGCGTTGGTCGAGATCCAATGACTGTTACCAGAGTATGGAATCGGTAGGTTCAGGAGGGTAATACGGAACGCCGTGCTGGATCCCAATGGCCTCGTATCTCTAGCAGTCGAGATGACAGGCATCTTATCCGCATGGCTGTAACGGATCGTGCAGTCACGTCTCGATCCATGAGTCAGCAGATGGGGACGTTTGCAAGACAACAACCATCTGCACGAACAGTTCGAAGACGTTTGCAGCAGCGTGGACTATCAACTCGGAGACCATGGCTGCGGTTACCCTTGACGCTGCATGACAGACAGGAGCGCCTGCAACGGTGTACTCAACGACGAACCTGGGTACACGAATGGCAAAACGTCATTTTTTTGGATTAATCCAGGTTTTGTTTACACCATCATTATGGTCGCATCCGTGTTTGGCGACATCGCGGTGAACGCACATTGGAAGCGTGTGTTCATCATTGCCATACTGGCGTATCATCCGTCGTGATGGTATGGGGTACCATTGGTTACACGTCTCGGTCACCTCTTACTCGCTTTGACGGCACTTTGAACAGTGGACGTTACATTTCAGATGTGTTACGACCCGTGGCTCTACTCTTCATTCGATCCCTGCGAAACCCTACATTTCAGAAGGATAATGCACGACCGTATGTTGCAGGTCCTGTACGGGCCCTTCTGGATAAAGAAAATCTTCGGCTGTTGCCCTGGCCAGCTCATTCTCCAGATCTCTCACCAATTGAAAACGTCTGGTCAATGGTGGCCGAGCAACTGGCTCGTCACAATACGCCAGTCACCCCTCTTGATGAACTGTGGTATCGTGTTGAAGCTGCATGGACAGCTGTACCTATACACGCCATCCAAGCTATGTTTGACTCAATGCCCAGGCGTATCAAGGCCACCATATTAGGCCAGAGGTGGTTGTTCTGGGTACTGATTTCTCAGGATCTATGCACCCAAACTGCGTGAAAATGTTATCACATGTCAGTTCTAGTATAATATATTTTTCCAATGAACATCCGTTTATCATCTGCATTTCTTCTTGGTGTAGCAATTTTAATGGCCAGTAGTGTTACTTTTTATTGGATGTTATAGAATAATATCACTGCCGGAAATATTGAAACTAGATTAGAAACTATTGATCAAACTAGCAGCGTCTCGCAGTATTACTTGCGGTTAAAGAGTTAGTTATAAAGAAGTGTTAATGCCGAAGCTCACTATCCACGAGTATGCACAAAAGTTGTCGTTTGGAGAAACACTAACGGCAACCACGTGGCACCGGGAAAAGAAGATACCAGATTTTTAGACAATGGCAGAATCTGATGGAATGGATATCGCTTACAACTCACTCGTTTACTTAAGGAAAAAAACTAATCCCTAAGCTAAACTTAATGCATTCATCAGGTAGTTAACTTTCACGGATGACCTTTTTAGTCACGTAATGCATGGGAACAGTAGTCACGTTGACCATCCCATGAGAACAGTGGTCTTTTTTCTGAATGAAAGATAGCCTATATGTTAATTCGGATATAGGCTCTCTCAATTCCAGATTTCGTCCAAATCCGTCCAGCCACTTCGGCGTGAAGGAGCAACAAACATAAGAACTCGAAAAAAGAAAGAAAATAAGCTATTTCTACTTTGGTGAAGCGCAAATTTTATAACATCTGTACGAGCAACAACGTCACTCTCCTAACGTGTGTGCCTCGCATATCACAATCAAATACAGCCTCACTAAAAGGCCTACCACTTTGTACATATAACGGCAAAATGTCTCTCTGTCGTACAGCATTTAAATGACGCCATCTTCAAGCGTTTCAGAAGCTGTAAGATATGCCTGAGGCTCAGCGGATGAGGTGCAATAACGTTGTATGGATGTATGGATTAAACACTTTGAGGGTAGTATAAGCATTGTATTCAGTATGTTAAATCGTTTGTGTAACTCATATTAAACACTAAAAGCATTTCCAGAAATATGATACAGTCTAACAGTTAAAGATTTAATAGCTTTTACTAACGTAAGAGCGATATTATTATTCCTCATTTCGCGTTATATTCCTCAAATCAATAAATATCTTTCACTACGGATATTTAAAGACAGCGTATTTGTTAAGGCAGGGTATAAGCTAATTCCATTCCAAATTTCTTTCAAGTCCGTCCAGCCGTTTCAGCATGAAGGAGCAAGCAATATACTCACACATAAAATTTCGCGTTTATAATGTACACGGACGGGAAAAAAATCGCAGCACCAAAAGTTGATTAATATAGAGTAATGAAATTTCAGGAATACATTTGTCCACGTAACATATTTAAGTGATTAATACTGCAAGATCACAGATCAATGTATGCGCGAGGTAAGTCGTTGCAGCCGGCCTCTGTAGCCGAGCGGTTCTAGGCGCTTCAGTCCGGTACAGCGCTGCTGCTACGATCGTAGGTTCGAATCCTGCTTCGGGCATGTATGTGCGTGATGTCCTTAGGTTAGTCAGGTTTAAGTAGTTCTCTAAGTCTAGGGGACTGATGACCTCCGATGTTAAGTCCCATAGTGCTTAGAACCATTTGAATCCTAAGCCGTTGCAAATGTGAGATGCTGGTACATTCATAACCGGTATAACAGCCAGAATGTTCAGTGCAAGTATGCAAACGTGCGTACATTGCGTCGTACAGGGCCCGGCTGTCAGTTTGTGTGTGGCATGCCTGTTGCACTTGGCTGGTCAATACGGGGACGGTTAATGCTGGTTGTGAGTAACATTAGAGTCGTCGTCTTATGGATGTCCCATATGTGCTCTATTGGAGACAGTTCTGGTGATCGAGCAGCCCAAGGCAACATGTTGACACGCTTTAGAGCATGTTGGGTTACAGAAACGGTACGTGGACGACCATTATCTTGTTGGAGAACACCCTGTGGAATGCTGTTCATGAATGCCAGCGCAACAGGTCTAATCACCAGACTGACGTGTGAATTTGCAAGTCATGAGAGTGTGCCTGCTGTCATACGAAATCGCACCACACTCCATAAGTCCAGGCTTAGGTCCACTGCGTCCAGCACGCAGACAGGTTGGTTGCAGGCCCTCAACCGGCGCCGAGGCAGAACCAGTTTTCATCAGAAAACACAACTGATGTCTACCCTGCCCTCCAATGAGCTCTCGCTTGACACCACTGAAGTCGCAAATGGTGGTGGTTTGGGGTCAGTGGAATGCACGCTACAGGGCGTCTGGCTCTGATGCCCTAATCAACGAAAGGCCGTCACTGGCACCGAGGCATAACCAGCTTTCATCAGAAAATACAACTGACCTCTACCCTGCCCTCCAATGAGCTCTCGCTTCACGACACCGAAGTTGCGAATGGTGGGGTCAGTGGAATGCACGCTACAGGGCGTCTGGCTCGGAACTCGCCTTGAAGTAATCGACTTGTAACAGTTCGTTGTGCGAGTGTGATGCTAACTGCTGCTAAAATTGCTGCTTCAGATGCCGTACGATGCGGCTGAGCCATACGCCGGATACGATGGTCGCCCGTCTTGGTACTGCCACGTGACCGTCCAGAGCTCGGTGATCCTTCGAGCTTACATTCTAGTGACCACCGCTGCCAGCAATCATGTACATTGGCTAAACTCCTGTCAAGTCTTTCTGCAGTATCGCAGAAGAAACATCCAGCTTCTCGTAGCCGCCGGCCGCGGTGGTCTCGCGGTTCTAGGCGCGCAGTCCGGAACCGTTCGACTGCTACTGTCGCAGGTTCGAATCCTGCCTCGGGCATGGATGTGTGTGATGTCCTTAGGTTAGTTAGGTTTAAGTAGTTCTAAGTTCTAGGGGACTGATGACCACAGCAGTTGAGTCCCATAGTGCTCAGCGCCATTTGAACCATTTTTTCTCGTAGCCTTATTGCACCTCGCTCGAACTCAGTAACGTGTTGGTAATGGCGTCTTTGTCGCCTTAAAAGGTATATATTCTTGACTAACGTCAACTCGCCACGTCCAGTTTGAAAGGTACTAGCGCTTGCGACCGTTACAGAGTGTGTTTAAAGCAAACCTGACTTGCTGCCTTGTAGCGGTGCTACAAGCGCCACTTTTGAAAGTCTGATGCGAAGTTTGAAGAGATCATCTTCGTTTAGGTCGCACAACTCCTTCTTGGTGTCGCGATTTTTTTCCGTCATTGTGTATGTGGAATGTAAAGACAATACAGATTACGCAGTCCTAAGGACACTGGGAAGTCAGCAGCTCGTGGTCGTGCGGTAGCGTTCTCGCTTCCCGCGCCCGGGTTCCCGGGTTCGATTCCCGGCGGGGACAGGGATTTTCTCTGCCTCGTGATGACTGGGTGTTGTGTGATGTCGTTAGGTTAGTTAGGTTTAAGTAGTTCTAAGTTCTAGGGGACTGATGACCATAGATGTTAAGTCCCATGGTACTCAGAGTCATTTGAACCATTTGAGAGTGGGAATACCGAATTACGAATTGAAGAACGGTAAATTATTGGAACAGATAATAGCGACTGCAATTAAGAGCGAAGTTGGAAGAGCCGAAAAAGACGTCAGAGGAATGTGACGTGGCAGAAAAGATGTCACAGGCAGCGCAAGAACGTAAGCAAGACAACGTCATCAGCAGTTAGTTCTCTTAATCAAACAACAGACCACACAGCATGACAGGGACCCAACCCACATAGGATATTGCTCCACGGGGCGAGCTTGACGATGTGAAAGTTTTTGGGCCATACTTGTGGAAGCCGTAGGGTTTGCCCTTGACCAGTGCATTTATGGCTACGAGCAGTGACAAAAGAAGGAGAAGCAATGGAAGAAAATAAAAGATAGATTAACTACCAAAGAGATCTTATTCCAGTTAAAGCAGCCGGGAGAAGAGAGATGTAGAGAAGAACGTGTAACAATGTTTAAGATTGAGAACGCAGTAGGAGGCGTTAAATTGACTTTACATGATCTTGACACATGACTCGACAGTTGCGACGTAAAGATTACTGAATTGAAAAGTGCGCTTGAGGATTCCATTATAGAATTAGTTCATTGAAGTTCGACTGAGGTAGGCAAAAAAGTCCAGCATCTGGAAAAATGAAACAGTAAACTGGAGATACTGTACAAGAGCAGACTACTCATTTTAGCGAACAGTTACAGAAATTAAGTGAGACGCAGGACAAAATAATAAGTGAAAAGTGTCAAAAATACCAGTCGGCGCATGCTAATTTGGAACAACCTGTAGCAGTTGGCACTGCTAATGAAACTCAGCAAAGCCAGCAACATGTGACGGAAGATGCTGATGCAGATACTGTTCATGCAGTAAGAATTCTTTTTCTGACCACCGGAGAAGACAAGTCTGAGTCAATAAATCGCTGTAAGGAACAACGATCTCACGGGTACAAATTTTGGAAACACCAACGATTTATAAACTACGGCAGCGACGGAAGGGTATACCCAATAAGATGGGCAAACAACTCCAGTAGAGTACTGGCATCAAACTGGGTGGAAAACAGGAAGATGGATTTTACACGAAATTGTCTAGAGGAACACACAAAACTTCAGACAGTGCCGATGGCTCAAAATTACCATAGTGCAGAAGAATTTACAAGCAAGTCTATATTCTGGTCCTGAAGTCGTCTGTCCAAAGCAAATGGCTGAAATTTTCAGTGGATGTATTTGTCCGGTTGGTTGCAAATATAAAACTATGCAGGAATTTTGCAATTACTATTACGCCAAGAATTTACTTTTTTCACAGTCACTGAGACTTGGACATTAAGTTCATTGATACCAAATTCACCGCAGCACACAAAAGTGATTGCTATTACGAGTAGAAGAGATAACATGAAACAGTTCATCCTGACGCTAGAACCTTTCGACAACTATTATCGAATTGTTACGAATTGCAGTTAAAACAGGGAACGCTTTGCACCAGAGAGACAGATTGATCGAAAAGGAATTTCCCGCAATGGAATCATAATGATAGGGACACAAGAAATCAAATGCATAGATTTGAGAATAACTGGCAGAGGAATGGAAATGGTTCTTGAGGAGAGAACCGTTATTCTAACAACCGACCTCAGCAATGGAGAATAAGAGACTCACAAAATAATATTGTAAAAATACATTTCATGCTCCACCAGCAGATAAAGAACGATGGCCGTGTTTAGGGAAACGATCGAGATGGTCGATCAGGAAACTCATTAATAGAACGTCTTCGAAACGAACTGATATGGAAAATATGAAAGCGATTAAAGGTGCACAGGAACACGGACAGAAGAGAATAGAGGATTACCTGCAGAATAAAGTTTTGCAATGGGTTCAGCGTGGGCGCTGATAGCTTGTGTTACGAGCGAATGAGTACTTTGAAAAATAACTTCTAAAGATGGTAGACGTCGAGAAGAGAGTGTTTTAAAGGAAAAGAATTTATTTAACATTCATGGAACTTCGAACAGTGTAGAAGAACACTAAGAACATTTTTTATAAATACGATAGCAAGTTAAAATATTCGAGAAAATTAGATGCAAAAGCGTCAGTCTTCGAAGAAATCTGTTCTCTATCCAGAGAGAGGTTCAATTTTTGTCAACGTGGAGATGGTGATGACTGTAGACACTTCAACTGCAGCTACAGTAATTTCAAGGAATGCTTTGAAGAATGTGAAGCTGTCAAGTCCTGTATGATAGTACCCATTCCGAGAGCGAAATTGAAAGTGTTGGGCAGGCCGATATAGTTATGGAATGCCAAGGGTCTGTAATGAAGTCAAATTTATTGATAGTGGAAGGTCTTAATGCGGTTGTCACAATGAGGATCAATTGTTTAAAGAAAAATAAGACAAGAATATATTTGAATAGTGGAAGTTCTGGTGTTAGGAAACGAGCATCAGGGAAGAGTATTACGGTTTGTAGAAAACCAGAAGACGACCTTGGAACCACTGTGTTTGCGAGATGAAGTAAGCTGCGAAGATTCGCTGTGAGAAATGGCTAGTGCCTTCGTTCATGACGAAATAGTTTTGCAAGGACGAGAAACGATCTTGCAAATCACCTACAAGGCCGAAGAACAATTAACAGTAGCGTGTAACTGGAAGAATATGGAAGTAGAAGAGGCTGATGAAGCGAAAACGGATCGATGTGTTTACAGTGAGTCAGAAGAGTCTCCCTACTGAAAGACGTGCACAAAATTTTGACAATAGACTTACAGAGTATTCAAAAGAAACATCAAAAGGAAAGAGTGGAAGCGGTACGGAGAGATGAAGAAAATAAACCATTTAAATCCAAACGTGCTGATGTGCAAAAGGTAATTAAGTACAGCTAAGATGGTAATAGAAGAGTGGGAGAAAAGAAACGTTCATAAATCAAACCTGATTGACCAAAATAGAAACGTGACTTAAAATCTATATGAAAAATGCGAAGAACTTCAAACCTATAAAAAACTTTCTTAAATGATTTCGTGATGCCTTTAGCTGACATTTTCGTTATTTGATGTACGATTGTAAAACTTCGGCATTAGGCCATTTTCATCTATCTAAAACGGAGTAACTATACATTGGATGCATTACTATCACTTTGAATGTAACACAGGAACTAATCATATCCCAAGATATACTAGGAGGATTATAACTTACTTTATGGACAGTTCTTTAATTGTGTATTATGACATGTACGTCTTTGCTCCTATGACTACATGTAATTTTTATGTGTTACGTTATGTTAAAGAAAATTCAGAAACTATGCATATGGAAGGGTAAAACTGACGTCCATCGAAAAGCCACACTCATTTTTCTTAAAGAAACAAATGATTTTTAGGAAATCAGAGACTTCTTCTTGTCAGTTACTTCCGCTTTCACCGTCGAACTAGTAAGAGCTTATTTCGTCGAATCCCATATTTTGTACTTCTTTGAAATAATAATGCTTTCATTCTAACGTATCAAGCATCTGCCTTTGATATCACAATAATGAATTCACACCGATGAACAAAACGTTATGGCCACAGCCAATCGCGATGCTGGATGCCGCCTGGTGAAGTTGCAGACACGTGGCGTGCTATGAAAAGTATGCAAGCGCAGCAGAGACGGTTGGGGGACCACCCTAGCGAAGATATGGGCTACAAACGGGGACATCCACTGAGATAAGCGACTTTGTCAAAGGACAGATTATTATTACGCAAAGCTTGTGAACGAGTACCTCGAAAACTGCGAAGCTGTTCGAACGTTCGCCTGCTACTGCGGTGAGCATCTACGGAAAGAGGTAGCAGGACGATGAAACTACCACTAGGAGCTAAATGGCTGGACGTCCACGTCTCTTCGTAGAATGTGTGGTTCGTAGGCTTGTCTGCTCTGTAGAGTAGGATGGATGGTGATTCGTGGCATCCCTGCCAAAAGAGCACAATGTTGGTGCACGCACAAGCTTTCCGGAACACACCGTTCATCGTCCATTGTTGAACACGGAACTCCGCAGCAGACCACTCACCCTACGTGTTGACATTCTGATCCAACGACATTGTCAATTACTATTGCAGTGGGCACGGGACCATCGGGATTCGACCGTCGATCAATGGAAACGGGTCATCCCTTTGGGTGAATCTCATTTTTGTTACACTAGGTCGATGGTCGCCTCCACAACGCAGGCTGGTGGGGGCAGTATTGTGCAATGGGAGACATTCTGCAGCGCTTGCATGGGACCTGTGGTAGTAATTGAAGACACGCTGACAGCTGCGAACCAAATGCATGCCTTCCTGCTTGATGTCTTCCCCGATGGCTTTGTCATCTTCCAGCAGTGTAATTGTCCGTTTCTTCGAATCAGAACCGTCCTACAGTAGCTTGGGGAGCATTATGGGGAAACGTTGATGTCTCGGCGACCAAATTCGCCAGATGCAAATCCTATGGAACCCATCAGGGTTGCTATCGAGCGCCAACATTGCTTACACAAATCAGCGGCCCGTTAGTTACTCGAATTACGTGACCTGTGCGTAGACATCTAATGCCACATACGTCCACAAACTTACCAACAAACTGTTGGATCCGTGATAAGCAGCATCAGAGATGGTTGGGTTGTTTCAGGGAGAAGACCAGACAGCGAGCTCATCGGTCTCATCGGATTAGGGAAGGACGGGGAAGGAAGTCGGCCGTGACATCCCGTCAGTTGCCTAGAGCTATTCAGGGAAATCACGGAAAACCTAAATCAGGATGGCCGGACGCGGGATTGAACCGTCGTCCTCCCGAATGCGAGTCCAGTGTGCTGGCCACTGGGCCACCTCGCTCGGTCCGTCAGAGATGTATCTCATTCCAAACACGGACAAACATGTTATTAAGCATGTGGTCATAATGTTTTGGCTCATCAATGTACATGTTACAAATGGATGTATCGCGAAATTATGCTACACAGCTTGAAGGCAAAGCGACCGTTGCTCATCGCATCGTGTCGTTTAAGTATTTTATTATGTACAAGTCGCATCTGCAAATCTGCGTTCACAAAGTCCGATCGAATATTCGTTACCAACTTTTATGTGGAAGACATAGTAGTGTTTTATGTTCAGCAACCCTTCAAACAATGATAATGCGCAATAGCCATCAGAGCCCGATGATTCGAAGGTATATAATCATCGATGGCACAGAAACCTAAAAAAAAATTGTGACTAAATATTCTCTAAAGGCAACATATACATACCGAATTGAGTTAAACGTCATACCACATCGCGCCATCACATTGTAACGTGTCATATTCGTGCACAGTACATTTTATTTTATTTTATTAAATATTTGTCTGTCTTTTACGTGCCCCACGGAAAGATATGTTACAGCCTTCAAAGGATGTTATATTATTGACAGTATGAGTAGACAGTCAAGAACAGAGCGACTGAGCAAAGATAAAGGGGAAGACACGAGATGCAGATGAGGTTATCCTGGTACTGAGAGCAGCCACAACAAGACGGATATCCTTTTTTATTAAAATGTTGTTTTCCGTCCTGTGGCAGGAACGTATGATATTTATTAGCCCTGATAGATGTGTTTGTATCATGGGCATCACCACCTGGGGGAAAAGGGAGCGCCTGTCACCCATACCCCCCCCCCCCCCCCCACCCTCTTTCCAATATTTTTTGAAAGGTAATTTCAATTTTTTGAGTCTTAGTTGACAGAAATGACACTCTTGCGATTTAATAACGTGCTAGATCCACTTACATTTTCACTAGAAAGACAATATTACAAGTTTCAACCAATTGTGTTCGTACGCCTACGAGAGATGAAAGAGCGGGACAGATAACCACAAATCTATTTGGTATAGGTCAGTGATCGGCAAACCGCGGATTTCTGGCTACTCCAGTGTGTCTCTTTGACGAATCGACTCCGTCTACAGCTCTTGCCAAATTTACGGCCACGTTGAGGTTGAAAACTGATGTATAGAGGTAGGTACACAGAGCGTCCGTTGTTTTTGTGTTGCAGCCATTTTAAATGTCTGTTTCACGGAAGACTGTGAAACAGTTACCCAGTTTACACATCGCGTCGTCCAATAGCGTTTGAAGTGTCTATATTCAGACCGATCCTCAAAGATGATGTTTCGTTGAAAGATTCCTACGCTGACACTTGTTGATGGCCAAGCACTGAAGTCTGTAGCAGTTTGCGGAAGGGTTGCACTTCTGTCACGTTGAACCATTCTCTTCATTCGTCGTTAGTTCCTTTCTTGCAGGATCTTTTTCCGGGGGCAGCGATGTCGGAGATCTGATGTTTTACCCGATTCCTGATATTCATGGCACGGTAGTGAAATGGTCGTACGGGAAAATCCTCACTTCATCGCAACCCCGGAGGTGCTGTGTCGCATCCCTCGTGCGCCAATTATAGCACCACGTTCAAACTCAAATCTCGATAACCTGGAATTGCAGCAGTAGTAACCGATCTAAGAACTGCACTTGTTATATTATGTAGACGTTGCCGACCGCAGCGCCATAATATGCCTGTTTACATATCTCTGTATTTGAACACGCCAGCTTTTACTACTTTCTTTGGGGATTCAGCGTATAAAAACTCGGTGGATACAATCATAGAGTAAATATCTCTGGAGTGAGCATTCACATGCGCAGAACAGATTTTGTGTTGTCAACATGCATTGCCGGCCTGGTCACGTGTTCTCGGGACGTCTTGTGTGTCCGTATAGCGCCCTGTATATTTAGAATTTCACTACATCCCTAGTACAGTCGGATTCTTTTCGTACGTGTCGTGGATTATTTATATATATGTTACACATACAGTTTAACAGTATCCATTTGATACCGGGACACAGACATTTTAAAAGTATCCATTTGATACCGGGAATAAACCAGTTACGTAACATTTAAGGGCAAGTGATATTACATTCTGCTTCTTTGCGATAGGTGTCACAGTTCAGATGCACTCGATTTTTGGTAGTATTACAGAGCCTGACTTACATTTTTGGAGTGATAGTCTTGCGAAACGACTTGTACGCTAGTACTTTTGCAGGTGTCCGAAAAACACCGAATTTGTCACACATTAGCGATTATATCCCTGCTAATTCTGCATTTCTGCGTATTTATTTTCTCGTTTTTGCGACCTAAAGCACAATTTTCCTTGCTGGTGACACTTTGAAGTATTTATTTAACACATTTTACGTACTTGCTCCCAGTTTATTAAATAAATAGTAGACTGAGTATTCTATATACATAATCGGCAAGTCACTGATAAATGCACGGAGGATAGTATTTGGTGAAACAACTAACCATTCCCTTTCCTGTTCCACTAGCAAATTTACGAGAGGAAGCGATTGTTTGTAAGCTTTTGCACGAGCCGTAATATCTATTATGTAGTCATAAAATCGTAGAAAAATAGGTCTACAGAATCAAGCCTTAATTATAATGCGTCTCGAAATTTTTAAACATACACAGTGTCTCTTACTAATATGATAACTATAATTAGAGCTACATGGTATGTACCCATGAAAAGTTACTATCCCTCGTTTCACATATTTTTCGTTGCATCCGTAGCAACAACAGTAATTCACCATCGCTATTACACTATCAACAAACGGTGAAACACAACAACAACTCTTGATATTATAAACTTCCAACGCTACAGAAAGCACACACGCACAGCGAATTCCCGAAAACATGTGACAATCCTGGTTTTATGTTGACAACATGCGCAGAACGCAATGCTCACTCCAGAGATATTTACTCTATGGATACAATGCGGAACATTACGTGTACAATGGACTACTTGCTTCTATTTAAGAACTTGCGGGGAGTAGAACTGTAATTAGCGGCATTGTTTTAAGCTGCCATCTCGAATACGGAATTAAATTTGATTAATTGTGACAACTTTTCATCTCTTACAAGAGGATGGTGCATACTGGAATGAAGCTAGGAAAATCGTTTACGAAAATTTATAATTTCATGAATAGAAAAGGTACGTTCAATTCTTTGCTTATTTTAACTTGTTCCTTGTTTGAGGCTCGGAACACTATATGGTGTGACGTAGCTCGTAGGGAACTTTGTATCCCGGGAAATCAGTACAGTCTGCATCACGGTCGTTTATGCTCTGTTTTAGAAGATTAACTTCTGGATTTTATCGAAATTGATACACAACTTGGACACTGATTCCCATGCTGCAGAATGAGTACGTCACAGCACTAAAGACAGCATCCCCAAGACGTACGGTGGTGCCTCTGATTGTATTAAGATTTCTCAGAGTCGACGATCGCCTAAATTCTGCAGACCATAGAGATTTTATTCCTGGTACTAAATTCGACAACGAGCGTCAGGCAGAGTATGTAATCATTTTGTTTTATGCACTTGAGAATTTAACTAATAACTAATTTTATACCTGGAAGTGTGGGAGATAATTATATGAAAATATTGGGAGAGCGACCTCTCACCCTAAAGCTTCGATTCAAGTAACATGATATTATTCAGTCATGATAATTTAACTTCAATTTCAGTGGGAGAGAAGTTAAACAATGGCTTTACGGCTAAGACCCGGGCCGATTTCTGCGTAGACTCGAAGGTGATGGTGTCATTGCAGAAGTAGCGTTATAGCCGTGTTTGAGGGTGGATGTCAGACAACGAAAATGCAATGAGGAGCCTGTCATTCAGACCCAAGCACTGGCCTCCAAGGATTCGGCTATTCAACATGGAGCGGGAAAAGAATAAGTGACGATAAACATTCTTATGGGAGTAAGGATCTGAATGAAAGTCACCAGGCGGGTTGAGGTAGTGGGTTGACGTCCATCCATGTACTCTTGCTTTATCCATGTACTCTTGTTTTCCGGCTGTCTGATCAACTGCCCTTTCTAGCATCTCCTCACTCATCTCCTAGCTCACACTGTCAGAATTTTTCGTCATCTCAGCGTTGCCATTGGCGGACTGAATTTGCAGTTCCATCCAGTGGATGACTGCCAACTCGTAATCGCGCCTCCCAACGCACAGTGGAAATTTTCTGTCTTGTGGGGGCTGGTATTTGACTCGGGAATTTACGGTTTTTTCGCGTGCTCTGGTCTGATGTCATTCCCAGGGCTGTTCGCTATCAATCCAGCAGTGTTCAGATGTCTGACTACAATCGCAAGTTGTCCAGAAAGCAGCTGTGGAACAACAGACACTCTTGTTCGTAATGGCTGTCTTATGTAAGACCTGAGCATCCTTGTCTGTGCTTCATCCAAGTGTCTGCTGAATTTCGTGATTTACACGCACGCATCTGCTTCACTGTCCGACAAACTTTTTATGCAGCCAGCTCTCTCTCAGCAATTTCAAGGCTTCTCACGCCGTCCCTGTGTGAATTTTGGGCGCTTTTGTGCCAATGCCTTATCCGACACGGTCCATGACTAATCAGTTTTATTTCTTACCGAGCGCCAAATTCTGTTAGCAGTGCAATGCTTCACTCACCATCTGCGCGGGAGTTCTGCAGTGGAGAGTGCCGATCCCTTCTTGAGGTAGACTTGTGGGCAAATGACTTATCGAAGTTAGAGAGATCTACACTCATCCCTTTTAGCTTATCACTTATTATTTCCTCTGTAATATTATGGCATGAACTGTTATCATACACAGTTATTATCCACACTCAGCTGACAAACTCATTGGATAGCGATATGCATATATACAGATGGCGGTAGTATCGTGTACATCTAAATCTACATCTACATGACTACTCTGCAGTTCACATTTAAGTGCTTGGCAGAGAGTTCATCGAACCACAATCATACTATACCATTCCACTCCCGAACAGGGCGCGGGAAAAACGAACACCTAAACCTTTCTGTTCGACCTCTGATTTCTCTTATTTTATTTTGATGATCATTCCTACCTATGTAGGATGGGCTCAACAAAATATTTTCGCATTCAGAAGAGAAAGTTGGTGACTGAAATTTGGTAAAAAGGTCTCGCCGCGACGAAAAACGTCTTTGCTGTAATGACTTCCATCCCAACTCGTGTATCATATCTGCCACACTCTCTCCCCTATTACGCGATAATACAAAACGAGCTGACCTTTTTTTGCACCCTTTCCATGTCCTCCGTCAATCCCACCTGGTAAGGATCCCACACCGCGCAGCAATATTCTAACAGAGAAAGAACGAGTGTAGTGTAAGCTGTCTCTTTAGTGGACTTGTTGCATCTTCTAAGTGTCCTGCCAATGAAACGCAACGTTTGGCTCGCCTTCCCCACAATATTATCTATGTGGTCATTCCAACTGAAGTTGTTCGTAATTTTAGCACCCAGGTACTTAGTTGAATTGACAGCCTTGAGAATTGTACTATTTATCGAGTAATCGAATTCCAACAGATTTCTTTTGGAACTCATGTGGATCACCTCACACTTTTCGTTATTTAGCGTCAACTGCCACCTGCCACACCATACAGCAATCTTTTCTAAATCGGTTTACAACTGATACTGGTCTTCGGATGACCTTACTAGACGGTAAATTATAGCATCATCTGTGAACAACCTAAGAGAACTGCTCAGATTGTCACCCAGGTCATTTATATAGACCAGGAACAGCAGAGGTCCCAGGACGCTTCCCTGGGGAACACCTGATATCACTTCAGTTTTACTCGATGATTTGCCGTCTATTACTATGAACTGGGACCTTCCTGACAGGAAATCACGAATCCAGTCGCACAACTGAGACGATACCCCATAGGCCCGCAGCTTGATTAGATTTTGCTTGTGTGGAACGGTGTCAAAAACTTTCTGGAAATCTAGAAATAGGGAATCAACTTGAGGTCCCCTGTCGATAGCAGTCATTACTTAGTGCGAATAAAGAGATAGCTGCGTTGCACAAGAGCGATGTTTTCTGAAACCATGCTGATTACGTATCAATAGATCGGTCCCTTCGAGGTGATTCATAATGTTTGAATACAGTATATGCTCCAAACCCCTACTGCAAACCGACGTCAATGATATAGGATAGTTCGATGGATTACTCCTACTACCCTTCTTAAACCACTGGTGCGACCTGCGCAATTTTGCAATCTGTAGGTACAGATCTATAGGTGAGCAAGCGGTTGTATATGATTGCTAAGTAGGGAGCTATTATCAACGTAATCTGAAAGGAACCTAATCGGTATACAATCTGGACCTGAAGACTTGCCCGTATTTGAGTTGCTTCGCAACCCCTAAGGTATCTACTTCTAAGAAACTCATGCTAGCAGCTGTTCGTGTTTCAATTTCTTGAATATTTCATTCGTCTTCCCTGGTGATGGAATTTCGGAAAACTGCGTTTAATAAGTCCGCTTTAGCGGCACAGTCGCCGGTAACAGTACCATCGACACTGCGCAGCGAAGGTATTGACTGGGTCTTGCAGCTTGTGTCCTTTACATACGACCAGAATTTCTTCGGATTTTCTACCAAATTTCGAGACAATGTTTCGTTGTGGAACCTAATAGGCATCTCGCATTGAAGTCCGTGCCAAATTTCGCGCGTCTGTAAATTTTAGCCAATCTTCGGGATTTCGCGTTCTTCTGAACTTCGCATGCTTTTTCCGTTGCCTCTGCCACAACGTTCAGACCTGTTTCGTGTACCATGGGGGATCAGTTCCATCTCTTACCAATTTATGAGGTATGAATCTCTCAATACGAGGTACAAAAGGACAGTGCATGTACTCAGGTGTTGCACATGAACAATGTTTCTGACGTGATTGTGGCCACACGACTAGAATTTACTGACTCTGAACGCGGAATGGTAGTTGGAGCTAGACGCATGGGACATTCCATTTCGGAAGTCGTTAGGGGATCCGATATTCCGAGATCCATAGTGCTAATAGTGTGCCGAGAATACTGAATTTCTGGCATTACACCTCACTGCGAACAAAGCAGTAGTCGACGGCATTTCCTTAACGACCGAAACCAGCAGCGTTTGAGAAGAGTTGTCAGTGCAACAGACGTGCGACACTGATTGAAATAGCCGCAGAAATCAATGTCGAACATATGACGAACGTATTCGTTACGACAGGGCGGCGAAATTTGGCATCCATGGGCTTGGCGGCAAACGACTGAGTCGAGTGCCTTTGCTAAGAGCACGACATCACCTGCGGCGCATCTCCTGGGCTCGTGACTATATTTGTTTGATCCAAGACGACTGGAAGACGGTGGCCTTGTCAGATGAGTCCCGATTACAGTTGGTAACAGCTGATGGTAGGGTCCGAATGTGCCAAGGACCCAAGTTGTCAACAAGGCACTGTCCAAGCTGATTGTGATTCCATAATGGCGGGGGCTGTGTTTGTATGAAATGAATGGGCCCTCTGGTCCAAGTGAACCGATCATTGACTTCGGCTAGTTAGAGACCCTCTGCATCTATTCATGGACCTCACATTTACAAACAACGATGTCAGTGGGCCATAACTGTTTGCGACTGGTTTGAAGAATATACTGGATAGTTCGAGTGAATGATCTGGCCACCCAGGTCGCCCGACATGAATCACATCGAAAATTTATGTGTCATAATGGAAAGGTCAGTTTGTGCAGGAAATCCTGCACCTGCAACTCTTTTGCAATTGTAGAGGCAGCATGGCTCAATATTTCTGCAGGTGCCTTCCAGCAAGTTGAGTCCATGCCACGTCGACTGGCTGTACTATGCCAGGAAAACAGGAGGTCCGACACGATATTAGGAGGCATACCATGTGTTGTGTCACCACAGTGTATAAAAGCAGTCAGTTTCAATAATGTGGACAGGCATAGGAGAGGGGACCCAAAAGAAACCGGATTGTTGTTATAAAAAATTTATTGATGAATCTTTTTACAAAATTACTTCAGTCACCTACAAAATACTCTCCATTACATGCGACACACTTGTCAAGTCTCTTTTCCCATTGTTGGAAGCATGTTTGGAACTCTTCAAGTTTGATATTGTCCAGTGTCCTTTACGAAGCTGTTTTTACCGCCTCCACATCGTTACAACGCTCCCCTTTTAGCTTTTTTTCATTCGTGGAAATAGGACAAAGTCGCACGGAGCTAGGTCCGGCGAATATGGAGCATGGGGAACGACAGACCACTTCTGACATGCCAAATAGTGGGTCACTCGTAAGGCCGTGTGTGGTGGAGCGTTGTTGTGATGCAGAAACCAGTCACCTCATCGCCGGGCGTTTCCTCCACACATCCGCTCGCAGACGCCTTAAAACATCCAAGTAAAAGTGCTAGTTAGCAGTCTGGCCAGGGGGTACGAATTCCTGATGCCAATTCTACGAACATCAAAAAAGACAATGATCATCGTCTTCACATTTGACCTCACTTGCCTTGCTTTTTTTGGTCTGGAAGAGCTGGGAGTCCTCTGCTGGCTTGACGCTTGCTTGATTTCTGGGTCATACCCGTAACACCAAATCTCATCCCCTGTAATCACTTTGTTCAAGAAGTTTGGATCACGTGCAATCTCTGTTCGTCAAGTCCTCACACACATTCATGCGGATGGTTTTTTGCTCCTGTGTGAGAAGGCGCAGAACAAATTTAGCAGCAACACGTCTCATGTGCAAATCCTCACTCAAAATCCGCTGGCACGAGCTCCAACTGATTCCTGTCTCTGCTGAAATTTGGTCGATCGTTTGGCGACGATCCTCGTTGATCTTTTGGCGGACCTTTTCAATGTTCTCCTCGTTTCGCGATGTTGAAGGGCGTCCAGAACGAGCTTGGTACTCACCACACATTTCACCACGTTTAAAGCTCAAAAACCACTCGAAAACCTGTGTACGGCTCATAACGTCCTCCTGGAAAGCTTCCTGAAGCATTTGGTGTGTCTCCGTTGCAGTTTTTTTAAGCAGGAAACAAAATTTCACACACACTCTTTGTTCCTTTAAAGTTGCCATAACGACTTCGCAGAGGCAACCCGCCAACAGTCAGAGAAAAACAATACCACACTTGCACATTCAGCTCTACACTGACGCCGTCTGAACAGCTATTTCATGAAGGTGTCTACTAACACCATCTAGTGTGAGAACCCTGTACTACGTCTACGAGTGGTAGCGCCCTCGGAGTCCGGTGTCTTTCGGGTCCCCCCTCGCACAAACATTAACATTTAACAGAATGATAACCGTAGGCGTGTTGTACTTGTTGTGTCTGTAAGCATACTGTTATATAGTTGACCATGCTGCCACACTGTCGACAGTCGCCTCTCTGTAGGGCACAGAGATTGATTCTTAGAGGGTGTAGTGAGTCAGCTTCTGCGGTGTGTATCTGTGTGTTATTAATTGCAAGACTTTTAACATCAATGAGTTTTTAAGAAATGTGAATTTCCACATTGTTGTGTCCTGTCGCGTAATCAACAACCAGCCATGCCGCAACGGTTATGGGACCATTAACGTCGATTTTGCTCGAATGCAGTAACCATTGCGAAACAGACTACGCAAGTGGAGGTACTTTTGTTCGCATATCGTGTCGTGAGATCAACAGCCGGTCGTGTCGCGATCACGTGTGCACTCGTGAAAATCATGACAGCACCGCTAGAGTGGTTTAACGTTAATTGCAAGAACTGTACAGCCTGTAAAATTTAGAACGAACTATCCAAACAGTGAATTATGAGTGGTTATTGTGCAAGTAATCGAACAGAGTGATTAAACAGCGCCGCAGTAGATGTCATCGTAGTCCAAACAGATTACGTGACTGAAGTGCCAATTTATGACTACATAGATTGTACGAGAGGTGTTGAATAAGTAATGCAACACTTTTAATTTTTCTCGGCCTGTGTCGGTTAAAAAAAAAAGCGGAATTTGTTGTGGGACATCGCGAAATATTCCCGCTTCAGCCTCTATAGTTTCGTGAAGTTCCGATATGTGGCGGCGCTGTATGTAAGATTCAAAATGGCGCCTGCACAGAAGGTGCGTTCCAAGATAGTGAGCTGTCATTGGGTTTCTTATGGCGGAAACCAGGGCATCGGAGGTATTCATAGGATCTTGCAGAATGTCTTCTGTGACGTGCCATGGACAAAAAAACGGTGAGTCGTTGGGCGAGGCATCTGCAATCATCGCAACAAGGCCTCGTACACTTCTCCGATCTCCTGCGTGCCAGAAGGCCATATAGAGCTGTAAGTCTCGCAGTGTTGGAACGTGCCTACACTCTCATTCGAGGTGATCGACGGACCACCATCATCTCGCTGTACAACTGGATGTCTCTGTGAATAGTGCTGACACACTCGCAGAGAGATGCGTAGTTCGCGAACGAACGGGTACAAAGGAACGGTTCACCAAGATGAACGAAAGGAGCGAGGAACGAATTTCAGCATGGCTTCAAATGGCTCTGAGCACTATGCGACTTAGCTGCTGAGGTCATCAGTCGCCTAGAACTTAGAACTACTTAAACCTAACTAACCTAAGGACAGCACACACATCCATGCCCGATGCAGGATTTGTACCTAGGACCGTAGCGGTCGCTCGGTTCCAGACTGTAGCGCCTAGAACTGCTCGGCCACAGCGGCCTGCAAACTCTGTTCATAGTTCCCTTCGGTCACGGCAGTCTACTCATAGTTCCCGGGAACGGGGAACGATCGGTTCATAGTTCACTTCGGTAACGGCGGTCTACTTATAGTTCCCGGGAATGAGGAACGATCAGTTCATAGTTCACTAGTTCACTTCGGCAGTTCTCGTTCCAGCCTCGGTCGCGTGCTCGTCTCAGTCTCGGTCTCCCTCGGGCGCACTCGTCGTTCTTCTCATGACCACCTGTCTCAGTTCCACTGCTGACTGCTCCTAGTTAGCTCAGTATCCAGTTGTTCGTTTCGTTCACTGCGCTGGCCCATTTTACATCTGTTCCAAACTGTTCTTGCACTTGGTTAGGGCTATTCAGCGTCCACGGCCGGTAATCAAAAAGTATTTTATAGTTACGTAAATCACATAAAAATTATTTTGTATCTAATAGGTACGTCTTTTCAGGAAACAAATGGGCATATCAGCTCACTTCATTATATCGATGAACAGCAGAAGATAGAACAAGGCAAGGTTTTTTTTGTTATTCATATATTTTTTAGTTTCATCGACTTGATTTAGCAACTAACTTTCAATACTTTGCTTAATTTTTAGTGTAAGAAAATTCATATAAAACGATTGCAGTGTATCTTTCATACTCAAAACATTACATTTAGGAAGGCTCTAATTATTTTTAAGTTTAGTTGTTTCCAGTTTGCATTACCTGCTAGTAAGGTTTTTTTGAAAAAAAAAAAACTGGGTTGTGGGTCATTTTGGCTCAGTAGGAAAAGCGGTGCCTCTGCGTTTGAAAAGACATAGATTGCCATAAAATCGTATTTACTTATTATCTCAAAAACATTTCTTCAGAAGGAGCTTCCAAACTAAAAACTTTATTGCTGCGAACTTTATTATTATTATTATTATTATTATTATTATTATTATTATTATTATTATTGCTGCATTAACTTTAATAAAGCAACATAAAAACTTAATTTTTACTAAGCGTGTGATGCAAGTATGATGAGAAAACCACATTTTATTTTATGCTTCCATAAAGTCTCTACTTCGCCTACGAACTCAGAGACAACGTGAAGAATATATAGGGTGTAAACGATTATTGTTTACAGCGTAGCATAGCTATGTAGTGGAAGTCGAAACGAAGAATTTTATACAAGACACTTGTGGTTTATTAAGTTGGGAAACAGCCACCAACAGGGTTACAAGACTACATGAGCTGAAGCCCATGTTCGTCGCGTGAGATTTTCATGTTTTCTTCTCCATTTCTCCACACATCCTCATCGATTGTTTCGCAATTGTTGCTTGCATTAGCTTGTCATTTCTTCTCTGCCTAATTATTATATGTTTGTCTGATTGTTGTAGCTGCTCGTAACGGGCAACACATCGTCCGCAATTGGCAAGCAGTCTGTACTCGGGGCCGGTTTTCCGTGCGCCACCCTATATTATTTCCCTGCGATCAGCCACACAACACTACAGTTGGCTAAACGAGAGGTTCTGCAGAATCACGGAAATTACTTCTAAAAGTGTGTAAGAATTCTATAATGAATAAAAACTCTATACTCCAGGGGGGAGGCAAGTGCCCCCTCTTGGTGCCCTACATCCTTCAGTCACCTACAGTACTAGTTTTCACTATTTCATAAGAACCATATACCAAGCACAAATGAACGCTGAACGAGTAAAAATGAACGGTTCCCAAAAAAGAACGATCAGCAGTGAACTAGTTCCCAAGGATGAACGAGTTTGCCCATCTCTAATCTCGTACGCCAGTTGAGGTATTCATAGGCATGTATCCGCTGGGTTCCTCGCTGCTAAAGAAACCATCAACCTGCCTGGTGCAATGAAGGATGCACTACGCGGGAAGCAGTTCGTGGATGATGGGGAAGCTACTGATGCAACAAGATGTTGGCTCCGACTGAGACAAGCAGAGTGTTACCATGCTGGCATAAAGGTCTTCCCAGTAAGGTGGCACTGGACGGAGATTATGTTCAAAAATACGGTTTTGTAGCCAAATGTGTGAAGAATAATATGATGTATTAGAATCCTGAGTAAAACGAAACTGCTTCCAGAAAAAGTGTTGCGTTACTTATTGAACGCCCCTCGTACGATCAAACCAGATGTGAACAGTGCAGTCCAATGTACTAATATCTGTGTTTTATTGGGTGTCAAAGTTAGCGTAAGGAGGGCTATGCGTGAAGCGTTCAGTGAATTCGAAAGAAAAATTCTATGTACCGGCTTGACAGAAAATCCTAGGAAGTTCTGGTCTTACGTTAAATCAGTAAGTGGATCGAAAGAGCATATCCAGACACTCTGGGACGATCGCATTGAAACAGAGGATGACACACGTAAAGCTGAAATACAAAACATCTTTTTCCAAACCTGTTTCACATAGGAAGACCGCACTGCAGTTCCTTCTCTAAATCACCGCACGAACGAAAAAATTGCTGGCATCGAAATAAGTGTCCAAGGAATGGAAAAGCAACTGAAATCAATCAACAGAGGAAAGTCCACTGGACCTGACGGGATACCAATTCGATTCTACACAGAGTACGCGAAAGAACTTGTGCGCCTTCTAACAGCCGTGTACCGCAAGTCTCTAGAGGAACGGAAGGTTCCAAATCATTGGAAAAGAGCACACGTAGCCCCAGTTTTCAGCAAGGGTCGTCGAGCAGATGCGCAAAACTATAGGCCTATATCTCTGACATCGATCTGTTGTAGGATTTTAGAATATGTTTTTTGCTCGCGTATCATGTCATTTCTGGAAACCCAGAATCTACTCTGTAGGAATCAACATGGATTACGGAAACAGCGATCGTGTGAGACCCAACTCGCTTTATTTGTTCATGAGACCCAGAAAATATTAGATACTGGCTCTTATGTAGATGCCATTTTCCTTGACTTCCGGAAGGCGTTCGATACAGTTCCGCACTGTCGCCTGATAAACAAAGTAAGAGCCTACGGAATATCAGACCAGCTGTGTGGCTGGATTGAAGAGTTTTTAGCAAACAGAACACAGCACGTTTAAGTAACCTCTGGCGTGCCACAGGGGAGTGTTATGGGACCATTGCTTTTCACAATATATATAAATGACCTAGTAGATAGTGTCGGAAGTTCCATGGGGTTTTCGCGGATGCTGATGTAGTACACGAAGAAGTTGCAGCATTAGAAAATTGTAGCGAAATGCAGGAAGATCTGCAGCGGATAGGCACTTGGTGCAGGGAGTGGCAACTGACCCTTAACATAGACAAATGTAATGTATTGCGAATAGATAGAAAGAGGGATCCTTTATTGTATGATTATATGATAGCAACATCGGTAGCAGTTACTTCTGTAAAATATCTGGGAGTATGCGTACGGAACGATTTGAAGTGGAATGATCATATAAAAGTAATTGTTGGTAAGGCGGATGCCAGGTTCAGATTCATTGGGAGAGTCCTAAGGAAATGTAGTCCATCAACAAAGGATATGGCTTACAAAACACTCGTTCGACCTACACTTGAGTATTGCTCATCAGTCAGGGATTCGTACCAGGTCTGGTTGACAGAGGATATAGAGAAGATCCAAAGAAGAGCGGCGCGTTTCGCCACAGGGTTATTTGGTAAGCGTGATAGCGTTACGGAGATGTTTAACAAACTCAATTGCAGACTCTGCAAGAGAGGCGCTCTGCATCACGGTGTAGCTTGCTGTCCAGGTTTCGAGAGGGTGCGTTTCTAGATGAGGTATCGAATATATTGCTTCCCCCTACTTATACGTCCCGAGGGTATCACGAATGCAAAATCAGAGAGATTCGAGGGCGCATGGAGGCTTTCTGGCAGTCGTTCTTCCCGCGAACCATACGCGACTTGAACAGGAAGGGGAGGCAGTGACGTAAAGTGCCCTCCGCCACACACCGTTGGGTGGCTTGCGAAGTATAAATGTATATGTAGATTTAGATCGTACCAGATAATCGTGGACTTCGTTGTCGGACTTCTCCTCCAACTTAGGATTATACTGTGTTCATCGTAACAATAAACCTGACGTAAGGCCGGAGTCCCCACCATGAACCATGGACCTTGCCTTTGGTGGGGAGGCTTGCGTGCCTCAGCGATACAGATAGCCGTACCGTAGGTGCAACCACAACGGAGGGGTATCTGTTGAGAGGCCAGACAAACGTGTGGTTCCTGAAGAGGGGCAGCAGTCTTTTCAGTAGTTGCAAGGGCAACAGTCTGGATGATTGACTGATCTGGGCTTGTAACAATAACCAAAACGGCCTTGCTGTGCTGGTACTGCGAACGGCCGAAAGCAAGGGGAAACTACGGCCGTAATTTATCCCGAGGGCATGCAGCTTTACTGTATGATTACATGATGATGGCGTCCTCTTGGGTAAAATATTCCGGAGGTAAAATAGTCCCCCATTCGGATCCCCGGGCGGGGACTACTCAAGAGGATGTCGTTATCAGGAGAAAGAAAACTGGCGTTCTACGGATCGGAGCGTGGAATGTCAGATCCCTTAATCGGGCAGGTAGGTTAGAAAGTTTAAAAAGGGAAATGGATAGGTTAAAGTTAGAAATAGTGGGAATTAGTGAAGTTCGGTGGCAGGAGGAACAAGACTTCTGGTCAGGTGACGACAGGGTTATAAGCACAAAATCAAATTGGGGTAATGCAGGAGTAGGTTTAATAATGAATAGGAAAATAGGAGTGCGAGTAAGCTACTACAAACAGCATAGTGAACGCATTATTGTGGCCAAGATAGACACAAAGCCCACACCTACTACAGTAGTACAAGTTTATATGCCAACTAGCTCTGCAGATGATGAAGAAATTGATGAAATGTATGATGAGATAAAAGAAATTATTCAGGTAGTGAAGGGGGACGAAAATTTAATAGTAATGGGTGACTGGAATTCGTTAGTAGGAAAAGGGAGAGAAGGAAACATAGTGGGTGAATATGGATTGGGGCTAAGAAATGAAAGAGAAAGCCGGTTGGTAGAATTTTGCACAGAGCACAACTTAATCATAGCTAACACTTGGTTCAAGAATCATAAAAGAAGGTTGTATACATGGAAGAAGCCTGGAGATACTAAAAGATATCAGATAGATTATGTAATGGTAAGACAGAGATTTAGGAGCCAGGTTTTAAATTGTAAGACATTTCCAGGGGCAGATGTGGACTCTGACCACAATCAATTGGTTATGACCTGTATATTAAAACTGAAGAAACTTCAAAAAGGTGGGAATTTAAGGAGATGGGACCTGGATAAACTGACTAAACCAGAGGTTGTACAGAGTTTCAGGGACAGCATAAGGGAACAATTGACAGGAATGGCGGAAAGAAATACAGTAGAAGAAGAATGGGTAGCTTCGAGGGATGAAGTAGTGAAGGCAGCAGAGGATCAAGTAGGTAAAAAGATGACGGCTAGTAGAAATTCTTGGGTAACAGAAGAAATATTGAATTTAATTGATGAAAGGAGAAAATATAAAAATGCAGTAAAAGAAGCAGGCAAAAAGGAATACAAACGTCTCAAAAATGAGATCGACAGGAAGTGCAAAATGGCTAAGCAGGGATGGCTAGAGGACAAATGTAAGGATGTAGAGTCTTATCTCACTAGGGGTAAGATATATACTGCCTACAGGAAAATTAAAGCGACCTTTAGCGATAAGAGAACCACTTGTATGAACATCAAGAGCTCAGATGGAAACCGAGTCCTAAGCAAAAAAGGGAAAGCAGAAAGGTGGAAGGAGTATATAGAGGACCTGTACAAGGGCGATGAACTTGAGGACAATATTATGGAAATGGAAGAGGATGTAGATGAAGATGAAATGGGAGATACAATACTGCGTGATGAGTTTGACGGAGCACTGAAAGACCTGAGTCGAAACAAGGCCCCCGGAGTAGACAACATTCCATTGGAACTACTGACGGCCTTGAGAGAGTCAGTCCTGACAAAACTCTACCATCTGGTGAGCAAGATGTATGAAACAGGCGAAATGCCCTCAGACTTCAAGAAGAATATAATAATTCCAATCCCAAAGAAAGCAGGTGTTAACAGATGTGAAAATTACCGAACAATCAGTTTAATAAGCCACAGCTGCAAAATACTAACACGAAGTCTTTACAGACGAATGGAAAAACTAGTAGCAGCCGACCTCGGGGAAGATCAGTTTGGATTCCGTAGAAATACTGGAACACGTGAGGCAATACTGACCTTACGACTTATCTTGGAAGAAAGATTAAGGAAAGACAAACCTACGTTTCTATCATTTGTAGACTTAGAGAAAGCTTTTGACAATGTTTCTGGAATAGTCTCTTTCAAATTCTAAAGGTGGCAGGGGTAAAATACAGGGAGCGAAAGGCTATTTACAATTTGTACAGAAACCAGATGGCAGTTATAAAAGTCGAGGGACATGAAAGGGAAGCAGTGGTTGGGAAGGGAGTAAGACAGGGTTGTAGCCTCTCCCCGATGTTATTCAATCTGTATATTGAGCAATCAGTAAAGAAAACAAAAGAAAAATTCGGAGTAGGTATTAAAATCCACGGAGAAGAAATAAAAACTTTGAGGTTCGCCGATGACATTGTAATTCTGTCAGAGACAGCAAAGGCCTTGGAAGAGCAGTTGAACGGAATGGATAGTGTCTTGAAAGGAGGATATAAGATGAACATCAACAAAAGCAATACGAGGATAATGGAATGTAGTCGAATTAAGTCGGGTGATGCTGAGGGAAGTAGATTAGGAAATGAGACACTTAAAGTAGTAAAGGAGTTTTGCTATTTGGGAAGCAAAATAACTGACGATGGTCGAAGTAGAGAGGATATAAAATGCAGACTGGCAATGGCAAGGAAAGCGTTTCTGAATAAGAAAAATTTGTTAACATCGAGTATAGATTCTGAAAGTATTTGTATGGAGTGTAGCCATGTATGGAAGTGAAACATGGACGATAAATAGTTTGGACAAGAAGAGAATAGAAGCTTTCGAAATGTGGTGCTATAGAAGAATGCTGAAGATTAGATGGGTAGATCACATAACTAATGAGGAAGTATTGAATAAGATTGGGGAGAATAGAAGTTTGTGGCACAACTTGACCAGAAGAAGGGATCGGTTGGTAGGACATGTTCTGAGGCATCAAGGGATCACCAATTTAGTATTGGAGGGCAGCGTGGAGGGTAAAAATCGTAGAGGGAGACCAAGAGATAAATACACTAAGCAGATTCAGAAGGATGTAGGTTGCAGTAGGTACTGGGAGATGAAGAAGCTTACACAGGATAGAGTAGCATGGAGAGCTGCATCAAACCAGTCTCAGAACTGAAGGCCAGAACAACAACAAGGCCAGATTGGCCGTGCGGTTCTAGGGGCCACAGACTTTTTTAATTCGTTGCATCTGCTCGGGGCGTACGTCGTAAGACATCCATTTATGTTCGTTGTTGATTGATTGACTCAGTTTTTTTATTACAGAGGGTACGTAACCCTCTGACCGAACACGCTGAGCTACCGTGCCGGCATAGTCTGGAACCGCGCTACCGCTACGGTCGCAGGTTCGAATCCTGCCTCGGGCATGGATGTGTGTGATGTCCTTAGGTTAGTTAGGTTTAAGTAGTTCTAAGTTCTAGGGAACTGATGACGTCAGAAGGTAAGTCCCATAGTGCTCAGAGCCAAACCTGACGTAAACATTACACCATGTATTCTTCAGCGTTTGCTTGAATGTCACTGGATATCGTTTCACGCGTTGCAGAAGCCAAGCTGTGTCCAGTACACTCAAGTACGACCATAAGGATACGTTTTATGCTGTGCTACACAAACGTAGACTGAGCGATAATGCGGGACAACAGCTTTGCCGGTGCATTAAACTTGGACAGCACTGCCCAGGCAGCTTGTCTAACTAACCTGCAGTCGGGTGAGCAGTTGCATTTCAGGCGTAATAAGAGACGAACAGAGAAACAATATAGCTTCGAATGTCATATCATTTTTAAAGAGAATGAAATAATGTTAAGCAAAACTTCAGCACTGCCGCACGATTCTTATGTGACCAGACGGAAAGCATAAATTCTCTCGTTCTCACCCAACAAAGTATTCTAATTACAAACCAGAGCGATGAAAATTTCTTACTTAAACACAGGGTAATTTTTCTGTGCAAGCTATGTGTGATGCAAAAGCATACTGCAGTTTTTTCACCGCATTGTTGAATACTGAAGCTACTGAATGTATCAATTACAGTCAGTCGTCCGGTAATCTGTCAGCTCCTTTCTTATCCGAATCCGAGAAGTATTTTCAGTTCTTGAACTGACATGTGCTACGTTGGTAACGAGTCGATCAACAACAAAATCCACGAAGCCACCCAGGCGCCGCATTTTCTCCTCTTGTTTTATGACGTGCGGTTCTGTATCCCGCCAGCGTTCGTCAGTGACATGTGAAAAAGCTGTGTGCGTTGGTTCCATTACGTCTAGCAGCTTAATGATCTTGTTATTTCTCGCGACAAATCCATTATCATCAGTTCTGTTTGTTTCATATTGCAATGGTACAATGGCAAATGTAAAAAATGCACCATTTGCGTGGTGTGCTCGATACTGTGAAGATGATTTTTTTTACATGTTTCTGCTACACTTAACATTCTGGTTCGTGTGAGACTTCATCTGTGGTATAGAACAATGGACATAGTCCAAAAAAAGAGCATTTGGTTTTTATTTTTTGTACTAAAAATGAAATTGTTATGTTTTCTTAACAACCTTTCATAAAATATCGGTAATTAAGAATTTATATTTGAAATGAAAACAATAATTTCTTGTGCGATGTGCAAATAGAAACAAGAAGACGTGCTCTTTTCATAAAAAATGATGATGAAATTTACAATTACGAGATGTAGGCATTTCAAATTGAAAGAAAAGGATGACCAAGGCAAGATTTGAACCATGAGCTGCATCTCATTATCAGTCCACTAAGCTACCTATTTCTCGGCTCTTTTTAACCGTGTTCCACACGCGTGTTTCAGAACGGAGCAGGAAGCAGCCTCAGCCATGTTCATACTGCATATTAACAGCGTGATAACAGAGCATAAACAGCACAGAGACTGTGACTGTATACGATTTTGAAATAAAAAGTACATAGCCAAAAAGTGATTAAGAAAAACGTTGATGGATACATTAGTATATCTTAAAGTTTCATTTAACGTAATTTAGTAATAAGATATATAATACCTAAGTAGAACCTTCTTCCAAGAGCATAACAACATCACTGTACGTGTGCCACGTTTTTCGATGAATCATCGCGTTTGTGTTTGTTCACATAAGATTTATTCTTATGATGAACAGAGTATAATTAATGAACATTACAGGGTTTAGTTGGCGGTGGCAGCAGCAAGAGAATGAGCGCCATGGGGAACCAAGTGAGTATTACTTACTTGCGTATCATAAAATATCCGATTCACATGCCTGTGTGTTACGTAACGATGTCTGCAGCAACAGTGACTTTATATGTGATGCTTTTAACCCCGGTCTGCTTGCAGTGTATGCCAGTAAAAGATAGCAGGAATATTATAATTGGCTTACCATATCAGAGAAAAACGATAGAACAAAAGGGTACGTTATACTTTGCTCAATTTGTCGGCACAAGATAGTGCACGCACTCTGCTTATCACAACAATTGGACACAGGGTTGCCAAATTTAACTGAAGCGAAAACCAGGCAAACTCAAAAATGTATTATTATTATCATTATTATTATTATATTACTATTACTATTATTATTCACAACACATTACACCACACATGCTACAACAGAAAGCCTGAATTTACTTAACATGGTACTCATTGCTAATACTGCGAATTAAGACATTTCTGTGAGCCTCTAGTTTCTTTGCTAGTTATATTTTGAAGTTATACTTCTTTTCTGACTTCACAACTTTAACAAGTTCTTTCCCATTAAGGGACCTGATAAATTTAGCAAATTCAGCAAATTTCACATGGTAGTTAAAATTCACTTTCAGTTTGTTTCTTTCATTGCTCCAGATATTTAGCATCAGACTGAAAGTCCACTCCTCAAACGCATTGGTTGGTGGCACTGCTACCACATGTTGAATAACTTTCAGCAAATTATGTGCTTTGGATCTCTTAAAAAATGTCACCCGTTTATTTGAAATATTTGAGTCGGTTTAGTCCTTAATGAGTGACAAGACGTTATTCAGTGAACATATTTCAGAAAATAGTTCGTCACCATTTATATTTATGTTGAAATAATCTATAAGTTTCATTACGTTCCCCACCTTAAGTAGCTCCCCAAAATTTATCTGAGAGCTAATCTTGAAATTTGAATCTTCATTGAAGTCAAATCATTTTTCTAGTTACAATGTAAATCTCCGGGAATGTTACTTCATCGTCCACTTCACTGTCGTTTTCATGGACTACGAATGTCCAAATAAGTTTGGCGCTATTGTCTTCACCCTGGCTTAGAAAATAGGACTTCAGCAATGGCCAGTTTGAAGCAACTAGACCAGTATTAATGATGCTTTCTTTAAGTTTCTTGGCCATGGAAGTTGATGTTTCGTCAGCGTCTTCGTAAAAATCTATAACGGCTAAACTCGTTCTTATTTCTTGGTCGAAGTACCGGATAGCATCTGGAGATAGTTACATATTTCCTTTATTTGAAGCATCACGGGCAGTCGAGAGTGGAGTTGTACCACATTTTTTCAGACTTTGTTGCAGAGAATGTGGAGCTAATACATTCTCTACTATAGCTTCAGCTTTAGTCCGTCTGCAGCGAATTTTGGATGATAGTTTCGAATCTTGAAAAAAAGTGAGATAGGAAAGCATTTCCACAGTCCTGTGAAAGGTAACTGTGATGATGTTTCACTCCATGGTATGTTACTATTAGTTCCGTTGCTGACACTTGCTCTTCCTGAGTAGTTCCTGCTGGCACGAAATACCTCAGAACAGTGGAGTTTCTTAACATCCCACACATCATCAATATGAGTCTTAGTACTAGCATGATGCTTAACCGCTTACACTGAGTCCTGTTTCACTGTAAAACTTACACGGCGTTGGGTGAGCAATTACGCCTAATGCCAGACACCTTTGGAGTTTTGTTTTACCCCGACATGTTTCAGCACTTGTGCTATCTTCAGTGGGTTACTTTATTTCGTTTCTGTAAAACTGTTACCGCATATTAACATTTAGAGAAAACATTTGATACAAAATATTTACATTTGTGAATGTTTAGGTGTGTTCTGCCTTATATCAATATTTATGTCACCAAAAATTAAAATCCTATATTTAGGCCACTTATCGCAGTGTAGTATCAGTTTCTGTAAGGCCTGTGCAAATACTCCAACATCATTATCATGTGTGCGGTATACAGACACAATTATTAGTTTTAACATGGGCAGTAACATTGCTGCTATTTCCAGTACATTTTCTATACAGTAATCATTAACAATAAGGGCGCTGTAATCCAAGTCTATACCCCTACTAACATATATAGAGGCTCCCCCATAGTTGTGTGTTGGTCTACAATAACCTATTGCTAAATAAAAGCCAGGGAGTACATATAACTGCAGTTGGCTGGCTCAAATGGCTCTGAGCACTATGCGACTTAACTACTGGGGTCATCAGTCGCCTAGAACTTAGAACTAATTAAACCTAACCAACCTAAGGACATCACACACATCCATGCCCGAGGCAGGATTCGAACCTGCGACCGTAGCGGTCGCTCGGCTCCAGACTGTAGCGCCTAGAACCGCACGGCGACTCCGGCCGGCTAACTGCAGTTGGTCTTCACTTAACCAGTATTCATTGATAAATAATATAATATTCTTGTTTACTCCTAACAAAAAAAAACTCAGGTCATCAGCTTGGTTTCTTAATGACCTGATATTTATGTATACAAATGATAATGAGTCATCCTGACAAAGGGGTAGGTCTGGATTCCTCTGTAGCAGTATATCAGTTTGTTCACTTTGCTTGTACATTCTTCTGTCACTTGTTGATTGTGTACTTACATCTCTGGCTAGTTTCATGACCGTGTTGGATCCAGATGATGACGAGATGATTTCCCTGGTGCCACTGCTCCTCTGTGGAACTTTTCTCACTCTAGAAGATGCACGTACAGTAGCTTGTTTGTTTTCACTCATGTCTTGCGTACTTGCTTTTCTCACTTTTACAGCTTCATTCCTTACACTCACTGGCTGAACACTTACATTTAAATCATCTGCTCTTTGAATGTTCTTATTCACTGACTGAAAACTTCCTTTTAACTGACCCACTTGACCTGGAGACGGGAGACGACAACATGACATGTCTAGATGATGTGTTGACAGTTCCTGGAGACTTTTTTCTTTGCTGGGAAGTGGACCAGATAATGGTTTCACTTCTGTTTATATGTGTAGTTGGGGTGCTGACAGTTTCTGGTGACTTTCTTCTCTGCTGAAGTGATTGTTGTCAAATATTATACATTGTTAGTTTTCCGTACACAGTTGAGATATGTATTACGGGGGTGATGCATTGTGCGTTTACACGTAATTTGGAAAAAGATAAGTATGCATTATTTTACGTTCCATGCATGAAACTGTTGAATGTTTATGTTGGTAGCTGTAAGTCTGTTATATACTCTACAGCTTTTCATCTGTAAACGTCGAAACATGAGTGTGTGAGCTCTACCAACACATACATCAGTTGAGCAGCGAGATGTTTGATTGTGATCCGTCGATCACATCGAATGAGAGTGTTCGCACGTTGCAGCACTGCAGGAGTCACAGCTGTGTGCGGCCGGCTGGCTCACGTCAGATCGGATAGGTCTGAAGGCCTTATTGCAATGGTGACCGAAGCCTCGCGTAACGACTCACCGTTTTTTTTTTTCCACTGTCAGCTCTGCGTAGACTTCCTGCAAGCGTCTATGAATATCTGCGACGCTGTGATTTTCCGCCAAAAGAATCTCAAAGATGACTCTCTGCTTGGAATGCACCTCCGTTATACACGCCATTTTGGAGGACAAGTATAGCGCCGCCACCTATCAGAATTTCATGAAACTGAAGGGGCTGAAGAGAGAATATTCCGCGATGACCCGAAACAAATTCCGGATTTGTTCAACCGAAACTGGCCGAGAAAAAATGTGTTGAAGTACTTAGTGAACGCCCTTCGTATAACAGGAAAGATGTCGACGAGAAAAGGTTACCTTCCTATGTTAGCAACACGGCTGCACAGTCCGCTGTTTCTGCACATTCGCAGTCTGTAGCATACTATAGATGTCAGAACTCCACCCTCGGCAGAGTCAACTGATCACTGACATCACTGACCCGCTAGTGACGTGGTTGGCTGATGATTTACACGCAAGAACGTGACGCGAACTTTTGCCGGGCAGTCGATTTTGATCAGGAAGTCGATCGCACAAGACGGGCTTATAATCGCAATAGGAGTCGAGGGCCATTGGAAGACCTCTGCAGGATACTTTGTGACTGATAGTGTTTCTGCCTATGGGAAGAAGACCACTGTTGAAAAGGCCATTGCACTGTTACGTGATGCAAATGTGACTGTATTAGCTGTCACTTGTGATGGCCTTTCAACAAATATTGGAATGACCAAGGAGTTAGGTGCAACTATTGCAGTTGACAATATGAAGCTGTATTTCTCTCATCCTGTTTCAGGTAACAACTTATATATTATTTTTGATCCATGCCATTTGATAAAGTAAATTAGAAATATGTTTGGTACATGTTTAGTTGATAGGAGTGGAAGAAAAGTATTTGGGAATACATTGAAAAACTTCATTCTATACAAGACAAAGAGGGGCTTTGTCTTGCAAATAGCAGCAGTAGACGAAAGTAAAGCTGGTTGTTCAAGTTTTAAGTGCTTCAGTTAGTAGTGCACTACACCATTTACGCTGTGACTTGAAATTACAACAATTTCAGGGACTGAAGGAACTGCAGACGTTTGTCTTATTTTTGACCAAAAGTTTGTAACTCCAAAAATCCATTCGCTCAGCGATGCAAATCACCCCGTCCCTCAAGGATTCAAATGGGAAGCTTTTGTGCACAGGTAACAGAAAGACAGCAAGATTATGGATTTTAGCACATTGTGAAACTATCAAAGGATTGTTTAATGATGTAATAAAAACAAAAAAAAGATGAAATATTTGCTGATCTAAAAGTTTAGCCATGATCATCTGTAAATGTATTTTTATTTAGCTAGGTCTAGATTAGGTTGGAATAACAATCCATTTCACCTCCAGTTTAGAGCAGAATATATAAATCTTCTTCTTTCAAATGAAGTTAAACATAATGCAAGTGGTAATTGTCAGATTTACGATATCTGAGAAAAACAAATCTGCTTCTCAAGATCCAGAAGAGTTTCGTAATAACAGAAGGTACTACCATACAGAAGGAAATGTGGAGACACTGTCTGATCATGATTGTGTCTTATTGTCCCAGAACCTAACTGAATACACTAGCAATGCGATTGTTTATACTCTAGGATTTGACGTCAAACATATGGCGAACAAGTTAAATTGCAACACTTGCATACATAGTTTATTTAATGTGGAATATGTGCAGTACTCAGATTTGTTAAGAAGAAAAGGTAATAATGGCTTGATAATGCCGTCAACAGGTGTTGTTACTGTGTGCAGAGAGACAGAAAAGCTAATACGGTTACGAGTTCTGTCATCTAGTAACGTACTTTCAAAAGTCAGTGTGGTCAATGATGTAATGTTAAATGTTGTGTCAGTAGTGATGCACCGAGATTTATTCCCAGAATTGAAAAAGCATTTAATTGAAAATGTTTCCCTGAGAAACATGCTTATTTGATCGTAAACACTTAGTGTAAAGCAGTATATTAAAATTTGTTGTCACCGCATCGCAAATACATGCAATGTCAATTTGCACAGGAAGATAATCAGGCAGGAACTGAAAAAATATATTTTATTTCTTAATCAGTGATGTACATAACACATAAGATGTCAATTTGTTAAAAATAAACTGTTTAAATTTAGAAAACACCAGTTTTCTTGTACCTTACCAGTTCTTGCTTTTTTACTTTGTGTGTAAATAATAGCAATGAAAAAATTAGAAATAACTTTATCTTGGAACTCTTCCACTTGGTCCATGCTTTCATAGAAAAGAAACAACATGAGAATGGGAATCAGCCTAGATGGAAAACACTTTTTGTTATTTATTTACTTATTTATTCCCCAAATTAGTTTCAGCGACAAATATTGCCATCAACAGTGGGTTCTTTAAATATAAAATATGCAGAAAATAGCTTAGTTATAAAATGCTGTAACGCATTATTACATTGCACTGTTTGTTTTTTAAATATTGTTTTCCTTGGATATTTTCACACTGCCTTATATATTGTACGTTACTGAATTTTACGTTGCCGTTTTACTCGGTGTACATCATGTCATCTGCAACTGTGTAAGCGGTTGTTAGTAAACAAATACTATAACGTGAGGTTACGTATGTCAGCTTATACAATTGGGATTGCGGTAGTGTTGTGGGTCCAGTTTTGGTGTGTACAGGGCTGTTACTTAGTTTGTCGTGAACTCACCTTCGTTGGGCGGCATGCAGCTAATTTTATACACAGAAAAGCAAAACTTTCGCACTTAATTACGCGAACAGCAAGATGGCGAAATGTTTTGTATATTGTGGACAAGGAGGCAAACAAAATCGTACCATATAAAAATAAGCACAAAAAACCGACACACGCCACGAAGAATTAAACAGGAACTGAAAGTGGAAAAACATAGTGAACGGTAAAATAATCTCTCTCTGTAGTACTTAGTTTAATGCAACTGTTTTGAACGGAGACACACCAGCTTTGTGATCACACAACTCATTGCAAAATTCGGTTGGGCTGTCTTCTCACATCCACCGTACAGTCCCGATAAAGCGCCTTCAGGCTTCCATCTCTTGGGCCTCTGAAAGATGGACTACGTGGCGAACATTTTCAAGATTCGGATGCTATTATCAAAGCTTTAGGGAAGCGGTTACCCTCAGCTTGTTCCAGCTATTACAGGCTCGGGATGAAGGCTCTGGTTCATTGCTGGCAAAAGTGCCTAATGCATACTGGTGACAATGTGGAAAAATTACAATCTGTGGCTGAAATATTGCTCTATTTGACTGTGCTGCTGTGATTTACGTACCGTCTGTAGTTTCCATGAACAGACATAGGGGCCATTACTTTCGGGACGACCATCGTACTTGTGTACAAAAAGCAGAAGGTTAAATAAAGAAAAACTGAAAATAGTAATGAACAAGCAGGTGGCGCAAATTGCTTACCGAATTTACTGTAACAATTTCGTAGTTTTCAAATACCTCGTTTTATCATGACACTTCGACGCCGTTTGCAGTGTTATTGCAATGTAATTAATTAGAAACGAGGTTCGACAATCTCAAGAAGTGCAAAAGAAAACGCAAAAAAATATTGTTGGCTATCACTTCTGTCCTGTTACCTTAAAACGTGAATAAAGTGGAATCTGAGCTATGACACTGTGGCGAAAAAGTATAATGCCGTTGCTCTTCACATCTTTAAGACAGCTTCAGTTCTTGGTATAAAATTGTTAAGATGTCTATAGATCGCCTGTACAAATATTCAAGGTACGTCTGTAGGTAATCTATCCGTAGTAGCAAAGTAATAACACTACAAATATACTAAGCGTTTTACGAGTTAAAATGCGTCCTCCCAAAATTATGTGAATTGAGCTGCAGGATATGTTGCGGACAGAATTCTCGTTCTGCACCTCCGAATGCTCACTCCATTTATACTTTATGGGTGGATCCATTCGGAGAACAGTTTGTTACGCCTTATACCATCAGAAATACTGGGCCACGTCCAGAATTTTCCTACCATAGCCATGGCTGATACCGGTCCTTTCCCTGTCTCATCGGGAGTAGAAAGCTTGTGCCTCGGATATAATTTCCCGCAGTATTTCAATACTACGTAGAGGTAAATCTCTTTCGTAGCAGCAGATCGTGGTTGGTGATTAAATGGGGTGGAAGCAGAAGCTTCTTCATCAGCAAGAGTGGTGATGGCAATGGACACTACAAAATGTTGGTTCCATCCTCTCGTACAAACTTGTCTTTTGAAGCAGCTGATTCACGTACAATGATTTCGGGGATGGGATGAACAATTTTTCGTACAAACGGACACAAAACCACAATGAACAAACAACACAAATTACCAAAGTTCGCGTTTTGTAGTTGACATTATTGAGATGATAATACCAACTTACCACATTTCTCTGGATATGATGATGTTAGAGGTGACTATATCAATTATGTTAACACAGGAACAGCTCTCACAGAATTTTGTAAACCTGTCGAAATTTATAATTAGGGCAGATGCGACAGTGGAATCTGTTCCACCTCCTTCAGCCAGGCGCAGCAAGTGCCTGGACTTTTTACGAAACTTTAGCTTGACCACCACAACCGCTAGAGAGCTCTGTATTTCAAAAACTGCGAGTGTCACGTAGTTGGGAGTCTGTCACACAGTTGGGGAGTCTTAACAGTAATGGAGGGAAGTGTGGGAGGTAAATTTATTTAATAGACGGGGTAAGTTACAATGTTCAAAGGGCACTAATTTCAATAATCCGTAAATGCGAAAGAAAAAGAAAAATGAAAGTTATAGACAGATCCCTTCTCTCATCATGATCATACAATACAAGTATTACATTCCACTCCACAAACATGTATACAATACATACATGTAGTATTACAAATAGTGAAATGGAGTATGTTATAAATAAACAAAATGAAACTGATGCCGCGCGGGTAGCCGTGCGGTCTAGGCGTCTTGTCACGCTTCTCGCGGCTTCCCCCGTCGGAGGTTCGAGTCCTCCCTCCGGCATGGCAGTGTGTGTTTTTCTTAGTGTAAGGTAGATTAAGTAGTACATAAGACCGATTATCTCAACAGTATGGTCCCATAAGAACTTAACACAAATTTCCAGTTTCCAAACTCTCTATGCCAACATTCTACCATGTCGACGTCATCTCGTTGCAGGTCTAGAGTGAGTGGATAGAGTATGACTACCAAGGGGACGCCACGACGTTGGGATCATCGATTTACTTCAAACCTTGTACACTTTCAGTCGGCCATTAAAACAACATAATCTGCAAGTAGTAAGGTGCAGTCCTCTGGCAACTTCGACAAAATCGCACGAGAAGTTTTAGGCGTCTATTATGTACCGGATATATCTGTGCGTTGATGATGGATGTTGCAGAATTCATGGTGGTGAAGGGAGAGCCGGCACGGTAGCTGAGAGTGTTTGGTCAGAAGGCTAGTTGCCCTCTACAGCTAAAAAGTAATTGAATGGATCAACGATGAACTTGAACAAGTGTCATGGGACGTCCTCCCCGACCAAATTCAACGACCGATAACGAATTAAATGAGATCAAGCAGCTACATGGGTAGCACAGTACTTGGGACGTGCACATGGGGGATTTTTAGATTAGGTTCCTCCCCACGGGAAACAAACCGTTGGCCTGAAAAATTACCAGTTCATGACACTGATGTGAGTCTGCCAACAGTAAAAATCGTTAGTTCGCCTAGACAGGTAATTCCAAAGGATTTAAATATACTTAATCTCATGTTAGTAGATTGTCGAAGTGTCTGTAGCAAGATCCCTGAGTTCATCTCCGAAATAAACAGTAGCTATGCCAATATTGTATTAGGTACCGAAAGCTGGTTGAAAACAGACGTAAATGGCAGTGAAATTTTGAACTC
Source organism: Schistocerca gregaria (assembly GCF_023897955.1). Lineage (NCBI taxonomy): Eukaryota > Metazoa > Arthropoda > Insecta > Orthoptera > Acrididae > Schistocerca > Schistocerca gregaria. Next base: position 87,449,897 of record NC_064924.1, on the reverse strand, counting down.
GGATTGGACAATGTTTAGCAAGGATAGGACTGATGCTATGGGAGGTGGTATGTTCATTGCAGTTAAAAGCTGTTCAAACGCAGTTGAGATCGATAGTGGATCGGACTGTAAAACAGTCTGGATATAGCTGTCATCAGACAAGTGTTGGCCAATGTATTAGGATGTTTTTATAGACCACCAGCATCCGCAACAAACGTCGCAGAACGTTTCAGGGATAGTCTTGAGTACATAGGAAATAAATGTCCAAATTATCCCTTAGTTATAGGTGGAGACTTTAATCTGGCATCCATTAACTGGGAAAATTACACGTTTATCACAGGGGGCAGAAGCAAAGACTCGTGTGAAGTTATTCTAGGAGCAATAGGTTACAAAAAAAAAGAAAAAAAAGAAACAGCGTAGAGTTTTCTTATTTGGAAAAGCAAGTAAAAGTGTCATTACTGAATATCTTCATAGTCAGCTCCAAGCATTCACCGCGGGACACAAAGGTATTGAACATCTTTGGTCGGAATTTAAAGGTATTGTCCACCACGAGCTAGAGATGTATGTGTCTATCAAAAATTTAGAGGAGGGAAAGAGTCCACCTTGGTACAACAAACATATTAGGAAGTTGCTAAGAAAGCAGAGAATTTTGCGCAGTCGTTTTAAACGTACTAACTGCCCCGCTGACAAACAGAAATTATGCGAAATGAAAGCAGCTGTCAAAAGGTCAATGAGAGATTCTTTTAATGACTTTGAAGGCAATATTTTATCTGCGGATTCTAAAAATAACCCCAAAAAATTCTGGTCGTACGTAAAATCTACGAACGCTGCAAATAATTCAATACTTTCTCTTGCTGACAGTACGGGTAACGTAACGGATGATGATAAACAGAAGGCCGAAATTCTAAACCTATGTTTCAAACACTCGTTTACGGTAGAGAACAGCAGCACCATTCCCCCTTACAATCATCGAACAAACGCGAGGATGGCTGACATAGTATTTAGTGTATCTGGGATTGTAAAACAGTTAAGATCATTAGACGGCAGGAAGGCATCTGGCCCAGACGGTATCCCCGTAAGATTTGATGTTGACTACGCTACAAATATATCACAATTCTTATCCATCGTCTATCAGAGATCATTGGAACAGCAGAAAGTTCCACGGGACTGGAAGAAGGCCCAGATCATTGCAATCTATATAAAAAGGGTAGAAAATTGGATGCACATAATTACCGGCCAATTTCACTGACATCGATTTGTTGTAGACTCATGGAACATATTTTGTGTTCGGGCATAATGACGTTTCTAGACACTGAGAAGATCATCTGCAGAAACCAGCACGGTTTTAGGAAACAGTGGTCATGCGAGACACAGCTGGCCCTCTTTGTGCATGATATACTACAGGCTCCAGATACCGGCTCCCAGGTTGATGCCATATTTCTCGAATTTCGAAAGGCGTTCGACTCAGTTCCGCATTGTCGTTTGCTCCAAAAAATCGCGCTTACGGTCTATTCCATGATATATGCGGTTGGATAGAAAGTTTTCTAACAGGCAGAAAGCAGTATGTGCTCCTGAATAGGGTGGTTTCAACAGAACATGCGTAACTTCAGGACAGCGTAATAGGTCCGCTGCTTTTTACGATTTACATAAACAATCTGGTTGATGGTACTGACAGCGACATTAGACTGTTTGCCGATGATGCTGTAGTCTACAGGAAAGTAGTATCATACGAAAGTAGTGAACAAATCAATGAGTACCTGCAGAAAATAAATTCGTGGTGTAATGACTAGCAGTTATCTCTCAATATTAGTAAGTGTAACCTACTGTGTATAACAAGGCGAAAATTCCCATTAATGTGCGAGTCCAAAATAAACATCCGTCAAATATCTGGGTGTGACTATTCGAATGTCTCTGAGCACTATGGGACTTAACATCTGTGGTCATCAGTCCCCTAGAGCTTAGAACTACTTAAACCTAACTAACCTAAGGACATCACACACATCCATACCCGAGGCAGGATTCGAACTTGAGACCGTAGCAGGAGCGCGGTTCCGGACTGAAGCGCCCAGAACCGCTCGGCCACACCGGCCGGCCTGTGACTATTCGAAATGATCTCAAATGGAATGATCAGATTACGAAAGTAACGGGCAAGGTGAACTCTAGATTGTGGTTTATTGGTAGAATCCTGAAGCAATGCAATCCTTCAACAAAAGAAATTGCTTACAATACATTAGTTCGTCCAGTTAGAGTATTGTTTGTCTGTATGGGACCCTTACCAGTTGGTCTGATTCAAGAGATTGAGAAGGTCCAAAGAAGAGCGGCAAGATTCGTGACTGGTACATTTAGCCATTGCGAGAGCGTTGCAAATCTCATAGAAAGTTTAAAGTGAGACACACTTGCAGATAGACGACGCGCTAAACGGAAGGGGCTGCTCACTAAATTCAAAAATCCGATCTTCGCCGAGGATGTAGAGCGTGTATTATTACCACAAACTTTCAAATCGCGCAATGATTACCATTCAAAGATAAGGGACATTAGAGCTCATACTGAGGCGTTCAGACAGTCGTTTTTCCCTCGCGCTATCGGCGAGTGGAACAGAGGAGGGGAAGTATGACTATGGTGCGAATAGTGCCCTCTGCCACACACCGCTTGGTGGCTAGTGGAGTATATATGTAGATGCAGATGTAGAAAAAAGGTAATAAAATGGTTAGTGTTCGAGCTACATAATACGCACGTGTATGAGCAGCGGTTTGACTCCCTCTTTAACTTAATTTTTAATCTATACTTTTTTCATCACTGGTCATATTATTTAATTTATATGACATTTGAGAGGTAATATAATTTTAAAAAAAGCACGTGTATTTGCATGAAGTTTTGGGGAACTTCATGTTATTTGACTTTTTACTATTTTTAATTAATTAAATAACTGTCGACAAGTAAATGAAGAAACGCATAGATGTTTTCCTGAAAATGTATGTCTGTCGTGATTTGATATCCCTTATACATGTAATCTGGTAAGGTACCCGGAATTAACTTGTACCTCAACATTTCGAGCTGTAGACACACCGGCAGGACCCATTTGGCAGTTAACATACTTAGCGGTGAGCATTGCTAACGTAGCAAGAACGAATACTGTAGGTGCAATTTTTTTAATATCAAACAATTTACACTAGTACTAAAAAAATGGAGATTTGAGCGGATCCGAACCGTCGCATCATACACGTTCGTCTTACGAAGCTCGAACGCTAACCTCTTTTTTTGAAACTCATTTTGTTCGTTATTGTTCATTGTATTTCTTCGGCTTCATCGTTGATCCAGTCACTCAGAGTTTTTATTACAGGAAGCAAATGCCCCTCTGTCTGAACACGCTCAGCTACCGTGCCGGTTTCCACTTCACCACCATGGACTCTTAACATCCGGCACCTACGCACAGATACCTCACTCACATGACAGACGCGTAAAACCTCTCTAGCGACTTTCTCAGAATTGCCAGAGTGGTGCACATTACTGCTTGCAGATTATGGTGTTTTAATGGCCTACTAAAGGTGAACAAAGTTTGCAATAAATCCGTGATCCCAACGTAGCGGCATCTGCTTGTAAGTACAGGTAGTAGCCAATGGACGGGTCCAGTTTTCGTTGTCCCAGATATCATTCTCTTGGTTCTATTCTATTCTGGTAAACCTTCCGGGATGTAAGGTCGTGGTCCATGAAACTCTTCAGCTCCTAACGTTTCGTCCATAGCTGCGCTGGACATCTTCAGAGGGGGATTTCTCCTCCGGTGAGTCTTGCAGACTGACGGGTCGGACGTCTGAGAGCGACTTATACATCGTAGAAAGTGGACGTGGCCAGAGTTACACGTGATATGCAGAGATAATCTTTGTCAGAGATAAAACTTAACTATCGACTGTAATCTCGTCACAGATAAAACTGACTCATATATAAAGGACACACGTCATTTTATAGAGAAAATTGAAGGTTTAATTCTGACTCCTGAAGATATTTTAGTAAGTTTTGATGTAGTATCTTTATTTACTATGATACCAGTTAACGAAATTATGGATTTTATAACGGATATTTTTCCAGAAGATCTGACTGCTCTTTTCAGACATTGTCTTACTTCCAGTCAGTTCCAGTGGAATAATGAATTTTATGAGCAACTTAATGGCGTAGCAATGGGTAACCCATTGGGTCCTCCAGTAGCTAATTTCTACATGGAGAAATTCGAACAGTCAGCTTTGGAAAAAGCAGATAAGAAACCATCTCGCTGGTATCGGTATGTAGACGATACACATGGTAGAGAAGCCTTAGACGAATTTTTTGATTATCTTAATAATATAAATCCAAGAATCCAGTTTACCTTGGAGAGAGAAAATGACAACAAAATACCGTTTCTGGATGTTTTAGTTATGAGACAGACAGATGGAAGATTGAAACAACAGATTTTTAGAAAAATAACGCACACAGACCGATACTTACATAAAAACTCTAACCACCATCCACAACAAAAGAGAGGTGTGATTAAAAGTCTCGTTGACAGAGCCAGACGGATTTGCACGTCGGAGTATCTAGACGCCGAATTAAAACATCTGAAGCACGCTTTTGAGAAAAATGGCTACTCAAAGAAGTAAGCAGAATTCTGCACCCAAACAACACAAGCCCGAAAAATGACAGAAGAATACAGTCTCTCTCCCTTTTATAAAGAAAGTAACGGATCAGATTGGAAAGATTTTAAGTAAATATGATACTGGACCTGTTTTTAGACCAACGAAGAAAATTTGTCATGTTCTTCGGTCTGTAAAAGATAAACGCGCTCCTCTATCAACCAGTGGCGTATATAAAATTCCGTGTACATGTGGTAAAGTTTATTATGGAACAACGAAGAGAAGCGTAAATACACGGTTAAAAGAACACAGAAGTCTTTGCCGATTAGGGAAAACAGACAAATCGGCTGTAGCAGAACACGCTTTTCTGTCAGGAAATCGTAAGTGAAGTTTTCCGAAACAAAAATTTTACCTACGATGACGAACTATTACCCACAGCTTTGTAGAGAAGCAATTGAAATATATAAACATAGGGATACTTTTAATCGGAAAGAAGAGACCATGAAACTTGGTGATATTTGGACAGTAGCACTACAGAATTGCTAGACTGTTTTATCTGTGACGAGATTACGATCGATAGTTAAGTTTTATCTCTGACAAAGATTATCTCTACATATCAGGTGTAACTCTGGCCACGTCCACTTTCTACGATGTATAAGTCGCTCTCAGACGTCCGATCCGTCAGTCGGCAAGACTCACCGGAGGAGAAACCCCCCTCTGAAGATGTCCAGCGCAGCTCTGGACGAACGTTAGGAGCTTAAGAGTTCATGGACCACGACCTTACATCCTGGTAGGTTTACCAGAAGATATGTCATCCGGTCGTGAAAGCCTTCATACTATGATCTATTCTATTCCACGTCGATTTTACGAGCGCCAGGGCAGATGCACGTAGAATAGATGCCGTAGAGCCTCAGGTTGTGCTACATAGTTTTGGAACTGTACTGTTCCTGCATGAAATGTATTCGCAGTTGCGAATATGGAGAACCATCATGTGCGTAATCGAATGACGACGATGAAAATTTGTGCCGGACTGGGAGCCGACGTATCGAAGACTCCTAACAGACCATGTTCCACAATGCTAGAAGACGCTCCTCTGTAGACTAGGAGGAACCTGTGGTACCGTGGTGGCTGTCCGGCCCATAGTGCACCAAGTATTACAGCATGTCTTCAAAAATTGTTTCCAAATCGTTGGATCAGACGCAGAGGACCTGACCTTGGCCGTCCTGTTTCCCCGGATTTGAAGCAAAAATGTTCAAATGCGTGTGAAATCTTATGGGACTTAACTGCTAAGGTCATCAGTCCCTAAGCTTACACACTACTTAACCTAAATTATCCTAAGAACAAACAGATGCACCCATGCCCGAGGGCCGACTCGAACCTCCGCCGGGACCTGTCGCACAGTCCAGGATTTGAAGCCTGTAGACTTTTTTCTGTGGGGAAAGCTGAAAGGCGCTGTCTACAAGGACATACACTACGTGCTCAATAGTGTCCGGACACTTGGCTGAAAATGACTTACAAGTTCGTGGGGCCCTTCATCGGTAATGCTGGAATTCAGTACGTTGTTGGCCCACCCTTAGCCTCGATGACAGCTTCCAATCTCGCAGGCATACGTTCAATCAGGTGCTGGAAGGTTTCTTGGGGAATGGCAGCCCATTCTTCACGGAGTGCTACACTGAGGAGAGGTATCGATGTCGGTCGGTGAGGCCTGGCACGAAGTCGGCGTTCCAAAACATCCCAAACGTGTTCTATAGGATTCAGGTCAGGACTCTGTGCAGGCCAGTCCATTACAGGGATGTTATTGTCGTGTAACCACTCCGTCACAGGGTGTGCATTATGAACAGGTGCTCGATTGTGTTGGAAGATGCAATCTCTATTGAGCAGTGAGAAGCAAGAAGGTGCTTAAAACATCAGTGTAGGCCTATGCTGCGATAGTGCCACGCAAAACAATAAAGAGTGCAAGCCCCCTCCATGAAAAACACGACCAAACCATAACTGCACCGCCTCCGAATTTTACTGTCGGCATTACACACACTGGCAGATGACGTTCATACCCACACCCTGCCATCGGATCGCCACATTGTGTATCGTGATTCGTCACTGCACATAACCTTTTTCCACTGTTCAATCGTCCAACGTTTACGCTCCTTACACCAAGCTAGGGGTCGTTTGGCATTTACCGGCGTGGTGTGTGGTTTATGAGCAGCCGCTCGACCATGAAATCCAAGTTTTCTCACCTCCCGCCTAACTGTCATAGTACTTGCAGTGGATCCCGATGCAGTTTGGAATTCCTGTGTGATGGTCTGGATAGATGTCTGTCTATTACACATTGCGACCCTCTTCAAATGTCTGCGGTATCTGTCAGTCAACAGACGAGGTGATCTGTACGCTTTTCTGCTGTACGTGTCCCTTCACGTTTCCACTTCACTATCACATCGGAAATAATGGACTTAGGGAAGTTTAGGAGTGTGGAAATCTCGCGTACAGACGTAGGACACAAGTGACACCCAATCACCTGATCACGTTCGAAGTCCGTGAGTTCCGCGGAGCGTCGTCCTCTGCTCTCTCACGATGACTAATGACTACTGATGTCGCTTATATGGAGTACCTGGTAATAGGCGACAGCATAATGTACCTAATATGAAAAACGTACGTTTTTGCGGGTGTCCGGATACTTTTGATGACATAGTGTACCAGCTGCCCCCGACGATATGCAACGACGTGTCACTGCAGCTTGCTTACACATCTACACTCAAAAGCTAGCACGTGTGCAGTGGTCGTTCCATGCCAGGCTGGAAGTGTGTACTGCCGCTGCCGGTGGTCATTTTGAACACAACTTGTGATGTTCAGTCGTCTCGTTACTGGTCAGAATCCACATAATTAGTGTATGCACTTGTGTTGTTCTTTAGTGTGCGCTACTACAGGTATTGTAGAAGTGTCGGTATGGAAACTTTTCAAAATAGGATATTATTACTGGATTAGCCGAGCGGTCTTAGGTGGTGCAGTCATGGACTGTTCGGCTGGTCCCGGTGGAGGTTCGAGTCCTCCCTCGGGCATGGACGTGTGTGTTTGTCCTTAGGGTAATTTAGGTTAAGTAGTGTGTAAGCTTAGGGACTGATGACCTTAGCAGTTAATTCCCATAGACTCCTGCAACAAACACCGCTGTCAATCTACTTTACCCTACGTTTAGTTTCCTAAGGTCAGTAGGAATTGATCCAGTTAAAAAAGTGTATGTTTCCACAAAAAATACACTTTCTAAGTATTATTACAATCTGTTGGTTGGGTAACAAACGAACCCCTAAATATCTGTCCATTCTCTGAAAACTGCACATCAATAGCACTTTCCTTTTCCGCAATATTTGCGGGACCCGTTTTAGATGATTCTCCGTAAATTGTTTCTGGTTCGGAGTTAGCCACTGTTTTTGTCAGCTGCTGTTTGTAACTGAGGGTCCTATCCAAATTATGTTCCCAGATACTTCGATGTCATATTATGGGAGAGCAAATGGTTTTATCAAAAAAATGGTTCAAATGGCTCTGAGCACTATGGGACTTAACTGCTGAGGTCATCAGTCCCCTAGAACTTAGAACTACTTAAACCTAACTAACCTAAGAACACCACACACATCCATGCCCGAGGCAGGATTCGAACCTGCGACCGTAGCGGTCGCGCGGTTCCGGACTGAGCGCCTAGAACCGCTAGACCACCACGGCCGGCAAATGGTTTTATCGCTGGCTCTTTATTGGAGTCTTATTATTCAAGTGAAAGCACGTAAGTACTGTCTTTGTTGGACTTGGTAATTGCCTCCAATTCCGGAAGTAGTTACTCGTGGTGGTAAGAGGGTATGTCAGTGTGCTTTCAGTTTCCTCCATGTCTTTATGCTGTGTGGCCTGAGCCCAATCGCCAGCATATTCAAATTTTAAAGATTTCAGGCATATCAGCGATGTACATGCAGTGATTCCCAACCTGGGGGTAACTACCCCCTAAGGGGTAAAATGGAATTTTTTGATGGGTAAGAACTAAACAATTTGATTCTGTTTCAGTCACGAAACTAAATTATTTTTGAAAGATCATTAATATTATCACAATTTTAGAAGATGCTGATTTTGATTATATAAGTTATCAATAATTACTTTCCAGAATGAAATATTCCGTTTGCAGCGGAGTGTACACTGATATGAAACTTCCTGCCAGATTAAAACTGTGTGTCGCGCCAATACTCGAACTCGGGACCTTTGCCTTTCGCGGGCAAGTGCTCTACCGACACTTTTTTTGCATTTGGTCGTAGTGAACGTCACATGATATCCGTTGAAGTTCGTTGTTGGTCCTTTCACTCAGTTTTTTATTACAGAGGCCAGCCAACACTCTGACCGAACACACTGAGCTACCGTGCCGCCACCGACTGAGCTACCCAAGCACGACTCGCGACCTGTCGTCACAGCTTCAATTCTGCCAGTACCTCTTCTCCTACCTTCTAAACTTCGCAGAAGAGCTTCTGTGATGTCCAGAGTTCGAGTCTCGGTCCGGCACACAGTTTTAATCTGCCAGGAAGTTTCAATAACTACTTTCTCTCAGTTAGTACTGCATTGGAGGTTACAGGTTCCTGACATAGTCAACCCACTACACACGCATATGTTGTGCTTTGTCCTGTACAGCGCTGATGATAAGAGTGAGACATATACGTAACAAATGCTAAATATCTCAAGAAAATGTCTTTTCCGAGATGTAGATGGTACCCGCAGTAGTCCAGAGATTGCATCATTTCTCGCTTCGAAACAGATACATGAATTAATTGACACCACGACGCAGCAATAACTACACAAGGGGTACTATAGAGCTGTTATTATTATTACTATTACTATTAGTGGCTGTGGTCAGACACAAAGCATTAACAGCCTGAAGTCTTTCAATTTCTGACAGTTCAGAAGTAAGGAGTGCAACAATCAAATGATTTGTAAACAATAAGTACAGTGCACACATTTTAACTTGGTTGATTTTAAATGAGGCTGCAGTGTGCAGGTCAAGTAAATGCCACAGTAGAGACGAGGGGGAAGTTTGCTGATACTTAGCTTTATTTTCTGTTTTGAATGCATTGTGGTTAGAACTTACGATGCACCACGAATTCCTTCGTCATTCATTCTGACACGCACACAAACTAAATATCACTCGTCTTTCAAAAGTGTTCCAAGAAAAGTATCTCATTCTACCGTTTATGAGGTGCTAAAGTTGGTGATAATACGGGAGGGGGCGCAGCAGCAGATGGCCCGGGGGGGGGGGGGGGGGGGGGTAGGTGAGGGCGGGGTTACTAGCTAATGTCTAATTGCACTCGGGGGTATGGTCTGAGCAAGATTGGAAACCACTGTGCTAAAAGCTAGTTCGCCTCCCCGTGGTGAACCCTGGGTAAAGCTAAATGAATTGAGTGCCTAGGGCGGCAAAAATCCCGCTTTTTGTTTTTGTCTCTCCAGGTCATTTGTCAAACGTCAGTTGTGTTGAATGGTTCTGTTGATGTTTTTGGTTCCTTTGGGTAGTCGGTCATGTGTTCACAAGCTAGGTTTTGTACTCATCTTTCAACATACCTAATAGGAGTAAAGGATAAGTGCAGTTCATCCTAACCATACACAAAAATGAGTTGGTGTGTGTGTAAGTGTGTCTCTGTTAGATTCGCATCACGAGAAAAGAACTACATTGTCTTTCCTCAAAAGAGTAGTCGTTTTCTTCTAATTTGAATTGATGCAGAGATGAAGATTGCACATGATGTACTTGGGTGAAGAGCTGCATCAAACCGGTCCCCGGACTGATGGCCACAACTAACGCAAATCGACAACGACAGTCAGCGTGCTGACAGAAGGAAGACCACTGCGGCACCTGGCTGGCCGCTCCACTGCGAGTCGGCTTGCCTGAGTAGCGGCCAAGGCGCGTGGCCCGGCCGTCGGCCTTGACTCCTGCTCACGATGTACGCAACAGCGGCGGCGTGTCTCGGAGCGAGCGCGTGAATCAGCGGTTGCTGGTGGGAGGCGCGGTCGCTCCGCACGGCTGCCCGCGGACTCACGGAGTCCGTGGTTTCGCGACCAGTCAGTCGGCCGCCGTCTGCAGGCTGAACGAGATGGCCGCGAGGGGCAGCACCGGCGCGCTGCTGGCGGCCGCGGTGAGTACTACGCGTACTACTGCTGCTCTCTTATTTCAAACCAGTGACATTTGACTGCCACCGGACCGGACTGCTCCCGCCAGCAACACAGCCCGTATTAGACGAGCGACATCTTGCTCAAAATCGACTACTTCTGGTGGGAGCGCGTCACGTACCTGCTAGTAAATCAGCCGCCAATAACGTCTCGTTTGTCGGAGTGCCGTCAGTGATCTATTGATTGTGACAAGAGTTCTGAAATTCCGAGTATCGCAGAAACAAAGGACTGTGGCGTCGTCAGCTAACACCGGAAGTTAACCAATTCTCGCCGGTCCCACTCGTGTTATAGTAATGGATTTTGTGCTTTTGTTTCTTCTTAATCTTTATTTTATTCTTTGCTTTGTTTTAATGGCACGTTCCAAAGGTTGCATGTGGGCCTAATATCCTTCGTACTGGTGGTCATCCACGAGAGAGACCAAAAATCGAATAAAAGGCATTTTGGTTTTACAGTAGCCGTACTTGGACAAAGAAAAAGCCTACACTATCCATAAGTAAGAAGTGTAATTGTTCCAGCAGCTAAAAATGCCAGGTCTATTGAACGAGAAAAATAATTTTGTGTGTTAACTGGCTGTTTGAAATGTACAAAGGATAAAGTAAAAATGTAAGTAAAAATGTAAAGTAAAAATGCGCTAGCTACTGTCTTCTGAATATTGTTTGGTGAACAAAACTGTTAAGCCTTTAGAGCCCACTTATTGATGTATCGGCTGTTGGCTTTCGTTTCGTGATCTTCAGTCGACGTTGTTTAGTGATTTTTCTGACGTTTCGCCAGAACGAGTGGCTGGCATCGTCAAAGACAACAATGGAGGGTGAACCTCTGACAATGCCAGCTACTCGTGTTGACGTAACGTCAAAAAAGAGGTTAGTAAACCATCATCGGTCATAGATTTCGAAACTAAACACATTGTTTGCTGTTTTTGTGTGTATGTATTTTCTTAAGCAAAAGATACTTGATGTTTTGACATGTTTGTACGACATGTATCCTCTTCTTTGTGTTCTTAGCAGAGAAGAGAATTTACTGTACGACCTCTGCCAAGAGCATGAATTTTGCTTAGGTCACTAATAAAATCTGTTGCCACTGCTTGTTCCTTAATTCTGGCATACAGAGAACTCTTCTCTACGCTTGCAACTGACACGTAAACAGAAAAGCCCACTCGTGACGGGCAATACTCAGTACAGGAGGAATAAAAAGGCAGGGCGCTGCAGTGGAGTACTTGCCAAGAGTAGTCGACTGAGACAACAAACTCGCTAGTGTAAAAGGGCATACAAGAACAGAAGACTCGCAGTCCGTTGCCATTGCGCTGCCGCTACCGCAATGCAAATCCTGTGCGTCCCACTTACCAAATAGGAATAACGGACGCAAGATTTTCATCTATTTCAGACATAATTGTAGCATACTTACAGACACTGTAGAAATCTATATTAAGGCTTTTGAAACTGGGTCTTACGAGTCCCAGGTGGGTCGCTTCATGATACAGATTAACAGTTTTTCGTAGTTTTTAATCTTAACTTTCGACAGCAGTGCTAACACAGGTTAATATGCAGTAAAAACTTGTAGAACTGTAACCAGTGTTGCCAGCTCTTCAAAACGAATTAAGCTAAATGTGTCTACAAAAAGGAGCCAGGAAAAAGATGAAATATAATATATATTGTGATGCAGTTTGCAATGATTATTCTTTGTAACAGTTTCTAAATAATGAAGTCAGGGGCTGTTCTTAAATGTAGAATGAAAACAATATAATCCCGCATCCCATCTGACCACGTCTCCTCTCAGGAGTAGATAGAAACAAGAATTAATTTATATTTATTTTAATTTGGAGTCTGCTGGAACTGCAGTGATACAAACAATTAACTGTGAAAATATAATTTGAATTACATATCCTTGATAATACGGAAACAACAGACTGCATTTTTAGAAGTTCAAAACAGATGATATGCAACACTATATGTGTAATTGTAATTTGTGTCCGTGATCGCCATATTTAATATTGCTTCATTCAGTTCATATGTACATTGTAGTGAGGTTGACATCTTAGCAAACTATTGCACTGAATATAAGTTCTTTGCTCCTCTCCGCAGTACAGTCGTTGGCCCATTGTTTATTACATGTGTGAAATGGTCGACTTCTGATTTATCTTTCATCAGTCTGCTTTGCTTACAACAACGTCCTTCATTATTGCGAAGTTGCGATGCTTTGAATTCCAGTAACGCTCTTAACTGTTTATATTAGGTAGTTACGTTTTTCTTCTTGTGTATTTGTATTCAGACGGCCGGAAACGCACACCAACACAGCTATAGTTTGATTTGTTGCTCTTTTTAATTCCATCTAATACTACATTTTCATGAGATATTAATGCATGTTTTGAAATCTTAGGTCGAGGCAAGTACTTTTCATCTAACCAACATGGATTTTAGTGCTTTCCTATCGTCAAGAAAAAGGAAACCAGAGAAAACGCCAAATGAACCTAATTAACTCACTCATTTGCCAGCTAAACGGTATTAAAGAAACCAGAGTTAACTCTAAAAAGCTGATTTGGCAGCACTTACTCTAACCAATCGCTAGTAAGAGCGATTTTTCACATTTGATTGCAAATACAATAGTTAGCAGTGATGAGCATCCAAATTAGTCTGTCGTGGTGGCTGACCATTCTGTTGCCTCTACTTCGGCCAAAGTTTTGCTAGTGGCGAGTGGCAAATCTCTGTCGGATCCCAACAATGTCGCTTGCTGACTGTATCTCGTTCATGTAAACAAAATCCCGCTCAGAGATTAGTTGTTGCGTGCAGTGCAACTGTCGGACGTTGTGACGCCTGTGGACATAGGGCCTACTTATGTATCAGTTATTTCATCGTTATTCTTGCGTGAATGACATAATGAGGTACGCTAAGATATGCAAAGTCTCCACTGTTATTGCCAATCACGGAGTTCAATGTTTAACTCGCGTAGTTCTTGTCAGGGCATACTGTTAAGATGTAACTAGACCCAACGTAATTTTTTTTCTTTCTTTCTTTTGTCAATCGCACAACTTATTTTGAAATGTAATGGGGCTGAGTTACGAATGAATAGTCAGAAATTATGGAAAACAAAAATACATAATTTTGTTTGATATATAACTGCATGGTCATGGGTAGCCGGAAGATGTTTTGATTAGACGATGGAGTCGCACTCTAAATAATGTGATCAAACAGCGCTGGCGAGAATAAATGCCAGCAGAGAGCTGTAATAGAAAGGGCGAAAACTGATCTCGGAAGCGGAATTTTGGATTTTGCAAAATGTTCAAATGTTTGTGAAATCTTATGGGACTTAACTGGTAAGGTCATCAGTCCCGAAGCTTACACACTACATAACCTAAATTATCCTAAGGACAAACACACACACACCCATGCCCGAGGGAGGACTCGAATCTCCGCCGGGACCAACCACACAGTCCTTGACTGCAGCGCCCGAGACCGCTCGGCTAATCCCGCGCGGCTTGGATTTTACACCGAACAACGATGGACTCAGGAAAGTTTTATGAAGGAGTAATGTTGATTGGTTCTAGACCTACACTGAACTAACGAAAGTGTAATTATACTGCAGAAAAGACTGAAAACGTGATATGGGAACAAAAGATAACTGGTAATGTGATGAAAAACGTGAACACTGTATCTTAGTTTATTTTTACTTACATGTGAAAATTTTAAGAACGCTGTATTTGTAGTTAGTAATAAACAGCAATTAATGTGTATGATATTTGTTTTAATTAACGAATCAAGTAAATAACTTTTATACATTTTTTCGTTACCTTCACACCGGCGCACTTTGGGTTCGATGAATAATCATAGGTATAGTCTAACAACAATCGCATGAAATACATCTCCTTAACGAAGTACAGGTGGACTGTGAATAAAATCCGATAACACTGTACGCTCATGATCGAAAATTTGTGATTTCATACATCGCATGCGCAAATAGCGTCAGTGTTGATATGGTATTTACGTCTAACTGCGGATAACTGCGAGAATTAGAGCAATTTGGTGAGAGGGTCGCGAAATTATTTTAGAACTGTTTTTCACAGCTGCGAAGGACGGCATTTCTTAATAGCTGCAACTGACACGAGTTTATCGCCATTTCAGATCTCATTGAACAGTCCCGTTCTCTTTTTCGCCAGGCGTGATCTGGTCTCGTCGCTCGTATGCGCTGAGGAAATGTGTAGTGTTGCTTCGTGTTCTGTAGAGAAAAACGGCGTGAAAAACTGTTATAAATCAACGGTAAAAATTGTGCTTGATGTCTTCAACATGTTTCCGAAAAAAAAGAAAAATCATCACTACCGATACAGCAGATTTCAGAAATAAGTTCAAAGTTTAGTGTCGAGTATATTAGATACACGGGAAGAGAAACGGAACGCAGGTAAAATGTCAACTCTTGATACCAAAATAATTCGCTGTTGCACTACACATACCTTATACAAATGAAATGTCCTATGTTTGTGACAGGTTTATCTGCTGCTCGTTCCCTTCCTAACTTCCGTTTTCCGTTTGATCTCTTGCGTATCTTATGACGAAGTTTTCTCCTTAATCGTTAATCTTTCGATCAGCTGGCAACACTCCATATTGAGTTATTAGAAGATATCTGCTGCATTATTTTTAACTTATTGTAAAAACACCAGTAGCAGTCTTCCTAGAACATCTACAAGGAAATGGTAGTGTCGTATTGTGTGACCAACCCCTAGTATCTTCATCTGTCTATTGCTCTCCTAAAAGACCTTATTTCACCTGTTCCTTGCAAGGCTTCGTGGTTAGTGATTTCACCTGTTCACATTGTTTCCAGCACTATGTCTCAAGCGCTTCAAGAGATTTCTTTAAAGTTTTTCCTGTTGTCCTTGTTCCAGTGCCGTAAGAGCTATGAACCGAATGCAGCTCTTAGCCACATTCTCATTTCAGTACCTATTATGTTAGAAAAAGTATTATTGTCTTACGTATAAACATTTTAAACGGTTCAAATGGCTCTGAGCACTGTGGGACTTAAACATCTGAGGTCATCAGTCCCCTAGACTTAGAACTACTTAAACCTAACTAACGTAAGGACATCACACACAACCATGCCTGAGGCAGGATTCGGACCTGCGACCGTAGCAGCAACGCGGTTCCGGACTGAAGCCCCTAGAACCGTTCGGCCACAGCGGCCGGCCTTTAAAAATTTTATTTGCTTCTCTAAATTTTTGTTTTACGTGTTCTTTACTTATTCCGTCTTCAGAGGGTTAACTTCAGAAGTATATTTATGAGCTTGGTTGGTTCATCTTGTTTCCTTTAATAATAATGTTTACTCATTCTGGATCCTAAGCACACAAGAGTGATCTGTTTGATTTAGTTAATTTCCGGTTGGTACTTATCCCTTAGTACTTTCTCAATACCCTCTAAGAGCCTTTGGAGATTCTTCATTTGGAGCTATCATAACCTTGCCACACTGGCCTGCTCACACTGCGAGTCACAGAACTGTAAAACCACCTTTTGCAGCGCCGGCCGCCGTGAGTCGCGCAGGAATACAGACAGTGAGGTGCTGGAAGACATCGAACAGGGATGTCGAGCTATGCTGACTCCGTGTCACGGCCAGCTGCGTCAGGTTTCTTGACTGAAGACCAAGACGAGAACAGCCCGACTGAGGTGATGTCACAAATTCTTGATTCCGTTTAAATCCGGCGAATTTGGTGGCCAGGGGAGTATGGTAACCTCATACTGGTGCTCTTCGAACCACGCAAGTACTCTGCCAGCTATACGATGCAGTACATGCTCTGGTGGCGGATGCCATCGTGTCCATGAAAAACAAGGTGCATGTAGGGGCGGACATGATCCCTAAGGACAGGCGCATGCTTGTGTTGCCATGCACGGTTTACTTTAACCACAGTGGCACGCGAACAGTTTATAACCATAGCCGTTTTAGAAATGCTTCCTCGCTTGTCCCAAAAGCCAATGATTGTACCCCTATGGACCGATCTTGAGTTGTTATTGTACGTTGACGCTGAAAGTAGGAATTGGTCACCTTAATATTACTAGACCGTGTATTGATATCTTTGCAAGTTGTACTAAATGTAATCTGAAGAGGTCTATTTTCCAGCTGTTCATCAAGAGTAACATGTTAAGGGAATTTGACGTTTTATTGTTTGGATGCTCTTGTTGATTTGATGCCGCTCTCCGTGTAGATGTATTCTGTGCAGGCCTCTTCATTTCTGTATAACTACTCCAACCTATATGCAGCTTTACCATCCATGCTTTCCTCCATTGCAAACCTGACGATACCTCGAGTCCTGAGGACATGTACTATCATCCTATCCCATATTATACTATAAATTTCTTTTTCCTCAGTTAAATTCAGACCTCACCATTAATTATTCGATTCAGATATCTGTCTTAATAATTCATCTGCAGCAACACATTTCCTCTCTTCTTGTCTGAGTGGTCATGGGAGAGTGAAATGCACATACACTATGTGATCAAAAGTATCCTGAGACCTGGCTGAAAATGACTTACAGATTCGTGGCGCCCTCCGTCGGTAACGCTGGAATTCAATGTGGTGTTGGCCCACCCTTAATCTTGATGACAGCCTCCAGTCTCGCTGGCATACGTTCATTCAGGTGCTAGAAGGTTTCTTGGGGAATGGCGGCCCATTCTTCGCTGAGGGCTACACTGAGTAGAGGTATCGATGTCGGTCGGTGAGGCCTGACACGAAGTCGGCGTTCCAAAACATCCCAAATATGTTGTATAGAATTCAGGTCAGGATTCTGTGCAGGCCAGTCCGTTATAGGGATGCTGTTGTCGTGTAACCACTCCACCACAGGCCGTGCACTATGAACAGGTGCATGATCATGTTGAAAGATGCAGTCGCCATCCCCGAATTCCCTTTCAACAGTGGGAAGCAATAAGGTGCTTAAGACATCAATGCAGGCCTGTGCTGTGATAGTGCCACGCAAAACAACAAAGGGTGCAAGCCCCCTCTATGAAAAACACGACCACACCATAACATCACCGCCTCCGAATTTTACTGTTGGCACTACACACGCTGGCAGATGACATTCACCGGGTATTCACCATACCCGCACCCTGCCATCGGATCGCCACATTGTGTACCGTGATTCGTCACTCCACGCAACGTTTTCCCACTGTTCATCGTCCAATGTTTACGCTCCTTCCACGAAATGAGGGGTCGTTTCGTATTTACCGGCGTGATGTGTAGCTTATGAACAGACGCTTGACCATGAAATCCAAGTTTTCTCACCTCCAGCCTAACAGTCGTAGTACTTGCATTGGATCCTGATGCAGTTTGGAATTCCTGTATGATGATCTGGATGGATGTCTGCCTATTACACATTACGACCCTCTTCAACTGTTGGTGGTCTCTGTCAGTCAACGGACGAGGTCGGCGTGTACGCTTTTGTGCTGTACGCGTCCCTTCACGTTTCCACTTCACATCTGTCGAAAACAATGGACCTAGGGATGTTTAGGAGTGTGGAAATCTCCTGTGAAAACGTATGACACAAGTGACACCCAATCACTTGATCACGTTCGAAGTCCGTGTGTTTTGCAGAGCGCCCTATTCTGCTCTCTCGCGATGTCTAATGACTACTGAGGTCCCTGATATGGAGTACATGGCAGTAGGTGGCAGCACAATGCATATAATATGAAAACCGTATGTTTTTGGGGGTGTCTGGATACTTCTGACCACATATTGTATACAGAAGGTGGTAATTTTGCGTTCACAAAGTATAAAAGGGCAATGCATTGGCGGAGCTATCATTTGCACTTAGGTGAT
The DNA here is from genome assembly GCF_023897955.1 of Schistocerca gregaria. Classification (NCBI taxonomy): domain Eukaryota; kingdom Metazoa; phylum Arthropoda; class Insecta; order Orthoptera; family Acrididae; genus Schistocerca; species Schistocerca gregaria. Next base: position 87,431,361 of record NC_064924.1, on the reverse strand, counting down.
TCCTGTGAATAGGTTTTCGATGTATTATGGCCGCCCGACGGTATATGACAGACTTTGGACGCGGATTGGTAGTTGGAACTAGAAGCATGGGCCATTCCATTTCGGAAATCGTTAGGGAATTCAGAATTGCGAGATTCAGAATGTCAAGAGTCACCCGAGAATACGAGACTTCAAGCACTGTCTCTCCTCAGACAACGCAGTGGCCGACGGCATTAACATAACGACCGACAGCAGTGACGTTTGAGTAGGGCTGTCAGTGCTAACAGACTAGCAACACTGCGTACTGCAGAAATCAGTGTGGAATGCACGATGAATGTATCTGTCAGGGCAGTATGGCGAAATTTGGCGTCAGTGGTTATGCCTGCAGACGATAGAGTGAGTGGCTGTACTAACATCACGATATCGGCTGCAGCGCCTCTCCTGGGCTCGTGGCCATATCGGTTGGACCATAGGCGGCTGGAAAACCTTGGCCCGGTCATGTGAGTGAGCGTTACGGAGATACTAAACAAACTCCACTGGCAGACGTTACAAGAGAGGCGTTGTGGATCACGGATAGATTTACTATTGAAATTAGGGGACAGCACTTTTCAGCAGGCGTTGGACAGTTGGACAACATATTACTTCCCCCCCCCCCCCCCCCCCCCTCCCCCATACATGTCGCGTATTCACCACGAGGAGAAAATTAGAGCCAATACAGAGGCTTACCGACAATCGTTCTTCCCACGCACTATTCGCTTGTGGAACAGGGTTCGATGGATCATATAGTGGCACAAAAGTACCCTCCGCTACACACCATTAGGTGACTTTCGGAGTAAGATGTAGATATAGATGCACAAAATCCTGTACGGGCAACATTTTCGCAATTATGAGCAGCTATAGATGCAACATCGCTCAACATTCCTGCAGGGGCTTACAAATGTCGATCCCACGTCGAGTTGCTGGACAATGCCGGGTAAAAGGAGGTCCGACACGATATTAGGAGATATCCCATGATTTTTGTTACCTCAGTGTAATTCCATTAGCATCACCGAATTTAACTCGAATACATTCCATTACCTTTGTTTTTCTTTTGTTGATGTCCACCTTATACCTTTTTTTTCAAGACGCTATCCATTCCATAGAAGTGCTTTTCCAAATCCTTTGAAGGATGGCGAAGCTCAAAGTTGTTATTTCTTCCCATTGAACTTTAATTCCGTTTATAAATTTCTTTCAGATTTCATTTATTGCTTGCCCAATATACCGACTGAATAACATTGAGGAGAGGCTGCAACACTGTTGCATCCCTCCTCCATCACTGTTTTCCTTTTATTTCCTTCGAAACTTATAACTGCAGTCTGGTTTCTCTACAACACGCAGAAAACATTTCGCTCCCTGTGTTTTATCCCTGCTAGATTCAGAGTTCGAAGGAGGTTATTCCAGCTAACAGAGTCAAAAGCGTACTCTACGTCCACAAACGTTGAAAACGTAAACTTACTTTTCTTCAACCTATCTCCTAAGATATCTTGTATGGGCAATGTTGATTCACATTTTCTACCCAAGCTGATCTTTCCAAGTCAACTTCTACCAGTTTTTTCATTTTTCTGCAAACAATTTGTGATAGTATTTTGCAGTAATGAATTATGAAACTAGTGATTCGGTAGTACTCACACTTGTGAAAGTGAAGTTCTTTGGAATTGGACTTATTACTTTTTTCTTGAAATCTGAGGATATTTCGTCAGTCTCACGTATCTTGCAAACCAGATGGAGTAGTTTCGTCATGGTTTGCTCTCTGAAGGATCTCAATATTTTCGGTTAGGAAGTGTCAGGAAAACACAAACAGCGATACAGTCTCAAGAGGAGCACGTCAAACACAGAATGATAGAACACATAGGAAATATCGGTATTATAGTTGTAATTCTCATAGTTGTGTCGGGAGAGAACTAGAGTTCTAAGCGCTCATAGCAAGCATTCAAGCTGAAATAGTTATAAGGACCTGAAAGCTGGCAGAAGCTGGAGATAAGTTCAGCCGAAGTTTTTACCAAAGACCGCATACTGTTCAGAAAGAACAGACTAAATTAAGTTGGTGGTGGCATGTTTGTTGCTGTTAGAAGTAGCTTATCCTGTAGTAAAATTGAAGTAGATAGTTTCAGTGAGTTAGTAAGGGTAGAGATTATATTCGGCTACCGGAATAAAATAATAAACGATTACCTTTATCGACCCCCGGCTTATATGATACAGTTTGCTGAAAGGAACATGTAAAATTTGAACCTCATTTTGAATAGGTGCCCGACTCATACAGATATTGTTATTGACTCTCGATATGGTGGGGAAAATACATGTTTGAAATCGGTGGTAGACGCAAAACATCGTCCGAAGTTGTACTAAATGCTTTCGCCGAAAAGTATTTTGAGTACGCACCAAGTGTAAATAGTTACGATAACATGCTTTACTTCTTAATTGCAAAACGCCCGGAGCAAATAGCGTCGTGACGCATAGAGGAATCAGTGACCACAAGATCGCTGTAGCGAGATTGAATATCGTAATATTAGAATCCACCAAAACTAAATTCAGAATATATCTATAAAAACAATTAAAAATTCACTTGGTTGCTTTCTATGAGACAGTTTCCATACCTTCCATAATGATTATGTAAGCGTCGACCGGACCTGAGTTAAATTCAGAGAAATAGTACTGACGGCAATTGAGAGTTTTATACCAAGTAAATTAATAAGAGGCAGAGCAGTTCGTCCATCACACCCAAAACCGGTCAGGACACTGTTGCAGAATAAACGAAAAAATGCGCGCCACCGGATCAGAATGTGAGATACTTTTAATGAGTTTCACAACGAAACTCTATCTCGAAATCTGGTAGAAAATCCATAGATTCTGGTCGTACGTAAAGTATACTACGGCAAGACAATCAATACCTTCACTGCTTGAAGACAATGCTAATGTTTTCTGCTACAGCGTCACTAAAACGGAGATGGTGAACACGTTTTTTCCGCAATACTTCACCAAATAAGATTAAGGAAATATTTCAGAATTCGAGTCAAGAACCGCTGTCGACGTGAATAGCTTGAAAGTCGATACCCTTGTTGTAGCAAAGCAACTTTGGCGACTTAGTAAAGGTTCGTCTTCCGTTTCAAACTGCATATAAGTTAGTTTCCTCTCGGAGTGCGGTGTTGAAAAAGCTTGTTTTTAGCAGTCATACGGTCGTTAGATGAAAGATTCTTACCTAGAGAACAGAGAGTTAGACAGGTCACATCAACAAACAAGAAAGAAAATAAGAGTAATGCGCCGAATTATGGAATACCTCAAAGGAAACGATCTATTGACGTATCTCTAGCAGGGGCTCACAAAATATTATTCTTGTGACCAACTCTCTATTCACGTGTCTTAATGAATACTATCGACAGAGGATATCAAGTTGATTTCATATTTATAGATTTACGAAAGGCTTTTGACGCCATTTCTTAGAAGCGGTTCCTAATCAAATGGCGCGCCTATGGAGTATCATCAGTGTTGTACAACTGGATTCGTGATTTTCTTTCAGAAAAGTCACAGCTCGTACTAATTGATGGACCGTCATCTGACGAAATGGAAGTGGTTTCTGGAGTTCCCCAAGGAAGTGTTGCTCAAAATCTATAGATTTCTGCATGATGCATAAAGTGGCAAATGATTCTAAAGAACAAAAGGCGTGAGGTTCTCCACATGAGTGCTAAACAAAATTCCATAAAATTTCGGTGCACGATAACTAACACAAATTCAGCTAAATACTTGGGAATTACAATTACAATTACAAATAATTTAAATCGGAACCATTACATAGAAAATGTTGTGTGGAGGCGAACCGAAGACCAAGTATTTTTGGCACAAGACTTACACAAGACGCATCAAATCTACTAAAGAGACTTCCTGTGACATCCTTAACACATATGATGGACGGAGAACACCAAAAACGTCCAAAGAAGGGCAGTTCGTTTTGTATTATTGTGAAACAGGGGAGAGTGTTACGGATATGATAAGCAAGTTAGGGTTGGAAATCATTAAAACAAAGATTTTTTTTCACCGTGTAAAGTTGTTTTCCCGAAATTTTCTCCTCTGAATGCGAAAATGTTTTATCAACTTCCACCTACATAGGGGAAATTGACCATCATACTAAAATAAGAGAGATCAGAGCTCGCACGGAAAGATTTAGATGTTCATTTTTTTCATGTACTATCTGAGAGGGTAATAAAAGAGAAATTGCCTGAAAGGTATTCTATGAACCGACTGTCAAACACTTAAGTGTGAGTTGCTGAGTAAATCACGCAGATGTAGGTGTACAGGTAACGTCATCTGCTGCAGGTGCCATGTATCAGCTTAGATCTCTCAGTGCTCTGACAAAATCGTGTCGTAGTGTCATACCTTCCTTCTCATTTTCATCTACTTCCTCTAACCTTTCTGTAATATTGTCATGAAATTCATTTCTTTCGTATAGCCCTTTACAATGATTAGCCGGAACATTATGACCTCCGATCTACTGTCGACATAAACCAGTCCAAGTGATAGTAGGACCACCTAGCGAGCATTGACAGCTAGTCAGGTATGCGCACGGCCCATGTTGTATCTGTGATTTTGAAAGTCTCTTCGGGTTTGCTGCCGGATCCTAAAATCAACTTGACTCGATATTTCGGCGATCCAACTGTTCGCCATCTTCAGGAAATGCTGCTTCTGCTGATGAGTCCCGCTGAGAGCTGACGCCAGATTGCAAATCGACGTCCTATATAGGCCACCGTTCAGTACACGGCGCATGCGCCGCCCATCACGGTTTCTGCCTTCCAAAACAGGGAGGTGGCGCCGCCCTTAGTGAAACACTGCTGGCAACGATATATCGCACTCAAGGCAGCGCCGAAGAACGTCCAGTTTTGATGCGAGAATACAGGAGTCCACGTTTTGCTAAGAGGAAACCCATTGTCTCTGTTCATTAAATTATCAGCCAACCTAATTTCAATCGCCTCTTTATAGACACTGTTCCAAAAACCAGGAAATGTTGGCAACCACAACAGTTTCCTCAAATTTCATTTTGTGTCCCTCGTTTAGGCAGTGTTCTGCTACCGCCGATTTTTCCGGCTGTTGTAGCCTCGTTTGACGGCGATGCTCCACACACCTGTCATGCACTGTACGTAAGCTTTCCCACATTGACACGGGATTTTGTACACCCCGGATTTTCTAAGCCCCCAAATCATCCTTCACAGAGCCGAGCAAAGCCCTAATCTTAGAAGGTGGACGGAACACACTCTTAATGTTAAAATCCTTAAAATTCGTCCAATCTTAAACGATAAGCCTCCAGCATAAGGAAGAAAGGCCACAGATCTATGTTCCTCTTCGTACACCTCCAGAGATGGTCCAAACTCCATAGCCCCGCGAATCTGTTTCTCGGTGTATCCATTATCCTTCAAAACAGTCATCAAACGCTCAAGTTCTTGGGTTAAGCTGTCTGCGTCGGAAATGGCCTATGTTCTCCGTACCAAAGTCCTAAGGACGCCACTACGTTGGTGTGGTGGATGAAAACTGTTAGGGTGCAGATACCAATCTGTGTGTGTCGGCTTTCGGTGAACACTGTGTCCCAAAGTTCCATTTGGTTTTTTTTATAAACCATTACGTCTAAAAATGGAAGCATCCCATCATTTTCAACCTCCATGGCAAATTTGATACGGGGATGAAGACAGTTGAAGTGGTCCAAAAATCTGTTAAGAGCATCACGTCCATGCGGCCAGACGAAAAAGGTATCGGCCACGTATCTCCAGAAGCACGTTGGTTGCAAAGCTGAAGTCCTCAGTGCTATGGCCTCGAAGTCCTCCATATACTTAAGGATTTTAACATTAAGAGTGTGTTCCGTCCACTTTCTAAGATTAGGGCTCTGCTCGGCTCACTGAAGGATGATTTGGGACTTAGGAAATCCGGGGTGTACAAAATCCCGTGTAAATGTGGGAAAGCTTACGTACAGTGCATGACAGGTGTGTGGAGCATCGCCGTCACACGAGGCTACAACAGCCGGAAAAATCGGCGGTAGCAGAACACTGCCTAAATGAGGGACACAAAATGAAATTTGAGGAAACTTTTGTGGTTGCCAACATTTCCTGGTTTTTGGAACAGTGTCTATAAAGAGGCGATTGAAATTAGGTTGGCTGATAATTTAATGAACAGAGACAATGGGTTTCCTCTTAGCAAAACGTGGACTCCTGTATTCTCGCATCAAAACTGGACGTTCTTCGGTGCGACCTTGATTGCGATATATGGTTGCCAGCAGTGTTTCACTAAGGGCGGCGCCACCTACCTGTTTTGGCAGGCAGAAACCGTGATGGGCGGCGCATGCGCCGTGTACTGAACGGTGGCCTATATAGGACGTCGATTTGCAACCTGGCGTCAGCTCTCAGCGGGACTCATTAGCAGAAGCAGCATTTCTGAAGATGGCGAACAGTTGGATCGCCGAAATAACGAGTCAAACCCGAAGAGACTTTCAAGACTTATTACGCCGGGAAAGCCTACGTAATCATTGTATCTGTGAGCTGACCGTGTGTGGAACGAGGAAGGAGCGCGGTCTGTATGAGTTTGGCCGAGGACACATCTCGACGACCCGGAGGCTCGGCACGAGACTTTCGGAAACTCCAAGACTTATCGGGTGCTCGAGGAATGCCGTGCCGAGCGTCTTCAACAAATGGCGAAACCGAGGTGAAACCACGTCCAGACGTCGTAGGATTGGGCATCCACCCCTCATTACCGATGCCAGATGTCGTAGGCTGGGCTGACTGGTAAAACAGAATAGTCGGCGAACTGTGGTGGAACTAATATCAGACTTTAATGTTGTACAGAGTCTAAACACACGGTTCACCTAACACTCCTAACGATGGGCCTGTGCAGCCGGCGACCCATGCATGTACCAACGTTATCACCACACGACATCGGTAATTACGACTGACACTAGCACGTGACCATCGGCAGTGGTGCAGTGGCAGAGCGTTGCATGGTCTGGTGAATCCCAATATCTTCTTAATCGTGCCCATAAGAGGACGCGAATCCATCTCCTTCCAGGGGAACAGCTCCTTGAAATCTGTACTGCGGACAGGGACAAACTGACGGCGACTCCATTATGTTCTGGGGAACATTCAGTTGGGCATCCACGGGTCCAGAGGAACTCATGTAAGGCACCCTGACGACCAAGGAGTATTGTACACTGGTTGCAGACCATGTCCGTCCCTTCATGACAATCATGTTTCGCGACGGCAATGGCATTTTTCAAATGCGCCATGTTACAAGGCGAGGTGTGTGATGGAATGGTTCGAGGAAGACATGGCGAGTTCCAGTTGATGTGCTGGTACTGGCCCCCTAGCTCGCCAAATCTGAACCCGATCAAACCATCTGGCATGTGATTGAACGTGGCGTAAGAGATCATCTCCACTCTTCGCAGAATTTACGGGAATTAGGTTACTTGTGCGTGCAGATGTGACATCTCCCATCAGCGACCAATCAAAGCCTCATTGCTTCCATGCCGCTACGCGTCGCCACTGATATTCCTTGCTAAACATACCGAGTATTAGATAGGTGGTCATATTGTTCTGGCTGATCAGTGTAGATTCGTACCAACTTTCAAGTTTCTCTATTTGCTTAGTATTGTTTTGCCATCTCAGTTCTTAACATTCAGACAATTGCTTCTCTTTTTCCCAAAGGTCTCTGTAATTTTCTTGTAGGCGGCATCTATTGTTTCCCTAGTCATGCATGTTTATACAGCCTTGTAGTCGTCCTCTAACCATTCACACGCAAATTCTTTACATTTTCTGTGAGTCTCATTTTTGGACGTCTGTACGCCCTAACTCTAGCTTCATTTGCTGGATTTTTTCGTTTTCTCCTTTTGTCGATTAAATTCAGTAACGCCGGTGTTATTAAAAAATATGAATTGCATCGTGTTTTTGCGTATTTGATCCTTTGCTGTCTTCACTATTCCATCTCTCAAAGCTATCTATTAATCTTCTACTGCGTTCCTTTCTCTTGTTTCATTCAATCGTTGCATGCTACTCCCTTTGATATTTTCAACTTCTGGTTCCCTGAGTTTACCCCGGGCTGTCTCCTTAATGTTCTACCTTTCTCTACTTTCTTCGATTTTAAGCTGCTGTTGATAACTAATAAATTACGGTCAGAGTCAACATCTGACCCTAGATATGATTTGCGCTTTGAAATGCGCTTTCGGAACCTTTGTCTTACCATTGTACAATTAACTTTTCCACAGGCACCATCTTCTTTCTTAATATTCAAACCAAGTGTTGGCAATCTACATTATGCTCCATGTAAAATAATACCAGGCAGCTTCCCCTTTCATTCTTTTCCCCCAGTCCTGTTCTTTTTCCGTTCTCTTACTTTTGTTATTATCAAAGTGCATGATTCTATCACAATTAAATTTTCGTCTCCATGAACTCTCTTTGAAACTCCATCGTTTGGGGAGTTAGTAGGTATATAAAGTTGCACTCCTGCGATAATTCTTGGGTTTACGTCAATCTTAAATCTTGGATATTGTAATGTGTTCCCAATGCAGTTCGTAGTAGCTTACTCGCGTTCTTATTGTTGTTGTTGTTGTTGTCTTCAGTCCTGAGACTGGTTTGATGCAGCTCTCCATGCTACTCTATCCTGTGCAAGCTGCTTCATCTCCCAGTACCTACTGCAACCTACATCCTTCTGAATCTGCTTAGTGTACTCATCTCTCGGTCTCCCTCTACGATTTTTACCCTCCACGCTGCCCTCCAATGCTAAATTTGTGATCCCTTGATGCCTCAAAACATATCCTACCAACCGATCCCTTCTTCTAGTCAAGTTGTGCCACAAACTTCTCTTCTCCCCAATCCTATTCAATACCTCCTCATTAGTTACGTGATCTATCCACCTTATCTTCAGTATTCTTCTGTAGCACCACATTTCGAAAGCTTCTATTCTCTTCTTATCCAAACTAGTTATCGTCCATGTTTCACTTCCATACAAGGCTACACTCCAAACAAATACTTTCAGAAACGACTTCCTGATACATAAATCTATATTCGATGTTAACAAATTTCTCTTCTTCAGAAATGCTTTCCTTGCTATTGCCAGTCTACATTTTATATCCTCTCTACTTCGACCATCATCAGTTATTTTACTTCCTAAATAGCAAAACTCCTTTACTACTTTAAGTGTCTCATTTCCTAATCTAATTCGCTCAGCATCAACCGATTTAATTTGACTGCATTCCATTATCCTCGTTTTGCTTTTGTTAATGTTCATCTTATATCCTCCTTTCAAGACACTGTCCATTCCGTTCAACTGCTCTTCCAAGTCCTTTGCCGTCTCTGACAGAATTACAATGTCATCGGCGAACCTCAAAGTTTTTACTTCGTCTCCATGAATTTTAATACCTACTCCAAATTTTTCTTTTGTTTCCTCTACTGCTTGCTCAATATACAGATTGAATAACATCGGGGAGAGGCTACAACCCTGTCTCACTCCTTTCCCAACCACTGCTTCCCTTTCATGCCCCTCGACTCTTATTACTGCCATCTGGTTTCTGTACAAATTGTAAATAGCCTTTCGCTCCCTGTATTTTACCCCTGCCACCTTTAGAATTTGAAAAAGAGTATTCCAGTCAACATTGTCAAAAGCTTTCTCTAAGTCTACAAATGCTAGAAACGTAGGTTTGCCTTTTCTTAATCTTTCTTCTAAGATAAGTCGTAAGGTCAGTATTGCCTCACGTGTTCCAACATTTCGACGGAATCCAAACTGATCCTCCCCGAGGTCTGCATCTACCAGTTTTTCCATTCGTCTGTAAAGAATTCGCGTTAGTATTTTGCAGCCGTGGCTTATTAAACTGATAGTTCGGTAATTTTCACATCTGTCAGCACCTGCTTTCTTTGGGATTGGAATTATTATATTCTTCTTGAAGTCTGAGGGTATTTCGCCTGTCTCATACATCTTGCTCACCAGCTGGTAGAGTTTTGTCATGACTGGCTCTCCTAAGGCCGTCAGTAGTTCTAATGGAATGTTGTCTACTCCGGGGGCCTTGTTTCGACTCAGGTCTTTCAGTGCTTTGTCAAACTGTTCACGCAGTATCGTATCTCCCATTTCGTCTTCATCTACATCCTCTTCTATTTCCATAATATTGTCCTCAAGTACCTCGCCCTTGTATAAACCTTCTATATACTCCTTCCACCTTTCTGCCTTCCCTTCTTTGCTTAGAACTGGGCTGCCATCTGAGCTCTTGATATTCATACACGTGGTTCTCTTCTCTCCAAAGGTCTCTTTAATTTTCCTGTAGGCAGTATCTATCTTACCCCTAGTGAGATAAGCTTCTACATCCTTACATTTGTCCTCTAGCCATCCCTGTTTAGCCATTTTGCACTTCCTTTCGATCTCATTTTTGAGACGTTTGTATTCCTTTTTGCCTGCTTCTTTTACTGCATTTTTATATTTTCTCCTTTCATCAATTAAATTCAATATTTCTTCTGTTACCCAAGGATTTCTAGCAGCCCTCGTCTTTGTACCTACTTTATCCTCTGCTGCCTTCACTACTACATCCCTCAGAGCTACCTATTCTTCTTCTACTGTATTTCTTTCCCCTATTCCTGTCAATTGTTCCCTTATGCTCTCTCTGAAACTCTGTACAACCTCTGGTTCTTTCAGTTTATCCAGGTCCCATCTCCTTAAATTCCCACCTTTTTGAAGTTTCTTCAGTTTTAATATACAGGTCATAACCAATAGATTGTGGTCAGAGTCCACATCTGCCCCTGGAAATGTCTTACAACTTAAAACCTGGTTCCTAAATCTCTGTCTTACCATTATATAATCTATCTGATAACTTTTAGTATCTCCAGGATTATTCCACGTATACAACCTTCTTTCATGATTCTTAAACCAAGTGATAGCTATGATTAAGTTGTGCTCTGTGCAAAATTCTACTAGGCGGCTTCCTCTTTCATTTCTTAGCCCCAATCCATATTCACCTACTATGTTTCCTTCTCTCCCTTTTCCTACACTCGAATTCCAGTCACCCATTACTATTAAATTTTCGTCTCCCTTCACTATCTGAATAATTTCTTTTATTTCATCGTACATTTCTTCAATTTCTTTATCATCTGCAGAGCTAGTTGGCATATAAACTTGTACTACTGTAGTAGGTGTGGGCTTCGTATCTATCTTGGCCACAATAATGCGTTCACTATGCTGTTTGTAGTAGCTTACCAGCATTCCTATTTTCCTATTCATTATTAAACCTACTCCTGCATTACCCCTATTTGATTTTGTGTTTATAACCCTGTAGTCACCTGACCAGAAGTCTTGTTCCTCCTGCCACCGAACTTCACTAATTCCCACTATATCTAACTGTAACCTATCCATTTCCCTTTTTAAATTTTCTAACCTACCTGCCCGATTAAGGGATCTGACATTATTATTCAGTGTTAAATCTAATTTTCCATTACGCCTATGCTGTTCGTAGTGGCTTACTGGCAATCCTATAATTCATCTTTAGTTCTACTCTTGCATTACGCCTATGTGATTTCGTATTTATAACCCTGTACTCACACGACCACATTTTGCTAACTCCAAATGTATCTAACTTCAGCCTTACGGAAACATATAGCTATTTTTTTCCCTTTATTGTTATTTCATACTGCTGCCCCATGGGGGCAGGGGTGAGCTGGCAACGGTACAATTCGCCGCCCTTCAGCCAAAAGACTGTGTAAAATAAAACGTTAGATACATGAAATACGGGGATATGTAGTTAAAATGTGTATCTTCGGTTATATAAACCTGATGTTTCATAAGTAAAAGTGAGAACATTTTGGTGATGGGTTAATTGGCTGGCGACTTGCAGGACTTGAAAAAATTAAGATAAGGCTATGAAATAAAGCGGATCGCCAGATCAAAGGTTTTCACGTCGTTCGTAGTTCTGTGGCCATCTGTGTAGTTGAGGGTTGCAAGTCAGTGCATTTCGGCAAGGTCCGTGGGGGCGTTCGGCTGTTACGATACATTAATTCTACAGCTGTCGCCTAATCCTCGCCTTGAGTGGGTCCCAGCGGTGGTAAGAGCGCTGCACATGTAGGTTAAATGCGTCAGCAGGTAAGGCGATGTGCGACCTGCGAGGCTGCAGCACATACATGCTGCAGTAACCGTAAGCATTATGACCCGCCAAAAAAATGGTTCAAATGGCTCTGAGCACTATGGGACTTAACTGCTGATGTCATCAGTCCCCTAGAACTTAGAACTACTTAAACCTAACTAACCTAAGGACATCACACACATCCATGCCCGAGGCAGGATGCGTCCCTGCGACCGTAGCGGTCGCGTGGTTCCAGACTGTAGCGCTTAGAACCGCTCGGCCACTCAAGCCGGCGATGAACCGCCAATAAGCTCTGCAGGAAGGAGCGTCCAATTAGGTATTTTGACAACAAACGCAGTGCGAGCTTGGGTAGCGGGTGCCTGCAGAGCATGTGTTATGTGTTGCGGGGAGACGTGTGACGAGGGTGTCGGGGAAGAGACAAACTCCGCCTCCCTGTACTGAACTACGCCGTGTTCTGAGCTTCCACGAGCTCCTGATAATCGATTTCCTTTTCCACCTGAAGTAGTAAATAACCACCGCGATGTTTCAGCAAGTGCGTCATCACTCATTTACGAGGAAAGGTGCCGCCGGGCGCGACGAATAGGAAAAACCTTTCCAATTAGGGGGCTGAACCTGCCCTTCGGGCTAGGGTGACCATACGTCCCGATTAATCGGGATTGTCCCGTTTTCTGAGGCTCAAAACTTTTTCCGATTTTCAAGGATTATTTTCAGACATTTACAAAGTGGTTAAAATATTTTCTGAGTGTCGATTTTATAAACTATCAATTGAAACTTACATTCCGTACGTTGGTTCCCGCTGATAATGTACAGCTTAAGCACTATAATTGTTGCGTACTCTTATTTTCTTTGCTTTTGCTTGCCATTGTTGTCAGCACTCAGTATCAGTTTCGTGAAGTGCTAGCACGTCGTGGCGATACCGAAACGACGGATGAGCTTCAGAGGAAATTTCCTTGTTTCACTGCTACAGACAATGGCTGTTCAGCAAAATGTAAAGTATGTAACTGTGCTGTATCCGTGTCTCATGGTGATGCTGCAGATCTCAAGCATCATATGGAATCAGAGAAACACAGGAAGAATCTTCGATCGGCAGGTTCCTCGCAAAAAATGACGAGATATTTTGTAACTTCAAATACACAGGAACAGAAAAACATAGCTGCAGCAGAAGGAACCCTGTCATTCCATGTTGTTAAACACCACCAAAGCTATCGTTCTAATGACTGCAGTGTTCAACTAAACAAAAAAAAATTCCTGATTCTAAGATTGCACAAAATGTTTCGTGGAGAAGAACAAAGTGTGAAGCAATTATCAACAATGTTATAGCTCTGCATTCCCAGAAACAGGTAATAACTGCTGTAAACAGTGCAAAATACTTTTCAGTATCTACTGATGCTAGCAACCATGGGCATCAGAAAATTTTTCCTATGATAGGTCAGTATTTTTCTGTAAGTAAGGGTGGACTGCCGACGACATTGCTTGATCTTGATGAATTGCAGAACGAAACATCCGAAACAATTTCCAATTATCTTTCTCATGTTATACAGTCATTCAGTATCATCTCAAAGTTTGTTGCATTTGGTGCAGGCAATACTAACGGTAATTTTGGGGGGTTAATGAAGAAAGAGGATATTAATGTTTTCATACATCTGAGAGAAAAATTAAAAAACTCTAACATTGTTGGCATAGGTTGTCCAGCACATGTTATTCATAACACACTTCAAAGTGCTTGTGATGTTTTACCTGTTGACATTGACTGCATTGTCGTGAAGTTGTACAACCATTTTCATATTTTTTCTATTCGTGTTCCAGAACTCACTGAATTCTGTGAATTTGTTGGTGTCACTTACAAAAATTTTGTTTCCTTTTCCAAAACAAGATGGCTTTCATTGTTGCCAGCCATAGAAAGGATCTTGAAAATGTATGAACCTTTGAAATCTTAACTTTTTGTCACAGTCTAACTCAAAGTGCCCTGCAATCTTAAAGAGTTTTCAGTGATCTTATAAATGAATGTTATTTACTTTTTGTACATTCACAAATGAGTGTTTTCCAACAATTGAGAAACAGAATAATTCCATATGTGAAGTATTAAATATAAAGTTCTGACAAGTCTAAATTCAAGAAAGCATGAACATTTTGTACCACTAAGTGTAAAAAAACTGCTGAATGATTGTGATGACCAGTCTGTTAAGAAATTTGACATAGCAGTATCGACGTTTTATGACGCTTCAGTACACTAATTATCCTCATGGTTACAGGGAATAGCTGAGTTTTCTGTATTCTCATGGATGATGCTCACAGAACCACCAGAATGGTCAGTAGTTGAAAATACTTTAATGTGGCTAAATGAAACGGGCATTCTAGTAAATGACAGCCTCTTATTTCATGAAATAGTTCATATACAGTCTTTTGTAAAACAACAAGTGGAAACAGACAGTGAACAATGGAATCAGTTGATGGCACATGAAAAATGGTGTAGGTTTTTCAGATCTTGCCAGTGTCATGAACAGTTCAGAGAATCGCTTAATATAGCGCACTACTTCTTTTCACTCCCTGCCCACAATGCAAATATTGAAAGAGTTTTCAGCATACTATCGTCACAGTGGACAGATGAGAGGAATAGATTTACGGTGAGGCGCGTTAAGTGTATTTTACTGACCTGTTTAAACTTCAGTAAATACAATTGCACTGACTTCTATGCATACCTATTAGGCAAACCTGAGTTGCTGAATGAAATTTCATCTTAGAAAAAATATGATTGCAGTGTGGAATCCACAAAACCTTGTGTTCACCAAGAACTTTTTTTGTAGTGATTGTTACTGTATGTCTTTCTACATTCTGTGTTATAAATGTTACATTTCTTAATAAGTAAATTTCTGAAAACTTGAAATGTACTTCTTTCCAGTCTTTCCATTCTTTGTTTGGTTTTGTACACACACACCACACACACACACACACACAAATATCAGTGATGGCTATATTTGCAGAGGAAGATGAAATGTTATCATTAAAAGTGATATTTAACGAGAAATAAAAATTGTCCCACTTTTTGGCCAAGAAAATGTATGAAAGCCCCACCTTTGTCCGAAGAAAATATGGTCACCCTACTTCGGGGTCTCCCAGCCACTCATGCCTTACTGCTTTACTTTTACCACTCGTTTTCTTCGAAAAACTCACCATGAAAATAGCGCAAGGAAATACAGACGGCGAAACGCACAGCTCATCAACGAAGCAGACAAAATGCCGGTAACACCGGCTAGTGGTACGCTGCACAGTTGCGACAAACATTTGCGACTTCACTACGGCACGAAGTCTCCCGACTGCTACCGATCAGAACTGACGAGTCCGTGCGGCAAGTCATATAGCTTGGTCATCGGTGCGTTTACACAAGCCATGAAAATTCGGTTTTGCCGGCAGTATATCCCAACAGTATTGTCCGGCTGCACACGAATACAGCCACATGTAATACAACATTCCTGGCACTATGGCCCGGCAATATTTGCGACAATGTATTTCCAGCCAGAAGTGTTTACACTATTGGCAAAAAATGGTCCAACGCGAGGTGGTGGGAGTGAGTGCGACCCTCTTCTGCTTTTACATCACACAAGGAAAAAAGCTAGAGAGAACAAGAGAAATCGGGCTGTGTGGATATATTCCTTTTTAAGTTAGCGGAATGCTTCAGAAATTTTAACTCGCATCTCGTTCAAGCTAGTGGTCCGATACAAATATGAGAGCGTGTATTTCAGTTACAAACCGATTGGTGTTCATTGTCAGGCTTTCAGCTACTGCTAATATTCCTCTTTATAGTAAACTATTCATCAATAAGTCTCTTGGGTGGCCGAGCAGTTCTAGGCACTACAGTCTGGAACCGCGCGACCACTACAGTCGCAGGTTCGAATCCTGCCTCGGGCATGGATGTGTGTGATGTTCTTAGGTTAGTTAGGTTTAAGTAGTTCTAAGTTATAGGGGACTGATGACCTCAGAAGTTAAGTCCCATAGTGTTCAGAGCCAGCCCTTGTTACCAGTTGTGTGTGACGATTTGGTAGAAGGGTCGAAGGATTTTATTAAGGTTAGTTTGAAATAAGAATTAAATTTTTATTTACATTTTATTTTTGTTCGCCAGCCCACATCACTGTTTACACTGTCAATTCCTGCTGGCCGCGGTGGTCTCGCGGTTCTAGGCGAGCAGTCCGGAGCCGTACGACTGCTACGGTCGCAGGTTCGAATCCTGCGTCGGGCATAGATGTGTGTGATGTCCTTAGGTTAGTTACGTTTAAGTAGTTCTAAGTTCTAGAGTACTAATGACCACAGCAGTTGAGTCCCATAGTGCTCAGAGCCATTTGAACTGTCAATTCCAGCTTCAGACACGTCTCCAGAAAGTAAATCATGTAGATGCAGAACCATCTGCGCTTTGTCTCTCTCTATGAAACTTTTTTGCATGCATTTGGAATTGGTTCGAAGACTTCCGAAGTTTTTGTGTGCTCCATCGAGTGTGAATCCGAGCTCGAGGAAAACAGCGTGCCAGTTGTCCTTTTTTAGATTGTGTTGCCTGTATATCTTACTTTCGAAGTCTCACAACTCCAGTGTTAGACGAATCGGATTTATGAAATTCATTGTTCTCTCGTTCGGACACTTCTCCATAGCTGTACACAACAAACTCACAACTACCATAACAGGTTGGCATATGTACGGGAGGCAGCTTCCTAACGAAAGCGAAACGATATTGTTTACGCTCATCCCGTGACTGTAACGCTCATACACTTGATTGCATCGCCATCGGTGAGAGAGCTAGGAAACAAAGGCGAGAGCGAGTGGAAGTCTTTACAGACAAGGACAAAAGTAGATATTGTACTCAAATGTGAAATATTCTCCATCCTTGGAGATATTGTACTCAAATGTAAAATATTCTCCATCCTTGGAGAACAACACCAGCCCGCTCCCTACAATATGCCGGCAACTAAGCAAAAACAAACGCCCACAGCATTATCAGTATTGGTTGTATTGCTGCCACATTGCAGCGTTCTTGATGACAGCGCTATTGCGGCCAAACATTGCCATAAAATATGTTGTTGTTGTCTTCAGTCCTAAGACTGGTTTGATGCAGCTCTCCATGCTACTCTATCCTGTGCAAGCTGCTTCATCTCCCAGTACCTACTGCAACCTACATCCTTCTGAATCTGCTTAGTGTACTCATCTCTCGGTCTCCCTCTACGATTTTTACCCTCCACGCTGCCCTCCAATGCTAAATTTGTGATCCCTTGATGCCTCAAAACATGTCGTACCAACCGATCCCTTCTTCTAGTCAAGTTGTGCCACAAACTTCTCTTCTCCCCAATCCTATTCAATACCTCCTCATTAGTTACGTGATCTATCCACCTTATCTTCAGTATTCTGCTGTAGCACCACATTTCGAAAGCTTCTATTCTCTTCCTGTCCAAACTAGTTATCGTCCATGTTTCACTTCCATACATGGCTACACTCCAAACAAATACTTTCAGAAACGACTTCCTGATACATAAATCTATATTCGATGTTAAGAAATTTCTCTTCTTCAGAAACGCTTTCCTTGCCATTGCCAGTCTACATTTTATATCCTCTCTACTTCGACCATCATCAGTTATTTTACTTCCTAAATAGCAAAACTCCTTTACTACTTTAAGTGTCTCATTTCCTAATGTAATTCCCTCAGCATCACCCGATTTAATTTGACTACATTCCATTATCCTCGTTTTGCTTTTGTTAATGTTCATCTTATATCCTCCTTTCAAGACACTGTCCATTCCGTTCAACTGCTCTTCCAAGTCCTTTGCCGTCTCTGACAGAATTACAATGTCATCGGCGAACCTCAAAGTTTTTACTTCGTCTCCATGAATTTTAATACCTACTCCAAATTTTTCTTTTGTTTCCTTTACTGCTTGCTCAATATACAGATTGAATAACATCGGGGAGAGGCTACAACCCTGTCTCACTCCTTTCCCAACCACTGCTTCCCTTTCATGCCCCTCGACTCTTATGACTGCCATCTGGTTTCTGTACAAATTATAAATAGCCTTTCGCTCCCTGTATTTTACCCCTGCCACCTTTAGAATTTGAAAAAGAGTATTCCAGTCAACATTGTCAAAAGCTTTCTCTAAGTCTACAAATGCTAGAAACGTAGGTTTGCCTTTTCTTAATCTTTCTTCTAAGATAAGTCGTAAGGTCAGTATTGCCTCACGAGTTCCAACATTTCGACGGAATCCAAACTGATCTTCCCCGAGGTCTGCATCTACCAGTTTTTCCATTCGTCTGTAAAGAAATCGCGTTAGTATTTTGCAGCCGTGGCTTATTAAACTGATAGTTCGGTAATTTTCACATCTGTCAGCACCTGCTTTCTTTGGGATTGGAATTATTATATTCTTCTTGAAGTCTGAGGGTATTTCGCCTGTCTCATACATCTTGCTCACCAGCTGGTAGAGTTTTGACAGGACTGGTTGTCCCAAGGCCGTCAGTAGTTCTAATGGAATGTTGTCTACTCCGGGGGCCTTGTCTCGACTCAGGTCTTTCAGTGCTCTGTCAAACTCTTCACGCAGTATCGTATCTCCCATTTCGTCTTCATCTACATCCTCTTCCATTTCCATA
This sequence comes from Schistocerca gregaria, assembly GCF_023897955.1. Lineage (NCBI taxonomy): Eukaryota > Metazoa > Arthropoda > Insecta > Orthoptera > Acrididae > Schistocerca > Schistocerca gregaria. The sequence continues at coordinate 87,412,652 of NC_064924.1, read as the reverse complement.
ATATTGTCCTCAAGTACCTCGCCCTTGTATAAACCTTCTATATACTCCTTCCACCTTTCTGCCTTCCCTTCTTTGCTTAGAACTGGGCTGCCATCTGAGCTCTTGATATTCATACACGTGGTTCTCTTCTCTCCAAAGGTCTCTCTAATTTTCCTGTAGGCAGTATCTGTCTTATCCCTAGTGAGATAAGCTTCTACATCCTTACATTTGTCCTCTAGCCATCCCTGCTTAGCCGTTTTGCACTTTCTGTCGATCTCATTTTTGAGACGTTTGTATTCCTTTTTGCCTGCTTCATTTACTGCGTTTTTATATTTTCTCCTTTCATCAATTAAATTCAATATTTCTTCTGTTACCCAAGGATTTCTAGCAGCCCTCGTCTTTGTACCTACTTTATCCTCTGCTGCCTTCACTACTACATCCCTCAGAGCTACCCATTCTTCTTCTACTGTATTTCTTTCCCCTACTCCTGTCAATTGTTCCCTTATGCTCTCGCTGAAACTCTGTAAACCTCTGGTTCTTTCAGTTTATCCAGGTCCCATCTCCTTAATTTCCCACATTTTTACAGTTTCTTCAGTTTTAATCTACAGGTCATAACCAATAGATTGTGGTCAGAGTCCACATCTGCCCCTGGAAATGTCTTACAACTTAAAACCTGGTTCCTAAATCTCTGTCTTACCATTATATAATCTATCTGATACCTTTTAGTATCTCCAGGGTTCTTCCACGTATACAACCTTCTTTCATGATTCTTAAACCAAGTGTTAGCTATGATTAAGTTGTGCTCTGTGCAAAATTCTACTAGACGGCTTCCTCTTTCATTTCTTAGCCCCAATCCATATTCACCTACTATGTTTCCTTCTTTCCCTTTTCCTACACTCGAATTCCAGTCACCCATTACTATTAAATTTTCGTCTCCCTTCACTATCTGAATAATTTCTTTTATTTCATCGTACATTTCTTCAATTTCTTCATCATCTGCAGAGCTAGTTGGCATATAAACTTGTACTACTGTAGTAGGTGTGGGCTTCGTATCTATCTTGGCCACAATAATGCGTTCAGTATGCTGTTTGTAGTAGCTTACCCGCATTCCTATTTTCCTATTCATTATTAAACCTACTCCTGCATTACCCCTATTTGATTTTGTGTTTATAACCCTGTGTTCACCTGACCAGAAGTCTTGTTCCTCCTGCCACCGAACTTCACTAATTCCCACTATATCTAACTTTAACCTATCCATTTCCCTTTTTAAATTTTCTAACCTACCTGCCCGATTAAGGGATCTGACATTCCACGCTCCGATCCGTAGAACGCCAGTTTTCTTTCTCCTGATAACGACATCCTCCTGAGTAGTCCCCGCCCGGAGATCCGAATGGGGGACTATTTTACCTCCGGAATATTTTACCCAAGAGGATGCCATCATCATTTAATCATACAGTAAAGCTGCATGTCCTCGGGAAAAATTACGGCTGTAGCTTCCCCTTGCTTTCAGCCGTTCGCAGTAGCAGCACAGCAAGGCCGTTTTGTTTAATGTTGCAAGGCCAGATCAGTCAATCATCCAGACTGTTGCCCCTGCAACTACTGAAAAGGCTGCTGCCCCTCTTCAGGAACCACACGTTTGTCTGGCCTCTCAACAGATACCTCTCCGTTGTGGTTGCACCTACGGTACGGCCATCTGTATCGCTGAGGCACGCAAGCCTCCCCACCAACGGCAAGGTCCATGGTTCATGGGGGGGGCCATAAAATATGGCCCGTGTAAACGCAACTGTACGATGAACAGAGTATATTTCTGTGTATGGCAGTTGTGTCAAATGCTTAATAACAGTTTGTGACCTGTTGTGTTCATTTATTTAACGAGATGCTCAGTTTCAAAGTGTTTATCTGTTTAAAGGTAAATTAAGTGCATGACATATAAACAATTATAACAGTGGACTCGCGAAGAAATGTTCCTGTTTGTAAGGAATCGCCGACGAATACGTTTACCATACGCGCATTTGAAATTTTTGACGTGGGTTTAGTAGTAGAAAGAGACTGACTTCTTTAACTCTACGCAGAGCGGAGCTCTGTGGTGCTTGCTTGCATACAGTGCTAGTTACGAAAACGCCGCCAATTGGGGCCTTAAACGTCGTCGAGAGCCAAGTTACATTAGGCTAGAGTCCAACTGCCTGGCAACCATCACTTTTAGATGAAATCACACTACAGATTGGCTGGATATGTACTTAAGAGAGAAGAGCCACTCGTTTTTGAATGGTGCGATTCCATTCGTTATCGGTTTGTTCCGCTTCGTTCATTGGTATTCTGAATAAATTTCCACTCATTCTCAACGTCGCCTTCGGTCTCCTTTCCAACTGCAGGCTGAGACTTTGGTTCGCCGAAGTCATCCATTTCACTCACACACATACACTATGCTTTCGTGTATTTTCTAATAAAATCTGTAGCAGTTCCGACCCGCTAGATCGGTCTAAGCTTTTCCACACATTTCTCTTGATTGTAAGGCTAATGCTGGAAATGGAGATTTCCTCCCAAGTATTCACAACTGGGACTCCTTCCCCCCAGGACCAGGCGCCATGGTACTTGGAGAAAGAGAACCTGACTTCACGACAATTTCTTCCACCTCGAACATCCTTCTCTGTCTTTTAAATGTAGAAAATGAAAAGTTAAAAAACTCCAACCATATTCATATTGCATGATTTATTTAGCAATTATTCAGCCCATCTCTAGAACTCTTAACACCGGACGTATTAATCACATATTGTATCGTTATGGATTAATCAGAACAACTACACGGACGTCTGAAGATAGGATTGTCTAATCTAGAAATCCATCATGTAATATGAATATCTTAAAAGGAAGACAGCTGAATGGAAATTTACTCGGTATGTGATTAACAAAATACAATTGAAACACCCTCCACATTGGTCTGGAAAGATGGAGTCTACAAAATTATTTTATTTTTTGCATAGTAATTTGCTTTTCTGTGTTCACGCAGGAATACAGGACAGCATTTTTGCATTTGTATATGTAGGAACACGTGAGTTTCTTGTCGTCCCGTTTACCATAATATTAATCAGTAGGCTGCGAATCAACTGAAATAAGTGTGCTCTAGTTTCGACGATGGGAAGAATATTTCATTAAATACTACAAGAAGATTACAAACATATGCGTCAGTTTATCGTGTAATAAAATGTGCCAACACCCTTCCTACCCACTAGTCTCAGCACAGTAAATGCACACTGCCCATTTTCCGTAGAGCGTTATCCAGAAAGTATAGGCCTCTCTTCCCTGCATAACAATGAACCATTGGAGGCAACTACTCTCACGGCGTTAGGCAACAATAATTAGGAAATTCATCTGGAGACTGGAAATGGAAAACTTTCTATGAACCAAATCTCACATTTGTCAGGAGAATCAAAACACAATTTTTGTTGGGGCGCGAATAGGTCCCGTATTTTCTTGACACTGTGTTCCTAAATTAAAAACCGAACAGTTTTTGGCATGCATGTTGTGAGAATTACTGCACTTTGCATCAAAACAATGTTTATTAATAGCCTGAGTTAAGTGCACTTACAAATCCTTATTATTAGTAGAATTTTGTCTGTATTTTTCGCCTGAGTAAATTTCCTCACATAACTGCTTATTGCGTAACCATCTATTGTACAAGTGTGCACATGAAATGCCTACATTACTCTTGAGAATCATTGCACTACCTAAAACATTTGTTTCATCACATGACCAATAATGATTCATTTTTGGAAACAAACTCTCAACTGCAGTATTTGACTCCAGGAAGCACAGAGCTAGTTCCACAATTTTAGGCAAAAATTTTACTGTTATGCATTTTTCGTTTAACACCATAAGTATTCCAACCCACCTATTACGCACTTCTTCCTTCGAATCATTCCAGTAACTTATTTTTCAGTTTCAATCGCTTTGACAATACGATATTGTTCAAACATTTTGCACTACCAGTTTCTACACTGATTACCTACTGAGTCAAGGGTATACTTGATTCTATATATTTCGTCTGTGCCTCTTTTTTCACACAGTCCCAGCAAAGTGAATTACAATCTCAAAACTGCTTCCCGCATGAAACGAAATATTCAAGTGCTACATTATAAACTGAATGAGTAGCAGTAGGAGGAGGAGGAGAATGAAACCTATTATGAACAGCTTGATAAGCATCATAAAATTCCTCCAACACAGACTGAACTTCAAAGCTCACGAAATTATTTTCTATCGCGTTTTTTATCTTTTTTATGAGTAGTTCATAATAAGGTATTATCTCTATAAGTCAGGCATTCTGCTTTTCGATTTCTCGAATACTTATTTGAAAAAGACTGATCTGACTATGAGAAAACCAGTGAAAATGATATACAATGGTTGCACGAGCGCCTAATACAAAATATTCCAGGTGGAGGTATTGTGGTATTAGACAAAGCACCCTAGCAATGTATTTTCGAAAATAAACCGCCTAACACATCTTCTCGTAAAGCGGATATAAACTAACGGCTGAATAAGCACAAAATTCCGTTCGTTGTGGATGTAACGCGCGACGAGGTTTTGGAAGCTCCGAAACGTTACAAATTGGAGGCAGAATATACCATAAATAGAGTACTCAGAGAATACAAGTAAGAACTTAACAATATTACGTCTTCCACCCTGCAACTGTGATCTGAACCCATCGAACCTATCTGGAATTTAAAGAAACAAAAAGTTTCATCGAATAAAGTTAACAGCGTTACAGTTTCCCAACTTAAACAAATGGCTATGGCTAAAATACATAGCATTACGAAAGACGACTGGAAGACGATGTGTGATAAAGTGAAAACTGTTACGGACGAATACAGGCACAGAGACGCTCTGATGGACGAAGCTACTGAGACGTAATTATTCTACTTCAATTAGACAGTGAGAATGAAATTTCGTGGCGTGGTTCTGAGGATATATCGGACGAAGCGAATTCAGAATCGACAGAGATATCTGCTTCGGACATCAGCAAAAGCTCCATCGAGTCAGAAGATGAGGTAGAATTGTGTGCAGAAGAGCTAGGTGTTCAGCCCTTACATATGGATTAAAGGGTGTTGTAAACATTGTATTAACGTTTTTCAATAGGTCACTTTTTTGTTCCTGTCTTTGTTTTTTAATTTGGAATCCCTGTAAATGTGGTTTTAATTATTTTTATTTGTTGTTGTTGTTGTCTTCAGTCCTGAGACTGGTTTGATGCAACTCTACATGCTACTCTGTCCTGGGCAAGCTTCTTCATCTCCCAGTACTTACTGCAACCAACATCCTTCTGAATCCTCTTAGTGTATTCATCTCTTGGTCTCTCTCTACGATTTTTACCCTGCACGCTGCCGCCCAATACTAAATCGGTGATCCCCTGATGCCTCAGAACATGTCCTACCAACTCATCGCTTCTTCTAGTCAAGTTGTGCCACAAACTCCTCCACAATTCTATTCCGTACCTCCTCATTTGTTATGTGAGCTACCCATCTAATCTTCAGCATTCTTCTGTAGCACCACATTTCGAAAGCTTCTATTCTGTTCTTGTCCAAACTATTTATCGTCCATGTTTCACTTACGTACATGGCTAGACTGCATACAAATACTTTCAGAAAAGACCTTCTGACACTTAAATCTATACTCGATGTTAACAAATTTCTCTTCTTCAGAAACGCTTTCCTTGCCATTGCCAGTCTACATTTTATATCCTCTCTACTTCGACCATCATCAGTTATTTTGCTCCCCAAATAGCAAAAATCCTTTACTACTTTAAGTGTCTCATTTCCTAATCTAATTCCCTCAGCATCACCTGACTTAATTCGACTACGTTCCATTATCCTCGTTTTGCTTTCGTTGATGTTCATCTTATATCCTTCTTTCAAGACACTGTCCATCCCGTTCAACAACTCTTCCAAGTCCTTTGCTGTCTCTGACAGAATTACAATGTCATCGGCGAACCTAAAGGTTTTTATTTCTTCCCCGTGTATTTTAATACCTTCTCCGAATTTTTCTTTTGTTTCCTTTACTGCTTGCTCAATATACAGATTGAATAACATCGGGGACCCTGTCTCACTCCCTTCCCAACCGCTGCTTCCCTTTCATGCCCCTCGACTCTTATAACAGCCATCTGGTTTCTGTACATATTGTAAATAGCCTTTCGCTCCCTGTATTTTACCCCTGCCAGCTTTAGAATTTGAAAGAGAGTATTCCAGTCAACATTTTTATTTACCCATCGTAATATTTAAACGTTTGAAAATGCTGATGTATTGATTAGTTGTGCACTGCTGTCAAAAATGTGTGTTTAGCTACAAAAATTAATAATATAGTGATCAAAATCATTTCGATAAGGATTTGGAAATAAAAAAGAGTTACAGCACCTAACAAGATTTGAACTGACAGCCTCATGCGAAGCAAGGAGACATGTTGTCCACTGCACTACTTCAACTGGCAGTATATGCTTTCTGCTTTAATGGTATAGATTCTCGCGAGAAATTCCGAAACTTTTTTTTTTCGTCCATTAGTTGCAAACGAGGGCCCACTAGGGTGCATCGCTCCAGGATGTGATACCTGGAACCAAGGGTGTACCCAGGATCTGAACTAGGGGAGGGGGGGGGGGGTGGCAGGTCATACTAGTCTCAGGAAACAAGGACACGAGGCAACGTACAGCACTTCTTATTAAATAAAACAGTAAATCAGTGAAAAACTGCGAATATCTTATAGGGGGGAGCGGGGGGGGGGGGGGGACCCTTACTTACACCACCGTATATATAGTTTCAAGACGATTTTGCCCCCCCCCCCCCCCCCCATACCCGTAGGCACCTCCTCTTTCATAGTTGTCAGATTGTACACGAAAATTTCTATTTCATTTTCATTTCTTGTGCTTTGTTGTAGAATAATATATTAAACAGCGAATGCAGTTTCATCTGTTGCCCGCCCAACCCAAGTTATTAGATCCAAAAACAACAGTTTTATTTTAGTTTCGGACGATTCTCTGTAGAAGAACGTGTTAATAGCAATTGTATTACGCGTTTAATTCAGATATTAGACAGTAACTCAACCGTTTTTGTTTTTCATTTTCTACGTTTTCCTGTAGAAGAATACATTAAAAGCGAATGTACCGTTGTCTCCTAAACGTATGCACTATTGCTTTGTTCTATCGTAAAACTACAATTTTATATTATTATTGTTGATTTCGATTTCTTTCTGTACAAGAATGAGTTAAAAGAATGTATATTGGTTTTACCTGCACGTATACCTACTACAGTTCACAAACCGTGTTACATTTTCATTGAGCGCAGTTATATCGTTCGTACGACATCAGAAACAAAACAGCAGCACACGTCAACAGTTCGCAGCTCAACCGGTTGTATCGGCGATTGTAAACTGAACGGGTAATACAGTGTTTTGTTATTATAACGAGGTTATGAGATCTCATAAGGGGGAATTATAGTATCAACAGTTTGAAATACGGCTTACCTTCGTCTGCTGAGAAGAGAAGCAGCTGCCACCATGCCGCATGCTACGGCCATACTTTTCATCTTCCATTCATTCAAGTTTACTTACTTCTTCTTTATCGCTCATCTCTTAGCGAAATATTGGACAGTACCAAGGATGAGGTTTTGGTTTATAAGCAACTGGTCAGGACGGGGATATTCCGACGTATTGTAAACCTGCTGTCGAATATCTTCAAGTGCGTCTGCCGTTGTTTCAGGCACACCTCGACGCTCTACTTTCGGGGATGACGCTGGCTGACACCAACCATCTGTAAGAATTTTGTACCCATTGTTTTTGGAACGAACAATGCTTGATTTCTTCACAGATGAGCCAATCACCTCAACAACTGAGCTTCCACTGTCCTGACAGCAAGATGATAGTCACTGTGAATCTCTTTTGCTACGTGCTGAAAGGAAAATTGACGCACCTCATAATTTTCATTCAGATAGTAGAAAAATTATTGCATAGCAACATCATTTTCAGTGGCATATGGACCTCGTTTATTTTTCTTTTCCTACCTGCTTTGGATATTCGTGGTGGATCTTCATGCATTTGATGTCGTGCTGGGCATCTGTTGCGACCAAGTCAGGAACTGGTCTAATACGACGTTTTATTGAGCGTTCTAATTCAGTGTTTTGTCTCCTAATTCAGTGTTTTTCAGTTTCAGAAGAATCTCTCGTAGTCCCAGATTGCGCACGCTGTACTCTAGGATTCATCGATTGATTGGGAGCTCTTGCTTGGTTGAGTTACAACAAAATCATGGCGCAGCCATACATGGAGTTCAGTCGTCTGGGCTCTTGATGTTAGTTTGATATGTACAGTCAAGGTTTGATTCCCACTTCAACCGATGGTTTTTAATAGGTATTAGTAGATCCTATTTACCCCATATTCACATTAAACATGATGTCCCTTCGTTACTGACTACAGGTATAGAAGTGTAAGTGGCAGCATGCAGAAACACTATCACCAATAATCTATGTTACACTTGTATTTTTGTTTTAGTGAAAGCAACATACTCCAGTTATAGGTCACAGGCAGGATTCCCAAATCTAGCTGGGACCTCGTCGGGACACTCTGAGATGGGGGGTATAGAAATGAAGTAAAAATATATATTTAATATAATTACGTTTTATTTAGAACACAAATATATGGAAGTAGTTAGTACACCATATTTTTCGGAAGATTTCACCTTTTTCAGCAAGTCTTTTTTCTCTTTTACGTATTTATAAAACGCCACGCAACTGAGCTTGTGGATAAACTGGCACTGTAAGATTGTTTCCACAGTCACCGGCAGCAGTCGATTTCTTTCATCAGTCCACTGGGCCGACATCAGCGAAAATACACTTTCCACGGTGGCGTTGTGTGCGGGAATAGAAATCAAATTCTTGCATAATTTTAGCGGTTGGCATTTGCGTTCGGCATTTTGGTTCGTATTACATTTAGAAAGATTCGTCTTATCAGATCGCTATTCAAATGGGAAAGGCTTGATTCTTCTGCGAGGCGCTGCTTAAATAGCTCCAACCCCGCACTACTGGAAAAGTCTGGTATTTTCTCGAATGATGGCGCTAGATTTAGAAGATGCTTGCAACGTCGATATAGGTTATGCAACATGCAACGCCATCTCTGAGACGACCTTGTCAACATAAACTTGTTGACATAAATAAAACGAAGTGAGGCTTCATTTACATGTTGCGCTAACAGATGGCGTTACTTCAGTACTTGAGTCAAGCTCGTAACAGTGTTTTACAAAATCGGGGCAGAGTCAGTACTTGAGTCAAGCTCGTTACAGTGTTTTACAAAATCGGGGCAGAGTTGGGTCTTGTCGGTATCTCGGAACGAGGAGGTCCATAACGGTGACGGTCCCGATATATCGGGACGGAGGGCAACGCTAGTCACAGGGCACTTATTCTACTTTTATTTCAGCTTGAGGTGTTGAATACATTGGTTCTGATTTGGGATTCGTACTTGGATCTTGCCTGTCGTGGGGTTTGATACCTTCGTGACGACGTACTTAAATCAGTTCACTGTTTGCTCAAGATACCAAACTTCTCAAGTTCTCCACGTAATGTGCATGTCAGGGTTCGATTCCTGGTTTGACTCAAAAATTTTTATAATGTCCTTTCGGGCTTTAGCATGAGCGCACCACATTATTGGTGGAAATTTATTTTGATTTTTAACATCTCTTCATTCATTGTCAATAATGATATGTTACGGTTTCGACTGCCAGAGCAGAGAGGCACAGGTCTTTTCAATACATCATTTCAAGTTAAAAAATACCACTGCTTGTTAATGGTGAAAAAGAACTGGGCAGTTAACGTGCCTTCGACTGTAGTCATCGACGATATGTGGGGAGTTCGATTCCCTTCGCTGTACTCTTTCTAGTTCAAACATGCCCACATTTCGCTAACAGTGAAAGAAACCTATATTTTATGTTCATTCGTGGCTAGAAAATAACGGCGATAGGAGCCCGATTCGAATCCTGCGAAGGTGGAAATTATTCATTTTTCTCATCATCGCAGTTTAAACATCTCGCTACTGCTGAGAAAATTCGATATCTGGCATTTTACATAGTAACTGGATTAGATGCTGGGTTCGATTCGCCACCCAACACATACATTACGTTATTTCAAGTTTTATACTTGGGAATGAAACCATATTTAACATCATTCGTGGTTATTTAACAGGAACAATAGTTACTGGATAGGAGTCGTGGTCTACATCTACATCTATATTTATACTCCGCAAGCCACCCAACGGTGTGTGGCGGAGGCCACTTTACCTGCCACTGTCATTACATCCCTTTCCTGTTCCAGTCGCGTATGGTTCGCGGGAAGAACGACTGCCGGAAAGCCTCCGGGCGCGCTCGAATCCCTCTAATTTTACATTCGTGATCTCCTCGGGAAGCATAAGTAGGGAGAAGCAATATAATCGATACCTCATCCAGAACGCACCCTCTCGAAACCTGGACAGCAAGCTACACCTCGATGCAGAGCGCCTCTCTTGCAGAGTCTGCCACTTGAGTTTGCTAAACATCTCCGTAACGCTATACGCTTACCGAATAACCCTGTGACGAAACGCACCGCTCTTCTTTGGATCTTCTCTATCTCCTCTGTCAACCCGACCTGGTACGGATCCCACACTACGGATCCCACACGGATCCCACTATACTCAAGTATAGGTCGAACGAGTGTTTTGTAAACCACCTCCTTTGTTGATGGACTACATTTTCTAAGGACTCTCCCAATGAATCTCAACCTGGCACCCGCCTTACCAGCAATTAATTTTTATAGTATGATTCCACTTCAAATCGTTGCGTACACATACTCCCAGATATTTTACAGAAGTAACTGCTACCAGTGTTTGTTCCGCTATCATATAATCATACAATAAAGGATCCTTCTTTCTATGTATTCGCAATACATTACATTTGTCTACATTAAGGGTCAGTTGCCACTCCCTGCACCAAGTGCCTATCTGCTGCAGATCTTCCTGCATGTCGCTACAATTTTCTAAAGCTGCAACTTCTCTGTATATTACAGCATCATCCGCGAAAAGCTGCATGAAACTTCCAACACTATCCACTAGATCATTTATATATATTGTGAAAAGCAATGGTCCCATAACACTCCCCTGTGGCACGCCAGAGGTTACTTTAACGTCTGTAGACGTCTATTCATTGAGAACAACGTGTTGTGTTCCGTTTGGTAAAAACTCTTCAATCCAGCCACACAGCTGGTCTGATATTCCGTAGGCTCTTACTTTGATTATCAGGCGACAGTGAAAAACTGTATCCAACGATTTCCGGAAGTCAAGGAAAATGGCATCTACCTGGAAGCCTGTACAAGAATTTTCGCATGTGATTTCAAGTTTAGATTTGTTACGTGATGTAGGCTAAAAATGTGTTTACGACGTCTCTTTAAGGATAGTCAGCAATGGCCATCAGTGCCGTGGTCGTGTCTCGGTCAGGCACGAATAAGTTACATATTTAATATTGGGTTTCAATCCGCATCCAGAATAAAACAGTTCGACATGTCATTTAAAGTTCATTAACAAAATTTCATTTTTAATGTCACTGTGTGTTAGATAACAAGTATGATGGGTGGGTTTCGAACTGCACCCAGATCAATGCACCATCACGACTATCGTGAAATTATAAGTGATACATTGTTGATGGTGAGACTTCGATGGTTTTTATGATTGCTTAGTTCATTAATCAGTTTATGAAAATCCACTCAGTTAGTGAACGATGGTTAATAGGTGGTTGGAAAGCAATCTAGAGGGCTAGAATATTTCGCATTATCATAGAGATTTGGAAGTCTAGATATTCTCTTACGCCCAAAAGCTTAATTTTGAGTAAGGTTGACGGAATGATTGTCCCGCTGCTTAGTTGAGTGACTGTGTGCTTGCCTCCCATGCAGCGGCTCTGGGTTCGACTCCCGCCCGGGTTGGAGATTTTCTCCGCTCGTGGACTGGGTGTTGTGTTGTCCTCACCATCATCGCCAGTACGCGAGTCGCCCAGTGTGGCGTCGACAGAAACAACACTCGCACCCGGCGAGCTTCCCCGTATGGGGCCTCCCGGCAGGCAATGCCATACGATCATTTCATTTTTACGGAATGATTGACAAGTTAGAATTACGGGCGTATTTGCAGTATCTTGGCAGTAATCCACACCGGAAGTTACTGCCATGCAGAGCAAATAAATGGTTCACATGGCTCTAAGCACTATGGGACTTAACATCTGACGTCATTAGTCCTCTAGAACTTCGAACTACTTAAACCTAACTAACCTCAGGACATCACACACATCCATGCCCGAGGCAGGATTTGAACCTCCGACCGTAGCAGCAGCGCGGTTCCGGACTGAAGCGCCTAGAATCTATCGGCCACAGCCATGCAGAGCATTTCTTTCTAGTGGTGACTTGTGGTAACCATTTTGCATAGTCAAACGACTTTACCGAAAGGAAAAGAATGGACGTGCAAGACAGTTTCGTTATGTAGACCGCATGCAAATCAGACGGAACGCAATTCAGATCGTTCGGAGACTTTTGTTGAACATGATAAGACACGTAACAGTTCATAATTTCGCGAATAATGTTCAATACTTGCCACATTGCTGCATAATACCCACTATAAATATGCGGAACACACAAAATATCCCTGGAGGATTAAACTTTCTATTCCGATATGAAGGAAGAAGCTATTCTGGTTATGTGGACGTCTTCTAATGAAGTATTGAAATATTGTGCTGCTGTGATAGTGGCCTGTCTGAGGGACAGTTGCAATAAATAAAAAGATTTGTAACTCGAATTAAGATAATAATCCCTAATTATGAGACTGATCGAAGTATTTTGCATCACTACAAATGGCGGAGTGTGTGTGAATCAGGCGCGCGGAAGTTCAACGCTTAGAGACCAACCAGATGGTTTAGAGATCACTGAGTGAGCCACACAGGAAGTAGGTAGCTCAAATGGTTCAGATGGCTCTAAGCACTATGGGACTTAACATCTGAGGTCATCAATCACCTAGATTTAGAACTACTTAAACCTAACTAAGCTAAGGACAACACACACATCCAAGCCCGAGGCAGGATTCGAATCTGCGACCGTAGCAGCAGCGCGGTTCCAAACTGAATCGCCTAGAACCGCTCGGCTATAGCGGCCGGCAAGTAGGTAGCCTAGAGTATCGTACCTCATCTCGCCTCTTAGGAAATCCGATTAGCAGTAAAACAATCACAAATCGAGATATATTGCTTTCTGCTGAATAAACCTCACTGTTGCATCTTTCATGACGCTGTATTAATTTCCGCTTGTAGAACATCGTACTCTCGTGTGGCAAGAGGTCCATTTGCTTACGTGGAGAGATGACAGAAGACTGCTCGCTCGCTGTGTGACGTCCTCTCACATTTCCAACACTGACCGTTACCTATTAGCGTAACGATGCACCTACTTGCGTAAGCGAGTTTGATGACTGCGCGCCAAGAGATGGCTCAGTGATGGCACTTGGTACCGAAACCGGAAGACATTTGACTAAAATGAAAGTGCCACTGTATACGGGATAGTACTTACGCCTAGGCAAGGTATGCACGAGTCTAGGATATCCAGAAGAAAGAGGCACCGAAAGACCTCGATCTGTGCGTTTATATTCCAAAGACTTGGACAAACATGAAGGAAAAGCGTTGCATGTAATTTGAAAGCATTGAAAGTAAACCAGCAGCCAGCAACACTACAGTTGCATTTACATCTATACTCAGTGAAGTGCAAGACAGCGGGTACTTACCGCTGGCCGGCCGGGGTGACCGAGCGGTTCCTAGGCGCTACAGTCTAGAACCGCGCGACCGCTACGGTCGCAGGTTCGAATCCTGCCTCTGTTACGGATGTGTGTGATTTCCTTAGGTTAGTTAGGTTTAAGTAGTTCTACGTTCTAGGGGACTGATGACCTCAGAAGTTAAGTCCCATGGTGCTCAGAGCCATTTGAACCATTTTGAACTTTCGTTGTACCAGTTATTAGAGGTTTTTCACATTCCATTCACGTCTGGAGTGTGGAAAAAATGGTTATTTAAATGCCACTGTACATACTACACTCCTGGAAATTGAAATAAGAACACCGTGAATTCATTGTCCCCGGAAGGGGAAACTTTATTGACACATTTCTGGGGTCAGATACATCACATGATCACACTGACAGAACCACAGGCACATAGACACAGGCAACAGAGCATGCAGAATGTCGGCACTAGTACAGTGTATATCCACCTTTCGCAGCAATGCAGGCTGCTATTCTCCCATGGAGACGATCGTAGAGATGCTGCATGTATTCCTGTGGAACGGCTTGCCATGCCATTTCCACCTCGCGCCTCAGTTAGACCAGCGTTCATGCTGGACGTGCAGACCGCGTGAGACGACGCTTCATCCAGTCCCAAACATGCTCAATGGGGGACAGATCCGGAGATCTTGCTGGCCAGGGTAGTTGACTTACACCTTCTAGAGCACGTTGGGTGGCACGGGATACATGCGGACGTGCATTGTCCTGTTGGAACAGCAAGTTCCCTTGCCGGTCTAGGAATGGTAGAACGATGGGTTCGATGACGGTTTGGATGTACCGTGCACTATTCAGTGTCCCCTCGACGATCACCAGAGGTGTACGGCCAGTGTAGGAGATCGCTCCCCACACCATGATGCCGGGTGTTGGCCCTGTGTGCCTCGGTCGTATGCAGTCCTGATTGTGGCGCTCAGCTGCACGGCGCCAAACACGCATACGACCATCATTGGCACCAAGACAGAAGCGACTCTCATCGCTGAAGACGACACGTCTCCATTCGTCCCTCCATTCACGCCTGTCGCGACACCACTGGAGGCGGGCTGCACGATGTTGGGGCGTGAGCGGAAGACGGCCTAACGATGTGCGGGACCGTAGCCCAGCTTCATGGAGACGGTTGCGAATGGTCCTCGCCGGTACCCCAGGAGCAACAGTGTCCCTAATTTGCTGGGAAGTGGCGGTGCGGTCCCCTACGGCACTGCGTAGGATCCTACGGTCTTGGCGTGCATCCGTGCGTCGCTGCGGTCCGGTCCCAGGTCGACGGGCACGTGCACCTTCCGCCGACCACTAGCGACAACATCGATGTACTGTGGAGACCTCACACCCCACGTGTTGAGCAATTCGGCGGTACGTCCACCCGCAGTGTCCGGAGCAAGTATGGTGGGTCTGACACACCGGTGTCAATGTGTTCTTTTTTCCATTTCCAGGAGTGTATAATTAACCTAATCTTGTCCTTGTGATCACTACGGAAACGATACATACGATGGGAAGGGGTGAGGGGGGGGGGAGGTGTTGTAGTATATTCCTAGATTGGTTATTTAAAGCTCCTTCTTGAAATTTTGTAAGTAGGCTTTCTCGGAATAGTTTGCATCAACGTTCTTCAAGTATCTGCGAGTTCAGTTTCTTAAACATTACTGTGACACTATCCTACGGCTCAAACAAACATATGGCCATTCGCGCTGACCATTATATACGTTCAACATCTTCCGCTAGTGTATCTAGTACGGGTCCCACACACATGAACAATACTGTGGGATGGGTCGCACGAGTGTTTCGTAAACATTCACTTTGTAGGCTGATTTCATTTCCCTAGTAGTACTCTAGCAATGATCCGCCGGCTTTACCTATGTGATCGTTCCATTTCATATCCCTACAAAATTACACCGAGGTATTTGTGTAAGTTGATAGGTATGTGTTGTGACTCGTTGATATAGGATACGACTTTTTTCTCGTTTTTTTAGGTGCACAGTTTTAGAATTCTGAACATTTAAAGCAAGTTGCCAATCTTTCCATCACTTTGAAATCTCATGAAGAACTAACTGAATATTTGTGCACTTTTCTTCAGACTGCATCATCTGCACAAAGTCTGGGGTTACTATTTATATTGTCTGCAACGTCACTCATACACACATGCACAACAATGGTCCTAACACGCTTCCTTGGGGCCACCTAAGTTACTTCTACATTTGTCGATGGTTCTCCATCCAAGATAGCATGCTGCGTCTTTCCTACCAGGAAATTCTCAAAAAAATGGTTCAAATGGCTCTGAGCACTACGGGACTTAGGTCATAAGTCCCCTAGAACTTAGAACTACTTAAACCTAACTAAACTAAGGACATCACACACACCCATCCCCGAGGCAGGATTCGAACCTGCGACCGTAGCAGTCCTGCGTTTCCGGACTGCAGCGCCAGAACCGCACGGCCACCGCGGCCGGCCGGAAATTCTCAATCCAGTCATAAATTTCGCCTGCTAATCCATACGATTGTACGAGAGCATGCTGAAAAATAATGCCTCCTAATTTACTATGTAAAAATTCTTAAAGCTTTCTAAATAAAAAATACTTTATTAGCATTCTACATCTTTATTCTTCATGCCATCTTTTTTATTTCTCAACTTAGTCACCAAGACCACGAGCACATTTCTCCGAACGAGAAGCCGGCCGGTGTGGCCGTGCGGTTCTAGGCGCGTCAGTCTGGAACCGCGTGACCGCTACGGTCGCAGGTTCGAATCCTGCCTCTGGCATGGATGTGTGTGATGTCCTTAGGTTAGTTAGGTTTAAGTAGTTCTAAGTTCTAGGGGACTTATGACCACAGATGTTAAGTCCCATAGTGCTCAGAGCCATTTGAACCATTTCTCCCAACGAGAGACCAATTTGTTGATGTGTTTGATTTTGTTAACAGAGCCACAACCTCACTTCTGATTGCACCGCTTCATCACTGCCACAGTGGAGCCCTTTAAAGTTTGGAAACAGATAAAAATCGGATGGGACCAAGTAGGGACTATATGGAGGATGATTGATGAGAGTGAACTCAACACGTCGGATTGATAAAGATGTCGCACATGGTCTGGCATTATCATGCTGAAGGAGGGGATGCTCCATGTGCGGACGAACTATTCGAATTCCTGCTTTTATTTTGCTGAGCAGGGTGTGTTTCTCGCGCACCGACATAGCTACGCGTTAGAATGCGGAGCCCTGTAGCAGCAGAATGCTGCAACTTGCCTCATCGAAGCAGGAAAGTCGACCGAGTACTGGCATCATTTGTAATACTTCAACGGATATTAAGAATACAGGGTGTTTCAATAAGGACCTTACAACTTTAAAAATTCATAAAATATAAATTTATTAAAAGAAGATATAGGGCTGGGGTTAGTGTTGTTTTGTAGGGAAACACATCAAGCTTTCTTACCTTAAACTGAAGATGTTGTATATGGCTTGCTTTGGTTATCCTGCACACATTCCATTGGAAGTCAATTTCTTTCCAAACTCAGTGTAGCATTGCAGGTGTAACTTGCACATTGGCGACGTAAATTCTTGCTCTAAGTTTAGGTAGAGAAGCCGGCACATGAGATACAAACACAATATCCTTGATGAATCCTCACTAAAAAAAGCGAGTGGTGTCAGGTCTGGGGAACTTGGGGGCAATGCAATTGGCGCATCACGGTCAATCCGTCGACCTGGAAAGCAGTTACTGAGAAAATCCCAGACGTCAGCCAGGTAGTGGGGTGGTGCACCATCTTGCAAGAAGTAAACATTTCGTTCTTGGTCATCCTCATCGATCTGTGGTATCAAAAATTGTTGTGCCATATTCATATACAGTATACCGTCGACGGTTCTTTCACGGAAAAAAAGAGGGGCTGTACACTTTGTTTTTGCTCAATGTACAAAAGACGTTCAGTTTAGGGCTATCTCGAACATATTGCAATGCTTGATGTGGATTTGCACTGCCCCAAATCCTACAGTTATGTGTGTCAACGACGCCACTTGTGTGAAAAGTCGACTCATCAGAAAACACGATTTTGGCCAAGACGTGTTCATCCTAATGTAATCGATTTAACATATCCACATTGAAGTTTTTGCGAGCAATTTTATCAGTGTCTTTTATTGCTTGTACGATTGTCACTCCGTACGGTTTCAGATGCAAACGGTTTCTCAACTCACACCAAACAGTCGTATGTGGGATTTGCAGTTCGTTGGATACACGGCGGGTCGATTTCGTAGGGCTGTTGACAAAACGTTGTTTCGCTCGCTCAACGACGTCGTCAGTTGTTCTTGGACGACCTGATGACTTCCCATGTCTTACTGAGCACCCTGTTTCCACAAAGATTTGTGCCACACATAAATTGTAGGCCTACTAGGAGGATCTTTAGCGTACTTGGTACGGAAATTACGCTGAACTGTTGTAGCCGACTTCGATTTTTCAAACCAAAACACACAGCTAGCACGCTCGGGTCCAGGGAAGACAGCCATCTTTAACGCAACTGCCGCTAGCGCTCCTTACGGTGCGATTCGGCACTAGCGAACTACGCGAGACAAAACTTAATGTACAATTCCCTACAAATTGACACTACAATTAGCTCTTTGGGTACTATGTATTAATTTATATGAATTTTCAGAGTTGTAAAGTCCTTTTTGAAACACCCTGTAGAATAAAAAATTCGGAGTAATTACTTTTCAGTATGCCCTTGTCTTTCGATAACAAGCGTAGCTGTGGTATTGAGTCAAATGCTTTTCGATCACGAATCCTGCAATGCAGCTGCAGAGTTTTCTTGCTCTTTGACATAAGGTGGCAAAAACAAAAACACTGGGTAAAACATTAGATGAACCTCTAGATTAATTACAAGGTGCCTTAAGCCGACATTCATTGACAAAAGCAACATTGTTGCTGGAATTGCACCACTTAGCACAAGACATAATAGTGACTGGTAATATGGAAAAGTTTAAGGTAGATTTCTTTATTTGTTACGATTCTTTATAATTAATGGTCATTCAGTGTATAAGAGATGATCAAAAAGTTTATGTCCGGAGACCATACACTCCAGAATCGGTATACCAATCGGGCGAAAATGTCGTGACCATTGAGACAATCATCCCATCGACAAACCTTGCTGAAGATATCTGTTTGGTGTAACAACGTCAGCTACGTACTGCATATCCTTGCCCGATAGGAATCATCGACCATTCAAGGTCCTTTTTAAGGAACCAAGGCGCGGTAATCGTCTGGGGATAGGTCAGGGCGGTAGGACGAGTGCTGGAGTGTCTCCCAGTTAAGATAGCATAACGTGAGCGTTACGACATTTGCGATATGGGGACTTGTTTGATCATGAATCAACAGCACCCCTGACGTAGTTTTCCTGGACTGCCCCATACACATTCTTCGGCAGCCAAGGAAACAATAACAACATGTTGGTCTTATCTGGAACCATTTGGTAATAACGTCGCAATTTTTCACGTTACCCCCATTTACCGCACGCACCTCGGAAAGACACGAATGCCACACTAATTCCTTGCCTACATGTCGGTGCTTATATACTCGCACAGACTGTGTTGAATATATGCTGCAGCAACGCCCTCAAACGGAAATGTTTTGATGGCCCCTTATAGATTGCATGTGCTGAAACATTTATGTCTTGTGAATTTTCTATTGTTATATTTATGTATATTGAGCAAGCAGTAAAGGAAACAAAAGAAAAATTTGGAGTAGGTATTAAAATCCATGAAGAAGAAATAAAAACTTTGAGGTTTGCCGATGACATTGTAATTCTGTCAGAGACAGCAAAGGACTTGGGAGAGAAGTTGAACGGAATGGACAGTGTCTTAAAAATGATATAAGAAGAACATCAACAAAAGCAAAACGAGGATAATGAAATGTAGTCGAAGTAAGTCGGGTGATACTGAGGGAATTAGATTAGGAAATGAGACACTTAGAGTAGTAAAGGAGTTTTGCTATTTGGGTAGCAAAATAACTGATGATGGTCGAAGTAGAGAGGATATAAAATGTAGACCGGCAGTGGCAAGGTAAGCGTTTCTGAAGAAGAGAAATTTGTTAACATCAAGTATAGATTTATGTGTCAGGAAGTCGTTTCTGAAAGTATTTGTATGGAGTGTAGCCATGTACGGAAGTGAAACATGGACGATAAATAGTTTGGACAAAAAGAGAATAGAAGCTTTCGAAATGTGGTGCTACAGAAGAATGCTGAAGATTAGATGGGTAGATCACATAACAAATGAGGAGGCATTGAATAGGATTGGGGCGAGAAGAGGAGTTTGTGGCACAACTTGACTAGAAGAAGGGATAGGTTGGTAGGACATGTTTTGAGGCATCAAGGGATCACGAATTTAGTATTGGAGGGCAGCGTGGAGGGTAAAAATCGTAGACCAAGAGATGAATACACTAAGCAGATTCAGAAAAAAATGTTGTAATGTGTGTGTGAAATCTTATGGGACTTAACTGCTAAAGTCATCAGACCCTAAGCTTACACACTACTTATCCTAAATTATCCTAAGGAGAAACACACACACACCCATGCCCGAGTGAGGACTCGAACCTCCACCGGTACCAGCCGCACAGACCATGACTGCAGCGCCTCAGGCCGCTCCTCTAATCCGGCGCGACGCCTATTCAGAAGGATGTAGGTTGCAGTAGGTACTGGGAGATGAAGAAGCTTGCACAGGATAGAGTATCATGGAGAGCTGCATCAAACCAGTCTCAGAACTGAAGACCACAACAAGAACAACAATGTTTATGTATGTACTGTAACATCTCTGACGCCGTTTGGTCTATTGTTGAGTTCAGTTGGACCAGGAGTGGGATTGGTTATGTATGCCGTATAATTGTTTCGAGTCGATTCGTGTACGAGTTGATATTATTTTGGTTGTCAGTTGTCATCCCTGAGCATGGTAGCTATTGTGCTTTTTTTTACATGTTGGCCTAAGTGGTTGTAATATAGATAACGAACTACTGAATGAGAAAGGAAGATGTAGTTCAAGTTAAAAGATTTGGCGAATATTTCTCGAAGCATGTAAATGCAAATTTGAACCTCTAGATCGGAAGTAGTAACTGTTACAGTCAATGTTAGATTTGAACGCCATTTAATAAGGCGTTGATGGCGATGAAACGTATGTTGCTAGAAATTACGCGTGGAAGCGATACGGTTACTGGCGTTGATGTTGAAGCGGCATTTAAGATGATGCTCGTCATGGTAGCATGGATATTGCAACATTTCGAAAATTGGAAATAGAAAAGGACGCATCTGGTGGCAAAAAGAGTGCGCCGGGAAAAAAGAAAGGTGCATTACGAGTGCAAACGCAAGTTTGGACGTTTCAGTTTTTTCGTTGTTATTTGAGCTGAGAAGCATTCTTGGATCTCCCTCTAGCGTACCTTCTTCCCACACAAAACGCGACGTGACGTAAGTCGGGCTTGTTCCTTTCTCTGCTTTGATGTGGTTTTGCTTTTCACAGCAGAAAAATATTTTAAGTACGGAGTTTTTTAAAGTAGTTTCAGTATTGATTACAGTTTTTGTAGCGTATAATCTTAATTTTGAAAGGCAACGAAGAGTGGACGAAAAACAAAGACGTCGAAATTCGAAAAGGAACGGATTTTTTTTTGGGTGGGGGTGGGGGAGGGCTACCGAAACATATCTGGTCCAGGGCGCCGTCGTCTGTAAATCCGACTATGACTGTAGGTTAACGTGAAGAAAAACTTTTTATGTGTTTTGCATTCGCAAGCCATATGGGAGGTACGCACATTTCGCATCTCATGCCCTGTATGTCCTTGAGAGTCAACGCCTCGTAGGGAAGCGAGTTTACATGACACTATCACTGATGTACCGACTGTTTACTCTCTCAAATCCCTTCCAGATGACTGGGCGGCGATGGTATCTGCGCACACGCACGTTCATGCAAACACATACAAACTTGTCCGTACTGCTGTTGTGCTACACAGAGCAGTAAGGTCAAGAAACTGTAAGCTAAACTTCGAATGCGGTCATAACATTCCAGCATCCCGTTTGACATACAATATCAGTCAGTAATCATCTCATCACTGGCGGTGAGTCCATGTTAATGCAAAATGACCATTAAAAATCTCTTGTCCTACTCAGTTATTTCATTACTACTTTATTACGGGGCTACAGAAACCAGTCTTGTACATCGATTTACCAGTACCGCGTCTGAATGGTCTTGTAAACAGCATCATCGACTATGGAAATACTGTTCTAGCTGCTGGATTTCCTCTGCCACTGTCGATTTTCACCTCCGTGAAGACGCTCAACTGTTTTTTGGAACACCCGGTGTAACTCGGTAGTACTTCTGCTGTCACATCTTGAAGAGAAACTGTGAAAGTGTGAATAAAAAAAAGAAAAAACACAACACTGGTGTAATATTCTACAATATTACACCAATACCGTCCGTTTTTAATTCATAATGTATAAAATATTCTGCCTAGAACCAACGGAATACGTAGTCAATTTATGGAATCCTGAAATAGCTTCTGTGCCGTAACTGACTGTCCATTCAGAATAACTTGCTCACGCTGTCCACATAATTTCAGACCAATGGCAAACCTCGTTACATATTTCGTACTAACGTATTTTCCTTAGTTAATATCAGTGCGGTTCAGAATATATTTCACTTATTTAATCTGATCTGTTTAAGGCTATCTTACATCGGACCAGGGCTTCACACACACAATACCTTTTTTTACATCATGGTTTCCTTAGAAATAACAATATTAATATGGCAAATATGAGGGTTGGAACTGAAATAGTGGCAACTATTTATTTACAACTGATACAAAAGAGTTACATGTTTGCACCTGTTACTATCCTTCAAAGTAGTCATCAGCGTTGTGTAGAACCCGTTGCCAGCTATGAGGAAGTTGTAGTATACCATTAGCAGAGTCTGTTCTGTTGATGGTGCGAATGGAGCGGTGTACTGCCTGTCGAATCTGTGGAACAGTTCTGAAGCGAGTGCCACGAAGTGGTTCCTTCATCTTCGGAATCAAATCAAAGTCACAAGGATTTAACTCGTATTACTGTTCGTTTTTGAAGCATCGCCTACGACCAGCTTTGCGAAAGAAGCGACGACACTTTCTGCGCAACCCACCCATCATTTTGCACAACAATGCGCGGACGCATACAGCGCAAGCTGTGGCTGATCTGTTCAGTCGATGGGACTGGGAAGCACTGTACCGTCTACCATACTCCCCGGACTTAAGTCGTTGTGACTTTGATTTGATTCTGAAGATGAAGGAACCGCTTCGTGGCATTCGTTTCAGAACTGTTCCAGAGATTCGACAGGCAGTACACCGCTCCATTCGCACCATCAACAGAACAGACTCTGCTGACGGTTTACTGCGCCTTCCACATCGCTAGCAACGGGTTCTACACAACGCTGGTGGCTACTTTGAAGGACAGTAACAGGTGCAAACATGTAACTATTTTGCATCGGCTGTGAATAAATAGCTGCCACAATTTAAGTTCCAACCCTCGTAGTATTAAAACAGGATGAGTGTCTGAAGTGGCCATGTGAGTAAGTAATACTGACTCTGAATAAATAAAGTTAATGCTGGCAGAATGGTTTGATGGAGCTCTTCACGCTTGTTTGTCTTCTGCAAGCCTCTTCATCTCTGCACAACTGCTGTGGCCTAAATCCGCCTGAACCTGCTTACTCTATTTAAGCACTCCCCCTCTTTCCCCCCTTCCCACCAATGACAAATTCACTATTCATATATGCATCAGGATGTATCCTGTCAAATTATCCCGTTTTTAGTCAATTTGTGACGTAAATTTTATTTCTCTCAAATTCGATACTGTATCCTTCCATTAGTTATTCGATCTACAGGTGCAATCTTCTGTATTTTAGGTGCAATCTTTTGTATTTTTTTGTTGCCACCCCTTTCAAAAGCTTCTGTTCTGTTCGTCTCTGAATCATTTATCGTCCACGTTCCACTTCCGAACAATGGTGGGGGGTGGGGGTGGGGGTGGGGGAGAAGTTTGGGTTCTCTGGGAGAAGAGACCAAACAGCGAGGTCATCGGTCTCATCGGATTAGCGAAAGACGGGGAAGGATGTGGGCCGTGCCCTTTCAAAGGAACCGTCCTGGCATATGTCTGGAGCGATTTAGGGGAATCACGGAAAACCTAAATCAGGATGGACGGACGCGGGATTGAACCGTCGTCCTCCCGAATGCGACTCCAGTGTGCTAACCACTGCGCCACCTCGCTCGGCCCTAACAAGGCTACGGTCCAAAATGAAATACGAGGGGCATTCAGTAATTATGCAACATTTCTTTTTCTCCGTCAATTTCGATTCAAAAACGTGGAATTTGTTATGGGACATCGTGGAATATTCCCATTTCAGCCTCTATAATCTCATGAAGTTGCGATAGGTGGTATATTCATAGGCGCTTGTAGAATGTCTGCGAGGAGATGGCGGTGGACTAAAGCACGATGAGTCGTTGGGTGAGGCGTCTGTCAACATCGCAACTACACTACTGGCCATTAAAATTGCTACACCAAGAACAAATGCAGATGATAAACGGGTATTCATTGGACAAATATATTATACTAGAACTGACATGTGATTACATTTTCACGCAATTTCGGTGCATAGATCCTGAGAAATCAGTACCCAGAACAACCACCTCTGGCTGTAATAACGGCCTTGATACGCCTGGGCATTGAGTCAAACAGAGCTTGGATGGCGTGTACAGGTACAGATTCCCATGTAGCTTCAACGCGATACCACAGTTCACCAAGAGTAGTGACTGGCGTATTGTGACGAGCCAGTTGCTCGGCCACCATTGACCAGACGTTTTCAATTGGTGAGAGAGCTGGAGAATGTGCTGATCAGGGCAGCAGTCGAACATTTTCTGTATCCAGAAAGGCCCGTACAGGACCTGAAACATGCGGTCGTGCATTATCCTGCTGAAAAGTAGGGTTTCGCAGGGATCGAATGAAGGGTAGAGCCACGGGTCGTAACACATCTGAAATGTAACGTCCACTGTTCAAAGTGCTGTCAATGCGAACAAGAGGTGACCGAGACATCTAACCAATGGCACCCCATACCATCACGCCGGGTGATACGACAGTACGGCGATGACGAATACACGCTTCCAATGTCGCCAAATACGGATGCGACCATCATGATGCTGTAAACAGAACCTGGATTCATCCGAAAAAAATGTTTTGCCATTCGTGCACCCTGGTTCGCCGTTGACTACACGATCGTAGGCGCTCCAGTCTGTGATGCAGCGTCAAGGGTAACAGCACCCGTGGCTGATAGTCCATGCCGCTGCAAACGTTGTCGAACTGTTCGTGCAGGTGGTTGTTGTCTTGCAAACGTCCCCATCTGTTGATTCAGGGATCGAGACGTGGCAGCACGATCCGTTACAGCCACGCGGATAAGATGCCTGTCATCTCGACTGCTAGTGATACGAGGCCGTTGGGATCCAGCACGGCGTTCCGTATTACCCTCCTGAACCCACCGATTCCATATTCTGCTAACAGTCATTGGAGCTCGACCAACGCGAGCAGCAATGTCGCGATACGATAAACCGCAATCGCGATAGGCTAGAATCCGACCTTTATCGAAGTCGGAAATTGATGGTACGTATTTCTCCTCCTTACACGTGGCATCACAACAACGTTTCACCAGGCAACGCCGGTCAACTGCTGTTTGTGTATGAGAAATCGGCTGGAAACTTTCCTCGTGTCAGCACGTTGTAGGTGTAGCCACCGACGCCAACCTTGTGTGAATGCTCTGAAAAGCTAATCAGTTGCATATCACAGCATCTTCTTCCTGTCAGTTAAATTTCGCGTCTGTAGCACGCCATCTTCGTGGTGCAGCAATTTTAATGGCCAATAGGGTAGGTCGCCAGGCATACCGGATCTCCCACATGCCGGTTGGCGGCACACAGCTGTGACGCCAGCAATGTTTGAACGTCCGTACACTCTCATTCGAGGTGATTCGACGGGTCACAATCAAACGTCTCGCTGCTCAACTGGGGGTCTCTGCTGTTAGCGCCTGCACTCTCGTCCACCAGTTGCGACACTCAAACGTGTGCCTGCTGGCTTCTTCGCCGTCTGACGGAAGACCGTGAAGTGCAACGAAGGACCGTGTGTGCGGAATTGCTTGCGCGTTACAACTTTTTGTCGAACATCGTCAAGGGCAATGAAACATTGGTTCACGACTTCGAACTGGAAACAAGACAGCGATCCATGGATTGGCGCCACACCACCTCTCCCCCGCAAAAAATGTTAAAAGCTGCAACCTCAGCCAGTAAGGTGTGAAGTTATTCACATGACTACTAAAAGAAATCAGCTAAATTTCGATTACGCGATAAGTCACACAAATCTGAAGGCTGTAAATTCAACTAAATACTTAGGGATTACAATTACAAGTAACCCAAACTGGAACGATCGCATAGATAATATAGTGGGTAGAGCAAACCAAAGACCGCGATTCACTGGCAGAACACTTAGAAGGTAAAACAGGTCTACTAAAGAGACTGCTTACACCACGCTTGTCCGCCCTGTTCTGCAGTATGGCTGTGCGGTGTGGGATCCGCATCAGGTGGGACTGGCGGATGACATCGAAAAAGTACAAAGAAGTGCAACTCGTTTTGTATTACCGCGAAATAGGGGAGAGAGTGTTACAGACATGATACGTGAATTGGAGTGGCAGTCATTAAAACAAAGGCGTTTTTCTTTGCGACGGGATCTTCTCATGAAATTTCAAGATGTAGATGTAAGGACATGGCGACGGTTTTCAGGTATTCTGAAGGGGCTATTCTGTTTGATGTCCTCCCTCATGGAGCAAAATCAACTCTGAAGTGTATTGTGCTACCCCCAAGAAACTGAAGAAACGACTTCAAGTATTCGTTACCATGGCAACGCAAGGCCTCGCACAAGTCTGCGCATCCCAGAGGAGTTCACAGAACTTCACTGGCCTGTGCTTCGTCACCCACCCTACAGCCCGGATCTCGCACCATCCGACTTCCATCTGTTTATCGTAATAACGAAAGCATTCCGCGGGAAGAAGTGCGGGGGTCTTGGAGACATACAGGCCCTCTCAGTAAGGTGGCGTAAGGTCGTCGCGATGAACGGAGATTATGTTGAAAAATAGTGTTCTGTGAGGAATAATATGGTGTCCTGGAATCCTGAACAAAACTAGCCTACTTTCAGAAAAAAAAGCCATGTATGACATTACTTACTGAACGTCCCTCATGCCTTCAGCAAAGACTTGCCAACATTTAAATTTATATTCGATTTTAACAAATTTCTCCTTTTTAAAAAATGGTTTCTTGCTATTGCCGGTCTGCATGGCTTCACTACTTCAGCCACAATCAGTTATTTTGCACCCGAAGTAGCAAAACCCATTTACATTTAGTGTCTCATTTCCTAATACAATTTCCTCAGCATCGCCTGGTTTAATTCAGCCGAATTCCTTTAGCCATGATTTATTTTTGTTGATGTTCATGAGTAAAAGACAGCACGCAGTAAGGTCCGACAAAATATCCAAGTAGAAACTGGAAGACCGTTCGTGTCAGAACATTGTCAGAAAGCAGCTGCATCTTTATCAAATTTTCTGTCTGTCCATTTTCAAAGCTGCCAATGGTTTCTGAGCTGGGTGTCTGGATCCCCCATATTTCATTTCTTCAGATGCAGCCTGCTTCAGCTTGTCCTATAACGTAAACTCATAGACCACTAGGTTATATATACGTCAAAAAATCCTCGTCATTACGTTGCACAGGTGTTGCATACTAATATAAATGTTCTGCTAGCAATTTTCGAACGAGTTTCATTTTCTACGATAATGACCGAAGCAATCAATTAAAATTTGTGCTGCGGCCGGGACTCCAACCTGGGTCTTTTTGCTTGCTAGGCGGAAATACTAACCATTTCATCGCGGCAGTACATCCGGTAATATTGCAGCACAAACTACCCAAGTTGACTGTCCTCCCCAACACAAACTTCAATCCATATCTTCTGCTTTTTTCCCTTACATTCTCACTACTTCCAGGGCTCTCCGACTTCAGAATAGCACCCTAGCATTGGACGTAATGGGAAAGTATCCTTTTACCGTCCTATACTTGTATGAGAATTCCTTCGGTGAGATGATGTGAAGGCAAATTGCTCTGCACGCTGACCATCTGTGACGCAGATAAACGGGGAAAATTTATTTACCGGAGCCTGCAGTACCTCGTTTGTGGTCTCGAAAAACAAATGACGTATCTTACTGACGTCATCAGGTTTACTGCCGCCACACATCAAAAGGAAGAACAAGCTTCGTAACCTTCGTCGTTCTGAGCGGCATTACTCACGTGCGAAGCTCTTCATGTGTGTAACTGTCCTGCAGGGCTTTTAACAGTTTTGGTCTTGTAATGTTATCTGCTACATGTTGTTCTAGTGTAGGCGTGAATGTCGGCTGGAGAACAGTGCTGGCAACGTTGTCACTCATAAATGGCCCTGGCAGATAATGTGGATATTGCAACATCCCTCTCCATTTTACACATAATATTGCTAGTTAGAAGCACACGCTTCGCCCTTGAGGAGTGACTTTGCTGCTGTACGGATACAACGGGAAAAACCATGTCACTGATGGAGACAAGGTGAGGTTAATTCGTCGTTTACTTAACGTCCTGAGTCTCGAACGTGCTCCGCGTTGCATTTCTCCTAATTATGTCTCTCGCAGTCGGAAGCGCTAATTGTGTTATCCAGATCCGTATATATTATAAAAAAGTATGTTCGAATGCGTGTGTGTGTATATGTTCCATATCTCCTTCTAAACCTCTGGATCGATTTCAGCCAATCTTGGTACACATATGTCTTACTGTCAGGCGACAGTCGCTATGGAAGTAAGACCCACCTGCCTATTAAAGGGTTCGAATGGGTATGATAAAGGGCCGTAGCTTGCAACGCGTGAATTCCCAGTCTTTATTCATCCAGTATTTGAGAGCGAGAGCACTTAGTAGCGACTTGCAACAAACTTTAAATGTAATTTCAAACCTTTACAAAAATATTTCTCGCTAACAACCTGTACAAAAGGGACAAATCTTTAGCGCTTATCACTTTTGCGCTGTTCATGCAGTAAAAGTACCACGTGAGGCATGACATTAAAATTTATTATCTATTTTCTATTATCGGGATCCGCGATACACTTTACAGACACTGTGAATATATACCACGGAACGTAAGTGCAAAATTATATCACTGTACGACACTTAGTTCAGGAGATATGAAGTACGAGGAGTAATCGAAAAGTTTCTAGTCTAACAGATAAAAAATGACAGAAATTTTCATAATACCAATTTATTTTTCAATATGATACCTGTGAGCACTAATATACCCGCGGGCACGCTCAGGTAACTTCTGCAAACCACTCAAATACAAGGTCTTCGATTTCGAGTCCAACCAAGCGTTCACAGCATCAATCACTGCATCATCATTGTCAAATCGTCTTTTTTAGGTAAACGGAAAGGAAAAACGTTTGATGGAGCCAGATCTGGAGGATATGGCAGATGACGTAACAATTCAAACCCGCAGTCTCGGCAGAGTTTCCAATGTTGTAAGGGCTTTGTGCGCTGGTGCGTTGTACTGATCCATAAAAACTCCGCTCGCCAGTTTCCCACGCATTTATTTTTCTTTATCCCTTCTCTCAAACAGCGCAGGAGGGTGCAATAGTATGACGTATTGATAGTTAAGCCCTTTTGCAAGCAATCCACCATAATTAACTTCTTCTGCATCCAAGAAGACCGATGCCAACACCTTAGCGTCTAATTTTTGCACCCGGAATGTTTTGGGTTTGGGGATGAAGGATATTTCCATTGTTCTGACTATTGTTTTGCCTCAGGATCAAAGTGGTGAACCTACGTTTCGTCAATTGTCACATTTCTTGCAAGAAAGACGTCTTCATCCGCTTCACACGCTCCCATCTCTGATCTGCAATCAAGTTTTTCGGGAGCCACCGAGATGAAACTTTCCGCATTCCCAAAATATCCACAACAATGTCATGAGCACGCCCACAGGAGATTCCAAATGCGGTTTCAATGTGTTGCAACATTGTTAGACGATCCTGCAAAATCGTATCGTGAATTGCAGTCACTCTTTCATCCGTGACAACGGTGACAGGCCTTCTGCTCCTTGGCGCATCTTCCACATCCGTTCTTCCCCGTTTGAAGTCGGACACCCAGTTTTTCATTGTTGCATAAGACGGAGCACTGTCCTTAATTGTATTCTGCCTGGCCTGCGCAGTTTCCTTGGGCGTCATTCTCTTCAATTGAAGATATTCAATCACAGCACGGTTCTTGATTCTCTCAATATTCGCCATTTTGCTTACACTACGGTATACAACGCATTCTAGAGGTAAAACTAACTAATCTGGAGCCGCGAAATTTGACGTGCATACCCAGATAGTAAGAGTAGGTGGTGGTGTTTGTGCGAGACATTCCGGTAACTACGTCGGGCTAGAAACTTTCCGACCGCATCTCTTATGGACAATGAGATGCGTGAAAAACTGCAGCATCATGCATGGCGGTTAAATTTATTACTTCGTTGCTACAAACTTCATTCGCAACACGTTTTGTAAACAGTATCCACGTATGCCGCTGAATGTAACTACAAAATTATATCATTGTACGATCCATAGTTCAGGAGGCATAACATTTTAAACATTACGAAGAAGGCTAGACGCTACGTACACTACTGGCCATTAAAATTGCTACACCAAAAAGAAATGTAGATGACAAACGGGTATTCATTGTACAAATATATTATACTAGAACTGACATGTGTTTACATACCTCTGGCCTTGATACGCCTGGGCATTGAGTCAAACAGAGCTTGGATGGCGTGTACAGGTACAGCTGCCCATGCAGCTTCAACACGATGTAAGGTGTCAGGCAAATCCAACACCTTCCATGAAAACCCTGACATGATAAGCAAATCCAGTAGCGTGTCACATAGCTCCGAATAAATCGTGACATTAAATTAACCAAAGTAATACGACTAACGAGTGAGCAAATGGAATACCACAGACTAACACAAGAATGCCTAAATGCATGTCATACCTTCCCACCGTGAGACAGACGCAGTTCTGAGGGGAGAAACGAGAACAGAAGCCGAGAGCAGAACCGTGTTAAGCTTGAAACTACGATAAGGGACGGACTGGACACCCACGTCGCCAGCTAACCAGTAGGACAACGCCAGCTGCAAGTTTTGGCATGAGACTTTTTCGCGTCTCTGTTACAAGGACCACCCCCTAGCCCATGTTAAAAGCTAGAGCCCTCCAGAAAAACAGTATAGATCTTACGATAACACAAAAAGGGCCACACCACCCGCAAGTTTTAGCGTGAGACTTTTTCGCGTCTCTGTTACGTTAGGACCATCCCCCCTGCCCATGTTAAAAGATAGAGCCCTGCAGAAGAACAGTATAGATTTTACGATAACGCTAAAAGGACCACACCAGCTGCAAGTTTTAGCGTGAGACTTTTTTGCGTCTCTGTTACGTTGCAAAATTTAAAAACATTGCCCCACCACGAAAAGTATAACGTTTCTCATTGGATAGACATAATTTTTGTAGGTGGAGCTTACGGTTAACATTGAGACCCTGATTGGTCAGATGAAAACACAGCCAGATAGTTTTTTTTAAACCAAATTCGGTAAATGGTAGTAAGGAGAAGTTAGGTGAGGAGTTGCTTCCGAGATGGCGAGGTGAGCGGAGCTGTGCTGCCCGCCGCCGCCTTGACGCTGCCTAAACACCGACAAGGTAATGAACGCACGCGATGCCGCATTTTTGAGCGCATAAGGCTTCACTCAGAACTGCGGAAGTCTCATCTGTTACACCCCCTTTTTGCGTAATACTAGTGTCGATCGTAAATTAAAGCTCATGGTGTTCACATTTGCCACTTGAAGTAAAAATCTGAAACACGATGATTTCTCTGTTATGTAATTATTGAGAAGCCACATCAGCCATTGTAATTTACGACAACTTAAATAAGTAATTAAAGATAATTGAGGGCCGCTGTAGCCCATTTTGATAGTTTTCTCTTTTGTGAAACTTAATTTAAACCTAGATTATAGATGTGATATGGCATAGGTCATCCTTTGATCCATTGTAGAACTTGGAAACCCATTCAGGGAATATTCATTCACATTTTTGTTGAACGCAGTTGGTTTTTACCATCCTGTATTAAAACACTTCCTTTTAACAATAGTGCAATTTATAAACAATGTTTTGTGAGTAGAAAAAAATTTCCAATGGTAAACTTAACTGCTTTTTCGATGTTATTTTACCATCTAACTAAAAATAGGAAAGCCTTGAACCTCTTCCACTAAATTTAGTTAGTATTAAGATTCTTTTACAGGGATTGCAGTGGAGCTGACGCTGAGATCATTAAGTATTTGGTTATACGTATCATCGCTAGTCCTACTGAACTCTTCTGAATTCTACACGCCATGTGTGGTCTGGCGTCTCCTTACCAGCAACAGGTCCCAGGATCAAACTAGTCAATTCCCTAAAAAACACGCTCAGAGCGTCGTTGTGCGAAATTAGTAGGGAGACACGGTATAGAACAAACAGACACCACCATGAATGTTAGAACGATACCACAGTTCATCAAGAGTAGTGATTGGCGTATTGTGACAAGCCAGTTGCTCGGCCACCATTGACCACTGCTTGAATACTGCTCACCGGTGTGGGATCCGTACCAGATAGGGTTGATAGAAGAGATAGAGAAGATCCAACGGAGAGCAGCGCGCTTCGTTACAGGATCATTTAGTAATTGCGAAAGCGTTACGGAGATGATAAACTCCAGTGGAAGACTCTGCAAGAGAGACGCTCCGTAGCTCGGTACGGGCTTTTGTTGAAGTTTCGAGAACATACCTTCACCGAGAAGTCAGGCAGTATATTGTTCCCTGCGGATAAAATCAGAGAGATTAGAGCCCACACAGAGGCACACCGACAATCTTTCCTTCCACGAACAATACGAAATTGGAATAGAAGGGAGAACCGATACAGGTACTCAAGGTACCGTCCGCCACACACCGTCAGGTGGCTTGCGGAGTATAGATGTAGATGTAGAACCTGTACAAGCAGAGCACAGACGAATGGGGGGGAATCATTCTATATCGGCCGCAAATAGGGAATGACTCTGACAAAGAGCATATTGTGGTGCGGTGCCTAAGAACGGGCATTTCGAAAACTGCGAAGCTGGTCGGCTGTTCACGTGACAATGTCGTGAGCGTCTGTGGAGTGTGGTTGAAGAATGGTGAAAGTCGAGTAGGCGATGAAGTGTTGTAGGACGTCCACGCCTCATCCAATAACGTGGAGGCCGGAGGCCTGCCAATTCTGTAAAGCATTATAGACGGCGCGATCTGCGGCATATCTGTCGATAGAGTACAGTGTTTCTGAACATACCGCTCAGTGCACGTGTTCGAGCATGGTGCTTCGCAGCAGACCTAAATGTTCCCATATTGCTCCAACGATACCGTCAGTGACGATTACAGTGGACACGGGTCATCGAATTAGGACTGTGGGTCAGCGGAAAGTTTGGCCATTGTGCAAGCCGTTTGATCAGCTTGGCAATGATTGACAGAGTAGATGGGTGGCCAAATTCTGATCAAATGGAGCGTTAGATCGCGAGAATCCCGAGCTGACTAGGGCACCCTGCCCATAATGTTCAAAAGGTTCTCATCTGGGGAGAGATCCGGCGACCTTGCTGGCTAATATACATTTGACCAGCATGAACACGAGCAGTTGATACTCTTGATGTGTGCCCGCTGACATTATCTTGCCGAAATGTAAGGCTAGGATGCGGTTGTATATGATTGCTAAGAAAGGCGCTATTGTGTCTGCATACTCTGAGAGGAACCTGATTGGTATACCATCTGGACCGGAAGACTTGCCTTTCTTAAGTGATTTGAATTGTTTTGCAGGACCTAAGATATCTATTTTTGTGTCACTCATGCTAACAGCTGTTCTGGTATCGAATTTTGGAATATTTACTTCGTCTTCTTTCGTGAAGGAATTACGGAAAACTGTATTTATTAACTCCGCTTCAGTGGGACCATCATCGGTAACAAATCCATCGCTACCGCGCAGTGACCGTATTGACTGTTTTTTGCCACTGGTGTACTTTACGTACTACCAGAATATCTTTGGGTTCTCTACCATATTTTCAGGCAATATTAGAAACTATTAAAAGCATCTCGCATTGACGTCCGCACTAAATTTCGAGCATCCGTGAAACTTGTCTTGGGGATTTTGCATTCTTCTGTTTTTGGCATGCTTTTTTCGTGGCTTCTGCAACAGTGTTCTGACGTGTTTTGTGTACCATGGTGAATCAGTCCCGTCTCTTATTAACTTATGCGGTATGAATATATCTATTGCTGTTGACACTGTATCTCTGAATTTGAGCCATATCTGGTCTACACTTACATAATTAGCTTGGAAGGAATGGAGATTCTCTCTTAAAAAGGCATCAAGCGAATTTTTCAAATGGTTCGAATGGCTCTGAGCACTATGGGACTTAACATCTGAGGTCATCAGTCCCCCATCTGAGGTCATTAGTCCCCTAGAACTTAGAACTACTTACGTCTAACTAATGGCAGTTTGCACGACCTAACAACCTGCTGGAGATCACACATATCCATGCCCGAGGCAGGATTCGAACCTGCGGTCGTAGCGGTCACGCGGTTCCGGACTGAATCGCCTATAACCGATCGGCCACTCCGGCCGGCAAGCGAATTTTTATCTGCTGTTTTAAACAGATATATTTTGCGTTTATTTTTAGTGGTTTTGGTTTATATGGTTTTGAACCTTGCTTCAATGACCTTGCGTTCACTAATCCTTGTATCCGTCATGATGCTCGCTATTAGATTAGGATTATTTGTGGCTAAGAGGTCAAGTGTGTTTCCGCAACCATTTACAGTTCGCGTGGGCTCATGAACTAATTGTTCAAAGTAATTTAGTACAATTTCTGAAGATATTTTCTGTCTACCACCGGATTTGAACATGTATTTTCGCCAACATCTAGTAGATAGCTTGGGAAGATACGAGAATTGTAGCGAAGAGCGGTAAAATTTGCTGACAAGGGAAACTCCCCATCGGACCTGCATGAGAAAATTTGGGAAATTTGTGGTAAGGTCTTCTGGGACAAAACTGCTGAGGTAATCGGTTCCTAAGCTTACACACTACTTAATCTAACTTAAAACTGACTTATGCTAAGGGCAACACACACACCCATGCCCGAGGGAGGACTCGAACCTCGGCCGGGGGGAGCCATGCGAGCCGTGACAAGTCGCTTTAGACCGCGCCGCTACCCCGCGCGGCCTCCCTGAGATTTAGTGGTAAAATGGCCCAATCGATAGCCCGTCAGAACCCGAACATAGATCAAGCAAGAAAACAGGAGGAATGTGTACTAAATAGTGAAAAAAGAAGCAAAATAGAAACACTGAACGATCTAAGCTCATCATATGCAACATCGAGTGAAACTGTAGAACCACGCCGTCGTGGTTGTGTGATAATGGTGTTGGACTGCAAAGTGGGAGATCCGTGTTCAAATCTCCTTCAGACCCATAACTGTACGAGTTCACGGTTTGCTGACCACACACTCGAAGAAGTAACATCCATTAAAAACAGGTTTGTTGTTGTTGTGGTCTTCAGTCCTGAGAGTGGTTGGATGCAGCTCTCCATGCTACTCTATCCTGTGCAAGCTTCTTCATCTCCCAGTACCTACTGCAACCTACATCCTTCTGAATCTGCTTTGTGTATTCATCTCTTGGTCTCCCTCTACAATTTTTACCCTCCACGCTGCCCTCCAGTACTAAGTTGGTGATCCCTCGATGTCTCAAAACATGTCCTACCAACCGATCCCTTCTTCTAAAGTTGTGCCACAAACTTCTCTTCTCCCCAATCCTATTCAACACCTCCTCATTAGTTATGTGATCTACCCATCTAATCTTCAGCATTCTTTTCGAAAACTTCTATTCTCTTCTTGTCTAAACTATTTATCATCCATGTTTCGCTTCCATACATGGCTACACTCCATACAAATATTTTCAGAAACGACTTCCTGCCAAATCTACACTCGATGTTATCAAATTTCTCTTCTTCAGAAACGCTTTCCTTGCCATTGCCTCTCTACTTCGACCATCGTCAGTTATTTTGCTTCCCAAATAGCAAAACTCCTTTACTACTTTAAGTGTCTCATTTCCTAATCTACTTCCCTCAGCATCACCCGACTTAATTCCACTACATTCCATGATCCTCGTTTTGCTTTTGTTGATGTTCATCTTATATCCTCCTTTTAAGACACTATCCATTCCATTCAACTGCTCTTCCAAGTCCTTGCTGTCTCTGACAGAATTACGATGTCATCGGAGAAACCACAAATTTTTATTTCTTCTCCATGGAGTTTAATACCTACTCCGAATTTTTCTTTTGTTTCCTTTACTGCTTGCTCAATATACAGATTGAATAACATCGGGGAGAGGCTACAACCCTGTCTCACTCCCTTCCCAACCACTGCTTCCTTTTCATGCTCCTCAACTCTTATAACTGCCATTTGGTTTCTATACAAATTGTAAATAGCCTTTCTCTCCCTGTCTTTTACCCCTGCCACCTTCAGAATATGAGAGAGAGAGAGATTCTAGTCAACATCGTCAAAAGCTTTCTCTAAGTAGACAAATGCTAGAAACGTAGGTTTGCCTTTCCTTAATCTATTCTCTAAGAACTCGTAGGATGAGTATTGCCTCACGTGTTCCAACATTTCTACGAAATCCAAACTGATCTTCCCCGAGGTCGGCTTCTACCAGTTTTTCCATTCGTCTGTACAGAATTCGCATTAGTATTTTGCAGTTGTGACTTATTAAACTGATAGTTCGATATTTTTCACGTCTGCCAACACCTGCTTTCTTTGGGATTGGAATTATTGTATTCTTCTTCAAGTCTGAGGGTATCTCGCCTGTCTCATACATTTTGCTCACCAGATGGTAGAGTTTTGTCAGGACGCTCTCCCAAGGCTGTCAGTAGTTCTAATGGAATGCTGTCTACTCCTGGGGCCTTGTTTCAACTCAGGTCTTTCAGTGCTCTGTCAAACTCTTCATGCAGTATCATAACTCCCATTTCATCTTCATCTACATCCTCTTCCATTACCATAATATTGTCCTCAAGAACATCGCCGTTATATAGACCCTCTATGTACTCCTTCCACCTTTCTGCTTTCCCTTCTTTGCTTAGAACTGGGTTTACGTCTGAGCTCTTAATATTCATAGAAGTGGTTCTCTTTTTTGCAAAGGTCTCTTTAATTTTCCTGTAGGCAGTATCTATCTTACCCCTAGTGATATAAGCCTCTACATCCTTACATTTGTCCTCTAGCCATCCCTGCTTAGCCATTTTGCTCTTCCTGTCGATCTCATTTTTGAGACGTTTGTATTCCTTTTTGCCTGCTTCATTTACGGCATTTTTATATTTCCTCCTTTCATCAATTAAATTCAATATTTCTTCTGTTACCCACGCATTTCTATTAGCCCTCGTCTTTTTACCAAATTTATCTTATGCTGCCTTCACTACTTCATCCCTCAGAGCTACCCATGCTTCTTCTACTGTATTTCTTTCCTCCATTCCTGTCAGTTGTTCCCTTATGCTCTCCCTGAAACTCTCTACAACCTCTGGTTCTTTCAGTTTATCCAGATCCCATCTCCTTAAATTAGCACCTTTTTGTAGTTTCTTCAGTTTTAATCTACAGGCCATAACCAATAGATTGTGGTCAGAGTCCACATCTGCCCCTGGAAATGTCTTACAATTTAAAACCTGGTTCCTAAATCTCTGTCTTACCATTACATAATCTATCTGAAATCTGTCAGTATCTCCAGGGCTTCTTCCACGTATACAACCTTCTTTTATGATTCTTGAACCAAGTGTTAGCTATGATTAAGTTGTGCTTTGTGCAAAATTCTACCAGGTGGCTTCCTCTTTCATTTCTTAGACCTAATCCATATTCACCTACTACGTTTCCTTCTTTTCCTTTTCCTACTGACGAATTCCAGTCACCCACGACTATTAAATTTTCATGTCCCTTCGCTATCTGAATAATTTCTTTTATTTCATCATACATTTCTTCAATTTCTTCGTCATCTGCAGAGCTAGTTGGCATATAAACTTGTACTACTATAGTAAGCGTGGGCTTCGTGTCTATCTTGGCCACAATAATGCGGTCACTATGCTTTTTGTAGTAGCTTAGCCGCATTCCTATTCATTATTAAACCTACTCCTGCATTACCCCTATTTGATTTTGTATTTATAACCCTGTATTCGCCTGACCAAAGGTCTTGTTCCTCCTGCCACCGAACTTCACTAATTCCCACTATATCTAACTTTAACCGATCCATTTCCCTTTTTAAATTTTCTTAGCTACCTGCCCGATTAAGGGATCTGACATTCAACGCTCCGATACGTAGAACGCCAGTTTTCTTTCTCCTGATAACGACATCCTCTTGAGCAGTCCCCTCCCGGAGATCCGAATGGGGGACTATTTTAACTCCGGAATATTTTACCCAAGAGGACGCCATCATCATTAACCATACAGTAAAGCTGCATGCCCTTGGGAAAAATTGCGGCTGTAGTTTCCCGTTGCTTTCAACCGTTTGCAGTACCAGCACAGCAAGGCTGCTGTGGTTAGTGTTACAAGGCCAGATCAGTCAATCATCCAGACTGTTGCCCCTGCAACTACTGAGAAGGAACCACACGTTTGTCTGGCCTCTCAACAGATACCCCTCCGTTGTGGTTGCACCTACGGTACGGCCATCTGTATCGCTGAGGCACGCAAGCCTCTCCACCAGCGGCAAGGTCCATGGTTCATTGGGGGAATATATGGCCATTATAAGCAAATACCAAACCACAGTACACAAAACAGGTGGGAAAATTTACAGATATCGCTTTACATCTTCATAAAAGCAAAATAAGACGTCGACTATAAAGTTAGATCCATTTCAAACTAACACCGGTTTTTTAAAATTACGTATCACTTTGCCATTTCACCCATGTACCAGGGTTAGAAGGCCAGACTAGCAAGGAATAGGCGGCCAGCTGAGGAAACACTTTAAAAACAAATCGGGAATCGTATTAAACGAGTATACAATAATCTTAACATGTTTTCATTCAAATAATTGGTTTACAAGGCAAAAAATGATCCATTACCCGTTGGAAAACGGACCCAACTCTCAAGCAGGGATATTCCCTTGACGTCGCTAGTTCACCACCCCATGTAATATTCTCCCCCCACACTTTCTCCTTGTTAAGTCCCTTCATCACAATGTAAGGAGGAAGACACCTTTTTCCTTATTAAGTCCCTTCATCATAACGTAAGGAGGAACATACATCCACTCAGCATTGCAGCATACCAGTAAGGTAATAGCTCCTCCGTTTTCAGACGTTGTAACTAACTATAGGGACTTCCTTCGATCCTGTCTGAGCTATAATAGCGCCTGATCGTTTGTTTAACTGAAGTCTCGTCTCATCCGCATTAAATATACTTCCTGGTGCTGTGAACAAATCGTTCTCTTCCATTAGGCTGGAAAATAAACCAAAATGTTCCTTGATTTCATTACGACTCGTCCCGTGGACTCTGACCATGACCGATTTCCACACAGATAGCTCGGGATGTCTAGACAGGAAAACTGTAACCAGTCGTTACCTGCTTTATGTTTTCAACATTAAAGTATGTCTTAGGTGGAGCTGCACTGCAAAATTAGAAGCTTACCTCCGTAGACTGTCCCTTATAACAGAAAGTCCGTGCGGTTGCATTTCTTTTTGTGATGGATAAATCGTTCCTCACTAACCAAACCCAAACAGAAATCTCAACCTATCTTTTACTCAAGGTTTTTCCATGGAATATCAAACTCCATAGATGCTTTTCTGAATGAATAACCTTCATTTTTTACTTTAGTAATAGCAATTGAAGGTGTCTCCATCTGCCTCTATTAGAAACATTCTAGTAGAACGTACTTAGTTGGCATCTAACGAATTTCCGTCAAAACTAAAATATAAATTTAGTTTTACGCAGTGGCTAACTATCCCAAATATGGTATGGCCATCTCTTCCAGTCGTCAGGGAGAGATGGACATACCGCGTCATCAAACATGTTGACGAAAACTCAAAGTGAAACAACATGACGGTATGCAGCTAGGTCTGTAAGCCCTAAAATGTAAGTTTTCCTAAGTACTCAAAGTTGGAAAAATAGAGAAGTATTCAAATTCTATATAATATTAAGGTGTATCAGAAACTATGATCATGAAAAATACTTACTTTTTGTTGAACTCAAGAGTTAAGCAAACCATCAGTGTGTCACTCGCGACAAAGACTCACTATCAACTGACTGGGAAGTGGTGTAAAGCAGGGATTGGTACTCAAAGTTGAATTTATGGAAAAATAGAGAAGTATTCAAATTCTATATAATATCAAGGTGTATCAGAAACTATGATCATGAAAAATACTTACTTTTTGTTGAACTAAAGAGTTAAGCAAACCATCAGTGTGTCAGTCGCGACAAACACTCACTATCAACTGACTGGGAAGTGGTGTAAAGCAGGGATTGGAGAACTACAACGTTGGCCATCTCTTTCGTGTGGCCATATATCCCTGTTTTACACTAAGGATACGGAGCTATTTCAAGTGGAACAGACACATAAAACTAATTACAACTAAGGTAGATGCCAGACTGAGATTTATTGTGAGAATTCTTAGGAAGTGTAATGCATTCACGAATCAGGCAGCGTACACAACCCCCGTTTGAGCACTGTTTGGGTATTGCTCCTCATCCTGGGAGTGATCAGGAATAGTTGATGAAACAGAGAAGATCCAAAGAAGTTTCATTCAAAGAAGGTTCATTCAGTAGGCGCAAAAGTCATGGAAATGAAACTTCTTGGCAGATTAAAACTGTGTGCCAGCCCGAGACTCGAACTCGGGACCTTTGCCTTTCGCGGGTAAGTGCACTACCATCTGCTTGGGTAGCTCAGATGGTAGAGCACTTTCCCGCGAAAGGCAAAGGTCCCGAGTTCTAGTCTCGGTCCAGCACACAGTTTTAATCTGCCAGGAAGTTTCATATCAGAGCACACTCCGCTGCAGAGTGAAAATCTCGTTCTGGAGTCACGGAAATGCTCTACAAACTCCATTGGCAAACGCTACAGTAGAAGCTTTGTGCATCAAGACGTCATCTCCTATCGAAATTCCTAGGGCGTAACTTCTTAGAATAGTCAACGAATACACAGTTTCCTGCTACGTATATTTAGCAAATTGACAATGGCGGAAAGACTGGAGAGATTCGCACGCACGGAAGTCTATCAGC
The DNA here is from genome assembly GCF_023897955.1 of Schistocerca gregaria. Lineage (NCBI taxonomy): Eukaryota > Metazoa > Arthropoda > Insecta > Orthoptera > Acrididae > Schistocerca > Schistocerca gregaria. The sequence goes on along the minus strand of NC_064924.1, from coordinate 87,371,499 downwards.
AGTCACTCTTCCCGTGCGTCATTCGCGACTGCAATAGGTTAGGAAGAAAGCACGTGGCACAGAAAATACTTTCCACCGCACACCATAAGGTGGCTCTTGGAGTATAGATGTATTTATTAGACGTAGACATTATGCCCCAGACAAAAATACACTGCTTGACAACTGCTAAGGAAAATTCCTTGTTGTAGGGCAATACTCTCCAAGACATTATTTGAATGCTTACTATTGTGAACGAGCAGCTGACGGCACGAAGCTCAAACAGTCACTTCTTTGGCCACAGTAATGGGGGTGTCCAAAAGTGTCATCTCGATTTTGCAAAAGGCCATTGAAGCTGAAAATGCTATGCGAAAGCATGCCGGTGGTCGTAGACGGACCACAACACTGCAAGAGGGTCGATAAGTGGTCCTAGTGGCGAAAAGGGACAGACATTTCTCTCCCAGGCAGATCGCTGCAGACCTTGCAACCGCTACACCTTTCTCTACCAGAACCATTCCGCGGCATGCTCAGAAGCCTGTTAAATGCATTATATTTCAACCGAGCCATTGCCGAGAAAAAATTCGAGGGTGCAGGGAGCACGTTGTTTGGGATCAGAAACGTTGGTCCAGACTGATGTTCTCCGACGAATCCCGCTTCACTGTAGCAAGTAATTCTGCCATCCAGTTAGCTTGGAGGAAGGGGACCACCACGAACGTCGTCAGTATGCCCTAGACGCTATGGTGTGGACGGACATTACGCATAGTGGCCAAACACCACTGCATCTCTCGGCCGCGAGGAACGTTACAGCAGAGCGATATTACAGGGAGATTATCCTGGATCACACTAGTCGGTCTGTGAGTGCGGTTGGTCCATATTTTCTGTTTATAGACGACAGTGCCCATCCACACAGGACCGCTGAGTTGTCGGACACACTGGAAAGTGAAAGTATAGAACGCATGAAATGGCCTGCGTAGTCCCCGGACGTAACAACATAGAACATGCCTGCGATTCTCTTGGATGACGTGTTTCTCGAAGAAAACCCCCTCCCTGAACCGTACAAGAATAGAAAACTGCCTCGAGAGAGGTCTGGGGCAATATTCCCGAAGGACTGCTCAACTGTTTAGCAGCGAGCATGAGGAACAGGTGCAAAGTGTAACTAGAGCCCGAGGAGGGTATATTCCTTACAGTGTTCGATATCGACCTTTATGCTGGGCGTCTGACCTGTATCAAACGTGAACGTTATTTATGGCATCCTCCTTTCCTATCTGATGACACGTGTACCATTTTTCGTTACAAATTATCACTCCCCCTTTATTGCGTATGTACTGCGTTTCATGCCGTCCAGCACTGCCTGTTGTTATTCCGGTCCAAGAACGCCTCTGTTCCTTAGAAGCTGTCAAGCAGTGCGTTAGCAGCTTGCGATTGTTTGTGCACATAAGAGATTAAAGACAATGACCAGCTCAACGTGCTAATTTCTGTACTCGTTCCTTCAGAATCTTAACCGATTGTCCTCTGGCAGCAAAATTTTCCAGTGCAGACTTTGCGGTGCTGCTTAATGTGGACAGTAACGCACATTTAAAACCGAAACTGATGTCATGAACGCACGGTGAACGAACTCAAAGCCTTAATAGTACTTTTTTTATGAGAATAACCGGTGCTGAAAATTGAATTTCTGGAGAAATCTGGCGAAAACGATAGCTCCTCATGACCATGTTCACGATGTCTGGAGAAGAATGTTCGTTCTCGACGGCTTAATGTTCTGTATTCACTTATGCAAAGCACTATATCTGCTTCTCCTGTCTCCAGAACGCATTTGATAGAATGCCATGTGATGCATTTTGTCGCTAATGTGAAAGAGAGACTCTCCGCTGACTTCGCTGTCATTGGTAAGAAGTCTTCACGAAGAGAAGCAATGCGAGATATGCGTCAATGGTGTGCTCTCAACGTCGTCGTAAGGTCTCCTATGGCGTGAAGGGGAGGTGTGTGTTCCCCTCCCTCCTACCCTTCGTTCTACCTCCCACATCCGACCTCTCAACCCCCCCCCCCCCCCATCCACCCATGACTTTCCTCAATTTCGGCGGAACGAGCTGGTTCTCTCGTTAGTACGCTGGACTCGCTTTCGGGAGGATGGCTTTTAAATCACCGTCGCACCACGTCGATTCAGGCTTTCCGTGATTTCCTCAAAGCGCTTAAGGCAAAAGCCGTAATGGTTCTTTCGAAAAGGACAGGGCCGAATTCCTTACCCAGCCCCATTCGTAGCTCGTGCTCCGCCTGTAATAAGTTCAGCATCGACGGGACGTTAAACTTCGACCTTCCTTTCTCCTTTACTCCATCTATTTCACTAGTGTTTAATTGTCACACAGAATCCGGAATCAAGTTCTAGTTACGATAACAGGACTGCAAACGAATACTAACATTTCACACAGACTCTCGTTTGTTGATCACGCGGGATGTACACGCGTAGCTCAACCGCAGAAAGTCGTCCTGCTTATAAATACAAAGAATATTCTAAGGTGCTCCAATAATCCTTTAATAAGCAAGCCCCAGACCCGTTCAGAAATCACGAATGTTAAATTATTGCAAGTTGTTAGATCGAAACAGTGACGCGCTAGTCGCCAGTCAGTGAAGATTATCGCTATATCCCTTTTGTTTTTATTATTTCCTGCCCATCGCGAACCGTCGTTTAAAAAACGTAAGTTGTTCAATTCTGGAAACATTTGGAAAACTATAAAAAAACAGGTTTTTTTAAAACTACCATCTTGTTCGTTCTTCACAATAAAATATGTTAATTGTTGAAAGCAAAATTCTATAAATTCCAAATACGATTTTTGATGTGAAAAAATCTAGTATTATTATGCCGCTAAGGCTTTTACTAGGAAACACACCGATTTTTATTTTCTATGTATGTAATATACATACACTGAAGCGCCAAACAAACTGTTATAGGCATGCACACCGATTTTTATTTTCTATGTATGTACGAGGTGCATTCAAGTTCTAAGGCCTCCGATTTTTTTTCTAATTATCTACTCACCTGAAATCGATGAAACTGGCCTTACTTCTCGACGTAATCGCCCTGCAGACGTACACATTTTTCCTAACGCTGACACCACGATTCCATGGCAGCGTCGAAGGCTTCTTTACGAGTCTGTTTTGACCACTGGAAAATCCCTGAGGCAATAGCAGCACCGCTGGTGAATGTGCGGCCACGGAGAGTGTCTTTCATTGTTGGAAAAAGCCAAAAGTCACTAGGGGCCAGGTCAGGTGAGTAGGGAGCATGAGGAATCACTTCAAAGTTTTTATCATGAAGAAACTGTTGCGTAACGTTAGCTCGATGTGCGGGTGCGTTGTCTTGGTGAAACAGCACACGCGCAGTCCTTACCGAACGTTTTTGTTGCAGTGCAGGAAGGAATTTGTTCTTCAAAACATTTTCGTAGGATGCACCTGTGACCGTAGTGCCCTTTGGAACGCAATGGGTAAGGATTACGTCCTCGTTGTCCCAGAACATGGACACCATCATTTTTTCAGCAATGGCGGTTACCCGAAATTTTTTTGGTGGCGGTGAATCTGTGTGCTTCCATTGAGCTGACTGGCGCTTTGTTTCTGGATTGAAAAATGGCATCCACGTCTCATCCATTGTCACAACCGACGAAAAGAAAGTCCCATTCATGCTGTCGTTGCGCGTCAACATTGCTTGGCAACATGCCACACGGGCAGCCATGTGGTCGCCCGTCAGCATTCGTGGCACCCACCTGGATGACACTTTTCGCATTTTCAGGTCGTCATGCAGGATTGTGTGCACAGAACCCACAAAAATGCCAACTCTGGAGGCGATCTGTTCAACAGTCATTCGGCGATCCCCCAAAACAATTCTCTCCACTTTCTCGATCATGTCGTCAGACCGGCTTGGGAGAGCCCGAGGTTGTTTCAGTTTGTTGTCACACGATGTTCTGCCTTAATTAAACTGTCGCACCCACGAACGCACGTTCGACACATCCATAACTCCATCACCACATGTCTCCTTCAACTGTCGATGAATTTCAGTTGGTTTCACACCACGCAAATTCAGAAAACGAATGATTGCACGCTGTTCAAGTAAGGAAAACGTCGCCATTTTAAGTATTTAAAACAGTTCTCATTCCCGCCGCTGGCGGTAAAATTCCATCTGGCGTACGGTGCTGCCATCTCTGGGACTTATTGAGAATGAACGCTGCCTCATTTTAAAACAATGCCCATATGCGATTGCAGTCTTTCTCGGCGTATTCTATTGATGAAATCTTCTCGGGTTATCAGCCGAGTGGTGGCGTCGTCTTGTCGCAACGTTTCGATGAGTTTCGTACCCATCATCTTCTTCGCCAGAAGATGATGGGTACGAAACTCATCGAAACGTTGCGACAAGACGACGCCACCACTCGGCTGATAACCCGAGAAGATTTCATCAACAATGCCCATGTTTATATCTCTTTCCAGTCCGGAGAAAAAAAATCGTAGGCCTTAGAACTTGAATGCACCTCGTAATATACATACACTGAAGAGACAAACAAACTGTTATAGGCATGCGTATTCAAATACAGAGATATCTGAACAGGCAGAATACGGCACCGCGGTCGGCAACGCCTTTACAAGACAACTGTCTGGCGCAGTTGTTAGATCAATTACTGGTGCTACAATGGCAGGTTTTCAAGATTAAAGTGAGTTTTAACGTGCTGTTATAGACGACGCACGCGCGATGGGACACAGCATCTCCGAGTTAGCGATGGAGTGGGGATCTTTCCGTACGTCGATTTCACGAGGTACCATTAATATAAGGAATTCGTTGAAACATCAGATCTCCGACATCGCTGCAGCCGGAAAAAAAACCCTGCAAGAACGGCTCCAACAACGACTGAAGAGAATCTTTCAACGTGACAGAAGTGCAACCCTTTCTCAGACTTTTGCAGATTTCAATACTGGGCCATCAACGAGTGCCGGCGTGCGAACCATTCAACGAAACATATCTATAAGGGCTTTCGGAGCCGAAGGCCCCCTCTCGTGCAATCTTGGTGACTACACGCCACAAAGCTTTACTGGTGACGACTGGAAAAATGTTGAGTGATCGGACGAGTCTCGTTTTAAATTGTGTCGAGCGGATGGACGTGTAAGTGTATGGAAGCAACCTCATATATCCATGGATCCTGCCTGCCAGCTGTTGATTGTTCAAGCAGTTGCAGTGATATGGTAACCCTGATACATGACAGGTGACACGTCAGTAAGTATCCTGTCAGATCACGTGCATCCATTCATGTCCATTGTGCTTTTCGGTGGACTGGGGCAATTTCAGCAGGACAGTGCGACACCCGACACGTCCAGAATTGCTATAGAGTGGCCACCAGTAATACTCTCCTGAGTTTAAATACTTCTCCTGGCCTCCAAACTTCCCAGACATGATCATTATTGAGCATATCTGGGATGCCTTGCAACATGTTCTTCAAAAGTGATCTCCACCCATTTGTACTCCTAGGGATTTATGGAGAGCCCAGCAGTATTCATGGTGTCAGTTCCCTCCGGCACTACTTCAGACATAAGTCGAGTCCATGTCATGTCGCGTTACACCACTTCTGCGTGCTTATGGGGGCCCTAACACGATATTAGGAAGGTGTATCGGTTTCTTTGGCTCTTTATTGTATTTATATACTACATGGCGCTCCAGCACAGATACAAAAACATGTAACTATTCGAATGCAACGTTGTATCGAAACTTCAAAGGAACTGATGAAGAACATTCGGAGATTTAAGATTTTGATCAAACGAGTATGAGGTTTCTGCTGACAACGTGTCACCTTAATTATTATTTATGTACATGGAGCTTCAGTAGGTATATAGAAACACGCTCGTATTCGAATGCAATGTCGTATCAATCAGACGAACTATCGGAGCTTTTGAACAAACAAATATTTACATTTTTATTCTTTAGATTAGTAGCTTATGCATTATTAATAATTTATGAGGAGCAAATAAACCTGTTGTTTAGCATACATCTAACTACAGTCAGTGCACGGAAGCTGCTATACACAATAAAATACAGATTTTGATTTACATTACTTTTTCCGAAAGTTAACGCGGTGGCACGTTTTAATTATTGCGTGGGATTTTTTTAATTCAATGTAGTTCATTTAAGCAAGTTTTTCAGTGATGTTTTTTTGAAACCTACTAACAAAATTCCAAAATTTTCCAAATATGCGTAGCAAATATTTCAGGAAGGTAGCTTTGTCGTGGGTTTGTTGTGGCACGGGGACAGCTTTGGCAGTTCAGTTAGGGGCGAAGGATCATCTTGTTGCGCTCCTGCATAAGTATACCGTACAAGTAATCTAGACACTCTATGAAATAGGATTTTAGCCATATCAGCCTTTTTTTGTTACACTATAATATGTGCTTTCGCTTTCTGGGAACGAAACTTTTGAGTAAAATATATGTCTCACAAGCAACCTCAAATACAGGGTGGCGCACGAAATGTGTTACCATTTTGTTTTTGAATATAAACTTTATTGTCAATACAATCTGAAAGGAACATATACTACAATGAAGAGCTGTCCATGGAGATTTGTTCTAACTGAGCACATCCTCAATATGTCCACCATTTCGTTCCCAACTTCCTTCAAACGAACAATGAGGTTAGTGATTACCCTACGGCACACGTCTTCCGTAATTTAACTGCACGCTTGAAGAATAAGTCTTCTGAGCTCCATTAAATCACGTGGACGTTTCGGGAAAATTTTTTCCTTTAGGTATTCCCAAAGAAAAAAGTCAGATAAATTGAGGTCTGGACTACTGGGGGGGGGGGGGGGAGGGGGGGGCGGGGGGTCAATTTAGTCCGTCATTGAAGCGACCTGGATACCTGAGTGAAATGATCCGCATGTCGAAATGCTCGTGTAAAAACTCAAACACAGTAGCCTTGCTCCATCTTGCATGAACCACTGCGTGTTCAAGGGCAAGGCAGTAGCAAGAAGCTGTGGAATGAAGCTATTGCGAAGCATGCCCAAATAACGCTCGCTGTTCACAGTTTCTTCAAAGAAAAAGGGTCCATTAAGTCCGTGACTGGAAATTGCTGCCCACGCTGTAATCCTCGGAGCATAATGTTGTCGTTCATGAAGCACTTGTGGGTTTTCAGTGGCCCAAAAGCGTACATTTTGTTTGTTAACCACACCGTCTAAATGAAAATAGGCCTCGTCTGGAAACCAAACGTTGTTGAGAGTTTCTTCCCTATCCTCCAACCACTGAGCATACCGCAGTCTCTGCTACTTGTATTCTTTAGTGAGCTTCTGTGCACAGGTCATCTTGTATGGGTACATATGGAGGTCACTTTTAAGAATGCGTTGAACAGCGTCTGGATACTCCCAGTTGCACTGCTGCCTTTCTACACGATTTCCCGGGACTTCTCTGTACAGCAACTCGTACCGCTTCAATATTATCCGGCGAACAAACTGGCTTAGGCCGAGGTCGCTTCGCTTCCAATACTGTTCCTTCCTGTACAAATTTATCGTACAACCTGTGTATGGTCTTCTTGCAAGGGACCCATCGTGTGTTAAACTGCTGTCGAAAACGCCTCTGAGTCACAACAAGGCTTTTCGTTTCACGAAAAAGTAACAATTGCCGATCGTTGCTGTGTCGTCAGCCTTCCATTGTCAGCCATTGCTGCTTACTAGCGGCAGTATCGTGAATTACTCGTCATTTCGTAACTCATTTGTTTTTCCAAACTCTGCTGGTACTGCTGTAGAGATCCCAGAGGGATATCTAATATGCGTCGTAAATTGTGAAAGAAATAATTGGTAACACATTTCGTGCGCCACGCTGTATAATCCCGTTTGTACCAGCAGTTTTGTAACTGATTTCCGCCATCTCCTCTTCAGCTACATTTAATTTCACTGAGAGGCACATGACAGCATTTGTAACACTCCAGTAATAACTAGGGCATATTGGTAACAAAAAAGTTCATGTCTTCTTTCATTTATGTTCTTAAGAGTGGAAGTTCGTTAAATGTACTCACTTTCCGTGTGGAGCTCTGGTAGCTTACATCATGGCAGCGCTAGCTGCGTGAGCACCTTGCAATTAATGCAAATCATTGGTGACAGCAACACCAATAGATTAGATACTCCACGATGACATTATCTGCAAATATTTACCGGAACTGCTACTTATAACTTCTCGAATATTCAATGTACACATTTATAATTTTATTCTTTGGTTGATGTGTGACAAAAAACGATATATTTTGTGTGATATGTATTACTTTGTAGTAAGTTGAATGTTTAGCGCTGTTATAACAGATACTATCTTAAAAATACTCTTATAATTCTGAGAAACTCGTGCAAGAAAAGTTGGCGAGACGTGTTGTAAGAACAATTCAGTATCTGATCGATCAATAAATAAATAAATAAGTAAATAAAAAAATGCTATGGAAAAATCGAAAGCAGGAACAGCTGCGGATTATTTCGCGTTTTTACACAATACGCAATGCTGTTATGGAGTCACCATGGTCATTGTTGATTGGAAACGTGCGTTCAGTCATATTTTTTTGAGAACATCGCGGAAGAATGCTGACTAATGCGCGATGTAACCTCGTTACAAGGGAGAATGAACGTCTTGTAGGAGGCTGCGTAGAAGACAGCTTGTGAAATGTTATTTACTTCCAGTGTGCTGATTACATTCGTCGGTTGTGACATATTACAAAATCGCTAAGTTCTTTTATGATTTCTTAAGTAAATTTCTTTTTCATTTATCTGCATTTATTGAAATAATAATTTCTCGAGAATCTCTATGTTTTTTTCTCATTCCATTGTGTGACGACCTTTCTCCGCAGTAAGTTCCATACCATTGGACTGAATTTGTAAAACTCCACAGTTGACTATCCAGCTCCTCTTGTACTTGAATAGTGCGTTTGCCGCCGGAGGTAGAGAAATGTTTCTGTGCACTTAACATGATGATACGACTCCATCTCCAAATCCAGGTAACTGTTTCAGTTGTGACGTTTCGTGATTTAAAACGGTAGTGAAGTAAAAATAAACCTTTATGTCTTAATGAAACGAAATACCAGCAACAAAAGTTAAGTGCGATTCAATTTATTTTCATTTCTGTCAGCCAGAGTATTATGTAACTTACAGACAAAAGGCCGTTCAGTTACTAATATTAACTGTCGATTACTGTTTTTACAGTAAAAGCGTCAATCGATATTACTAGGACGGAATTATTTAAATATTCTACATATTTCAGTTTTTCCTCGTTTACATAATTACCATTTGAAACATTAATAAGTCACCTCAGGCCATTTAATGGGCCCTAATAATCTATGATTTTTTTTTTTCATAGCATGTTTGTTAACACAAATAGCGCCACTGAATTCATGTGGTGTTTTGTGCGTATAATGTATGTAACCAGAAAGAGTGTAATGAGCTATTGCTAGTGTGAATGCGTCATGATTGAACCACGAGGATCACAGCCATATGATTTGCAATTATTATTGTGAGACTTGATCGCTTTCCTGCTCATTACAGACATGACAAAAAGTCAGTCAGAAGTTACCTGATTCGTCTCAACAGCGAGCTAGTGAATGGAGCCCATATTTCACCTATCCAGTACACATGCTGTTACAATCCTTGCACGTATGCTGGCTGTGCGTGTATCAACCGATTGGAGAAGTGAATCATTGCGCTCGTCTGTTCTAGTATGTATCTTTTAGCATTTTGAGTGGTGATTAGGCATTTTGTGAGTCATCACACAGGAACATTTTGCCATCTGAAGATGTCCTTTAGAACGAAACACGTTCTGACGTAATGCACATGTAATAACTAACAGCTGTGGCGGTTTTTATTAACATTCACGTTTTTCAGCCGCAGAGGCACGAAGTGATCAAATTTTGTTGTTGTTTTATTATATCTTCCAAAATCATATGCACCGTGAAAAAATGTAGTAAATGACTTTTGGAGGAAGATTTTGGCATTCCAACACACACTGAGGTGACAATACCTCCCAATATCGTGTCGGACCGCATTTTTCCCGGCACAATACAGCATCTCGACATAGTATGGAAGGTCGTTGGAAGTAGCCTGTAGAAATATTGAGCCATGTTTGTTGCCTCTATAACTATCCATATTTGCGAAACTGTTGCCGGTGTAGGATTTTGTGCACGAACTGACCTCGTGAGTATGTCCCATAAATGTTCAGTGGGACTGATGTCTGGCGATCTGAGTGTTCAAATAATTCACCCGAATTGTCCAGAATGTTCTTCAGACCAGTCGCAAAGAATTGTGGCCCGGTGAAGTGGCGCATTGTCATCCTTAAAAGCTCCATTGTTGTTTGGCTGCAGACGGTATCCAAGTAGCCGAAAGAAACCAATTACAGTCAACTATCGCTTCTGTTCCATGTAAACGCAGCCGACACCATTACGGAGCAACTGTCATTTTGCTGAGTGCCATGTTGACAACTTGTATCCATGGCTGCGTGGGCTAGCGTCACACTCAAATCCTCTTACGAACTTAAATCGGGACTTATCTGACCAATCCAAGGTTTTCCAATCGTCTAGGGACCAACAGATATAGTCACGAGCCCAGGAGAGGAGCTGCAGGCGATGTCTTAGTTCCCGTCGTACGGCGACAATCACGATTGAACCATTTTCACGCGATACGACCGCCATCTGTATACGTGCATATCGCTAGCCCATGACTGTGTACTGTGACCGACAGGGGCCATTGAGCATTGCGGAGGGTTTTGTAAAACGTCGCACGAAGTCAGTGGAAGGAATCCCTCGTAAATGCCAAAGTGTTGCCAGCTGACCAGCATTATTGAGTTAAAAATAATGTTGTACAGAGGTCCAACAGCTCCTCATAAGCCAAACATTGGTGTAGTGAATGCTTAGCGGCGGTTGAGATAGGGCAAGGACCGATGCCATTGGACAATGGACGACAGGAAACGAGTAATTTGGAGTGATGAATCACCCTACGCGTTGTGGAAATCCCGTGGAAGTGTTTAGTTTTGGCGAATGGCTGGAGAACGTTACCTGTCACCATGAGTAGTGGCGACACGAAAGTACGGAGGAGATGCTGTTAAGGTATGGGGGTGTTTATCGTGATAAGTATATGGTTTCCTTATTGCGCATAAGAAAACGCTTACCTGATAAGGATATGAACACATTTTCACATTTTACTGCCACACTCAAAGGCCAAAAAAAAAAAAAAAAAACCTGGTATGGGCATGCGTATTCAAATACAGAGATATGTAAACTGGCAGAATACGGCGCTGCGGTCGGCAACACGTATATTAGAAAAGCGTCTGACGCAGTTGTTAGGTCGGTTCCTACTGCTCCAACGGCAGGTTATCAAGACGTAAGTGATTTTGAACGTGTTCTTATAGTCGGCGCACGAGCGATGGGACAAAGCATCTCCAAGGTAGCGATGAAGTGGGGATTTTCCCGTACGATCATTTCGCGAGTGTATCGTGAATATCAGGATCCGCTAAAAAAAGAACATCAAATTTCCGACATCGCAGCGGCCGGGAAAAGATCCAGCAAGAACGGCACCAACGACGACTGAAGAGGCTCGTTTAACGTGACAGAAGGGCAACCCTTCCGCAAACTGCTGCAGATCTCAATGTTGGGCCATCAACAAGTGTCGGCGTGTGAACCATTCTACGAAACATCATCGAAATGCGCTTCCTGAGCTGAAGGCCCACTTGTGTACCCTTGATGACTGCACGACACAAAGCTTTACGCTCGCCTGGGTCCGTCAACATCGATACCGGACTGCTGATGAATGGAAACATGTTGCCTGATCGGACAAGTCTCGTTTCACATTGTATCGAGCAGATGGACGTGTACGGGTATGGAGACAACCTCATGAGGCCGGCCGAAGTGGCCGTGCGGTTCTAGGCGCTGCAGTCTGGAACCGCGAGACCGCTACGGTCGCAGGTACGAATCCTGCCTCGGGCATGGATGTGTGTGATGTCCTTAGGTTAGTTAGGTTTAACTAGTTCTAAGTTCTAGGGGACTAATGACTGCAGAAGTTGAGTCCCATAGTGCTCAGAGTCATTTGAACCAACCTCATGAATCCATGGACCCTGCATGTCAGCAGAGGACTGTTCAAGCTGTTGTAGGCCCTTAATGGTGGGGGGGCGTGTGGAGTTGGAGTGATATGGGACCCTGATACCTCTAGATACTACTTTGACAGGTAACACGTGTGAAAGCGTCCTGTCTGATCACCTGCATCAATTCATGTGTATTGTGCAAGCCGGCCGCTGTGGACGAGCGATTCTAGGCGCTACAGTCTGGAACCGCGCTACCGCTACGGTCGCAGTTTCGAATCCTGCCTCGGGCATGGACGTGTGGCTCTGAGCACTATGCGACTTAACTTCTGAGGTCATCAGTCGCCTAGAACTTAGAACTAATTAAACCTAACTAACTTAAGGACATCACACACATCCACGCCCGAGGCAGGATTCGAATTTGCGACCGTAGCGGTCACTCAGTTCCAGACTGTAACGCCTAGAACCGCACGGCCACTCCGGCCGGCGGGCATGGATGTGTGTGATGTCCTTAGGTTAGTTTGGTTTAAATAGTTCTAAGTTCTAGGGGACTGATGACCTCAGAAGTTAAGTTCCCTAGCGCTCAGAGCCGTTTGAACCATTTCTTTAAATGGCGTGAATACTGATCATGGAGTCTGAAATCCGGCAACTGAAGCCGCATATCCAGAACCAATACTAGTATGTTTACATGACCAAGCAGGTGTGGCATTGAGAAATCAGTTTACAGGGACCTAAATTTGGGAGCCCAATGTAAAAGTAGTGTGTGAGCTACAGACCTATTCCGCAACCTACTGACGGCGGGTTGTTGACAGGTTACGTACCCTGGGGGAGGGGGCTGCTAATATAGAACTGTTCGCATTCCCCATCAGATGTAAAGTGAGTTCACATGGAGCAGCTCGTTTTAACAGATAAGACTCTGGGGACTGGTGTTTCAATGTGCCTACCGTATCGTGATAAGAGGAGCAGTTAAGTACTGTGGACGTCCGGTCATAGGAAAGCGCCCAACAAAAGGTAGAATCTCCGGCGTGGAACTACACACGGATACAAAAAAAACAGCGGAAACCACTGCATGAAAGATAGCTGATCCGTGGACACAGAAAGCTATTTAATTTATTTTAACGTTCGTGCTTCGTGTGAAAATCGCGTTGTCTTTGATTGATATGTATGTCAGGACTTTTGGGGACATTATCATGAAGACATAATGGAATATGAAAAAAGATAGACGTATGTAGGTTAGAAACAATACTTATTATCATCGTGACGTGCCATTTTTTCTCGATTATTGTTCAGCAGATTCCACCTTTGACTTGGGTTGATTCAGCTACATGATCGAGTGCTTTTGCGAAGAAATCAGATGCAATACGATCGACCAGAAACTTTTATAATACATTGCTTGACAAGAAAGTGAAGCGCCCAGAAGATACGATCAGATCACAATGTTATTTAGTATACATAAATACCGTAGGCGCACATGTAAATGATTTAGAGTTACAGTACTGTGTATCTGGTAGAACTATCCTATCATCAGAGAGAACTAATGTTGTTCAAGTTGGGTAGAGGCAAGATATAAAAGGGGTGTGAACCACGTTGGGTGTTGAGTGATCAACGTGAAGAATATGGAGATGCCACGTACTCGTCTAAGACGTCATTATCAGCGCATGAAAGAGTGTGAAAGAGGCCTCATCGTGTGTTCTCATTTTGATAACTGGTCGAATCGTGCAGTACGTAGATTTGTGAGGCATTCGGATGTACACTTGTGCAATGGTTCTGGTCGGCCACTTATAACGACCACTAGGGAGGATCGGATCTTGTGATATTTCCCATTTCCCATACAAAATGTGTAGTCAGAGTATAGATGGAATGCTAGATTGCATTGTGCCTCAGAATACTAATTGTTCTTAGGTGGGAAAATCGCAAAGCCTGCAGCGGGAGTGACACTGATTTTATCTACTTTTACAGTTCAGATATAATGTGAACAAACTCCCACTGTAACTGATTCCGCAGGTGTTACCACATATTTTCCCGTTGTGATCATGCCCTGAGAGCTTCAAGTTGGGGGATTGGTGACCGTGTTAAAATGTATCACAATTGGATGAAATATGTAGCAGTGCGCAACAAGAATAATCGGACTTCGTATAACAAGCAACGTAGACTGCAGGTTCTAAGAGGATGGATGCGAATATGCATATGATAAACGCGCTGATGGCGTGTAATCGTCACATCACCGACCTTGCGCTTTCGTCCGTTTCGTTAGCCACGCGATCAGCGCGGGAGAGTCCTAACCAAACTGCCCTAGGTCCGGTTTCTGGCAGGGTCGGAGATTTTCTTCGCTCGGGGACTGGATATTGTATTGTCCTTACTTCGTATCGTCATTACTGACACGAAAGTCGCCTCAAAATACTGTCATATCGTCTTTCCACTACTGAGATGGCCGTAAGGGCACCAATTGAAGTCAATAAATGGAGGAAAAAACAGAAAAATTTTCGCCTCCCAGCGGAATTAAGCTGCTGAAACATGTAACAAACTTTCACTGACAGTTAGTTATATTTAAGGTACATATTAAATAAATATTAAATCATTTTAATTCAGTATCAAGTTCATTACTCATAATTAGGCAGAAATAGAAATGGGGAGTATTATTTTTTCTTCTCCTTTAGGGCCAGAAGCCTGTCTGATAACATGATTATTAGAGGAGATGCACCAAATAGCTGCTTTCACGACAGGCTGTTTCCGCTTTATCGCCATTTTCAAGTGCACGCGATTACAATTTTGGTGAGAAGATATATGAATGTGAATGTCGTTTATATTAAAATAGCTGTATTGTACTCACGTCTAGGCTGATGTGACGTCCATATTACGTCGTTAGTGGACTGTCTTATAACTGTCACTGTTTTAATAAGGTGGTAAATGATGTCAATATGTTGAAAATAAAATGTGAATTACGATGTGACAGCAGTTTGACAGTTGCATTCCTACGACGCTATATGTTTACAAAGACTGTGCAGCTGAACAGCGATGATATTTTATAAACTGAAATTTGTTACAATTTTATTATTAGATTACGTGACAACCAAAGACAATTGTGACAAATTTTCGTTAGTAAAATAATATCGTCTATGGCGCTGCAGTCATGGACTGTGCGGCAGATCCCGGCGGAGGTTCGAGTCCTCCCTCGGGCATTGGTGTGTGTGTTTGTCTTGAGAATAATTTAGGTTAAGTAGTATGTAAGATTAGGGACTGATGACCTTAGCAGTTCAGTCTCATAAGATTGTTTTAAAAAATAATATCTCTGCTCATGTGCACAATCTTTGTAAACATATAGCTTCGAAGGAGTGGAACTGTCAAACTGTGTCACATCGTAACTGACATTTTATTTTCAACATATTGACATCATTTGCCATCTTATTAAAACAGTGAAGTTATAAGACAGTCCTCTAACGACGTAATATGGACATCACATCAATCTAGACGTGAGTACAATACAGCTACTTTCGTATAAATGACATTCACTTTCATACATGTTCTCACCAAAATTGTAATCGCAGTTAGTTGAAAATGGCGATAAAGCCAAAACAGTATGTCGTGAATGAAGATTACTTATTATTAGCAGCTATTTGGTGCGCCTACTCTAATAAATGGGAAGTAAGTAGGACCCTAATGAACTTCCTTCGTTTCATATAAAAGAAGAGCAGAATTAATCCATGGAGATGAAGGATGGACGTAAATCTCTACATGGTACTTAATCAAACAACAAGAATTAATTTATGACAACCTGCCATACTAGGACAAGTAATGAGTTACCTTAAACATTCGGTGTTTTATGGGAAACGAACAGCAGTTGGACTATGGGATTACCATCCCATGCACAGACCGACAGTAACACCACAACACGAAAGGTTGCGTTTGGAGTGTTTCCGTGACCAGGAAGGGTGGACTGATGATAAATAGTTATGTACGGTACATCACGGACATCCGGCGTCCTCAGCTGTCATCTCTGTACGACAAATCCTGATGCTAGTAAGGTACCTCTTATCTGCAGTTTCGCTGTTTCATCTATGTACAGAGTAAGGAAAGAGCGGTAGGTTCCCACGCTGGTTAGTATAGGCGCTTGGCCATCTGGCGCTTTCAGAGCCAGTGGGATGGGGTGCCGATGCAGAAAAAACGCTTGTGACGTCAGGCAAGAGATAAGTGGAGCGAATCAAGTAATTGTTATTAAGAAATATTTGCGAACAAAAGTTTCCTTATGCCGCTCAGATATTAGGAAAAGTCTACAAGTCATAAATATTACCATTCAGTAATTTTACAATGCCAGGAAACGTTGGTATTTATAAATAAATGAATAAATTCCGCATAACCGAAGATGTACGAATTTATATGAACTACCTATTCTGTGCTCAGTTTACAGACTGTGCACCAAAGTCGCTAGTCGTCTGTAGGATGCTTTTCAGTCTAGTCATGCGGTAGACCATGCTTTCGTACCGTTAATAGTTAGCTTATAATCAGCGACAACAAGTTCATTTTACGGCATTTCTTAAATAAACGCAGCATAATGGCACGCCACGTAAAAATTATTTGCACAAAAAAAGCTGCTTCCCGCTTCATTATGTAAAACTTTGAGAATCCGACGACGCTACTACGCCTCTACAAGGGGACATGAAACTGTGAGAGTATCTCCACATACCAGGTAGGAAGAATTCCTGTGCTGCAGCACACTAAGTCAGTTCAAGGACGGGCTGGCTTAATTATCGCAAAACTCGGATGGGAAAGGGTAGCCAGTTATACTTTACGCCCCGTGTATCACCATCTACGTACTCAATGGCCTAAACTCAAACATTTCTGGAGGTTTAGTACGAGTGGGGCGTTCTTGCAACGTTTTTCAACTGGACAATCCTCGTTCACACAGGGCACATGGCATATGTCTATATGAACTGCCTGCGATATGTTGAGGTACTCTCGTGGACAGCAAGATCCCCAGGCCCGTCAGCGACAGAACACGCTTGGGGCTGTCCCATTGCCAGTATCCAGAACATCAACAACCAGCTACAGCACAACTGCCGACTTGCCTCATGAGAGGATACCACGGCCTCCCTACCAAATCTGTGAGAACATAAAGGCATGGGCAGGTGCCGTGTCATACTGATACGCGGCCTTGTGCTGCCAACTTCTTCATAAATTTGAATCTGTTTTGTAATCACTGTAGTAACATTTCAACCCGTAAAATTTCATTTCGTACCCTCCTCCTCTTATGAGTGCTTCACTTTCTCTGTCTTTGGGAGACGGACTGGAGCAACTCATCTGTAATAATACTCATTCCTCACTGTTCATAACATTGATTTCCCATTAACATTCTGATGAACATGTATGAAAAGCGATCGATTTAGAAGTCGCTAATCTCTTATCATCCACCCCTTCACGGACGCCGTGAAATCATTAAAGCCATAAGGAAAACGATCGTATATTACATGTGCTAGTAGTCAATATGGTGAAGTCACGTATGCCACAGTATAGTACATAAAGTACCAGTAAAATTTAAGCAATCGTTACACTTAGTACTCTGCAAATTTGCCACTGTGTAAGCATACACACTCAACCAAAACATGTATTACCCTTCCCTCCTCATCTCGATAGAAAATGTGCAAATCTTATCAAGAACATGGAAATATCATTTCGTATCCTACTCCTCTTAGGGGTACTTCACTTTTGCTGTATGTGGGAGATGGATTGGAGCTACTCAGCTGTAAAGAAATATGAATCAAAGTTAGGTAATAACGTATTTCATGTTTTGTTTGAAGCGCTGTTCACGTATAGACCAGAAACAATCCAGTAAGCGTTACACAATTATAATTCATTTCTTCTTAGGAAAGGTAAAGGCATCCGAATACCCTCTACATGTAAGGTTACATGCAGTAATTAAACAAATAATTAATGTGACTCATTATACTTTTGTGATATTTACCATATGTATATATAGAAGCTTTTCAAGATACGGACTAAGAAGGAAGATAGGAATAAGCAGAAGACGGACGAGTAAATTTTCATATTACTTGCACCAAATACTAATAATGGAAATACTAAGAAAGATGGCCAAAATTGGAGCACAACTGATATGTGACTAGGACGTGCAGTTAGTAACTTATGGGAAAAAGAAGCAATGAAGGAATTAGGAGAAATGTGAAGAAAAGTGAATCGAAGTTAGGAAATAGCGTGTGATTATGAAATTTTACAATAACATTGTGGTTGCAGTAGAAATGATAAAACTATGAAGTGACTCTTAAACAGATTGAGTAAGTTACTTCATGAAGTGTCTGGATTACAGACAAAAATAACAATAAGGAAAATTTAAAAAATTGAAACTAAAGTAAAGCTAAAATTATTATAAGAGATAGCAATGTGTTAAAACTGGAAGACAAGTGGAAGATTTGTATGGTAAAGAAAGCATGGAAAATCAAAGGACGAAGAGAGAAGGGAAAGTATAAAATCACACTACTATAACATACAGCAACTATAGAATTATTTCTGAAGCCGTTATCCTAAAATTTAGGTGGTCAGAAACATTGAAAGTTGAGATAGAAAGATTTCAAAAGCATTATTACAGTTAGAACTGGAAGTTGCACAGCAAAAAGAGGAAATCATGAGGTTTTTGAGGGACGTCTTTCCGAAACTTTATTAAAAGAATCTACAGGTTTCACAGACGGCAGAAACAAAAGAAGGACCCTGCGTAATTAATCTATCAATGAGTGGTGTACCGGAGAGTTAGATATTTTTATCCTGGTTCCGTCATCGCCACCACCTCATATGGGTGACGATGTGCTGTTGGTGGTACCATCACTGGTAATATCAACCTGCTGTGCAGTCCGAAGGTTTTTACAGGTATAATATGGAAATAATATAATTAAAAAGGTAAGGGTATATATGAAAAATGATTTTCAGTGACAGTGTTCAAATTATGAAAATAATAAAATGATTAAAAATTAAAAAAATAATGAAGTTGTAAAAAAATTAAAATAATACAAAGTATTGCACATGTCTTCAGTCCAGCGACTAGTTTGAGGCAGTTCTGAACACTTGTGTGTTCTGTGCAAGTCTCTTCGTCTTTGTAACCTAAATCCATTTCAACATGCTTACCATATTCAAGCATTGGTTTGTCTCCCCTACTTCTTTCCATTACAAAATTGACTACCCCTTGATACGCCAGAAGCAGGTGTTACAGTAGTTGCAGTAGCAACAGTCTGAATGGTCGACCTACGTGACCTCGTAACATTAGCTAATATTGGCTTGTGCTGGCACTGCGAGCGGCTTAAAGAAAGGGGAATTTACAGCCGGTATATTTATGCACATGCTACAACACTGTACAACTTATCTTATAAGAAACGTGGAAGAAATCAAACCTATATTTATAGCATTCATAGATTTAGGCAAATCTTTTGAAAATGTTGTTAGCAAACACACTTTTCAAAATTCTGAAGGTAACGGAGATAAAATGCAGAAAGCGAAACTGTGTCTACTTGTACAGAAAACTGACTTCAGTTAAAGGACTCGAAGAAAATAAAAGGGAAGCAGTGATTGAGAAGTGTAGTCGACCCTTCCCCGTGGTATCTAATCTGTACATGAGCAAGCAGTAAAGAAAACGAAAGAGTGGTTTGGAAAGAGTGTTCCCATTCAGGGAGAAGAAATGAAAGCTTCGAGCCTTGGCGCTGATACTGCAATTCTGTCAACGACAGAGCAGTTAAATGGAACGGACAGTGTAATGGAACAGCGTGTTGGAACGTAGTGGAATTAAATCAGTATATACAGAAGGAATTGGATTAAGAAATGAGACACTAAAAGTAGTAGATGACTTTCGTTATTTGGGAAGCAAAATAACTGAAAATAGCCGAAGTAGAGGAGATATAAAAACAGACTGGCTATTGTGCGAAAAGCGTTTTTGAGAAAGAAGAATTTGTTATAATGTAATATCAATTTAAGTATATACAGTTGCTGTTGCTGAGCTATATTGAGTCCCACCTTTATGAACTATAATGATGTTGGCTGAAGCAATGAATTAATATGTCACCTACGGCTCAGGAACAGGCAGGATTAACCCCATTTCCTTAATTGCTAAGGTGCTATTCCAGTATTGGAGAGCCTCTGTAATACTGATGCGAGTTTAGACGGAGATGGAAAAGAAAATGTACAGCTGGCGGAAAAATCGCGTACACGAGACAAAAAACAGCAGTTCATTGGCGGAGCTCTCATTTGTAGTCAAGTGTTTCATATGGAAAGCTGTCCGTTCTGATTACGGCTGCATAACGGGAATTCTTGCACGTTGAACGCGTAATGGTAGTTGGAGCTACATGCGTGAGACATTCCATTTCGGAAATCGCTAGAGAATTCAATATCCCAAGATCTATAATGTGCCGAGACTGCCGAGGACATATTTCACGCATTACCTCTCACCACTGACAACGCAGTGGCCTAAATCCTTCACTTAACGATCGAGAGTAGCGGCGTTTGCGTAGAGTTGTCAGTGCTAACAGACAAGCAACACTGCGTGACATAACCGCGGAAATCAATGTGGGACGTATGATGAACGTATCCGTTAGGACAGGACGGTAAAATTCGGGATTAATGAGTTACGGCAGCGAACGACCGACACTTGTACGGCCGGCCGCGGTGGTCTAGCGGTTCTAGGCGCTCACTCCGGAACCGCGCGACTCCTACGGTCGCAGGTTCGAATCCTGCCTCGGGCATGGATGTGTGTGATGTCCTTAGGTTAGTTAGGTTTAAGTAGTTCTAAGTTCTAGGGGACTGATGACCACAGATGTTAAGTCCCCTAGTGCTCCGAGCCATTTTTGACACGAGTGCCTTTGCTAACAGGACATTAAACTTCCTGGCAGATTAAAACTGTGTGCCAGGAAGTTTCATATCAGCGCACACTGCGCTGCAGAGTGAAAATCTCATTCTGGAGGACGACCCGCAGCGCCTCTCCTGAGCTCGTGACCAGATCGGTTGTACCCCAGACAACTGGAAAACCATGGCCTGGTCAGATGAGTCCGACTTCAGATGGTAAAAGTTGATGGTAGGGTTCGAGTGCGTCGGAGACCCCATGATGCCATGGAGCCAACTCGTTAACAAGGCGCTGTGCAAGCTGATGGTGGCTCTATAAAGGTGAGAGCTGTGTTAACACCGATCATTGACTGGAAATGGTTAGGGTCGGGTGCTTCGAGATCATTTTCAGGCACTGATGGAGTGCATGTTCCCAAACAATGACGGAATTCTTATGGATGATAATGCACCATGTCACCGGGCCACAATTGTGCGCTACCGGTTTGAAGACCATTCTGGACAATTCAGATGAATGATTTAGCTGCCCAGGTCACCGGACTGAATCACACCGAACAATTATGGGAAATGATCGAGAGGTTAGTTCGTGTATAAATTCCTGCTCCAGCAACACTTTCCCAATTATGGCCTGCTTTATAGGCAGCGTGGCCCTATATTTCTGCAGGGGACTTCCAGGGACTTGAGTCCATACCACGACGTGTTGCTGTACTACACAGGACAAAAAGAGGTCCGACACGGTATTTGGAGGTATCCCATGACTTTTGTCACTTCAGTGTATAAGGGGAATAGCAATGGGCTGAGGCATGAACTGGATTTTGTATAGGGGATGGAGACGCACTAGGGTAAACCATGCAGCTCTGATGGCTCGCATTGCTTTGCTACCCTGGATGACCGTCGTCGGGGAGTTTGGCGGCGACCTGGGGAGAGACCCGTTCTCCTAATGTTTTAGAGAGGCACAACGGTGTTACTTCTAGCGTCATGGCATGGGGACACATCTGGTATAACTCCATGTCACGGCAGGTAGTGACTGAGAGAACTCTCACAGCGCAGTGGTGCGGTATCATAGATCGATGCTACCCCACTGGCATCCCACAGTTTCCATCAGACACCGATAGCAGTCGTACGAGATCCAGCGTACCCAGTGGAGCACCCCTGCTGAGCCAAGCCTCCAGCGGCTCCATACCACGAGTGTCCCCTGGAGTCGCGATATGGGATGGTCGGCGGCAGCCACCTAGCCCATTCGCAACGAAGTTTCCACCGACACACATCCCAGTCGCGGCCCTGTCACTGTCGCTCTTGAATTATTTAAGAGGCGCAGCCTACGATGCAAAAGAATGGTTCAAATGGCTCTCAGCACTATGGGACTTAACATCTATGGTCATCAGTCCCCTAGAACTACTTAAACCTGACTAACCTAAGGACAGCACACAGCACCCAGCCATCACGAGGCAGAGAAAATCTCTGACCCCGCCGGCAATCGAACCCGGGAACCCGGGCGTGGGAAGCGAGAACGCTACCGCACGACCACGAGATGCGGGCCTACGATGCTCTTGTTGCTATTGTTGTTAGCTGAATTTTGCTGCTGCTTGGTCATTTGTCAAGAGTATTCATGCGTTTGAAGAGAGCTACAAGTTAAGTAAAGCTTCTGTTACTGTGTTTCCTCGTTCGGTAATTATTTCTGCGCCTGACCAGCTTTTCTTAGCGTTGTGTACGAAGTAGCACACAACAAATTGTATGTCATGTACATTCGGCATGTTATCTCTCATGCGACAGTATTGCAGCAGGACAAAGTTCATCCACGCATGGCACGTGTCAAAAATGGTTCAAATGGCTCTGAGCGCTATGGGACTTAATATCTGAGGTCATCAGTCCCCTAGCACTTAGAACTTCTGAAACCTAACTAACCTAAGGACATCACACACATCCATGCCCGCCCGCCGGCCGGAGTCGCCGAGCGGTGGTAGGTACTTCAGTCTGGAACCGCGTGACCGCTACGGTCGCAGGTTCGAATCCTGTGTGTGACGTCCTTACGTTAGTTAGGTTTAAGTAGTTCTGAGTTCTAGGGGTCTGATGACCTGAGATGTTAAGTCCCATAGTGCCATTTGAACCATCCATGTCCGAGGCAGGATTCGAACCTGCGACCGTAGCGGTCGCGCGGTTCCAGACTGAAGCGCCTAGAACCGTTCGGCAACACCGGGCGGCTGGCACGTGTCCTTACGAACTTTCTTCGTGGTACTGAGATACTCCCGCGGACTGCGAGATCCACAAATCTATACCCAATAGAACAAGTCTGGCCAGCTCGGACGTCAACTCCGTCCCGCTACAAGTATCCGGGATGCCAGGGATCAGTTACAACAGTTTTGGGACAGTTTCCCTCTAGGAGAGGATACAACCGCTTTATGACATGCTTCCATACCGAATCAGAACACACATGCAGGCCGAAGGTGTGTAACCTCCTACTACTAAGTGGACCCATACTGAAAAGGTCTTTCTAAATTCGACACGATTGTGCAATCACTGAAATAAAATTAAATACCCTCTCAATAAGTTTCATTTCGTTTCCTTCTCTCTTTCTGGGTGGTTCCACCTTATTGTTAGTTCAGTTGTCCGCCGGTAAGCACACCACGTCTCTGCCAGAGCGCTGGCGGCCGTCGTCCCATTGCAGCCACAGAGGATCGCGATACGCCGAGTTACTTCCTGTGACCGCAGCATCGGCCTTGAGCGGCTGCCGGCCTCAGCGTGGCGTGTCCGCATCGCCCACCGCAAACAGCCGGGGCTGCTACCAGCACTTGCCCGGGAAACGGCTCTGACGCCACCACTGCTGCTGCACGGGCCATCCACCTACTTCCGAAACTGACGTGTTACGACTAACAGTGATACAACTGCCAGTGTACTGACCACAGATCTATACTTTAATAGGCAAAGGTTTCAGTTCGATTCTCCGAAGTTCGAGCCTTAAAAACCGTTTTTCTAAGGAACAGGTAGACGTAGGAACTTGAAATTCATGGCACATATTAAGGTCTACGGTTCCTTGGAGGTGTAAGAAATTATAAGTCAATGAAGTCAAAACATACGGCCATTTATGTCACATTATGTCTCATTTAAGCCGGCCGGTGTGGCCGAGCGGTTCAAGGCGCTACAGTCTGGAACGGCGCGACTGCTACGGTCGCAGGTTCGAATCCTGCCTCGGGCATGGATGCGTGTGATGTCCTTAGGTTAGTTTGGTTTAAGTAGTTCTAAGTTCTAGGGGACTGATGACCTCAGATGTTAAGTCCCATAGCGCTCAGAGCCATTTGAACAATTTTTTTTGTCACATTTATGTCACAGCAAACATAATCATAGCCAAAGCCTTGCAGACAAGCAAAAATTACACGAAGCGAAATGTAGTGTGAAGAGGGGTATGCGAGAGGCGTCCAACGAATTCGAAAGTAAAGTTCTATGTACTGACTTGGCAGAAAATCCTAAGAAATTTTGGTCTCATGTCAAAGCGGTAGGTGGATCAAAACAAAATGTCCAGACACTCTGTGACCAAAATGGTAATGAAACTGAGGATGACAGACTAAAGGCCGAAATACTAAATGTCTTTTTCCAAAGGTGTTCCACAGAGGAAGACTGAACTGTAGTTCCTTGTCTAGATTGTCGCACAAATGACAAAATGGTAGATATCGAAATAGATGACAGAGGGATAGAAAAATAATTAAAATCACTCAAAAGTAGAAAGGGTGCTAGACCTGATGGGATACCAGTTCGATTTTACATGGAGTACGCGAAGGAACACACCCCCCTTCTTGCAGGGTGTCCTGTAGGTCTCTAGAAGAGCGTAGCGTTCCAAAAGGTTGGAAAAGGGCACAGGTCATCCCCGTTTTCAACAAGGGACATCGAACAGATGCGCAGAACTATAGGCCTATATATCTAACGTCGATCAGTTGTAGAATGTTGGAAGACGTATTATGTTCGAGTATAATGACTTTTCTGCAGACTGGAGATCTACTCTGTAGGAATCAGCACAGGTTTCGAAAAAGACGATCGTGTGAAACCCAGCTCGCGCTATTCGTCCACGAGACTCGGAGGGCCATAGACATGGGTTCCTAGGTAGATTCCGTGTTTCTTGTCTTCCACAAGGCGTTTTATACAGTCTCTCACACTTGTTTAATGAAGAAAGTAAGAGCATATGGACTATCAGACCAATTGTGTGATTGGATTGAAGAGTTCCTAGATAACAGAACGCAACATGTCACTCGCAATGGAGAGAAGTCTTCCGAAGTAAGAGCGATTTCAGGTGTGCCGCAGGGGAGTGTCGTAGGACCGTTGCTATTCACAATAAATGACCTTTTGGATAACATCGGAAGTTCACTAAGACTTTTTGTGGATGATGCTGCGGTATATCGAGAGGTTGTAACAATGGAAAATTGTACTGAAATGCAGGAGGATTTGCAGCGAATTGACGCATGGTGCAGGGTATGGCAATTGAATCCCAATGCAGACATGTGTAACGTGCTGCGAATAGATAGAAAGAAAGATCCTTTATCATTTAGCTACACTATAACAGGTCAGCATCTGGAAGCAGTTAATTCCATAAATTATCTGGGAGTAGGCATTATGAGTGATTTAAAATGGGATGACCATATAAAATTAATCGTCGGTAAAGCAGATACCAGACTGAGATTCATTCGAAGAATCTTAAGGAAATGCAGTCCGAAAACAAAGGAAGTAGCTTACAGTTCACTTGTTCGCCCACTGCTTGAATACTGCTCACCCGTGTGGGATCTGTACCAGATGGGGCTGATAGAGGAGGTAGGGAAGATCCAAACGGAAAGCAACGCGCTTCGTCACAGGATCATTTAGTAATTGCGAAAGCGTTACAGAGATGATAGATATACTCCAGTGGAACACTCGTCAAGAGAGACGCTCAGTAGCTCGGTACGGGCTTTTGTTGAAGTTTCGAGAACGTACTTCCACCGAGGAGGTAAGCAGTATATTGCTCCCTCCTACATATATCTGGCGAAGAGACCATGAGGATAAAATCAGAGAGATTAGAGCCCACACAGAGGCGTACCGACAATCTTTCTTTCCACGAACTATGCGAGACTGGAATAGAAGGGAGAACCGATAGAGGTACTCAAGGTACCCTCTGCCACACACCGTCAGGTGGCTTGCGGAGTATGGGTGTAGATGTAGATATTTTGATACTCGAAAAGTCACCCATCAAAAGCTTTGGCGTAGTTATCGTTGACCTCGAACCATGAAATTGGGCAAGATTTTACAGCGCAACTGAAGGAAAAAATCCGAATATTGTTAATTTGTAATTATAACCCACGAAAAAATAATTTTGATAATTTGTTATCGGACTGTCTA
The DNA here is from genome assembly GCF_023897955.1 of Schistocerca gregaria. NCBI lineage: Eukaryota > Metazoa > Arthropoda > Insecta > Orthoptera > Acrididae > Schistocerca > Schistocerca gregaria. Next base: position 87,345,297 of record NC_064924.1, on the reverse strand, counting down.
CCTGCCCGTCCGGCTGTTAAGACGTCTTTCCATCAGGAACAGGTAGGTGTATTAAGTTGAAATTTATGTCGCATGCTAAGGTCTGTAGTCCCTTGGCGGTGTATAAACTTTTAATGTAAGTGTATACAATGACAAGATACGGCCGTTTATGTGACATGTTTGATACTCGCAAAGTCACTCATCAAAGCCTACAGCGTACTTCCCATTGACCAAGAATCATGATATCTGGCAAGAAACAAAGTTTCACGGTACAAGCGAAGGAAAAAAATCCAAAATTTGTGTATTTGTAATTATATCACACGAAGAATATTTTGTTTGTTTGAATCCGACACTTCGTTTGTCCTTCAGTTAAAAACCCTTTCTCTCAGGAATGCCTAGACGAATATCTTGCCTGGATCAATAAGATAACAGGCAAAAATCGTCGAAATTTTCGATTTCCAGGATGGATGAATTAGCTAAATTCATAATTAAGTTTGTAAGAAACCCTCAGTGTGCGAGCCCTACTTGCAATTTACCGGATTTTTACTAGACTAGCGTTTTGAAACTTACAGTTATAAATAAGATAAAACTAATTCAAAAACAAGCATCCTAACACTCAGATTTATAATTTATTTCGTTATACATCCGTTTCCAAGAACTATGTAATTATATTCACTGCCGGTTATTTGGTAATTTACGTATTTGTGTTTGAACGCGATGTTGCTATAGTGCATATTTTGAGACTTACATTCGCTATTTGGTGATTGCAGTCCAGAAATAGTACACTTCATACGCAGATATCTCATTTTCGTGAAACTACTGGAAAAAGTCACACACAAAAGGGATATGAAGGGATGACACAGGGGATCCAGTATTACAGTTAGAATTTTTACAGAGCTCTGGAAGACTTGAGGTCAAATAACACAGAATGGGTAGACAACAATACAGCGGAATTTATGAAATCATTGGGTAGAGGTAGCAACAAAACGACTGCTCACGTTGGCGTGTAAAATCTATGAGACTGGCGACGCACCACCTGAATTTCGGAAAAAATATCATACACAAAATTCTGAAAACAGCAAGGGTAGATAAGTGTAAAAACTGTCACACAATGAGATTAACAACTCAAGCGTCTGTGCTGCTGACAAGAATAATGTGCAGAAGAATGGAAAGGATATCTTAGGAACAGTCAGATGACGATCAGTTTCGCTCTGTCAAAGGTTAAGGTACCAGCCAGAGAGGCAGTGCTCACGTTCCTCTTGATAATGGAAGCAAGGTCGAAGAAAAATCAAGACACGCTCATAGCATTCGTCGACGTAGAAAAACATTCGATAATGTAAATGGTACAAGATGTTCGAAATTATGAGAAAAACAGGAGTACGCAACAGGGAAAAGCGGGTAAGGTAAAAGAACCAATAAGGAACAATAAGATTGGTAGAGCAAAACCAAAGTGCTCAGATTAAAAGGGACCTGAGACAGGAATGCAGTCTTTCACCCCTACTGTTCAATCTGTACATCGAACAAGCAGTAACGGAAATAAAAGAAGCGTTCAAGAGTGAGATTAGAATTCACAGAGAAAGGATATCAATGATGTGATATGCTGATGACATTGCTATCCTCAGTGATTGAGAAGAAGAATTACAGGGTCTGTTGAATGGAATGAACAGTTTAATTAGTAAAGAATATGGTTTGAGATGAAAAAAAGAAACGTAATGAGAAATAGTAGAAATGAGTTTAGCGAGAAGCTTAACATAGAAATTGGCGATGAGGAAGTAGACGAAGTTAAGGAATTCTGCTATATTGCAAGTAATATTACTCACGACGGACGAAGCATGGGGGACATAAAAATCACACTTATATCAGCGAAGAGGGCGTTCCTGACCAAGAGAAGTCTACTGATGTCAAACATAGACCCTAATTTGAGAAAGAATGTCTGAGAATGTACGTGTGGAGCACGAATCATGGACAGTGGGAAATCGGAACTAAAGAGCAACTAAGCGTTTGAGATGTGGTATTACAGAAGAAAGTTGAAAATCAGGTGGGCTGACAAGATACGGAACGAGGAGCTTGTCTGCAGAGTCTGTGAAGGAAGGAACATATGGAAAACCATGACAACAAGAAGTGACTGGATGACAGGACATGTGTTAACACATCAGGAATTAATTTCTATGGCACAAGGGGGAATTGTAGAGAGCAAAAAATGCAGGGGAAGACAGAGATTGGGACACATCCAGCAAATAATTGATAACGTGTGGTGCAAGTGCCACTGAGATGAAGGGGTTAGTGAAAGAGAGGGATTCGTGGAGGGCCGCATCAAACCAGTCAGAAAAGTGGTTAAAAACCGTGGAACTTTACTTAATTCCGCGTTTTGACATAAAATATGAGTCTCCTAGAAGAAATATTGAAAATTTATGTTGCGCACTATTTTCTCAAGAAAGTAAGCGGCGCTCCGAAATAATGTGTCAGCGCACGGGACACCACATCCCAGAAGATAATAAATAATCTGTGCTTAAAAAGTGTCTCTGGCAGTGCGAATCTTCTGAAGTAAACAGAACTACTGTCGATTTTTCTCTTTCGGACCGAGTGAGTTGGGGCTGTAATTAAGACACTGGCCTCACATTCGGGAGGACGTCGGTCTAAATTCCTGTCCAGCTGGCCATAGCTGAGTTTTTCATGGTTTTCTTGCGTCACTTAACGGAAGAACCTGCGGCGGATTTCCTTCCCCATCCATTTCTGGTCTCAGCCTGTGCTCCGAATACAACTATGCCGTCGTCGACGAGGCGTTGAACTCTATCTAACCTCCTTCCTTCCTCCCTCCCTCCCTCCCTCCCTCCTCCCTCCCTTCCTCTTTCCAATCACTTGCGGACCAACTATCGACGAACGTTAAGGACAGACATCGAGCACGTACGACTGTTGTAGTTTCAAAATCGATGTCTGTCTCGAAACCGATAACGGAGGAATTTTGTAGCATGTAAGAATGTTAAAATGAACAAAAGGCAATACATGGAAAATTCATTGACACCAGCGACCGATATCTACCTTTCTGCAAACGATACTCATGTGAGGTGAGATCTCTGACAATCATTTGTATGTGGAGTAGAGAAGACAAAGGTCAGAGTCACAGTGAAGGGATGTATACCTTTTCGTTAGTCATCTACTAAGTATAGAATTTGTGTTATTCCAGTCTTTCATCACAAAGACTGTCCTCCGACTATAGAGTTCGGTGAGTGGTGACTATTTCCAGATCAGAAAGAGAGGGCACCAGATACAACTAACAAACAGTCTTAATCTTAAAACAAATATTTCTGACGTAATGAGAAGGTATTACTTTAATACATGTCTGTTTAAAGCATATCCAAGTATAATAGATTCGAGGTGGTATCGTCAAGAGATACAAAAAAAATAGCTAGGCATCATTTAACAGAACTAAAAATATAGGCCGCAGTGCCGGCAGAGTGATCACGTCAGCGGTACCACTCTTCACTACAAGCTAGGGTACAGTGGCGACAAAAATATATTTCTGACGTAAAACTTGTATGATATCGTTGCTGTATACATATATTACCGATATACGAATATGTATTTAAATAGAAATGAGCAATTATGTGAAAGTATTCTGGAATTACGTTGTGTAATAAGTTTTACAGTAATAAAAGGAAGCGCATTAAAAACGCAAATGAATTAATCTTTTAAAAATTATTATGAAGGAAATAAGTAAGTGACAGTATGTGATGCCGACTGCTGAAGCACTATTCCGATAGGTTAAGGTAATCAATAATAATAGCTACACCACAGCATGAAGTTAACAACATTACGTAAAATAATGATACAATAACTAGTGAAAGCGAGTTTATGCTGCGCCTCCAATGAGCTTGTAGTGACGGGACGAATGATAAAATAACTAGTGAAAGCGAGTTTATCTTGCGACTCTAATGACTTTGTAGTGTTGGGACATTGAACCATAATCTTCCAGCCTTCATTCTTTTTATTTACGTTACCTTAAAGGGTGAGAGTGCTCCTCCGTTTGTACAATAATATATTTCGTTCCATCAAATTAATCAATTGCACTCTCAGATTCGCTTTGTCAGTTGTTAGATGTGGAACCCCATAGCATCAGTTGCTCTTACTGTTTATATAATTACTGTTTGATTTCAATACTCCTGTTTTTCTTAGGATGGGTATTTTATTAATTTTACATTTTTGTTTTCTTTTGACATTCTGTAGAAGAATTATTTGTAACGTAATTGTGTGCATCTGTGAGATCGCAGCTTACTGTATCATGCGAAGTTCTTTGCACGTGAAGAAGTAAATATATTATACGTCAATTTCTTGTGTAATGTCGCGACTATATGTTTGTTAACTCCTTGCGTTTTCTTGTATACACTATAAGTAGAATTTGAGTAACGTAAAAGCTTTTGCACTGTCTTGTGTTAACTGAGTTCATGAGTATTATTATTATTATCATTATGTCAAAGTTGAAAAGTGTGCGGTACACTTCGGAGGGTTCTCCGTTGTTATTTGGAGTTCCAATATTTGTTCTTCTGTCGGCTACCTCTGGCAGTTCTTCCAATGTCACAGGTAACAATTCGCGATGTCTATCTTTCCTGTTAACTTCCCGGGTAATTAATTGAGCCATGGATTCCGTATCAGTGTCACGAAAAAATGTATTTTTCCCAGTTATCTCTCTTTATACTGAGCGCTATGTGATCCGTAACTTGGAGTATTTCTAGTACGCCTCATTGTTTTCATCGGAAAGCTGCGCGTCATTTGGTTTTAGCAGCTGTTATGTGACATTCGTAGCTATGTGTTCAAATAAATATCCTTCTACGGATGATATGCTAATTGCGTGGTCAAGCAGTTATAGGTGCTACAGTCTGGAACCGCGCGACAGCTACGGTCGCAGGTTCGCATCCTGCCGGATGTGTGTGATGTCCTTAGGTTAGTTAGGTTTAAGTAGTTCTACGTTCTAGCGGACTGATGGCCTCAGATGTTAAGTCTCATAGTGCTCAGAGCCATTTGAACCGTATGCTAATTGCGCTGTTGCTCGTGATAATCATTAAGTGAGTGTTGGAAATTCTGTTGTGCAAAATACCTTGCAGAACGAAAATACTGAGTTGGCCTAATCTGGTGATTATTGCTTTGCGGTGCCAGTTTTTTGGTCAGTCGCTGGGATCAGCAGTTGAGTTATTGTGCAGCTATCTGAAGAGGGTCAAAAGCTGACTACTCTGCGCAGAACATTCATTATCTACGAATAAATGCAAAAATTAGAAGAATCACAATCAAATAACGTCACGGCTTTAAAATACATCCTAAGCAATACACCAGAACGAATTAAAAACTTCCTTGGTGCATAATGCGTGATTGTTCTCCTAATTTCCAATTTGTTTAACCACTGTTATATCATTTGTTACGTAATTCAATTGAAACGATTCGCGCTGATCTGCTGAACGTGTGAAACACAAAGTAAATCGAAAATGAGGTACTACTATACACCAAACGTGATAATGAAGTCTTTCTAAAAGACAAGGACAGGAATTAATGCGTAGTTTATAAAAGTCATCGGCATGTCCTCTGTGATACATATATTCCTCTGATGAATAACATGGGTTTGCAATTGGGTGATTCCAGTGCTACCAACCAAGTAACCGCAGCAAACTGCGCTTTTCGTGCAGCATCTTGTGAAAGAGGACAACGGCTGGATTTCGCACGTCGATGTGTTGCCTTGGCCGTGTGCAGTGCGCAGAGGAAAAATACAGTAACCATGACCGTCAGGAGATTTCGTGAAGGTTTCAGCTTTCGTAAGAGACGTGAGAAAGTGTAATAATACGTTCAGTAGGCCCGTTGTTTTATTATAGAGAGCCGAAGCCTTGATTTAGGAGCCTTAACAACCTCTATTGCGTAACTGTACAGAAAATAACACTCACGTCGCTCTAGAGAAGTAAATAATGTATTTTCATTCTGCACTTGAATCGCCGAGTGAATTGCACACTGCACAGTTACGTTGCGAAAATCTAATGCGACTATCATTCCCATTTGAGGTATGCAGTTCATGTAATGAATCTTCTTGATTCCTGTTAATTATTGCTTCATCTAAAGTAATGCCCGTCATACTTTTTTTGCTCAAGAGCCAATACTGACATTGTCGATGGCGCCTGAGGTCACTTATGACCCGATCTTATTATTAACTCTTAACCTTGATAATGTAGTATGTTATGAGCCCCCAATACACTAGATATAATAAGGGCGCAATACGTTGGCCGCCGGTGTTCTAATACTGATTGGTTAAAGTCAGCATCAATCGGAACACTTCGTGTCGACTGTTCTCTGTTTAAGATTGCTACTTGTTGCACCGATCCCAATGGTGTAACGCTGCAATTACCTGACGAAGCTTTGTTGTATTGTCCGTGCGAGCGGCTGACTAATTGATTAATAACTGTAATTATATTTAAATGCATTATTGAATCTGAGATACGATCAAAAACGTGTACTAAACGTTTTGAACGTCGTTTTTCTTCAACTCGCTGTGTTATATTACAAGAGCGTTAATTTAATTTCATAACCCATCCGACAACTACGTTGTCGGAAAGAAACTGCAACACAGTCAAGGACAAATGGCTCTGAGCTGCTGAGGTCATCAGTCCCCTAGAACGTAGAACTACTTAAACCTAACTAACCTAAGGACATCAAACACATCCATGGCCGAAGCAGGATTCGAACCTGCGACTGTAGCGGTCGCGCGGTTCCAGACTGTAGCGCCTAGAACCGCTCGGCCACTCCGGCCGGCCACAGTCAAGGACCAGTTCATTTTACTGACAGGTAGCTCATCATTGTAGGCGTATACGTTAAATTCATACCAAGTAGTACACACACGTCACAGCAAAGAGTACCCAAAAAGTCGCATTAATACACTGTGTATTCTCGTATGTACAAAGTGTCACTTTTTTTTGGGTCATCAGTCTACTGACTGGTTTGATGCGGCCCGCCACGAATTTCTCCCCTGTGCTAACCTCTTCATCTCAGAGTAGCACTTGCAACCTACGTCCTCAATTATTTGCTTGACGTATTCCAATCTCTGTCTTCCTCTACAGTTTTTGCCCTCTACAGCTCCCTCTAGTACCATGGAAGTCATTCCCTCATGTCTTAGCAGATGTCCTATGATCCTGTCCCTTCTCCTTATCAGTGTTTTCCACATATTCTTTTCCTCTCCGATTCTGCGTAGAGCCTCCTCATTCCTTACCTTATCAGTCCACCTAATTTTCAACATTCGTCTATAGCACCACATCTCAAATGCTTCGATTCTCTTCTGTTCCGGTTTTCCCACAGTCCATGTTTCACTACCATAGAATGCTGTACTCCAGACGTACATCCTCAGAAATTTCTTCCTCAAATTAAGGCCGGTATTTGATATTAGTAGACTTTTCTTGGCCAGAAATGCCTTTTTTGCCATAGCGAGTCTGCTTTTGATGTCCTCCTTGCTCCGTCCGTCATTGGTTATTTTACTGCCTCGGTAGCAGAATTCCTTAACTTCAATGACTTCGTGGCCATCAATCCTGATGTTAAGTTTCTCGCTGTTCTGATTTCTACTACTTCTCATTAGCTTCGTCTTTCTCCGATTTACTCTCAAACCATACTGTGTACTCATTAGACTGTTCATTCCGTTCAGCAGATCATTTAATTCTTCTTCACTTTCACTCAGGATAGCAATGTCATCAGTGTCATTAAGGTGCAATAATTGCCCCAAGCATCTTGCGCCATTTGCTGCAATGCAGTAATGGTTTTGCTGGCTCTGGAGAACGAGTAGGTTCCCACTTCATCATGTCTCATACGTGTTCAGTTCGCGATAGATCTAGCTGTTCTACACCACGAAGAGCATGTTGCGGAGCCGCAGTCGTATGCGGACGTGCATTGCCCTGCTGAAAAGACACCCCAGCTTCCTGTGGAAGAAATGGCAGTAACACGGCACAACAGCCTGTGCAATGTAGTGGGCAGTGGTTACTTTACCCTGCAGAAACACCAGATGTATTTGTCACTGATGGTGCCCCCCCACCCACCCTTCGCTCTACCTCCCCCCTCCCCCCCCCCCCCCAAGCCATGAAGCCAGGGATGAGACCTGTGCCGTGGGCGAATGCATTCTGGAATAGGCAGCTCACCATATCTACATCGTACACGTGTAGATCCGTCACTCACATTGTGACAGTAGATACTCAGCAATGAAGACAAGACAGCAGCATTCCACTCTCCAGGGGACTGTTCCACGACATCAGAGGAGCCGTGCTTTGTGATGTGTGTCAGTGGAGCCTGGCCAGAGGTACACGTGATCTTAATCTTGCTGCAAGCAGAAGGATCCCATTGGTTCTTAATGACAAAGCAGGTGCAACGTGTGCCCAGATGTTCAGTCGGCCACTACAGCTTGCACAGTCGTCGATTTGGACGTGCGTGTGTACAGTGTGGAGGTCCAGAACCTGGTCTACAGGAGTAGACTGCTGAAAGACGCGACACAAACCGATACACTGTGCCCAACATATGCAGTACTCCGTACACGTCGGTGCGGCGTGGCTGTACCCCGGAATGAATGTCTCAGACACTACTCCCGCCTAAACTCAGCTCATTTACTGCCCGCACAGACAAAACAGAGGGTGCACACACAGCCTTTCTGATTGCCGATAACTGCGACGAATGAATCACTAACACTACAACTCCTCAGATAGCGTATATTATTGAATGGTGGCGCAGAACACATTTGTGGAGGGTGTTGAATTTTTTCCCGGCAGTGTGTGGACCGCATTTGAAGATGACCGTCTCTATGATGCGCACTCGGGAATACATGTTACTTCCGTGTCAAAATTTATGCCTTAACAGCTGACAGGCACGGGTCGCACACGCTCTTGAGTATTCGAAGACAAACAATAAAACATTCCCCCTCTCACATCCTCTAATCCCGCAGTGGTTGTTTTGCTTAAGGCACCCTCACTTATGCCTGTATGAGTCACGATTTTCAGCCGGATGCACCCAATGGACTCAACTGACATCCACAAAGTCAGTATTGGCTGTTGAACAAATAGGTTTGACGACCACTGCCTCATGCCTAAAAAGAAAAAAAAAAGTTTGAGCAATTGTAAACTGCTTAAAATATTACTGCTTTTGTGAGTATTTATAATTGTTATTGATGAGGAAAATTGCACTCTTTACAAGCTATTAACGTTAGTTGACGTTCTTGGACTCGGCTGTTAGCTGCTAAATGCATAATATTGTAAAATACGGCTGAGAACCGCGGGCTACAATGATACTTAATTCGGGCTGCATGCGGCCCTTAGGCCGCAGTTTGCTGATCAATGATCTAAAGGAATGCAATCGCGTGACTGGCATGATGACATGTTCCCCACGTGAAGCACTGTTCATCTCAGTGCGTTTTTGCGCATATTCCTATTATTATTTTCATTCATACGCGCTGCGAGATTAAACCCAAAAATCTTACCGATCTTCGTATTTAATTCTTTTGGATGGCGAACCATTTAGCAATGGTGTCGCGGAAATGTGGGTGTGGTAAGGCCGCTAACGGAAACGTACTCTGCGGACGTGCTATCTCACCCGAGCCTCTGAGATCTATCAGGAAATGCTATAAAAATGTAATTCAACAAAGATGCGTTGCAAAATTAGATGTTATCAGGCCAAATTAAACCATTATATTATGCGAAATCAGTCTACATATTATGAAAACGAATGTTATTTTAAATACATTTGCGCATTAAAAGGATCAGTTATTTGCATAAAGCTGGATCTGAATTCCCATAACAGTGTCCAAAACGCCCTCTGTTAGAGCTTCAAAACCAAACGATGAATAACTGTAATGTCTATATGTGTACAATTTACTGATTTAAGTATATGCACATAACAATTTTTAGAATAGTTTGAATATCAGCCCATGACAGACAAAAAAGTGAAACACTTGCATGGGAAGGAAGAAACGAAATGAAACGAAATGAGACGGTGTATGATGTCGATTCCAATTCATAACGAACTTGACTGTAACAACCCAGTTATCAGTATGACATTGCACCCTCTATCGTCTCGAAGCATGCACTGATTCGGTGGGGAAGGTTGTCAAATAGCCGTTGTATCTTCTCCTGAGAGCTAACGATCCTGCTGCAGTGGTAACACCGGTTCCTGCCCGATCGTTGAAGTTAAGCGCTGTCGGGTTTGGCTAGCACTGGGATGGGTCACCATACGGGTCTGCTGAGTGCATTTCGCAAGTGGGGTGCACTCAGCCCCGGTGAGACCAACTGAGGAGCTACTTGACTGAGAAGTAGCGACAACGGTCACGAAAACTGTCAACGCCAGTGAGAGCATGGTGACCACATGCCTCTCCGTATCCACATCCGGGGCGCCTAAGGGCTGAGGATGGCACCGCAGCCGGTCGGTACGGCTGGGCCATCAAGACTTGCTCGGACGCTGTTTGTTTGTTTTATCTTCTCCTGAGACAAGCTGACCCCCAACTATTGTAAGTGGTCCTTCATACCATGGATACTCGCACTCGATGGAGTTCATGTCTGAACTGGTCCCGAAAATGTTCATTAGGCAATAGGGAACAGATCTGGGGCTCTTGCTGGCCACGGGAGTACTTTGACATCACGGAGGTAATTCATGCGGAGGCCTGAAATATGGCACCAATATACCGTTCCCTGAGGTGAAACACATAATGACGCAGAATGTCCGTGACTTACTATTGTGGTGTGAGAGTTCCCTCAGCCGCTACCAGCCATAACCGGAAGTCATAACCGATGGCTCCCCACGCCATGATAGGAGTAACAGGGCTGTGCTGCACCAAAACATTGGGAGAATGGCACATCTTCCTGCGTCATTACCAAACTCGCCGACGATGGTCATCCAGGGTAGTGCAAAACTGTGATTCACCTCTGAAAACAATGCGACGCCATTCGTAAGCAGTCCATGCTTCGAGGTTGCGGCACCACTCCAAACGCAGCCTTTTGTGTTGTGGTATCAAAGGTAGCCTGTGCAGGGACAGTAATTCCCTATCCGGCTGCTGCTAGTCTATGACCCATGATGTTGGGTGCCACAATGTTCCAGCGTGTCCATTATTTGTTTCTGGACGGAAGGCGTAAATGTCAAAGGGTCAGAATGTGCTTGGTGAACAACATTGCGCCACTGTCACATCTGGAAGCCCCACAAATCTGGATGTTGCACGATTCGACCAGCTGTCCAAATAGAGACTGACAGTAAGTCTCCTGTCAGATTCTTTCAGGTCTGTCAACGCTGTCTCACACAAGTACTCGCCACCTCCAGGTCCTTCGACTGTTATGCCAAGGGGCCCGGGTTCAATTCCCGACTGGGTCGGAGATTTTCCCCGCTCAGGAACTGGGTGTTGTGCATCTTAATCATCATCATTTCATCCCCATCGACACGCAAGTCGCCGAAGTGGCGTCAACTCAAAAGACTTGCACCAGGCGACCGGTCTACCAGACGGGAGGCCCCAGCCACATGACGGCAGTGATCACTCATCTGATGCTATTCACGCTGCTTATAGACACTACCAGGCTTGGTGGCCACTCTACCTATCATATAGAATATGGTGTTAATCATTTACATACTTGTCAAAATTGTGTATCTTCACGAAATTACATGTCTTCTGGGTGCTTCACTTTCTTTGTTAGGCATGAAGGAAGAATACCTGACAGACATATTTGTGTTGAATCTGGCCTTTGGCCTACGATTGTAGACTAGGGTTTTTAGTGCTTTTCTTGGTGGTTGGTTTTTCCTTTTTTGTTTCTATAGTCGGCCAACCACTGTCACACACGGTGTGATTTTAATTCCTTTTTTCTGGTCTCTGTCTGTGTCTTTCTTGTCCTGTGTCGTCTCTTGTCATCTCCAGTGTTTGTTCTTATTCTTTGTGGGTGTTTCAAGTTCGTGGAAAAAGGGACCGATGGCCCCGTAGTATGGTCCCTTTAATCCCACAAACCAACCAACCAGCCTCAACTACTTCTGGCCGAAGGGTTCCGACACCCTGGTGAGTTTTTATATGGCTCTTCTATTCGCCAGGGTGTCTCTACGAGAGTCACTAGAACTTATTGTTCAGATATTTAACACGAACACTGCCGGCCTTTCAAGGAATACCCTGACTTCACAGAAAATACTACGAATAGAGGGAAGGAACCGCAATGAGTGGTTTACGCTCCCTTATGGCTGCCAGTAGTTATATGGAGTACTTCGATACAGAAGCCGCAAAGCCATCCAGATGGAAACGTTATTGTTTTTTCCATTACAGAGCTGATACGTTTGTCATATGGCTCTGTGGAAGAGACCATCTCCATTTCTTCTTCGCACATCTAAATTCCATACATGACAACACCAAATTCACTACAGAGATCAAGGCAGAGGGGCGACTACCATTCCTGGAAGTTATACTCAACAGATGAGCAGGTGGCACCATGGGTCACAGCCTATGTTGGAAGGAAACCTGCGTCGAGGCAGCTGCCACTACTCTGTGCAGAGGGATGTTTTGCTCAAAACGCAAGTAGACAAAAAATGGTTCAAATGGCTCTGAGCACTATGGGACTTAACATCTGAGGTCATCGGTCCCCCGGAACTTAGAACTACTTAAACCTAACTAACACAAGGGCATCAGACACATCCATGCCCGAGGCAGGATTTGAACCTGCAACCGTAGCGGTCGCTCGGTTCCAGACAGAAGCGCCTAGAACCGATTGGCCTCACCGGCCAGCAGCAAGTACACAGGATAGGCACCATCTCTGGTGCTTGTGTAGTGCAACACCTGTCACAGAGAACTGGAACTCTAATCATTTACACACCAGCTGATAGTGTGTACATGAGCAGTCAAACTGACATCCGACAATATTGTCTGGGCCTCTTAATTTTTTTTTTTTTGTCAGTCTCTGTATATAGACTACTGTTTGGAAAAAAGCGAAACAGCAAGACCCAGAGATTCACTCACAATGAAATTTAGATCACCGATTAGGGACATACACGACACAAATGATTAGCATTACACACCTGTCCGGTATGGAGTAGCGCCACCACGTCCTGCAATCCGAGCAGCTGGATGTCGTGGCATGGAATCAGAGAGCATCTGAATGTACTGCTGAGGAATACTCTGCCACGCGGTTTGTTGGTGTGTCCACAAAGAATAAACTGTGGCTGCAAAAATGATTCAAATGGCTCTGAGCACTATGGGACTTAACATCTGAGGTCAACAGTCCACTAGAACTTAGAATTACTGGTTTAAATGGCTCTGAGCACTATGGGACTAAACTTCGTAGGTCAGCAGTCCCCTAGAACCTAGAACTACTTAAACCTAGCTAACCTAAGGACATCACACACATCCATGCCCGAGGCAGGATTCGAACCTGCCACCGTAGCGGTCACGCGGGTCCAGACAGAAGCGCGTAGAACCGCTTGGCCACAGCGGCCGGCCAACTGTGGCTGCAGGAGGACCTAAACGAACAAGATGCCGAACGACCATGTTTCAGACATATTCGATGGGCGACGTGTCAGGCGAACGGTCAGATCAGGGAAGCGGTGGTATCTATCGTTCTTCAAAGAAGGCTTGCATATTCCTCGCCACATGCATCTGGGCATTGTCCTGTTGAACTATGGCATGGCGAATAGCCTACAGGAGGGGCAGTGCCTCTCTGATGTAGCAGAGGCTCTTCAGACTGCCATCAAGACGTAGTAGGCGAGAGCTCCTGTCATAGGCTATGACGCCCCAAACCATCACACTTTACGTTTATCTGCCGTACCGTTCAACAATAGAATCTCTCGGGCTGGGTTGACGACTGCTGCGCCGAACTCATATGCTGCCATCAACCCACGTTAACAGGTTTAAGCGGTACTCATACGTAAACACTACATTTTGCCACTCAGCACCCCAGTGTTGGCATTCACCTGCCCTTTGCAGTCTGTGACGTTGGTGGGTTCTGGTCAATGGAAGCCGACATAGTGGCACACGTGCCATCAATCTAACCTGTAGGAGACGGCGTCGAACCGTCCACGCAGACACGTCCACAGCCGTTGCAGTGCTCCAGCGTTGCGCCAGCACTGTGGACGAAGCTGCTCTGTCCGTTACGGCCAAGTGGGCAAGATGGCGGTCGTGTCGCGCTGTGTTCACATTGTGCCGTGCAGTATCCTGATGGCGCTGTGTATGCCCCTCTCTTCGACCATAAATATAATAGACTGGCCCTGACGTCATTTTCGTGGCTCCAACATCTCTGGGCTAAAGTCACGTGAATGTTGGCAAAACATGGTTGTTTCGTGTTGCGCTTGTGGCTGTACTCAGCGTTTTTTCGGGGAAATGGCATTACATTTCCCGTGTGTTTCTATGATAGTACAGATGCGTTTATTGAAATCTGCTGAAGTGACTTTTATATGTTTTTTACACTTGAAATAGAGTATCACGTAAAGTAAAGAGTTGAAAGTGATGCCTGTAAAGTGAGATTCATATTACATTTTGGAAAGTATCTGTGATAATTCTGTTGCAGAAGTAAGTATAACTGTTTCTCGCTCCTACTCATAGGTTCCTTAAGGATGAAAACCGATGGCAGCTTTGGATACAGGCCCCGAAACAGAAAAACTGTAAGCCATCTGCACATACACGCCGTTTTGTATATACAAGTGAGATTATAATGAGGTAAGAGCACCTATTGTCGACACATGGAGAGAATTTTCTACCTTCTAATACTATTAAATCAATGTAGGCTCCAAAATTATTTTCAGAAACTTCAAAGTCTCACCTTTCATCCAAAATATCATTTATTTTAAAAAAACTGATAGTTTAAACTTTTGTAAAAATAGTAGGAACTGAACCTTTCAAGTGCACCTAAAATTGATACTCTAAAATGGACCTGCTCCTAACGTCGACAATTTTGGCACCTATAGTTGACATAATTCCCATATCCCATTCTCTTTTATAAGTGACTAGAGCTCAAAACGCGGCGAATCTAATATTTAAAGTTTTGACATCAGCCCACTCTTACTGTTTAAAATTCTTTTAACGACATTTTACTTTGATTGATAGTTTATAGTAATTTCGTCCCGCCGCCCAGCAGAGGCGCGTCCGATGAATTTGTAAGATTTTACAAATGGTACTGTGAACAAATCCAGGTCAAATGTAGTTCTGACATAATTTTTCGCAAATAAAAAAGTAATTTTTGTTGGAAGCGCCTTGCAGTCAATTGAGAAATGTGGGTAAAATACGATACAGACATAGGATGGCAGACCGCTGATTTGAAAACCCGCCCCGTTTTGCCAATAGTCACGTGGTTTATGTTGGAGCTACATGAGCCCTATAGCTTCTGCACAGCAAGGCCAGTCTACTAGTATCTATGGTCGAAGGCCCCTCTTCACTCCAGTGATTCCACACACGCCTCACTGTTGAAGCAGCGTGCCGTATACAAGCCTCAATGTCACGGAATGAAAGACCCGCCTCCCGGAGGCCAGTCATTCTGTCCCGTTCGAACGCACTCAAGTGCCGATAGTCCACCCTGTGATGTCGGCGAGGCATAATGGCACTTGGTTAGAAGTTTCCATGACGTTTCCATACTGACTGAGGTTGCGTAACATTGGCCTGTCTAGTCTCACAAAAGAGGACGCTGTAGGGCCTAAGCGCACCCCACCTCTCTGCCATTTAAGTCACTTACTATGTTTCGGCTGTTCTACACGTCCTCTTATCGTGGCGTGTTGCAGACCATTGCTTCTGACTGTTTCACTTTTTAGAAATGGTAGTTTGTTCTAGCCTCAGTTCACCCAAAAAAGAATGGTAAATTGTTTAAAAACCCTAACTTCTGTACTCAACCACTCACACTTGAATAAGGTAGATATTTCAGTTGTACTTCCACGGCTTACTGTGTAACGTAAGGCTGCAGACCAGCGTAATTAGCGACCGTCTGAAAATTAACTGTTCTGGCTACACTTGTCTTGCTGTCGCTTCCTTCTCTGCTTTCATTTTATGCACACACTATGTGATCAAAACTATCTGGACAACTATTAGTAAACGTTTATGTGAGTGTGTCCACGATTCGCCTTGATGACAGCATGAACTGTGCTAGGGACACTCTCGGTGAGATGTCTGAATGGCAGCCCTTCTTCCACAAGGGTCGAGACCAGAGAAGGCAGTAATGTTGAACGTAGGTTCTAACTTACCCCAAAGGTGTTTCGCTGGATTCAAGTCGGAACTCTTCGTATGCCAGGGAATTTCAGTAATGTTATTATCCACAAACCATTGCCTCAAAGATGCTGCTTTAAAACAAGGTGCATTGCCATGGTAACAGAACAACCTTCGTCTCCGGACTGTTTCTCTGTTTCACACAGTACACAATGCTGTAAAACGAGTTCATAAACTTTCTAATTTACTTTCGCATTTAGTGTTTTCTTAAGCGTAATAAGGGGATCAGATGGTAAACACGAAAAACACCCTAATTTCGTAAGACGGCCAGCCCCATACTTCGCTCTCAGCACTACGCCTGACGGCAAGTAATGTTCTCTAAATATATCCCATACCCAATCTCTTCCGTCGGATTGCAGCACGGTGTGTGGTCGTTCAACCATTACAAATCATTCGTTTCCAGTCATCTTCTGTTTCATGTCGCCTCATTGTCTCTATATGGCTGTACCATGGGAAACAAGGAGAGGATGTGGTTTGGTTGCCAGTATCTTCTTTCTGTAACACAAACTGCACACATATATTAACTGGGTCCTTTATTCATAAGAATATAAAATCAATTAACGGAAGATAGTCGTTGTGGTACAAGCTCTCTGTAGTAGTCCACGTTAGCCTCACTGCTGGTGAAGTACAAGTCCGCTGTGTACAGTATTCTGGTCTCTATATGATGTCTGATGCTGAGCTAGAGGCTGTGATTACGACTCCATCTCGGTCACTCCTGGATGACAGATTTTAACTCCGTCGGTGCGATAGACTGGCCCTCCAGTCCACAGCGGCGATCTAAATACTGGCGACCGAGAGGGCGTTGGCGGTGCGTTTCCTGTGAGTCTATCGTTGGCCTCTATAGGTCTTCTCGCAACGTCTTTGCTGCATGGTGTGCTGGCGCCAGCTTATGCCAGTACATTCTGTCCAGTGGCATCGGTCTTCACACCACCTCAAGTCTCGGTCAGCACTGACCACAGAAATGTGTGGCTTATGAACTGCTGTGCCATTGTACTCCATCCTTTTTAACGCATTATGCAGAGTCATTGTGCTATATGGATTGGTGGTAGCACTTTGGAACTCGCAACTGATTTCTTCTGCTGATTTCATCTGTTTTTAGGGTTTTGGGTCTCAGTCTGTAAAAATGGAAAGCTTGTAGGATTGCACTGTTGTCCATTTGCCTATCTGTCTGTGCGAGTGCCCAGAATCTTTTTTCTCACGAATGGGTAGATGCCTCAAGATCAGATTTATGTCAAAAAAATGGTGCCTTCTAGATGCAAAAATTTTGAGCTTCTAAGTCACTTCAATCAAATGTTACAGACATTTCTGTCACATTTTTGACACTCGAAAACTCTCACCAAAATCTATAGGGTGGTTCTCGTTTAATTAAGATCCTGAAATTTTGCAAAAAGAGAAGTTTCACAGGAAAAATAAAGGGAAAAAATCCGAAAATTGTTTATTTTTAATTATATAATACGAAAAAATATTTGTCATTTTTTATCCATATGTCTACTAAGGCACTTTTTCTCTTGAACAGGTTGGTGTATCAAATTCAAATTTATGTCTATGGTCCCTTGGTGGTGTAAAGAATTCAAACATCTAAGTCAGTGTAATCAAAAGATTTAGTCATTTATGTCAATTAGTTTGATACTCGCAAACTCACTTGACGAAACTTATAGCGTACTTTACGTTGACCTGGAATCATGAGATTTGACAAGAAGAAGGGTTTCACATTACAAGTAAAGTAAAAAGTCTGTAACTAGTTAAATGGTTATTAGGGCCTCTGCGAGCACGCTCAAGTGCCGAAACACGATGTGGTGTGGACTCGACTAACGTCTGAAGTAGTGCTGGAGGGAACTGACACCATGAATCCTGCAGGGCTGTCCATAAATCCGTAAGAGTTCGTGGGGATGGAGAGCTCTTCTGAAAAGCACCTTGCGAGGCATCCCAGATATGCTCAATAACATTCATGTCTGGGGAATTTGGTGGCCAGCGGAAGTGTTTAAACTCAGAAGAGTGTTCCTGGAGCCACTCTGTTGAAATTCTGGACCTATGGGGTGTCGAATTGTCTTGCTGCAATTGCCCGTTGGAATGCACAGTGGGCATGAATGGATGCAGGTGATCAGACAGGATGCTTTCGTACGTGTCACATGTCAGAATCGTATCTAGACGTATCAGCGGTCCCATATCACTCCAACTGCACACACCCCACACCATTACAGAGCCTCCCCAAGCTTGAACAGTCCCCTGCTGACATGCAGGGCCCATGGATTCATGAGGTTGTTTCCATACCTGTACACGTCCATCCGCTCGATAGAAATTGAAACGAGACTCGTCCGACCAGGCAACATGTTTCCAGTCATAAACAGTCCAATGACAGTGTTGAAAGCCCCAGGCGAGGGGTAAAGCTTTGTGTCGTGCAGTCATCGAGGGTACACGAGAGGCCTTCGGCTCTGAAAGCCCATGTCGATGATGTTTCGTTGAGTGGTTCGCACTCTGACAGTTGTTGATGGTACAGCATTGAAATCAGAAGCAATTTACGGAAGGGGTGGACTTCTTTCACGTTGAGCAACTCTCTTCAGTCGTCGTTCGTCCCGTTCTTGCAGGATCTTTTCCCGGCCGATTCAATGTCGGTGATTTGATGTTTTATTGCATTCCTGATATTCGCGGTACTCTCGCTAATTGGTCGTACGGGAAAATCTCCACTTCATCGCTACTTCGGAGATGCTGTGTCCCATCGCCCGTGCGCTGATTATAAAACCACGTTCAAACTCAGTTAACTCTTGATAACCTGACACTGTATCAGCAGTAATCGATCTAACAACTGCGCCACACATTTGTTTTGTAATATAGGCGTTGCCGACCGCAACGCCGTATTCTGCCTGTATATTTGTATACGCATGCTTATACCAGTTTCTTTGGCGCTTATACATGAATTAGGGCTAGAATTCGCCAGTTTTTTAGTGGTTACATTAGCGTTTTGCGAACGTGTATGGATTTGAGTTATTTACTTCCTATTCGGTTAGATAGTCTACGTTAGCACCACTTACCATTATTATATAGTAAATATAATGGGCTTAAGTGTCTACAAATGTTTATTGACGCCTTTCATCTAATACTGCTGCCGCATTTATTTGTTTTGCAATTTATTTTGCATAAAAATGTGTCAGTATCAACATTCCGGTTCAAAACTCAAATTTTATTGATTTAACAAAAGTTGAAGCTGTTTTTCGGTAGTGCTGTACAAGTGCTACCTAGAGACACTTGTGCTTTAAGGCCACTTGAGGAGTTTGGAAGTTATTATTTTTGAAGTTACTAAGTGCAGTTATATAATTTACCGCCAGTATTTAAGGCATTATTGTATCTACAAAATGGATGTTTAGGCGTGCTTCTTCGCCTCGTTTCTCTCTTTCGAGTGGCTCCATTGTGTGTTCTGCATCCCTAAGTATGGATTTTACGTATGTGGCGGCCGTGACAGAACTTGCGGCCTTGGCGTCTAACTGCGCCTATCTGTCATCTCTCAGATGGAGATTCCTTCACACGAGCTCTGTTCGGAAGGAACTAGTTCCTCTTCGGTATGACTAGAATCTCCACGACACATGTGGTACACTCGAGGTACCTGTATCGTGGAGACTCAAGTCATGCCCACTTGAGTGATTTTATATCAACTGGTGCTAGGCAGCCATTAA
Source organism: Schistocerca gregaria (assembly GCF_023897955.1). Lineage (NCBI taxonomy): Eukaryota > Metazoa > Arthropoda > Insecta > Orthoptera > Acrididae > Schistocerca > Schistocerca gregaria. The sequence goes on along the minus strand of NC_064924.1, from coordinate 87,325,458 downwards.
GGAAAGTCAAGCAAGTGCTTGGTATGCGAACACCACCATGACATCGTTCATGTTTTCAACTTGAAAGCGCCTTTTCCTGTCTTGGGCGTCGAACCATTTCAGTGACAAACCATTTGGATCACCTAAGTCAGATTTTCCTCATTACTAAAGAGGCACAGTAGAGACCGCCGGAAAAGTTCTGCTGACTCCGGAACCGCAAGTGTAAAAAGAATATTTTCTTGTCAGAAGAAAAGCAGCAACAGCAGACAGGAGAGGTCAGTGACTTCGAACGTGAACTATGCGGTAGGTGTGAAATCGGCCAAGTATGAGCAACACTCGCGCAGTGAGGGTTCCTTACAAACTTAACTGTATACGAGTACTGGAAATTCCAAGACCGTATCAAAATCTATACAATAGTAGGTCCTCAGACCAGAACAGAGATAAAAAAAGGAAAAAGAAGGGTACAGGGGACTTCAGTGTACATATGTAGAAAGAGAAAGATTTATTAAAACATTTTTTTTAGTTACTATACTTACTAAAAGTGACTGCCAACTTAAGTTTTATAATTGGATGCAGTAATGTTCGTCTGTTATGCTTTTGACGGGTGGCGAATGTAATATATGTTCAAATAAAAAAAATATTTTTATGTGATATAATAACAATTTCACTAGTTACAGATTTTTCACTTTACTTGCAGTGTCAAATCATGCCTCTTGTCAAAGTTCATGATTCCAGGGCAACGTGAAGTACCCTATAACTTTTGATTAGTGAGGTTGCGAGTATCAAAGTAATTGACGTAAGTAACCGAATTGTTTGATTGTGTCGACTTAGGTGCTTAAATTTTTTACACCGCCAAGGGACCGTAGAATTTTGTATCTGACATAAATTTGAACTTGATACGCCAACCTATTCAAGAGAAAAAGTCTCTTAATAGACGGACAGATAAAAAATTACAAGAGTATTTTTTACTATTATGTAATTACAAATCAACAATTTTCGGGTTTTTTCCCTTTATTTGTTCTGGGAAACCTTACTTGTTGCAAAATTTCATGATCCTAAGTCAACGGGAAGCACCCTATAGGTTTTCGAGTATCAAAAATGTGACAGAAGTGGCCGTATCTTTTGATCGAAGTAACTTAGAAGCTTAACATTTTTGCACTTCGAAGGGACTATTTCAAAATGTGACATAAATCTGGCCTTGAGGCATTTACCCATTCTTGAGAAAAAAGATTCTGGACACTCGCACAGACAATTAGACAAATGGACAGAAGTGCGATCCTATAAGCGTTCGATCTTTACAGACTGTGACACGGAACCCTAAAAACGCGAGAAATCAGCAGAATAAAACAGTTGTGAGTTCCAAAGTGCTACCACCAACCCATCTAGCACAATGACTCTGCATAATACGTTAAAAAGGATGGAGTACAATGGCACAGCAGCTCATAAGCCACACATTTCTGTGGTCAGTGCTGACCGAGACTTGAGGTGGTGTAAAGAGCGATGCTATTGGACAGAATGTGCTGGCGTAAGCAAACACCATGCGGCAAAGAGGTTGTGAGAAGTTCGATAGACGCAAACGACAGACTCACAGGAAACGTGCCGCCAACGCTCTCTCGGCCGCCAGTATTTAGATCGTTGCGACTGGAGGGCTAGTCTGTTACACCGTCTGAGATCGAGTCTGTCATCCAGGATTCACCGAGTCGGAGTCGCAGTCACAGCCCCTAGCTCAGAATCACACAACACATAGCGACCAGTATCGTGTACTTCACCAGCAGCGAGGCTAACGTGATTACAGAGAGCTTGTCCCACAACGACTATCTTGCGTTAAGTAATTTTGTATTGTTATGAATAAAGGACCTAGTTAATATATGCGTGCAGTTTGTGTTATAGAAAGAGGATACTGGTTACCAAACAACATCCTCTCCTAGTTTCCCATGGTACCGCTCTACAGAGACAATGAAACGGCATAAAACAGAAGATGACTGGAAACGAATGATTTGTAATGATTGAACGACCCCACACCGTGCTGCAATCCGCCGGAAGAGTTTGGGTTTGGGATATACTTAGAGAACATTACCTGCCGTCAGGTGTAGTGTGGAAAGCGAAGTATGGGGCTGGTAGTGTTACGAAATTAGGTTGTTTTTCGTTCTTACCATGTGATCCTCTTATTACGCTTAAGAAAACGCTAAATGCGAAAGTAAATTCGAAAGAGTATGAGCTCGTTTTACAGCGTTGTGTATTGTGTGCAGTAGAGAAACAGTCTTTGAGGAAATGGTTTGTAGACAGTAACATTGCTGAAATGCCCTGTCATTCGAAAAGTCCTGACTTGAATCCAGCGAAACACCTTTGGGATGAGTTAGAACCTTCGCTCCAGCCCCCAGCGTTCAACATTATTGCCTTCTCTGGTTTCGACTCTTGTAGAAGAAGGGGCAGCCATTCAGACATCTCACCGAGAGTGTCTAGCACAGTTCATGCTGTCATAAAGGCGAATGGTGGACACACTCCACATAAACGTGTACTAATAGGTGTCCAGATAGTTTTGATCGCATAGTGTATGCATAAAATGAAAGCAGAGAAGGAAGTCACAGCAAGAGGAGCCAGAAGAGCTAATTTTCAGACAGTCGCTGAAGGAGCTAACTTAGCTGTTTTACAAAGATCCATTTTTGAAAAAAAAAAAAAAACAAAGAAAGAAAGCCTGTGCCGTGAACACCCAGCAACCGCTGGTGAAGAGCACTTCAGTGTGAGGACAAAGTTCCGTGTGATGTACTAACTCGTTCTGACCTTGCACCAATAGCGTAAAGAAACACTTTCGGTGGGAGATTTTCATTCCCAGACGTTGTAGCCTTCCCTTACCACAAGGGCTGCTCGCTCTGCAGATTAGAGAGACTACAGCTGCGAAGCGCGAGGCTGCGGGCGCGGTGTTTTTTTCGTGGCTGAGAAAGTTGGCTGCGGTTGATTCGACTGTTCTTGCCCATTCTCTTAACAGACCGTAGGCCGCGCGCAGAATGCGGAATGGTACTTTAGCGAGTACTTTCAGGACTGTTTTACGGTTTGTGACACGTCTTGTTGTTCGGTAGAAACAACTGGTGCGTTTTCAGAGTGACGACTTTCAATGAACGCACTTTCTTTGAACCTGTGCAAAATACTGTGAATTGAAAGAACAGTTTTGACTCACAACAGACCAGTTGTTAGATTACAGTATTTAATTTAATAATTCTTAAGAGAGACTACAATGGAATTCATCTGACTTACTTTAAATTGAAAGAACAATTGTCGGTTGGATGAGGCCACTTGTTACTTTGCGTGGTTGCTGATAGCGAAGTGTCCTCAGGAAAAGCCAATCGTCAATTCTGCATGATGGCGACAAGCATAGTATTCCGACCAACAAAACTAAATCAGTAGACGCTTTTTTCTTCTTCTTTCGTACCGCATGTCCTGCACGGATGCAAATTTCATGTGCCTGGTTGCCTATCGTCACAGCTTTCTGTCGAGAACATCTCCTTGATTTTGTCGTACCATCGATGGATATGGTGTTACTTTCTCCTGGATCGTGTGAAGTTTTCGTCCCTTTCAGTTATGTGCCAATACCAACTAAGGTACGTTGGTGTTAATTTTAACTGTTCCATTACATGTTCGTTTTCATTTGATTTAGCCTTGTGACAATCATGCCGGCCGCGGTGGCCGAGCGGTTCTAGGCGCTTCAGTCCGGAACCGCGTGACTGCTACGGTCGCAGGTTCGAATCCTGCCTCGGGCATGGATGCGTGCGATGTCCTTAGGTTAGTTAGGTTTAAGTAGTTCTAAGCTCTAAGGGACTGATGACCTCAAATGTTAAGTCCCATAGTGGTCAGAGCCATTTGAACCATTTTTTGACACCCATGTGCCATCACGATATACACTCCTGGAAATTGAAATAAGAAAACCGTGAATTCATTGTCTCAGGAAGGGGAAACTTTATTGACACATTCCTGGGGTCAGATACATCACATGATCACACTGACAGAACCACAGGCACATAGACACAGGCAACAGAGCATGCACAATGTCGGCACTAGTACAGTGTATATCCACCTTTCGCAGTTATGCAGGCTGCTATTCTCCCATGGAGACGATCGTAGAGATGCTGGATGTAGTCCTGTGGAACGGCTTGCCATGCCATTTCCACCTGGCGCCTCAGTTGGACCAGCGTTCGTGCTGGACGTGCAGACCGCGTGAGACGACGCTTCATCCAGTCCCAAACATGCTCCATGGGGGACAGATCCGGAGATCTTGCTGGCCAGGGTAGTTGACTTACACCTTCTAGAGCACATTGGGTGGCACGGGATACATGTGGACGTGCATTGTTCTGTTGGAACAGCAAGTTCCCTTGCCGGTCTAGGAGTGGTAGAACAATGGGTTCGATGACGGTTTGGATGTACCGTGCACTATTCAGTGTCCCATCGACGATCACCAGAGGTGTACGGCCAGTGTAGGAGATCGCTCCCCACACCATGATGCCGGGTGTTGGCCCTGTGTGCCTCGGTCGTATGCAGCCCTGATTGTGGCGCTCACCTGCACGGCGCCAAACACGCATACGACCATCATTGGCACCAAGGCAGAAGCGAATCTCATCGCTGAAGACGACACGTCTCCATTCGTCCCTCCATTCACGCCTGTCGCGACACCACTGGAGGCGGGCTGCACGATGTTGGGGCGTGAGCGGAAGACGGCCTAACGGTGTGCGGGGCCATAGCCCAGCTTCATGGAGACGGTTGCGAATGGTCCTCGCCGATACCCCAGGAGCAACAGTGTCCCTAATTTGCTGGGAAGTGGCGGTGCGGTCCCCTACGGCACTGCGTAGGATCCTACGGTCTTGGCGTGCATCCGTGCGTCGCTGCGGTCCGGTCCCAGGTCGACGGGCACGTGCACCTTCCGCCGACCACTGGCGACAACATCGATGTACTGTGGAGACCTCACGCCGCACGTGTTGAGCAATTCGGCAGTACGTCCACCCGGCCTCCCGCATGCCCACTATACGCCCTCGCTCAAAGTCCGTCAGCTGCGCATACGGTTCACGTCCACGCTGTCGCGGCATGCTACCAGTGTTAAAGACTGCAAACTGGCTGACACTGACGGCGGCGGTGCACAAATTCTGCGCAGCTAGCGCCATTGGACGGCCAACACCGCGGTTCCTGGTGTGTCCGCTGTGCCGTGCGTGTGATCATTGCTTGTACAGCCCTCTCGCAGTGTCCGGAGCAAGTATGGTGGGTCTGACACACCGGTGTCAATGTGTTCTTTTTTCCATTTCCTGGAGTGTACAAGGCCACTGGACGGATGATGAATCTATAGTATTTCCAATAGATATGTCCTCGGTTGTTGTACATTGGGATTATTACCTTGTGTTACAAAAGCCAAGAGCCTTTTTAACTCAGGACCTCTTCGTTAACTTAACAAATGGCTTTAAGTTGTTCCCTTTCTATTTCAGTTAGGGAGATTTAAATCTTAACACTCAAGTTATTCATCTGCTTATGTATTGCTGCCAGATCTGCAGATACTTTTTCCTGAAACTTAACATAATTTTCGTGACCAATAATTATTACGCTGACAAAACAAAAATTGAAACACCAAAAAATAATTAATGTAGAGTAATAAAAATTTCGGGAATACATTTGTCTAGGTAACATATTTTAGTGCTTAACGGTGCAAGATCACAGTTTAATGTAAGTGCGAGATAATCCATTGCAGACGTGGAATGCTGGTACAGTCGTGCTCAAAAGTATCCGAACGACCTGAATTGCATTTAGCTTGATTCGCATGCAACACACATAACGCAGCTATCTAGTAGGTGCTATAATCTCTCCTCGGTACGGTCGTTTGACTATTGAAAATGATTCCAACAAATCACAAATAGAAAACACTGCTCTGTATCGCAATAACCCAGGATGTAAAGTAATACCACGATACCACAAATATCAGGGAACACCTCATTACAGGTAAGACTGTCCCTAAGGTTTGTAAGCTCACATTTACTGCAATAAATAACATACCTGAAATTTTACTTCTCTCATTATTACGTCAGATAGATAATGCACGTAGTACGTTCGTCGTAGTCATGGTTTCCTCTTCAAAGTAACATACCTTTCTCATTATTTAACACAAAACGACATTAAAATTTTAAGTTATTCACGAGCTGCTAGTTGAGAATATGTATGAACTTCAAATGACTCGACGAACCGTCTCGTTCTGTGTATGGATTCAAACCCAGGTCATGCAGACTAAGTAAAGATTTCGTGACTGTTGGAAACTAACACTCATTCCTCACTAGGCATACAGAGAGTCATATACCTCGATTTTAGACAGTATCAGTTAGCAAATATCAACTATAAATTACATAACGTAAACATTTTAACGGTCTAGAATTCCTACCCAGCATCCATTGTCCCTGTTAACGAACTACGAGAGATGGTAAATATTGCTTCTTCACAAGTAACTTACTTGAAATGCCGTGAGGTAAAGTTTTCCGTTGGACAGAGATTCGAACCCAGGGCCTAATCGGATTGATATCGAAGCACAATCAAATTTGACATAGAGGATTTTCTCGGCAGTAGCTAGATGTTTTAACTGAAATGACGAGACGAAACATTAATTTTTTTTTCCTTCCCAGGACTCCTACCCGGCACCTATCGTTGTTATATTCTAGAGAAAAGGAACGTCAAATGTGGGTCTGTTACGCCAGCAGCGACATGTGAGCATGTTTGAACTAGAAATAATATGACGAAGAGGTCAGTGCTGACTGGGAATCGAACCCCACACATATCGTTGTTGACCACACACAAAGAGACGTCAGCTACCGAGTTTTTCTCCACCAACAGCTCGGAATAACATCCTTGAACTTAAATTGATCTCGCAAATAGATCTGTATCTCACTTGGAGTCAAAAACGTCAGATATAGTTGGTGTTGACAACGAATGAAAATACATTAAAAATCAAAGTTATTATCCACCAGCAGATAGGTATTCTCATGCTAGTGCTTGATAATACATAATGAAAACTTTAGTGTCGGGCCAGGATTCGAACCCATTCAGGCCCAATATGTGGAGATGTTGAGGAATCTTCAGTTTCGAACAAACAACAAATTGTAGTCGAGCTGTTTTGTCCCGAACGGATCAAATTCCGCGTTAAGGACGGTCTGAGTTGCATTCCCAGTTCAGAACCAATTTTATCGACACACAGAAGATGAAATAAACGATGGGATAAGTGTCCTGTAACCATACACAGCGTTTGTTTTGTCACTAGAAATAAATAACTAGTATAAGAAAGGTTACTGGTGACAGAGTTTCCACATGTCGCCACTCCTGACTTTATTGTGGTTCAGCCTAACGTCTACTTGGTAGAGAAGGAATATCACGTCTAAAGTGAAGTCCAGACCACAATACTATTATACCTTCATAACTTGGCGTTGCCAGAAGAGAATAAAATTCTCTCTACCTATCAAAAATCATCGACAGAAGTTGAAATCGAACCCAGACCACAAGAAAGCGAACCTAACATCAATCCAACGGACCAACGAATCATCTTCGCTGCGACTTATTCTTCTATCGTAACGCCATTGCGCCACACTGGATGAGAATCTGACACATAGGCTCCCTGTAGTGGTTTGCAGCATGTTCAGTACATTCATTTACTTGGTTGACCAAATCACCATGAAATAGCTGCCTCGGCTACCTACCACATACATTCGACTCTATTTTGTAATCACCCAAATAAAATCATGTAACTGCCACCTACACAGACCTGCCAACAGTGTAGGACAAAGAAATTTAATTAGGAAGTGTTTCTTTTCACTTGAGCTACTCTATTGCGCTATCTGTTTGTTGAAAACGTCGTTCAGTGCAAAAGAAAAGCCGTAACTGTTTGTCTCTCAGGAGTCTAATCCGGCCATATGCATAATTTCACAGCACTGTGGAATACGGAAGTTCTGGAGGACTTGTTATCGACTTCTGGAGCTGCTGTAACTGAATGTAAGATAAGGTACGATGAAATGAGATCGAGTACATTCACTGCAAAAATTTTTAAAACGCGATTCTGCTGTCTGCTGAAGTTATCAGTCTAATGGGACTTTGAACATAATTCCCTAAACTTCTCAACCCAAAATAGCCGTATGTGGAAAAAGGGCTAACTTCTGCGACATTTTGTTCATTTCAGGTTTTACAGACAGCCAGAGAGTAGATGCATATAGAAACTTTTGTATTATGTATGGGTAGAGCGCAGGCCAAAATACGTCGGAGAAGTATTTTTTACATTAGCTATCGTCTGGTAGTGGCATTTTATTCTTCTTCAAACCTTGTTTGAGAGCTTTAACTCAGAACAAGTTCTACATGCATGTAATGGATAAACCGCATGTGCATTTACAGACTGTTACAGATAACATCAGAGAATTCGCATATATCGTTGATGATTAATTTCTCTCTCGTGTTTACTATTGTTTTAACAACACTAAAAGAAACCTTATGAAAATTGTGCACTGTATAATAAGAAATAAAATAAAATAACCCACCATAACTTCAGGACGAAAGTCTGTTTTAATAAAACTGAGTATCTGTACACAAGCGTGCCTCTATCGGCATGAATTAGTGAAATAATACTCACTTAGATTTCGATTGGGTCTGTGTTTAATTGGTATGCTGTGTCATACTCAAGATAATGATACGTATTCCTAGAACTCAAAATTTACTTGTCAGCAGCGGAAAGAGGCGTTACCTGTTGTGAGCATTCTAAGCTTTTCACCATTGCACTATGAGCTGAAAGTATTTTCTTGTGATTTGCTTATGAATTCATTTCCTTCATACTTATCACCCTGGCATGTGAGTCTTAAGTGAAGAACAATATTGAATTTCGTATCGTTGACGGTCGATTTGGATTTCTTCAGAGTTGCTTGTATTGTGAAGCAGCTTGGCAGTCAGAAAGCCGAGATCTATGACCATTAACACAACTCACTGAGTCGAGCTGCCAAGAGGATTTGATATGTGAAGGTTTTCTTCTGATTTCGTTACACATTTTTTTCTGGAAATTCGCAGCTCCAAAAAAAAAAAAAAAAAAAAAACACAAAAAAAGCTCGCCCACGCTGGCCCCTACGACGGTTTCGAACTGACGTATCCTTGAACCGTTGCAACACGAGACACGGGCGGTACTACGGAACTACGGACACACTGCTGCTGGCACCCCACTCTCATCATGGTATTGGTCGCTCAGCCTCATAACGCATCGTGAAAGATAATGAAAGTTGTCACTTATGTGAAGTATAGTATTTCTCTAGTCAAAAAATTGAATTTTCTGTGTAGCCGGCCGCGGTGGCCGTGCGATTCTAGGCGCTAAAGTCCGGAACCGCGGGACAGCTACGGTCGCAGGTTCGAATTCTGCCTCGGGCATGGATGTGTGTGATGTCCTTAGGTTAGTTAGGTTTAAGTAGTTCTAAGTTCTAGAGGACTGATGACCTAAGATGTTAAGTCCCATAGTGCTCAGAGCCATTTGAACCATTTTTGAATTTTCTGTCTCATTGTGTTAGTTTACATGAGGATTATACAGCATGAGTCATTCAAATGGTAAGGGAATATCAAGTGAATTTTGTAAGTCAATTCAGTACCATACGCGAAAGTGATTACACTGTCACAGTGTTGCCAAATGTTTGTGACGATGTTGTCAATTCTCAGCTGTGTTAGGTACAGCTCTGTAGCGTTATAGGAGGAGAATCCTGTGCTCGTGTCATAGGAGGATACAGAGAGGAGGCGCGAGATTTGGTTAATATGTAGCGTTTTCTCCTACCAGTTATGTCAAACATTCAGGTGTGTAATCTTCCATCAAGATTACAGTTTCCCACAAAATATATACGAATAAAACACTTACCATTTACTGTGTGACAAAAGATTATTTCAGTACAATAAAAAGTCTTTGGAAATCAACTTTGCCCACCTGTCACGAAAAGTAAGATAACAAACACTTTGCACCTCGAAATCGATTGCATCTATATGCAGTCTTGTGATAATACAAGTAGAATTTCATGAATTTCACGAGAATGTAGAAAAATGTTGGTGCGAATGGAAGCTGTAGGAAACACAGTTAACTAATTAGTCTGTACCACTTAATAATCAATTCATTTGAAAAATCAGAAGAGAGAAGACACTAAAAATTATGCTCATTAAGACAGAAACTAAAGTGCAGATGCCGGCACTGTGCAGATCTGTACTTTTTCATCTTCAGATCTATACAAATAATGTATACTATCAGCGTATTCATTGCTTTCGTAATGTATCCCTCTTGTTTAGTCTTCTAATGATGAACTGCATCCATACCCATGAGTCTGATTGTTTCTTTGTATCCTTCCAACTACTGTCTTTGTGTGTTATTGTTCGGTGCTCAAAAAGCAAAATATTATGCCTGCTCTCACGAGGTATTAAAACGAGGTTGCGAGAAGGCTAACGAACTATAATCAAAATACAGTGAGACGCCAATTTATATGTCGCCATGGTGTTAAGCCGACAGAAATAGTTGGGTGTTATTGCGTGCATCATCGGCGTCCCGTTGTCGTCTTCTCCTATTGAGATTTTCGTATTACTCTGAACACAAGACACCGATATAAATGTGTATATTCTCCGTGACGAAACATCTCACATTCCATTCATCCTGACCCATTCATTACGTACATCGGCGGCAATGAGTGATAGGAAAGCTGTAGTGAGGTGACGAATAATAACAATGGAAGTAATAACAAATCAATAATGATGTTTACTGCATTACAGACGATTAACAAAATAACAAAGAAATGCTGAGTGTTTAATTGGCGCACTGTGTAGGTGTTCTTATCACTTTGTTACTGAATTCTGTTCTAATTGTTTGCAGAGAGAAAACAAAGAACCCTGTAGCCATACATGTTGCTAGTACAACGAGATATTACCTATCAACTATCCTTGCTTTACATCACGAGACGAACATGGCGTCACTGAGCTGACATTTGAAATACATTTCCGCTTTCTCTCTCTGTCTCTCTCTCTCTTTTTATTTTTATTTTAATTTTTTGTGGAAAGCATCGAGAAGCGCGATAATAAGCAAGTAGGCATAGAGGTATTCGACTGAAACCAGGATTGTAACTGGGGTCGACAGCATCGTCGTCTAACACCTTGAAAACTCGAACAGTGACAGTGCTCTGCCGGTTACTTACGTTTACTGGTATCAAAGCTACAGCATAAAAACACAAAAATGTTAATAACCCGAAGATAATTAATTTTTGAACCAATAGAAAGTAAAGCAGTCATCAGTCGGAAGAGTGGTTTGAACACCACAGTGCTTTAATAGGCACGGTCTTGTTGGAGGTGGTATGCCGTTGCTTTGCTCCGACCTTTGAGTTGACTTACCTAGCCAGTTAATAGGGGAACCTACAGTTTAACGTGGCTTTTGGACCACAGTGCAACTCGACATCTTTCACATCAACAAACACTGCCAGATGGGAAATAAGTGTATCCTTATTTTAGATTCAAACACCTAGCAGCTGGTAAGAAAAACCGATGCGTAACATTTGATTTTACTTACTTAACAATCCGATTACGTGTTGGGTTCGTATCTCTGTCACAGAACTTCACATCATGCGCTTCATCTTTAAATGCATACACACTTTGCTACTTCTGAATTGAGGTATATCAGACATCTTTCGTGGTTAGTTAACAGGGATGAAAGGTTCTTGATAGGAGTCCCGGTTATTACAAAAACTGACGTCTTTTATTTTCAAGTTTAGATTGGGTTACTGATGTTGGCGAAAATTTCGGTAATTCATGACTCTTCATGGCTAGTCAGCAATATGATTAGATTAGATTAATACTTGTTCCATAGATCCTGAATACGACGTTTCATAATGATGTGGAACGTGTCATTTTAATGAAAGATTTCTTTACATACCAGTATTCAATTTCTTTACAACAATTTTTTACCCTCTCTCTCATTCATTTTCACTTTTATCTCTTTCTCGCTCTCTTCTCTCTCTCTCTCTCTCTCTCTCTCTCTCTCTCACTCACTCACACACACACACACACACACACACACACACACACATTCCCTTTTTATTTTTATTTGTTTGCTGTGCTCGAATATCGGCAAGGCACGAAAACGTCTGTGAATGAGTTTTTTTGTTTTGAGTACAGTTATGAAAGAAATATAAAAACAACTATGAGAGTTACTGATTTATGATGTTTAGTCAGCAGTCACTTCTGAGTATTATTAGTAACTACGCTCCAGTCCGTAAACCTAGTTACAGAAATGCGAATCAGGCGCACTACGTATCCCAGGTCGTAGCAGCCGCGTCTTTGAGAGGCCAACTATAGTCGCTTCCCAGCTGTAGGATCACATCAGTTCATCTTCTTCCTGCTGGTACTGTAACTGAGATTTGGCAACAAGGCAAGGTATGTTTGGCAACACTATGCTCGACAAGTTACTTCCTGGTGAGCACGGAATTAAACCTCAAAGTTCACTTGATTTTTCATGTCATTTCCATTGAATCTGACTTATTATCGCTTGAGGTGTAACAGAAGATTTTAAACTTACGGTTTTCAGCCTAGAAAAACCGGTGCACGTGGAAATCGCAACTAATCTCGTCCTTTAAATAGCGGTTTAAGAGTTCTAGTCCCTATTGCCGTAGTAATAGTAATCTACGTCACATACCTCTGCGCTAGCTGTGTTGTAACATGCTATCCTCGAAGAAGGGAAAAAAAAGCGTCTGTTATGGTTCGCGGTTCCAGTCCCGCTGACTCCTCTGTTTTTATCCCTTCTGTGAAAGAGCTACAAGCAGTCAGATCAAACATCGATAAACAAATCGCAAGAAAATACTTTCAGCTCATAGTGCAATGGTGAAAAACTTATGATGCTGCAATTCGTGCCGATAGAGGCACGCTTGTGTACAGATACTCAGTTTTATTAAAACAGACTTTCGTCATAAGCTTATCGTGGGTAGTTTTATTTCATTCCTTATAATACAGTGCACAATTTTCGTAAGGTTTCTTTTAGTGTTGTTAAAACAATACTAAACATGAGAGAGAAATTAATCATCAACGACATGCGAATTCTCTGATGTTATCCATAACAGTCTGACAATGCACAAACAGTTTATTGATTACATGCATGTAGAAAACTTGTTCTGAGTTAAATCTGTCAAACAAGGTTTGAAGAAGAATAAAATGCCGCAACCAGACGACAGCTAATGTAGAAAATAATTTTCTGACGTATTTTGGCACGATGCGCTCTCCCCATACATAATACAAAAGCTTCGAGATGCATCTGTTGCCTGGCCGTCTATTAAACCTGAAAAGAACAAAACGTCGCAGAAGTTAGCCCTTTTTCCACATGTGACTATTTTGTGTTGAGAAGTGACGCGAATTATGTTCAAAGTTCCATTAGATTGATAACTTCAGGAGAGAGCAGAATTGCATTTAAAAAAATGTATCAGCGAATGTAATAGAACTCGCGACCTCTTACACACAGCGCGCGACGCTTACTGTTACGCTACTAGCTGTCACATAGCTTCAGCACCTCCAGAAGACATCAACAGTTATTCCAGAACTTCCGCATTCTACAGTGCTGTGAGATAATGCATATGGTCGGATCTAGGCTTCCGAGAGACAGACAGTTACAGCTTTTCTTTTGCACTGCACGACGGTTTCAACAAACAGTTACACAATAGAATAGCTCTAATGGAAAGGAACGCTTCCTATTCAAAATTCTGCAGCCTACACTGTTGAAAGTTCTGTGTAGGTAGCAGTTTCGTTATTTTATTTCGTTGATTGCAAAATAGGGTCGAACGTATGCACTGGATAGCCGAGACAGCTAGTTCATGGCGATACAGTCAACCAAGTAAATGAATGTACTGAAGATGCTGCAAACCACTACAGGAAGCCTGTGTGTCTGAATTCTCATCGAGTGTGCCGCATCGGTGTTATGATAGAAAAATGAGAGAGCGAGTTAAAGATGTGGTGGTCTGTAGGATTAATGATAGGTTCATGTAATGACGGTCTAGGTTCGATTCCAATTTTTGCCGATGCTTTTTGATAGGGAGAGACAGATTCTCTTCGCTTCTGGCTATGCCAAGTGAAGAAGGTATAATGACATTGTGGTCTGAAATTCATATTAAACATGATATTCCTTCTCTACCAAGTAGACATTAGGTTGAACCACAATAAAGTCAGTAGTGGCGACATGTAGAAACTCTATCACCAGTATCCTTCGCCGGCCACAGTGGCCGAGCGGTTCTAGGCGCTACAGTCTGGAACCACACGACCGCTACGTTTGCAGGTTCGAATCCTGCCTCAGGCATGGATGTGTGTGATGTCCTTAGGTTAGTTAGGTTTAAGTAGTTCTAAGTTCTAGGGGACTGATGATCTCAGAAGTTAAGTCTCATAGTGCTCAGAGCCATTTGAGCCAAATATCCTTTCTTATACCAGTTATTTATTTCTAGTGATAAAACAAAGCTATGTAGGGTCACAGGACACTTATTACATTTTTTATTTGAGCTTCTGTATGTCAATAAAATTAGTTCTGAACTGGGAAAGCAACTCAGACCGCCCTTAACGCGGAATTTGATCCCTTCGTGACAATACAGCTCGACTACAATTTGTTGTTTGTTCAAAACTGCAGATTCCTCAACATCTCCACATACTGCGCGTGAATGGGTTCGAATCCTGGACCGGCACTAAGGTTTTCATTGTGAATTATCAAGCTCTAGCATGAGAACACCTATCTGCTGGTGGATAATAATTATGATTTTTAATGTTTTCATTCCGTGTCAACACTAACGATATCTGACATTTTTGACTCCCAGTGAGACATATAACTATATGCGAGATCACTGTAAGTTCAAGGATGTTATTCCGAACTGTTGCTGGAGAAAAATTCGGTAGCTGACGTCTCTTTGTGTGTGGTCAACAACGATATGTGTGGGGCTCTATTCCCAGTCAGCACTGAACTCTTTGTCATATTATTTCTAGTTCAAACATGCTCACATGTCGCTGCTGGTGTAACAAACCCATATTTAAGGTTCGTTTTCTCTAGAATATAACAGCGATAGGTGCCGGGTGGAAGTCCTGGGAAGGAAAAAAATTAATGTTTCGTCTCGTCATTTCAGTTAAAACATCTAGCTACTGCCGGGAAAATCCGCTGTGTCACCGTTGATTGTGCATCGATAACAATCCGATTAGGTTCTGGGTTCGAATCTCTGTTTAACACAAAAATTTACCTCATCGCATTTCAAGTTAGTTACTTGTGAAGAAGCAATATTTAACACCTCTCGTAGTTCGTTAGCAGGGACAATAGATGGTGGGTAGGAATTCGCGTCCGTTAAAAATGTTTACGTTATGTAATGTAAAGTTGATATTTGCTAACTGGTGGTGGTGGTTAGTGTTTTAACGTCCCGTCGACAACGAGGTCATTAGAGACGGAGCGCAAGCTCGGGTTAGGGAAGGATTGGGAAGGAAATCGGCCGTGCCCTGTCAAAGGAACCATTCCGGCATATGCCTGAAACGATTTAGGGAAATCACGGAAAACCTAAATCAGGATGGCTGGAGACGGAATTGAACCGTCGTCCTCCTCGTCCTCCCGAATGCGAGTCCAGTGTGCTAACCACTGCGCCATCTCGATCGGTATTTGCTAACTGATACTGTCTAAAATCGAGGTATATCATTCTCTTTATGCCTAGTCTGAAATGACTGTTAGTTTCCGTCAGTCACGAAGTCTTTGCTTAGTCTACATGACCTGGGTTTGAATCCATATGCAGAACGAGACGGTTCGTCGAGTCATTTGGAGTTCATACTTATTCTCAACTAGCTGCTCGTGAATAACTTAAATTTTTAATGTCATTTTGTGTTAAATAATAAGTACGGTATGTTATTTTGAAGAGGAAATCATGAATACGACGAACTTACTACGTGAATTACCTATCTGACGAAATAATGAGAGTGGTAACATTTCATGTATGTCATTTATTGTAATAAATGTGAGCTTACAACCCTGAAGAACCGTCTTATCTGTTGGAACATAATTTCCATTAACTATCCCGAGCGTTGTAAACAGCGGACAAAATTTGGTGCAGTAGTTGAAGGCTCAATCAACATGTGTTGTGTAACACTGATTAAGTATTTTAAGGCCTTCAGCCTCGCAACATGTTACAACTTTTTTCTCGGCATTATTTTCTAGCAGTAAATTCGTCTCGTCTGTAATTTCCACATTTAGCAAGTTGCTAACATCGTGAACCTCTTAAACACTAGTCGGCAATTTTCGGCCTAGCTTTGTAAATAAATTTACAAAAAATGTCGATGTCCCAGATTGTTGTTTCATGCGTATCTTCTCCTTCTTACTGATTGTAAATTAGCTTTGATGGTCTCTCACAATTATCCTCTGTGACTTTTTTCTTCAGATTACAAATTAGTTTTTAGTTCTGACTTTTGTCACAAGGTATTCCTGTCTGATTTTGATCTTCCTGAAATTTCACAACATCCAGCTCCTTAAAATAAACAGTTTTAATAAAGCTTCTGACACCCTTAATGGTGCACTTCCATCACGCTACACCATTTTTCTACAATTTTTTTAAACATGAAAGTGTTACCTTCCAGAAGTAACATTTTCCCTTCCATTATGCTTACTGAAACTGCAAGCGCGTTGGAGGACACGTGCATTCTAAAATGATCTGCTTTAGACTGAGACATGATCCCGCAAACTGCTGGGAAGTCTCGGGGCTATCACCCGCAGGCCATTAGGCTCGTCACCTATTAGCGTACCTGGTTTCGGGAGGAATGGATGCTGCACCCCTACAGTCGCCTAATCACCATGGACGAGTGCTGTATGGGCTACTACTGCAGCGAGACAAGGGAGAGAGGCAACCAGTGGAAACGTGTGGATTCATCACCACCGAAAATGGTGAACGCCGACAAGGTGATGTTAGGTGTATCTGGGGCTAGCATGGAGTAGTGCTAACAGCTTATGGCTACAACGAGCAAATCTTCACAGAAGCCTACTGGCTGACGAAGTTGTAGATTCTTTAAAGATGAAGTGCTGGGAGAAGCTTGTCCGAGGGGATGTTTTTGCCCCACCTGAACGGTAGAGCCATTCCGATTAGGACAAAGAGTCACACTCGCTGTCTCTTCCGGCTATCAAATTTCGACTTGCTCCTGTAGAGGAGTATATAGTGCCGTCCTTCTCTTAGCTCGGATGAAGAAGCCATTGTGAGAAAGGCAGTTCCAGAATGACGCCAATAATTTTTTTTTAAAGAATCTAAATGCAGACATGTACAGTTGAAGTCCTTGCGAAGCCATCCGCCGCTGTGAAAAGAGTCTGAATCTGCATCTACATACATTCTAAAAAAGCTACAATACAGTGGATGGGTGAGGGGTATCTTCTACTAGTCAGTCCCTTTGCTCTTCCACTCCAAGGTAGGATTAGGGAAAAATAACTAGCTATACAGAGCTGACCTACATGAAATGGGAGATACGATACTGCATGAAGAGTTTGACAGAGCACTGAAAGATCTAAGTCGAAACAAGGCCCCAGCAGTAGACAACATTCCATTAGAACTACTGACGGCCTTGGGAGAGCCAGTCCTGACAAAACTCTACCATCTGGTGCGCAAGATGTATGAGACAGGCGAAATACCTTCAGACTTCAAGAAGAATATAATAATTCCAATCCCAAAGAAAGCAGATGTTGACAGATGTGAAAATTACCGAACTATCAGTTTAATAAGTCACATCTGCAAAATACCAACGGGAATTCTTTACAGACGAATGGAAAAACTGATAGAAGTCGACCTCGCGGAAGATCAGTTTGGATTCCGTAGAAAGGTTGGAACACGTGAGGCAATACTGACCCTACGACTTATCTTAGAAGAAAGATTAAGGAAAGGCAAACCTACGGTTCTAGTATTTGTAGACTTAGAGAAAGCTTTTGACAATGTTGACTGGAATACTCTCTTTCAAATTCTGAAGATGGAGGCAGTAAAATACAGGGAGCGAAAGGCTATTTACAATTTGTACAGAAAGTAGATGCAGTTATAAGAGTCGAGGGGCATGAAAGGGAAGCAGTGGTTGGGAAGGGAGTGAGACAGGGTTGTAGCCTCTCCCCGATGTTATTCAATGTATATATTGAGCAAGCAGTGAAGGAAACAAAAGAAAAATTCGGAGTAGGTATTAAAATCCATGGAGAAGACATAAAAACTTCGAGGTTTGCCGATGACATTGTAATTCTGTCAGAGACAGCATAGGACCTGGAGGAGAAGCTGAACGGAATGGATAGTGTCTTGAAAGGAGGATATAAGATGAACATCAACAAAACAAAACGAGGATAATGGAATGTTGTCGAATTAAGTCAGGTGACGCTGAGGGAATTAGATTAGGAAATCTGACACTTAAAGTTGTAAAAGAGTTTTGCTATGTGGGGAGCAAAGTAACTGATGATGGTCGAGGTAGGGAGGATATAAAATGTAGACTAGCAATGGCAAGGAAATCCTATCTGAAGAAGAGAAATTTGTCAGCATCGAGTGTAGATTTAAGTGTCAGGAAGTCGTTACTGAAAGTATTTGTATGGAGTGTAGCCATGTATGGAAGTGAAACATGGACGATAACTAGCGTGGAGAAGAAGAGAATAGAAGCTTTCGAAATGTGGTGCTACAGAAGAATGCTGAAGATTAGATGGATAGATCACATAACTAATGAGGAAGTATTGAACAGAATTGGGGAAAAGAGGAGTTTGTGGCACAACTTGAGTAGAAGAAGGGATCGGTTGGTAGGACATGTTCTGAGGCATCAAGGGATCACAAATTTAGCATTGGAGGGGAGCGTGGAGGGTAAAATTCGTAGAGGGCGACCCAGAGATGAATACACTAAGCAGATTCGGAGGGGTGTAGGTTGCAGTAGGTACTGGGAGATGAAGAAGCTTGCACAGGATAGAGTAGCATGGAGAGCTGCATCATACCAGTCTCAGCACTGAAGACCACAACAACAACAACAAATTTCCTGTATAGGGAACCTGTTAATTTTTTACGTAGGACTAGTAGTTTGTGCGTAGCGAGAGAGAGAATATGAAAATCTTGTGTGTGGTATTTGAAGACGTTCAAGGCCACATAAAACAACATACGTGTCGTGTGACTAGGGGCTCCTGTCGGGTAGACCGTTGGTCGGGTGCAAGTCTTTTGATTTGACGCCACTTCGGCGACTTGCGCGTCGATGGGGATGAAATAATGATGATTAGGACAACACAAAACCTAGTCCCTTAGCGGAAAAAAATCTCTGAACCAGCCGGGAATCGAACCCGGGCGTTTAGCACTGACATTTGGTCGCGCTGACCACTCAGCTACCGGGGACGGACAACAACACACGTGGGGCCAGTTGAATCACCGTGAATGCTTCCATACGGAGCTGGTCATTTCCAAACATGACTCGTCACTCAAGACGATTCTACCCTAGTGAATGAGATTCCAGGCTGAAGACGTGTCTGTAGATGCACTAGACAGCAGTAGGACACCAACCCCCGACCGTCGCCCAGCATGCGAGCCTACAACCAGGAGTAATGCTCTGGGGTGAAGTTTCTTTTCGTAGCAGGATGCCCCTGGTTGTCATGCACGGTACCCTCACAGCACAGCGGTACGTCTACGATACTGTAAACCCAGTTTTGTTGCCTTTCACGACAAGCCATCCTGGGCTTACATTTCAGCAAGATAATGCCCATCAGCACAGGAACGAGAGTTTCTACTGCTTGTCTTTGTGCTTGCCAAACCCTGCCGTGGCCAAGGTCGCCGGACCCTTCCCATTTAACATTTGAAGCATTATGAACAGGGCCATTCAACTAACCCCTGATTTCGATGATCTAACGGGACAGTTGAACATCATTTGCTATGATATCCCCCAGGATGACATCCATCAATTCTGGCAGTCAGTGTCAAACAGAATAATTCTTTGCATAAGGGCCATGCGTGGAACAACACAGTAAAGTCTTGCTCAATCTGCGAGCTCTTTCTCTTGAATACATCATCCAGTTTTCCTGAAATTGTAATGATTTGTTTGTCTGTACACGAACATCAGATCCACCGATTTCCGTCTTAATAGAATAATTACTCTGTGGTGTGTAATTTTGTTTTCTTATTAGAGTGTAGCTATACAGAGAACAAGACTGGTCCTATCACACTTCCCAGGGGAACTCCTTATACACTACTGGCCATTAAAACTGCTACACCACGAAGATGACGTGCTGCAGACGCGAAATTTAACCAACAGCAAGAAGATGCTGTGATATGCAAATGATTAGCTTTTCAGAGCATTCACACAAGGTTGGCGCCGGTGGCGACACCTACAACGTGCTGACATGAGGAAAGTTTCCAACCGATTTCTCATACATAAACAGCAGTTGATCGACGTTACCTGGTGAAATGTTGTTGTGATGCCTCGTGTAAGGAGGAGAAATGCGTACCATCACGTTTCCGACTTTGATAAAGGTCGGATTGCAGCCTATCGCGATTCCGGTTTATCGTATCGCGACATTGCTGCTCGCGTTCGTCGAGATCTAATGACTGTTAGCAGAACATGGAATCGGTGGGTTCAGGAGGGTAATACGGAACGCCGTGCTGGATCGCAACGGCCTCGTATAACTAGCAGTCGAGAAGACAGGCATTTTATCCGCACGGCTGCAATGGATCGTGCAGCCACGTCTCGATCCCAGAGTCAACAGATGGGAACGTTTGCAAGACAACAACCATCTGCACGAACAGTTCGACGACGTTTGCAGCAGCATGGACTATCAGCTCGGAGACCATGGCTGCGGTTACCCTTGACGCTGCATCACAGACAGGAGCGCCAGCGACGGTGTACTCAACGACCAACCTGGGTACACGAATGGCAAAACGTAGTTTTCTCGGATGAATCCAGGTTCTGTTTACAGCATCATGATGGTCGCATCCGTGTTTGGCGACATTGCGGTGAACGCACATTGGAGGCGTGTATTTGTCATCGCCATACTGGCGTACCACCCGGCGTGATGGTATGGGGTGCCATTGGTTACACGTCTCGGTCACCTTTTGTTCGCACTGACGGCACTTTGAACAGTGGACGTTACATTTCAGATGTGTTAGGACCCGTGGGTCTACCCTTCATTCGATCCCTGCGAAACCCTACTTTTCAGCAAGATAGTGCACGACCGCATGTTGCATGTCCTGTACGGGCCTTTCTGGATACAGAAAATGTTCCACTGCTGCCCTGGCCCGCACATTCTCCAGATCTTTCACCGATTGAAAACGTTTGGTCAATGGTGGCCGAGCAACTGGCTCGTCACAATACGCCAGTCACTACTCTTAATGAACTGTGGTATCGTGTTGAAGCTGCATGGGCAGCTGTACCTGTAGACGCCATCCAAGCTCTGTTTGACTCAATGCCCAGGCGTGTCAAGGCCGTTAATACGACCAAAGGTGGTTGTTCTGGGTACTGATTTCTCAGGATCTATGCACTCAAATTGTGTGAAAATGTAATCACATGTGACTCCTAGTATAATATATTTGTCCAATGAATAGCCGTTTATCATGTTCATTTCTTCTTGATTTAACAATTTTAATGGCCAGTAGTGTATATCGATTTGCAACATCACTTAGTAAAAACAAGTTATATTTACGTGAAAGAAATGCGGCTCTTTTATTCTTTAAAGAGTCGGTTGGAGGTGATGTCACTTGATCTTTCGGCACTGGTGTCACATACTCGTGGGGTGTACACGAAGGCGGCAGTAATCCGTCAAGCACCACAGTGAGGAGGTGAGCCGACAGTTTTTTGCCGACGCTGTTCGTGCTTGCGGAAGAGTGTCGACGGTATCTGAAGCGTTTCGGAGGTCACACAGTTGATGCGGGCGTTACGCAACCGTCGCCCGCGACCTGCTATGCCACCGGATGTGAGAGCGGCCTTTTGTCTGGGATGGCTCTCGCTGTAGGCCGGACGCAGCTGACCACACCGCTCGTACATGTTCACTACGCGTTGTCGTGTGAACGGTACCTCGGGCCCTGTTGAACACTGCTACACCCTCCAACTTTCGAAGCACCCGCAGTAAGTTCGTTCCCCGGACGACTTCCGACGGAAAAAATCGAGACATGGGTTCCATATTGTTATCGACAGTCTCCTTCTACAAAGCCACTCATTTACACCAGCGTTTTTGTTACCCTCCCTTATAACAGACTGGAATAATGCAGTACAGTTTTGTTCTACCACATCATAATGGATGTACTACTCTTAAAAAGCCAGAAGACGTTTTGCTTCTCTTACAAGGTCAGCTTATCCCAGTGCATGCTGTTTATTGTGTGTTGGTAGGCAGATGGAACATGCTGCAGGTGACTTCGCGTCCACAATCACAGCTACAGCCATGCACCTCTACTAGGGAGTTCTTCACAAAAAAAGGAAGATTTTTCATGGACATATTTTTTAATGGTTAGTGCATTCCTTTTATTAAATGCCATTTTCGATCAAAAATAGCTCACATTTACATCTTAAGCCCTATTCCTTCATATAACTACGGTATTTTGAAACTGATTTAGCTTTATGTAGGAATGTACTGTCATTCTTTAGTTGGCTAAAAAAATCTTTGCATGACATGTCAAAATTTATTACTATTTGAAGCTCTGATTTTATAAGTTCTGGTGAACATCTGTTCCTAACATCAGTCCACTCGTTCTTCATCATCGAAAACACTCGTTCCACAAATGCATTTGAACCTGGTATGCTTAGTATAAAACACATGAGCCGAGAGATATTTGTCACTTTTTGTTGCGGCACTAGTATGAAGAATTTTACCCACTTAGACGCAACATCACCATCCTTAGTGATACAGCTAGTAAAGTTATCTTTCACTTCACAAAATTCTTCATATAGCTGATTCAGGTTGATCCTATCTTGTAGATTGTTTCCACTGCAAGTTCAAAATCACAATATTGTAATTCCCCATTCAAAGAAAGAGGTTCCGACCTTGCATACGTATTACTAGCTGAGAAGTCATAATGGTTTTCAAGATATCTCAACAATGTGTCATAGAAAGAATCAAATTCACCTGAAATCTTATTAAGAGATGTTGATGAAATCTCTCCCATGAATTTCTTTGTTTCACTCCCATAGAATTTATCCTTCTTTCTTTGTGTAATCTTCTTATACATCATGCACAGACTGTTATGTGATTCAGTGATGCTTAGCTCCCTTTTCTCCAGGTATTTGGATAATGTTTGCATTTCACCTCCTGTATTTGACATAAAATATAAGTAAATTTCAGGAATAATTCATTTCACTGGGTCTTCAGCTAAAAATACTGATGCAAGTTGCTTTGGACAGGCATCAATGCTCCTGAAATAGCTCTTTATAGCTGACCAGCACTAAATCATTCTGTTAATGGCAGGAGTTAACGACAGCCATCTTGTGGGCACATGGCTTAATATCTCAGACCACTCAAAATCCATAAATTCAAAAAATGATTTCAGTTCCTCACGCCTTTTAGCTGATACTGAGAAATGATTGTAGATATTCAAAACAAGATTCTCTACATCCATTTCCAGCACTTCCATAGCATGCTTCATCGCATTATGAACCATGTGGTTTGAACAACTGGCTTTCTGCAGGTTGGAATTTATGGAAAGCAGTAATTGATAAACAGATTGTTTCCTGCCAAAATTCACATTAGCACATTGTCAACACTATATGGAGTTAAATTATTAGTATTTAGTGAATGGCTCTCCAGACTATCAGAAATTAACTTTCCCACTGCATTTGAAGTTTCATCAGGCTGCTCAATAAATGTCAACAGTTTGTTCTGTACACCTTCTAAAGGTTCAAAGTATCTTATACAAATTGGGAACATCTTCCTGTTGCCTCTATTCGAAGCGTCTGTTGCTACTGAGAAAAACTTACTATTTTCAGGAGATTTTAGAATATTAACAACATGACTGACACTTTTAGGTGCTAATACGTATTTCACCAACATTTCTGCATTCGTCTTGCCACAGGAAAGTTTTATAGCGGTTTTTGAATCTGTGAATATACATGACGTAAATTTATTGCTACAATCCAAACTTGAATAACTTAGGTTGTGTTTGACTCTGTGATACAAAAGTCCTAACTCACAAGCTATGACAACGCTAGGTTCAGATTTCTTAGAGTTCACAAAGTATTTGGAAACTTTCATGGTTTGACTACTTGCTTTCCCCTTTAACTGATGTCCTTTGTATTGAGCGTGTTGCTTGAGATCAAACTGTCCACCATGAGAAACGCTGAATTCACTCCTGCACAACGTGCAAAAAGCATATTTATCAGAAGTTAAACCATGCCTAACCCCCGCGAAAGTGTCTTCCCATTTCTTTAAGTACACTTGACTGTACTGCTGTTGCTTGCCGCGTTTCTTCTTCGCTGGTGAACTCATTACAATTGCTGAACAAAAGTAAATTAAGAAAACTAGACATTCCACTGTATGGATTCACGAAATTATCACTGCAACGAAGTTTATTAATTCTGTAGTTGTACACATCAGAATCAGAGATAAGTATATCGACAACATTATCGATTATGCGATCGAGTGATCGTCAGAAGTACCAATTTAAACGTAGACCAGCCTAAAATTTATATCTGAACGGTAATAATAACAAATATAGCCAAATTACTGTGAATTTTTGTTATATGTATATTAAGGGGAAGAATTGTGTTGGGTTCTGCGATAGTTTAGCACCAAATATTAAAGTAACGGAAGAAAGTGCTGTACGGGGAAATAAAAAACGTAAGGCGAAATTAACAGTAAAAAAACTTAGGAATAAGGGGAAAACGTACAACCTGGTAACCCTAACCTCTACATCTGGAAACACCCAGGGTGCTTTTCAGCAAGACGGAATGCAGGATGTGGTCGCACTCTAAAATAAAAAATTCTTTCTTATGTTTCCATTCTACTTTGTCTGTTTTTGAACGCTGGATGCCACAAGCTAAAAAGTGCTTCATCTGTTTCGTACTTCTTATTAATTTTTTAGTCGTTTGATCACTAATTCCATTAATTAAATTACGCAAAAATAAAAATATGTCTTATTGCCCATATAGTGTACTAAGCATTTATTTATTTCACATATTCTTCCTTCGGCGCATTATAAATCGCTTCACGCATAATTCTAGAATTATTTTGGTTAATGTGCAATGTGATATTAGAGTACATTGTTGTAAACTAGAGTAGCTCTCTCCTGTATCAAGAAATGCCAGTGTTGCAGTTTTTCTGCTTTCTGCAGATATAGCATTTCTCAAGAGAGTATTCTATTTTGTAATATGAGAAGCCACTTTTCTGAGCAAGTACTGAATACACTCTCATCCATTCGTAAGTAATTTATGTATGAAACTTGACGTCCTCCACTTGCAGCTCTCGTAACAAATTTTGCTGAATGCGTTTATTATCTCGACGTAATAACTATGGCTTCAACCAAGTATGTTTACTGTTTTTCTTTCAAATACGCACACAGTGCAATTGTGTGTCGTAGCAACTGCAGCGCAAAATAACAAGTTGTTGTCCGCCGTCTTGAAATTTGACGAAAAATATGACGACAGTGTAAATACGCGTTTTTAGCTCCACGTCAAAGATATTTGTCAAAGAATTTTGACGAATATTTGACCACATTTCTTTCTCAAAGAAATACGATAATGTAATACCGGCCTTCGCGCAACCATCTTATAACGGTGTCAGACTACGAGTCCTACCAATCTGTGTCAGAGTCACGTCCTTTTGTTGTTTACTTATGTTTCGTGAAATACTTATATTGCTACAGCGAACTTTTTTTCTTCGGAAAGGAACAATAATCACGATGAAAATCATTGTTGTACACTTTTGGCGAGATACAGCATCTGATCAAAAGTATCCGGTCACCTAGTTATTGAATGTAAAACGGGTTGTGTTCACCGTTCGCTTCATTGTCGGCTTGAAGTCTGCTGGGGACATTTCCAGTGATGCGTCTGAATGTCTGTGGAGGAATTCCAGCCCATTATATATCACGAGCAGAAACCAGAAAAGGTAGTGATGTTTTACGCTGAAGTCTGGAGCGAAGTCGACGTTCTGACTCATGCTAGTGATGTTCCAGGTCGAAACTCTAGAGAGGCCAGTCCGTTTCAAGAATGTTATTGCCCACAAACCTTTCCTTAATAGTGGTGTTTTTTTACAGCGTGCATTGTTACGTGCATACAAACAATCATCGTCTCCGGAGTATTCCTCTGTTGTACGCAGTGAACAATGCTGTTCACGTCCTTCAGGTGGCGGTAGTACCGCGTACACAAGGTATAAAGGAGAAGTGCATTTCCGAAGCAGTGATTTGCACTCACGTGATTCAATGTGGGACGTATTACGAACGTATTCTTCAGAACGGTGCGGTGAAATTTAGCGTTAAAGGTCAACAGCAGCAGACGACCGACACGAGTGCCTTCATGTTCCTGGACTCGTGACCATATCATTTGGACCCTAGAGGACTGGAAAACCGTGGCCTGGTCAGATGAATCCCGGTTACAGTTGGTAACAGCTGACTGCAGGGTTCGAATTTGGCGCAGACCCCACGAAGCCATGCACCCAAGTTGTCAACAAGACACTGTGCAAGCTGGTGGTGGCTCGATAACAGTGTGGGCTGTGTTTACATGGGACGGACTGGGTCCTTTGGTCCAGTTGGACCGATCATTGACAGGAAATGATAAATTTCGGCTACGTGGAGACCATTTACAGCCATTCAAGGACTTCATGTTCCCAAACAGAGATGGGATTTTTATGGATGGCAGTGCAGCATGTCACTTGGCCGCAATTCATGGGACATAATCGAGAGCCCAGTTCTTTCAGTTGGTAAGAGCTGATGGTAGGTGTCGAGTGTGCCGCAAGGCCCACAAAAGCCAAGGACATCCGTTGTCAAGAAGGCACTGTGTAAGCTGGTGGTGGCTCCATATGGTGTGGGCTGTTTTGACATGAAATGGACTGGGCCCTCTGGCCCAACTAAACCAATCAATGATTTGAAATGGTTATGATAGGCTACTTGGAGACCATTTGTAGTCATTCATGGGCTTTATATTATGGATCACAGTCCGCCATGTCACTGGGCAAGAATTGTTCGCTTTTGGTTTGAAGAACGTTACGGGCAATTCGGCCGAATGGTTGGGCCACCCAGATCGCCCGACATGAACCCCACAGAAAATTTATGGGACATAATCGAGAGGTCAGTTGGTGTACAAAATTCTGCACTGGCAACACTTTCACTGTTGTGGACGGCAATAGAGGCAGCATGGCTCGATACATCTGCAGGGGCTTCCAACTACTTGTTGAGTCCATGACACGCGGGGTCTCTGCAGTACGCCGGACAAAAGGACGTCAGACACGATATGAGGAGATATACCATGACTATTGTCATGAAGGGAGTGAGACAGGGTTGCAGCCTCTCCCCGATGTTATTCAATCTGTATATTGAGCAAGCAGTAAAGGAAACAAATGAAAACTTCGGAGTAGGTATTAAAACCCATGGAGAAGAAATAAAAACATTGAGGTTCGCCGATGACATTGTAATTCTGTCAGAAACAGCAAAGGACCTGTAAGAGTAGTTGAACGGAATGGACAATGACTTCAAAGCAGGATATAAGATGAACATAAACAAAACCAAAACAAGGATAATGGAATCTAGTCGAATTAAGTCGGGTAATGCTGAGGGAATTACATTAGGATTGAGACCCTTAAAGTAGTAAAGGTGTTTTGCTATTTGGGGAGCAAAATAACTGATGATGGTCGAAGTAGAGAGGATACAAAATGTAGACTGGCAAAAGCGTTTCTGAAGAAGAGAAATTTGTTAACATCGAGTATAGATTTAAGTGTCAGGAAGTCGTTTCTGAAAGTATCTGTATGGAGTGTAGCCATGTATGGAAGTGAAACATGGACGATAAATAGTTTGGACAAGAAGAGAATAGAAGCTTTCGAAATGTGGTGCTACAGAAGAATGCTGAAGATTAGATGGGTAGATCACATAACCAATGAGGAAGTATTGAATAGGATTGGGGAGAAGAGGAGTTTGTGGCACAACTTGACAAAAAGAAGGGACCGGTTGGTAGGACATGTTCTGAGGCATCAAGGGATGACAAATTTAGCATTGGAAGGCAGCGTGAGTGTAAAAATCGTAGAGGGAGACCAAGAGATGAGTACACTAAGCAGATTCAGAAGAATGTAGGTTACAGTAGGTACTGGGAGATGAAGAAGCTTGCACAGGATAGAGTAGCATGGAGAGCTGCATCAAACCAGTCTCAGGACTAAAGACCACAACAACAACATTGTCATCTCAGTGTATATATTTTACCTTTTATATTTTATAGTGTGCCAGAAGATTGCGAAACAATCGTACAGTAATTGCTTCCATCAACGTAAAGATGTATGGCAGCTGTTTGATTTGTGTGTAATAATGTCGTCTATCAAAGTTGCATAGTAAATCTTGAAGAAGATTTTATGTTCTGTTAAAGACACCATTATTGTTCTTCCAATGTTAAAATTATTTATTAACTGCACGATGCAATATGCCTCTTTGACTCTTTTCAAATTATACTTAGCAAAAAGGGCTTTAGTGCATATAAAATTTATAACTCTCAAAAAATGTATGCATGTCACTCTAACACCGGTTGTGTGTGTAACGTCCGATATAGACGAAGTGACAATGAGAATGATATATTGTTTGATATTTTAAATTTTCACAAGTGCTAAAACACTACATTTTTCGCAGTGTTCCACTTGAAAGCAGCCAAACGGCGTTTATTCATCTTGAGTTTGAAGCTCATTCCTGTGTCCCTGTGTCCTTACAAATTTGATTTGTTTTTGGGTAGGTTCCACCATCATTTCTTCTTTGTACTCACACATGTGACGCTGAAGTTACAGTATCACATTCAGTCGTTCGCCGTCTTGTTTTCGTAGCTTGTGAATAATGACACAGTACAAATTTAAAAGTGCAGTTTCACAGGGAACGTATGGGGAGACCGGAAAAGTAAGGGGAATCATATTGCACACACACACACACACAAACACACACACACACACACACACACACACACACACAATCTTTCACGCATTGTTAAATAATCTTAACCACAACAGTCTGACATTCCCAGGCGTAATTTTTCGATATAAACAAAATTTACATTAAGTTGTCTATGGCTGCAGATGACAAACTGTGAAACAATTACGTAAAATAACAGCATGTTTTTAAAACGTAAAACCACAGCATGTATTTATAACGTTTCTAGAAAAAATGTTTTTTTTTCCTAAGTCTTCTGTATGTATAAAAAGCAAAGAGCAGCTTCCCTGTTACGTATTAGAATGAAAATTTAAAAAAAAATAGGTTGGTCAAGTGCGAATCGGATTCCTTACAAATTGATTATCCGTCCTAGGAATCAAGAATCTCAACAATATTTGCCTGTTATCGATATAGATAGTGTGAAGATATCGGTCCCGGGAATTTTGAAGACTGTATCAAAATCTCCAAGTAATTCCTAAGAGTAGCCCGGACGTACAAAAAGAAGCGAGCAGGGGATTTCAGTTTATGTACATAGTCAGAGAAGATTTAATAAAATATTTATCTACTTATTAAAACATGTAAATGTAAACGCCGTGTGGCTAGGGCCTCCCGTCGGGTAGACCGGTCACCTGGTGCAAGTCTTTCAGATGGTTCAAATGGCTCTGAGCGCTATGGGACTCAACATCTTAGGTCATAAGTCCCCTAGAACTTAGAACTACTTAAACCTAACTAACCTAAGGACATCTCACACATCCATGCCCGGGGCAGGATTCGAACCTGCGACAGTTGCAGCAGCGAGTATCCGGACTGAAACGCTTAGAACCGCTCGGCCACACAGGCCGGAAAATGCAATCATTTACTTCATAAATATATCATTTTAACAAACGAAGGCGACAAAGCCGTCCTTGGAAAAGATTTATACGACTGTGAATTCCACTCAAGAGTTAAAATGCTCTCTCTATTTTACTTCAGGGATAACGTTCGTAACAAAAAGGAAAATACATCGCTATGTAGAAGTGAGATGCAAATGATTATTGGAGAAAATCGAGAACAGAGACCTGTAAAGACAGCAGCTATGCCAGAGCGCAAGGGCACAGGGACTCTGGAGAGAAATGTACAAGACAGCGTGCTGTGAATGATTCATCCGACTGACACAACTACTTAGCAGGTGAAAATTACATATGCAAACTGTCGTGTCTTGAAGACGTGCGGCTTAGCGAAAGTTGTCAGCAGAATGTGAATGACACAGATCAACACTCCATTTTCTTCCATCGTTAGTGCCAACATTTTGTGCGCGTCCTGGTAGAGAGCAGTTATATGAACGAAGTTTTGTTTTTACAGAGTTGGCACATCCACAGAACGTCACACATACGGCGACCTCTAAATGAAATGGATATCGAATTGCCGGTGTCGGGACCTGCCGGCTGAATTCTCCGTTTGTGTTTCTTTCGTACATACAACATGGCGGCCATGGAGTATTACTAGCTCGCAAAATAACAACAACAACAAAACTTAAAATAATAATAGGGCAAGATCGAGTAAGACTACGCATCTGTTAAGAGTTCGCAGTTGCATTTTCACTACTTTGGCAACACTATCGACAACGAAAAATTACCTAAAGTTATTGCTTCTATAGCGACACCGTCACATGTAATCTTGAAGAACTCCACCTGATTTATAGATTGTAAGAGGTAAATATAGGTTTTTGTTTCAAAGTACGTAAACTTTGTATAACGTACGCAGTCACTATATAGGTATGCACTAGAAAATAAAATTATTTGCCAAAAGAATCGCCGTTCTCTGAGGAAATAACACGGCACGACAAACAGCGTAACCAAGCAGTGACTGCCATTTGTGGTATTTTCTTTGAATTTGGTGGCACATTGGTTAAGAGTAAGACAGAGGGGAAGACTAGGCGCATACTCTTAACCTTGCCCCCCGGCGCCCCCTCCCCCCCTCTCCCACTCCGCCTTTGTTTCTAACGCTTCTAATCCAGGAAGATCTGTTAGGCAGACGGATGTGAGCGCCTTGTCTCGAGCTGAATATTCGGAAGTAGCCGCAATCCAAACAGCTGAGAAATCCTTCGAGTCAACAGGAATATTCCTGTTCACTCCGGATGTCTTCACTGCAGCAGACTTTGGTCCATCAGAAATCACTGAGTTCAACAGGAGCCCACGGACAATTGCCGCTCCTCAGTGACAGGTGATTTATCTGTGCAGTCACTAGGGAAAACCCAAGAACGTGACACAAATGAAGCTCAGAGTCCAGATATACGAACAGATGTAGGCCCATCCAGTGTTTATTGGCTGCCAAAATATGATCGACCCACAACAAAGAAGAAAATGGCAAAAAAATCCACGAGTTTACCTGGATCTCCGTAAAAAATGGATTGCTCGAAAAAGAAGCTAAACGAGACAAAACCAAGAAGAGACAAAATACAGTAACGAACAACGCAGAATATCTAGGGCTAATCTAGACTTAAATGCGCCATCTTCTTCAGGAACAACCAGATCCAAATCCAAGGAGGAATTTTATGTTTTGATTTGCCCAGGGTGCGGTGAAGTGTACAAGGATCCTATGAAGGAAGACTGGATTAAGTATATATAATTGCTCCGAATGGTGGCATGAAGAATGCAAATTTTATGAAGCTCATGATGAATTCTCTTGTGATTAATGTTTGACTTCATGTCGCGTCCTCTTACCAGCCGAACATCAACTTGTTACGTAGGATGTTTCACATTTCTGGAGAAGAACAAAATAAATTGTTTCCAAACTAGTGCATAAAGGTGATAGTTCTGCTACAATTTCAAAACTCTCGTGTGATGCGGGCATTGGCAGGATGACCAGAAAGCTGTTTCTGTTTCAGTTCTCAAATCCTTTGCGCTTACGGTCTGTCGTGCAAAATACCGCAGTAGGATGCAGTACAAATAGATAAATTACTTATTATAATATCTAAATTTTAGAAAAAAAGAAAAAGCTGTTGACATTGTTTATTCAGACTGCTAATGGTAACAAAAGCGAAATATATTTTTACGTTATGGTATCTGAAGTGATGGACTGCCTGCCGGCATTCACGTTGAAATTCCGTATCGTAAGCTACATACTGCAATTATGACAGTGTACTTTATGTCAATCAATAGAACGTTAAATGTCATTTTTCAGGAATATTATCTGCTTCTGGGTTTTAATAATAGGCCTAGCGGTTCTAGGCGCTACAGTCTGTAACTGTGCGACCGCTACGTTCGCAGGTTCGAATCCTGCCTCGA
The DNA here is from genome assembly GCF_023897955.1 of Schistocerca gregaria. Lineage (NCBI taxonomy): Eukaryota > Metazoa > Arthropoda > Insecta > Orthoptera > Acrididae > Schistocerca > Schistocerca gregaria. The sequence continues at coordinate 87,293,168 of NC_064924.1, read as the reverse complement.
GCATGGATGTGTGACGTCCTTAGGCTAGTTAGGTTTAAGTAGTTTTAAATTATAGGGGACTGATGACCTCAGAAGTTAAGTTCCATAGCGCTCAGAGCCATTTGAACCATTTTAATAATAGCATATTTTAACTACTCATATATGAAGGACTTATTTCAATAGTGGTAAAAGTCCATTTTTGTTCATTTTTAGATACAGCGACCTAAAGTTAAATGAGTGCTGAAAAATCTGCAGTTGAGATACCAGAAATATTTAAGCAAATGGCTTCTTGCTAGAGATGAACCATTCTTTCTGTTTGTTTGGATCATTAATTACAGAAGCAGACAAGTGGAGGTAATGGACTTGTACCACTATTGAAATAAGTCCTTCATATGTGTGCAAAGCGACATAAAATCGATTTCAGGATTAGTATTGCAAACTTTTATCAGTTCCCGGCAGGATATACAGAATAAATGCAACTTCACACCATTAATGCAATACGCTATTCATGAAGTTTTGTTAGAGTTTCAGCGACAAAGACACAGTAGAGATTGTAAACATCGTAGCTTGAGGGAAGGAAGATGTTTGATTGTGTGTGTGTCTGCGGGGGGGGGGGGGGGGGGGGGGCAGAGGAGGGAGATTTCTAATTGCAGCATTGTGCTGATTTATTAATTACCTGCTTGAGATAGTGTTACGGTATATTACACCGGGTTCATTAATCAGAAATAAGCAAGTAATATTTAATCATGTACAGATCTATGGAGCCTGTTTTCCCGAGTACAGTATGGCGGAAGATGCGGGCCACAGGATTGTGGATGCACACTAAGTTCAGTGCTCACAAACCAGCGTTCTCCATCCAGGTGGTATAAGATCACTCAAGTCGAGTGTGAGTATTAACTGAGCAGTAATCCTCATACAGTATCTGCAAAGAAAATTCTAAAGAAAAAGCGACTACTGGATTACAGTTGTAAAGCAAATCACTGGGCTGTACAGTATGCATAGAGATGCTGTATGAAACACTTTTTGCTGTCTGAAGAGAAATACGTGAAGCCTTCATAGACTATCGTAGCAGAATCTATAATCGAATCTCTTACAAAACTAAAAGACGTTCTGGCTTTCTGTAAAGCTTCTCAGTAGTACCAAATTTATGTACAGACACTCGTGGGTGACACAGGAACTGACATTTAATACTGGGTCTTGAAACTCTGTAAGCAGGTATTCCCGGAACAATTGCCGTTTATTTCGAAACGTTTGTTATGACACTCTCCCGTGGGTCAAGGAACCTATAACTGAATGTGATGCTGTCCATGGTAAATGTTCAACATGCATTATTATTTATATTTGGTATGAGTTCCACACACATCCAACATACTAATTAACTGAAATCTCGTACTCGTTTACCCACCACTGATCCTAGCTGATCACTGAGTTTTGTATCCCACACTCAGGTATTTGTATTTGAAGACTCAGATTGTGACTCATTGCTGTTGTATTAATAGAATACTGAGGTTTAGTTTCTTGGAGGGTACAATTTTAAATTTGTGAACATTTAAAGCAACTTGCTAATTTATATACCATTTTGAAACATTATCAAGATCTAACTGAATAAGAGGTATCAAAGCAAAAGCAGAAACACTGAACTCGCAACTGCAAAGACGAGTTATGGAGCTATTATAGTAAGCGATGTTGAGAAACAGCTAAAATTGCTGAAACTGAATAAAGCTCCAACACGCGATGCAATCCCTGTCAGATGCTATACAGAATTTCCGACGGATTTAGCACTTGTTTTAATAACGACAGACTGTAGATTCCTCTGACAAAAACCCACTAATTGGAAGAAAATGGAGCTCACATCCGTCTACAGTAAGGGTGGTAGAAGTGACACACAAAACTACCGTCCAGTATCATTGACATCCATTTGTTGTAGAATATAGACAGAAATAATATAATGAGCAACCTTAGATAATGGAGTTGGCTATGCTGAAGTACTATCTGAAAAAAGTCATATCTTGATAATGTTTCAGAATGGTATACAAAATAGAAAGTTTCTTTAATTGTTCAAAAATTTAAAACGATTCTTTCATAAGTCGTTATGCTCATCGCTGAGCGTCGTGACCCCATGAACCAAGCGTCTCCATCCCGGACGGTTGCCAGCTTCTCTTGCTGCCTGCTGAAGAGGTAGACCAGAGATCTTCTTGATTTGATCCATCCGTCTGCTCGCTGCTCTTCCTCTTGCTCTAGTGCCTTCGATCTTTCCTTGCAAGATTATTTCCTCTAGATTTTCTCCATCTCTTCTCACTATGGCCGAAGAAAAGAAAGACGTCTCGGGATATCGAGTTGTTCAATAACGGACACATTTGTTCCTCTTTCGTTCCATTTTATGCGTAGCTTCCTACCCCAGCACCAAAGCTCAAACGCATTAATGCGCTGTTTGTCCATGTTTCGCAACCATAAAACAAGACAGAAAACACGAGTGTTTCAACAAGCCTGATCTTTGTGCTATTTGTTACTGCTCTGCTCTGCCAGATCTTGGTGAGCTTCATCATAGCCACTCGCCCTAGCGTGATCCGTCTTCTTATCTCATCTTCACAACTTCCCATGCTGCAGATTCTTGACCCAAGATAAATGAAGGAAAGCGCAACCTCCAGTTCCTTTAGTCGACCTGTGAGCAGGATCTGTTCTTCTCGATCAGTTATCTACATCTACATCTACATCCATACTCCGCAAGCCACCTGACGGTGTGTGGCGGAGGGTACCCTGAGCACCTCTATCGGTTGTCCCTTGTATTCCAGTCTCGTATTGTTCGTGGAAAGAAGGATTGTCGGTATGCTTCTGTATGGGCTCTAATCTCTCTGATTTTATCCTCATGGTCTCTTCGCGAGATATACGTAGGAGGGAGCAATATACTGCTTGACTCCTCGGTGAAGATATGTTCTCGAAACTTCAACAAAAGCCCGTACCGAGCTACTGAGCGACTCTCGTGCAGAGTCTTCCACTGGAGTTTATCTATCATCTCCGTAACGGTTTCGCGATTACTAAATCATCCTATAACGAAGCGCGCTGCTCTCCGTTGGATCTTCTCTATCCCTTCTATCAACCCTATCTGGTACGGATCCCACACTGATGAGCAGTATTCAAGCAGTGGGCGAACAAGCGTACTGTAACCTACTTCCTTTGTCTTCGGATTGCATTTCCTTAGGATTCTTCCAATGAATCTCAGTCTGGCATCTGATTTACCGACGATCAACTTTATATGATCATTCCATTTTAAATCACTCCTAATGCGTACTTCCAGATAATTTATGGAATTAACTGCTTCCAGTTGCTGACCTGCTATTTTGTAGCTAAATGATAAGGGATCTATCTTTCTATATATTCGCAGCATATTACCCTTGTCTACATTGAGATTCAATTACCATTCCCTGCACCATGCGTCTATTCCCTGCAGATCCTCCTGCATTTCAGTACAATTTTCCATTGTTACAACCTCTCGATACACCCCAGAATCATCTGTAAGAAGCCTCAGTGAACTTCCCATGCCATCCACCAGGTCATTTATGTATATTATGAATAGAAACGGTCCTATGACACTCCCCTGCGGCACACCGGAAATCACTCTTACTTCGGAAGACTTCTCTCCATTGAGAATGACATGCTGCGTTCCATCACGAGTTTGGAGTTGCTGAGGTTGATGTCTAATCCATATGTTAGACTAATGACCTTTATTCTTTTTAGTAGCTCAGCAAGTTCATCTTCGCTGTTGGCTAAAAGCACAGTGTCATCAGCAAAACGGAGGTTGTTGGTAGTTCTCCCACCAATTGAGACATGTTCTGCATAGATGTTGTACAGTTGTGGGGATGTGACACAACCCTCTCTCACACCTTTTGATACTCTGAAGGAATCACACGTGCCAGCACTTGTCTTTACAATTGCAAAGTGATTATTGTATAAACCTTTTGATCAATGCTATCAAGTGGGGTGGGACACCGCACACACCTGCCACAACTTTTCCCAGACAACACAGTCAAAGGCTTTCCTGTAGTCAAGGAAGCAGATGAAAACAGGACCACAGAACTCCACACAACTAAGCCATAGTACTTTATGACTGAAATAATAATGAGTCACAGTTGGAGTCTTCAAACATAAATACCTAACTGAATGATCAGGTAGGCTAAGTGGTGGGAAAAACATAAATAATAGTGCATGTTGAACATTTACAAAGGACGGCATCACAGTTGGTTATAGGTTCTTTGATCCATGGGAAAGTGTCATGGAAACGTTGAATGTACTGAAATGAGAAACGTTTGAAAATGGACGGCAACTATTTCAGGAATGCTGCTTAGAGAGTTTCAAGATCCAGTATTGAATTACCTACTAACGCACTACAGTCTCTTACGTACCACTTGCGTAGGCGCCCTTAAGACAAGCTTAGCCTACAGAGTGGACAGATGCATTCGGACAGTGATTCTTCCTACGCTCCACACGTAAATGGAAGACAAAGAAAATTTAATACTTAGTACAATAAGCAGTACACTCTACCATGAGCTTCACTCTGATTTGTAGACTATAAACGTAGATAAAGAGTAGTATTACTTTTTGTGGCTTTTTAAATTATCTGAAAATCATGTTTTCCCTAAAACCTGACGAATTGCCAAACCATGCTGTAACAAAAATTTTATTGCCATTGGAAGCTGATCCAAAGTTAGCTCCTCAATAATGCTCGTGTTTTGTTTGGTCGGCAGAAGACAGTTTTTATTCGGTGCCTTTTGAGGACACTACACGATGTACACTGAGGTTACAAAAGCCATGGGATACCTCCCAGCCGGCCGTGGTGACCGAGCGGTTCTAGGCGCTTCAGACTGGAACCGCGCAGCCGCTACGGTCGCAGGTTCGAATCCTGCCTCGGACATGGATGTGTGTGATGTCCTTAGGTTAGTTTGGTTTAAGTTGTTCTAAGTTCCAGGGGACGGATGACCTCAGCAGTTAAGTCCCATAGTGCTCAGAGCCATTTTTTTTATACCTCCCAAAATTCGTGTCGGACATTATTTTGCCCGGCGTAGGGCAGAGACCTGACGTAGCATGGACTCAAAATGTCGTTGGGAGTTCCCTGCAAAAACATTGAGCCATGCTGCCTCTACAAGCCGTCCATAATTTCAAACTTTTTGCCAGGATGTTCTGCACGAAGTGATCTCTCGATGTCCCATATATGTTCGGTGGGATTCGTGTCGGGCGATGTTGGTGGCCAAACCATTTGTTCGAACTGCCCAGAATGTTCTTCAAACCAGTCGCGAATAATTGTGGTGCAGTGACATGGCATCGTTGTTTGGGAACATTAATTCCATGGTTGACTGAAAATGGTCTCCATGTAGCCGAGCATAACCATTTTCATTCCGTGTAAACACAGTCCTTCCTCAGCTTGCAGCGTGCCTTGTTGAGAATTTCGGTCCATGGCTTCGTGGGGTCTCTGCCTCACTCGAACCCTACAATCAGCTCTTACCGACTGAAATCAGAACTCACTTCAGCAGACCATGATTTGCCAGTCGTCTGGGGTCCAATTGATGTGGTCACGAGCTCAGGACAGTCGCTGCAGGTGATTAAGCTCAGCTGAGGTACTCGCGTCGGTCGTCTGCTGCCATAGCACATTAACGTCAAATTTCGCTCATTGTCCTAACGGATGCAGTCATCGTGCGTCCCACATTGATTTCTACGTTTATTTCACACAGTTGTGCTTGTCTGTTAGCACTGATAACGCAAACGCTGCTGTTCTCGGTCGTTAAGTGAAGACCGTCATCTACTCGGTCGTTACGCGAAGGCTGTCGGCTACTGCGTTGTCTGCGGTGTGATGTATTTACACTGTGGATCTCGGACTACTGAATTCCCTAACGATTTCTCAAATGGCATACTTCTAGCTCCAACTATCACTCCGATTTCGAAGTCTGTTAATTCCCATCGTGCGGCCATGATCAGGTCGGGAACCTTTTCAAATCAGTATTCTGAGTACAAATGACAGCTCCGCCAACACACTGCTGTTTTATACGTTCTACATGCGATACTGCCGTCGTCTGCATACGCGCATGTCGCTATCCCATGACAATGTGTAGAGCAGTGATGGACAAGAAGTCGGGACGTGTGTATGTTGCTCGCGTGCTATAGCTTTCCCGCCTAGCTTCACACTTCTCCACAGCCACGACACACTGTCTGGGCGTGAGGATGAGAAGAGCTCAAGAATGACAAAGTGTCGCATTTAGGTGGCCGGCGGCAAAGCAGTCGCACTGCATACGACTTGATTTCATATTTTAAATTTGTCAACAACGTAGACATCTCAACTAAAGATTGGAATACCCTAGAGTTTACTACAATGACTTCCTACAGTACTTCCATTGAAGTTTGCACAATACCTTTTTAACAAAATAAATATAATTCCATCTGAAAACAAGAACTCTAAAGTGTAATCTTGAAAACAAAAGCATTGAAAGTCTTTATCTCGTGGCAATGATTATCCGTCTTTGGTAGTGAGTATGTCCTCCCAGACAACGGATCAGTCCTCTACTCTGCCAGGCATACTCTGGATGGGACTATCAAGTTTATCTTGGGGTGTGGGGTCTCACTGCTCAATGACAACTTGAGTGAGGTCCTGAAGACTGTCAGGTGGATTCAGGCGCTGTGCGGTGGCCCCTTGCATGCTCAGCTACATTCATGTCTGGGGACTGTGCTGGCCAATGCACTCGGTTGATGTTGCATGATACCGAGACATTGCCAGAGTACTGTGCGGCATTGCATTGTCGTCGACTAGGATGAGGTTGTCACCGCCTTCACGTCCTTAGGGCCATACAAACCGTGTGTAGGACCTCTTGGAGGTATCGGTGGCCAATCAAATTTCCGTAGATGGGAAGTAGAGGAGTCCGCCATTCAGTCAGTATCGTCTTCCAGAACATTACACTTCCACCCGTAAACGGATGGATTTCTTGAACGTAACGGCGTTCCTGGTGTCGTCTAGTGCTTCTCCAAACCATAATACACCTAGTGTCTGGTCGCAAACCAATCCTGGTCTTCTCAGAAAACATGACATTACTCCATTCTACAATGATCCAATGTTGATCTGCAAGAGTCCAGGTCCTTCGAATGCGTCGGTTCCGGTGCTTCAGTGCAAAACTTTTCATTGGTCTTCTGGAGTGAAGACCACACTGATTAAATCTTCTACACACTGTTTGGTCTGAGATACGAATCTCAGTTTCCCGGGGGAAGTCATTTCCAATATTTGTGGCACTTGATATTGGGCGCCTGCTTGCCTACAATTGGACGAAAAGATCCTGCAATGGTGTAGTCATCCGAGGACGACCTCTGCGAGGTCCATTGTTGATATTTCCCATCTCTCTGGTCTTTCTGCATACCTTACACACACCACTTTGAGTGACCTGTCGGCAACATCGTGCTGTGTATGACCTGCTGAAAGTAAAGCAACATCCTGAGTCTGTCAAAGTGTTGTATGCCTCTACGTGCATGTTACTGCAGTGCCGAACACAAACTAATGAGACTGTTGTCGATACTGGACTGCTCGCGGTGTGCCGCTGCGGCAGCGGTATGTTACATGGCTGGGAAACGGCCACAAATCATGCCAGTAGTAAACACCATTCCGTATGTGGTCTCTAAATGGATAATGCATGAAGTGCATTGGTCAATGAGACCTCTGCTATCGTAGACTACATTTTACGCTAGTATTCCAAACTTTTGTTGAGTGGTATAGACCGCAAAGAAAATAAATTTTCAGTACACTTTAATTATTTTTGGCGCACTGAAGGCATAAAATAATTTTTATCTGGTACCAGCCGTCGGCATGTGGACAGACGCAAATAGTTTCACGGTTTTTGGCACTCAGGTTGCCATGTGATCATAACGTACTTACTATCATAATCGAAATAAGCCTTTCATACACATATGTTGAATAACATATTTAATCACGTTTGTAACCACATTATGTGCTACTTTTCCTGAGGAGAGCAGTGTAGACCTCCTGGACAGTTTTAACATAATCAGTTTCATCTTGGCATGCAAAGGGGCCTTTTCAATCGAGACAGCAAACGCTCTCAAAAACAACCCGAAGACAGGTGTAAGATCGCCAGTGTCATCAACACGTTAACAAAACTGTTCTTGTAATTCTCTCAAAGTCACAATGGATTCGTAAAAAGTCGCATTTTCTTTGACGCTGGTGAACCTAAGAAAACGGATGGTTTTTTTACAGGTGTAAGATCGGCAGTGTCCTCAAGATTAGATTAGATTATATTAGTTTTCGTTCCATAGATCCGTGTTGAGGAGATCATTGTGGATGTGGAACATGTCATCTTTTTTTATTATTTATTTTTTATTTTTTTAAGGTGAAATAACAATACTAATAGTATAAATATATACAACACATCATTTGTTTTTTTTTAAAAAATTCGTCAGTGGAGTAGAAGGAGTTGGCTACTAGTAAGTCTTTCAGGCTCCTTTTAAACTGATCTCTATTTGTAACTAAATTTTTTATGTTTGCTGGCAAATTATTGAAGATGAGTGTTCCTGAGTAGTGGACCCCTTTTTGAACTAAAGTAAGTGCTTTTAAGTCCTTGTGCAGATCATTTTTGTTCCTGGTATTGTATGTATGATCTGAGCTGTTTGTTGGAAAAAGAGATATATTATTTAGGACAAATTTCATTAAGGAGTAAATACACTGAGAGGCAGTAGTTAGTATACCCAGTTCTTTGAAGAGGTTTCTACAAGACGTCCGTGAGTTTACTCCACAAATAATACGTATTATACGCTTTTGGACTCTGAAAACTGTTGTTTGACTTGAAGAGTTACCCCAAAATATTATACCATATGACATTATGGAAATGAAAGTAGGCAAAGTATGCAAGCTTTTTCATTTTTATGTCGCCTATGTCTGCTAACACTCGAATTGCAAATACAGATTTGTTAAGGCGTTTCTGCAGTTCTGTGGTGTGCTCCTCCCAACTGAATTTATTATCAAGTTGTAATTCCAGGAATTTAAGACGTCAACCTCTTCTATCTGCTCTTCTTCGTACTTTATGCATATGCTGGGTGGAATGCTCTTATAGGTTCTGAATTGCATATAGTGAGTCTTTTCGAAGTTTAATGTCAGTGAGTTGGCTTTAAACCATTTATTAATATCCATGAAAATATCATTAGCTGATCTTTCTAGAACTACACTCGACATAATATTTATTGCAATACTTGTGTCATCTGCAAACAAAACGAACTCTGCTTCTGGCAGTGTAACTGATGAGAGATCATTAATGTACACAAGAAAAAGCAATGGCCCTAAGATGGATCCTTGTAGGTCATCGCATGGTATGACTTGAACCATTTTGCAGCACTGCCTGTGACACCATAGAATTCTAATTTATTTAAAAGGATGTTGTGGTTTACACAATCGAATACCTTTGACAAATCACAGAAAATACCTGATGCTTGTAACTTGTTATTTAATGAATTAATTACATTTTCACTGTAAGTGTAAATAGCCTTTTCGATATCAGAACCCTTCAGAAATCCAAACTGTGTTCTTGGTAATATGTTATTTGTGGTCAGATGGTTGAGAAGCTGCCTGTAGATTACTTTTTCTAAATTGTTTGAGAATGCTGGCAAAAGTGAAATCGGTCTGTAGTTTGATGGCATCTCTTTATCCCCTTTCTTGAATACAGGCTTAACATCTGCAAATTTCAGCCAGTCAGGAAATGTCCCAGTTACAATTGACTGGTTACACAAGAACATCCCTTAATTAACTTTGTTCATATTTCATCGTAACCACTGGAATGCTTTGTTTTTAAAGATTTTATTATGGAAATTATTTCTTTTGGTGATGTGAGTGACATATTCATATTCCTAAAGCTATATGTAAAGGCTAGTTTCAGATATTCAAGGGCATTATTTGCTGATCCTGACAATCCCATTCTATCAGTAATGGATATAAAGTACTTGTTAAATAGATTTGCCACACTATGCCCATCGGTTACTAATGTGTCATCTACCCTTAGTGCTATTTGCTCCTGTTCCTTTCTGGTTCTACCAGTCTCCTCTTTCACTATATCCCATATTGTTTTTATTTTTGTTCCCTGACATTGCTATCTTCTTCTCGTAGTGTATTTGTTTAGATGCCTGAATTACTTTTTTTAATATTTTACAGTATTCCTTGTATTTAGCTAAATTATCAGTATTGGAGCTATTCTTGGTCGACAAATACATTTTCCTTTTTGTCTTACAGGAAATCTTTATTCCTTGTGTGATCCATGGTTTTATTGTAGACTTCTGTTTAATTTGAGTAACTTTTAGAGGAAAACAGTTTTCAAACATGGTACTGACATTGTTCATGAATTTGTTATATTTTTCATTCATGTCATGAGTACTATAAACATCTTTACAGTTCATATCTTTGAGCATTTTTCTAAAACACTCAATTTTTGGTTGATTGATTACTCTCCTGTACTCAGATTGATAATCTCCTTAGAATTTACATCTAAAACAAGGAGCTGCATGTCATGATCTGATAGTCCATTTATTACAGGTTTTATGATATGATTTTGTCCCTTTGATTTGTCTATAAAAATGTTATCAATGGCTGTCCTTGACGATTTAGTGGTCCTAGTTGGAAAGTTTACAGCGTGAGTTAGATTGAAAGGCAACATTACTAACTACAGTAAATGTTTACTGGAAGATTGAATTAGAAAATCTGTATTAAAGTCACCAGCAATCAAAATTTCTTTGTTTCTTACTGTTAAATAAGCCAAAAGAGCTTCTAGATGATTTATGAATAGATTATAATTTCCTGCAGGTGCTCGGTAAATCATTACTATTATATAGGATCTGTTATGGAACTCTACTTCTGTTGCACATGCTTCTAGATGCTGCTCTAAACAGAATTTATTAATGTCAATGTTCTTGAATTTATGGCAGTTTTTAATAAATGTGGCAACTCCCCCTCCCTCCATATCTACTCTGCAGAAGTAGGAAGCTAGCTTAAATCCTGAAACGTCTAACATATCTATACCAGTGGTCACTTGATGTTCAGAGAGGCAGATTATGTCAATTTCGTTAGATGAATTCATTTCATTGATACAAATGGGTAGTTCATCAACTTTATTTCTGAGTCCCGGAATGTTCTGGTGTAATAAAGATAACTGATACTGCATACTAATGCGATTATAACTGCTTTGGTGAAGATGAACTGGCAATTTCTGATTACTTTCTGTTAAACATTGTTTAAATGGAGGCTGTATGCTAAAATCTGACTTCTGTTCATCTATTTTCTCAAACTGAGTCTGTCTGCCAATCTCTCTTAAAACTCGTTTTCTATCCCCCTTCCCTATCCTAAAAAAGGCATCCCTCTGACACCTGTGACCACTGGTATTTTACCACTTGTGACAGCGTCCCCCCTTAAGTTTTTTGCAATCAAGCCAGACAGTTTTCCCTTCCCTTTCCTATTGAGGTGAAGGCCATGCCTAGTGTAGCTCCTCCTATCAATAGCATACACAGGAATCAAACCAATATGGGACCCTATATCCGTCCTAAGCAGCCACTCCAACTCCAAGTTCACCCTCCCTACAGAAGAGTTCAAATGAGCCCGATCATGGCGTCTCAACACAGACACAAATCCTACACTCGTATGCTTCGTTGCTGATGCTATCTTCACCAGGTCACTCTCTATGGAATATTCAGAGTCTCTGTCAATGCTGTTTCCCGGACCACCCACTATAACCACGGCATCCTCCTTCGTGAAATCCTTGCATAGAGAACCTATATTCTCTGTTACCTGACCCAGATCTGCACTAGGCTTGAAAAAGTTTGTGACCTGGTACTCTGGACCTAGATTTTCCTGCAGGAGTTGGCCAACACCTCTACCATGGGAACTACCTAACAACAGAACTTTCTTTCTCTTTGCAAATTTCCCTACCTTTTTCAAGTCCTTGAAAGCTTGTTGTGCCCTTTCTACAGCTTCAGCTACATGAGGCTCATCCGATTCTGACTGAGGCAACAGGTCAAATCTATTTTCAAGATTTATCACAAAGCTGTCTGATGCTCTCCTTTGCCTGTTCCCCCTATTACCTGTTGCCACTTCCCACCTCTGTTCACCCTTCTCCCTCTTTAACCTGTCTAGATCCTCCCTTGCCTTGTGTAGGTCAGCTTGAAGAGCTGCAATTTTCCCTTCCTGTTCCAGTATTTTCCTATCTATACTGCAGATCCTACAATACCACTGGTGAGCCTCATTTATGTGCCCATTTCCCACGCCACTACATTCGCCCCAATGAAAGAAACTACAACACCCATCACACCATAGCCCATAACTAACGATCCTACGGTATGTCACACACTCATGGCAAAAACAGAAATCGTATAATCTGATTTAAGTACTGGCTAATACGTAAACAAAGGACCCTAGAGACTATTCAGGCAGATATAAATAAGTTGAAAGCGTAATGAATAAAAAACACTGGTGATTACATATAAGTTTAAGTCACTGTTTACTTACGATACGCGCGCGTAAAATTAAGGCTAAAGTTTGTGCTATAGGCGCGAGAAAGAAAATCAACTTCTTACGCCGTTTAATCTTATTTAACACTTCCACTAATGTAACAACACTTATGATATATTTATACCAACTGGTAACGTTTACCTATATGTTTAATTCACTGCTTACTTACGATTCGCGCACGTGAAATTAGGCCTAGGATTCGTGCTACAGGCGCGAGAAGAAAAATACGCTTCTTACACCGTTTAATCTTATTTTATACTTCACTAACACTTCCACTAATTCAACAACACTTATATTATATTTATAACACCTGTAGACGTTTAAAAATAGCTTAATAACAACGCTTTTTATAATTATTTAGTGCAGCAAATACTCGACGAGTCCGCGTCGGCGCAGTGTTGCCAACCTCAGCCTCCAAAATCGTTAACGAAACTGTTCTTGTAATTCTCTCAAAGTCGCAATGGATTCGTAAAAAGTCGCAATTTCTTTGACGCTGGTGAACCTAAGAAAACGGATGTTTTCTTTTGTCAGCGTTCGTCCCTTCCGTTACGCGTTTTTTTATATGCATCCCTATTAAAGCGGAAGCAAGCTGTTTATCACTTTGCAGTGTCTTACTATGGGCGGTGTGCAGTCAAATCCACTTAAATGCTATGTCTGGCCGAGCGGTTATAGGCGCTTCAGTCTGGAACCTCGCTACCGTTACGGTGCCAGGTTCGAATCCTGCCTCGGGCATGGATGGGTGTGATGTCCTTAGGCTAGTTAGGTTTAAGTAGTTCTAAGTTATAGGGGACTGATGACCTCAGATGTTAAGTCCTATAGTGCTCAGAGTCATTTGAGCCATTTGCTATGTCTGCAATCCATTCGGGATGTTCCAAATATCGTTCCTGCTCCCATTTTCCCCTTATAAATTCAATAGCATTGGATTTTAAATTGAAAATCGTTTCAGGCACGCCCATTGGGTTAACCAACGACGCACTTTGTTGTATTATACGAAGTCTCCATACTATTTGTACAATTCCACCGAAAACTGTTGCAAATCGCAGCGTAATAATGCCTACGACTTCAGAAAATTTATTATTCGTACCAACAATATCATCAAGTGTTCCACGCCTGCAAATTTAACGCAAAGTGCTTCTTGTTGTATGGAACATAAAGCCCGTCTGGTCATTGCTGTAATTTTTTTCTATTTCACCGTCAACCAAATTTTGTAAAATCTTTCTGCATGGTGTTGTTATGTTATTACATGTCACCTTTACAATACCTATCGGTTTGCGACAGTATATCGCATAATAGATATTGAGAATTCTTATCCTTCAATTCTGTCATTCCCATTCATTTTAAAGGCTTGTAATGGTAGATCGATCGACTGCTTCTTTACGTACAAACAGCCACTGGACCTGTGAACTTCTCTTATAGCACAAACGATGACGCCACGATTCTGCCGCACAGAGAAAAGACGTGCCGACCGAAAAATGACACACCGCAGTGCTAAATAAAATCTCGCGCTGTACTGAGTACTTCGTACAGTGGTCGGAAAGTAGCCAGACTAGGGAATTATTAACGCACGCACAGGCTGCCGTTAGTACAACAACACCAGCGGCTGCATTTGAAGTGGTGCTGTGACTAAGAAGACTGGACTGCTGATGAATGGCCCCTCATTCTGTTCGACGTGGTGCCATTTTTCAACAGAACGACGCCCACGCTGATCGAACCATGACATATGCCTGTGTGAACTGTCTGTGTGATGTTGTGGTGCTCTCATGATCAGATAGATTCCCGGATCTGTACTTGTTAGAACGTGTATGGGACCAGCTTGAGCATCACTCTGTCCCAGCGCCAGTATCCAGGTTATCAAGGAACAGTAACAACAGTTGTAGGGTGGCTTGCCTCAGGGGAGGATATAAATGCTTAATAACACCCTTTCTCGACGAATCAGTGCACGCGTCCGGGCCAGAGGGGGTCAAACGTCATACTGGTAAGTGAGGTGTCACGTTCTTTGCAAATTTGACTCAGCTTTATAGTTACTGAAGTAACAGTGATGTTTCCGTTTACTTTCGTCCTCTCTTTCTGGGCACTTCAAAATATTTCCAGGCCGTGAGTGTGTAAGAGACAACGGTTTTGCTGCCGTGGCAACACTGGTTCCCGTCAGATCACCGAAGTTAAGCACTGTCGAGCTTGGCTAGCACTTGAATGGTTTACCGTCCGGGTCTGCGGAGTGCTGCTAACAAGTGGGGTGCACTGAGCCATTGTAAGGCCATTTGAGGAGCTGTTTGATTGAGGAGTGGCAGCAACAGTAATGCAAACCGAGAATAGCTGGGAAAATGGTGTTCTGACAACTCTCCATATCTGCACCCAATGATGCCTAAGTTCTGAGGATGACAAGGCGGTCGGTCAGTACTCTCGGGCCTTCACGGCCTGTATGGACGGTGTTCGTTTTTAGTATGTGTTTAATAACGCTGTTGCTGCTCACAATAGAAAGTAACCCACCCCATATTTGTGGACGTTAGGGAGTTCATTAAGACTTGACGGTGCAGATCTTTGCGGTAACAGTCAGCTCGTCAGCGCACCTAACGATGACGCGGAGTCTGGTCGCCAAAATGTTGTGCCTACTGGACACGATAAACCAGGCAGCATATCCATGCTCGGGAGTACCATTGATTTTTGTCTCATTGCCCGTAACCGCCTGATTTATCACCTAACGATTACTTTTCTTTCACTTCTAATAAACCAGCAATGCGTGGGCAACGATTTTCATGACTTTAACAAGATGTTAAACTGGTTTACCGTCTACATGTTTTGTGCACTAGCCTAGCTGTTGCTGCCATTTTGTTACAGTTTTACGGTCTGTCAGTATAAGTGTTACTGTATTTGTGGGACCAAATGTCTAGTTTGTGCTGAGACATTTTGACACGCTTTTATGAACGCTTTTGGTAGAAGCTGGTGGCTTTCCTTCCTTCAGAGGGTCGAGTGTATATGAGAATCATGTGACAGTCGTAGTTGTGAAGTGTAGTACTATATTTCTGTTGTGAAAATTCTAGGAAAGGAAAGGGTGTACCTGATTACAGACACGTCTTATGCCTGTGAAACAATCCATAGGAATCAGTAGATACTGATTGTACAGGCGAGTCCCCACGCACCCTTGCTTCATGAGGAACTGTGCAGTGGTCTGGAGTTTCACTCAGAAAATTGTCGCACATTCTTGTTGAAGATGAACTTTTCATCAACCCTTTCTTAGCCGGCCAAACTTTGCCACTTTTTTCCAATTTAGGACATGAACTGATAACCTTTGCATGTGTATTCTGTTATATAGGAACATGGAAAAAGTACACTTCGACAAAATTATAATGAGTCAAGAAACTACTGATATCTCACTGGTTTTCAGCGTTCAGCTGTAGGGAATGATAATAATATGAAACATGCCTGATTTTTTTTTTTCCTCGTAAAGCGGTGACGGCAACAACATCCATATTACTAAACGCCTAGAACGCTCACCCGGTCACCCACATGAGTTGCAGATTGCCTATCTAACAGCTCCCAGGGGCAGCAAAAACTTGATTTTTATTATTGCATATAATTATTGGCTAAATTTAAATTGTTGTTATTACCTAGCTATCGCTGCTATTTTGTTTAAGTTTTATCTTGTTTCGATATAAGTCTTACTGAGTATGTGTGAGTGGGTGACTTGTCTGTACTAAAAACTTTCGACCCATTTTTATACAGAGTATACATGAAGTACTGGAACACTTTCTATTATTTATTGCACAAGAACTAAACTTTGTATAGATGTCATATATATTACATTTTGAAGAGGAACTCTGAAAATTTTTCTTACAAACATTCTGTATGAGGACCATGAGTGGCCCGGCATACGTCAATACGGTAATCGAATTCTTGCCATACCCGTCCCAGCATGGCATCGTGGACAGTCGCTTCCCCCATTCTCTCTCGGAGCTCTGATACATCACGTGGTAGAGGCGATACTTACACCAGATCTTCAATGTGTTCCCACAGAAAAAGTCACGTGCAGTGAGATCTGGTGATCGGGGAGGCCATTTCGTGAAACAGCTGTCCCCTTCTGTAGCACGGCCGAGCCATCAGTGCGGCAGTTCCGTGTTCAGGTACCCACGAACTTAGGGTGGACCCCCGTCCTGCTGAAAGATGAATGGAGAGTCCGGTTGCATTTGAGGCATCAGCCTTTGCTGCAACATGTCCAAGCAGGAATATCCAATGACAGTGCTGTCGGCGAAGAAGAATGGCCCGTACAGTTTTCGACGTGACTAGGCACAAAAACATTGGGGAATTACGCTCAAATTCAATGCATTCGGGTGGATGCTTTGTACCCCAGATTCGATAATTATGCCTGTTCACTTTCTCATTACTGTGAAAAGTGGGAACTGGGAACGAAACTCAAAACGCCTGTCTTTCTCGTCCTCATTGAGCTTCTACACTAGCTCCAGTTTGAATGGTACCATAGACATCTTCTGTCGCAGGACTTTCTACACTGGCGTTGGAGCCATTTAGAGTTCACGGGATGCACGACGCACCAATTTCTTTGGACTCCTTATGAATGTCTCTCGTACGCACTCCACATTGACTTCAGTCACACGGGGCCGCTTCTCTTTGCCCGGCACAAGCAACCCATCGTAACCAATTTGTTGTGCCAGTGATAAATGGCCTTACTTGTTGGTGGCTTCTTACCGTACTGGGTTCTAAACATCCGCTGAACAGCTGTAGCACACTTGTTTTGTCGAACTCCAACACACAGAAAGCTCGCTCTGCACCTGAACTCGCCGTGTTTGCGACTAACGCTACAGGCAAATTACCAAACTACGATGTGGCGGTATACATGAAAAAACTTCTCACGGTTTCTCTTCAAAATGGCATATGTATAATATCTGTACAATGTTTGGAACTTGTGCAATAAATAAATGGAAGTGTTCCCAGACTCTATGTACATTCTGTATGTGCTTTTTGCAGAAACAGTAGTGTTTGCTGCACTCGGCTTAATATATGTAGCTTTCCGTTTAAAGTTTCACGCACTAAGATGAGTAATAAAGCATGAATCTGTTCTGAGGCAGGACGCAATTTATGCAGACTATATTAATCCCTTATATGAGAATGAGAGTGCTTAGCAACTCCCAACAGACTTTACACATCATTCAAAACATTTTCAAAATTTTCCCCCACTGGTTCCCATACTAAAAATCAAAAAAACTAAAAATTTATCGCTCGGTACATTTTCGCCGTCCACGCAGTGAAACTTCACCATTAGGTATGGAGTTTTAATTTATTACTTCTTTACTACTAACCCTATTCGCAACACGTTTTGCAGACGGTATCCACATATACCTCTGAATGTACCTAAAAATTAGATTTATGTGCGATACAGTGTTCAGTAAACACGATATTCGGAAGACTGAAATGTGTGAAAAACCAGCATTTCTGAAAATGGAGCTGTTCTATACATGGTAGTTAGAATCTTTAAATGCGGAGGGGTTGCTGGTTGTCTATTAAAACTGCTACAGAAGCATTTCTTGGTATCTTCGACATTTTTGAAGAAATGATCTGTTAATTCACCGCTTATCAGTTGACTTCTACTGGATGCGTAGTTCGCTTAATTATTATTTTTTTAATGCAATGGATTTGATATGTGCGTCTTGTGAAGTACAGAAGGCAAGTTTCGATTCGATTTGAAATGGCATATCATGTGTCCATTTATTTCGTGATTGTGAGTTAAAGTCCAATCATTTGTGTGATTTTTTAAGGGTGGGTGCCGGAAAAGTAAGTTTAAGGTACATAGCAGGTTATCAAAAGTAGTTTCAATTGGGTTGAACAGGGATGTAACAAGGGGTCTTGTGTATGTGTATGTCTACATGGAGTCAACCCGGCACTCCGTGTGCTCTTCGCAGCATTTTAGGATTTGAATACTGATGTAGAGCAGCACACAATATACGTACTACGACTGTGCACTGTTGGTTTACAGTTACGAGTACGAAATTTTACTGTTGGAGGTGAGGCATACTAAGCATGATCTGTTAAGAGGAAAGAGAAACTGGGTAATAAAACGGCAGAAAAGTAACGACGTAAGAGCGTGGTTACTCTGTTGACCCAAAACAATATGACCATTGCTTGCTTCAAGATTGAACACTGTCTTGGTGGCGTTGTAGGCCCGTGACGTGGGAAGGGAAGATTATAAAGGGAATATAGACAAATGGGAAATCATTCTAGCAGCGATAGGGATCGCAAAATTGGAAATTTGTAGTAAGGTCTGTGGGGCCAAACTGCTGAGGTCATTGGTCTCTAGGGTTATACACTACTTACTCTAACTGAAAGTAACTTAGTCTAAGGACAATACACACACCCATGTCCGAGGGAGGACTCGAACCTCCGACGGGTGGAGCTACGCGAACCGTGGCAAGATGCCTCAGACCACACGGCTACCCCGGGCGACTATGGATTGCAAATGGAAAATCCAATGATGTAGCATCTTGTACAAATGGCAGATCGTTAAGATCCAACGTCTGAAAACAAGCATCGCGGAAATGGGGGAGATGGTCTGTTGCTAGCATGCTACTGTTGGGGAGTTTCTTGGGAAGGTGGTTGATGGGCACGTGGTACCACATGTCGATACCACCCAACGTGCGCCATAGAAACGGAATTGCATTCCATCTGCCTTAGACATGGGTCTTGCGGGATCTGGGAGACACAGTCGCGCGCGCCCATTGAGCCACACCTCCAGCAGCTCCGTACCACGAGCTCCCTCTGCCTCCACAACACAGGAGGGCCGGCAGCAGCCGCTCAGCCCACTCGTGTTTGGAGGCACTACGCTACGCCACTTTCATTTGTGCCAAGACAGTGACTCTCATCCTAGTTGCTGTTGTATGAGGTGGACTTGGAGAAATACAAGTTAAGCAAATCTTCTGCTCATTGTGTTAACATTTTCGTCAATCATTTCTGTTCCCGTCCAGCTGCCGGACTGCTCTGCAGCCCGCATCTCCTTGCCGTTGTGTACGAACTCGTACACAACAGAACAGTGAAATCAAGAGTAGGCGACAGTGTTTTGGACGTTCACGGTTCCTCCAGAATGTGGAGGTTGGAGGCTTGCCCGCTCTGCAGAGCAGGACAGGTGGCGATTTGTGACAGATCCTACGGCTGAGTACAGTGCTGGTGCATGTACAAAGGTTTCGGAGCACATTGTTGATCGTGGGCCTCTGCAGTAGACAAACGTTGCGTGTTCCCGTGTTGATCCAACGACATCATCAGTTACGATTGCAGTGGGCACGGGATCAACGGGACTGGAACGAGAATCAATGGAAACGTGTCAGTTGCTCATATGAGTCACGTTTCTTGTTACACCATGTCGTGTCGGGATACGCCGTCATCGAGGCAAACGGCTGCTCGAAACATGCAACGCGCTACAAAGCCAGATTGGCGAGTACAGTTGTATGTTATTGCGGATGTTCTGGTGGGCTTCCATAGGGACTAACCTTCAATGGCAGTTGTGCATCCGGCCAGTGTGGCCGAGCGGTTCTAGGCACTTCAGTCTTGAACCATGCGACCGCTACGGTCGCAGGTTCGAATCCTGCCTCGGGCATGGATGTGTGTGACGTCCTTATGTTAGTTAGGTTGAAGTAGTTCTAAGTTGTAGGGGACTGATGACCTCAGATGTCCCATAGTGCTCAAAGCCATTTGGACCATTTATTGCAGTTGTGCACGACGTGATCAATATTAGGAGTCACATAAAATCTCTTTACGCTTCAATCTTTCCCGACGGCACTGCCATCTTCTAACAGGGTGACTGTCAGTCTCAGAAACCTTGAATAACACTACTAATGTCAGAGGAGGATGATAATAAACTCACGCTGGCGTTTCTGCCACCAAATTCACCGGGTGGAAACCATCTGCAGTGCTATTGGGCGCCAAGTTCACACCCTCAAATCACTGTCCCTAATTTGAGGTAACTGCGCAATCCGTATGTAGACATCTGATGCCATATTCTTTCAGAAACCCACCAAGAATTTGACTAAACCATGCCCCGTTCAATCACTGCATGTGTGCAGTGTATGTCTACATTCTGACAGCCTCTGTGGGCTTATTCATTTGTCGACTTACTCTGTAACGTATTCAAGTAGGCACTGTTGTGTATAAAAGTTAATTGGACATCTAATTTAGTATCCTGGTGTTTTACTATCCGACTTTTCAGAGTTTCGTACCTCAATTAGTACAAACGGCACCCTTATGGGATCACTTCGTAGTTCGTCTGTCTCTCTGTCTGTGCGACTTTTCAAAACTCCATTCCTCAGGGGTGGATAGAGGTATCAAATTGAAATTTATATCACATATTAAAGCCTGCGGTCCCTGGGCGACGTAAAAAGTGAAGCTTCTAAGTCTATGAAACCAAAAGATACGACTATACTCCCAAACTCACTCATCAAAACTTGTAGGGTACTTCTCGTTAGTCTAGAACCATAAAATTTGCGAACAAGCAAGGTTTCACTCTACAACCAAAACAAAAAATTTGAAAATCGTTGATCTGTAATTATATCACAAAAAAAACATGGCCATTTCTTATCCGACTGTCTGTCTGCCCGTGTGTCTCTTAAGCCTCATTTTTTCCCAAGAACGGAGAGCAAGTTGAAATTTATGTCGCTTGCCTGTGCTGTAATTAATGTAAGCTTCTATGTCATTGTAACAAAAAGATATGGTCATTTATTTCATGTTATTTTGATACTTGCAAAGTCACTCATTAATAATTTATGGGTACTTCCTCTTGATGTAGAATCAAGAAATTTGGCGAGAAGAAAGGTTTCACAGTAAAAGTAAAGGGGAAAAAAATCAGAAAATTATTAATTTGTAATTATATGACACGAAAAATGTTTCTTTTGTCATTTTGTTATCCGACTTCAAACTTAAAATTAAAACATTCTAAAGCCTCTTGGAATCCCTGGGATCAATACACTGCTAGTAACAATGTCGATAACAGGCAAAAGTCGTTGAGATCCCCGATTCCCGGAATCGATGGATTGTCTGTATATATAATTATGTTTGTACGGAACCTTCCTAGTCGCACCTGTCCAGTTTCTGACGATGCCTTGGTAATAAGCCGAAACTGCTAATGATGCAACTTACGTTACCTGAGGCAGAAATCTATACTAATAAAATAAACTGCATTTGTACCAACTGTCTAAGAAGAGACTCTTATAAACGTTAGTAGTATTGTTCTGTTTAAGCGGCAGGTCCATCCTTGAGCATCAGTTTTGAAAGGAGACTCCTTATATAATGACGAAAGGCTTCCTCGTGGGAGGACCTTAGGCGCTGGCAAGCGAAGTAAACAGTAATTGGGATCCCCATGAAATTGGTAGCTGGAGACAACATTGCAATTTCAGTTCTACGGAGCCGTTTACGCAGCTAAAGTTTATGTAACAATTCACCCAGTGAGAACGGACTAGTAACGCAATGTGTAATCTTTTGCAACTATAATCATTTTTTAGAACTTCACAAACCTGTAGTCTCATTTGAGAATAGCTGTGTCACTGAGAAGAGCGGCGAGTGGTAGGAGTAAGTTTCAAAAAGCACAATCTGTGGAATAAATGACCCAATGGACTGCTTCTCAATATTGCTGTATAGAAATCGTGTCATTATCTGAAGGGATAAAGTGTACGTTCGCTGACTACTCACAAAGGAAACTCCCCATCGCAACCTGCTCAGACTTAATGGTAAGATGACACAGTGGATAGCCTATCAAAAAATGAATACAGAACTAGCATGAAAATTGGAGGGAGAAGTGTACTGAACTGTGAAAAAAAAGCAAAATAGAAAGAGTGAACGGTCCAAGCTAAAGAT
The DNA here is from genome assembly GCF_023897955.1 of Schistocerca gregaria. Classification (NCBI taxonomy): domain Eukaryota; kingdom Metazoa; phylum Arthropoda; class Insecta; order Orthoptera; family Acrididae; genus Schistocerca; species Schistocerca gregaria. The sequence continues at coordinate 87,270,823 of NC_064924.1, read as the reverse complement.
GTGCAACATGTAGCGAAATGCCAGAACCACGGCTTCGTGGTTGTGTGGTTATGGTATTGGACGATGAAGCAAAAGACCCGTGTTCATATTTCCTTCGTGCTCCATTTTCTTTCACAACTTTATGAACTGTCCGTCCGTCATTGACGTGTCTGTTTTCTTTCTATAGTCTTGGCAATTGTCATACTATACTCGTACATTGGTTACAGAACGTGAGTCATGTGGTAAGAATATATTACCGTCACAAGTAAATATGAAGAATACTGAAAGCAGGCCAGATGCCGCATAGATCTCTCACAGAACGGGTGTGAACTATGTTACAACAAAATAATTCAAGAGTCAAAACTTCCAAACCGGAATGCAAGAGTAGTAACATGAGGTACTTGTGAAGAACGAATAGGAAGTATGTAAGTCAGGAGGTTCTTTCGTTTCAACTCGCTGTTGCTGATGGATGTTACACCAAGACGCAGACATACATTTGAATACAGCGAACAGACACGTCAGTTACCGGGTCGACAGTTCACAATTTTGTGGAAAAAAGGGGGCTACGAGGGAGATTTGAACAGCATTCCCTGCTTCCCAATTCCAACACCGTGACCGCATAATAACGACGCCTTAGCTATTCAAATTCACTCGATGTTCCACATCTTGCGCTTGGAGCGTTAACTGTTTCTATTTTGCTTCTTTTTTCACAGTTCAGTACACCTCCTTCCTGTTTTCATGCATGATCTGTTTTCACGTTTTTGACGGGCAATCCACTGACCCATATCACCACAAAATCTGAGAGGGGTGCGATGGGGAGTTCCCCTTGTCAGGGGTGTACGGTTAATAATAACAAACCTAAGAAATCCCATTTATTTTCGTTCTAGTACTTACATTTATTTTTTATATTTATAAACCATTTCCTGAACCGTGCACCTGCACACAACGTGCTCCTCTCGAACGGCACCAAGGTGGGTGATTTGCGGGGAAGGGAGGAGGAGGGGGGGGGGGATGCGCTGCGCTTAATGTCCGTTCTAGAAACCTATTAAGCATTTAATAGGTTCCACGTTGGCCATTTCGTCGTGAAGCACAGTTCGAAATGTTGTCACGGAAATCAGTTTAAATGTCGTTGTTGTTGTTGCACGTCCTGGGACTTGTTTGATGCAGTTCTCCATACTACTCAATCCCTCCGAGTAACTACTGCAACCTACATCCTTCTGAATCTGCATAGTGTATTCATCTCTTGGTCTCCCTGTACGTCTTTTACGCCTCACACTTCCCTCCAGTACTAAACTGGTGATTCCTTGATGCCTCATTACTGGTCCTACCAACCGATCCTTTCTTCTATTTAAGCTGTGCCGCAAATTCTTCTACTTCTGTTCAGTACCTCCTGATTACTTACGCTATCTACTCATCTACTCCTCAGCATTTATCTGTAGCACCGCGTTTCGAAAGCTTCTGTTCTTTTCTCGTCTAAACTATTTATCGTCAATGTTTCGCTTCCATACGTAGCTACACTATATAAAAATACTTTCACAAAGTACTTCCTGACTCTCGATGTTAACAAATCTCTCTTCTTCATAAACGCTTTCCTTGCTACAGCCACTCTACATTTTATATCCTCTGTATTTCGACCATCATCAATTATTTTGCTTCCCATATAGAAAAACTCATCTACTACTTTAAGTGTCTCATTTATTAACCTAATTCTCTCAGCATCACCTGATTTAAATAGACTACGTTCCATTATCCGCGTTTTGCTTTTTCCAAGTCCTTTGCTGTCTCTGACAGAATTGTCATCTGCAAGCCTCAAAGTTTTTCTTTCTTTTCCCTGAACGTTAACTCGTATTCCAAGATTTCCTTTTCTTTCCTTTACTGCTTGCTCAGTATACAGATTGAATAACATCGGGGATAGGCTACAACCCTGTCTCACTCCCTTCTCAGTCACTGCTTCCCTTTCGTGCCCTTCGACTCTTAGAACTGCTGTTTGGTTTCTGTGCGAATTGTAAATAGCCTTCCGGTTCCTGTAGTCTACCCCTGCCGCCTTCAGAGTTTGAAATAGAGTATTCCAGTCAACATTGTCAAAAGCTTTCTCTAAGTCTACAAATGCTAGAAACGTAGATTTGGCTTTCCTTAACATATCCTCTAAGATAAGTCGTAGGGTCTATATTGCCTCGCGTGTTCGATATTTCTACGGAATGCAAACTGATCTTCCCTGAGGCCGGCTTCTACCAGTTTTTCCATTCGTCTGTAAATAATTCCTGCTATTATTATTAAACTTATAGTTCGGTAATTTTCATACCTGTCTACACCTGCTTTCTTTGGAATTGAAGTCTGAGGGTATATGACATACATCTTGCTCACGAGGTGGAAGAGTTTTGTCAGGGCTGGCTCACCCAAGGCTATCAGTAGTTCTAATGGAATGTTATCTACGCCCCGGGTCCTAGTTTCGACTTAGGTCTTTCAGTGCTCTGTCACATTATTCACGAAGTATCATATCTCCTATTTAATCTTCATCTACGTCTCTTCCATTTCCGTAATATTGCCCTCAAACACATCGCCCTTGTATAGACCCAGTGTATACTCCTTCCACCTTTCTGCTTTCACTTCCTTGCTTAGGACTGGTTTCCTATCTGAGCTTTTGATATTTATACATGTGGTTCTCTTTTCTACAAAGGTCTCTTTAATTTTCCTGTAGGCAGTATCTATCTTACCCATACTGATATATGCTTCTACGTACTTACATGCGTCCTCTAGACTTCCTTTCGATGCCGTTTTTGATATGCTTATATTCCATTTCGCCTGCTTCCTTTACTGTATTTTTATATTTTCTTCTTTCAATTAAATTTAACATCTCTTCTGTTACCCAAAGATTTCTACAAGTCCTAGTCTTTTTACTTATTTAATCCTCTGCCACCTTCACTATTTCATCTTTCAAAGCTACCTATTCTTCTTCTGTTGTATTTCTTTCTCCTGTTCTTGTGAATCGTTCCCTAATGCTTTCCCGAAACTCTCTACAACCTCCGGTTCTTTCAGTTTTTCCAGATGCCATCTTCTTAAATTCCTACCTTTTTGCAGTTTCTTCAGTCTTAATCTACAGTCCATAACCAATAAATTGAGGTCAGAGTCCTAATCTGCCCCTGGAAATGTCTTAGAATTTAAAACCTGGTTCCTAATCTCTGTCTTACCATTATATAATCTGTCTGAAACCTTACAGTGTCTCTACCCCTCTTCCACGTATACAACCTTCTTCCGTGATACTTAAACGAAGTGTTAGCTATGATTAAGTTGTGCTCTGTGCAAAATACTACCAGGCAGCTTCCTCTTTCATTCCTCACCCCCAGTCCAAATTCACTTGCTACCTATTCTTCCTTTTCCTACTCTCGAATTCCAGTCCCCTATGACTATTAAATTTTCGTCTCCATTAACTATCTGAATAATTTCTTTTGTCGCATCATACATTCCTTCAATCTCTTCATCATCTATGGAACTAGTTGCATACGTCTAGAGACGACTCTGTCAGGTGAGCCGTACGTAAGTATCCTGTCTGATCACCTGCACCCACTCATGTCCATTGTGTATTCAGACGAATTTGGGCAATTCCATCTGGACAATGCGACTCCTCACACGTCCAGAATTTCTACAGAGTAGCTCCATTAAACTCTTCTGAGTTTAAACACTTCTGCTGGCCACTAAACTCCCCAGACATGAACATTACTGAGCATATCTGGGACGTCTAGCAACGCGCTGTTCGGAAGAGAGATCCACCTCCTCGTCCTATTACGGATTTATGTACAGCCCTGAAGGATTCGGTGTCACTTCGCTCCAACATTGCTTCAGACATTAGGCAAGTCAATGACGCGTCGTGTCGCGGCACTTCTATGTGGTCGCGAGGGCCACGCACGACATTAAGCAGCTGTGTCAGTTTCTTTGGTTCTTCAGTGTATAAGCACAGAGAGGTAGCCAACAACTGATCCCGAAACAACCTTGCGAGGTAGGTGTACTGTGCAACTCTCGCTAAATTGTTTACGACGATGGATGAATCAGAACAGATGGAAGGAAACTTCGGATTGGTGCTGGAGAAGTAAGTTTTGGATAATTTAAAATTTGTATTAATGTCAAAACTTTGAAAGTAGCAGGGTTTATTAGAGTACGGAAGATAGCATCGGACGTGTGGTACTTTAAGCGCTGGATTGAAGTACTGCACGGGAGGAATGGATGCAGGTGATCAGACAGAATACTTACGTTTGTGTCACCTCTCAGAGTGGTACCTAGACGTATCAGGGGTCCCATATCAATCCAAGTGCACACGCCGGCCACCATTACAGAGCCTCCACCAGCTTGAACAGTTCCCTCCAGAGATGTAGGGTCCATGGATTCATAAGTTTGTCCCCATACTCGTACACGTCCATCCCCTCGATGCAATTTAAAACATGACTCATCGGACAGGAAACATGATTTCAGTGATCATTAGCCCATTGTCGGTGTTGGCGGACCCAGGCGAGGCGTAGAGCTTTGTGTCGTGCAGTCGTGAAGGGTACACGATTGGACCTTCGACCGCGAAGTTGTTGAATGATTCGCACGCTGACACTTGTTGATGGCCCAGCATTAAAACCTGCAGCAATTTGCGGAAGGTTGTACTTGTGTCACGTCAAACGATTCTCTTCGAGTCGCCATTGGTTCCGTTCTTGCAGGATATTTTTCCGGCCGCAGGGATGTCTGCGATTTGAAGTTTTACCGGATTCCTGATATTCACGGTATACTCGTGAAATAACAAAGATCGAGACTGAATGATGTCTTCATAATAAAATACTGACTTACTTTTGCAGTTGTTCTAAACATATTTATAACTTAATTCTACTATGAAACGTTTTGATTGAAGTACACCAGCCCAGCATATTATTTCTGCTGCTGCGCTTTAAATTGAAATTACGAACTTCTTGGAAGAGCTCGTTTTCACACGACTTCTATTTCAATGATTAAATATCCAGCAAATCCAAGGACTCATTGCAAGCACACCTAACATTGTTTACCTAAGTGGAAAGTCATGTACAGTAATTATACCCAATTATGTATCCAAGTAATTTAAACGATCTGAAACTGGTGAATGCTGCCTTCTCTTTATCAGGGGAAGGTGAGTCTATAAATGTATTGACTTTTCACACCCCATCTATTTTTCCATAGGTGATATTTCCACTGTTAGTAAAGCTGCTGTATGGCCATATAACCCCTCTCCTCCCCGTTACCTTACATAGTGTGCTAACCACTGCGCCACGTCGCTCGGTGACACGTTGGATTAGTAAAGATGGTATTAGTACATAGCAGTAAGCACAGGACTTGAGCGATATGATTATGCTATATCATTCATCTACGTCATTGCTTCCTCAATATTTCAGTTCACCATTAGACTTTATTTGTGTGCTTACGTTTCGTTGCTGATGACTCAGAGGTTGTCCTGATAACGCAGGAGATACATAATGTGTGCGAGTGTTCATAACGTCCCTAACGAGTGTTAGTAACGTATAGCTGATTTATTGTTCTTTTTTCGCTTGTAGGCTGCTTGCTTGGTGCTGATGCAGACGGCGCTGGCTGCCGCGGTCAAACGAAAGCCCTTTGACCTAGATGATATTACCTCCGGAGAATTCTCGCCAGAGGAGTTTGACTTCGAGTGGATAAGTGGTAAGTCGCCTGCCTGCTTATGAGCTATGACAACTTGTCCTTCAGTAAACTGTCTACTTACGTCTGCCACACTCATTCGCTTTTGCATAGGCAAGTGTTCACATCAACTCGCAACCATGAATATTGACTGTTACTCATGGAACACCCTGTATATGCAGGATTTCGACCAGTTTTCTAGTTTATGTGGTTTTGTACAATTGGAAGAGTACATTATTGTTTGTTTCTTGCCTTAACAATAGGCCTTGGCTAGAGCACATCAATGTCTAGTGAGTGTTGTGTGGCAGCTTGCCAGAGAGAGAGAGAGAGAGAGACGCTGTGTGAACGCGTGTCTGGAAGGTTACTCGCGCTTGATAGCAGGCCACACTGGTCTGGGCGTTTATCGTGTAGAATGTTCTCGTGTAATTTGTACGAGAGGCGTTCAGTAAATAAAGCAACACGCTTTTTTCCTGAAACCAGGTTGATTTTACTGAGGAGACCAATACACCATATTATTTCCCACTCTTTTTGCTACAGAACCCTATTTCAATATAATCTCCGTTCAGTGCCAAGGCACTACGCAACCTCACTGGGAGGGCCTGTATGCCTGCAGATACCAATGTACTGGTCGACGTCGGAGCCAACGATCTTGCTGCATCAATAACCTCCCCATCATCCACTTACTGCCTCCCGCGGAGTGCACCCTTTATTGGGCGAAACAGATGAAGTCGGAAGGTTCAGAATGCGGGCTCTAGGGTGGATCCCTGCGGGCACATACCTATGAGTGTCCCAACTGGTAGACGAGTGTGTCAGCACCGCCAACAGAGACGTCCAGTTTTACAGCGAGGTGTCTGATTGTGATCTGTCGATCACGTCGAATGAGAGTGTCCGCACTTTCCAACACTGTAGGAGTCACAACCGTGTGCGGCCTATCGGAAGGCGGGAGACAGGACAGGTTTGCACAATCTTGTTGCGATAATGACAGATACCTCATCCAACGACTCACCGTGCTTTTGTTCACTGCCATGTCTCCGTAGACATTCTGCAAACGCTTACGAATATCTGCGATGCTCTGGTTTTACGCTAAAAGAAACTAAATGACAGCTCTCTGCTGGGAACGCATCTCCATTGCAGACACCATTTTGGAGACTACGTATAGTGCCGTCAACTATCAGAACTCCATCAAACTGTAGGAGATATTCCACTATGGTCCACAACAAATTCCACATTTTTTCAACCGGAATTGGGCGAGAAAAAATGTTTTGCATCAATTATTGAACGCCCCTTGTATTACACGTAGGCGTGTCAGTATGTTAGTGGTACATGGTCTTCAAAGAAGTTAATAAGTACCACGATAGGAATATTTTTTAGGGAATGAGAGCGTCACTGTTAACGTAAACGTAGTCTTTCTTCCGTATTTGACGGCCACAGTCCTGACAGAGCAGCATCTTACCATCATTTAAAGTCTCTGAGTTTTTCCCCTTACATATTCTCGCTGGATAAAATTCTGATCCTTCACGAAGCGTGCATGGCGCGTAGGGAGCAGACTCACCCCTAAACTTAGCCAGACCGCTCCCTACATAGCTGGTACATTAGCGGGCTTACCAGCAATCGTCGTTCACCTGAACTATTCACGACTGGAACAGGAAAGGGCCGAAGTGACAGTAACACGCAAAGTACCCTTTGCCAAACATCGAAAGGTGTAGACGGAGATGTAAATATAGAGTCTCTGATTTTTCTAAACTCCGGCCTGGAACCCTTAGAGAGTACTACGATGAATGAAGGAAATTTAAACTATTGTGACACTCACAGCGGCGAGCTGGAAAGATTTATTTCTCATTGTGACTGGTATCTCTTTCGTTTAGGAGTAAGAAGCACGAGTGTCGAATTCTCGCTCTCAGCAAATGAATCGTTGTATGTTACAGGGACGGAAGTACTCTACAAGAACGATAGTGAGGTGGTAGCAATGGATGTGAGTTCCATGAAGAGCAGAGTACTTGTACCCAAAGAGGTAAGTCTCATCATCATCGCTTCCAGCTTTTTAATGCAACCGTCTATAGCTTCCTAGAGTCGTCCCCAGCGTCATGCTTTTACCAACCTCAGCCAGTTAACATCGTTACTAAACCTCAGCGCATTCACAATATACTCCTCTTACTGCTTTATCGTAACATAATATGTACAATGAAATGGCGAGAGTCGTGAGATATGTACTAATATCGTGTCGCATCTTCTTTTGCCCGGCGTAGTACAAGAACTCAACGTGCCATAGACTCAGTCAGTGGATGGAAGTCCCCTGCAGAAATACTGAGCCATGCTCCCTCTATAGCTGTCTATAATTGCGGAAATGTTGCCGGTGCAGGATTTTGTGCACGAACTGAACTTTCGATTATGTCTCATACCAGGGTCACTCCAAAAGAAATGCACACTATTTTTGTAAAAATACAGTTTTCATTCCTCATGTGTGAAAGTTTTACAGTGTGTAGATACATCCTTCGCGCTTGTTTTCAAATTTAGTTCAACCTGTTCCCGTGAGTGGCGCCGTCACAGCATGTCTTCAAGATGGCTCCTACATTTGACGTTCGTCAGAAGCAACGTGCTCTCATAGAAGTCCTGTGCTGTGAAAACGAGACAGTGCGAAACAACCACAAGAGGTTGAAAAAGGTGTATGGAAATGCTGCTGTCGATCGCAGTACATTTAGTCGGTGGGCAAGTAGGTTACGTGATGACAGCGGGGACGGCAATATTGAGGATTGTCCTCGCAGCGGCAGGCCTCGTACTGCACACACTCCAGACAATGTCCAGAGAGTTAACGAATTGGCGACTGCTGACAGACGCATCACAGTGAACGAATTGTCACGCTACGTTGGGATAGGGGAAGGAAATGTTTGCAGAATACTGAAAGTATTGGCGTTAAAAAATGTTCGTCCCAGATGGGTTCCCAGGATCTTGACAGTGGTTCACAAAGAAACAAGAAAAACAGTACGAGAATGGTGGAGATGAATTTCTTGGAAGAATTGTGACAGGTGATGAAACATGGCTCCATCATTTTTCACCACAGACGAAGAGACAATCAATGGAGTGGCATCATCCAAATTCACCCACTAAAAAAAAAAAAAATAATTCAAAACCACACCTTCTGCTGGAATAGTTATGGCTATGGTGTTTTTCGATTCCGGAGGACTCTTCCTTTTGGACATCATGCCAAGTGGAGCCACCATAAATTCTGATGCATATGTGACGACACTAAAGAAACTTCAAGCTCGACTGAGTCGTATTTGACCACATCGGCAAAAACAGGATGTTTTGCTGTTGCACGACAATGCACGGTCATACGTCCGTCAAAAAACCATGGAAGCGATCACAAAACTCGGATGGACAACACTGAAACACAGTCCTGACCTGATTCCATGTGACTATCGCCTCTTTGGGAAACTGAAAGACTCTCTTCGTGGAACAAGGTTTGAAGATGATGACTCCCTTGTACACGCTGCCAAACAGTGTCGCTCCAACAGGTTGGTGCAGAATTTTACCGTGCGGGTATACAGGCGCTGGTTCCAAGATGGCGTCAGGCAGTTGAGAAGGCTGGAAATTATGTGGAGAAATGAAAACATTATTCCTAAAGGATGTATCTACACACTGTAAAACTTTCAAACATGTGGAATAAAAGATGGATTTAAAAAAAATAGTGTGCATTTCTTTTCGAGTGGCCCTCGTAGATGTTCGATGGGATTGATGTCAGGCTATCTGTATGGCTAAATGATTCGCTCGAACTGCCCAGAATGTTCTTCAAACCAATCGCGAACATTCGGGAACATCAAGACCTTGAATGGCTGCAGATAGTCTACAAGTCTCCGAACATAAGCATTTCCAGTCAATGACCGGTTCAGTTGGCCGGAGGTCCTATTCCATTCTATGTAAACATAGCCCACAACATTATATGACCACCACCAGCTTGCACAATGTCTTGTTGACAACATGGGTCCATGGCTTCGCGGGTCCTGCGCCACATTCGAAGCCTACCATCAGCTCTTACCAACTGAAATCGGGACTTATATCTGACCAGACCACGGTTCTCCAGTCGTCTAGGGTCCAACCAATATGATGACGACTCCAGGAGAGGCGCTGCAGGCGATGTCCTGCTCTTAGCAAAGCCACTCGAGTAGGCCGTCTGCTGCCATATCCCATTACCGCCAGATTTCGCGTCACTGTCATAACAGATACGTTCGTCGTACGTCTCACATTGAATTCTATGGCTTTTTCACGCAGTGTTGCTTGTCTGTTAGCACCGACAACTCTACGCAAATGCCGCTGCTGTTTGTCGTTAAGAGGACCACACCATGCCTATCTAACCCAATGTACACTCTTTGACATAAAACTCGACCGGCGGCCGGCCGCTTCAGAGGCTAAGTCCTCGTCGATCGCGACATGGGACAAAAACACTGGCCAACTCGCTAATTCTCTAAGTCCGGTTGTCTGCACAATCTGGCAACACTGTAGACTGCGGCACTTCCTGGAGGAAAACTTGTCCCATGATAGAGAAAACCTAGGCTGATTACGCCAGTGGTCTAGCGGCAGCCGGCACCGTAGCTCAGCGTGTTCGGTCAGAGGGTTAGCAGCCCTCTGCAATAAAAAAAAAATAAAAAAAAAACTGAGCTAATCGATCAACAACGAACTTAAACGCATGTCTCACGACGTCTGCCCCGAGCAGATGCAACGAACAATCGCGAACGAAATGAGATTTTTTTAAAAAAAAATCGGTAGCGTGCGTTGTTTCTGTTCATTATGTCAGTGGATCGAAAGCAGCTGGCATAAAATTTTTTATAGCCTCTTCTGTCTGAATGCTGAAGACGTGAATGTAATGGTAGCGCAGATTCAATCTATTTCGCTTTCTGACACCCCGATATCAAAATTTTATCCAGTAACGATTTTGCGGCAGATTTCCTGCAGACTGTCCTCGTCTGGACGCCGCAAAGCTCCGGGATCCACTTGCTGGCTTCTGGCAGCGGCCGTGGCGACAGCAGCGGCCCTGCACTCCCCCGTTCTTTATCGAAAGCGCCAGCTACCGCTCATCGCTTTTGATGATTTAAAACGCTTTATTATTAAATGTTGCTCCACAGAAAATTTCTACAATTTCCATTCACGATCAAAAGGAACGGACGCCCTGTTTAGTAGGCGGGCATTATATTACATTAATCGGCAAGAGCTGAGTATGGCCAGAAATTAATTTTATAGACTGGGACGAAATTGAACCACCTCGCTACATTCGATGAATTTATAAATGCTTCATACCTCGTTTCTTTTCCTTTCAAACTCAATTATTTGTGCAACTTTGGTCAATGTTCGGATGTTTTCGTCAAGCCAGAGTGAGCGTCTGTGGTGTAAAGTGTATTACAGTTCTTGTTTCATTCCATATGGTAAGTCTATGCGATAAACTGTGTGAATACCCTGCAATGCATGCTCTGTAGCAGTGCATGAACACTGTACATTTGGAGTTCCATGTATGGGTTCATGAAGTATTTAATGTTGATCGGAAGTGATAGTTAAGCTCATCAGATTTAAACCAGAAAAATTTGTCGTTTTGGCGGTTTCAGAGAACGGAAAGGGATTGCTAACGCCGGTGTTATAAAACGTCTATAGCTAAATGATATTGCAAAAATTTAGAAGAAGGGAACTATATTAATCAACATGTTCACTTCATAAACAACCTCCTTACATGTTAGACCTATATGACGAACAAAGCTTAAATTTATATCGTTGACAGTCGGTTTGCCGGCCGCGCTGGTCTCGCGGTTAAGTCGCTCAGTCCGGAACCACGTGACTGCTACGGTCGCAGGTTCGAATCCTGCCTCGGGCATGGATGTGTGTGATGTCCTTAGGTTAGTTAGGTTTAAGTAGTCTAAGTTCTAGGGGACTGATGACCACAGATGTTAAGTCCCATAGTGCTCAGAGCCAGTTGAACCAGTTGAACAGTCGGTTTGAATCTTTCCAGGATCTATTTTACAGTGAAGCACCTTGGCATTTGCAAAGCAGACGTCCATGATATTAACTTAATTTACTAAGTCGAAGTCGAACCAAGATTAATGTTTAAAGGCATTATTCAGATTCCGTATAAGGAATTTTTACTAGCAGTGTGCAACTCCATTAATTAAAATGGAAAATAAAAGGTTGTAGTCAGCGGCTTCCACCGAGATTGGAACTGCTATGCCGTACATTACGAGCACCGCAACGCACAAGGGAACCTCTATTTTTTTTTCAATTTAGTTTTTTTTCTTTTACTTTTTTACGATTACCCCCTTTTTCTCTCTTATTTTAAAGCCCCTAAGGAAAATGGCACTAAAAAAAGATACTAAGTGTCACCGCCACTTTTCATCCTATAACAAAATAAATACTGTATCTGGTACACTTCATCCGTTGGCTCCTGATTAAACCTACCCAAGAGAGCTGCCTGTATACCAGGGGAAATATGGGAATTCAAGGTTAGGGCTACCCTTACAAACATAACAAAATCTTCCTTTTTCTGAATTTTATTTTTATTTTCATTTTTTTGTTTATTTTTGTTGTGTAATTGATCAGACGCCTTCTGCGCCCCGCTGGTAATTTGTTGAGTCACGTCTTCTCGGAAATGATGTGTTCCGTTCAATAGTTCAGAAATGTTGATTGGTTCAAACAGGAAACCTCCTCCACTCTTGGCTTAACACATTCCAGCTGCGAGGTGGGTCGTGGAAAACACTCCCAAGGAAGTTCGAGAAAAATTGTCTGTATTTTGGGTGACGGACAACGACGTAATGAGGCTCGTCGCGGTATGTCCAAAAATCGAGAACGGAGTCTACAGTCTAATGAAGGGGGAGTATTCCGATTCAGAATGTCCCGCGTTAGAAAAGACACAATACGACGAATAACCTCTGAGCTAACGACACACTGGTGACAACAGACGGACTATAGTTACTGCGATATTGCCTGAGCCTCAAAACGCAACATTAAAACACACAAACAGGCGTTACTTATGTGAAGAACGCCGTTCTTGGAGTCCAGTAATTAAATGTACTTTTTAAGTGTCTCATCTTACAGTGGATTATATCGTACGAGTCTTCGATGTGGAAAACGAATGTCAAGTGAACTTAGCGAGGTAATGCCGGCCTACACCCGGAAGTAAATGTACTATCAGAATGTTTACAAATAATTGCTACGACGCTGTCATTTCTCGGCTCTCTTACGAGGCAGCTCTTCAGCGAAATGCTTGCCGTGATTCTCCGATACTGTTCTTCAGAGTGGAGGCGCGCGCGCACGTTTGGTTTTTATGCGGCGTTCTCCCCTGATGGTTCCTGAAGTCGCCTTGTGGGCTATGTATGCATTTGAGACATTCAATTATCATTAATCCAGAATTATACAAGTTTCAGCTTCCTGCGTGGGAGAAGGCTGTTGACGCCGACATTATATCATTTCAACGTAGGGAAAGCAAAACGGGTCATTTAATGTCTCTCATTCACATAAAGCATGTGAGATAATTTTCCGTAACGTCCATAATCATCTAAAAATACAAACGAAGTAGAAATACATTGGAAGCTTATTCGAATTGAATATAATGTAAGATACCAAACGCTTTGCACCTCGATGTCGAATTTGTCTAGGTGAACTCTTTGTCAGCATACACATAGAATGCCATGATTACCACGAGAATGAAGAAATATGTTGGTAAGGATGGAAGCAAGAAGAGACGCAGTCAACAAATATTCGATTCCTCATGGCATTCATTTCATTTGAGACGTAATAAGAGGTAAAGCGGGATATTACTTTCGTTAACACGAAAGATATGCCGCACATATTGATAACGAGGAAGTCGGCGTCTTCATACGTTTCCTCCTTGAAATCTGTATGCTCTATTATATATTAACTAGCCCGATCATTGTTTCAGTAATGTTACCCTGTTGTTTGACCCCGTAACGATGAACAGATTCCAAATGTATGTCTCTGCATGAAAATAGCTGTTCGAACCCTTCCTGGGTTGTTTTTTGTGTTTTATTGCTTGGAATTCCTGAAGCAGATCACTGTGCCTTCCCCCCTCGTGGGTTAGGTCTCAAAACTAAACCGCTTTTTATCCAGTGGCATAATTTATTCAGACAGCATCAGCACAAGACTATCAAACAAAGCCTTCCATTTACAGTTGCAACACTTTAGCCAGCACTGACCGAAGTGTAATACACGGTCATGGTCCGAAATTAGCAGCTGTCTGCTACTGTGGCAAAGTCCGTACTACACTTTCGATTCCGCAGCACCATTTTATCTGGTAACACTGTGTAGTTGCAGAGTTGTGCCAGCATGTCTGTCCTCACACTGTCTACTTTATGTATTTCATTTCTCCTGTAGCGTTGATCACGAGGAGCCGAAGCAAATGAGTGTATTCTGCATGACGTAACATTCAGTATTCCCTTCTTTCATAGCCACTCTTCATGTGCATCGATACCAAATAGGAACGTGAAAACTCTTTAGAGTGAGAGAATGACAACAACAATCGTAACAAGAACAAGCAAATAGTGAATCTTGTTTATTCCAACGCAGAACGAGAATGGCTTTAAATATAAAAATCTATATCTATATGCATGTCTGTTGATCTTTGAGTTGGCACAATGCAAATATATTCTTAGCATTTAGTTCTGGATGTTTGCAGAGAAAAGGAAAAGTCGTTACTTCTCGCTAGTGTAATATAATGTGAACCAGCAACTACCCTTTCCTTAGAACACGACTCAAGCAGGTCCTCAAGTAGGTACCAAGGCACTGCTGCATTCTGTTCCCTGACATTGCTCTGATGACGATTAATGCAGATAGTTCCGATTATGAATTACAAAACGTATTGCAGGTTAGTTCCTAGGATAGTAACATTAAATTTGCGTTGTAGACGGCACATGAACGTAACGACTATCCATATTACTTATCAATATAAAAAGACAATATTATGGGAATTTAGCAGGATTACTCAACATGAATCCTGAAATTGGGTGACTGACCGCACAGGTTCTAAACGTCGTCAAGACTATACGACGTCCTAATCGCATTAGGAATATGAAGATCGTCTTCGACAGCTCGCAACTTTCAGATTGCCATCTCCACCCTACTCCACACAGCCCTCGGTGGAGTTGCACTACGTTGCCGATGTAATAGAAGGCCTTCAAACCGACAACAGACCACATATTGAAAAATACAAGCGAATTCTCTTGCAGTGTAAGCTTATTGTAACTAATGGTTAAAATGGCTCTGAGCACTATGGGACTCAACTGCTGTTGTCATCAGTCCCCTAGAACTTAGAACTACTTAAACCTAACTAAGCTAAGGACATCACACACACCCATGCCCGAGGCAGGATTCGAACCTGCGACCGTAGCAGCTGCGCGGCTCCGGACTGGAGCGCCTAGAACCGCACGACCACCTTGGCCGGCTATTGTAACTAATCTAAAAATTATTGGAGAGGAACATTGTCCTATTCAAAAAAAGTAAAATGTTACACACTGTTGACGTCAAACGGACATTGTCTATGTCCTGTCTTGTGTCCTACTCTTCTATAAAATCAAGTGTACTATCAAAATGATTATATATAATGGATGATAATGTAATGCATTGATACCAGATGGTGGGTTCACAACAGTATTGATGCGAAAATAAAACAGAAGTTCGCAAAAGTGCAGTTGTGCATTTTCGTATGTTTTCACCTCGAGATGTACAGTCGTGCACAAAAGTATCCGAACGACCTGAATTGCATTTCGCCTGATTCGCATTCTACCGGCATAACGCAGCTGTCTAGCAGGTCCTCTAATCGCTCCTTGGTACAGTTGTTTGACTATTGAAAATGGTTCCAATAAATCACCACTAGAAAACACTGCCCTGTATCGCAATAACTCAAGATGTAAAGTAATACCACGATACTACAAATATCAGGGAACACCTTATCACAGATAAGACTGTCCTTAAGGCTTGTAAGCTCACATTTGTTACAATAAATGAACATACCTGAAATGTTACCACTCTGTTCGTCATATAGATGTAACATGTCAGGAGGTTGTTTATGAACTGCACATGTTGATTAATATAGTTCCCTTCTTCTAAATTTTTGCAATAGCATTTAACTGTAGACGTTTTATAACACCGGCGTTAGCAATTTCTTTGCGTTCTCTGAAACCTCCAAAACGGCAAATTTTTCTGGTTTAAATCTGATGACCTTAACTATCACTTCCGATCAACATTAAATACGTCATGAACCCGTACATGGAACTCCAAATGTGCAGTGTTCCGGCACTGCTACAGAGCATGCATTGCAAGGTGTTCACACAGTTTATCGCATAGACTTACCATAAGGAATGAAACAGGAACTGTAATACACTTTACACCACAGACGCTCACTCTGGCTTGACGAAAACATCCGAACATTGACCAAAAGTTGCACAAATAATTGAGTTTGAAAGGAAAAGAAACGAGGTATGAAGCATTTATAAATTCATCGAATGTAGCGAGGTGGTTTAATTTAGTCCCAGTCTATAAAATTAAATTGTGGCCATACTCAGCTCTTGCCGATTAACGTAATATAATGCCCGCCTACTAAACAGGGCGTCCGTTCCTATTGATCGTGAATGGAAATTGTAGAAATTTTCTGTGGAGCAACATTTAATAATAAAGCGTTTTAAATCATCAAAAGCGATGAGCGGTAGCTGGCGCTTTCCATAAAGAACGGGGAAGTGCAGGGCCGCTGCTGTCGCCACGGCCGCTGCCAGTAGCCAGCAAGTGGATCCCGGAGCTTTGCCGCATACGGCGTCCAGACGAGGACAGTCTGCAGGAAATCTGCCACAAAATCGCTACTGGATAAAATTTTGATATCGGGGTGTCAGAAAGCGAAATAGATTGAATCTGCGCTACCATTACATTCACGTCTTCAGCATTCAGACAGAAGAGGCTATAAAAATATTTTATGCCAGCTGCTCTCGATCCACTGACATTATGAACAGAACCAACGCACGCTACCGCTAGACCACAGGCGTAATCAACCAAGGTTTTCTCTATCGTGGGACAAGTTTTCCTCCAGGAAGTGCCGCAGTCTACAGTGTTGCCAGGTTGTGTAGATAACCGGAATTAGCGAGTTGTCCAGTTTTTATGTCCCATGTCGCCATCTGCGCGAACTTAGCCTCTGAACCGGCCGGCCGCCGGTCGAGTTTTATGTCAAAGAGTGTACATAAGGCAAGTATTTGATGCAGGACCTTAAATATTTTTACTGTATGTTACATGATGCTAATAGAGTCAACTGTACTAAAATATACCTTATCCATTTACAGTTTTTAAGAAATACTTATTTAAATTTATTAACAAATAATATTAAGTTTTTTCTGCAGAAAATATTTTTTTGTGAACTTCCTAATGAGGGAATATTAATGAATGTAGTAACAGAGGTGGCTTTTTATGTTATGCAGAGTCTCTGAAAATTTCATTCAATTATCTATGATAGTTTTTGGTATATGGGGCATATGTACTCAAAATTTTAGTTTGCAGGGAATTGACTTTAAAGAAAAAAAATTTGAAATTTGTTACTTACATTTAATTAAAACTGTCCTGCTGCATATGATGGCCCTTCTTTGGCCTCTATCAGGTCTTCCAGCTTCTTTTTGACATTCCTGGATGTTTGTCTTGCTTTCTTGGCCACATTAGATGCAGACCTGTCTGAATCAGCTATCCTCATTTTATCGCAGTGTTGCGGCCCAGTGATCATATTTTCACCAGGATTAATTCCCAGCTTTTTCAGTACCCAACACTTTTCAATATTACCACAATCGAATGCAATAACAACGCCATGAACTTCTAGTTTCATTGTATGCGTGTCTACAAATGCAGTTTTAGGAAGGCGGTTCTAAATTATGCTGTTGAAACATTCATTTCGCTTCTGAATCTGCCCATGCAGACATTTCCTTGTTGTTGTTGTTGTGGTCTTCAGTCCTGAGACTGGTTTGATGCAGCTCTCCATGCTACTCTATCCTGTGCAACCTTCTTCGTCTCCCAGTACCTACTGCAACCTACATCCTTCTGAATCTGCTTAGTGTATTCATCTCTTGGGCTCCCTCTACGATTTTTACCCTCCACACTGCCCTCCAATGCTAAATTGGTGATCCTTTGATGCCTCAGAACATGTCCTACCAACCGATCCCTTCTTCTGGTCAAGTTGTGCCACAACCTCCTCTTCTCCCCAATCCTATTCAATACCTCCTCATTAGTTATGTGATCTACCCATCTAATCTTCAGCATTCTTCTGTAGCACCACATTTCGAAAGCTTCTATTCTCTTCTTGTCCAAACCATTTATCGTCCATGTTTCACTTCCATACATGGCTACACTCCATACAAATACTTTCAGAAATGACTTCCTGACACTTAAATCTATACTCGATGTTAACAAATTTCTCTTCTTCAGAAAGGCTTTCCTTCCCATTGCCAGTCTACATTTTATATCCTCTCTACTTCGACCATCATCAATTATTTTGCTCCCCAAATAGCAAAATTCCTTTACTACTTTAAGTGTCTCATTTCCTAATCTAATTCCCTCAGCATCACCCGACTTAATTTGACTACATTCCATTATCCTCGTTTTGCTTTTTTTAATGTTCATCTTATATCCTCCTTTCAGGACACTGTCCATTCCATTCAACTGCTCTTCCAAGTCCTTGCTGTCTCTGACAGAATTACAATGTCATCGGCGAACCTCAAAGTTTTTATTTCTTCTCCATGGACTTTGATACCCACTCCGAAATTTTCTTTTGTTTCCTTTACTGCTTGCTCAATATACAGACTGAATAACATCGGGGAGAGGTTACAACCCTGTCTCACTCCCTTCCCAACCTTTCATGTCCCTCGACTCTTATAACTGCCATCTGGTTTCTGTACAAATTGTAAATAGCCTTTCGCTCCTTGTATTTTACCCCTGCCACCTTTAGAATTTGGAAGAGAGTATTCCAGTCAACATTGTCAAAAGCTTTCTCTAAGTCTACAAATGCTAGAAATGTAGGTTTGCCTTTCCTTAATCTTTCTTCTAAGATAAGTCGTAAGGTCAGTATTGCCTCACGTGTTCCAGTGTTTCTACGGAATCCAAACTGATCTTCCCCGAGGTCGGCTTCTACTAGTTTTTCCATTCGTCTGTAAAGAATTCGCTTTAGTATTTTGCAGCTGTGGCTTATTAAACTGATTGTTCGGTAATTTTCACATCTGTTAACACCTGCTTTCTTTGGGATTGGAATTATTATATTCTTCTTGAAGTCTGAGGGTATTTCGCCTGTTTCATACATCTTGCTCACCAGATGGTAGACTTTTGTCAGGACTGGCTCTCCCAAGGCCGTCAGTAGTTCTAATGGAATGTTGTCTACTCCCGGGGCTTGTTTCGACTCAGATCTTTCAGTGCTCTGTCAAACTCTTCACGCAATATCATATCTCCCATTTCATCTCCATCTACATCCTCTTCCATTTCCATAATATTGTCCTCAAGTACATCGCCCTTGTATAGACCCTCTATATACTCCTTCCACCTTTCTGCTTTTCCTTCTTTGCTTAGAACTGGGTTTCTATCTGAGCTCTTGATGTTCATACAAGTGGTTCTCTTATCTCCAAAGGTCTCTTTAATTTTCCTGTAGGCAGTATCTATCTTACCCCTAGTGAGATAAGCCTCTACATCCTTACATTTGTCCTCTAGCCATCCCTGCTTAGCCATTTTGCACTTCCTGTCGATCTCATTTTTGAGACGTTTGTATTCCTTTTTGCCTGCTTCATTTACTGCATTTTTATATTTTCTCCTTTCATCAATTAAATTCAATATTTCTTCTGTTACCCAAGGATTTCTAGCAGCCCTCGTCTTTGTACCTACTTTATCCTCTGCTGCCTTCACTACTACATCCCTCAGAGCTACCCATTCTTCTTCTACTGTATTTCTTTCCCCTATTCCTGTCAATTGTTCCCTTATGCTCTCCCTGAAACTCTGTAAACCTCTGGTTCTTTCAGTTTATCCAGGTCCCATCTCCTTAATTTCCCACATTTTTGCAGTTTCTTCAGTTTTAATCTACAGGTCATAACCAATAGATTGTGGTCAGAGTCCACATCTGCCCCTGGAAATGTCTTACAACTTAAAACCTTGTTCCTAAATCTCTGTTTTACCATTATATAATCTATCTGATACCTTTTAGTATCTCCAGGGTTCTTCCACGTATACAACCTTCTTTCATGATTCTTAAACCAAGTGTTAGCTATGATTAAGTTGTGCTCTGTGCAAAATTCTACTAGGCGGCTTCCTCTTTCATTTCTTAGCCCCAATCCATATTCACCTACTATGTTTCCTTCTCTCCCTTTTCCTACACTCGAATTCCAGTCACCCATGACTATTAAATTTTCGTCTCTCTTCATTATCTGAATAATTTCTTTTATTTCGTCACACATTTCTTCAATTTCTTCGTCGTCTGCAGAGCCAGTTGGCATATAAACTTGTGCTACTGTAGTAGGTGTGGGCTTCGTATCTACACTCCTGGAAATGGAAAAAAGAACACATTGACACCGGTGTGTCAGACCCACCATACTTGCTCCAGACACTGCGAGAGGGCTGTAGAAGCAAAGATCACACCCACGGCACAGCAGACACACCAGAAACCGCGGTGTTGGCCGTCGAATGGCGCTAGCTGCGCAGCATTTGTGCACCGCCGCCGTCAGTGTCAGCCAGTTTGCCGTGGCATACGGAGCTCCATCGCAGTCTTTAACGCTGGTAGCATGCCGCGACAGCGTGGACATGAACCGTATGTGCAGTTGACAGACTTTGAGCGAGGGCGTATAGTGGGCATGCGGGAGGCCGGGTGGACGTACCGCCGAATTGCTCAACACGTGGGGCGTGAGGTCTCCACAGTACATCTATGTTGTCGCCAGTGGTCGGCGGAAGGTGCACGTGCCTGTCGACCTGGGACCGGACCGCAGCGACGCACGGATGCACGCCAAGACCGTAGGATCCTACGCAGTGCCGTAGGGGACCGCACCGCCACTTCCCAGCAAATTAGGGACACTGTTGCTCCTGGGGTATCGGCGAGGACCATTCGCAACTGTCTCCATGAAGCTGGGCTACGGTCCCGCACACCGTTAGGCCGTCTTCCGCTCACGCCCCAACATCGTGAAGACCGCCTCCAGTGGTGTCGCGACAGGCGTGAATGGAAGGACGAATGGAGACGTGTCGTCTTCAGCGATAAGAGTCGCTCCTGCCTTGGTGCCAATGATGGTCGTATGCGTGTTTGGCGCCGTGCAGGTGAGCGCCACAATCAGGATTGCATACGACCAAGGCACACAGGGCCAACACCCAGCATCATGGTGTGGGGGACGATCTCCTACATTGGTCGTACACCTCTGGTGATCGTCGAGGGGACATTGAATAGTGCACGATACATGCAAACCGTCATCGAACCCATCGTTCTACCATTCCTAGACCGGCAAGGGAACTTGCTGTTCCAACAGGACAATGCACGTCCGCATGTATCCCGTGCCACCCAACGTGCTCTAGAAGGTGTACCTGTAAGTCAACTACCCTGGCCAGCAAGATCTCCGGATCTGTCCCCCATTGGGCATGTTTGGGACTGGATGAAGCGTCGTCTCACGCGGTCTGCATGTCCAGCACGAACGCTGGTCCAACTGAGGCGCCAGGTGGAAATGGCATGGCAAGCCGTTCCACAGGACTACATCCAGCATCTCTACGATCGTCTCCATGGGAGAATAGCAGCCTGCATTGCTGCGAAAGGTGGATATACACTGTACTAGTGCCGACATTGTGCATGCTCTGTTGCCTGTGTCTATGTGCCTGTGGTTCTGTCAGTGTGATCATGTGATGTATCTGACCCCAGGAATGTGTCAATAAAGTTTCCCCTTCCTGGGACAATGAATTCACGGTGTTCTTATTTCAATTTCCAGGAGTGTATCTTGGCCTCAATAATGCGTTCACTTTGCTGTTTGTAGTAGCTTACCCGCATTCCTATTTTTCTATTCATTATTAAACCTACTCCTGCATTACCCCAATTTGATTTTGTGCTTATTACCCTGTAGTCACCTGACCAGAAGTCTTGTTCCTCCTGCCACCGAACTTCACTAATTCCCATTATATCTAACTTTAACCTATCTCATTTCCCTTTTTAAATTTTCTAACCTACCTGCCCGATTAAGGGATCTGACATTCCATGCTCCGATCCGTAGAACGCCAGTATTCTTTCTCCTGATAACGACATCCTCTTGAGTAGTCGCCGCCCGGAGATCCGAATGGGGGACTATTTTACCTCCGGAATATTTTACCCAAGAGGACGCCATTATCATTTAATCATACAGTAAAGCTGCATGCCCTCGGGAAAAATTATGGCCGTAGTTTCCCCTTGCTTTCAGCCGTTCGCAGTACCAGCACAGCATGGCCGTTTTGGTTATTGTTACCAGGCCAGATCAGTCAATCATCCAGACTGTTGCCCTTGAAACTACTGAAAAGGCTGCTGCCCCTCTTCAGGAACCACACGTTTGTCTGGCCTCTCAACAGATACCCCTCCGTTGTGGTTGTACCTACGGTACGGCTATCTGTATCGCTGAGGCACGCAAGCCTCCCCACCAACGGCAAGGTCCATGGTTCATGGGGGGGACATTTCCGTAGAAAGTCAAAATGAGCTACATCTCTGAAAATAGGTTTAATTTCTGTAATAATGGCATCGGAATGAGAATGCTGGTGAGAATAAGATTCTGCAGTTGCCTGAGCCTTGTTGTATTTGCACCACGAATTTTCTCGTGATGGACAGAATCCATGACGTGGCTTATCATCAGTAGAGGACTTATGGCAGAATATGGCCCAAACATCTGTCTTCATTGCCTCCATATTTTCTTTATTTCTCCTAATTGCCTGCTCATAGTATACCGGCAAGTTTTCTAGTTGAGTTTTAGTCCTGTCCGGTCAACACTTTTCCATCTTCAAATTTTTATCCTCTCATACAACTGTTAGTTTTCTCAGCCCTCTTCCCAAACGTTTTTGAACATGGCCTACACATTCTATTTTGTTAATAATGGCATCTCCAGATCGCTTAGAGTTCACCACATTGTTGTATGCCTTATTGCCACCATCGCTCAAATATTTTGTGTACCGTACGCCTCTTGTTTCTATGGAGCGATGAAATATTTGTTGTACTCCATGAACTTCCATAGCACCACTTGTTCCTCTAAAATTAGCCACACAGCTGTGTTCTTTATGTTCATTGACTTTACAACATTTGCAATATTTAGACATTATCTCCACATCTAACTTTTTACCAGTGTCTACACTCGTGGCAGTCACTACTCCATTCAGAGAAGAATGTCCTCTTTTCTGCCAACTTTCACCAAGTGCAACTGCAATATCCGAACATCCATCATTTTCGTCCACTGCTTCCCTAGTAGTCAGTTTCATGCTTTCCTCACTGACTTCACATACAGCTTTCTCTACTTTTGCAGTAAGTTTATCAAATTTATTTGGTGGTTGATGTAAGTTCACCACTGAAAAAAATGTTCTCCCTGCAGCCATGCCCTTGCCAATAGATCGCAAGGCATAAACGTATCTAGTATTGATTTCATAAGTTCCACTTACATCTGGTTTTGAAGAACTCATAGAAGAAATCACAGCTGAGAATTTAGTGCAAATTAAATCCAAAGCAACTGCTAGGCCTTTTCTCCCAGTGGCACTCTCACAAATTTTCACGCAATGTGACTCACCACACTATATACATTGTTCAAATTTAGAAATTACATCTGATAATATTATGAAATTTATAATAATGTTACTGCACCCCTTGTCACTTATAGGAAATTCGTTGTAACTCTCTTGAAATGGTGAGAGCTTCTTTTATGATGCACTTGTTGAGAATTACAATTAGAAACATCGTTGTCAGGCGACATAACCTCTTGTCCAAAAAGCTTTCTAAACTTGTTTCCTCTAAATTTTCGTTTCTTGAAAATGCCTTTACGTTTCGTCATCTTCAATAAACACAACAGAACACATGTAAAAAAGCACTGCAATCGTAAGTGTAACAACTACTCGCATTCACACTTGAACAAAACCATCCTCGTGTTTGAAAGAGCGTTGTTTACAAATTTCAGAAACAAAAGAATAGCGACAGTTGCATTTCAAGGACAGCCAACACACTCGGGAGTAAAAATAAAATATCTCTAACGTGCAATGTAGGGGATATAAAGATCTAAAATATATGCATAAAAATGGGTGACAGAAAAAGGGGACGTGGCACATAAACAGACGTGGTAGGAAAATGCTCTTAAAATGCTCGAAAAATCAGCAAAATCCTTTTCAGAGTAGTTTCAGAGTAGTATAATCTATCGAAATATGACGAAACCCGAAAAACGTTTTTTTTCGACCTGAACCGCGATGTGGTTGGTCCCCTTGTTAAGGTCGTCGGCTACTGCGTAGTCCTTGGTGAGAGATAATGCCAGATATTGGCTATTCTTGGTACGCTCTTGACACTGTGGATCTCGGAATATTGTTCCGTAACGATTTCCGAAATGGAATATCCCATGCGTCTAGCTTCAACTACCATTCCGCGTTGAAAGTCTGCTGATTCCCATCGTGCGGCCGTAATCACGTTGGAAACCTTTTCACGTGAACCACCCTAGCACAAATGACAACTCCACAAATGCACTGGCCTTTTATGTCTTATGTACGCTATACTACCGCCGTCTGTATATGTGCATATCGCTTTCCCACGACTTTTCTCACCTCGTTGTATGCGTTTGATAGTACACCCGTCTTTATCTTTTATTTACATGGGAGCAGTGTTTTTGGGCTCGAATCTTCACTGCAGTGAATACCAACTGAAATGCGCTAATAACTGTGACCAGTCTTCCATCAGACGATTTGTACATACAGCACTTTTGAGCAACTTGTGATAATGTCTGGCAGTAGAGAAAATAATACCCCAGTGCGTTATTTAAAATTACGGTTTCATTACAACAAAAAATTTTTTACTGGGTGTTGTTGTTAGGCTGTAAATACACTGACCTCTTAATTGATATTTTATTATTCTTTTGCTACTTTCGCTCTGTTTTTCCAGACTTTTAAACACCCCGACGGGATTTCATTTTCCTGGGATGAGCGCAATACAGAATACTGATATACTGAATAATTTACTTTAACTGTAGGCCTCAACTGAGTTAGCACTGCTACCTACAGAGTGTGATAAATCATAGCACCCATCTTAACAACATGTAATAAAATTATTACTATTACGCCACAGATCTATTAACGGAGAAATTACAGTTAACACATAACATAAGCGCCGCCTACCGGCTCTGGGAGACGCGCTTTAAAACAGGGTGTTGTGAACACAGCTTCAGCTGTTGACTGTATTCACCTGGAACCTAAATATGATAATGCGGTGACATACATTGTACTTGATATTGGACGCCTTGCGATTATGCTACTCGCCATTATTAATCAAATGTTGAAGGGGTGTGAGAGTAGCACTCTCTAGAAATCACACAATGAGTTTTTATCCAAAGTTTCACAGCCAAACGATGGGCTGGAAATGGAAAAATGGAGTATCAAATTGACCAATGTGAGGTCTAGTTTTGGAGAAAATAAAATAATTGCTTGAAAGTGAAGAGACTAATATATTATATTTCATACTTTATAAACAAAAATTAAAATAAAAATATTGAAAAAAGAACAGTGAAGTGTTTTGTGCAATGATTTGTCTGAAAGTAAAAAATAAAACATCTGACACGTCTTTGAGTGATGTTCGAAATCGCACAGAGCAATTGAGGTGCCGATTGAGAATTTAAAGTTCAATGTTTAATTTAGAAAATTAAAAAGTGCTAGAGGATATTTTTTTCGTGGATTATGTAGGCCAGTGGACAAATATCTTCTATTAGGTCTACTCTTTAATTTTCTAAAGTAAAGATTTAACTTTAAAGTCTCAATCGGCACCTTGTTCGTTGTAAATGATTTCAAAGATCATTCGAAGGTTTGTCAAATGTTTCTCTAATCTGTCTTCTTTCTTACTTTTAAACAAATCATTTCCCAAAACGGATGACCTTTTTTCACTATTTTTAAAAGTTTTTCTATGCTCTCGCTGTTTGAATTTTGTTATTATCTCATATTGTAACAATAAATATTGTAAAACTTTGGCAGGTATGAAAATAACCAATAGGTCGAGACTAGCCATGTGTGAAGTAGAAAATATTAAAATAATCTCGATGTAAATTAAACCTATGAACAAAAATATTACACTCTTTTGTGTAGACCTTATGTCGTCTTTCAAACCTTTGTCGCTGTACAGCTAAACAAAAGATGGTACAAGTAAACACATAATATAATCGTGGTGTCAACAACGGTGAGTATTATATAAGTTTTATCAATGTTTAATAGTACTCTTATTGATTTTTCTTTATGTGCAAAACCCTACCTTGGCCACCAGCAAGATCGCCGGACCTCTCCTGAATTTGGATTCCTCCTGAATTGAGAACGTTTGGCACATTATGGGCAAGACCCTCCTAGGGTTGGGATTTTTGAGGGTCTAACTCGCCAGCAGGACATAATTTGGCACGATATGCCTCAGGAGGACATTCAACGACCATATTAATCAATGCAAAGCCCAATAAGTGCTTGCAAAAGGGCCAGAGGTGGACCAACGCGTTACCATTAAACGCCAATGTTTATGGAATAACGTCGCTGAGATTAGATATCCTTTGAGATTTGTTTGCTGCCCTTGTTATGGGTTTGACTACAAAATTTATTTTCTTGCGAGGCATGCCGACTTTCATTCACGCTTTGTTTTTCGTACTACTTTTATACTGTCGAACTGTCATTGATTTTCAACTCCTTCTTGGGCGTGCAGTAACTATTTTTCCTCCTTTCGCTGTTTCATTTTCCGCTTAAGTTGATGTGATATGATTTATTACTTTTCTATTACATTCATCCTCAAAATATGTTAGGAGGATACAAGATGACTTAGACAGGATTTGTGATTGGTGTAAAGAATGACAGCTAACTCTAAATATAGATAAATGTAAATTAATGCAGATGAATAGGAAAAAGAATCCTGTAATGTTTGAACACTCCATTAGTAGTGTAGCGCTTGACACAGTCACGTCGATTAAATATTTGGGCGTAAGATTGCAGAGCGATATGAAGTGGGACAAGCATGTAACGGCAGTTGTTGGGAAGGCGTATAGTCGTCTTCGATTCATTGGTAGAATTTTTGGAAGATGTGATTCACCTGTAAAGGAGACCGCTTATAAACACTAATAAGACCTATTTTTGAGTCTTGGGATCCCTATCAGGTCGGATTGAGGGAGGACATAGAAGCAATTCAGAGATGGGGTGCTAGATTTGTTACTGGTAGGTTTGATCATCACGCGAGTGTTACGGAAATGCTTCAGGAACTCGGGTGGGAGCCTCTGGAGGAAAGGAGGCGTTCTTTTCGTGAATCGCTACTCAGGAAATTTAGAGAACCAGCATTTGAGGCTGACTGCAGTACAATTTTAGTGCCGCCAACTTACATTTAGCGGAAAGATCACAAAATAAATTAAGAAAGATTAGGGCTCTTGCAGAGGCATATGGGCAGTCATTTTTCCCTCGTTCTGTTTGGGAGTCGAACAGGGAAAGACGATGCTAGTTGTGGTACGAGGTACCCTCCGCCACGCACCGAATGGTGGATTGCGGAGTATGTATATAAATGTAGATGTCTGCATTCTGAATTAAGATATTTTAGTACCTCGCTCTTCGGCGGGTGATGGTAAATCTGTCTATATTGTCTTGTTTTAGTCGCTCACTGTATTGGATTTAAGTCTTCTGTTTCTTGCTCCGGTGCCAAAAACGCTTTTACGGCCAGTTGTATAACCTCGGGATAAATCCAGGGCTACCTAACGGAGGAACAGGCTAACCTCTGGTTAGCTTGGAGTGCGCGTTGTACGTCGCTATTTTATTTCCGGAATAGCGATCATGCCGCGTTGAGTTGGCAAGAACTGAAGAGCGCTCTGGGTATTTTCGCCTACGTCATTTCACATTTACATAGTCGTCGTCTGCAGAAAAAAATGATCATATGACATTGTTGGCCGGGAGGCCCATTCGGGGAAGTTCGGCCACCGTATTGCGAGTAAATCATGATGAAGGACACACAACACCCAGTCCCCTACCGGGAATCGAACCCGGATCCCCAGTGTGGTAGGCGGTAACGCTACCGCTGCGCTACGGAGGCACACGTCGTGTGCAGAAAGTGTGTGTCAAACATCAGTGATCGCTAAACTTTTCACAAGGGGGTACCTTGCGGCTTGTAGATACTGTGAGTGAGT
Organism: Schistocerca gregaria; assembly: GCF_023897955.1. Lineage (NCBI taxonomy): Eukaryota > Metazoa > Arthropoda > Insecta > Orthoptera > Acrididae > Schistocerca > Schistocerca gregaria. The sequence continues at coordinate 87,242,849 of NC_064924.1, read as the reverse complement.
TCAAGAGTATAGTAGAAAACACGAAAACTGTTGCAGTCTCATTCAGTGAAAATATTAGTGCAAAACACTTAACTAATTTGGTAGGGTACATATATGTATAACTTCCTGTCTTGAATTTAGCTAAATGATCAGGTATTTGTTATTTGATCAGTAAGAAATCTTCCTACATTTTCGAATAAAGTATACGAAAAAATATGATACAGTTTCCATTCACAAACAACTTCACACGGATCGACAATAGACGTACGATTATTATTATTATTATTATTATTATTATTATTATTTAAAGACAGAAACACGTAAATATTAAGCACAGAAAAGGTAGCAGAGGCTGTAGATTGGTGGCCCCCATATGTGTAATGTAATTCCAAAACTACACGATTTGATAAAGTTGTCACAGAAAGACGCCACCGTCAGTTCGATTCAGATGCAACATCCCTGTACGATAGTATTCCATCAAATGTATTTGTAAGGTAGATGGTGAATTGAATTACGAGTAGGCACATAAACAGAAACAACTGTGAAATGCGGTGTGCTTTGTGAAATTTATAGCCTCTTTAACAAACTGTGACAACATATACATCATGGAGATTGATTTGACTGAAAATTGTCTTGTTGTATTTATGTTTTAGAATGATTCATTCATTACAACGGCAATGGGTGTTACATAGAAAATACCCTTCTTAAACTATTGAACACTGTCTGTCCATCCAATTTTGCAATTCTTGGGCATATATCAATCATGTTTCTGTGGTTTGATGATTATTAATTATATTGAGGGCATATTTAAAGAATAAGATGCCAAAGTTTGCAATAAGGATCCATTATCTTTTCTATAATCTTACGGTGGAAATGTACCTATGCCACATACCAAACTGGAGGCTGCTGTTATTGTATCTCACCACAAATGGTTGAGAAACTGTTTCTTACATAATTTTGGGTTGTGCAATCATCTCTGGCACCTGAATGTTATGTGGGAGGGAAAGTTGAAGTAAGCAGAGGACTGGCACCTTCACTGTGTTCTTCGTTCTTTTCTTGTCATTTCAGCTTAGAGCTATCAGATTTGTTTTCAGAATAAAAATATCTGTTCTCAAATGAAAAATAATTAGCAGAATTGCAGATGGTGCTGCTTCAAAAGTACCTTGACAAGAACCAGAGGAGGGAGAAAGAACTGTATTGGTTAACAAAGGATCATAAAGCTCATAATTAGGATCAGAAAATAAAATTAATCAAATATTTTCAGAATAAAATTATATTAATCCAAATACATTTGCTTATTTTATTTTCTTTCCTTATTAACTGATATATTTAAAAAACTATATCTTGTGCATGTTGTCCAGTGTCATACACAGTTTTTAATAATCATGCCGGCTGCCCCCTTGTCAGTACGAATAAGTTCTCCAACGTACAGAAAGAAATCACCAGCGGCAAAATATGTGAGTGTCTGTAGCCGCTGGTTCATTGGTAGAACAGAGTCATTTCTAAAAGAAAGAAAAGAATGACATGAGGCAATTCAAGAAAAATTTAAAGACATAATTTGCAGCGACTCCTTCCACTGTTATGATTATGTAGATCCAATAACTAAAGATTCCTATTAACTGAATAGAAAGTACTTATGTTCTTGTCACACAAAAGTAATTACTAAATGATAAATATGTATGTGGTTATGTGGATGATACTAATAACAGAAATACAACAGCTATCTGCTATAGCTTTCTTTTTTAAAATACTTTCCTGTTAATTTCAGTGTGTTAAATTTAGCTTGAGTAAACACAAATAACTTTCATATTTATGCGAATAACTGTAGGTGGTGGAGTATCTTGTTGCTCTGAATCATTCACTAAAAGATGGAAACTTGTTGTCCCAATGGTTTATAAGAGTGAACACTATTTTCTGCTATAGATTTGGTTGAGTGAACTAGTGACATTAGCGTGCTATCAAATTTTTTCTTACATTAAACTATCACAATAAGCCATCAAGTTCAGGAAAATGGTGTTTCGCACTAGTACAATATAACATATTTCACATTAAGTTACCTTTAACTATCAACAGTTTGACATAAAATAGAACACTGAAAATAACTTGAGATTAAAGGAAATTTAAAAAAAATAGCATTCGAGGCACTCCTTTTACATGGTACAGATATGCAGATAATTATATTTCTGTTGTGTTCTTACAGCATACAAATACAACTATTATTTTATGATAAATATGGGTGGGCTTATGAGGATAATACTAATAACAAAGAAACAACAGCTACGTTCTATAGCTGGGGATGCATAACTTTTTTAAGAAAAACTCTTACTATCTTCTTAATCTTATTGTTTTAAACATAGCCTGAATAAGAAAAATTGTTCACTGGCTCCAACGTTTAATGGTAGGTGGGAGACAATCTTCTTGCTCTGAAGCATTAATGGGAATGTAATTCTAACATTTTCAATAAAAGGTGGAAAGTTGTTTTGACATTGCTGTGGTATTTAGAAAATAGAATACAATAGAAAGCAAAGTGGAACAATATTTTCTGCCATTGATGAAATTGCAACACTAATGTCTTGTCAAAACGTTTTGCTACACAAAAAAATCGATGTTTCGTCAAAACAAAAAAGTTGTTAACGCAAATAGTACACATAATTGGTGTGGGTTTTCGGCAGTATCTGCTAAATAAAACGATATAGTCTCTTTCGCTACTGCAGCGGTCATAACACACACCAGTTAAACAAGATATTTTTTTACTAATCGTCATTTTAATATGCCTGATTTACATAAATAATATGGCGGCAACCCCGCGAACCGTGGTGAGGCGCCTGAGACCACGCGGCTACAACGCGTGGCAGTAAACTTAATAGGTAGCCGTGTTTCTATAGTTGCAACGTCAGTTGCTAACAGTAGATCCAAATGTAGAAATACACTGAAGCGACAAAGAAACTGGTATAGGCATCCGTATTCAAATACAGAGATATATAAACACGAAGAATCCGGCGCTGCGGTCGACAACGCCTATATAAGACAAGTGTTTGGCGCAGTTGTTAGATCGGTTACTGCTGATACAGTGGTAGGTGATCTAGATTTAAGTGAGTTTGAGCGTGGTGCTATAGTCGGCGCACGAGCGATGGGAAACAGCATCTCCGAGGTAGCGATGATGTGGGGATTTTTCCATACGACCATTTCACTAGTGAACCGTGGAAAATGAGGAATCCGGTAAAACCTCAAATCCCCAACATCGCTGTGACCGAAAAAAGGCGCTGAAAGAACGGGACCAACGACGACCGAAGAGAATCGTTCAACGTGATAAAACTACAACGCTTCCTCAAATTTCTACAGATTTAAGTGCTGGGCCATCAACGTCAGCGTGCGAACTATTCAACGAAACATTGTCGATATGGGCTTTCGAAGCCGAAGACAGCCTCATGTCAGCAGGGGACTATTCAAGCTGGTGGAGGCTCTGTAATGGCGTAATGTGTGTGCAGTTGAAGTGATATGGGACCCCTGATACGTCTAGATACGATTCTGACGGGTGACACATACGTAAGCATCCTGTCGGATCACCTGCATCCATTCATGTCCATTGTGCATTCCGACGGAGTTCGGCAATTCCAGCAGGACACCCCACACGTCCAGAATTGCTTCAGAGTTGCTCGAGCAACACTGAGTTTAAACATTTCCACTGGCCACCAAACTCTCCATATGAACATTATTGAGCATATCTGGGATTTCTTGCAACGTCCTGTTCACGAGAGATCTGCACCTCTTAGTACTCTTACATATTTATGGACAGCCCTCCAGGATTCACGGTGCCAGTTCCCTCCAGCACTACTTCAGATATTAGTATGGTCCATGCCACGTCATGCTGCGGCACTTTAGCGTGCTCACGGGAGCCATACACTAAATGAGGCAGGTGTATGTACAGATAGAAAAGACTTATAAATCTGTTACTTTTCAATACTATAGTTATTCAGTAGATCACGACCCCTATGAAAGTCTGTAAGTGTTATTCAACCGTTCAACCGTAAAAAAACACAAAACGGGCTCAGTCCACGAATGTTCGACCTTAAGAACACCTGTCGTGGAGCTCCGGAGAGGAGGGGATGCTTGCACCTCATTGTCAGCGTCGTAATCGTTCGTGGCTGCGGTGGCGGCTGTAGGAAACGCGGCGGCGTTAACTGCGGCGTGCGTGTTTGAAGCTGCGGCCGACCGAATGCCGCGTCCTCTTCTTTTTTGCTCAGTGTTTGCGTTGTGGGTAAAATCTTCTCAGGTATTGTTGAAAGGAAAGTGAGAGTAGTAGTTGAGAACAAATTGGATGAAAATCAGTGTGGGTTTAGGCCTCTTACCAGGAAAGTACTTGGGCTCGAACAAACACAAATACACCAAAATCGTGTGAGAAATAATGTAAAGGTCTCTTATTGCACTAGTGATACTCCCGCATCTGCAAAACCCTGCAGTCGTCCGTTAGAAGCCTCTGCGTTTGCCATGCCGCATTGCACTCTGACCTTCCGCTACTCCAGTCGGGACCAGTAGGGACGGTGCAGTGTGCCTCTGAAGTTGCGTTTTGTGACATTATTTGTGTATTGAAGCGTCAGATGGCTCGGCTATTGGTAATCAATCCTGCTAATGTATTGCGATTGGTTGAGATGAAGTTACGAAGAACCCTTCTTCGTGAAGATGATATTGGTGTAGAAGATGAATGATTCGCATGTTTCCTGGTATCTGTTATAGTGTTGAAATATGAGCATAAGTTAGAAACAGATACTGTTGTAACACTAACACATAATGATGATGATAGGGATGATAATGAGAAACAACTCATTGCAAACGGTGGTGCTAGGGCAAGTGCGGGAAGAGGCGATGGAAGCAGTGAGGGTGAATACCAACCGTCTCTCAAGAAGGAGGTTAAAGTTGCAAGTATCATCACGGCGTTTGATGACAACACACTGGAGAACATGTATGATGATTATTACGTAAGAGGTATCGACACATAAGACAAGCTTCTGAAAAGATACCCTAAACTGAAGTAAAAAAGCAATAATAAAAACATACTGGATTACGTGGCAAATAAAAGAGAAGGAAATACAGTTTTCAAAGGAAATCGTACACTGCTGTTCAAGACCATCAAGAAGCGTGTAATGGCGAAATTCGATGAAGCGCGAGAATGCGGTTCCGCCGTTCATTATTGGTATTTACAACATTGGGCATTGGACGTAGTCAAAAATCTCGGGTGTACAAACATTACAGCTTCACTAGCATTTATTACTAATTTGAAAAGGAGTTTAGGATAACATCACGCCGTATCACTATGCTCCAAGCGCGAAAAGATAAGGATGACGCAGAAGAGTCGATTGAAAGAGCTCAAACGTTTGTTGCTGACGTCAATGAGCATATCACGAGAGAAAACATCGATATTAGTTCTGTATGAAAATGTGACCATAGTCAGTTCAACAATGAACTTTCTTGTGACAGAACACTATCCATGAAAGGGGAGAGAAACACTGTCGCGATGTTGCAATCAGTTAACTGTGCAACACATAGTCACACGATCGATGTTGCTATATCAAAGGACGGGCGATTGGCAGACAAACTCTATATTTGCTTCCAAGAATCGAGTGGAAAATTTGGATCCTGCGTGTCAAGGGAAATAGAGACGTGGTGCCCTCCAAATGTCGTCGTCGATGCAAGTGTGAGTGGGAAGATGACGAAACAACATCTGAAGACGTTTTTTCTGTCAGTTTTGAATCCACATTTGTTGAGAAAGTCATTAGTACTTTGTGACTCCTGGTCTGGACATAAGAATGTACGAGTACTACTGGAAGCATCTGGCGGAAAACATGTAGATTCAAAAATCAGTCCGCCTAAAACTACAAAATATGCACAACCTCTGGATGTGTGTTTCTTCAGGCAATATAAAATATATGTCAAGAGAATAACAGACTTCATTAAACTACGTTCCAGTAATATGCAGCCGAAATTGCACGACAGATTCTTTATCATTAATATGAATTCTGTCATTTACAGTCAGCTATCTGCGGGAGTATACAGACCAATGCTTCGTTAAGCGTGGCAGAACGCTGGCTACGATATTGGTGAACCAGTGGACAACTTCAAAAGTGTTATTGACGTGGCGTTCAACACTGATATTATAGAATGTGCAAATACACCGTGCGATCAACTTGCATTTCTTCACTAAGCGTTTTGCAGTCATTCGTATTCCTCGGAGCATTTTATTAACATTCCGCATTTACATTTATAGTTAAGATTGCTGCATTGCGTATGGCGTCTAAAATTACATCTACAGTGATATCTACAGCGTGAATGCAGAGTTTTGCAGAAAAACAACACCCACCAGCACATTCAGGGGTACATAATGGTCCTGTAGCCAAACGTTCGTACAGATCGATCCCAAGTACTTTCCTGGTTAGAGGCTGTCAGGACCACATGTTTAGCTTACGGCAAATTATGGAGAAGTGTTACGAGTGGAACAGGGAATTGTATCTATGCTTTATAGATCTAGAAAATGCATATGACCGGATTCCTAGGAGGAAGTTATAGTCTGTTCTACGAGATTATGGAATAGGAGGCGAACATTTGGAAGCAATTAAAGGTCTTTACATATATAGTCAGGCAGCAGTTAGAGTTGACGGTAAACTGAGTTCATGGTCCGGAGTAGTTTCAGGGGTAAGACAAGGCTGCAACCTGTCTCCACTGTTGTTCATATTATTTATGGATCATATATTGAAAACAATAGACTGTCTGGGTGAGATTAAGATATGTGAACACAAAATAGGCAGTCTCGCATATGCAGATGACTTAGTTGTGATGGCAGATTCGATTGGAAGTTTGCAAAGTAATATTTCAGAGCTAGATCAGAAATGTAAGGACTATGATAGGAATATTAGCATCTCCAAAACAAAAGTAATGTCAGTGGGAAAGATATATAAACGGATTGAGTGTCAAATAGGAGGAACAAAGTTAGAACAGGTGAACGGTTTCAAGTACTTAGGATGCATATGGTAACACAGTGAAAGAACTGGAAGCGAGGTGTAGCAAAGCTAATGCAGTGTGCGCTCAGCTAAGATCTGCTCTCTTCTGCAAGAAGGAAGTCAGTACCAAGACTAAGTTATCTGTGCACAGTTCAATCTTTCGACCAACTTTGTTGTATGGGAGCAAAAGCTTGGTGGATTCAGGTTACCTTATCAATAAGGTTGAAGTTACGGATATGAAAGTAGCTAGGATGATTGCAGCTACCAGTAGATGGGAACAATGACAGGAGGGTGTCCGCAATGAGGAAATCAAAGAAAAACTGGGACTGAACTCTGTAGATTTAGCAGTCAGGGCGAACAGGCTTAGATGGTGGGGTCATGTTACACGCACGGGAGAAGCAAGATTACCCAAAAGACTCATGGGTTCAGCAGTAGAGGGTAGGAGGAGTCGGTGTAGACCAAGGAGAAGGTAATTGGATTCGGTTAAGAATGATTTTGAAGTAATAGGCTTAACATCAGAAGAGGCACCAATGTTAGCACTGAAAGGCACAATCAGTCTTAAATGATGATGATGATGATGTTTGTATGTGATCCCAATACCATTCATGTAACTGATTCTTTATTTTTTTCCGACTGGCCTTTAGATCCCATGAGTTTTTTGTGTGTAGATTTTATAGTCATACCTCTTCATAGTTTCCTGTTGCAAAACCGAGTAATAAAATTTTGAAAAAAAAAAAAAAGAGTAGTTCTGTAAACCTTCAAACGGTTTGCCCACCGCACGTCGTCCATTCTCCTCACCGCCAGCTACTAGAGGTTGGTCAACCAGAAAAAGTACTGGCATAAAGGAAGTTCGTTTGTTAAAGTTACGGATGCAAAAACTGTGTTTCTTTCAGTCACTGTCTCTATGTATCTTCAACATAGATAGAAGAAAATATCGGGAACAAACTGCATCGTTATCATAACCCCAGATTTGTTACTATTATAACATTTTTGCAATGGCAATTTTGTAATTTTGGTACCTTTGTTGGATTATTTTTAGTAAGTGGTCTCATATGAATGTCCTTTGCCAACAACACTCTGCTATCTACAGTTTCAAAGGGTTTTAAGTAGTCAATAAACACGTAACGTGTGCCTCTAATACAGTCAGTAGGTTTTTCAATTATTTGTCTTAGCCTGCCGGGGTGGCCCAGCGGTTCTAGGCTCTATAGTCTGGAACCGCGCGACCGCTACGGTCGCAGGTTCGAATCCTGCCTCGGGCATGGATGTGTCTGATGTCCGTAGGTTAGTTGGGTTTAAGTAGTTCTAGGTTCTAGGGGAGTGATGACCTCAGCAATTAAGTCCTATAGTGCTCAGAGCCATTTGAACCAAGTCATTATTTGTTTTAACGACAAATGTGCTGTCTGAGCTGAGCTCAGCTTGCTCTTAAAAGATATTTTCTAAAATTACTACGTGTCTTTGTGTTATTAACTTAAAGTACTTTAGGAGGGCGTTCAATAAGCAAGGCAATACACTTTTTTCTCGGCCGGTTACGACTGAAACGAAGCGGAGTTTCTTGTGGGACATTGTAGATTATTCCCGCTTCAGCCGCATAGTTTGATGAAGTTGCGATATGTGGCGGCGCTATATGCAGCCTTCAGAATGACGTCTGTGATGGAGGTGCGTTCCAATCAGAGATCTGTGATACGGGTTTATTTTGGTGGAAAACCAGAGTATCGCAGATAATCGTAGGGGCCAGCGGAATGTCTGCGGACACCTGGCAGAGAACAAAAGCACGGTGAGTAGTTTGGCGAGGCGTCTGTCATCATCACAAGGTCGGGCAAAACGTGTCCGATCTTCCACGTGCCGGCCAGCCTCACAGAGCTGCAGTGTTGGAACGTGCGGACACACTCGTCTGAGGTGATCGAGTATTACAAATCAAACACCTCGCTGCACAACTGTACGTCTCTGTTGGTCCAGCTGACACACTCGTCCACCGAGAGGAGCTCTCAAAACTTATTTGGACAGATCTTCTTCATCCACCTTACAGCTCGGAACACACATCCTCCCAGCTCCATGTGTTTGTCCCAGGGAAGGATGCACTCTGTGGAAAGCAGTACGTGGATGATGGAGAGATTTTTGATGCGGCATGACTTTGGCTCCAACGTCGACCAGTGGAGTGGTACCATATCGGCATAGAAGCCTTCGTAGTAAGCTGGGGTAAGGCCGTCGTACTGAACGGTTATTATGTTGAAAAGGTGGTACCATATCGGCATAGAAGCCTTCACAGTAAGCTGGGGTAAGGCCGTCGTACTGAACGTTATTATGTTGAAAAGGTGGTACCATATCGGCATAGAAGCCTACACAGTAAGCTGGGGTAAGGCCGTAGTACTCAACGGTTATTATGTTGAAAAGGTGGTACCATATCGGCATAGAAGCCTTCACAGTAAGCTGGGGTAAGGCCGTCGTACTGAACGCTGATTATCTTGAAAAGGTGGTACGATATTGGCATGGAAGCCTTCACAGTAAGCTGGGTTAAGGCCGTCGTACTCAACGGAGATTATTTTGAAACGGTGGTACCATATTGGCATAGAAGCCTTCACAGTAAGCTAGGATAAGGCCGTCGTACTGAACGGTTATTATGTTGAAAAGGTGGTACCAAATCGACATAGAAGCCTTCACAGTAAGCTGGGGTAAGGCCGTCGTACTGAGCGAAGATTATTTTGAAAAGGTGGTACCATATCGGCATAGAAGCCTTCACAGTAAGCTGGGGTAAGGCCTTCGTATTCAACGGAGATTATTTTGAAATGGTGGTACCATATTGGCATAGAAGCCTTCATAGTAAGCTGGGGTATGGCCGTCGTACTCAGCGGAGATTATTTTGAAAAGGTGGTACCATATTGGCATAGAAGTCTTCACAGTAAGCTGGGGTAAGGCCGTCGTACTGAACGGTTATTATGTTGAAAAGGTGGTACCATATCGGCATAGAAGCCTTCGCAGTAAGCTGGGGTAAGGCCGTCATACTGAACGCTGATTATGTTGAGAAGGTGGTACGATATTGGCATGGAAGCCTTCACAGTAAGCTGGGGCAAGGCCGTCGTACTCAACGGAGATTATTTTGAAAAGGTGGTACCATATTGGCATAGAAGCCTTCACAGTAAGCTGGGGTAAGGCCGTCGTACTGAATGGTTATTATGTTGAAAAGGTGGTACCATATCGACATAGAAGCCTTGGCAGTAAGCTGGGGTAAGGCCGTCGTACTGAACGCTGATTATGTTGGAAAGGTGGTACGATATTGGGATGGAAGCCTTCACAGTAAGCTGGGGTAAGGCCATCATACTCAACGGAGATTATTTTGAAAAGGTGGTACCATATTGGCATAGAAGCCTTCACGGAAAGCTGGGGTAAGGCCGTCGCACTGAACGGAGATTATGTTGAAAAGGTGGTACCATATTGGCATGGAAGCCTTGGCAGTAAGCTGGGGTAAGGCCGTCGTACTGAACGCTGATTATGTTGAAAAGGTGGTACGATATTGGCATGGAAGCCTTCACAGTAAGTTGGGGTAAGGCCGTCGTACTCAACGGAGATTATTTTGAAAAGGTGGTACCATATTGTCATAGAAGCCTTCACAGTAAGCTGGGGTAAGGCCGTCGCACTGAACGGGGATTATGTTGAAAAGGTGATACCATATTGGCATGAAAGCCATCACGGTAAGCTGGGGTATGGCCGTCGTACTCAGCGGAGATTATTTTGAAAAGGTGGTACCATATTGGCCTAGAAGCCTTCACAGTAAGCTGGGGTAAGGCCGTCGTACTGAACGGAGATTATGTAGAAAAATAGTTTTGTAACGGAAAGATTGGCAGTAATATGGTGTATGAATACTGAATAAGACCAACCCGCTTTCAGCAAAAAATATATTGTATTACTTAATGAACTCCCCTTATATATGAGGTTCTGAGTAAAGAAATGCCCCTATATTTTTTTACAGTGATTGTTATCTCTTTTATTAAATATTCTCGTACTACTTCTAGCTATTTGTAATTTCTTTCAATTTTCAGAATTTGTGACCAAACTTTTTTGTAATTTTTAATTAAGAAAAATATTCTCTGCTGTGAATTTCTATCACTGATCATGTTCTTCTTTATCGTATTTCCCCGTTTTTCAACGGCGTAGGCCTTGGTACATGGGTTTTCACAAATTTAGGTAGAGTGGGTGATGCAGCCACTGGCCCACTTCCCCGATCCCCACCAGAGAGTAGTCTGCCCTCGGTAGGTGAGTGGTCAGCGCGACAGAATGTCAATCCTAAGGCCCCGGGTTCGACACCCGGCTGGGTCGGAGATTTTCTCCTCTCAGGGACTGGGTGTCGTGTTGTCCTAATCATCATCATTTCATCCCCATCGACGTGGCGGCAAATCGAAAGACTTGCACCTGGCGAACGTTTTACCCGACGGGAGGCCCTAGTCACACGACATTTACTACCACAGAGTACGGCATCTGTGTGTTCTATGTGTCTTCGTCGATTGCATGTCTCAAGTTCAAGTGTGACTACATTTCGTAAATGTTATATCCGAGGTGGAACTTGGGTTGCAGACCTGTTTTTGCTGAGTTGGCTGTAGGGAACCACTTTAAAACCATATCCACCCTTGTCGGTTTGCCAGCTTCGTTGTTAATTCGCGAAGCGGATTTCATTCGCAGGAGCCTGGCTTTCCAGAAACCTGGAAGCGACGCGATAATGTGCTTAGCTATCCGGACAGTTTGATGAAGTTACTTAGAGATGTTGATACATTTGGAAATGTAATTAAAGTTACTGAGAATAAACTGTTCAGTAGTTATCAACAAAGATTGTTAAAAATTTATCTCATTACAGAAGTCGTTTTAATCAACAACGCACTTTGAATGGCTCTGAGCACTACAAGACTTAACATCTGAGGTCATCAGTCACGTAGAACTTAGAACTACTTAAACTTAACTAACCTAAGAACTGCATACACATCTATGACCGAGCAGGACTCGAACCTGCGACCGTAGCAGTCGCGTGGTTCCATACTGAAGCGCCTAGAAACGCTCGGTCACAGCAGCCGGCCAACACACTTTGCTCAACGGCTCTGCTTGTATTATTCATTTGAACGCAGGCTTCTTATTTCTTCTGAGTCTACACTGGCTGACAAACAAAGTGAGCCACGCAGAAGATATGTTCCGATCTCACCGTAGCTTCTCACAAATATACACACCATGGGAAATGAACGCAGCTGCAATCCTTTGTGAAAGGTGGAATGGACGCCAGCGGGCGTTACTGTTGTTCCTGTTTAATATCGTTATCAGGCCTGGTTGAGTGTATAAGGGGCGTGAGCAGCATCAGGTGTTGCATGAGCACTGGCAAAGACACAGAGTTGTCATGTACTCGTGTGAGACAGCGTTATCAGTACCTAACAGAGTTTGGAAATGGTCTCATCGTGGGACTACTGGTCTAATCCTGCTGGTCTAATCGTGAAGTATCCAGATTTGCGGATCATTCGAGTGTCACAGTGGCCCAATGTTAGACTGCATGGGTGCTTAAGGGCAGACATAATCTTCATCAGCGTTCCGATCGACAATGGACGACCGCCGTTATTCTGCACCAAGCACAACGTAACCTCTTCACATCTGCGCTTGCCATCCAACAGTTACAACAGTGAATTCTGCGCAATATCCTGTGTCATCCCATGCCACTGGTTGCAGACTTGCAGCAGCCGAAGTAGGTAATTACCGTCTCATTTTCAGGCCACCGTTGACACGACAACACAAACGACTGCGTTTGGGACGCTGCCATGACCGAGAAGCGTGGCCTGCTGCTGAATAGCGTCGCATTTTGTTTAGCGAGGAATCACTGTTCTGCACTGCTCTGGATGACTTTTACAGGGTGGCAGCCAATCAAGGAATATTTTAGGGAATTGGTTTCAAAAATTTATTTCAAAGAACCAGTCATCCAGTCAGGTCTTTACAAGTTTTATCCCAGAGCAACTTCGGTTGTGCCTACGTGACAAATTGCGTGCCTTTCAGAACCGAGGCAGTTAATTTAAAACTGCTTGAGCCGTGGCGCGGCTCGCGCGCGCAAGACGCTATCGATTACTCCTCTGGCTGAGGTTGGCACTATGTGCGATCGCGAGCGCCTCCTGTCGCGGGTCCTAACGAGGGAGTGAGTGCGAGTACGGGAGTCTGGGGCGGACAGCAGGGGAGAACGGACATTGCGGCTGCACTCTGAGGCGACAAGAGAAGAGTTGTTGTGCACGGCCGAGAAGGGAGCGTTGAGCAAGGCGGCAGTCAACATCGCTTTCCGGGGGACAGAGAGTTGCGGCAGTCCAGCGAGCAGATACCACCTCCGGGAGCAGTTCTCCGGTTTGTGGACGTGACGTGGGTCGTATTTTGGTGCAGTATAGTTTGCTTGGTACGCATCTGCTGCTCCCTTTATGACCACGTGTGTTGTTCGTATGTGCATTGAAAAGGTTACGCTCCGGCTGGAACAGTGGCTTGTGCTTTACGTTCATGCACCGTGACTCATTTGTTTTCCTGCAGGCAGCTGTAATTTCAGAGATTCTTTTTTCGTCGCAATTGTCTTAGCCCGGTGGTGCCTAGTATCCGAGAACAAGACAGCTAACGTGTGACCTGTTGTCTTGGGTTTTCGAGTCCTGTTTGGGCAACCTAGTTATCACGCACACAAATGTATTGCTGCCGAGTGAGGTTAGTCCTAATCTTGTGGAACTGAGCTTTCAGTGACTGGCTCGTCTGCAAATTAATTAATTTAACCTTTTTGGTGTGTTGTTTTTTGCTTTTAATGGTGAATTTCTTGCCATTCATTTGTGTCTGTTTCGCCGTTAATGATAACTGTAAGATAGCAAGGTCTTGAAGGGCCTGCGTATCGTGATTGTATTTTTGGCAACTGTTTAATTTGATTTCTTGTTTATCGGTCTGGTGAAAACTTACGCCAAGTTTGCTAATTTCCGCCTGTGGTCCGGAAGTTTGAAGGTAAATCCGTTGGTAAATCTTTACTGGACCTAACTGTTAACTGATCTTGCGTTGAACTAATGCCATTATTAAATCGTTTCTTGTGTGCTATAAATTGTATTACCATAGACAAGGAGACAGGGCACATTCTGTGGTCGAGGGGCAGGCACGGTTGCTGCTTTGCGCGTGGTGTCTTGTCGCTCGCTATCATTTCCCGAGTTAGTACTGGCGGCGTGAGATTTGTTTGCTCGCGGCTGTATGGCCGCTAGTCAGCTGTGCCTGCTCCCGCTTCAGGGTGTGCCGTGTTTCGAACGGCGAACGCCGATTTTCAGTCACTCTTACCCCTGTTTTGCTGTCGGTCGCTTAGCGAAACGTTAGTCTGTTTTAGCACGGTGGCCATTAGGCCGTGACGATGTCAGCTGATGACCAGCGTTGGGGCGGTCGTCCGCTCTGAGTGGCTTCGCTCGCTTGGACTTGGCAGTTACCTTCTGGCTAAACAGACCAAACTTGTTTATTTGCTGTAAATTCCTAAGTAGTTTGTGAGAAAAGTTGTAACTCAGCTTTTCATATTTTACACAATTCAAGCATTTTGGTAAGGCATTTTCCTATATATGTTTTATTTAAATGAGAATTCTTTATTGGGGTTATTCACCTTCTGAAGCTTAACATAAAATTTGTAACTTAGCTTTCATGATTTTACTTAATTTAAGCATTCTTGTAAAGCAGTCATTTATCTACGTTTTATTGATTGGTAATTCTTTATTGGAGTTATTCTCTGGTTGAAGGTTAACATATGTTTGTAACCAAGTTTATGTCCTTGCTTAATTGAGATTTGTTAAGAGCCTTTATTGCTGGAAGATCATTAAAGCTTGGGTGCTTGTAATTGTGAATACTGTTGTTTGTCTATGTTGTGGGCTACCCTTTCACTTCCACAGCCAAGCTGCCCTATCTACCAGTACTCTGCTGAAAGAGAAGCCTTGAGCCTTCTGCTGAACTACCATCGGTTTTAGCCAGTAGCGTGCGTGGGATACAGGTCGTGTGTGTGGAGTGCAGGACTCAGTCACTTCGCTACTTGTGATCCAGACCTCGAGCAGCACAGACGTCTCTGATTGGAGGCATAGCCTCCTGCTTTCCGTTCCATGACCGGCCACCAACATAAATTAACATGAACCGTCTCCCCTTCCACTGTATATTTGTTTACTTGTTCGTCCTCCTAGACTGGCCTCGACCTGGTAACTTCCTGCACCCCATGTATACCGCACACCGACATATATTCACTTTATTTTACCTAATTTTCTGTTCTGTCATTTAGCAGCAGCCCTGGATGCCCACTCACAAGTTCCAATCGCTTGACCTCCTGTACGTTGCCGAATTCAAGAACCGTCTTACCCCTTCCCTGCACAAGTACAGACCATCGCTGGCGGCTCTGGCGCCGACTCCGGGAGATGTCCAATACTTCCAATGTTTTGGAGGAGCACTGCAAAGTTACTCCTGGTGCGGTGGTGTGGGGTGCCAACGGTAATGACCTTAGGCCGCGGTTAACAGTTATTGAGAGAGCTTCGATGGCACGACGGCATACCACGAACATTTCGCGTACTCGAGTGTTGCCTCTCATGCGACAGCATCGTGGTTACACTTTTCAACAAGGCAATGCTCGTTCACATATTACACGTGTCTCTATGAACTGCTTGAGCGCTGTTGAGGTAGTTCAGTGGCCAAGTTCCTTAGGTAAGGCGCCAACGATACGATATTGCAGTGCCTGTGTTGTTAAGAAGTACGACTGCGCTGACTACAGCTATCATGAAATACATGAAATGTTTTCATACTTGCGAATCTGGACGACCGTCTACTGTATAATGGAATGAGGACAATGAAAATCTGTGCCGGCCTAGGAGGGAACCTGAGTTTCCCGTTTTACGCGAGCGGCCACCTTATCTTCTTTGGCTATCCGTGCACGACTTACCGGCCAGACGCAAACTTCCATATTTCATCGTTCCTGCACTCGAACACTTCCTGTAATTACTGTACGGGGGCGGGGGAGGGCGGGCAGAGATATTAATGAAAGTCACTAATTGGTATCGGTGGATGAAAGCTATATTGCAGTACCTGTGTTTTTAAGAAGTACGCTGCAGTGTTCCCTACAGCCGTTATGAAATACAATGAAGAACCAAAGAAACTGCTACACCTGCCTAATATCATGTAGGGGCCCCGGGAGCAAGCAGAAGTGCTGCAACACGACGTGGCATGGACTCGACTAATGTCTGGAGTAGTACTGGAGGGAACTGACAGCATGAATCCTGCAGAGCTGTCCATAACATAAATCCGTATGAATACGAGGGGGTGGAGATCTCTTCTTAACAGTACGTTGCAAGGCATCCCAAATGTGCTCAATAATGTTCATATCTGGGGAATTTTGTGGCCAGCGAAAGTATTTAAACTCAAAAGATTGTTCCTGAAGCGACACTGTAGCAATTCTGGACATGTGGGATATCGCATTGTCCTGCTGGAATTGCCCAAGTCAGTCGGGATGCGCAATGGATACGAATGGATGCAAGTGATCAGACAAGATGCTTTCGTACGTTTCACCTGTCAGACTAATATCAGGGGTCCCACACCACTCCAAATGCACATGCCCCATACCATTACAGAGTCCCCAGAAGATAGAATAATCTCCCACTGACATGCAGGATCCGTGGATTCATAAGGTTGTCTCCTTACCTGTACACGTCCATCCGCTCGATACAATTTGAAACGAGACTCGTCCGAATAGGCAACATGTTACCAGTCATCAACAGTCCAATTTCGGTGTTGAGGTGGGGCGTAAAAGTTTGTATCGTGCAGTCATCAAGGATACACGAGTTTGCCTTCGGCTCCGAAAGCCCATATGGATGATGTTTCGTTGAATGGTTCGCACGCTGACAATTGTTGATGGCCCTGCATTGAAATCTGCAGCAATTTACGGAAGGGTTGCAGTTCTGTCACGTCGAACAATTCTCTTCAGTCGTCGTTGGTCCCGTTCTTGCTGGATCTTTTTCCAGCCGCCGAGATATCGGAGAACTGATGTTTTTCAGGATTCCTGATATTGAGGTTACACTGGTGAAATGGTGGTACCGGCAAATCCTCACTTCATCGCTACGTCGAAGATACTGTGTCCCATTGCTTGTGCGCCGATTATAACACCACGTTCAAACTCAGATAAATCTCGGTAACCTGCACATTATAGCCGCAGTAGCCGATGGAACAACTGTGCAAGGCACTTGTCTTATATAGGCGTTGCCGACCGTAGCTCCGTATTCTGCCTGTTTACATATGTCTGTATTTGAATAAGTATGTCTACACCAGTTTCTGCGGCGCTTCAGTGTATATGAATGCGTGGTGTCTGTTCCTTCGCACATGTCCGAAGCGGTGAAGGCGACCGCTCGCGTACTACGCGAGATCCGAGTTCGTGTGCCGGACCATCGCAGATTTTCATTGTACAGCTGATGTCTGTCCATATTCGAAACAGCGAATATATTTCATGTATCCTAAGATATGTCTGCGACAGAACTTGTGTGGGTACTGCTCAGATGTAAACTCTGTCCCGGTGCTAGTACCCAAAATATCAACGACCAGTTGCAGCAGTGCGTGTCACCTGGGAAAGATACCTTCTTTGTAAATTTCACTCCCTATTGTGATCAGTGTAATAACGTCACATACTTTCGCACCCTGTGAAGCTCCATTCCGTTTCCTCCTCTCTTATGCCCACCTCACTTTTTTTGTCACGCAGTGTAGTTTTCTTTCATTATTTTTGTGAAAACATAAATGCCGGTCTTGTGTACTGTTATTCAGAAAATAATCTCCAGGTTGGAGTGGATGAGTCTTTCATTGGTTTCTGAGACTAGCTGCCCTCGATTTTTTTTTGTACCATGTGTACCGGTATGAAATGAGCGTTAAGATACAAATGTGTCGATAGGGAACATTTGTTGTGAATGAGCCTTATTTTTTTTCGTTTGGTTGGTATGACATCTGTCAAAGATATTTAGTATACATCAAGTCATGGAACAAACATCATATGTTTTCATCTTGTTAACGATGTTGAATTTTGTATCAGAAAGTGATGATTTGCGGAAAGCATTAAATTTTTGTTTTCATTTGAAAAAAAGTGCTGCAGAGTCGTATCGAATGCTTGTCGAGGCATATGGTGATCATGCTCTATCAGAAGCAACATGCAAAAGATGGTTTCAACGGTTCAGAAATAATGATTTTGTTGTAAGAAATGAAGAACGTGGAAGACCACCCAAAAAGTCCCTAGACGCCGAATTGCAAGCAATATTGCATGAAGATGATACTTTGAGTCATAAGGAAATGGCAGCAATGCTAAATGTTGCACAACAAACAATTTCTGACCGTTTGAAAGCTATGGGAAAGATACACAAGTGTGGAAAATGGGCGCCACATGAATAGAAACAAAGAGAGATGGAAAACCGAAAAACCATTTGTCAAATTTTGCTTCGAAGACATGAAAGAAAATCAATTTTGCATTGAATAGTTACTGGCTATGAAAAGCGGATTTATTCTAAGAATCCTAAACGGGAAAAATCATGGGTTAAATCGGGACATCCATCAACATCGACTGCAAAACCAGATAGATTCGGCAAGAAGACAATGCTCTGTGTTTGGTGGGATCAGAAAGGTGTGCTGTATCATGAGCTTCTCCAACCCAGTGAAACTGTGAATACTAATCGCTAGAGACAACAAATGATCAATTTGAACTATGCATTGGTCGAAAAAAGACCAGAATGGGCCAGAAGACACGGCAAAGAAATTTTTTTACACGACAATGCACCTGCACACAAAGCAAAAGTGGTTCAGGATACAATCAAAACACTTGGCTGGGAACTGCTACCCCACCCGCCGTATTCACCGGACTTGGACCCTTCCGACTACCATTTGTTTTCATCAATGGGACACGCATTAGCTGAGGAACACTTCGATTCCTACGAAGAAGTCGAAAATTGGGTATTGATAGGTTGCTTCAAAAGACGAACATTTCTATTGGCGTGGTGTCCACAAATTGCCAGAAGGTGATCAAAATGTATAGAAAGCAATGGTCAGTACTTTGAATAAAATGTTTTTACTTTAGTGTTTCATTTCCACAAAAAAACAACAACAAAAACGCTCATTTCATACCGGTACACCTGGTAAAAGCGATGGTTCCACGCTGCAGTATGAAACTCTCCCGACGTATCAGCAAATGCCGTAACTGGGTGGGAGCTGTGTTTGACTATTACGTAACAGCAATAAACGAAACGGCGCTTTTGTTTACCCGCAGGCCCCTGAATCGAGATAAAGAGCAGCGAACGAGGTTGCTGCACGGATAAAACTAGTTCTGTTTACCACCGAAACGCTCAGGAAGTCAGTGATTCTTCTTCTCCACATTCAGTCGGATTTTACGCAAATTTCTAACCATCACTTTCATTCATTGTTTTCAATCGATTCTGCCTATCTGTTCTGAACACTATTTTTTGTATCGTTTCTAACATAAAGCGCACGCAATGGATTCCGTTTACATTGCGAATCAAATGGCTCTGAGCACTATGGGACGTAACTTCTAAGGTCATCAGTCCCCTAGAACTAAGAACTACTTAAACCTAACTATCCTAAGGACATCACACACATCCATGCCCGAGGCAGGATTCGAACCTGCGACCGTAGCGATCGCGCGGTTCCAGACTGAAGCGCCTAGAACCGCTCGGTCACTACGGCCGGCCCTTTTATCGTAGTCTGTCGCTGTTAGACCTAAGAACAAGAGTTTGCTATCGTACTTTGCAACATGGATATTTATGGGCAACGTAATCCTACAACACTTTTTACGTTTCGAAAACGTATTTTGGAACTAGTGACCATTATAAACGTATGCAGCAGCACTGGAAGATAACGATAACGTCTGCCACGTTTCTACCTTACATCTCATATTGGTATATTATTTTTGCCCTTACACAAAGAATTAGAATACGTATGTTTCTCTTGTAACTGAAAGTTTAAGGACTAAAGTTTTACCGTTGTTCCGAAATATTGAGTAGGAATACTTACATTTACCACAAAAACAACCGAACGTCTTGATATTCTGCAACACCTGCCTCTCTTCACGAAACAGTTTCCAGTTTGCTCAGTCATCCTCATCTGACAAGTATCTATCTCCTGTCGAGATAATATTGGTGTAGGGACCACACAGTCAGCATTACAGAAACACAAGGAACTATATTATATGTGAGCTTGAGGTTACAGCTTTGTGTTTCTGTTCCCCGAGAAAGTTAATTGATGAAAATGAAATATTGACTCTTGCCTACGTAGAGATTGTGAAGTAGTGGTGTTCTTCCGTTATGGGTAATACGCTATTTTGTCTTTCGAATAAACTGTGAGAGTTTGAAAGAAGCTTAACTATTACATCTCTTGTTTGCGTTGCTAAATTTCGAGGGCTGCAAAGTGGGAATGATAAGAACACAAATCCTCGTCTGAAAAATATGTAGATAAAGAATTGATTCAGTCTTGGGAGAAAAAGCAGTTATCTTCATATTTGGAGTCGGATTTGCCAATTCTAGTTTGTACCATAGGCAAAAATATTAATTTTACTTATTTCTCTAATTAAACAGTAGAAGTAATGTTAGTAAAAGCAGAAAAATCATATGATTCATGAGAATCTTTAGTTAATATGAGAGGTTTTTCCGCACGTTATGCGAGGCGCCTCAATACAGGATTATGTAAAGCGCTCATCTGATGCGCTCCGAACTATATTGCTCTTGATACATAAGATAATTTGGCATGGTCTCGACCAATGTATGGTAACACCATGAGCCTTGCAGAGTTGTCCATAAAACCGTAAGAGTACAAGGGGATGGAGGTATCTTCTGAATAACACGTTGGAAGGCATCTACATCTACATCCGCATCCATACTCCGCAAGCCACCTGACGGTGTGTGGCGGAGGGTACCTTGAGTACCTCTGGCGGTTCTCCCTTCTATTCCATCCTCGTAAGGATTGTCGGTATGCCTCTATCTGGGCTCTAATATCTTAGATTTTATCCTCATGGTCTCTTCGCGATATATACGTAGGAGGGAACAATATACTACTTGACTCCTCGGTGAAGGTATGTTCTTGAAACTTCAACAAAAGCCCATACCGAGCTACTGAGCATCTCTCCTGCAGAGTCTTCCACTGGAGTTTATCTATCATCTCCGTAACGCTTTCGCGATTACTAAATGGTCCTGTAACGAAGCGCGCTGTTCTCCGTTGGATCTTCTCTATCTCTTCTATCAACCCTGTCTGGTACGGATCCCACACTGCTGAGCAGTATTCAAGCAGTGGGCGAACAAGCGTACTGTAACCTACTTCCTTTGTTTTCGGATTGCATTTCCTTAGGATTCTTCCAATGAATCTCAGTCTGGCATCTGCTTTACCGACGATCAACTTTATATGATCATTCCATTTATATGATCATTGCACTTGCTATGGGTTTGGTGTCTTAATGCCCTAAGGCTTTTTGGAGTTGTTGTTGGTTTGGTGCAGTGAGGTAAACAAGAAGTTTACCGTTCTCAATTCGGTAAACTTACGAGAATTTTCTTTCCCTTTTCGACCTCAAAGATGCGGTCATGAAATGGTTTTAAGGTTCTATGCGACAAATTCGTCCTGTTTTTGTGTCACGCATTTTGAAATTATACATTTTCCATCTGTTCTTGCTATGGGACTACAGTCATGTAGAGTCTTTTGAAAGAAGTTTCAGCTATTTGACTGTTAGTTGTTCATTTATTTTACGCGATCATGATTTCAGCTTTGTAGCCATTTTCAAGTACAAGTTGAACTGTTAAAACGCATTTTAACATTTGAATATACACTTGCAAATAGCTACAAAGCCGAAATCATGATTGCCTAAAATAAATGAGCAATCAACAGTCGAATGGCGTGAATTTCTTTAAAAAGGTAACACATTTTTGTTCGTGCACTGTGTGAGTGCTGATTCATTCTCTGAAAACTTCTTTAACAGGCACCATGGAAAATGTCATTGTGTAGTTAAAACTCACATGAAAGTATTAAATCAATTTCGTGTAAGGACACCTTTAGTAAGAAGTTCAGTAAAAGCAATAACTTTCTTTGTTGCATTCCCCTACCATTCATATGGAAAATATCGCATTATATCCTATTTAGTACCGTATAACAGTCTGCATTTCAAGTACTTTGTATAAGAATTTTAGTATTAACATCAACATGATTTCTAAAAATAAAGTACCATTTTATACTTGACATGCGAAATAGAGGTGTGAGGCTGTAACATATAATTTGGTGTAAATCACTGTAAAATATGTTTCTATAATATTCTTTGTCGTTGGAGGGAAACCCTAATCTAAAGTAAGCCTGAAAAGCTGAAAATCATTTCGTTACAGTCTGTAAATCACCAACAGTGAATTCTATTTCTGCTGTTGTCCCACTGAGTCTATCTCCTGCGGAACGCTCGTTCTACTTTTTATAAAAATAAATCAGTATGTTGGACTCTCGCATATAGTATTTTTTCAAAGTTTGTACAAGTTTATTTTTGTGTTTTGTTGCTGCATGCTCCAAACGTACTATTTATTTGAAAAGTACATTTAAGATAAATGCATGTTTTACAGGTATACAGCAGTCTCCAGGCGAATGTGTCTTTGTTGTCGGCAGATGAGCGCTACGTTCTTCTTGGCTATGACGTGGCAAAGGTAAGTCTTCTATTAACTGAAGTTATCATTTCAGTTGCTCTTCCAGAAATCAGAAAAAAGTTCATTGTACAACACCAACCAAATTTTGTAAGCAGCTTATATTGTTATGTTTTCAAATACGCCTGTAAAGCCAGATTTTCTGTTGATTTTTCAAGTGAAAGTGTTTCTTGAAATTGGAAAAGATGTATATTTCTCTTGAATTAGAAACATCGATAAATTTATCGAGAATCTGCGGTAGCGTCCATTTTGCACAATGCTGCCAGACGAGTACATCGAGCTGACATTTGCTGCCTTCTTCGGACAGTGCTGATCATACAAGAGTATTGCCATTCGAGAACGTTTGACGCACATGCTGACAACTTATAACTACCAACTCACGTTTTCCTTCTTTTCCTCTGCGTTACGATAAGAACTCCGAAGGCAAGTAACGCCATACTTCCATCTGTATGCTCATACCAGGGTTGCTTGACTTGCAAACTTAGCGTAAGTGTTTGTGGGCTTTGGAATCAAAGCTGGGAACTAGGTTAAAGCCTTACATTAGGTGATCACTCAGTATCGGATATATCAAAAGAAATAACACGGCCTGCCTGGGTTCGATTATTGTTTCACTGCACAAACTCTGCCTGTACTAATTTTCCAACGTTGGCGTATATGCGTTGAAGAGTAACAGAAGTGAATGAATAATTTAGTGCTATGCTTCTATAGTACTGCGATCCAGTCTGCGTCAGACGGCAGTTTCCGTCGAAAATTTGCAGCTCCCTAGTCCAGAAAAAAAGACTGACATTATAAGTATGCCGTATGTGGCGGCTCGCGTAGTGTAAGTGTAATGAGACTCCTCGATTATTAGAACAAGTAAATTTTTAAGAAATAGCTGGCTCACATACATAAGAGCCCGAAAACGGACTTCGTTAAGAAGAAAAACGGTAGTTAAGAAATGCCACACGCTAGCGGATGCAGTTAGTATCGAAGAACAGGAGAGGAAAAAATACGTATATAGTAGAAATGGAAGGATAATGAATAGCAAAGTTAAGTGTAAAGATTTTACGTGGCAGGGAATTGGAGAATATGGAGGAGAGGTGGACACGACAGTAATATGAACCGCGAGGTACAGAGCACATGCAAGATTTGTGCTTCATTTGTAACCACCCCTTTTGTAGTTTCACCCGTTCTCTTTTCCCATTTCTCTTTTGCAGAGCTTCTTAATATCCTTTTGATCACAAACGCGGGAATTCTGTCGTAGCTTTCTGCAGCGTTTTGTCGAGCAGCGTATTTGGCGATATTGTCTGTTGATTCATTGTCAGGAGTTCTTACATGAGCTTTTGTTCAAGAAAATTGACATGCCATTTCATCCGACAGTTTTCACTGATTTCGTGCTGTTTTTCCTTTCAATAAATTCATGGTTGATATACAGGGTGTATCAAAAAGACTCTTCCGCTTTTCGCACGTATGAACCTAATATGCAATGAATTTTGTTTTTTGACGAACGGGAAACTCAACAGGTTTTTTTCATACCTTTTCATAATTGTTTAATATGGCCCCCTTGAGATCCACGGCATATGTCAACGCGGTATTCAAATTGTTCCCCCTCTGCAGCGAGCATGTCTTGAGTTACAACTTCCACAGCTGCTGTTACGGGATGTCTCAGTTCATTCATTATTTTTGGTAACAAGGCACATAAACTAAGTCTGTTATAAACACCCACAAGAAATAATCAGATACAGTCAGGACCGGTGATGTAAGGCCAGTAATGTAAGGCTGAATCATTTGGTCCAGTGCGGCCGATCCAGCGCTCGGTAATCCTTTGATTTCAAAATTCCCACACTTCCAGATGCCAGTGTGGTGGTGCCCCATCATGGTGGTAAATGAAGTCGTTCGAATCAGTCTACAACTGTGGGAAAATAAATTTCTCAAGCATATTGATACATGTCCTTCCTGTAACAGTGTTCTCGACAAAAAGAAAAATGGACCATACACCCTTTCGCCTGAAACAGCACAAAACAAATTAAATTTTGGAGAATCCCTCTCATGTTACACAACTTCACGTGGTTGTTCCGTACCCCATATTCTCAAATTATGACGGTTTACGTTTCGATTTAAGTGGAGTGTAGTCTCGTCAATGAATACCAAGCGTGGAAGAAAACTGTCATCTTTCATCTTGCCAAGAGCGAAATTACAGAACTCCACACGTTGTTGTTCCTCACCTTCACGAAGAGCTTGCAATAGCTGAATTTTGTATGGTTTCATGTGAAAACGTCGACGCAACATACGCCAGACGGACATCGAGGCATGTCGAGTTGCACGGCGAACGGATTTCTGCGGACTCCTTATGAAACTATGGCGGATGCGTTCGACCTCTGTGTCAGACACTCGGGAAGAGCCCGGCGATTTTCCTTTGCACAAATAACCGGTTTCTCGGAATTTTTTATGCCAATCGTCTAGTGGTCTGTGCAGTCGGGGGATCCACACGATACCTAGTACGAAAGTCACGCTGAACAGTTATTATTGACCCACACTGCGCAAAGCGTAGATCACAAAAAGCTTTCTGTTGGCCAGACACCATTTTTACTATGACCGAAGTAGGCGCACACGGCTGCTACCTAGCGGGAACCACGTAAAACTCGAGAGTTTGCTCTTTCCAACAGTACGTTGTTCACGCACTTATCTCAAGTAACATAATAGTTATGATTTTTAAATCGGATGATTCTTTTTGATACAACCTGTATTTTTTCACGTTTTATATTTTCCTTTTTGTTGAAACAATTGCGTTTTTTTGCACTATAATATGAATCGGTATTGTTTTATTTATTTTTACTACAACTTCCCTCTGTTTCACGTTACAAATCAACTATTGCCAATTTCAATTTTGTTGTAAATACTTTTTATTTTTAAGTAACAGAAGGATAACTATGTAGAGCGAATATATTCTGTAGCTTACGCAGCCCTTTATATATACTCACTTAGTTTCTAGACGGTTCACCTCTTCTGGTTTATGGGGGAATCTAGTAGGACACAGACCATATACGAGTACTTAAAGACAGCGATCGTTATTAGCGAACGCCCAGCTGGTATGCAACACACCTGACGTACCGGTAACGTGGGTACGACCGTATCTGATCAAAGGTGCTGGGAGAACTACCGTAGTCCACGCTTACTGATCATAGCCTACAGTAGCCTACGGTAGTTTTACAACTTGATCTTGGCCCTTCGAGGTGGCAAGGGCAGCACGTGATAATGTTTGTCCACAGGTTGCAATGAAAGAAACACTTTATTAGTGAACACACAAAAGAACAGTTTTGACGTGAAACAATAAGTAATATTCACTTCTGGTAGAACAATTACGTCTCTCGCCGTAGATGATAAAATCTCTCTCTGTTGTACAAACGAAGTATGTTTCGCCCTCGGTCTGCCTCAGCTTTGCTCGCTACTTCTCGCTATATTTCATTGAGTATTCTTTTCCGATAGGCACCACTGTCTCATTTCGGCAAAATCGTTGTGTCAGCCGTCTTTACCCTTCGTTATTTGATCATAGTATGAAGGACGTACACAGGTCCACTGCCTGTTTGCACAAAAAACAGACAGTGTAACAAGTTATCATCACAAGCCTTTAAATGAATGGGAATAACAGAGAAGAGGGATAGGAATTCTCAGCATCTATCATGCAGTCACACGACCAAGGCATACTGCAAATTTGGTATGAAATGACATTGTAATACCCTGCAGAAAACATTTTATTGCGTTTGCAGCTGGATTAATAAGAGTTTAGACAAATTACTTTCAGCTACAATAAATTTGACCACATCATTAATACTTTACGATATATGAACATAGCACAGAGCAGTTTTTCTGACATTTTGGTCCTTTCCCATAGTACATAAAAACTTCATTACCGGCTATCCTGATGATATTACCACAACCACCGACCGAGGTGGCGCAGTAGTTAGGACACTGGATTCAATGGCCACTTGAAATCACCCTTTATACATTGTTTCAGCGTATCGCGAATGTGATATAACACGCAACGCACTGCCTATCAACATCATAAACGAAGACGTCTTGCGGTCCGAAGTACCAATCTCAGTACACTTGTTGCTCTTAGCCCTGAACGCTGACTCGCATGGTTCAGCCAGAAGGTTATTTCCACTAAATGGAAGGTATATGGTGTCATTGCTCATACTAAATGGCGGTTGGGTCTGTCACACGCATACAGATAGACACTTTCCGAAGAAAAGTGAAGCGTCCGGAAGACACCGTAGACGTCAAATTCATACACGTACATGCCATCGGTGTGTGTGTAAATGATGTAAGAAAATGAAGGGGGAGGGGGAAGAAAGGAAAGGAAAAGTAAGGGATTAATGATATCAGCTGCGTCAGGACTTTGTGCGGCTTCAGTGGCGAAGAGTGAAAACGTGTGCCGGGCTGGGACTCGAAAACCTTGGAGCTCGTGCTTGCTACTAAGTTATGTTAACCACAGCCCCACACCGACAGTGTTTGTCGCAACTGCGCAGACTAGCTCTGTACGCCTCTCGGCCGACCCACACTCCCACCTCGCGCCAGCTACCCGCTGTCGCTGTCCCGGCCCTCCGTGCTCGCTACTTGGAGGTTCCCGCAGGAGGTCGGACGCAACTGCACATCCGCACCGAATGTGGTTGATCCATTGCACATCGAGGCGAATCAATTATGTGAGTACGTTCATATGAATTATTAGAGTTGCGATTCTCTGTGACAGGTAGATAGGTCGCAGTGGCCGTTACTGTTGTTCGTGAATAGCTGTGTTACCAGCCCTGGTAGGGTATATAAAGGGTGTAAACAGCATCAGATGTCCTCCAACGCCTTCTCCAGAATCATCTTGATCTTTTTGCTGCATGGAGTAACCAATCGCTCCTGAAAATCAATCCTTCCAAGACCCAGGCAATCACCGTAGGTCGTACACCTCTCCCCCACCCTCACCTACCTTGGCCTCACCATTGACTGTCACCTCAGCTGGATCCCTCATCTCCGCTCCATCCAACCCAAAGCCCACAGCCGCCTCTGACTCCTCAAACCCCTCTCAGGCCGGACATGGGGGTTGCGCCCCTCTACCATCCTCCACACCTACAAATCTTTAATCCGTCCCATCCTTTGTTATGCCAGTCCCGCCTGGATATCTGCCCCCCCCCCCCCCCCTCAAAGTCCCTCCAGATCCTTGAGCGACATGCAGTCCGCACCGGCCGCAGTGGCCGTGCGGTTCTAGGCACTGCAGTCCGGAACCGGGGGACTGCTACGGTCGCAGGTTCGAATCCTGCCTCGGGCATGGATGTGTCTGATGTCCTTAGGTTAGCTAGGTTTAAGTAGTTCTAAGTTCTAGGGGACTGATGACCTACGATGTTAAGTCCCATAGTGATCAGAGCCATTTGAACCATTTGAACCATGCAGTCCGCCTCCCCTTCCGTATACACCTCTCGTCCCCTACGTGGGTTCTCTATGACCTCAATCCTTTCCCCCATCTGCTCCTGTTCCTTGAACATATCCGCAAACTGTACACCTCCTGCCGCCTTGATCCCCCTCATCCCCTGGTTGCTCCTCTCCTCCCACGTCCATGCTCCCTGCCCTACCCTCAATCTCTACACCCTTCATCTCCTTTCCCAAGGTGGCTTCCATCAACTCCCCCTCCAGGATGATGCCCTCTCTCCCTCCATTTATCCCTCCTATCAACTATGATGCTTTCTTCCTTTCCCTGGGCTCCCTCTCCCCCCCCCTCCCATCCTGTTTTCTCCCCACCAAACCTCTCCCTACCTCCCTTCTCCCCCCCAAGTCCTTTGTATTCCCCTCCTCTGCCTTCCCCACTCCCTGTCGTGTCTGCCCAGCACCCCCAACCCCTCTTATAGGTCCTCATCCTCCATTGGCTCCTTCTCTCCTCCCCCCTTTTTCCCATCATCTGTTCAGTTTCCCATCACCCTTTCAGCTGTGGTACGTCATATTTGCCAACTTTCTAGTGCAGTGTTCAAGTGAATGTTCGGTGTTGTTCGTCTTTCCAAAGTGTTGCGAACAGAAACCATGCTGCCTCTGGGTGTGAATTTGATGTCTTTTGCGAACAGAAAGCAGACTGTCACCGTGTTTTTTAGTAGTCTGTCTATTATTTCACCTGTCTGCTTTATATGTATTTTATTAGCATCATCATCTCTTTGTTCTATGTTTTAAGTTCCACGATTTATTTCGCCATGTTACATTTACGTCTGCGATTTTATCGCCTGTTTTTGTTATTTATTATCTTCACCTTTTTAAGACAAAGTCTGTAGGCTGAAGAGCGGCATACTAAGCTGCTGCCAGCCCGCCTCCTTTGGGGGAATCGAAACTCAATAAAGAAAAAAGAAAGAAAAGAAGACCATCATATGTAGAGTGGTCAGTGTGAAGGATATGGAGATGGTGCGTACTCATGCAAGATAGCGTTATCGGCAGTTGCCTCAGTTTGAAATAGACCTCATTGCGGTGACATTTACTGTGTGTTCGTGCCTCAGTCTAGATGGGTAACATCTTTTCCAACGTTGTTTACAAATATTGTAACTTGTTTGACGACGAGAGTGAGTCAAAGTCTGGTGATGTCCTTGTAAGCCAAAAACGGGCTATCCAAATGAATTAATCTTGTATAACATGTACAATAATGTGCTTTTCATGAACTACACATGTCTTCGTTTACACACATCAGCAGGTGCGAAACAAGAAGAGCGTAGGACGAGCTTTGGTTCAAATGGTTCAAATGGCTCTGAGCACTATGGGACTTAATATCTGAGGTCATCAGTTCCTTTGAACTTAGATCTACGTAAACCTAACTAACCTAAGGACATCACACACATCCACGCCCGAGGCAACATTCGAACCTGCGACCGTAGCGGTCGCGCGGTTCCAGGCTCAAACGCCTAGAACCGCTCGGC
Organism: Schistocerca gregaria; assembly: GCF_023897955.1. Taxonomy (NCBI): domain Eukaryota; kingdom Metazoa; phylum Arthropoda; class Insecta; order Orthoptera; family Acrididae; genus Schistocerca; species Schistocerca gregaria. The sequence goes on along the minus strand of NC_064924.1, from coordinate 87,213,290 downwards.
CACAGCGGCCGCCAGACGATCTTTGCTTTGCATCACTTGGAGTGCCAACTGTAAGCCTATGTCTTGACTTTTTAAAACCTTGGACATAGCGAAATTATGGCGTTATAACCTGGTACATTGTGTTCCACAAGACGGCTTCAAGTGTTCACTAAATACAATGTGCGGCAAAAGGCTCACTGTATGTTTTCGCTTCCGAAAACCTTTTCTCTGTGACATGAAAATATTGACACGGCTGAGAAACTGTAAATTTAAGCGTATTCTGGCTAAATTCTCTATTTCAGAATCTAATATAATTACAAACCTGATCTGTTCTACTCACATCCAATATTTTTCTCTTCCAGGTATTCCGACATTCAGCAATTGCGCGTTACGTTGCCTACAACATTGCGAAAAAGTAAGTGAAAATAATGAAGGAATTGTTCACTTTTGTGTTAATGTGTGTCGTGGCCTGTGTTCCAGGTGTGTCAGAAACAGACTTGCCAGAGTTCAGTCCAATAAATTCGTAGTTAAAGAAAGGAACGGTGTCACTGTGATGTTAACAATTGCTGGGTGGTCGTTGGTGCATGTGGACGTGCTAAAACGCGTCTCACCAACGCATCCGACACGTGCTGGGTGCGATTTAAGTCGGGGAAACGGGCAGGTCAGATCATTCGCCTAATATCCTCTCGTTCCAAGAGTTCTCCACCTGCCCTGTAAGATGCGGTAGCGCAGTCAGCCATAATTATGAAATCAATAGAAGAGATGTGTTTCACCGTAGGGAAGATGAACAAGTGTTCATAGCTCTTAAAGTATGCACTTTAGAGCCCATATTTACTGGACACTCATTTCTTGTTTTGATTCGCACTACCACCTCCCAAATGGTGGAAAGCAATGAGCTGGCAGTAGAACAGATTTCTTTCACAGTATTGTAAGTGAAGAAATGCTCAGTGCTCTCAACGTATGCATTTTAGAGCTCATGTTTGCAAGACTTTTGTGTTCCTGTCACATCCTTGAATGTTGACCATTGCTGCTGCGACACAGTATAATAGTTCATGCGTACAAGAAGTTTACCATCAGAAAGAACCCAGTACGTTGTCCTCGATGGTCAGTGTTCATCGGAGGTGAGTGTATCGTTTGGAGTGCCCCAGGGAAGTGTGGTAGGTCCGCTGTTGTTTTCTACCTACATAAATGATCTTGTGGATAGGGTGGATAGCAATGTGCGGCTGTTTGCTGATGATGCTGTGGTGTACGGGAAGGTGTCGTCGTTGGGTGACTGGACAGGATTTGTGATTGGTGTAAAGAATGGCAGCTAACTCTAAATATAGATAAATATAAATTAATGCACATGAATAGGAAAAAGAATCCTGTAATGTTTGAATACTCTGTTAGTAGTGTAGCGCTCGACAGTGTCACGTCGATTAAATATTTGGGCGTAACATTGCAGAGCTAAATGAAGTGGGACAAGCATGTAATGGAAGTTGTGGGGAAGGCGGTAGTCGTCTTCGGTTCATTGGTAGAATTTTGGAAAGATGTGGTTCATCTGTAAAGGAGACTGCTTATAAAACACTAATACGACCTATTCTTGAGTACTGCTCGAGCGTTTGGGATCCCTATCAGGTCGGAGTGAGGGAGGACATAGAAGCAATTCAGAGGCGGGCTGCTAGATATGTTACTGATAGGTTCGATCATTACGCGAGTGTCACGGAAATGCTTCAGGAACTCGGGTGTGAGTCTAGAGGAAAGGATTCGTTCTTTTCGTGAAACGCTACAGAGGAAATTTAGAGAACCAGCACTTGAGGCTGACTGCAGTGCAATTTTACTGCCGCCAACTTATATTTCGCGGAAAGTTCACAAAGATAAAATAACAGAGATTAGGGCTCGTACAGAGGCATATAGGCAGTCATTTTTCCCTCATTCTGTTTGGGAGTGGAACAGGGAGAGAAGATGCTAGTTGTGGTACTAGGTACCCTGAGCCACGCACCGTATGGTGGATTGCAGAGAATGTATGTATATGTAGATGTAGATGAAAGATTTAACCTGCGAACATTGGCGAGAAGGGTGGTTGAGTGAGAGGGAGAGAAATACGAATGTGATGCAAACAGGAGTAGTGGAGGGGGAGGGACGTGGAGAAAGAGATGTGACGGATTGAGAAACCAAAAGAGAAAGAAGTGCAACTGTCACGAGATGGAGGCAATTGCTTTACTGCTTGACAGAGTAAAAAAAAGCTCTATGTGTTAATTTGCCAACGATAAGTTGTGAGGTTGGCGAAACGAAGTAATTCAGCATCTTAAATGCAACAATGCACTGGACTGCGCGCAGTGTATAGAGTCACGTGTATCAAAGGTGGACAGCGGCAACAGAGAGGGAGTTTGCGAATATTTTGCTTATGGAAGGACACAGTCATTACATTCCATATATATTTTGCGGTATTAGGTGGGGCATTTTACTTCTGCTGTCGGCAGCACGACTACGCAGATCGCCGGCGGGGAGCGACTGCAGTTCGTGGAGTGGTCGCCAGAGGGCAACGCGCTCGCCTACGTGCTCCAGAACGATCTGTACTACGTGCCTGAGGTGGGCGGCCAGCCAGTGCGAATCACGGACGACGGCGTCCCAGACGTCATCTACAACGGCGTCGCCAACGAACTGACGGACGGTAAGGCGAAGAAAAAACTTTTTTTTCGATGGTGCTGAGCCACAATTATGCAATATTTTCTGAAAGAAAAAACTGCCATTTGACTTCATATTACTGCACTTATCTTCTATGCTATCTAGATTTCGGTTTTTATGCCATTATTCAGTGCAGTGCTAAAAGTTCTTAGACCATTAACAGGTCATGTCTGGCACAGTCGGTCCAAAGCAGGTAAACAGGGCTTGTTTACCTCCTGTAGACTGACTTTTCCGGATATGAAGAACTTTCATCATTGTGCTAACTAATGGCACAAAAGCTGAAATGCGGATAGTGCAGAATATAAATACAGTAATACACAGCAAATGGTAGTTTATTCTCTCTCTTCCTCCCCCCACTCTCTCTTTCTTTTATTTCTTTTATGAGTGAGTGCTCTTCAAACAAAGTCTCACAGAAATGTCTTACTGGGGATGCTCCTATAGGTCATCAGGTCAGAAATTCGCCCTATTCACCGCTCCTGCACCTGTCCTTCTCGAAACGTGAGCGCTGAGTGAGTAATACTTCCACAACTTAATTCCTACACGTTAACCAACAGGTGGTGATATATGTGGCCAGCTAGATAAGTATTCCTGGATTCAACGCTCTCCCACATTTTTGACTAGTAACGAACATACGAAACGAGAAAATATGAAATACAGGGAAAAGGGAATATTGACATCTAAAAATGAGACGGATACGATGTTCAGATTGGTGAAGCAGAAAAGGTTAGCAGAAAACGTTGCAGGAGAAATGCAAAAATGTAGAACCATGCTTGACTGCGAGAAAGATAGATGTAGCGCAAAAGAAAATTCAAGAAACTTCTACAGAAAGGGAAGCAGCTATGAGCTCAGATAGCAACACCGTTATGAGCAAAGAAGAGTACGCGAAAATTTGAAAGGAAAATATAAAATGGAAGTAGCTGCATATTCCTGGCCTAGTAAGAGTACTTCTCCAGGCAGCACGTTTCTGTCGCAACCTTTTTGGTTGCACATCACTAGCACACCTGGCTGACTCTGATATATATACACTACTGGCCATTAAAATTGCTACACCAAGAAGACATGCAGATGATAAACAGGTATTCATTGGAAAAAAAAATATTATACTAGAATTGACAAGTGATTTCACTTTCAGGCAACACGATACCACACTTCATCAAGAGTAGTGACTGGCGTATTGTGACTCGCCAGTTGCTCGGCCACCATTGACCAGACGTTTTCAATTGGCGAGATATCTGGAGAACGTGACGGTCAGGGCAGCAGTGGAACATTTTCTGTATCCAGGAAGGCCCGTACAGTACCTGCAACATGAGGACGCGCATTATCCTGCTGAAATGTAGGGTTTCGCAGCGATCGAATGAAGGGTAGAGCAACGGGTCGTAACACATCTGAAATGTAACGTCCACTGTTCAAAGTGCCGTCAATGCGGACAAGAGGTGACCGAGACGTGTAACCAATGGCACCCGAGCTGGTAGTCCATGCTACTACGTCGTCGAACTGTTCGTGCAGATGGTTGTTGTCTTGCAAACGTTCCCATCTGTTGACTCAGATCCATTACAGCCATGCGGATAACATGCCTGACATCTCGACTGCTAGTGATACGACGCCGTTGGGATCCAGCAGAGGGTTCCGTATTACCCTCCTGAACCCACCGATTCCATATTCTGCTAACAGTCATCGGATCTCGACCAACGCGAGCAACAATGTCGCGATACGATAAACCGCAATCGCGAGAGGCTACAATCCGACCTCTATCAAAGTCGGAAACGTGATGGTAGGCATTTCTTCTCCTTACACGAGGCATCACAACAACGTTTCACCAGGCAGTGCCGGCAACTGCTGTTTCTGTATGAGAAATCGGTTGGTAACTTTCCTCACGTCAGCACGTTGTAGGTGTCGCCACCGGAGCCAACCTTGTGTGAATGCTCTGAAAAGCTAATTATTTGCATATCACAGCATCTTCTTCCTGTCGGTTAAATTTCGCGTCTGTAGCACGTCATCTTCATGGTGTATCAGTTTTAATGGCCAGTAGTTTACTAGATTTTCGTAAAATGTGTGTCAATGTTTAGAGACGTTATGGCACTCAACGAAAAAAAAAAAAAGAAAAATAGGTCCAGTAAACATGGGTCTGAAAACGCATACTTCCTAATATCAGTCCAAGAAACATGGGACTGAACATGCATACTTTCTGGATTAACACGTGTTTATAGGGGGTGTTCAACGTGCCGTCCATTCGCGAAAATGCACCACTCTAACCTCCGGCGTAAGGATTGACGCACCCTTTGAAGCATACCTGCTGGCACGCATTGAAGTCGCGAGCCTGTATTGTCTGCACATCGGTGATTGGCGTGGCGTAGACCATTTCCTCCAAGTGTCCCCATAAACAAAAGTCTAGGGGATGCAAGTGTGGGGAACGAGCAGTTCAAGGTGCGAGGCGCCACGACCAATCTAGCTGTCCTGACATGTCTGTGTTAGATGGTCGTGCACTTTGCGACGAAATTGTGCTGGTGAGCCATCATTCATGATCCACATTTGTATTCGTTGCCGCAATGGCACAGCCTCCAGCAAAGTAGGCAATACATTAATGAGAAATTCCAGGTAATGCGCCCCTGTTAACATTTGTGCTGGCACGTATGGCCGTAATAGTCCATTGTCAAGTACAACTGCCCATACGTTGATTGAAAGTTGGTGTAGATGTCCTCTTTCCCGAATTGCTTGGGGCTTTACATCTGGAAATTCTCTTTTGAACCCCGCGTCATAGGTAAATAAAATCTTGGATGTGAATAGCGGATCGCGTCACACTTCTGCAAAAGCTATTGACACGACCGTCATCTGCCATGATGTTCCTGTGGCCTTAGGGCCTGAGTGCGCAGTGAGTGATATGGGTACAGCAGATAAGAGGGTGTGACACAACTTCTTCTGCTGCTGGTCACACTGGTTTCTTCCATCGAACGTGGCACATGCTCCTCCATGTGAGCTGTGCAGGGTCTTTTGCTGTCAGTCTTCCGAAGTGCAAGGGTACCTGTGTCCCTCAGACGCTGCAAAAGTCTTCCGAACACGTTATCACAGGACACTCTGCGCTGTAGATATTTTTGAGCGTAGTGGGCATGGTCTCGCAGGCTACATCGTAGCTAAACCGTAGCAGAATGTCATATCAGCAATTTCACTCGTCGAGTAGTAGGCTTCCATTGCTACCATTTGGTGGAAGAGAGAAAATATATACATACTATATCAGTTGTACGTACACACAGCGCAATAACAGTAAGCACATAGATGAATCCGCGTTTGGAAGAAGGTAAAACACCATGATACGTACCCAGAAACAACAGTACTGTACAATAAGGCACACAAACATAACGAAAACTAACGTAGCCTACAATACGACTCGAACCACACAACTGACTGCAGACTAGCTAATGGTAGGTAGAGCACTGTGCGTAAGACTTCATAATACCCTGCCGAAGCATTTGACGGAGCGCCACTGCAACGACTCCGCTAATATCTCAACCAAGTGTCGAGGAACCCTTCCTATGAACACGTGTTTATCTTGGAAAGTGTGCGTTTGTTGGACTTATTTTTCTTGTTTCAATGAGTACTACCACCTCTGAAAGTGTTCGACACTTGTTTTCGAACACCCTGTATAGTGTCTACTGGCCAATCGCACGGGCGCATCCAACCTAGAGCTGCTGCTCGATCACTGGAGTCCAGGTGTGAAATAAATCGCTCATGTGCTTATACTCAGAAAGAGGTATACACCGCCATGCCTGCCTCTATTTGGGTGTGGGGATGGACAGGAGCACGGCGAGTAGGCGCAAGGAAGACAGACATAATCTCAACAGGCGGTTTCTAGCAGATTGAACCGTATCTGGCCTGTGACCACGTAGATGTTGTGGAGCGCATACTGAGACTAGAGTGGCCGCCACGAAATTAGATACCTCAAGGTTACATAGGCTGCCTGCAGCCCACAGGCACTAAGCTCTGTGGTTCACCCACCTCATAACTCTGTTGTCCCATATGCACTGATGTAAGTGCAGTAGAATGACGCTGGGTGAGTGTTCGGTGTTTCTATGTGACATCGTGTGTTCACTTGTAGTTTCAGTCTTCCGTGGGACGGTGCAGTGACGTGTATTTGGTAGTGATCGTAGTGCACACAGCTACAAGCTGTCATCATCCCTCACAGCGCAGCGGTGTATTACGGACGCTGTGCATAGGGCTAAAGCCATCTCAGATCAGGACATCTTATAGGCAGAGCTTAGCCATCTCTGCTCTGTGTTTGCCCCGAACGGGTACTCCGAGAAGCAGAACCGGAACGCATTTCGACCAGCACGCCTTTAAACCTCAAGAACAGCCTGAAGAGGCAGAGAACACCACGGGGTTGGTTTTTCTACCGTATGTCGGTGGCGTGTCTTTTAAGATGGGCAGAATTTTCAAGAGATACCGGATTAAATGTGTTTCCCGGCCTCCAGCACGAGTGCAATTCAGTGCTGGGCACTGTTAAAGACAACCTCGGCCTGAGGAGACCAGGAACATATAAAGTCCCGTGCCAATGTGGGAAGTCTTATATTGGCCAGACGTGTCGTACGGTCAAAGAAAGATGCGACGAACATAAACGTCACACGAGGTTGGGTCAGCCAGGGAAATCTGCGGTTGCTGAACACTGCCTTGACACGGGACACGGCATGAATTATGAAGAAACCAAGATCCTCTCGCATGCTTCCACATACTGGGACTCCATCATCAAAGAGGCGGTCGAAATACGTATAAGCGACCTAATAAAGAGAGACACGGGTTTTCACCTGAGCAAAGCCTGGGAGCCAGCCTTGGCGGCACTAAGGTATCGTCAGCCGCAGATTAGCAACTGCACCGAGGCAACGCAGATGGGAAGCCTTAGCGCAGATGCTTAAATCTCGCGCCAACACGTCGCGCGCGCGGTCGGGGTCCGTCGCTCCCGGCCGCATTTTCCCGCGCCGCGGCGCGCTTCCGCAGACCGCGACTGTTTCTCCAGCAGAGGGTTCTGGTATTCGACGCTGTCTACGATTGGTCTTCGATGACGTTATGCCCCGCTGGCGCCTGCGCTGTTCTAGATAGCCAACATATAAATTGGCGAGTTTCTCAGCGATGCGACAGTAGCACCTGAAGATGGCGGGCAGTTGTTTCGCTGAAATGTTGTGCGGTTTCTACAATGTTATCCGGCGTAATTCCCGGAAACCTATCAAGCAGATGCAGCGCCGGGAAAGCCTCAAACAATACATTCTGACGCTGTACTACGGCTGTGCCATCTGCTAGAACGGTTCGAAACTTCGCTGGGGCACAGAACAAATATCAGATGTGCTGCACCAACAAGGACGTTTGTCTATGTGTATTAATGGCTTTTCTTTTTTTTTAATGTGGGGCGTTACTTATTGAACGACCCTCGTATTTTGCCCGACTTCAGCGGAAATATTGGCCTGAAAGTAGCGACAATTACTTCTGTGTAGCGCGATTTGGGTGATGGGTGCAGTGACGAAGGGTCAGTAGGAGCTGTAAACAAAACCTTTCCAAGAGTTAGGAAGTACTCTCGGCCGTATTAAATCGAGCCGTCGGAACTAAAATCTGTCGGCGGCATACAGGTACTCGCACGCAGTCGCCGACGGAGTCTCTCGTAAGTACAATGTGTTCATACGTGACACGAGACACTCTGATGTCTCAGATCTTACCAAAATTAATTTCATTCTTTTCTTAACAACTTTCTAGCTGAAAGTTTCTTAAACGTCTAACGGCACGCGAATTCAGCGACGACATTTTTCGTTTCATATGCGAAATGGTTACACATCGCTTACGGTATTTCTTTATGTCAGAACACCTTAATGTTTTCACGATAAAACATGTATCATATGCATCTATAGGATGGTCAGAAAATGTCTGAAACGCTTGTAGGGATGTTGCAGGGAGGATTGTACCGAGACATAAATGTTAATAATTTGCCGTCCGCACGTCTCGTACGAATTTATTTGCTCGGCATCGATAGCGCTAATTCGGATTACTTGGCTTATCGCTGGCCGTTTTGACATTATCGGGAGATTATAAATTGATATGGTTTTCTAATCTCATAGTTAGTTCTCATAAGTTCTCAGTCCTGTTCCACTACTTTCATGAAATTTCGTAGATATACATACGTAAATAAATAAAAAACTTATTTGTTTCACATATTTGTTTATCTGCATTGTCTTTGGTACTTAGTATTTCTCTTTCATATAATATGCAGAAAAACAGTCTCCAAGATGTAACGCAACTCCCCAAGACTTGCACAGTAAGTTTTTTTTTAATTTTTGGAACTTATATGCCAGTTTCTTCATTTTCGTTTATTCCTTTTGGAAATGCTTAGGCATATTAGTTGGTGTTGCCTTATGTGACCTGAAAGTCTGTCAACCGGATCATGATGAGACGTATCCGATGTAGTGGCAAGCTCCAAGTTAAGCTCCGCACAGTCATGGTAAACAATCGTATCGTCTCTTTCATCTGCTATGACGAACAAGAACTTATAAAAACCAAAGACTGTTGACGTGTGTTTAACTTATTGTAACCTAAACAAAACACCAGCAGAATGCAAAAGATACTTAAGTGCTGTCGCCAGCCACTATGCGATACTATGCACACGGCAGCACTGTGGTACCGCCGGCCACTGAGCTATACTATACACACGACACCACTGTGGTGTCGCCGGACGGCAGAGTGTTACGGAAAAAATTCTATATATTGCGCCGCTTCCGAGTTATTTACCATTGAAATTAGCCAATCAGGGCGTCGCGCGCTCACATTCAAGCGGCCTGCTACGTCCGGTGCTACCCAACTAGTGCTTCGGTTGGATGAAACCTGAATTTGCACTCGCGACGACCTGATTGGCTAACTTCAGTGTTAAATAACTCGGAAACGGCACAACGTATAGAATTTTTTTCTTAACATTTGAGTGTCAGTACAACCTACCATGCAACATTCCTACAAGCGTTTCAGACATTTTCTGACCACTCTCATTCTTTTGCTTGTGCTGTTTTACCTGCAGATACGCAGGGTCGGCATGGGTAATCGGATGTGGCAATGTTAGTTGAAGGGGTGGCCAGATGTCCTTCCTGCTGCCACCCCGTACCCCCGGGAAGGAATAAGTGTACCCCAACTGTCTGTGACGAGTGTAATCAATGGAACAGTGCGAAAGTGTTCAGATGTCTGCGAGCCGTGTAACTGAGGCGGGACGTGGGGACCAGCCCGGTATTCATCTAGGGGGATGTGGAAAACCGCCTAAAAACCATATCCAGGCTGGCTGGCACACCGGCCCTCGTCGTCAATCCGCCAGGCGGATTCGATCCGGGGCTGGCGCGCCTACCCGAGTCCAGGATGCAGCGCGTTAGCACGCTCGGCTAACCTGGCTGGTTTTCTGACCACTCCCTCTAAACGTTGAAAATGTTCATATATTATTTTCAGTGCAAATATGTCAGTGGTTCTGTTTTTTCGACGGATTGCACTCCGTATTCAGGCCACGAGTGACCTACCGGGACCATCGGACCACCATGTCATTCTCAGTGGAGGACGTGGATAGGAGGGGTGTGGGGTCAGCACACCGCTCTCACCGAAGCTGCTACTATTCGGTCGAGTAGCTCCTCAATTGGCATTACGAGGCTGAGTCCACCCCTTTTTGACAGATTGAGGTAAAAAAAATATTATCTTTAAAATTTATTGCAACGTGAGTTTATATTTTTGTTCGTGTCAGCTGGAAAGAATTTTCTTTTAGAAATTACTCAGTCATATCCTAAAGTAGAGACGTCTAATATTTTTTTCGTAATTTTTACTAATATTTGAAATCATCACTAACCTGCAACGCTGTAAGGCTGTGGGATGACCTTGAAGTGGCTATTTTCACGATGCCCGCGGTAGTATGCAGCGGTTTGTTGAGGAAGCCGTCGGCGAGTGGCGGCAGTGCAGCGGCGCCGGTGTTGCAGAGTCGCTGAGCGCCGAGGAGTCGCTGAACAAGGAGGGCGCCATCTGGTGGTCCCCCAGCGGGTCTCGGCTGGTGTTGGCGCGCTACGACGACTCGGCCGTGCAGAGCAGCAGCCTGCTGCGCTACGGGCAGCCCGGCCTCCTGAAGGGGCAGTACGCCACCGTCGTCTCCTTCCGCTACTCCAAGGTACTCGTCTGGCCGTAGCAACTTGACGGTTTCGCTGGTGCTGCCAGAAGAGGATAGAATCGGCACTGACAAACTACCTCGGGTTCTTCGGCCGACGTCGATCTGATTTTACTGAAGTTTCTCCAGGACCAGTGGCTGGCAATGTCATAGATTCACCCTCCACTGTCGGTGGTGAACTGGAACCGAGCTCGCGGCCGCGGACTATAAGTGCCTGCCGCGCCAACGTCCGAGGGCTTCCCCGCGGTCATTTCCGGTGCGGTTCTCTTCTTGCTACCTGCGATGGTCGTTCGCTGCAGTACGGGAAGCCAGGATCTGTTTACCTTAAGGCTTTCCCCTTTCCTGTTGAAGCTGTTCGCGTGTTTTTGTATCACTACACCTTCTCTGACCAAGCAGGTGTGATAGTGCTTCTCTACAGCCAGAACTTCCGTGTCGGTGAATTTTATTACATGGTCGGTCTCACTCAGTGCGTGCTCTGCCACGGCCAATTTCTCCATCTGCCCCAAACTACAATGCCGCTTATGTTCTTTGATCCTGGTTTTGACTGATCGTCGAGTTATTCCGACATAAACTTCTCCGCATGTGCATGGTATACGATATATTCCCGACACTGCAAGTGGGTCCCTTTTCTCCCTTGCCGATCTAAGACACTCTTTGATCTTCCTTGTCGGTTTGAAAATCGCCCTTACGCCTTGTTTGCGCAATATACGGCCGATTCTGTCAGTCACTCTGTGAATGTGTGGCACAAAGGCCGTACCCGACATTTCTTTTTCTGGTTCCTTACTTCGCCGAGTGTTTGGCTGTGTTACACATCTAATATAATTTGAGGAGTACCCATTGCTCCTCAGAACACTTTCCAAGTGTTGCATTTCGCGTCTCAGGTGCTGCAACACACATATTCGTCCTGATCGCATTACGAGCGTATTAATCACGTCGTTATCCTGGTTCGGGTGGTGCTTTCACAGTTTGTGCAGGTATCGGTCCATGTGTTTCAGTTTTCGATACACACTTGTCCCAGGTTTTCGCCATCCCTTGTGACCAGCACATCTAGAAATGGCAATTTTTTGTGAGTCGCCGCACCTTAGACGCGAAAGGCAACACCTGGAAAGTGTTCTGAGGAGCAATGGGTACTCCAAAAATTATATTAGAAGTGTAACAGAGCCAAACACTTGGCGAAGTAAGCAATCAGAAAAAGTATTATCGGGTACGGCCTTTCTGCCATACATTCCCAGAGTGACGGACAGAATCGGCCGTATATTGCGCAAACAAGGCGTAAGGGCGATTTTCAAACCGACGAGGAAGATCAAAGAGTGTCTTAGATCGGCAAGGGAGAAGAGGGACACACTTGCAGTGTCGGGATAAACAGTATACCATGCACATGCGGAGAAGTTTATGTCGGAATGACTGGACGATCAGTCAAGACCAAGATCAAAGAACATATGCGACATTGCAGGTTGGGGAAAATGGAGAAATCGGCCATGGCAGAGCACGCACTGAGTGAGACCGACCACGTAATAAAATTCCTCGACACAGATTTCTGGTTGTAGAGAAGCGTTATCACACCCACTTGTTCAGAGAAGCTATAGTAATACAAAAACACGTGAACAGCTTCAACAAGAAAGAGGAAAGCCTTAAGGTAAACAGATCCTGGCGTCCCGTACTGCAGCGAACGACCGTCGCAGGTAGCAAGAGGAGAACCGTACCGGAAATGACCGCGGAGAAGCCCTCGGACGTTGGCGCGCCAGGTACATATATAGTCTTCGGCCGCGAGCTCGGTTCCAATTCACCACCGCCATTGGAGGGTGCAGCTTTGACAATGCCAGCCACTCGTGCTGGCGAAACGTCAGTAAAATCATCAGATGAACGTCGGCCGAAGAACCCGAGACAGAAGCCAATAGACAGTTTGTCAACAAGTGGCCACGAAATCCTTAATAATGTTGCAGGATCGGCACTACTTGAGAGATATCCATTTGTCTGCGAGCACTGCCAACGTCAAGCATCTCCTAGACACGAAGTACACTCATGTTCAGAGAAAACGGAACACTAAGAACAAACAGAGATACGACGTTCACATTCATCACTCATATACATCAATATGTTCTGCAGAAATGATTAGCATTTCAATCGCCTCGGTTCAGCGAGTGTCCTGTTGCCTAGTAGGCACAGGTTCCGCCATGGACCCTGATAACGTGTTCCATGCGTGATGGCATAGACGCGTATAAAGTGCTAGTGGCGTCCAACGGTACAGTTGCATTCACCTGTTTCCAAAGTTCATCTGTGGTAGTTGGAACTGGGCCACATTGCTGCACCCGTCGTTTGACACTTTCGACTGGCGACAAGCCTCGTGATCTGGCGGTCCAGGGGTAAACGCTGACACCTTGTGACACCAAAAAGACACGTGTTCATGCAGCAACATGTGATCGGGCATTGTCCTGCTGAAAAATGGCGTCGGGGCGTTGCGCAGGAAGAATGTGGCTGCGGGTCGCAGGCTGTCATTCACATAGGTCACACTGGTCGCTGGACACGCTCCAGCTGTGATTTGTGGTTGTATCCAACATCGCCCCGCGCCCAGAATGCTTGAGTTGGCGCTGTATGTCTTGTGGAAATGCAGGCATTGTGATGCCGTTCCCCCTGTCTCTGACGAAAAGTACAACCATCATTTCCAAACAAACAGAACCCGGATTCGTTTGAAAACACTATCTGATGCCATTCTTGTCCCCAGTGACGTCGTTTCATACACCATTGCCGTCTAACATGTTTCTGCACATTCATCAAAGGCAGGCGGAGACGTGGACAACGCATGCCGTAGTAAAGGGGGACGGTCTGTCATCCCTGTTAGTATACGATGTGTTACACTGTTCCACTGTTTCGCCAGAGCCGAAGAGGATGTACATCCGTCCTGCAATGCCATTCGGATGAGTTGTCGATCTTCTCGAGAGGTGGTCTGGTTGGCGTGATCTGACCCTTACCGTAGTGTTCTACAGCTTTCCGTAAACCATTCTGTGCACACCCGTTGCACTGCCGAAACACTACGTCCCACACGAGCAACAATTTCCCGGCTGCATGCATCAGTTCTCTCAGGTCAGTAGCGCATCCTCTCTCAAACTCTCTCATTTGACGGCATGGTTCGCACATGTATCTGCGAGACATGTTACTACTTTTATCGCAAGTGCAATGCATTTATGTTTAAGGCAACATTTAAAAATTAAGCTATCATTTAATGGCGTCTGTACTGCCATTTTACTTTCTCTTCTGTGAAACAAATTGATTGGTAAAAGCATTTTGCACTACCCCGAGTTGTGGTACCAATTATATGCCTTTAGTTGTTGCAAAAGTACATTTTTTGCGACCCATCTGTCTTTGTGCCAGTCTCCTTTGCGACAGCGATACTTTCGCACTGGTACTGCACACACAGAACTTCTGTTAAGTTTGAAATTTCCTGGCAGATCAAAACTGTGTGCCAAACCGAGACTCGAACTCGGGACCTTTGCCTTTCGCGGGCAAGTGCTCTACCATCTGAGCTACCCAAGTACGACTCACGCTCCGTCCTCACAAAGAATAAAAGTAATGTTAAATGTATTTGGAATGTTATGGGATTTAAGTGCTGAGGTCATCAGTCCCTAAGTTTACGCACTACTTAACCTAAATTATCCTAAGGCCAAACACACACCTCCATGCCCGAGGGAGGACTCGAACCACCGCCGGGGCCAGCCGCACAGTCCATGACTGCAGTGCCCTCGACCGCTCGGTTAATCCCGCGCGGCCCGTCCTTACAGCCTTACTTCTGCCAGTACCTCGTCTCCTACCTTCCAAACTTTACAGAAGTTCTCCTGCGCAGGAGAGCTTATGTAAAGTTTGGAAGGTAGGAGACGAGGTACTGGCAGAAGTAAAGCTGTGAGGACCGGGCGTGAGTCGTGCTTGGTTAGCTCAGATGGTAGAGCACTTGCCCGCGAAAGGCAAAGGTTCCGAGTTCGAGTCTCGGTCCGGCACACAGTTTTGAATTGCCAGGAAGTTTGATATCAGCGAATACTTAGCTGCAAAGTAAAAATCTCATTCTGTTAAGTTTGACAAAAATTTCCACGCAATGATAAATTCGACAAGTCGTTGCAGCAATATGCAAGTAACTGGAACTAATTTTCACGCTGCAGAGGAGTGTGCGTTGATTTGAAACTTCCTGACAACTGAAAACGATATCCATTTCTCTGCGAGCACTGCCAACGTCAAGCATCTCCTAGACACGAAGTACACTCATGTTCAGAGAAAACGGAACACTAAGAACAAATAGAGATACGACGTTCACATTCATCACTCATATACATCAATATGTTCTGCAGAAATGATTAGCATTTCAATCGCCTCGGTTCAGCGTGTGTCCTGTTGCCTAGTAGGCACAGGTTCCGTCAGGAAATTTCATGCAACTAACTTGCAAACTTCTTGAAGTAGACGAAACTAGGGGACGTCAATGGGAGAGGTGGGGGGGTTTGCAGATATGGTGATTCCTAATATTCCACCCAAGTCTGTGATTGTGTGGATAATGCACCGTAGCAAAGCAGGAAGTTCTGCAGGATGCCTAAAAAATACGACTTCAGGATTACGATGTTAGAGTGGTTCCGAGACAGGCAAATAAAGTGCTACGACTCAATGAGGACAGCTGAAATGCTATGTAAAATAAATGAAAACAAACCAGCCGTGAAAATGTATGTCGTGGATGAAATCGCTGAAAGCAGTCCGCTTACGGCGCAACAAATGCGATCTAAATAGGGTAGACCTGACATGGGCCAAAATATAGCACAATTTCAGGGAAAACAATATCACTGATGACGTGCCGAAGGAAGGAGTGCAGAAAATGCTGCTTTCCTTTCAGTTGCTGCAAAGGACTGACAAGGCTAAAGCAGGAAACTGCGGCAGCTGCAAGCGTATTGGACACGAGATGAAATGTGCTCGTGGTCTCGCGGTCGCGTTCTCGCTTCCTGAGCACCGGTGTCCCGGGTTCGATTCCCGGCGGGGTCAGGGATTTTCACCTGCCTCGAGAAGACTGGGTCTGGGTGTTTGTGTTGTCCGCATCATTTCATCATCAGCCATGAAAGTGGCGAGTGTGGACTGAGCAAGGGTTGTAAATTTGCACGGGCGCTGATAACCACACTGTTGAGCGCCCCACAAACCAAACATCATTGTCATCATCAACGAGATGAAATAATGGAAATGGCCATTGATGAAGTTACCATCGGTACCACGTCCTCAAACGATGATGACGATGATCTTGAATCAAACAAAAATGACAGTGACCTTTAGTGAACATCATTTTGACAATTACTTCACGCACAGTTAATTATACTTTGTAAACATTACTGCTGTTCTGTGGGTTTTGTCTTTCGATTCATAGTATCGAATTGTACATTCATCTACTTTCATTTTTCATTATTTTCGATAAATAAATAATACCTAGGCCGTAGGTAGGATGAATATTTAAACAAATTAGGTAGATTCCGATCCGACGGAGGTGTCACTTAAACCAGCAATATTACGGCGAGTGTCGCCTCCGATTTCACGTTTAGCACAAAATGCAGGAAGAAGCCGATGCTGCCTTTCCCTCACCTCTCCTCTCCCCTCGGCGGCCGAAACGCGGAGGCACAGCCGATACCGATAGCCACACGCATAAAGCAAGTTATAACCCTTCTAGTGTATTTTGGGATCTGACCTGTACCTATATTAAATTCATAACTGATACTTATCCATCCAGTGTATAATGCTTCTGATTTAGAAACTCGAAAACGGCCTACGGCCGAAGTTGTACCTTCGTACATTTACACTCATGCTCATAAATTAAGGATAGTTGCAGAATTTGGTGCCACACAACGTGACACTACACAAAACTGGCTCTAGTGGCATAGGTACATAGGGAACACACACGACACAGATCTGTAAGTCCATGGTATTGGTGAAAAGTTGAGAAAACCGTCCCGAAACACATGTGCTAAAAACGCCACTGTTTCCTGCGCATGTACCCCGACATCAATATGGGATATGATCACCATGCACACGTACACAAGCCGCACAACGGGTTGGCATACTCTGGACCAAGTGGTCGAGCAGCTGCTGGGGTATAGCCTCCCATTTTTGCACCAGTGCCTGTCGGAGCTCCTGAACCGTCCTAGGGGTTTGAAGACATGCAGCGATGCGTCGACCGAGAGCATCCCAGACGTGTTGGATGGGGTTTATGTCTGGAGAACAGGGAGGCCACTCCATATCTTCTGTTTCAAGGTACTCATACACAATGGCAGTTCGGTGGGGCCTTGCGTTATCATCCATTAGGAAGAAGGTGGGACCCACTGCACCTCTGGAAAGGTGGAGATACTGGTGCGAAATGACGTCCCGATACATCTGTTACAGTTCCTCTGTCAAAGACATGCAGGGGTTTACGTGCACCAATCATAATCCCACCCCACACCATCAAACCACGACCTCCATACAGGCCCCTTTTAAGGACATTAAGGCGTTGGTATCTGGTTTCTGGTTCACGCCAGATGAAAACCCGGGGAGCATCACTGTTCAGACTATAGCTGGTATCGTTCGTGAACATAACCAGGGACCACTGTTCCAATGACCATGTACTGTGTTCTTGACACCAGGCTTTACGGGCTCTTCCGTGACCAGGGGTCAGTCGCATGCACCTTGCAGGTCTCCGGGGGAATAAATCATTTCTGTTCAGTCGTGTGTAGACAGTGTGTCTGGAGACAGCTGTTGCAGTGGCTCCAGTAAGGTCCCGAGCAAGGCTACCTGCAATACTCCGTGGCCGTCTGCGGGAGATATGGGTCTTCTTGTGGTGTGGTATACTGTGGACGTCCCGCACTGTAGCACCTGGACTGCTGGAATCGTTGCCATAATCTTGAGATCACACTTTGTGGCACACGGAGGGCCCGTCCTACGACCTGCTGTTTTTGACCAGCCTCCAGTCGCCGTAGTATTCTAACCCTCATAACATCATCAATGTGTGTTCTTTGAGCCATTTTAAGCACATAGTCACCATTAGCACGTCTGAAAACGTCTGCACAATTACTCGCTACACCAACACACCTCTGTGTATGTGGACTGCTGCCAACGCCACCATGCGAAAACCGCAAGCCAGCCAGAGCGGCAGAGTGGTTCTAGGCGCTTCAGTCTGGAACCGCGAGACCGCTACGGTCGCAGGTTCGAATCGTGTCTCGGGCATGGATGTGTGTGATGTCCTTAGGTTAGTTAGGTTTAAGTACTAAGTTCTAGGGGACTGACGGCCTCAGATGTTAAGTCCCATAGTGTTCAGAGCCATTTGAACCATTTTTTTCGAAGACCGCAGTTCAAATGCATCGCATGGTCATACCCCGAGGTGATTTAAACCCACAAACTGCCCACCAGAGCGTTGTTTCACCATGTATCTGCATTATCGTTAATTTATGAGCATGGGTGTGTATTAAATTCATAAGTGATACTTATCCATCCAATGTATAATGGTTCTGATTTAGAAAGTCGAAAACGGTCTAAGGCGAAATTGTACCCTCGTACATCTAGTAAAGAGAACTGCAGCTCATGGTATCACGAACTGTTAATTCGTCACAGCTGCTGACCCTATCGGAATGAAAATATGGAATCAATGTGAATGTTTTGCATAATAGTCTGAAATTTGTTTGTCCTGAAAATTTACAAATAAAATTATACAAAGTACTCTCACCTCCTACACGGAACCACATCAGTAGCGAGGATTCTTATAAAAATCGATACAGTATCATCTGTAGACAATTTACACAAATGACGGGTACATATACACATGGGTTTATCGATAAAAAAATCTACCCGACGTGTCTGTATGTGGCATTACTTGGGCTTGATTCAACATAAAAGCCCTGTAACAGAGCACATCACAAGATGGGAAACTTTCCAAACGGTTAACCATTAACCATAAGGCCGAATACACGTGTACGAACGAAAGGAACAGTAAGCCAGGTTTCTCCTCAACATAGTAAATAACGAAAATTTGTTTTAAGCAATACATTTGGAAGATTACGATATTGAATTTTTAGTTGATTCAGGATATTCAGAGTATGAAATTTACTACAGAGATGCCACATATCTTATGTAGTAACCCGGGATGGGTTGCAACACACTTAGTGTGAAACTCACACTCAGATCATAGGTGACTCGGGAACTGAGCTCTCCTTCTCTCACACGCGAGCGGCTACTTGCAGGAGTGAGACAGCGCCTTGGTCAGACTGAAATCTTTCAGGTCTCTGTGATTGGAGATGGTGCAGAATGACTCAGATGTCAGGTTAAGGAGGCAGATGTGGCGATAAGAGAATGAAACTAGTGTGGTTTACTGGTCTGTTTTTAATGCTTCTTCACGTTTTTACAGTGCATGTGTTGATGAACACAGACGCTAGTTCATATCTGGACTCCTAAGATCCAATTAATGTAAATCTAATGCACAGATGAAGTCTGTAATTTCACGCTATTATTGACCAGTTACCTGATCAAAGAGTCACACCGGCCTAACACTCTATAAAGAACAAGGTACACACAGAATTCATAGCACAAATCATGAGAAGGAGACAGTTTCTACTTCTCTAGTCGAGCCCTTAGGTTCAGCTGCGCTTCACAATGGAAGTGACAAACAGATAACAGGCACGGACGGCCAGTGTGGCCGAGCGATTCTAGGCGCTACAGTCTGGAACCGCGCGAATGCTACGGTCGCAGGATGTGTGTGATGTCCTTAGGTTAGTTGGGTTTAAGTAGTTCTACGTTCTAGGGGACTGATGACCTCAGAAGTTAAGTCCCATAGTGCTCAGAGCCATTTTTTGAACACGCACGTTTATGCAAACGTACAAAAGGAACCACTTAATTGAATATGATTCCCAGCTGACATAGTTTCTGGTGTCTGGTGTTGATCAACCGAGGTACTGACTGGGTAAAACCGCTCTGCTAGCTATAACTGTGTTGCTTGGTGTTCGGTAGCTTCTACTGTATAGATGGTGACTCAACTGCGCCTGCCTATGGGTTGTATGCAACCTGCAACTCCTTCAAAAACTGCACTTGAAATTCTTATGGTCTTGCTACACACCAACCATTAGCTCTACAGAAGAAATGAACATGATATTTTTGTAAGAAATGTAATGTAGTTAAACTTTGTACTTTTTTTTTTTGAATAATCGAAATCTATGGCCTCTATCAAAAAGGTATCCTGGTACAAAATTTAACTACATTAAATTTCTTACAGAGAGGTCAGGTCCATTTTTTGCTGTAGGACTAATGACTCGTGTTTAGTGAGAGAGAGAATGTGAAAATATTGCATGTGCTATTTGAAGGTTATGGAAATGGCTTAAAACCCAACGGTAGGAGCAGCTCATTGTCACTGGGTACTGCATCTGGGCCGATTTGTTGAATGATGGTACGTGACTGCTTTGTTTTTTTTTGTGCTCAATTCGCAGTTGGCAAGTGTAAAATGAGCTGTTTCTTAATGCCTATAACGTCCTACTGGCCTGAAGAAAGTGACTAAATCTCTATCTGAGGTACCAGGCTTCACTGTTGATTTTGATGCGTAAGGTGATTTTATTTTTTATTTTTCTAATGATTTGATCATTACAGCTGCCTGCCACTGACCCAGCTGAGCACTGTGTCGAAATGACCTTCAATGGCAGATATGCTTCTTCAACGCTGTGCAACAGTTCATCAGTCGTAGAGCTGGAGAGTGGTAGCATACAATCTCTTGGGAAGACATGAGCAGGTGTTTTGAATGGCTGAGAGATCTGGGGAACGTGTTAGGCAAGGCAAAGGTGGAACGTACTACGTATTGAAGTAGGTAAGGACAACATGGGAAACATGCGGTCTTGCACCCTCTTACTCAAAATTAACGTTACAGACTCCTCTAAGTCAAGGCCCGGTCCTTGGCCTTAACACAGCTTGTGCCCAGATTTCTAGCTGTGCTAACCAGTGTTGACCTCATGGTGCGCTAGTTGTGCCCCCATACCATCACTCTAGGTACTGTGGCCGGTATGAGGGTGAAGAATACAGTCTGCGAGCATTCGTTCTCATTGGAGCCTCCACACAAGGACACGTCCAACGTGATGCTGCACACAGGACTGACAAGAAGGGCTTCCCAGCAGTGGGATCGAGTTTTTGAAACCATCTGTACGATTATGTAGGTTAAGACTCCGGGTATCACGCACTGCAGCCATTCATCCTGGTGTACTCTCATTTTCAAGTATCTAATGAAAAAAATAGAAATTTTGTGTGACACTCAATAACATCAAAAATGTGCTATCAAATAGTTTGGTTGTGTGGTGTAGCGTACACGATAGCAGCTTCACGTACAGGAGCTTGTGGTTTCGAGTTTTAGCAGGTGCAACACCTTTTTTACTTCCATTTGCTTGTCACATAATTTTAATCATAATATCAACTTCTTTATTTGCTCTGATTTTTCTTCCTATCATTGTTTTTCCACTTGAAATCTTCGTTCTTCTGTTCCTAATTAATTTAATATATTAATTTCGATTTAATATCTTCTGTTTTATCACCCTGTTTTTTCGTTCACATTATGGGGTTCATTATATCTATTTCTCATTTTGTTTGAATTTCATTACACTTCTAAATCCTTCTTTCATTGTAATCTTCATCTGAGGTGTTCAGTGCAATACGTATTTAGGTTATGTCTTGAATGTTTGTATGACGATTACCATGCAAAAATTTGCACTTCTAGTCACGAAAAGTGCGTTTTTCACACCACTGCGTAGTCAGCGTGATTAGATTATTGGGTGTTTTACTTTTTAACTGCCACATCTGAATTTTCAAATAATTGGATAATGTAATTAAATTCGTAATCACCAAGTTTCAGATCGGAAAAAGAATGATATAAAGAAAAAATGAAACAAACGGGAAAAGATTTATATCATGACTGAAATAATGTGACTAAGGAACAGAAATAAAAAAAATACATTTAAACCAATTAATTCAATAAAATTAATGATAAAGTAATTTCGAAAAAGATTAAAAAATAAAAACGTACTACAGCTGACGAGACTCGAACGTCCAAGCTCTTGCATGTGAAGCTGTTAGCCTACCCATTGACTTCTATTTTTTTTAACACTATTGGGCAACCCGCAAAATTTAGATCTTTTTTCGTCAGTTTCTCGCAAACGAGAGCCCACAAGGTGAATGGCTGCAGGGGGATCTTAACCTACAACACTGTATATTTGAAATTACAATGAAATGAACACCCTTAGCTGCTTACAAGCGTTGACATACGTCAACGGGGACAGACCAAAATGTGTGCCCCGACTGGGACTCGAACCCGGGATCTCCTGCTTACATGGCAGACGCTCTTCCCATCTGAGCCACCGAGGACACAGATGATAGCGCGATTGCAGGCATTTATGTGTGGCACGCCTCCCGCGAAACCCACATTCTCAACGTATTGTGCCGCACTACATTCGTGGTGCCCCCGCCCATTATACTCATTACTCGCGGCGCAGGGCACTACGAATGTAGTGCGGGACAATACGTTGAGAATGTGGGTTTCGCGGCAGGCGTGCCAGAGGTAAATCCCTGCAGTTGCGCTATACTCTGTGTCCTCGGTGGCTCACATGGATAGAGCCTCTGCCATGTAAGCAGGAAATCCCGGGTTCGATTCCCGGTCGGGGTACACATTTTCATCTGTCCCCGTTGACGTATATCAACGCCTGTAAGCAGTTAAGGGTGTTCATTTCATTCTAACGAGTTGCTTGTACGCCAAACTTTCAGGAAACATTCCTCACTCACAAAGAAGAAAATATGTTATGTGGACATGTGTCCGGAAACGCTTACTTTTCATGTTACAGCTCATTTTATTACTAGTCTTCAAATCACATTAATCATGGAATGGAAACACACAGCAACAACTTTGTTAGAGGAAATGTTCAAAATGTCCTCCGTTAGCGAGGATACATGCATCCACCCTCCGCCGCATGGAATCCCTGATGCGCTGATGCAGCCCTGGAGAATGGCGTATTGTATCACAGCCGTCCACAATACGAGCACGTAGTCTCTACATTTGGTACCGGGGTTGCGTAGACAAGAGCTTTCAAATGCCCCCATAAATGAAAGTCAAGAGGGTTGAGGTCAGGAGAGCGTGGAGGCCATGGAATTGGTCCGCCTCTACCAATCCATCGGTCACCGAATCTGTTGTTGAGAAGCGTACGAACAATTCGACTGAAATGTGCAGGAGCTCCATCGCGCATGAACCACATGTTGTGTCGTAAAGGCACATGTTCGAGCAGCACAGGTAGAGTATCCCGTATGAAATCATGATAACGTGCTCCATTGAGCGTAGGTGGAAGAACGAACCTAAAATGAGCTCTAACATGGAAATTAAGCGTTTCCGGACACATGTCCACATAACATCTTTTGTTTATTTGTGTGTGAGGAATGTTTCCTGAACGTTTGGCCGTACCTTTTTGTAACAGCCTGTATATATACTGCATCTTTGGTGTGAAAAAAGTCGATCTTACAGCTGAGGGCCTCTTCTTGTGAGGTTCATCTGAAAAGACTCCATGGTCTCACTCTGTGTCCAGTGTTGTCGTTGGGTGCACGACTGTCAGCTGTCGGTCTCCGCTGCTGCGTCGAGGAACCTGCAAACAGCGGTCGCCGTGCTGACGGTTGGTGCTGCTCCAGACATGGCCGCAATGTCCGCGTGGAAACTTGTCCCGCTGCAAACAAGCTCATTTTGTGACTCGACGGCGTGGTTCTACGATCCTGGACCGCAGAGCATGCAACACGTCTCTCCTCTCGAGCGCTAGGCAAGCAGGGCCACTGACAACCTGCGTGGTGTTGAGTATGGCACTCCTGCATCCGCTGATTTCATATTCGCTTGACAGTAGTGGGACAGGACTAGTAGCAGCTTCCCGTACGATAAGTCGCAGTGTCGACGGGCTACAATACTGCCGCTGTCGAATTTCGTCACGAGGTGATAGCCGTTTATCCTTCCTACATGAGGCATAACACGATCTTCCATCAAATAAACAGCGTTCAGATTCGATTTTTAAATACAAAACCTGTTGCGTAATCTTTCTTACATATAGAATGTACTGCGTTTTCCCATAAGTTTAATAAACACAACAGATACGCAAAATATCAACAATATATTCTCCCTCGCTATTTACAACAGTTTGCCAACGCTGCGGTAACTTTTCGATTCCGCGACTGCAGAAATCACATGGCTCTGGGTCGAAGAACTCATCGCGCTGTGTTCGGAGAGCATTTCTAACCGGTGTAATGTTGTTGCTTTAATTTGTTATGTGAAAGCGGTGCTGACAGACAATAAAAGCGGGTTAAAAGCTGTGAGCTATCTGAGGAAGTTAACGTTGTATTACTGAGCAACTGTTTCACCATGTATCCAGTCTAGCTCACCAAATTTCCAACCAGACTAACATTAATTATAATCTTTTAATAGTCATACGAAAACCGGTGATACGTATATAAAAAAGAGAATTTAAATAAAAAGAAATAAATCAGTTTATATTTGGAAATTTATTTTAACATTGATCATTGGAATTTCAGCATATTTAACTTGAGTCATAACTAAGCTGGTGCCTTATTTAGGATTGTGAAAATGTGGGTTTGTAATCTTACGGAACACATCAAATAGGGAGCCAAGATTGGGAGACTGCATACAACACTACATTCATAAAATAACACACGAAGAACATTGAAACATATGCAAGAGGAAGTTAACCACAACCAACCGATTCAATTTTCACCTAAAGAAGTTACATTCGTAGCGCAATCCTGTCCGTCATGTAATTACCACACACTGGTATACTAAATTCATACTAACTCTCTGTGAAATCTTCCCGAAAAGAATAGCTGAGGGTTACTTTGATGATTACACCACATGCTTCACGTGGTCAACTTGGTTTACACAAAGAGTGTACTCCACAATAATGTTGATAATTAAAATAAATTAGATCGAAAAGCCATTTACAAAACAAAAACCTCGAACTGGTTACTATCGTCTTACTATTAACCTGATGGGTCAAACAATTGTATAAGCACGTGGTACTGGTCTTACAAAGTACACCCCACGTGGGTTGAACATAAAGAAAAGTTGCTATATTGAAAAATATTGTTAAGACGAGACGTTATAATCTCACGCACATTCGCATTTAAGATTGATGATCTTAGTTAGAGTTACTGATCAACTTTACTCACAAAGTAGTGACAAAGCAACTACCGGAAGATATTCTGAACTGTACACTCGAATCACACTGCGATGCAATTTAAGATAACATTACGTATTTTAGAGCTAAACTTGAAATAATGGTGATTAAATTTTCAGTTAGGCTGAACTTAAGAAATCCATTGTCCTACGGACTTTGCAGACACGCGTTTAGCCGGAGATCTTAGCACTTCAGACGCTCGCCGCGGACAGACTGACCTGCGCTCCTACCAAGGGTGTTTCCGTATACAAAACGGAAGTGACCAGAGGGGCAGCTTCCTATACCAACATGACAAGGGACGGACAGAACCATACTAAGGATAGAAACCTCTTTGCTTTTAGAAAGCGTAGCTACCTGTTCCAAC
Source organism: Schistocerca gregaria (assembly GCF_023897955.1). Classification (NCBI taxonomy): domain Eukaryota; kingdom Metazoa; phylum Arthropoda; class Insecta; order Orthoptera; family Acrididae; genus Schistocerca; species Schistocerca gregaria. The sequence goes on along the minus strand of NC_064924.1, from coordinate 87,187,915 downwards.
GTTGGTCCTACTGTTCTCTAGCAGACAGGCTTGTCTGCTACCATCCAGCATGCAACTAGAAATACATTTGCTCATTCATCCTCTCACACAGGAGGGAAGGGGGATGACAGTATCTTATCATATACAGTATATAAAAGAAAGCGGATGTAGGTTCCGTATGAGACTGTGTGACATTAATTACATATAAACTGTGTTTTAAAGTGTAGTAGTGTGACAGATCGTTCTTGTTTATGTGTAGAAGTAACACGTTCCACTGCAGATACCTTTCACCGGGAAGGATATTTCTTGAAAGTTGTTCGATAGAGAGCATAAAACGTGAAAATCTGAGAAGGCAAGATCCGATCAATAAGGTGGGTGCTTAATGGCTTCCCAACCGAGCTCCTACAAGGTGTTTTTTGTCGGTCTAGCAGGGTGCGGGCGAGCATTATCGTGGATAAAGCATCACTTCACGCAATCTTCCTGGTCGTTGGTCTTGGACTGCGTCTACAAGACGTGCAAGTCGTTAACAATACATGTTATCTGTGATTGCTACACCTTGGGAAAGCAATTCGTTGCACACCGCACCGCTGCTGTTCCGCCATGTACATAAAATTATCTTTCGTGGATAAGCACAGCTCTTTGTACGGGGAGTTGCTGCTTTGTTTGGGTTCCACCAATCCTTTCTTTTTCTTGTGTCAGCGTAAAAATGCCATTTCTCGTTACTAGTAGCGACACAGGATAGGAATGGTCGGTGTTGTTCATGAGTCACTTGATGATGAGCAATCAGAGACGCTGACGGGCCCACCGGCCGTTTTGTGTGACTTTGGCTTAGAGCACGCGGTACCGATATACCCACTTTGTGGACCTTCCCCTCTGCATGAAAATGTCGCACGGTAATGGAATGATCTCAGTTCATCACATCTGCCAGTTCTTGAGTACTATGACTTGGATCATTGTGTACTGATGCGTTTAAGCGACCTTCATTGAACCTCGAAAGTCTTACTGAACATGGAGAGTCACTAATGTCAAAACGATCCTCCTTAAAACAAGAAGACCATTATCTAGCCGTGCTGCGTCCAGTGGCATTATTTCCTCGGAGGAACTCCATCAAAAGATAATGTCGGATACGGGCTAATTTCTCCTCTTGCCACTCCATTTTTCTAGCGTCCACAGCTCCACTCACATCTCCAAATGACAAAATGTAACCTCAAATAACAACAGTGAACTACATAAAAATATAACAGTGATAAATAAACCCATAGCAACCGGAAGACCAACATTCAAAACAAAAACGCTACGAAATAATGAACCAACCTAATACTACACGTTTTCTTGTTCTCTTCTAAGTGTGTCATTGTTTTTATGTCCACAGAAACCTCTCCGCATTTTCTGGCAGCGTCCTGAGATCCTCTCTTCTGTAATTATCTCATGTTCTCAATATATACGATGATTCAGCTGTCCCTACCAACGGGTTTTACGCAACTCGCCATACCTTTAAATACCACTCGAAAGATTGTTATATTCTTTTAATCACTACGTGCAAATCATTTGTCCTACAGAAAACAATTAAGACGACGACCCTGCAGTACATTTAATGTAGTTAAATTTTATTCTGGGATCCGTTTCCGCTAGAGAAACTAATCTTCCAATTATTCAAGAAAAACTTACAATGGTGACCTTGAAAGACGTTTTTCTTGAATTAAGGGAAGGTTTACTATCTTTTGGTTCAAAAAATCGATTTTTTTAAAATTGCTTTTTTGGAACCTAGAAGTGTTTAGAAGCCACCCCTGAAAAGGTTTTTCCGAGTACGGAACGGAAATGTTTGATATTCGCGGTTGAACAAAAAAAAAAAAAAAAAAAAAAATACACCTGCCTGAAACAGGTCTTTTCACGCACCTTTTTTTTATTTCGGAGGACGAGCTATTGTACCCGTGCTTGGGAGGAAACACACAAAATTCAAATGAAAGTTTGAATGCGTGTGTTTGGGAGCTAGCCCCCAAGTATTTGCATTCTGGTGCAAAGACTGTGGAGATTGCTACTTTCCTGGCAGTGAGCAGCTTCAACGAAGCTAACTAAATTGTCTAGGAGTTGTATCACTTTTATTCCGATCCATCAACTATAAATAGTTTTACTTAGCCGACGAAGTAAAAAAATCAATGTTAAAAATCCTTTTTTTTTCAAATTGCCGCCATTTTGTTTCCTATGGTCTAAATGACTTGAAACAGGTACAACTCCTAATGAATCTTATATATTTCGCTAACGTCAACTCAATTTTGATTTCAGAACAGCCAGTACACCTGTGACATACCGCGCGGGGAGGTCTACATCGAAATTTTGTTTAGTTCCGATGGCACTTCCGCCTTCACTCTTAGACATTACCCGTCGAAAAAATTTCAGTTTGTAGAGGAAATATCAATAAACATTTTGACCAAATTTTACATTGATCTCTATAACACATCCTGAGAAAAAAATTCTCATAGAAAAAGCTTTTTTCGGGCCAAAGATAGTAAACCTCCTCTTAAGTAGAAAACGCTGCCTTCCGGCGCAGACGTCACCTAGTACAAAATTTAACTTCATTAAATTTCCTACAAAAGGATCGGTTCATTTTTTCTCTAGAAGTAATATTTTGTGCGTAACGAGCGAGAGAATACGAAAATCTCGCGCGTGATTTTTGTAGGCGTTCCGGGGTCCATAAAACGTATTGGCAGGGCCACCTAAATCACTCTGTATCCTACAGAGTCACGCAAATATGTGTCTACAAATTCACTATTCAATCGTTAACTTTGTTAACAATTTTTTTTAAAATTCATATGGTTATATTTTGTGTTCTGCAATTACTTGTCTTTCTTAATAATTATTTAACATGTTCTGTATCATGCAGTGAAACATCATCGGAGGTAGTCGAGGTTGCTTTTCCGTATCGCATATAAAAAACGTCTTCCTCAAAAGCAGCTGTTTATTGAATGCATGGGGTAATATAAGGTCACCGCGGCCGCTGTCATTTGAAAAAAAAAATAAAAATAAAAAAAGCTGAGTGAAGTTCTCATCAATGGAATTTGAAAGATGTAATGCATAGAACTATTACCCTGTATCCCTCAAGAGGACATCCAGAAACTATCATTCAACGCCAAGCCATGTAACTACTTGCATAAGGACCACAGGCAGACCAAAGTTCTTTTGAAAAAAGAAAAATATTTTGAAACTGTAATAATTTGTTTGTCTGTACATGCACATCACATATACAAATTTACGTCCCGTTCATATAATTCTTTCGTTGTCCATAATTTTTTTTGTCTTCGAGTGGTTCATGGTGTGGGTTCCTGTAGTCATGTCCTAGTTCATGAACCACTGGCAACGTATGAGTGGTCAAGTAAGTGGTCCCGACAGTCGGGATACCAGTTACTTTGGAATAAGGCTGGGCATCTCGGGCATATTCTGAGTCGTGGTCACCTTTGTGCTCATACGGCAAAGACTACCAAATCCACCGGTTAGTCCCTCAACCGTTAGGAGTAAAACCCAATGGGACTCGGGCAAGTAAGGCTAGCAACCTGCTTCCTCGGTACTTTAAATATGATGCTGGCAACAATCAGAGCAAAATGCCTCGGACCTTTCGAGGTGGCGGAGTCCCACCTCTATCTAACTGACAAAGCAGGGACTCCTAAGATACGACTTGGCAAACAAATGGTAATGAGATAGGGAGCTATTAATATCAATGGGGGCTACTCTGGGAGGAAGGTAGAGCTGGCAGAGGCTGCAAATAAGATGGGGCTGGACGTTTTAGCTGTTAGTGACATTCGGGTAAGGCGTGAGAAAGAAGAGGAAGTGGGAGAATACTAGGTCTACCTGTCAGGAGTCAAATCAGGAATAGCACAATGGGGTGCAGGGCTTTACATCAGGAAAGAAATGGAACCCAGCGTAGTTGCAATAAGGTATGTAAACGACCGACTGATGTGGATAGATTTGACAGTGTCTAGCAAGAAAATTAGGATTGTGTCAGTATATTCGCATTGTAAAGGGACAGATCAAGAGAAGATGGATAGTTTTTGTGAGGCACTCAGTGATGTAGTTGTTAAAGGACAAGGACAGTGTTCTGCTCATGGGTGATTTTAACGCCAGGATTGGAAATCGAACAGAAGGGTATGAAAAGATTATGGGTAAATTTGGAGAGGATATAGAGGCCAATAGAAACGGGAAACAACTCTTGGATTTCTGTGCCAGTATGGGCTTAGTAATCACAAACTCCTTTTTTAAACATAAGAACATTCACCGGTATACTTGGGAAGGTAGGGGAACCAGATCTGTCATTGACTATATAATAACAGATCAGGAATTCAGGAACGCTGTGAGGGACACACGTGTATTCAGGGGATTCTTTGATGACCCTGATCATTATTTAATCGGCAGTGAAATTGGGATTGTAAGGCCGAAAGTGCAGGAGGTCAGATCCGTATGTAAGAGGATAAGAGTGGAGAAACTTCAGGATAAGGAAATCAGGCACAAGTACATAACAGCGATCTCAGAAAGGTACCAGTTAGTTGAATGTAGTCAATTACAGTCATTGGAAAAGGAGTGGACTAGGTACAGAGACACAGTACTAGAAGTGGCTAAAGAATGTCTTGGAACAGTAGTGTGTAAAAGTAGGATGAAGTAAACAGCTTGGTGGAATGACATAGTCAAGACAGCCTGTAAGAGGAAAAAGAAGGCATATCAAAAATGGCTACATGCTAGAACTCAGGTAGACAGAGTAAGTTATGTTGAAGAAAGAAACAAAGCCAAACAGATAATTGCAGCATCCAAGAAGAAATCTTGGGAAGACTTTGGAAGCAGGTTGGAGACTATGGGTGAAGCTGCTGGAAAACCATTCTGGAGTGTAATTAGCAGTCTTCGAAAGGGAGGTAAGAAGGAAATGACAAGAATTTTATAAGTGGGCTATGCTCCAGACTGAACGCTGAAAGGCATAATCAGTCTTAAATGATGAGGCATAGCGTCCGAGTTTCGAAAAAATGTCGTCGACGCAATCCAGAAGACTGTTTGGGCAGATAAATTCGATAACTATCGCATAATAGGCTTAAAGGCTCATGCATCCAAGCTATTGAAAAGAGTAATGTACAGTAGAGTGGAAAATAAAATTGAGGAACTGTTAAATGGCGATTGGCTTTAGTAAAGGTAGAGGCACCAGAAAGGCAGTTCTGACGTTGTGGTTGGTAGTAGAAGCTAGACAAACTCATAGGATCTCTCGACTTAGAGAAAATGCTTGACAATGTGAAATGGTGTAAGATGGCCCACCTTTATCCTTGATGGCAGCATCCACTCTCTCAGGCATACGTTCAATTAGGTGCTGGAAGGTTTCTTGGGGAATGGCAGCCCATTCTTCACGGAGTGCTGCACTGAGGAGAGGTATCGATGTCGACCGGTGAGCCGGCCGGAGTGGCCAAGCGGTTCTAGGCGCTACAGTCTGGAACCGCGAAACCGCTACGGTCACAGGTTCGAATCCTGCCTCAGGAATGGATGTGTGTTAGGTTTAAGTAGTTGTAAGTTCTAGGTGACTGATGACCTTAGAAGTTAAGTCCCATAGTGCTCAGAGCCATTTGAACCATTCGGCCGGTGAGGCCTGGCACGGTCGGCGTTCCAAAACATCCCAAAGGTGTTCTATAGGATTCAGGTAAGGACTGTGTGCAGCCCAGTCCATTACAGGGATGTTATTGTCGCGTAACCTCTCCGCCACAGGCCGTGCATTATGAACAGGTGCTCGATCGTGTTGAAAGATGCAATCGCTGTCCCCGAATTGCTCTTCAACAGTGGGAAGCAAGAAGATGTTTGAAACATCATTGTAGGCCTGTGCTGTGATAGTACCACGCAAAACAACAAGGGCTGCAAGCCCCCTCCATGAAAAACACTACCACATCATAACACCACGGCCTCCGAATTTTACTGTTGGCACTACACACGCTGGCAGATGATGTTCACCGGGCATTCGCCATACCCACACCCTGGCATCGGTTCGCCACATCGTGTACCGTGATTCGTCACTGCACATAACGTTTCTCCACTGTTCAGTTGTACAATGTTTACGATCCTTAGACTAAGCGAAGCGTCGTTTGGCATTTACTGGCGTGATGTGTGGCTTATGGGCAGAAGCTCGACCATGAAATCCACGTTTTCTCACCTCCTGTCTAACTATCACAGTACTTGCTGTGGATCCTGATGCAGTTTGGAACTCCTGTGTGATGGTCTGAATAGATGTCTGCCTATTACACATTACAACCCTCTTCAGTCAACAGACGAGGTCAGCCTGTACGCTTTTGTGCTGAACGTGTCCCTTCACGTTTCCACTTCACTATCACATCGGAAACAGTGGACCTAGGGATGTGTAGGAGTGTGGAAATCCCGCGTACAGACGTGCGACATAAGTGACACCTAGTCACCTGACCACGTTCGAAGTCCGGAGCGCCCCATTCTGCTCTCTCACGATGTCTAATGACTACTGAGGTCGATGATATGGAGTACCTGGAAGTAGGTGGCAGCACAATGCGCCTAATATGAAAAACGTATGTTTTTGGGGATATCTGGATACTTGTGATCAAATAGTGTATATTTGTAAAGGTTTTTTCTGGCCTTAGTTGTGGTCCAAGCTATTTCCAAATACAGCCTTTTTTTAAAGCAACGATTCTTCTTGAGATAGATAGATAGCTGCAAACATCCTCAGGTTTCTATGTCCCTCCTATTAGTATGTCGAGAGTTGCTGGGGAAGAACGATTTTTGAGGGCGCTGGCAGATGTTGAGACGGAGACAGGTAGGACGTCTTAATGTGCAGCTGATATTCCGCATTTGTTTTCTGGTTTACCAAATCTTTCAGACATGCTCCTGTGTAGTTGGTTGTGTAGGTAAGTGTATCAGGAGAAGCTCAAATGCTTACTAGCTGATGGATGTTGGATAGGCAACAATACATTACTACATCTAAGCCACGACTGAAAACGTATGTATTGCACCCGTGCAAATTTGAATTACTAGTAAATGCTACTAACGTAACGAAAGATGATCTAAACTGACGGGCATTTCGGAGTGATATTCTAAATATAACACTGCTTACTAACAAGAGAATTTCTTAATAACTTTAATAAATAGGTAAAAATCAGACAAAGAAGTTTAAACATTGGCTAGACATTTTGTTGCTGATGGTGATGAAGGTGGACCATTCGAGTAATTGCATGACACGTGAAATGTGAAACTGCTTTTTATAAACCAAAGTAATTTGTAGATGAAAACCGAAGTTGCACCTTATCCTCTCATTACGAAATGTTAAAAATCTCCATCACTGCACTGAGAGCAAAGAGAAATATTTTTATTAGTTTCTGCGCATTCCACTTCGTTTTCAGCATCTGCAATTTCTAAATTTTGTAAGTAAAATAATACTTTTTTCCTAAAAATCTGCTGTTGTTACAGTGTGGAGTTGGAGGAAAGGAAGATTGTACTTTGATAAATGCAGTGATGAATCGTAAGTAAAATACGCTGACATTTCAGTTGCTAAAATGTCCTCAGCATTCGTATACACGACAGCAGAACCCTTTTCCTATCAGAGATACTGGGGAATAACTGCTATTGCCGTTGCAGCCGGGCACGCCGAACTCCAGAGTAACGCTGAAGTTGGCAACATTGCCTGCTGCCGGCGAAGCCTCCGTAACCGTCCAGCAGCTCGTGGGTCCCACAGACGTCCTCGGCAAGTGAGTACTCCGCAGTATTGTTCTCCTATCCAGTTATGTCTTGCAACTCTGAGGAATCAGTTTCGTCAGCACAATTTACACTGAACTGGCAAAAGTCATGGGATACCTCCTAATATCACGTCGGACCTCCTTGAACCGGGCGTAGTGCAATCACTCCGCGTGGCATGGACTCAAGTCGTTGAAAGTTCCGTGCACAAATAATGAACCATGTTGTCTCTACAGCCGTCCATAAATGGGAAAGTGTTGCCGGTGCAGGGTGCTGTGCACCAACTGACCTTAAGATTATGACCCATAAATGTTAAGTGCGATCCACGTCCGACTATCTGGGTGGCCAAATCATTCTCTCGAACTGTCCAGCCTCGAACGACTGGGGCCCGGTGACATGATGTAGTGTCATCCGTAAAAATGGTCTCATTGTTTGATAACATAAAGTCCGTGAATGGCTGCAAATATTCTCCAAGTAGCCGAACATAAGCAAGACACAGCCCACATCACCAGGGAACCACCAAAAGCTTCACAGTGCCTTGTTGACATCTTGTGTCTCTGGCTTCGTGGGGTCTGGGCCGCACTCGAATCCTACTATCAGCTCATACCGACTGAAATCGGGACTCCTCTGACCAGACCACGGTTTTCCAGACGCCTAGGGACCAACGAAAATGGCTAGGAGTCCAGGAAAGGCGCTGCAGGCGATGTCGTGCTGTTAGCGAGGCACTTGCTCCGGCCGTAGCCAATGAACGTCAGATTTCACCTCACTGTCCTAACGGATACGTTCGTCGTACTTGTATGTTAGCACTGAGAACTCTACACAAACGCTGCTGCTCTCGGTCGTTAAGTGAAGGCCATCGGCCAGTGCGTTGTCCACGGTGAGAGGGAACACTTGAAATTTGGTATTGTCGGCACACTCTTGACACTGTGGACCTCGAAACATTGAAATCCCTATCGATTTACCAAACTGAACGTCCCAAGCGTCTGCCTCCAACTACAGTTCGCGCTTAAAGTCTGTTAATTCCCGTCGTGAGGCCATAATCACATCGGATACCTTTCCACATGATGACAGCTCAGCCAATGCACTGCCCTTTTACACCTTGTGTACGCGATACTACCGCCATCGTTATATGTGCACATCGCTATCCCACGACTTTTGTCTCCTCAGTGTACCTCGGAAACAAGTCGAAGTAATTCTAATGTAGCCGGCCGGAGTGGCCGGGCGGTTCTAGGCGCTACATTGTGGAACCGCGCGACCTCTATGGTCGCAGGTTCGAATCCTGCCTCGGGCATGGATGTGCGTGACGTCCTTAGGTTAGTTAGGTTTAAGTAGTTCTACGTTCTAGGGGACTGATGACCTCAGAAGTTAAATCCCATAATGCTCAGAGCCATTTTAATTCTAATGTAGAAAATAATTAGAAACTATACACATGGTTTCAGCCTGTGTTTCATTTTTTCCATTAGTCACTAAAATATTTCAGCCTGTGTTTCATTTTTCCATTAGCCACTAAAATATTTACGGCGTTACATATGATTTGCCATCCAGCCTGATACAGTATTTGTACCTCTCGAGCAGCAAGAAAGTCCTTGATACAGTTCTGCATTCCAGTCTCCCACCCACTCTTTACACGCACACACTTACGTTACTGTGATTCTTCCATTCTCCTGGCGTATTTCTTGCTCGAACAGTCCACGGGTGTGCTGCGGTGCATAGTGTCCTACTGGCGCAATATTTCGGCGATCAGACCTGTCGCCATCGTCAGGTGCGCTGACTAGCTGAGCTCCTGAGGGCGGGCGGCCGTCCTAAATCCCCTTCCCCCTGCGCCCGTTACTTACGTTACTGTGTGTGTTGTTCCCCTTGTTTGTATCCGGCAGTCCCTATCACGTCATCCTCAGCACACCAACCGCCTAATATCCACTGTAGCGCCAGGCGTGTGTTGTGGTTTTATCCCCTACACACTCAATATGTCAATACCAGAGACGCGTCTCTCCCGCTCAACTCCTTCCGAAAACCAATGACACCGAGTTTATTTCCCTACAGAAATGATAGATTTCTCTTCGTTTACACCTAAAAATGAGGTACATCACCGATTGTACTCCCGAATTAGGGAATGAAACATAGCACCAACTTATTCTAGTTCATTTCCATCCTATTGTTCAGCCGTTCTCCAACGTTTGGTAGGCTCTCGTGCTTGTCGTATTCCGCCTTCCACGACTTCATAGCTGTTCTTACTTTTATTCCACGACAAAACCGCTCACTGTCACCGCAGTCGTTTTAACTTCATTCAACGTGGATTCGTATTCTAACTGTTTGTGAGTTGTGGAAAGCTATCTGCACCGGACGAATTGCCTGTGAGATTCTACAGATTTTATGCAAAAGAATTTGATCCCTTTCTACCAGTAGTTTACCACAATCAATAGAGCAACGAAGGTTACATTCTTTATTTCCTTTTTTTTAGCTTGCTTTATTTGTCACCACAGAGCAACGAACAATGCCACAAATTGCAAAACTTTTTGTAACGCAATACATACGTATAAACTGAATCTTAGCCAGAATATAACTAATTACAGCATTAATAGCCGATCATTCATATACACTGAAGAGTCAAAGAAGCTGGTACACCTGACTAATATCGTGAAGGGCCTTCGCGAGCACGCAGAAGTGCAGCAACACGATGTGGCATGGAGTCGAGTAATGTCTGAAGTAGTGCTGGAGGGAAGTGACACCATGAATCCTGCAGGGCTGTCCATAAATCCGTAATAGTACGAAGAGTTGCAAATCTCTTCTGAACAGCACGTAGCAAGGCACCCCACATATTCTCAATAATGTTCATGTCTAGGGAGTTTGGTGGCCAGCGGAAGTGTTTAAACACAGAAAAGTTCTCCTGGAGCCACTTTATGGCAATTCTTGGCGTGTGGGATGTCGCATTGTCCTGTTGGAATTTCTCAAGTCCTCGGAATGCATAGTGGAGATGAAAGGATGCAAGTGATGAGACGAGATACGTACGCAAGTGTCACCTGTCACCTGTCAGAGTCGTATCTAGACGTATCAGGGGTCCCATATCACTCCAACTGCACACGCCACACACCATTACAGAGCCTCCACCAGCTTGAACAATCCCCTGCTGACATGCAGGGTCCATGGATTGATGATGCCTCCATACCCGAACACGCCCATCTGCTCGATACAATTTGAAACGAGACTCGTTCGATCAGGCAACACGTTTCCAGTCATCAACTGTCCAATGTCGGTGTTGACGGCCCAGACGAGGCGTAAAGCTTTGTGTCGTGCAGTCGTCAATGGTACACGAGCCGGCCTTTGCCTCCGAAAGCCCATATCGATGATGTTTCGTTGAATAGTTCGCACGCTGACACTTGTTGATGGCCTAGCACTGAAATCTGCAGCAATTGGCGGAAGGGTTACAGTTCTGTCTAATTGAACGATTCTCTTCAGTCATCGTTGGTCCCGTTCTTGCAGGATGTTTTTCCGGCCCCAGCGATGTCGGGGATTTGATATTTTAGCGGATTTGTAATATTCACGGTAGACTCATGAAATACTCGTACTGCAAAATTCCCACTTCATCGCTACCTCGGAGATGCTGTGTCCCATCGCTCTTGCACCGACTACAGCACCACGCTGAAACTCGCATAAATGTTGATGACCTGCCATCGTAGCAGCAGTTAGCAATCTAAAAACTGTGTCACAGACTTGTTGTCTTGTATAGGCGTTGCCGACCGCAGCACCATATTCTGTCTATTTACATAAATCCGTATTTGAATATCCATGCCTATACCAGTTTCTTTTGCGCTTCAGTGTACGAGTATTAATAATATTGTCTCTATGAGTAACCATAACCGTGTCATGGGACGTAAAGGCTTCGGGCGCCTCCTTGCACTGACCGTCGCACATGTGAAGATACAATATGGTGAAGGAGAATTCCTGTGCCGCGCGAAGAACAATCGTTAGCTCATGTATCAGTTGTACTTCCGAGCTACAGCTATAAAAATGTTTCCTCCGGGCCGGATTCGAACCGACGATCTATGGATTTCTGCTTGCAGAGCTTATACAGCCCATCTAAATTCTTCAAGTCTTTGGTTCTGGTTTAAATTTATTTCTGAGTACTTCGTCGTTTTCGTTTGTAATTACTTGCAGTGTCACCTGACCAGTCTGTGAGGAATGACATTTCAGGGCTCTGCTGAGGCCTTCACGGCTGCCTTAGCGGCCTCGGGACCCACGAAGTCCCCACGGTACTTCGCCCTCGGCAGCTGTCCCCTACTTATTCCCATCACCCCTACCCGCTCCACAACAATAAATTAAGCAGCTACATGTTTCTTATCCCTCAACCGACTTTTGGAAATGGATGTTTAGCATACTTCTAAATTGTACTTTGTGATCTTTTCAGGAGTGTGTGCGGAAGTACTCCTTTTCGATATACGTTTGGAACTCCAGTAGGGTGTCGTCTCCTTTCTTGTTAATAGTATAATTGACATAATTCCCGAAAAGTCACATTATGGCGTTGTTTTTCATTTAGGGAAAAGCTCCCTGATCTGGAACCAACATGTCGGAGATTTCTCACTATTTACTGTCAGTTCGTTTCAGCAAACCTATTTTTCATTTGGTGTCCTTCCGTATACCTAGCGCCCACATGTAAATACGTGTGAGAGGGTGTCAACAAGAAGGAATTTTTGACACAGTTTTGTGTCGCATAAACGAATAACATAAAATCTCTCATTTGTACTTATAACATGACTGACAACTCTGTACCAGGAGTCCTTCACTTCACTTCATAAAACATTTGTGGTGACATTTTTCCACACTCTTCCAATTCTTATCTGGACATTTCTGTTCAGTTTTGTTTCGTTTCACATTCCGCGTTGTCACTTCTACTATCGAACGGTTGTTTGCGTCGGGCTGATTTCTTCGCTTGATTCTGATGTAGCGACATTCGCCGGTGGATCGAGGCTCTTGCGCTCTGTCGTTTTCAGCAGTACGGCAGTGACGGAGTCGGTTTTCAGTGCATTCTGAATTTATCTTTAAATACAAAGCTGTTGTTATTTTGTAAATAGTCTTAAAGCGCTAGATGCGACGCGGAAAAATTGCTCTTGCCATATACAACGAAACACTTCAGTCATTATCGACTTCGCTAGCCCTCTGAGGATTGGAAAACATTGACCTAAATAAAACACTTTTGCCAGGACAGTTATATTAACAATTTGAACCTTCTGAAAGACGCTCAGGTCTCTTGTGGTAGATCTAATATTACGTAACATTGCCTTCCAATTTATGGCATTCATTTTAAGAGGACACTTATGGGAGACGATGCCTAGGGATGTGTGTTGCTCCCCTTTTTGCCCAGTCTAATTTCATCTATGCAAAACTTCTCGAGTTTAGCAAGAAACTTTTGGTCTCACTGATCATTGCTCCTGAGGTCTGACTGTACTGATCCAGTGCAGTTTTCAAAACACTCAGATCTTCTCTGCTACTGATTAACACACCGAAGTAGTCAGCACAGGCTGTTTGTAACATTTTAGTGCCCATAACGGTGATGCCTTCTAATTCACGTAACTCCCTTAACAATGGATCTAACGCTACCACAAAGAGCAACGTCGATAGCGGTCTTCCCTGTGGAACACCTCTTTCAATGTCGATTTGTTTCACGCCATCTATAACTATTTTCGTCGAAATCCCTCTCACCATATTCCCCATTACGTGCAGGAATCTGTTGGAAAACCCCATTTTAAACAATGTCATGAATAGGTATTTATGACTCACACGGTCAAACGCTTTTGCGAAATCGATAAATACTAGCGATCGTTTTAAGCTGATCGTAGAGAAAATGGCGATAATATCTCTGTACTCACTTACGGTTGCTATGATACTGGTGCCTGGTAGACAGGTTTGGTCTCTGCTTATTATACGATTCAAAATGTTCCTTACACAAGATTCGATGGCACGGGCTATCAGCTTGTAGTCGATATTCAGCAGGCATATCGGGCTTGTTCTATTGATATCTTTGGTACCCTTTCCTTTATGAATAAGGATTGTAAGCCTTTCTTTAAAGTCTCTGGGAATTGGCTCTCCATTTACAATATCTGTAAATTTCCCACCAATAATGTGCCACAGGTTTCTATAAAATTCAACAGGCAAGCCGTCGAGACTAGGTGTTTTTTTCGAAGCCGTAGCAATTACTTTGTCCAGTAGATCTTTACTTGCGAAGCGTGTCGCATGATCCTTGTTTTCTTCTTTATCCCTTCAAGCAGTTCGTCTACAGAGTGCTCATGTAGACAGTTTCACTGAGTAGTTCGGAAAAGAAACGGTGCACCCCACTGATTATGTCATTTTGCTCCTCCAGCAACACATTGTCTCCAAATATCATTTTGTCGATGAAGAAATTCCTCTTATTCCGCGCGAGCCTCAGCAGGTGATATAACGAGGTACTATCTTCTTGAAGGGGCGTCCTGGGCTTAGATCGTATTGTTAGACCTTCGAACTGTTTTCGTTTTAAAGCTATCAGCTTCGCTTTGATCTTTTTAATTTTCATGTAGTGGACATTGGAATTCGTAGGTCGATCGTAGAGCTCGCTGAGACACGTACAGTAAAGTTCTATCGTGTTTTATGTTAATGGAGATCTCTCTTTACCATACATAATCCCTGCAGATCTAAACTTCTTCTTTGCACACTATGTCCATTCGGAATATCAGAGTTGTACCTAGGACGGCTCTTAGATATACACCCCAAATCATTCGTATGCATTCTTGTAATGCGTTGTCGTCGAGTATACTTGCATTCAGCGTCCAATGACTAAGTCGCCAGTATGTTTTCTGTTTGCTCAGTTTAACACAACATTTCACTATATAGTGATCTTTGGAACTAGCCGGGATTACTCCAGCAGAAGAAACAATTCGTTCCAAATTACGTGTTAGGTATATTGTGTCCGGACGGCTTGCTGCCACGTGGGTGAGAAACGTAAACTTGACTGTAGATGGATATATGAGTTCCGAAACATCCTTCATTTGGAGATTTTTGACTAAATCAGAGAGTTCGCGAGAAAAATTGAAATTTGGTGTCTTGTCCTTGTCGCTAAGTACACAGTTCCAATCGTCACGTATTATCATGTGTTTGGCGTCATCAGTCAGGAGGTACAAAATCTTCTGTTTAAAGAACGCAGCCCGTTCCTGTTTGGAATTATTACCAGATGGAGCATAAATATTAATAAATGGCAGCCGCGCGATCTGGGGCGTCTTCTCACGGTCCTCGCGGCTCCCTCTGTCGGAGGCTCGAGTCGTTCCTCGGGCATGGGTGTGTGTGTCTGTCATCATTCGTGTAAGTTAGTTTAAGTTAGATTAAGAAGTATGTAATCTTAGGGACCGATGACCTCAATAGTTTGTTCCCATAAGATCTTACCACAAATTTCCAAAAAATAAATGTCACATCCAAAATCTGACAACTAATCCGTCTCCCTCATTCTAAATTTTTACATTTACTACATGTATGCTTATTCTAACTAAAAAGGCTGTCCCACACGAATTTTCGGTTGGAACTTTTAAGATCTCTTGATAGCCTGAGATGTGAATATCCTTTAAGATTTTCTTTTGCAACCTTGCCACATGTATACAGAAACTCGTCCAAAGAACTAACTTTCACCGGAGATTGATTCTATTGATGTTTAAGGTTGTTATACTATACATCTGATCAATGATTGTAGAGGATGAAGGGAATAAATTATGTCAGTAATCAACCTCCTTGATTCAAATTACAATGAGTATTTCATGGTGATACAGAACAGTGAACGCTGAACTGACATTCGCACAACGGAGTCATGCAGACAGTAGTAGCTTCGGATGCTGCACCTTCTATGCCTGTGACGTCTGCCGGGACCTTTGTAATCGCCGTGGCCTGCGCCGGAAAGTCCTCTCCTTCAGTATCGTTTTCCCAGTCCATGTCTTGATCCACTTCGTCACTTTTCCATTTTCTTGTTACGGTTTTGGTGATTATCCCGTCGTTTGATGGTTTGACTGGCACTGACAGTAAAGAGCTCAAAGAACAAGTAAATGGAGCTCAACACATTTACTGTGGTTATTTCTCTATTTGCAGAGCGGTGATGCGTAATTACCGATTACATTCCTGGCGGGTATGATACTGCAGCGTCGATGAACCCAGTACCGTTTGTGGATAAACGTTGCGTACCTATAAATTCTGCCTACACTGTGGACGTATAATACCGCCCGCAAACTCGTAGAGCTGAAACACTCATCAAAAAAAAGTTTTCCATCACCTCGGATCCGAGAGTTCCGGAACCTATACAGAAAACTGGAATAGAGATCAACATAAACATCATTTCCGCCTTTTTTATTGTTCATGAAAACCACACATTTCATTTTTTCCAACCATACAGCAAGACTTTCAGAGGTGGTGGTCCAGATTTCTGAACACACCAGTACCTATAATAACCAGTAGCACGTCCTCTTGCATTGATGCATGCCTGTATTCGTCGTTGCGTACTGTCCACAACTTCAGCAAGGCATTGTTAGTTCAGATTGTCCACTCCTCAACGGCGATTCGGCGTAGGTCCCTCGGAGTGGTTGGTGGGTCACGTCGTCCATAAACAGGCCTTTTCAATCTAACCCAGGCATGTTCGATAGGGTACACGTCTGGAGAACATGCTGGCCACTCAAGTCGAGCGACGTCGTTATCATGAAGGAAGTCATTCACAAGATGTGCACGATGGGGGCGCGAATTGTCGTCCATGAAGACGAAGGCCATCCAATATGCTGCCGATATCGTTGCACTATCTGTCGGAGGATGGCATTCACGTATCCTACAGCCGTTACGGCGCCTTCCATGACCACCAGCGGCGTACGTCGACCCCACATAATGCCACCCCAAAACAGCAGGGAATCTCCACCTTGATACATTCGCTGGACAGTGTATCTAAGGCGTTCAGCCTGACAGCGTTGCCTCCAAACACGTTTCCGATAATTGTCTGGTTGAAGGCCCAACGGTACCGTCTGGCTGCCGTGTCATCCTCAACCCACAGGCGTCACACCATTCTCCCGGCCGTATGTCAGTTTACGAGAACGGGAGCCGCTACTTCTCAATCGAGTAGCTCCTCAGTTTGCCTCACAAGGGCTGAGTGCACCCCGCTTGCCAACAGCGCTCGGCAGACCGGATAGTCACCCATCCAAGCGCTAGCCCAGCCCAACATAGCTTCGGTGATCGGAAGGGAACCAGTGTATTGGTGTATTTGCGTCGATGGCTATTATAAATGTAACATTAGAACCATCTTTAAGGCACACAAGAACAATTGTCGTTTCGTCAACAAGGATAAATCGACAGTAGCAGATCATACAGGGGGAGCAGGGAACTACGAAATTCGTTTCGCCGGTACTATGGTTTTACCAAGACGCTATCACTACTATGCTGACATGTACAGAGAGAGGCCACAGAAATTCCAAAGGGCAAAAAAATAATTTTAACAGATTGAAATTAAACAAATTACAGGAGTTACTGCTAAACGAAGTCAACAGCTCCAACTCTTCGCCGCTACAAACTCCAACAACACACGTCAGTGCAACTCCGCGATCTTTTGCATGTGTCACAAACTGACCTTTGCGTGGATACATATAAACTGTTGTTTGAGACTGTAACTGCTATCTGAGTCCTTGTAGCCACTGTAGCAGCCCTTTTTCTGTTTTCGCTTTTTCGTTTAATAGGTGAAAGTTTGATTTTATTTTTTACACATTGAGTATCATTGAAGGGTTTTACTTTTATTTAATATTGTCCCGGGTAAGTATCAGTTTGATTACTTTTAAAACACAATGTTGAACGTGGGTCACTACACGTATAGTTTTCCCAACTCTGAGAGAAAAAATCTTTAGTAGCTTTACTACCATTGTTAATTGACGACGATACTTTAACCTTTCGTTCCATTGTTTTAGTTACGAATCGCTAGTTTGTCCTTGGCATAGATCACGTAACCTTAACGTTTATTAATCTAAATGAATGTTGAAGGCTTGTATTATGTTTCAAATTAACAACGTCAGTTTATTGACAAGAATGATTCATAAATAGGTTCCCTCATACGATCTCATTCAAAGAAGTTCTTTAATTAGATGTCTAAGCAGGATTCCCGCCAGCGTCAGAGATGTTAGATAATATACTGTCACTTTCGGTAAATAAATTATTTCTATTTAATATCCACAAACTGTCATTAATGTGATCACTAGTCGCGTGAAGTTAAAGTTTCCCACTATCACAATTCAAAGTTCGAATCCGGTTAAAATTCTCAATTCAGTAAAGCGTTTAAATATTCACACGAATTGACATTAAAGCCAAGGATATTACTATTCACCTTCCGTTTGTCTAATCTGATAAATGTTCAAATTAAAGTCTTGAATTGACAATCCTCAAAAACAATCTCGTCACGATCTATTCTTGATCCTCGTTTAATAAAATCCCAATTGCTGTTCTCTAAAGCTGTACGTCCTAAATGACTTCCGAACTAGAACAGACTAGAGACTGGAGTATCGTAATTACAACGTATGGCTATTTATACTTTAATAAACACTATCTTTGGTGTCTCAGACCTACGTTCTATGACTATAATATTGATTTTCTTACGTATTGGAATAACAAATATTTTAATATTTTCTACTGTTTTTCCCCTTCCCATTTTTGTGAAATTTATAATTAAATTTTCCTTTTCTTTTGCTTTCTATACTAGATATTTCGCTCTATTTGTTTTTTATTTATTTTTCGTAATTACTACTTGTGGAGGGACTTGGGTCATTTTGTGAATTGATGTTTTAAGGACATGGGAGCTAATTTTGAGCTATTTTTGTTTTTTCAACATCGAGAGGCACTGTAGGTGTTACACCACTGGTGATATTTCCAAGATTGGAAGACGAAACGTCAGGCAGAGAAATATGCCTTGGACCACGGCCTAATCCCCATAAAACAAAAATTACAAAAAATTGTGAATTGACCATTTTGATATAGCATTGGTAGCCGTACCATGTCAACCATGCATATGCAGACGAAATAGAAACAACTTGGCTACTTCAAACGTGCATTAGGTTGTGGCGATTGTCGAGCAAGTATTACTTCAGCAAGGATGGGTGGTAATAGTTTGACTTCTATATTACAGGGAGTGCAGTCCAGAGGACGTGAGCTGGGCTGACGACAACACTCTAATGGTATCGTGGAAGAACCGAGTGTCCAACGTGCGGCAGTTTGTCTCCTACAACACCGAAAGTGACACCAAACGTATGCATGGGCGGCAGGTGAGTCCGGCGTCCCTACAAATTCTTTGTTTTAGCAGTGCGTCCTTACTGGTTGCCTACAAGTAGCATCAAATGTTACATGCACAAGGGCCTGTAGGAACGTGCTGGCACAATATTAACCATTGCAACAAATCTTGATCTCTCAATATATATCTTACAGAGTCTTTGAACCGTTCAGAAATACAGCAGTAGTATACGGACCTGTTATACTCGCATTCGGGAGGACGACAGTTCAAACCCGTGTCCAGCCATCCTGTTTTAGGTTTTCCGTAATTTCCCTAAATCGCTTCATGCAAATGCTGGGCTGGTTCCTTTGAAAGGGCACGGCCGACTTCCTGCCCTGTCCTTCCCTAATCGGATGGGACCGATGATTTTGCTGTTTGGTGACCTTCCCCAGATCAACCCGCTGGGGTCGATTTCAAAGTCACATGAAAGACCAAAAACTATAATTGATTTTCTGGTTTCGTCTTTTTTGTAGTTCCTCACAGATTTTGGGCGTAGTTAGTTGCATTGCCTTTCTAGGTTTGATTCTCTTACAAATACCTAGCTTTTGACAATATCAATCCCTGTCCCTGTTAGCAAAGCGACTAACTGTCCGAAGAATAACGAAATGACACAATTGTATGTAAGTGAGCTATAGTTCAATTCTTTTATCTTGGCGGTTCGCGCATACCCGCCCAGACGTGGGAGATTGCTGCGTTGCCAGTTGGAGCGCCATAGTATAGTATAGTTCGCAAACTTACGGTTAGGGGGGAGCGCGCAGTTAATGAAGTAAAGCCACCACGGCCGCATTAACCCTTTCGCTGCTACAGAGACGTGCTCCCCGCATTTTGTCATCAGTGCGCTACTCGCCTGTGCAGACACATGGTGTTCCGATTGCTTTGATACGCTTAGCATTCGATTTCACAAAAACTATTTGGCCCAAAAATTTGATTTTTACTCATCTTCTTAACTGATACCTTCCCCCCATAAATTAATTAATTTTGGTTGAATGTTCAACGCAGTTATTGTGCAGCATTAAATGTGGTAAACCATTGCACGAAATTTTGAAGAGTTTGCAGGGGTAAAAGTCCATAGCGTATTCTTTCCGTATGGTCGATTTTAGTTGCCACAATGTTGAGAATGAAATGTGGACAAGATACCTAAATTTCATATAAAATTTACTGTATAGCAATATCTCATTTAATTTAAGTATCATATAGGTATCGTATGTAATATTGAGAAATATTCCGTCTTTAGCGACTGTAATAAAAGTTTTATTTATACCAGAGTCATTTCCCTTCTGATTAAAACTAAGTTGGCGAAGTACACAAAACTGAACTGTGGACGTAATAAAACATAGAAACTAAAATATATTGTCAGTCAGGCGTAGTGCGCAAACAATTTGTGTTTGTCACAACGGATAGCAAATACTTGCCAAAACATAGGTAGACGAAAACATTGAATATGATGTTGCCAAAGCAGCGAAGCAAAGAATTGCGTGCCGGCCGCGGTGGTCTCGCGGTTCTAGGCGCGCAGTCCGGAACCGTACGACTGCTACGGTCGCAGGTTCGAATCCTGCCTCGGGCATGGATGTGTGTGATGTACTTAGGTTAGTTAGGTTTAAGTAGTTCTAAGTTCTAGGGCACTGATGACCACAGCAGTTGAGTCCCATAGTTCTCAGAGCCATTTGAACTATTTTTTGATAGAATTGCGTCAATCAAGAAGCTCGGCAACGTACGAGCCGAAATTCTGCTCTAAATAGTACTTTTAATGCTGTCGCAAAAGAATATATCTCAATATGAATAGTAAAACAGCGACTGCGGAAGAGAAGATAGACAAACAAAACAGATAACATGAATACTGTATGTTTTCATTGTTTTTAATTGTTGTGAAAATAAATATTGGAGGACAGAATTAGAAAAACCGAAAACTTATTACGATTATAATGAAGAGACAAGACACTAGAAATTTCAAAAAATTACATTCAAACGAATAAAATTCATGGTGTAAGACATTTCGATATTGTTTTACAATAAAGAAAATATTAAGCATCGAACAAGGTTAGAACTCACAACCATTCACTTAGCTGTCAAACACTTTTATTTTATTTTTTTCTAACAAAAGAAATAAAACGAAATCATAGCCATCCCTACGGGCACCGCCACTTGTGTCCCTGCCAAACAATAACGAACTCCTACCTCTTCAGGCGTTGCCTTCCTAACTACACATAACCACCCCCTATCTAAAATGTGAAGAAACTATACTATACGAGACTAACGTGTATGCACGAAGGACACTTTAACCATTAAGCTAACGCAGCTCGTCATTCAATAGAATTCCTAGAGGACTGTAAAATATCACGCAAAATACCGAAAAACACTGTTGGTATGACTATGAATTACTCACGTTTCGTCGAACTACAATACGAAATAAACAATTACCACTGTTCTTTATTGCGAAAAAGCTATCGCCTGAATTAGGAGGCTTATTGCTTGTTTCGTTTAATTAATTAATAGAATATGAAGCAATTGGTATAAAGAATACTTTTTCAAACTTTCTTTTATAGAAAGTCTGCTATTAAGACATTGCTTATGTTCAATTACTTTATTTATGACTGAACGTTTCTAAAACTGAAGACACTCGTCCGTGCTCTGCACTGCACTCGAGCTCTGGCAATGTCGTTGTCTGTTCATTGGCCGACTGTGTTTTGTGACGCCACATGCGCAGAACGAACGTAAACTCGGCCGTCGTCGTGAATGACGCACACTATAATAGTGCCCGATGCGATCAGAGATTGCATTGACGCAAACGGTGCAACGTCACACTGTTGCACAGCTCACTACGAACTATCGTTTTCCGCGGAGACATGTGCGCAAATGAACGCGCCAAGGGAAGGGGTGCTTTCGCACACGGTCTTTAGGCCGCCTCCTGAGGCCTTTTAGTGTCGATTCTGAGTAGCGATGTGTCTGAAGTGTTTTCCTCTGCCACCGGTAAGAGAACAGCGCGAATTCAACGCTAGGCGTCGCGGTTCTGACCTCCACTGCAGAGGTGTTAAGAAAAGGGGTGAGATGTGGGTAACGTGGGATGGTGGGATAGGGGCAGGGGTGACGACCTTCCCATCATATGACACGTCCAGGCTGGCATTGGAGAGAGAAATTTTGTGTCAATGTGACAACATTGACTCGCCTTACAACTGAGCTCTGGTCTTTCTTTCGCATGTATCGACACCATGCTGTCTGAAAAGTCTCCGAGGGTGATGTCACAGGATGCCACGATTTTGCATAATTACAGAGGGAGATTGTTGTCATCTTTGAGCCAAATTTCAAATTTCTTCGTTACGATGGGGGCTAATGTCAGGATTCAATAAAGTGGCACTGTAATTTTTCGCTCCGTGTATTTCATGTACCATGAACTAGAGAACCTGTAAGGTGTCAAGCAAATCCAACACCTTCCATGAAAACCCTGACATGATAGCAAATCCGGTAGTATGTCACATAACTACGAATAAATCCTGACATTAAATTAAACAAAGTAATACGATCAACGAGTGAGCAAACGGAATACCACAGACTAACACAAGAACGCCTAAATGCATGTGATACTTTCCCACCGCGAAACAGATGCAGTTCCGAGAGGAGAAACTAGAACAGAAGCCGAGAGCAGAGCCGCGTAGGCGGCTAGAAGGCCCTACGATAAGGGACACCCACATCGCCGGCTGATGGTCGGGAGGTCCACCCCCCAGCCCATGTTAAAAGATAGAGCCCTCCAGAAGAACAGTATAGATCTTACGATAACACTAAAAGGGCCACACCAGCTGCATGTTTTAGCGTGAGACTATACGCGTCTCTGTTACGTAACAAACATTAAAAACATTGCCCCACCACGAAAAGTATAATGTATCTCATTGGATAGACAGAATTTTTGTAGGCGGAGCTTAAGGTTAACATTGAGACCCTGATTGGTCAGTTGAAAACACAGTCAGATACCTTTTCTTAAACCAACTCCGGTAAACTGTAGTAAGGAGAAGTTCGAGAGAGTTTCTACAGAGACAGCGAGGTGTGAGGAGCTGCACCGCCCGCCGCCCATGTCACTGGTAATGAACGACAAGGTAATAAACGCACGCGATGCCGCGTAAGAGCGCATATGGCTTCACTCAGGACTGCAGAAGTTTCATCTGTTACATCCCCTTTTTACGTAATACTAGTGTCGATCGTCAATTAAACTTTGTGGTTTTCACATTTGCTACTTGAAGTTAAAATCTGAAATGCGATGATTTTTCTGTTATATAATTATTGAGAAGCCACATCAGCCACTGTAATTTACGAGAAGTTAAATAAGTAATTAAAGATAATTGAGCGTCACTGTTGACCATTTTGATAGTTTTCTCTTTTATGAAACTTTACTTAAATCTAGATTATAGATATGATCTGGCATAGGTCATCCTTCGATCCATTATAGAACTTGGAAACCCATTCAGGGAATATTCGTTCACATTTTTGTTGAACGAAGTTGGTTTTTATCATCCTGTATTTAAATATTTCTTTTTATCAATAGTGCAATTTATAAACTATGTTTTGCGAGTAGAATAAAGATTCCAATAGTAAACTTAACTGCTTTTTCGACGTTATTTTACCAGATAACTAAAAATAGGAAATCCTTGAACCCCTTCCACTAAATTTAGTTAGTATTAAGATTCTTTTACAGGGAGGGCAGTCGAGCTGGCCCTGAAATCATTAACAATTTGATTATATCATCGCTAGTCTCACTGAACTCTTCTGAGCTCTACATGTCATGCATGGTCTGGCGTCTCCTTACCAGCAACAGGTCCCAGGTTCAAACTTGTCAATTCCCTAAAAAACACGCTCAGAGCGTCGTTGCGCGAAAGTGGTAGGGAGACACGACTTAGAACAAACAGACACCACGGAGAATGTTAGAAACCCAGCTTACTTCGCCTGTCCCAGATGTGATTTATGTTTGTTGAGTTAACAATCTTAAGGTGCATGACATATTTTCTCTGCCAGTTTTTTGGCCGCAGTGTTTAATAACGTATGTATTCATTTGCCCAGATCCACCGATTGCTGAGTGAGTAGCCCACAGCTGTCTGCAAGTTCCTTATTGATGGCTGCTGTAGACTCGGACTGGCAGTGATTATGATGTTATTGTGATGCAGGGCGTGAAGATGGCGCAGCCGTCGGGCTGGCTGGATCCGCAAGTATCCTACTTCAGAGAGGGCAACTCCTCGACCTTCATAACGATCGACTGGGTGCCGCAGAGCGGTGGCGCCAGCTTCCCTCACGTGGTCGCGGTCACGGGGAAGTCCACCAGGGCCGTCACCTCTGGAGCGCTGGCGGTCACCGAGATCTACGGCTGGGCCGACAATGGCACTGTGTGAGTAACCACTGTGACGTCATGTCTATCTGCGACTTTCCTCTTTGGTCTTGTCCTCTTGACATCCTGTGGCTACTTTCCTTTTAAAAATTTTTGTTCTTGAACAAAGAGTGATTAAAAGTGATTCAGCAATATAACTGCGTAGGCATCCACGGCCGGAGTCAGTCGAAATAAAAGTTTTCTGGGTATGGTACTGCGTCATAATGTAAAAGCTACTGCAGCTGGAGAAAAACCAACGTTTCGGCCACGACTGCATCGGGCTTCTTTTGGGTCTAATGGTGCGTTCTAGCTATGCAGTGTCCTTTATATTTTGTTGTTAGTGTTCACTGCGCATGCCATTGCGTCATAATTATAGAAAGGTAGTTAGTTTCATTGGCCACTTAAGGAAGAAGGAGAGGGAACTTTATTTTAATAGGTTGTTGCGGTGGAGGGAGAACGTGACCTCTGTTGTCTATTGGCTCTTGTGTTATGCACCATGGTGGTCACCGTCGAATGAGAAGTTGGCTGCTGTTTACCAACTGCTGGACGTCGGCCGCGCGGCGGCAGTTACTCGCCGGTGGTGCTCGTGCCTCGTCTTGACAGTGTTGTTTGTTGGGCTCTGATTGCTGGCAGCCAAGATGGGGCAAGCCTGAGTCCATCCTCCCTGTTCATGTTAATAAGGCGTTTAAGTTCTTCTGCGCGCAGAAGAACTCTGTCATCCGCTCTTTGGCAATTCATGCGCAGCGCCTAATTGATGCTCAAAACATCACACCTGAGCTTAAAAGGTTACGTACAACGTTTCTAGCCAATGGCTACAGCCATAAGTCGATAATCACAGCCTTGTCGACGAACACGAGCAAGAAAGATAAGCAAGGAATAGACAAACTGCAGCCAACAGTGCGCTTACCTTATGTGAAAAACGTTACTGACCGAATAGGAAAACACCTTCGTCGCGTTGGGGTGCAGCCAGTCTTCTCTAGTGGTCGTAGGACCCAGGACGTGCTAGGCTCCACTAAGGACAAGGCGGATGCGTTACACACTGCACGCGTTTACAGGGTGGAATGAGAATGTGGAGAGGCATACATCGGCGAGACTGGTAGGCCAATAGCAACGCGCATTCGGGAACACGAGAGCTATATTCTTCTAGGGCAACACAACAAATCCGAAGTGGCCGAACATCAGCAAGACTTCGGAAAAGAAATAAAATTCAGCGAATCCTGTGTGTTGGCCAAGCAGCCAATTATGACGAAACGCAAAATCAGAGAGGCCATCGAAATACTTAAACACATGAACAGGTAGGATGGACTCAGGCTTGCCCCATCTTGGCTGCCAGCAATCAGAGTCCAACAGCTGCCGCCGCGCGGCCGACGTCCAGCAGTTGGTAAACAGCAGCAAACTTCTCATTCGACGGTGGCCACCAATCATGGTACAGAACACAAGAACCAATAGAAAACAGAGGTCACGTTCTCCCTCCACCGCAACAACCTATTAAAATAAAGTTCCCTCTCCTTCTTCCTTAAGTGGCCAATGAAACTAACTACCTTTTTATAATTATGACGCAATGGCATGCGCAGTGAACACTAACAACAAAATATAAAGGACAGTGCATAGCTAGAACGCACCATTAGACCAAGAAGAAGACAGCTGCAATCATGGCCGAAACGTTGGTTTTTCTCCAGTAACAGTAGTTTTTACATTATGACGCGGTACCGAACACAGAAAACTTTTATGCGGAGTGATTCAGCAAGTTTTGAATGAGTGTACGAGGGTCATTCGGAAAGTAAAGAACGTTTTGTTTTAAGACGTGGCTGCGTCCGCCAACCGACCACCGACCTTGCTGCTCATTCGCTTCAGTGTGGCGGCAGCTACGATCCAAAGCAGTTGTTTACTGCTTAGCTGTGCGGCTTTAAAAGGCGTGACAAAATATTAGGTACGCAGCCTTTTAAACTCATGAAAAGCCCGACCCATCGAAATTTATAGACGGATAACTGAGGTTTGCGGCAATGTGACGAACGAAACGTCAGTTTGGAAGCGGTGTATTACGCTTAACGGCGGACGGAAGAATGCTTAAGACGAAGATCACTCTGGACGGTCATCAGTGGTGACTGACGGACTCAGAGCAAGGACTGAAACCAAAATTCAAGAAGATACATGTTTCACAATGAGTGTAGTGCGTTCACTCTTTCCAGACATTTCAGGAACTGTGTTGTACGGCATCGTTACTGCAGATCAGGCCTATAAAAATGTGTGCCAGGCAGGTTCCTCTAATTTTGTTGGATGAACACAAAACCAAAGGAACGGCAGCTGCATTGACATTTCGCATTCGCTATGAAAGGGATGGCGATGAATTTTTGAATCACATTTTCACTGGAGATGAGACTTAGATATCACATTTGCGATCCTAACGAAACCGAAAAAGCAAAACAAGTCTCGATCACCAGAAAGATTATGGCTACGGAGTTTTGGGATCGTAACGGTGCCCTGCTTAACGACTACATGGTTAGAGGTTGAACCATAAATGCAGCAGCCTATGGACAGACTCTTCGGCAACTTCGTCGCGCCACTAAAAACAAGCGGCGCAGAACACTGACCAGTGGACTCGCCCTCCTTCACCATAATGCACGTCCTCGAGCATCGGGAGTGACACAGGACTTGCTTCAGCTTTTTCAGTGGGAGATGTTTCAGCATACGCCGTACAGTTCGGACTCACCCCCGAGTGAATATCCCTTATTCCCCAAATTGAAAGATTTGAGTGGACAGCGCTACGGAAGTGATGAAAAACTTAAAAAAGCCGTTAATCAGTCGTTTAACAACTTTGCGACTATTGAGTGTGCAGAAGGCATAGAAAAGCTGGTAAAACGATACGACAACTACATGACTTTGAACACTGACTACCCAGAAAACTGCTAGGGTATCATATTATATGTAAAACACAGTTCCCTTTAATTATATCAAATAATTTTTTTTAGAAGGAAAGCGTTCTTTACTTTCCGAATGACGTTCGTATTCCACAAAGTATTACCTAAAAATAATAACTGAGAGCTTGCATGAAAAGGCACATGTTCAAGTTTTTATAACATTGTTACAAGTGTTCGAGTATATCCCTGTCCGTGTTGACCAGTGTAGCAGTCATATGACCCTGGAGTTCAGTCAATGTTGTCAGCAAAAGTGGTGCGTAAACATTGCCTTGCACGTATGTCCAAAGAAAGAAATCGCAAACTTTAAAGTAAAGAGACCTTGGGGGCATCCAAAGACGCCCAAGTCATCCTGAGCGCTGTGCTCAGTCCACCGGTTTGGAACTTCCTTGTTCAGATGGCCCAACACTACTCCATGCCAATGAGCTCCGTTTTGATGGAATATGGAGTCTGGGATATCAGCTGTCAGGTGTTTTCCAGGAAAAAAAGTGTCGGCCAGTCCCACAGAAGACATTCATCTTTAGAGAATATGTTTCAATCTCCGTTGATAGTTTATCTGGAAGATCGATTCATCACCGAACATGAGTAAATTCGTCATCTAACTTCGCTTCCTGGAAAAAAAATTACAAAATTCTCGGCTGATGGTGTGACCGCTTGGCCGTAAATGTTGCAGCAGCTGTACGCGATATGGTTTCTGATCAGTCGCTTGCGTAGAATCTTTCATAAAGATGCCTGGGAGATGCCCAGTTTGGGACTTGCACTAAGTGTAGGTTTCTGTGGACTGTGGAAGAACTCCTCGTCTAGTCCTTCCGCTATTTCACTTGCAACACCTGGTTATCAGAAGCTTTGTTCTGTACAAAGGCAACCTTGAACTGTTGACACCACCGCAGAATGCTTCTGTGGGCTTGTCGCTGTCCTGTCTTGGGAAAGTACGTCGCACGGTAATTACGGATTCAGTCTCCTCATGTTGCAACACAAAAAATGCCTTGTCATGATTAGTCACCATTTTGCAAACTGCTATCACCCTGTCGCCTGGTGAATCGTAACGAAACGTGCAGTGGCATAAACAAAACTTTAAAATATGCCCTTTTCATTGTTTGTCAGTACAGGCGCGCTGGAATTATTTATTTGAAGGTACAAGTCGAAATACGATGAAGCGTTTGTATTACCGAAGTCTGGAAATTTGTATCAGTTCGGTATTTGAACCACGATTTCCTGTTTTCCGAGAGCAGACTCGTTAATCATTGAATTGTCTGTGATCGCCTGTCGGAGTGACTCAATCTTTTGTTGTCCTGATTGTTAAGTTCCTCCTACTGTACACGGAGCTGTCGTTGTTGTTGTTGTTGTTGTTGTTGTTGTTGTTGTGGTCTTCAGTCCTGAGACTGGTTTGATGCAGCTCTCCATGCTACTCTAGCCTGTGCAAGCTTCTTCATCTCCCAATACGTACTGCAACCTACATCCTTCTGAATCTGTTTAGTGTATTCATCTCTTGGTCTCCCTCTACGATTTTTACCCTCCACGCTGCCCTCCAATACTAAATTGGTGATCCCTTGATGCCTCAGAACATGTCCTACCAACCGATCCCTTCTTCTTGTCAAGTTGTGCCACAAACTCCTCTTCTCCCCAATCCTATTCAATACTTCCTCATTAGTTACGTGATCTACCCATCTAATCTTCAGCATTCTTCTGTAGCACCACATTTCAAAGGCTGCTATTCTCTTCTTGTCCAAACTATTTATCGTCCATGTTTCACTTCCATACATGGCTACACTCAATACAATATACTGTCGTTATATTGTTCAAAATCTCACTTGCACCCACAGCCAGTGCCCATGTACTCCCGGCGAGCGCGACAAATTATGCGATGCGTTGCTCACAGGATTAACTAAGCTGAGGTTTATCGGCGGACATGGAAAAATTAGCGATTCAGCTAAATTTATAAAACTGATGTCAACAAGGATAATCTGCCATGATTTGACCCACATGACAGAGTTAAACTTGCATCACATACTTTTGACAAATGAGACAAATGACACTATACATCGCTCGGAGTATTAAGTGTAGATACGGATCGCCTGCCACCCTTTGACGTGTATCACAGAGCTAAACTTGTACCTTGCTATGTTTGCGAGCAAGACAAATTACGTATAATAAGTTAACGTTTATAGGTGGAGCTGGAAAAATTAGCGCTTCTACTAAATTTATAAAATCAGTATAAACAAGGATCTCCTGCGACGTTTTGACCCGTATGACAGTGTTTAACTTGTGACTGTTCGAAAACCAATAATTACTTTCCTGCAACTTTCTAACTACATTCAGCAAGGTTTCATGGCTCCGACCGCAGCACTGGAAAACGTAAGCCGTTGTCAATCAACATGCCGGCTTCAGGCGGTTCCTAGCGACTTATGCCGACAATATCCACCATAACCAAACAGGATACAGCTTGTAATTTGTGCACCGTCTTACAAACTAGTTTACTACGGTGAATAGTTAGACTAAGTCCTGTGTTTTGCTGTGTTATATCCATTCTCATGATCCAATAAGTAATTCTGTCACTCCGTCAGACTAGGAAGTAATCAATGAAATAATCACAGTAGCACACACTTCCAGAAAACCCACGGAAAGTGAAATAAATATGAATAGCTTGTGTGCACTAAACCGCGGTAGTTTTTGTACCACTTTTTTCCAGTTTTTGAAAATAATGAGTATAAAATAAATTACACATCACAATAGGCATTGTAGCATTTTACATCTGCAATTACTGAGTACTTGGAAAATTGAAAAAGTGTACTAATTGTTCCCTGTTCGAGTAAAATTTAAATTTTAATAGTAGTGTAAATTTAGTCTGCTATTCTGGCTAATTTTAGACTAGTCTTACAGAACATGTAGTTTTTACTATATTTAATGCTGTGGGTAATCTCGGAACATGCCCAAAGGAAATCATGTGTCAATAAGAAGTGAAACGGAACATCATTAATTCAGTAGTGCAGGTCTACTTTGAAATATCAAGATATTTGTATGGACCTGGCACTGTTCATTTTGAATTTCTGTTGACAGAAGATCTCTTCGCAGCAAAGCAATTAAAAAATAATCACATGCCTAACAGCTTGCAGAAAGGTAGAAAATATTGAAATATGAACTAAAAGTAATACATGTAATAAATAATTTTATTGAAAATAATGTAACTAGATGGATCACCAGCCAATTAACAGAAGTATTAAGCTGTACAGAGATATACTGATTGGTAAAAAGTTACGCTAATTGATTGTAACTGAACATACACTGTGAGAAATCATCCTTAAAAGTCTCTCAAAATCATAGAGTATAAACGTGGTTAACTTGTAGCTAAACACTGTACTGTGGTTTGAATTCCCTTGAATGTAAACAAAATACTTAAATATGAAAAAAGTCTAGCACAGAAAATATCTCATCAAAGTAACTGAATACTGGTGTAGTTCAAAGAAAAAATCTGCACATATTATTGCCAAAGCTGACGCTCTCTCTACTATGTTCTGCACAAAGTATTGCATAAAAACAGTACATTTTAAAGAAATCTGCCACAGCAGATCCTCGTCCTCCTGTCATCGACAAAACTCATCTTCCATAACCTAAAACTTTATACATACTGACCGTGATATTTATTACCAATCTATGGAAGAAGCTGTATGTGGCTAAATTATTTCACTGCCTCGTAGATGATCACTGAATTGACAAAGGAGGACATTGGCAACAGGTGTACCCAAGTTGGCATCGCATGTGTATGCTTCATGTGTAGGCATAAAAATTAAACAAATGATTGAGGAGAGCGTGATTGAGCATCCACAAAACAGAAATTATGCTCTGTGTCAGGTTCAAAATAATCAAACAGCAGATATACCACATCTTTTTAGCAGTGCACATGAAGAAAGATTTCTAGCAATGACAGAAATACAAGTTTTCTATACATGTTTTCCACTAGGACATTAAAGAATCTGAAATGCTGGAGAGAATGATGAAACTGAGTGCATAAAGCGTTAGACTGAAGAATTTCCAAGTTGACGAAAAGTAATCGAACTAAGGGCCTCTTTAATAGAATCTGCACAGAATAATATGGCAATCAGTAGGGCACATATGGGGAGAGCGGTAGCGGTGGGAGTTTTGTGCAGGTGCTGTAGGGGAAATGCCGAGAGCTGCCATTCTAAACTGAAGCCTACGCCCATACTTGCATGGTAACCATTCAAAAAATAATTTCGTTGAAAATTCAACAAAAGCAGTAATTTATTTTCCCCTGACAAGTTAACCATTTGTAACTTTTAGAGAAGCGTTACAGTGGCGAATTTTGAGGAAAACCTGTACTTTTCTCTTGCTGCCATGTTAAAATTTGCTTCTTTTGCCAAAACACAGTGTTTACATAATGCAACTCACTAACATGTCGCGCAGACGCAATTGCGAGAGAATTCGGAAACAGTAGTTTATTAAGTAAGGAACTGGGGAAAAGTAAGGTCAATAGCCTATGAAAATGCACATTCTCGGTATAAAAGTAAACGTGTGATGTTTTCACTTACATTGTTCCAAAACCCATAGCATTCCTCGTTTCACAAGCTATTGGTAGCCTATAAAATTACATTCTTTCATCGAAAAAGTCTGTAGTTACTGGAATAAAGAGGCAGATGATGAATTAACGATTAGTAACCATATGGAAAAATACTCTCTTTTTTACATACTATAAGTTGTCAAAAATTCATTTCACTGTCTCAAACCGTTTATAAAACGTGAGCAATTTTGGGAATATTACACTCTGGCTTTAATCGCAGCGCACGCTATAGGTTTCTCGAGACATGTCCATCCAAGTCTAAAGAAAAATTCAGTATGTTAGCTAAATTTCATCCATAGCAAAATATTGCGTAATATGCGTTAAACACAAAATCTTAGTGATCCTTATTTTTCTTTGCGAACTTTTTCGAATTTCACGCAGTGTCTTATTTCCATACAGATATCACAATAATTACAACCGGAAACTAAATGATGAGCCATCATGCAGCTGATATATAAATCTACACTATGTAATCAAGAGTATCCGGGCACCCCCAAAAACATACGTTTTTAATATTAGGTGCAGTTTACTGCCACCTACTGCCAGATACTCCATATCAGCTACCTCAGTATCTACATCTACATCCATACTCCGCAAGCCACCTGACGGTGTGTGGCGGAGGGTACCCTGAGTACCTCTATCGGTTCTCCCTTCTATTCCAGTCTCGTATTGTTCGTCGAAAGAAGGATTGTCGGTATGATTCTGTGTGGGCTCTAATCTCTCTGATTTTGTCCTCATGGTCTCTTCGCGAGATATACGTAGGAGGGAGCAATATACTGGTTGACTATTCGGTGGAGGTATGTTCTCGAAACTTTAACAAAAGCCCGTACCGAGGTACTGAGCGTCTCTCCTGCAGAGTCTTCCACTGGAGTAGCACAGTAGTCATTAGACATCGTGAGAGAGCAGTATGGGGCGCTCAGCGGAACTCACGGACTTCGAACGTGGTTAGGTGATTGGGTGTCTCTTGGATCATACGTCTGTATGCGAAATTTCTATCCTCCTAAACATCCATAGGTCCACTGTTTCCGATATGATAGTGTAGTGGATACATGAAGGGACACGTACAGCACGAAAGCCTACAGGCCGACCTCGTCTGTTGACTGACAGAGACAACCTAGAGTTGAAGAGGATCGTTCAAATGGCTCTGAGCACTATGGGACTCAACTGCTGAGGTCATTAGTCCCCTAGAACTTTGAACTAGTTAAACCTAACTAACCTAAGGACATCACACACATCCATACCCGAGGCTGGACTCGAACCTGCGACCCTAGCGGTCTAGCGGTTCCAGACTGCAGTGCCTAGAACCGCATGGCCACTTCGGCCGGCGAAGAGGGTCGTAATGTGTAATAGGCACACATCTGTCCAGACCATCACACAGGAATTCCAAACTGCATCAGGATCCACTGCAAGTACTGTGACAGTTAGGCGTGATGTGAGAGAACATGGATTTCATGGTCGAGCGGCTGCCCATAAGCCACACATGCCGCCAGTAAATGCCAAACGACGCCTCGCTTAGTGTAAGGATCGTAAACATTGGACGATTGAACAGTGGAAAAAGGTTGTGTGGAGTGACGAATCACGGTACACGATGTGGCGATCCGATGGGAGGGTGTGGGTATGGCGAATGCCCGGTGAACGTCATCTGTCAGCGCATGTAGTGCCAACAGTAAAATTCGGAGGTGATGGTCACGTTTTTCATGGAAGGGGGCTTGCACCCCTTGTTGTTTTGCGCGGTACTATCACAGCACAGGCCTACATTGATGTTTCAAGCACTTTCTTGCTTCCCACTGTTGAAAGCCCGCCCCCGGTAGCTGAAGGTCTGCGCGACAGAATGTCAATCCTATGGGCTCGGGTTCGATTCCCGGCTGGATCGGAGATTTTCTCCGCTCAGGGACTGTGTTTTGTATTGTCCTAATCATCATCATTTCATCACCATCGACGCGCAATCCGCCGAAGTGGCGTCAATTCGAAAGACTTGTACCCGGCGAACGGCCTACCCGACGGGAGGCCCTAGTCACACGACAATTACATTTCAGTGTTGAAAAACAATTCGAAGATGGCGATGGCATCTTTCAACACGATCCAGTACCTGTTCATAATGCACAGCCTGTGACGGAGTGGTTACATGGCAATAACATCCTTGTAATGGACTGGCTTGCACGGAGTATTGACCTGAATCCTATAGAAAACCTTTGGGATGTTTTGGAACGCCGACTTCGTGCCAGGCCTCTCCGACCGACTTGATACCTCCCCTCCGAGTAGCACTCCGTGAAGAATGTGCTGCCATTCCCCAAGAAACCTTCCAGCACTGATTGTATGTATCTCTGCGAGAGTGGAAGCTGTTATCAAGGCTAAGGATGGGCCAACGCTACGTTGAACTCCAGCATTTCCGATGAAGGGTGCCACGAACTTGTTAGCCATTTTTAGCCAGGTGTCCGGATACTTTTGATAAGTGTTGTAAAACTGAAATTTTTTTACCGAATAGTTTCTGTAAAATCCCTTGATAAAGATTGCAGGGCCTGCACTTCAATTTTGTCATCGTCGTAAGGGGGCAAACACTATCGGCCTCCCCTTGCGAACATTCGAATGAACTCGCCCAACGCTTTGGACGAAAATTGGCCAATGCGCAATGACCACCGTATCCTACCACGTGACTGAGTACAAGACCATAATCGCAATCATCATCAGTTCCTCCCACAAAATGATGGCAATGTAGTCGCGAAAATACTAGTATCTGGTAACTGAATTGCCCTGTACGTTGTGAATTAGTATCCACAGCAAGTAAACGTAACAGTCTTGTCAACTGCAGTCGCCAGCTAAGATCAGTTTACAACCCATGACTGCCACTTCCACAACACAAGTGCGAAATTGCGAATTTAAACTGAGTTCGCCAAGCAATCAGCCATTGCAACACTTCCTAAAGGCATAGCTCCAAGAGGTTACGTCTCCTGTTGATCCCTATATCAGGATATCTTTGGAGAATGTATTCAAACACTGTTTTGCGAACAAAACTGGAAGTTAAATGGAAGTGCTGCTTAACAGGCAAATTGAATAGCGGTAGGTCAAAAGAAACGTAAGAAATCCTACTTCAGATTTAAAATTTAATTTATTGGCTTCAGTGAAACCTTGCCAAATCATTGAACACCACCTCGTCGCAGCTAATTGATCCACGAGCACGTTCAGTAAACTACAGCTCTTACATACTGTAAAAACCGGAAGTGGCTCAATCAGAAAACCACGCCAGCACATGGGACCACACTTCAAATATTTTATATGTTTTCCATTTTTGAAAAAGAATATTGTTTTCTTTTTTTTAAGAACCACAGGACACATAGCACAGAAATGTTAAACACTTCGAAACAGCAGCTCCCGAGACAGCACACAACTTGCCTCCCGTTTTTGGTCAACTCTTTTTATTTCTTCCTCGTCAAGCAGCTTCAGGACATTGTTTTGACATTTTAGTCTTTAACCCATTCGCCATTTACACTGAAGAGCCAAAGAAACTGGTACACCTGCCTAATATCGTGTCGGGGCCCCCGCGAGCACGCAGTGTGCCGCAACAGGACGTATCATGGACTTGACTAATGTCTGAAGTAGTGCTGGAGGGAACTGACACCATGAATCATGCAGAGCTGTCCATAAATCCTAAGAGTACGAGGGGGTGCAGATCTCTTCTGTACAGCACGTTGCAAGACATCTCAGATATGCTCAATAATGTTCATGTCTGGGGAATTTTGTAGCCAGCGAAAGTGTTTAAACAAAGACTATTGTTCCTGGAGCCACTTCGTAGCAATTCTGGGCGTGTCGGGTGTCGCATTGTTCTGATGGAAATTGCCCAAGTTCATCGAAAAGCGCAATGGATATGAATGGATGCAGGTGATCAAATAGGATGCTTACGTACGTGTCACCTGTCAGAGTCGTATCTAGACGTATCAGAAGTCCCATATCACTCCAACTGCATGTCCCACATCATTACAGAGCCTCTACCAGCTTGAACAGTCCCCTGCTGACATGCAGGGCCCATGGATTCGTGAGGTTGTCCCCATACCCGTACACCTCCATCCGCTCGATACAGTTTGAGACTCGTCCGACTAGCAACATGTTTCCAGTCATTAATAGTCCATTGTCGGTGTTAACGGGCCCAAGCGAGGCTTAAAGCTTTGTGACGTGCAGTCACCAAGGGTACATGAGTGGGCCTTCGGTTCCGAAAACCCATGTTGATAATGTTTCATTGAATGGTTCGCACACTAACTCTTGTTAATGGCCGAACATCAATCTGCAGCGGAAGGTTTGGACTTCTGTAACATTGAACGATTCTCTTCAGTCGTCGTTGGTCCCGTTCTTGTAGGATCTTTTTCCTGCCGCAGAGATGTTGGAGATCTGACGTTTTGTCGGATTCCTGATATTCACGATACACTCATATAATGGTCGTGGTCGTGCAGGAAAATCCGCACTTCATCGCTACCTCGGAGATGCTGTGTCCAATCGCTCGTGCTCCGACTATAACATCACGTTCAAACTCATTTAAATCTCGGTAACCTGCCATTATAGCAGCAGGAACCGACTTAAAAACTGCGCCAGACACTTGTTGTCTTATATAGGCGTTGCCGACCGCATCGACGTATTCTGCCTGTATACATATGTATGTATTTGAATGCTCATGGCTAACCCAGTTTCTCTGGCGCTTCAAAGTAATTTCTCGTTTCTGCTGGTAGCACTACCTCTGAAAAGTGCTGCCCCCTCTGAGGGCTTTTTACTTCTTTACTTCTATCACGTGCTTCACAACGCCTTTTTCCAGGGAATTTGTCAGCCTTGGAGCCAATGCAATAAATTGAGGAGCCAAAAGTCGTATTATCCACCAAATATCGTGGCAGACCTCCTCGTGCTCCGCGTAGTTCAGCAACTCGACGTGTTATGCGCTCAATAAGTCCTCAGAAGTTCCCTGCAGAAATATTGAGCCGCACTCCCTCTACAGCCATCCACAGTTGCGAAAAAATTGCCGGTACAGGATTTCGTGCACCAACTATCCTCTCGATCATGTTCCACAAGCGTTCGATGGGCTTCATGTTGGACTATATTGGTGACCAGATTACTCGCGCGAATGGTCTGTAATGTACTTAGAACCAACCAAGAACAATTGTGGCCTGGTATCATGGTGCATAGTCATCCATAATAATTCCATCGTTGTTTGGGGACATAAAGTCCATGAATTGTTGAAAATGGTGACCAAGTAGCTTAAAATAACAATTTCCTGTAAGTGACCAGGTCAGCTGGACTAGAGGACCCAGTCCATTCCCTGTAAAGACAGCTCTCACCACCAGTTGCACAGTGCCTTGTTGACAACTCTGGTTCATGGCTATTCTCGAACCCTACCGTCAGCTCTTACTAACTGAAATCGGGACTCATGCGACCAGGCCACGGCTTTCCATTCGTCTAGGGTCCAACTGATATAGTCACGAGCTCAGGCGCTGCAGGCACTCGCGTCGGTTGTCTGTTGCCGTAGCCCAGTAATATCGAGTTTCGCCTCCCTGTCTTAACGGATACGTTCGTCGTACGTCCTACATTGATTTCTTCCGTTATTTCGCACAGTGTTGCTTGTCTGTTAGCACTGAAATCGCCAATACTCTCGGTTTTTAAGTGAACGTCGTCGGCTGCTGCGTTGTCCATGGTGAGCAATAATGCCTGACACGTGGTATGCTCTGTACGCTCTTGACACTGTTGAATGCGGAATATTGAATTTCCTAACGATTTCCGAAATGGAGTGTCCCATGCTTATAGCTGAAATTACCGTTCCGCGTTCAAAGTCTGTTAATTCCTGCCCTAATTCCATAATCACGTCGGAAGCCCTTTCACGTGAATCTCCTGAGTATGAATGACAACTCTGCCAATGTGCATCCCTTTTGTACCTTGTGTACGCGATAATAACACCATCTGTATATGTCTATATCGCTGTGCCCATGACTTTTGTCATCTCAGTGTAATAGACTACCCGCAGCGTACAAAGGCTGCACGCGGTACAACAGTGTCTTGCGGGTAGCCTTCTCAGTAGGCGTTCATGGGCAAGACGACGTACCGGTACGGGTAGGACCGTAGCACCGGTAGGGCGTCGTAGCCGCCATACTTCGCACCGCCCGTGACACCGGCAAAAATTAGAGCGTTGCTCGATATCATTCCGCCCAAATAGTTTCTATTTAGACTGCATGGCCTGGGTAAAAGAGTCGACTTGAGAGCCAGTCGGCTGTACTACTAAAGGTGCTGACGTCCACGTTTCTACGATACTGCAGTGCCTGTGTTGTTCAGAAGTACGCGGAAGAATATGTTGTATACTGTTTACATCAGGTTTAATGGTTCAAATGGCTCTGAGCACTATGGGACTTAACTTCTGAGGTCATCATTCCCCTAGAACTTAGAACTACTTATACCTAACTAACCTAAGGACATCACACACATCCATGCCGGAGGCAGGACTCGAACCTGCAACCGTAGCTGTCGCGCGGTTTCAGTCTGTAGCGCCTAGAACCGCTCGGCCACCCCGGCCGGCCGTCAGGTTTATTCTTACGACGAACGCAGTATAGTAGACTTCTTTCGGCGTGGAATTCTCCCTTTGTCTGTGTTATCCTGCTTTTAATGTCCCCCTTGCTTCGTTCGTTATGGGTTATTTTGCTTCCAAGGTGGCAGAATTCCTACACTCACTGTAGTTGTGGACCCTGATTTTGATTTTGATTTTATCACTGATCTCATTTCTGAAACTGCTCACTTATTTCGACTTTGTTTGGTTTACCTTCAGTTCATATCCTGTGTTCAACAGACTGTTCTTTCATTCAGTATGTCCTGTAATTCTTTATCATTTTCTCTGACTATAATAATGTCATCATCGAAACTTATCATTGATTACCTTTAACCCTGAATTATATTTCCACTCCTGAACCTACCTTTTATTTCTGTCACTGCTTCTTCGTTGTACAGATCTGTTACTCATCGTTTCTTCGGATTCACCTTCCTTGTAGCTACATTCGCCTCTCCAGTTCGGTGATTGCTCTTTTCATGTACTTTATTTCCACTCGTTTTCAAGTGAATTGCCTTTTGTGGTATTCATAAACGTAGTATCTATACCTTACAGAGCTACAAACGCATCTCATCTGCATCCCATTTCTTTTCAGATTGATGCTTATGAAAGATTCTTTTAAACTTCAGGCTGCTCTTCATTATTACTAAATTGTAATCTGCTCCTGGGTACGCCTTAACTTCTAATACCTGAATTCCAAACCTCTGTACCACGATGACGTTCTCCAGCTGGAATCCTCCCGTTTCTCCAGGATGTTTCCAAGTGTACAACGTCGTCGTTCCATTGCAATACTCAATTAATCTTTCTCCTCTCACTAATTCTTACTCTCGAGCTCATATTCTCCCGTTACTACGTCTTTTCGTCCTTCCCCTACTACAGCGTTTCAATCAGCTGTGGTTATTAGATCTTTATGTTCCTTTGTATACTGAATTACTTGTTCAGTATCCTCGTATACTTCCTCTGTATTCACCTTGTGCTTGTAATATCGGCACATATACGTAAAGTATTGTTGGTTGGAGTCGGTTTACTGTTGCTTCTGATGAGAATAATTTTGTCACTGAATTGTTCACAATAACTCAATCTTTACCCTATCTGCCTTTCAGTGACGATTATTATTATTATTATTATTATTATTATTATTATTATTATTATTATTACACTATTTTCTCTTAATACTGATATTCGTCTGACGAGAAATCCTTATCTTATTTCCTTTTCTTTTTACTGATCCGCACTATATCTAGCTGGAACTTTACGTTTTCCTTTCTAGCTTTCCTACCGCATTCAGAACTCTGACATTCCAAGCTACGACACGTACAACGTTATCCTTTTGTTGCTTAATTAGTCTTTTTCTCATGGTCAAGTCCATCTTGATAATTCTCTCCCGGAGCTCCGAGTGGGGAACTAATTCGAAATCTTTTGCCAATTTAGACATCATCACGACATTGTTTCAACATTTGCGCCGTGTGTGGGTATAATGTCAGTGGGCAGGACATGGCAAGAAAATGATTTTCGCGTTTTAAAGAGGATCGCTTTGACATTAGTGACCCTTCATGTCCAGGAAGACCCTCGGGGTTTCACGATGTTTATTAAAGGCATTATTCCACAATGGTCCATGTCAGTGTACCCCTGAACTGACAAATATGATGAACTGTGATCATTCCACCATAGTTCGACTTTTGCATGTAATGGGGAAGGTTCAATAATCCAGTGTATGGGTACTGACTGCATGCTCTAAGCCAAATACACAGTGATCAGCAGTGGCCATGTGTGCATCACTGCTTGCTCGTCGTCCATCTTGTATCGTCACTGGTGACAGGAAGTGATGTCTTCATGCTAACATAGGGAAGAAAAGAAATGATTGAGCCCAAACAAAGCAGAAACTTCGTATGCAAAGAGCTGCGCACATCCACAAAAGATAATGTTTCTATTTCTATATCTGTTATTTTCATCTTCACCACTACCACTACTACCACTATTATCTTTCTCGTAACCACTACTGCCACTTTACATCTTTCTGTTCGCTCTCTTCTCCGATACTTCCAGCGTGTTTTTCACCTTTAGTCCACAGACGCTTGAGTCAGTCACGACCTTGGACACACCTGTAAATATGTCTGCCCCCGCGAAATCCAGCTTTTGTCCCTCTTCCGGCCAGCAGGTAAACGGAGCGCGATCGGTCCTACAGGCGGCCACAATGGGACGGACCGGTTCCGGCGGCGGGCTCTTTGTGGCCCACGCGAACGCGCAGTCGCTAACGGCTCACTTCGACGAGTTCTGTGACCTGTCCTGCCAATCGCTGTTCCACATTATCCTCGTCTCTGAAACTTGGCTGAAACCAAACATTTCTTCCGACGCTATCCGAATCGCTGGTTACTCTCTCCTAAGGGCAGATCGTGAAACACGACTCGTGGGTGGTGTGGGTGCCTATGTTCGCTCTGATCTGACACCTACTGTACTATGCACATCGGATGCAAAGGGCGAAGGAGAAACAGAGTTCTTGTTTTTCGAAATAAATACATCAAATCAGAAACTGCTAATTGGAGTAATCTATAAACCTCCTAACGTCGGTGCCATGTCCTCCTTTCAGTCTGCCCTGTCCTTACTCGTGACACAGTATGAACACATAATCATTATGGGCGACACAAACATCGACTTAAAGTTAAAATCTCCATCTGCCGAAAAACTAAGGCGACTGTTCCACTCCAATGATATGAGTTTAACACCGCTGGACCCAACTCATCACACGCCACACAGCCACACACTCATAGATATAATAGCAACAAAGCGACCAGATAAAATAATCCAATCAGACATCCGCTCCGGGACTCTCTGCTCATGACGTGATATTCTTAAATTACTCAATGTATACTACCAAAGAAAAATCTCACCTGGTAACCTACAGAAACTTAAAAATGTTAACCATGACGCTCTTCAAAAGGATTGCTCAGACATCCCTTGGCATGATATAAGCAATGAACCGACTTTAGACGGAAAAATTCGGTAATTATGTCGCAAAATTATTGCACTGTATGATAAACATGCTCCTCAACTCACTGCCAAGGTAAAGAGAGCTCCCGCTCCGTGGCTCACCACTGCATTACGCCAGTTAATGAATAAACGTGATGCTGCACATAGGGCCTTCAAGCGTAACCCAACTCCCGAGGCGTACGAAGCTTATAGGAAACTTCGAAACAGAACCAAGCAAAGCGTGAGGAATGCCAAAATCAGACATGCCCGCTCTGTCGTATACGGCATATCAAAACCTGCTACACTGTGGAAAAAGCTGCGCAGTTTCGGTATAGGGAAGCGAAGATCTGACGCTGTTTATCAAGCGTCTGCAGAAGAATTAAACGATTTCTTCTCAACAGCTTCAAACTGCCACGTAGTGACAAATTACCAGCCCCAAGATATCAATCTCTCGAGAGACAAGTTTTTCCTAAAACATGTCACTACCAGCACAGTACACAAGGCAATTATGAGAATCTCTTCCGAGGCAGTAGGAAATGATGGAGTGAGCATTGGCATGATTAAGAACGTCGTAGACACTATTATTCCAGTTATCACAGACATCTTCAACCTGTCTCTTGTCAGTAGTACATATCCTACTGAGTGGAAGCAAAGTTTAATTCAGCCTATACCCAAGACTGACAACCCTAAGTCGCCAGGTGACTACAGGCCGATCAGCATACTACCTGCAATATCCAAAGCCCTAGAATACATCGTCCATGAA
Organism: Schistocerca gregaria; assembly: GCF_023897955.1. Lineage (NCBI taxonomy): Eukaryota > Metazoa > Arthropoda > Insecta > Orthoptera > Acrididae > Schistocerca > Schistocerca gregaria. Next base: position 87,145,815 of record NC_064924.1, on the reverse strand, counting down.
CAGCTGACATATTACCTCAAAACTCATTACATCCATGATGAATATCAGTCAGGCTTTCGAAAGCACCATAATACAGCAACTGCATTAATCAAAGTAACTGATGACATTAAACATGCTATGGACAGACGTGAAGCTACTATCCTAACACTGCTTGACTTTAGCAAGGCTTTTGACACAGTTGACTTCGATATATTACTAATTAAAATGAAACAGCCGAATTTCTCAAACAGCGCAATACACTGGTTCGACAGCTACCTCAAAAACAGAAGTCAACAAGTCATTTGTGGGTCGCAAAAGTCATCATGGAAAAGCGTGCGCTCTGGAATTCCCCAAGGCTCCGTCCTTGGTCCACTACTCTTCTCACTGTACATTAATGATATTTCTTCAGTGATTCACTCCTGCAGCTACCATCAATATGCCGACGACATCCAACTGTACATAAGTGCAAGCTCCAAAAACATTGCTGGTGCAGTAGCGAGTATGAACGCAGATCTTTGCTCTGTTTCTCGATGGGCACAGAACCTAGGTCTGAAACTAAACCCCAAGAAATCCCAGGTCATACTTATATCTCATCCAAAGTTAATCAGCCGGTACTTTCGCGAAACAGTCCCTAAAATACTCCTCAATGGTACCCAACTACCATACCAAAAAACAGTAAAAGACCTTGGAATAATCTTGGATGAACACCTAAACTGAGAAGAAGAAACAGTCACAGCTTGCCGGAAATCGTTCTCCTCCCTACATGCAATTTAAAAATTTAGAAAAATATTTCCAACCCATGTTAAACAAAAATTAGTCCAAAAACTAGTCTTGCCTAATCTTTACTACTGCGATGTAGTTCAACACGGCACAAATAGTGAAAATTCTAGATGCCTCGAGCTAGTGATGAATGCTTGCGTTAGATACGTGTGCAATATTTGGTTGTATGATCATATCAGTCCTTCATACTCCCAGCTAGGTTGGATACGCCCACATAAGTTACGCGATCTCCACACGATGTGCTTACTTCATCGATTTCTTAGCCACTGGTGCCCCCAATACTTATCTTCTCACATTAAACACCTATCATCATTCCACAATCGCAATACTAGATCGGATCCGTCTAGCATCTTGGCTGTACCTTTACATAACACAAAATCTTTCTCCGTGTCATTCTCCATCTCAGCCATACGACTATGGAACGCGCTCCCCTGTGATCTGCGTCTTATCCAGATCTACTCAACATTCAAGAGGGAACTTAAAACTTACATATTAGGGACGGTATAGCCACCATTGTTGTGCCCCTCCCATCTCTTTCTTTCTCCTCTCCATCACAGCTTCGAATTTTACCATTCTATTTCTCTTCCTCTAACCTATCTACCTATTATATATCTCTTTCACCCCATTCTATCGTCTTATGTCTCTGCTCGACGAGAATAACTGACAAGCTGCAAGAATATAACGAGAAAATTCCCAACTAACAATTGGACTGACATTCACAAAAGAAAAGTATGTTTACTTTCATATACATAGTCATTATTATTATTATTATTATTATTATTATTATTATTATTATCATTATTATTATTATTGACTGTTATAATTATTTTTTTATTGTTATAATTATCATTGTACTACTGTTATAATCTCTATTTTTTTCTTTAACATCAATACTGCATAATACGTTATATGTCCTTAATGTTATGTAGAAAGTGTAACTCGTTCAATCTGAGTATGCCTGGTTAGGTGTAAGAGAGGGCCTGAAGGCCCTAGTCTTGCCAGGTAAAATAAATGCATAAATAAATAAATAAATTAAATTAAATAAATAATTTTATGCATCTAGTGTAACAGCGACGGTGTGGTGTACTATTAATTGCTACCCGGAGGTGTAGCCATCACTGCTGACATTTATTGCCAACAACTGAGTCGTTTTGTAGACGCACTCCAAGAACAAGGACCAGGAAGACTAAGTGTAGTGATGAAACTCCACGATTACGACCTCTCGCATTCTGCTGGACTGACAAAAGACACTATACAGGAATTGGTTTGGGAAATCATTCTGCACCCACCTTATTCACCTGATAATCATCTTGTGGTACAGTTCATAGCCAATCCAATCACCACATAACTCACAAAGAAGCCAGCTTCAGATATTTACTTCACAGACTGAACAAAATACCCATGAACGAGCATGACTACACACAAGAACTGAACATGATAAAACAAATTTCACAGGAGAATGGATATGGTGCAGAGAGAGTAGACAAAATAAACCACAAAATTTAAAAAGAAACAGCACATAACCATGAAACACATACATATACAGACACAACTCATCACACAACAAATCAGCAGACAGTAAGCAACAAAGGGCACATAATGACTTACAACAGCAAAGTCACACACAGGGTGGGTAATATATTAAAGAAACAAGGACTCAACATAGCATACAGGACCAACAACACAATACACAGCAGACTTGGAAGAAATACCACCAAAACTGACAAATACAGCCACTCTGGTATCTACCAACTTACTTGCAACTGCTATCAATCTGTATATGTGGGCCAAACATGTAGGACCTTCAGAACCAGATATAATGAACACCTCAGAGCACTTAAAAGCAATAGCACACACTCAGCATTTGCAGACCACCTGGTAGCACACAACCACCACCCAACAAATATTGAAACTGACCTTCACATCCTAAAAACTAGCAGCAGCCTATACCAAAAATTAACTATAGAAGAAAACTATCACATCCAAAAATCAGTAGCCCAAGGAAAGAAAGTACTCAATGAATACATATCACCGTGCAACAAAACCCTCTTCGCCACAATAGAAGAACTATACAAATAACAAGCACATCACACACCAAAAAAACTAAAAAAACTCTCTTTCTTTCTTTCTTTCTTTCTCTCTTTCCCTCAGTACTCAACACACACATCACACACATACAAACCCACAGAAACCACACACCACTAATGCCAAATAAAATTCAAACTCACGCTCCTCTCCCAGCAGAACACGCCACGAAACAAATGAACATCACATAGCCACAACAACACGTAATGGTAGCGAAAACTCCGTCTATGTTTTGAGTAATCGGAAAAAGTGCATTCCTATGCGAACACAGACAAAGAAGTAAGCCTACTTACTTCGCCAACAACACAGGAGAACGCACCACAACTTCAAAACTGTAAGTTCCAGAAGGAAAACGTGATACAGTCTTATTTACGTTCGTAAATGCATGACAAACAGAAAAATAAATTAAGTTTTGCAGTTTGCAGATGACAAGTTGTATATTGTCTAGCAGAACAGCTACCAAAATAAATGGACAATAACATCATGTAAGGTTGGTTGGGGTTGTTTTTGGGGAAGGAGACCAGACAGTGAGGTCATCAATCTCATCGGATTAGGGAAGAATGGGGAAGGAAGTCGGCCGTGCCCTTTGAAAGGAGCCATCCCGGCATTTGCCTGGAGCGATTTAGGGAAATCACGGAAAACCTAAATCAGGATGGCCGGACGCGGGACTGAACCGTCGTTCTCCCGAATGCGAGTCCAGTGTCTAACCACTGCGCCACCTCGCTCGGTCCCATCATGTAAGGTATGTTAACTAATGCTTACACCCACTTTTCGCCAATTAAGTTATAAATGCAACTTCTACATAATTGTTAATATGTTAACAACAAAGTTACAGTTAAAAATAAAAACATAGAATGCACTGACGATTTCACAAAAGTGCTGAAACAAGTGTGGGTGAAACAAAAGAAAAAAGATGTTGTATACATAGTTCCGTGTAGTCAGCGGGTACACAACTTTCCCAATAGAGCGCGTCCCACTAAGCACAACAGCGCAGGCGCAGCGCTCGTCCATCTCCGCACTACAAGATGGCGCTGTCTTAGAGACGGACCAAATTCTGCTTCCTCCGATCCGCGTATTAATATGTAATGCAGCCAATGAGATTACTGCTAATGTGGAACCTTTTTTCCTCGTGGATCACACTCGCGCAGTGATACCTGAACATGCGAGTTATTATATCGAGTGTACAGACCTCCGATTAGTCAGTCTGCATCAGTCTGCATTTGTCTGTACCAGTCTGCATTAGTCTGTACCAGTCTATAGTCAAGTTTCAGTCTGCGCCTAATAAAATTATCATATTCCTGTACATAGGCATGAAGAGAAATGTATAGACACTTTGTCAAGCATCAGAGATATGTGAGAATAAGATGAACGTACCAAGACCAAAAGGAACTTCAGATTGTCAATTGTAAGTAGCATCCAGAATCAAGTTAAGTAAGGTTTATGATAGTTATTATTTCAATAAATGTGTGTGAAAATTAATCAAGTTCTGTTTAAAGTTGGTCACCGTCAATGTGCTACTCTAAGCGTGCAAGTGGCATTTCTATCGTCTGACCTAACGGCAGAAGATAAACGCGCCACGAAAAGACCACGAGACATATTGCTGACACTCGCCTACTTCGTTAGAGCGACAAGTCAAATAATCTGATGGTGTGTGTACCGAAGGTCTTACAGTACACACACCACAAAAGGTGTCTTGCATAAGGCGGAACTTCTCATCCCCTGATTCACCTGATCTCACGCCCTCACATTTTCACTTTTTCCGCTCAGTATCGAACAGCCTTCTAGGAACTTCGTTTCCGAATGAAAATGCGCTCCGAACATGACTCGACAAGTTCATGCCTCGAAACCACGTGATTTCTACAGTCACATAATGAAGAAGATACCCCATCGTTGGCAGACTGTAGTAAATAGTGAAGGAAAATATGTTGTTGATAACTAAAGTCTCCGTTATACGTCTGTATTGTGTTTATCAAAGTTACGGACAAACGCTGCGAACTTACGCACCAACCTAACAGATTAGGAAATGGGACACTAAAAGTAGTAGATGGGGTTTGCTATTCGGAGAACAAAAAAACTGAAGGTTCAACTTGAGAGGAGGTAAAACTGACTGTAGCAAGAAAAGCATTTATGAAAAAGAGAAAGTTGCTAAAATCGAATAGTTAGTCGTTTTGAAGTTATTAGCCCAGAGTGTAGCCTTACATGCAAGCGAGCAATTCAGATAAGAGGATCGTAGAAGCTTTTGAAGAAGACTTAAGGTACAGATGGATAGATTGTATAAGTAATGAGGAGGTACTGCATCGAAATACGGAAAACTGAAATTTATCGCTCTACTCGACTAAAATAAGGGATTGGTTGATTGGACACATCCTGAGGCATGAAGGAATTGTCACTTTGGAAATGAAGGAAAGTGAGGGAGGGGGAGGGCAGTAGGGATACAGTAAAAATGGATAGGTAGCAGGAGTTACTCAGAAGCTGCACAGAACAGATGAGCATATAGAGCTGCATCGAACCGAAGACCAGAACAACAAAACCTCTCAGAATTTATGATTTAATGCAAAAAGGATGGGTCCAACAATTGTGTTACACTAATTGCACACTACATCCCTATTTTTACAGATTTCACAGGAACTACTACTAATAGAGCGTTAGGCTCCAATCAGCATGCACAATGTGCCCTATTGCTCGGACTTTGGCATGTGGCATAGCGGTTTAGGAGTCCCTTTAGAAAGAAATCTGAGAAGATTGTTTCTTCATTCAACATTTCAGCCTCGAATCTCAGAAGCATCTCACTCATCACAGAATTGTGCACAGACTTAGACTGCAATTCTTCAAAGTAATGGTACCACATTAACCGACCAATGTAGAATAAGCAAGATGCTCTTGTTCAGCGGCTGTTCTTCAACTGGCTATTGCAATTGCTATAATGACTAAAGATTGGTACTGAAATTCTCTTTTTTTCATGAAGTAATACCCAATTTTTGGGTATATGAACTCTCAGTCGCGCACTCAACACTGAAGTTCTGAAAGTCTACGTCTACGTTTCGTCACAGGGTTATCTGGTAAGCGTGGTAGCGTTACGGAGATGTTTAGCTAACTCAAGTGGCAGCCTCTGCAAGAGAGGCGCTCTGAATCGCGATGTTGCTTGCTGTCCAGGTTTCTAGAGGGTGCGTATCTGGATGAGGTATCGAATATATTGCTGCCCCCTACTTATACCTTCCGAGGAGATCACGAATGAAAAATTAGAGAGATTCGAGTGCGCACGAAGGCTTTCCGGCAGCCGTTCTTCCCGCGAACCATACGCGACTGTAACAGGAAAGGCAGGTAATGACAGTGGCACGTAAAGTGCCCTCCACCGCACACCGTTGGGTGGCTTGCCGAGTATAAATGTAGATGCACAATGTAGAATGTAGATCTAGGTGTAATACCCGGTATGCTCCTGACTCCCCAGTAGTGGTTCCCATATAATGTCAGGCACAGTGCTAGGGATAGGTGTAACATCCTGTATGTTACTGACTTTCCAGTAGGGTTCCTGTGTAATAACAGGCACAGCACTTGTGTCATAGTTGTAACACCCTGTATGTTCCTGACTCCCCAGTAGTGGTTCCTGTATAATGTCAGGCACAGCGCTAGGGGTAGGTGTAACACCTTGTATGTTCCTGGCTCCCCAGTAGCGGTTCCTGTGTAACGCCAGGCCCAGTGCTTGGGTCGTACGTATAACACCCTGTATGGTCCTGACTCCCAGTAGTAGTTCCTGTGTAATGCTAGGACAGCACTTGGTTTGTACATGTAACACCCCATATGTTTCCGATTTGGGTAGTGTCATATTGTGGAGGCGTGCATCACACACTCGATCTGACAAGGTAACGTGGCTGCCCGGCAGGTACTACCAGGCGACAGAGGAGGGCGAGCCATCCAGGCGGCAGGTGTTTGCAGTGGAGGAGGGCGGAAGTCCCCGCTGCCTCAGCTGCGACGTCATCAGTCCCGAGGGGAACGCCTGCCTGCGCGCCTCCGCCAGCTTCAGCCACGACCTCAGCTGGTTCTGGCTCACCTGCCTCGGGCCCGACCCGCCTGTCATGACGACGCATCCGACTGCCGATCCCGACAGTGAGACCACGCACAACGCTCATTTTTATAGTGTCACCCTCATTTTTAAGGGTTTGGCTTATTTATGACCATATTAACTAATCTGTGTCTCTCGACTACTTTTTTATTCTTTTCTTGTGGCGTCCTCATTTTGCTTCTGCCTGCATTGACTCCTTATTTTTCTTTGTTTAGTCCAGGAAGGTTCATGGAACCTTTTACTTTTACTCTGAACGTTTCTATTTTTCCTATTTCTTCCTCCGTTATTTCCGTTTCTCTCAGGTCTGCTTTAATTCCTTTGATTCACGTCATTTGTTTATTTTTCGGTTTCTGTCAAGACTGTTGAAAGCTCCGTTTGTCATTCTTATCTATCCTTTTTATGTCTTCATAAAATGCAACTCTTCGCTTCCTCATATTTCTAGCATTATTTCTATTCTATCGTAAAATTCTTTATTATTGATCATTTTCCGTTTGCTATTGTCAAGTTTTGTTCCTAAGATTTACCGGGTGTTTTGCTTTCCTTCTTCTCTGTGTCATTTAGTTTTTTTGGATGTATTTAACGAAAGGTATTCTCGGCTAATGGGGGTGTAGTAGTGTTCAAGTACTGCATTTACGGATGAAGATTCATCATTATACAATCCATCCTTGGATGTTCTGAGAAGAGGGAATAACACCAGTTCGCATTCTCGTAGTATGGCGTGAGAGTGAAATGTCAGGAAACAACTGTATGTTGTGTTGGCCACGGTCCACTGTCTTCTGACTGCCGACCTGGGCTGCGGTGACGTTAGGACACCTGAAACCAGTGCCTTAGCGTCGCTTCGATCCCTGACGTCACAAGGTCATTCAGAAAGCTGTATCGGGACTATGTGGACGACGTTGCTCTGAACCAGTGTCGGATGTACCGCTATGATCCCGAGGTAATAGATCAAAGTAAGCAGTCAAAACATGAGGGGTCACCACTGCCGATAAAGGCGAAGACCCACCCATCACCACTGTCCTATATTTGGTCTCCTTTACAGATGAACCACGCTTTCATCCACCATTCGCCTTTCCTGCTAAAATCCTTACATGTTCATTCCATTTCATATTGCCTTGCAATATTACGCCTAGATATTTAATAGAGGTGACTTATCAAGCAGTACTCTGCTAATGCTGTACCTGAACGTTATGTGTTTGTTTTTCCTACTCACCTGCATTTACTTACAAAATGGTTCAAATGCCTCTGAGCACTACGGGACTTAACATCTGAGGTCATCAGTCCCCTAGAACTTAGAACTACTTAAACCTAACTAACCTAAGGACATCACACACATCCATGCCCGAGGCAGGACTCGAACCTGCGACCGTAGCGGTCGCGCGGTTCCAGACTGAAGCGCCTGGAACTGCTCGGCCACACCGGCCGGCCATTTACTTACAGCTTTCTGCGTTTAGACCTAGCTGCTATTCATCACACCAAATAGAGATTTTGTCTAAGTCATTTTATATCCTCCTACAGTCACTCAACTTTCACACCACCTCGTGCACCAAGCATAATCAGCAAACAACCGCATATTGTTGCCCACCCTGTCCGCCACGTCATATATATACACTCCTGGAAATGGAAAAAAAGAACATATTGACACCGGTGTGTCAGACCCACCATACTTGCTCCGGACACTGCGAGAGGGCTATACAAGCAATGATCACACGCACGGCACAACGGACACACCAGGAACCGCGGTGTTGACCGTCGAATGGCGCTAGCTGCGCACCATTTGTGCACCGCCGCCGTCAGTGTCAGCCAGTTTGCCGTGGCATACGGGGCTCCATCGCAGTCTTTAACACTGGTAGCATGCCGCGACAGCGTGGACGTGATCCGTATGTGCAGTTGACGGACTTTGAGCGAGGGCGTATAGTGGGCATGCGGGAGGCCGGATGGACGTACCGCCGAATTGCTCAACACGTGGGGCGTGAGGTCTCCACAGTACATCGATGTTGTCGCCAGTGGTCGGCGGAAGGTGCACGTGCCCGTCGACCTGGAACCGGACCGCAGCGACGCACGGATGCACGCCAAGACCGTAGGATCCTACGCAGTGCCGTAGGGGACCGCACCGCCACTTCCCAGCAAATTAGGGACACTGTTGCTCCTGGGGTATCGGCGAGGACCATTCGCAACTGTCTCCATGAAGGTGGGCTACGGTCCCGCACACCGTTAGGCCGTCTTCTGCTCACGCCCCAACATCGTGCAGCTCGCCTCCAGTGATATCGCGACAGGCGTGAATGGAGGGACGAATGGAGACGTGTCGTGTTCAGCGATGAGAGTCGCTTCTGCCTTGGTGCCAATGATGGTCGTATGCGTGTTTGGCGCCGTGCAGGTGAGCGCCACAATCAGGACTGCATACGACCGAGGCACACAGGGCCAACACCCGGCATCATGGTGTGGGGAGCGATCTCCTACACTGGTCGTACACCTCTGGTGATCGTCGAGGGGACACTGAATAGTGCACGGTACATCCAAACCGTCATCGAACCCATCGTTCTACCATTCCTAGACCGGCAAGGGAACTTGCTGTTCCAACAGCACAATGCACGTCCGCATGTATCCCGTGCCACCCAACGTGCTCTAGAAGGTGTAAGTCAACTACCCTGGCCAGCAAGATCTCCGGATCTGTCCCCCATTGAGCATGTTTGGGACTGGATGAAGCGTCGTCTCACGTGGTCTGCACGTCCAGCACGAACGCTGGTCCAACTGAAGCCCCAGGTGGAAATGGCATGGCAAGCCGTTCCACAGGACTACATCCAGCATCTCTACTATCGTCTCCATGGGAGAACAGCAGCCTGCATTGCTGCGAAAGGTGGATATACACTGTACTAGTGCCGACATTGTGCATGCTCTGTTGCCTGTGTCTATGTGCCTGTGGTTCTGTCAGTGTGATCATGTGATGTATCTGACCCCAGGAATGTGTCAATAAAGTTTCCCCTTCCTGGGACAATGAATTCACGGTGTTCTTATTTCAATTTCCAGGAGTGTATATATATACACGCCAAGGATGCTAATTACACTATTGGCTATTAAAATTGCTACACCAAGAAGATATGCAGATGATAAACGGGTGTTCATCGGACAAGTATATTATACTAGAACTGACATGCGATTACATTTTCATGCAATTTGGGTGCATAGATCCTGAGACATCAGTACCCAGAACAACAACATATGGCCTTGATACGCCTGGGCATTGAGTCAAACAGAGCTTGGATGTACAGGTACTGCTACCCATGCAGCTTCCACACGATACCACAGTTCATCAAGAGTAGTGACTGGCGTATTGTGACGAGCCAGTTGCTCGCCCACCATTGTCCAGACGTTTTCATTTGGTGAAGGATCTGGAGAATGTGCTGTCCGGGGCAGCAGTCGACCATTTTCTGTATCTAGAAAGGCCCGTACAGGATCTGCAACATGCAGTCGTGCATTTCCTGCTGAAATGTAGGTTTTTGCAGGGATCGAATGAAGGGTAGAGCCACGGGTCGTTACGTCCACTGTTCAAAGTGCCGTCAATGCGATCAAGAGGTGACCGAGACGTGTAACCAACGGTACCACATACCATCACCCCGGGTGATACGCTAGTATGGCGATGACGAATACAGGTTTCCAATGTGCGTTCATTGCGATGTAGCCAAACACGGAAGCGACCATCGTGATGCTGTAAACAAAACTTGGATTCATCCGAAAAAATGACGTTTTGCCATTCTTGCACCCAGATTAGTCGTCGAGTACACCATCGCAAGCGCTCCTGTCTGTGATGCAGCATCAAGGGTAACCGCTGTCATGGTCTCCGAGCTGATAGTCCATGCTGCTGCAAACGTCGTCGAACTGTTCGTGCAGATGGTTGTCGTCTTGCAGACGTCTCCATCTGTTGACTCAGGGATCGAGACGTGGCTGCACGATCCGTTACAGCCATGCGGATAAGATGCCTATCATCTCGACTGCTAGTGATACGAGGCCGTTGGGATCCAGCACGGCATTCCGTATTACCCTCGTTAACCCACCGATTCCATATTCTGCTAACAATCGTTGGATCTCGACCAACGCGATCAGCACTGTCGCGATACGATAAACTGCAATCGCGATAGGCTACAATCCGACCTTTATGAAAGTCGTAAACGTGATGGTACGCCTTTGTCCTCCTTACACGAGGCATCACAACAACGTTTCACCAGCAACGCCGGTGAACTGCTGTTTGTGTATGAGAAATCGGTTGGAAACTTCCCTCATCTCAGCACGTTTTAGGTGTCGCCACCGGCGCCAACCTTATGTGAATGCTCTGAAAAGCTAATCATTTACATATCACAGCATCTTCTTCCTGTCGGTTAAATTTCGCGTTTGTAGCACGTCATTTTCGTGATGTAGCAATTTTAATGCCCAGTAGTGTACTATGTCGTCATTACGGGAGTCTGTTCGTTGATCAAACGACTGTATGCGTGGACGGTTCCGTAAATACGCAATTCAAAACTACGCCTTTACTTTTTCTATCTTCTGTTGCCACACCAGACTGGTCAGCGAGGGACTAGATAGAAGCTTTAGGCACCTTTAGCGATTTTACGCAGGACCCGAATTTTCTCTGCTTCTTGACAATATCTGTTGCTAAGGTGTGACGGTGGTAGTTGTGAGCTTCGTTTCGTCTTTCCTCAGATGACGAAACTACTGCGTGGCAAGCAGGTTCTGGTTGACTAGAAGATGATATTCGAGGTTGAACATTTTGTGGACAGTTAAAATTCAGATTTTTACAAGAAAGGCGATCGACATTCAGCTACCGCTGGGACATACATGTCGCATTGTGAGGTGAACGTGCATAAGAGGGGTATCAGAACGTTTTATTTCTTCGAACTGTTGATTACAATTTTATGATCAACCCCTTATGTAAGAATCTTATCTGCTGTAATGTATTTATTGCGAACTTTTTTGGCGTATGAACATAGATTATTATGTCTCAATACAGATAATGAAGACTGTTGTGGTTTTGCAATCAATTATGTTACTCAGAATTAATTTCACACAGGTTCTGGACAAAAATATGGAAACACTGCGAGAAACGTATGCTTCAACATAAACGCAGGTGCCAGCTAAGTCTACAAGTGGTGCTGTTGTATTCGACCAAGACCGGCACCAGTGTAATGTCCTCACTACGTTGCACGTGTCATTCGTTGTTAGAATAGCGTTCTGTGAACTTGTGCATTACGCCGGAGCTCAGTACATTCGAATGTGGGCGAATTGTTGGTACTTGTATGGTGGGTGGTTGTATAACCAAGGGAGTTGAAGCGATTGGTGTTTCATGAGAGACAGTATCGAATACCGCATACAGGAAAAGCGGAAAAACATCACCCGGTAAGTCACAATGCAGACAAAAGTGTATGTTGAGCGACCGTTGAGCCGTGGTAAAAATTGCTGTTTTGAAGAGCGCGCCGCAGCGCGTAGTGTGAAGCAGTCGCCCTCCGTTTCTGGCGGTGGCGCCGCTGTGGCAGTCGCAGCTTTGGTGTCTCCTTCTGGTGTGAAAGGGGAAAGGTTGCCTGTTCATGTGCATTTAAGGGGTACGATGAGCTCGCTAGCGGGGCGAGTCTGGCCAGTTGGTCAGCCGGGTCAATGTGGGGCAGTCAGTGTCTGTCTGTCGTCCGGAGTGCTAGTATGTGTTAGGCCGCCAGTCTGCTCGAGTTTGTTCAGGCAATGGTCACTGGCGGTCGGATCGATCGGTTGGTCGGTCGCGCACTGAGACACAAGACGACTTGTCCGTCTTGAGCGTCAGCGCATGTGAGGTCGCCACGTGAGTCCAGTAGGCCGCGCCGTATAGCGAGGGTCTGGCCGGTGCGAGCTGCGACGCCGTGAGACGGGAGATCGGCGCGCCTTCCTGCGTCCTTTGAAGCGGCTGGCAGCGCACGGTTCGGGAGAGCGTTTTGAGGGTGCATCGCCAGGTCTTCGCCAGACATTGCAGTTTTTTTAGAAGTGATTGGTAATATGTTGTTTCGTTTACTTGTTAAATTCTACTTCTTTTCTTGGTTAGTCTCTCGTCCCCAGCTTGCTGGTCTGTCTCCCATCCGCATTTGTTAGGCAGTTAGTGTCTGTCTGTCTGTCGGTCTGCCGTACGTAATAGCTGCCTCTGTCATGTTCGTCGGATTCGGCGTTAACGAATTTAGTCCCTGAAGTGTAAAGGCCGAATTCCTGAAATATGTTTTTATCTTGCCTATCATCTTGTGAGGCGGTGTATGTGTTATGTAGAGCTTTGTATATTTTAGGTAAGATTGCATTTCATGGGTTTTTATTTAAATGGTCATTTCAGTATATAAAGTTGCCACCCTTCCACCGTAAGAGTTCTTTAAAAACAAGTTGCACTTTCGGTGGCAAGTAATTTTTTCCTTTAATGTGAGTGTTTTGTACCATTTCGATCGCTCCTACGGGGTGCGTAGTTATGTGTTTGAGCGAGTTGTTAAAATTTTTTAGTTTAAAGTAATCTCGTGCGTTGCAGATTTGCACCAGTGTAGTCTTTCAGAGGTTGTTGTGACCGGTCGTGACCACGGCCGTGTTAAAAGGGAGCGGCATGCTTCTCAGCCCGAAAGCTCACACTGCGAAAAAAAGATAATAATAATAATAATAATAATTCTATGCCTCTGCATAAATTGTAACTTGATATTTAGAGGGAGCTTTCTGATTATAATTTTAAATCTGTTTCAAAAAAAGGAAAGGGTTTTTAGGAATAAAATTTCCATTTGTTGAAAGAAAATTGTTTTCATCAGTTACCCACTGGCAACTGCTTTCACGCTCCCGTAGTGTGATTAAATGTGTTAATGTTTTTGATGAATCGCTAGTAAACGAAGCAAATTCTTTAAGAAAAGGTTTTGAAAGTAAATTCACGGTTCAACGGTGACAGACGGTCATTGAAAACGATTGTCATGAAAAATAAGATAATATCACCAGCAAAAGTCACTAACGAACTAAATGTCACATTCGTGAAGGAAGGAACTGCAGCGCGAGCTGGAATCCCGAAAAATGTTCAAATGTGTGTGAAATCTGATGGGACTTACCTGCCAAGGTCATCAGTCCCTGCCCGTCGTTGTGGCTGAGCGGTTCTAGGCGCTATAGTCTGGAACCGCGCGACCGCTACGGTCGCAGGTTCGAATCCTGCCTCGGGCATAGGTATGTGTGATGTCCTTAGGTTAGTTAGGTTTAAGTAGTTTTAAGTTCTAGGGGTCTGATGACATCAGATGTTAAGTCACACACTACTTAACCTAAATTATCCTAAGGACAAACACACACGCACCCATGCCCGAGGGGGGACTCGAACCTCCGCCACGATCAGCTGCACGGTCCATGACTGCAGCACCTAGACCGCTCTCCTAATCCCGTCCGCCTGGAATTCCGAAACCACTCATCACTGACACAAATGCGCGTAAACAGGAAAACGTGGTGCCGAAGCTATAGAAACTGGACTATGGAGCTCTGAGCACTATGGGACTTGGACTATGGAGCAATAGAGGAAAGTGATTTGGCCAGATGAGTGTTTTTGCACGCTGTATTCAACTTCGGAATGCGTTTACGTCCCAAGAGTCAAACGCTGTGATGCGGGGTTGCCTGATGATCTGGGCAGCCATACCGTGGTATTGCATGGGCCCCGTAGTTACCCTGCATGGTCGTATTAGTGCCAAGGATTATGTGACCATTTTGGCTGATCAGGTTCATCCCATGGTACAAAGTTTGTTCCCGGATGGTGATGTTGTGTTCCAAGACGACAGTGTTCCTATTCACGTAGCTCACATCGTCCAAGACTGGTTTTGTGAGCACGAAGATGAACTGGCGCATCTCCCCTGTCCACCAAATTCACCAGATTTCAGCGTTATTGAACCTTTGTGATCTGCGTTGGAGAGAAAGGCGCGTGGTCGCTGTCCACCTCTATCACCGTTACCTCTACTGGCTACTGTTTTGCAGCGTCAATGGGATAAGATCCCCCTGAAAACCATAGAGGAGCTGTATTCGTCCGTTTTGACACTACTTGAAATTCTTCTGAATGCGAACGGGTTTCCTATACAGTATTAGGCATGCTAATGTGTTGCGCTTTGTATGGTTTCCTATTTTTATCCAACCCTTCCATTTACAAAGGAGGCTTTGGATCGGCACAAACATATTGCTCAACATTCATTTTTTTACTTCATGGAAACTGGCTTTCGGAACGAGCCAGTATGGCCATCTCGATACTGGAAGATACGACAGTGCGTTTTTGACAACTCAGAAGATTCATTAGGGCCAAGCCGTACCCTGATACGAAGTTTCATGTGCTTAGACCTGGCATGCAACCTCATGCAGGCAATTTTCGTGTATTGCAGCGGTGCGAAGATAAGGATAACACAACACAACACCGAGCGGACAAAATCTCCGACCGTCCGGAAGTCAAACAGGGGCTCGTTTTGTTAGCAATTTGCCTCGCTGACCCCGTAGCTACCGAGGCGGACGGCGGCAAAACATTTACTTTTTATTAGTAGTATCAACGCTACAGTGTCCCCATTCTGCGCCAACATACGCTACTGGCCATTAAAATTGCTACACCACGAAGATGACGTGCTACAGACGTGAAATTTAACCGACAGGAAGAAGATGCTGTGATACGCAAATGATTAGCTATTCAGAGCATGGCGACACCTACAACGTGCTGACACGAGGAAAGTTTCCAACCGATTTCTCATACACAAACAGCAGTTGACCGGCGTCGCCTGGTGAAACGTTGTTGTGATACCTCGTGTAAGGAGCAGAAATGCGTACCATCACGTATACGACTTTAAATAAAGTTCGGATTTTAGCCTATAGCGATTGTGGTTTATCGTATCGCGACGTTGCTGCTCACGTTGATCGAGATCCAATGACTGTTAGCAGAATATAGAATCGGTGGGTTCAAGAGGGTAATACGGAATGCCGTGCTGGATCCCAACGGCCTCGTATCACTAGCAGTCGAGATGACAGGCATTTTATCCGCATGGCTGTAACGGATCGTGCAACCACGTCTCGATCCCTGAATCAACAGATAGGGACGTTTGCAAGTCAACAACCATCTGCACGAACAGTTCGACGACGTTTTCAGTTGCATGGACTATCAGCTCTGACACCATGGCTGCGGTTACTCTCGAGGCTGCATTACAGATAGGAGCGCCTGCGATGGTGTAATCAACGACGAACCTGGGTGCACGAATGGCAAAGTGTCATTTTTTGGACGAATCCAGGTTCTGTTTACAGCATCATGATGGTCACATTGGGGTTTGGCGACATCGCGGTGAACGCACATTGGAAGCGTGAATTCGTTATCGCCATACTGGCGTATCACGCGGCGTGATGGTATGGGGTGCCTTCGGTTCCACGTCTCGGTCACCTCTTGTTCGCATTGACGGCACTTTGAACAGTGGACGTTACATTTCAGATGTGTTACGACCCGTGGCTCTACCCTTCATTCGATCCCTGCAAAAACCTACATTTCAGCAGGAAATGCACGACCGCATGTTGCACGTCCTGTACGGGCCTTTCTAGATACAGAAAATGGTCGACTGCTGCCCAGGCCAGCACATTCTCCAGATCTTTCACCAAATGAAAACGTCTGGACAATGTTGACCGAGCAACTGGCTCGTCACAATACGCCAGTCACTACTCTTGATGAACTGTGGAATCGTGTGGAAGCTGCATGGGCCGCAGTGGCTGTACACGCCATCCAAGTTCTGTTTGACTCAATGCCCAGGAGTATCAAGCCCGTTATTACGGCCAGTGGTTGTTTTTCTGGGTACAGATTTCTAAGGATCTATGCACCCAAATTGCGTGAAAATATAAACACATTTCAGTTCTAGTATAATATGTTTGTGCAATAAATACTCGTTAATCATCTGCATTTCTTCTTGGTGTAGCAATTTTAATGGCCAGTAGTGTATTCACGACGCCCTCTGACCAGTGAAGCTCCTAACACCTGCGGTACATTAATCAGCAACGAATCGCCGAAAGCAAAGGCCCAGCGGCACACTGCATACAAAAAGGTTTTCATTAACATAAATGCGAGGCCCGATGAATAGTGTGCAGTAAAACATCGCCAAGAGAATCAGCAATCTTGTCGCGGCCAGGGTGTTCTACATTGCAGTATTTTTGCTCTCTACATCTACACCAACAGGCTTACTCTGCAAGTCATTCTCAATTGCATGACAGACGGTACTTCCAAATATTCCACTATTAGGGTTTCTTCCCTATCAATTCCGATATGGAGAAAGAGAAGAACGGTCGTTTAAATGCGTCTGTGCGCAGTTTGATAACTCTAATTTACTCTTCGCAGACCGTATGGGAGCGATACATTGGAGGCGGTAGTATATACCGCACTTAATACTTCTTGAAAGTTTTTAAGTAGGCTTTCGTGGAGTAGTTTACGTACACTGAAGCGCCAATGACATTGGTACAGGCATGCGCATCCAAATACTGAAATACGTAAACGGGCAGAACACGGTGCTCCGGTCTGCAGCACCTGTATGAGACAGAAAATGTCTGGCGCAATTGTTAGGTCGGTTACTGCTGCTACAATGGCATGTTATCAAGATTTAAGTGAGTTTGAACGTGGTGTTATAGTCTGCGCACGAGCGATGGGACACAGCATCTCAGAAGTAGCGAGGAATTGGGGATTTGCCCGTACGACCATTTCACGAGTGTACCGTGAATATCAGGAACCCGGTAAAACATTAAATGTCCGACATCGCTGCGGATCCTGCAAGAACGGGACCAACGACGACTGAAGAGAGTCGTTCAACGTGACAGAACTGCAACCCTTCTGCAGATTTCAGTGCTGGGCCATCAACAAGTGTCAGCGAGCTAACTATTCAACGAAACATCATCGGTATGGGCTTTCGGAGCGGAAGGCCCACCTGTGTACCCTTGATGACAGCGCGACACAAAGCTTTACGCCTCGCCTGGGCCAGTCAACACCGACATTAGACTATTGATGACTGGAAACATGTCGCCGGTCGGACGAGTCTCGTTTCAAATTGCGTCGAGCGAATGGCGTGTACGGTTATGGGGACAACCTCATGAATCCATGGACAGCGTTGTGAGCAGAGGACTGTTCAAGCTGGTGGAGGCCCAGTAATTATGGGGCGTGTGCAGTTGGAGTGTTACGTGACTCTGACAGGTGACAAGTACGTAAGCATCCTGTTTGATCAGCTGCATTCATTCATGTCCATTGTGCACTTGGGCAATTCCAGCTTGACAATGCGACATCTGCACTTCCAGAATTGCTACAGAGTGGCTGCAAGAACATTCTTCTGAGTTTGAACACCTCCGCTGGCCACCAAACACCCCAGACATGACCATTATTGAGCATAACTGGGATGCCTTGCTCTCTATGTTCAGAAGAGATGTCCACCCCATCGCACTCTTACGGATTTGTGGAGAGCCCTGGAGGATTCTTGGTGTCAGTTCCGCCCAGCACTAATTCAGACATTAGTCGAGTCCTTGCACTTCTGCGTGCTCGCGGGGCCCTAACCGATATTAGGCAGGTATACCAGTTCTTTGGTTCTTCAGCGTATATATTTCTTCGCCTATGAAGTTTGCTATTAATAACACATCACAGATCAAAAGCAATAGCAATATGCATAGCTTCAACACTAGGAGAAAGGCTGATCTGCACTACTTTGGATCAACATAACTTTGGCACAGAAAGGGGTGAACTATGCTGTTACAGAAATCTTTGGCCACTTACCAAAGAGCATCAAAAGTCTGTAGATAGCCAACATTTAAAAAACAACTTGAAATAATTTCTGAATGTAAATCAAAAATCTTACAACTAAAATAATAAAGACCACTTGAAATATGGCATAAGGAACCTTTTGTTAAACCGATACGTTCCGTATCATTAGAAAGTGTCTTCATGATCTACGGAACAAGTGTAGAAGCACACTGATCTGTATTTGCTTGCATGTAGCTGCCGACACACGGCCCAGCGCAGGGCTCGGGCCATAAGCCTGTCTACTGAGCGGTAACACCTGAGAGAATTCTTATAGAGGAATGGCTCCAATGACATGAAGGCTTTGCGTGAAATGTACAGCCCAGAAACAATACCGGAAGAGGTTAAGCGACTGGCGTTTCGGTTATATCTGGGACCAACAACAGCAAAGTTCGGAAGAATCTTCAAGATACGAGTATATTATGTTAAAACAATCTTAAAATCACCAAAGAAGACTAAATGACTAGGCCAAGGATCTAGTGGGGCTGCACATACGTTGGGTCAATAGCATTCAGTGCAAGAGTGGACAGTGGTACATCGGGTAGACAAAGTACTGCGTTCTACAGCTCTGCTTGGAGGAGGCCAGGTGCATAAAGACAAATCGGCGGTTTCTGAGCACAGCTTATAAGGAAGAAGGGAGATGAACGTCTCGTCGACATCAAAGTCACTAGAGCTGGCAGCTTCAAGGAAAGAACCCGTGGTCAGTGGATCTTCGGACACCATAGAAAAGGGAGCCATCGAAATTACGACTAATGATGGCCTCGTAAACAGTGAAGGTGGCTACGTACTAAGTTCTGCTTGGGACACGTGGCTAGCCACTATTCGCACTCCCAGCAGAGAGGCATTCGTAGAGCATGCCAGATGGAGTCCGATTGATCATGGCGTGGCTCGAGCACGGACCCTCCCCCCACCACAACCACACCACCATCCACCTTTTCGCAAGGGGAGCGGGTGTCGGTGCAGCGCAGCCATTATACAAGGAAAACCAATACCCCGTCTCGGCACATGGCCAAAAGCTGTGACACTCGCTAAAACACCGCGACATTTCGACAAACTTACACCACTGGAAACCCAAGAATTTTACATTGATCTACAATTAATTTTAATAGAATCTGTGCAAGTCAGCCCCAGAAACGGCTGGCAATTGGCAGTTCTTCTTGTCGACAGTTGCAGTGATGGTAGAAACCTTTCCCTTTATCACTTAGCGAAAAGAAGAGCAAAATCACACTGGTCTCTTTGTTACTTTCGATGTGTGGGCTGTTGAAGCAAGTACTGCTACAAAAAATTTGTTTCTAATCTATGGTGGGGAGTCTTCTAATTCGTAAAAGACAATCTAATGCGTAAGTTAGCAACACAAAATTTTATTAGATTTTACCTTCACATTTTATGTGAACGTAGAGTAATGTGTAAAAAAAAAAGTTGAGTACATATGCGGAATAGGGGCCCTGCAGATCATAGATGTTAGGGGGCCTTTATGACTTCAGACCTTTCACTACCTTTTTTTCGGAGTGAAAGTTACCTTGTTTTTTGGTGTGAAAGGTACTGGTTTGTGGTTAATTTAGTTAGCCTCATAGTGTGGAGTAACATTATGAAAAAAAAGTCCCCTGTTTAGTTTTCCAATATGATGACGGATGGGACATACCAGGTTATTATTAAGTATCTCCAAGGATTAAGGACTGGCCAAAAGATAAAAGACAAAGAAAAGCGACTGACTTTAGTGGATAGAACATGGTTCTAAGTTTTTAATTCAAATTACAGTTCCTGAATGTGGGAACTATTTGTGACGAACCAAAGGTCAATTTGTGCGTGCTCTTGTTTGACATGATTCGTCCGGGAAGATGCAACAGCAGTCTGCTTTTCAGTTATATTTACTGGGCTGCCTGTCTACATGACGCGAACTGATTCGATAGAACAATATGGGGCGGAACGGAGTGGATCAAAGGGTTAACAATGAAACTTCAAGAGTGTGCAGCCTACGGGTGCAAGCAGTAATAACAGGAATTCTACAAAACATTAACAGGCTTCTCTTTATCGGTAGGACATGAGCACATAGCAATAACATGCAGCAAATTCCCACTTATTCTCTGAAAACCAGGGTTGATTCGAGAACAATTTTTCACACAAGCGACTTACAATTTGGATGCCCCCTCCCTCCTCGCCCTTCCTGCCCTTGTTCTTCCTACGCTTTCATGTGTGTCAGTTTTCGCTACTAATTATGCTGCGAACTGTATACAATTTTTGCTCTTCAGCATCTCGGGCGCCCCTCTCAACTTGGCGCCCCAAACGACGGTTTGTGTCTCTTGTGCTTAAACCGGCCCTACTGATAAACTGTATCAGGACACATACACTGAGATGACTCCTAATACTGTGTCGGCATCTTTAGCAGGAACTCGATATTGTATAGACTCAACAAATCATTCGAATTCCCCTTCAGGAACATTGAGCCATGCTGGCTTTGTAGCACAAATGCATAAGTGTTAACAGTGCAGGATTTTGTGTACGAGCTGACCTTTCGTTCCATAAATTTTCGATGGGATTCATGTCGGGGGATCTAGTTGGCCAAATCATTCGCTCAAATTGCTCAGAATATTCTTCAGATCAGTTGTGAACAATTGTGGCCTGGTGATATGCTACATTGTTATCCATAAAAATTCCGTCGTTGTTTAGGAACTTGAAGTCCAGGAATGGGTGCAAACGTTCTCCAAGTAGCCGAAAATAACCATTTACAGTCAACGATCTATGCAAACACAGCCCACACCATTATGGAGCCATCACGCACTTGCACAGAGCCTCGTTGACAACTTGGGTCCATGGCTTCATGGGGTCTGCGTCACACTCAAACCCTACAATAAGCAATAATATTATCTTGGAACCCTTCCATTTGGTCCGTGTTTGCATAGAAAAACAGAGAGAGAACTGACGAAGGACACGGAACGGAAAGCACACACACGCAAAAGAACCACTTCCCCATCACACACAGAGACATAAATAATCAAAAGAAGTCTTCGTAATTCGCGTTACAGTTTTTCGTAGTCTTTCTCACCACTTGCGATACGCCTCGCGAGACACACGCGAACAGCAAGATGGCGTAATATTTTTGATCAGAAACAAAGCGTAAAAGTTTTGTTTTTCTGTGTAAAAAGCAGCCACACGAACGTGAGTACACGAATAGCTAAGCAACAGCTAAATACACACCAAAATAACTGGTTTCCACAACACTAACACAACCCCAAGTATATACTGCTGACATACGAAATTCACCTTTGAGTATTTGTTTACTAACAGCCGCTCACATGGTTGCATATGACATGATGTTCGGTAAGTAAAAAGACGGCAACAGAAAAAAGAGCACAGAAAATATGTCACAAACAGCGCCAATAATTGCTTAAAACATGCTGTAGCATACAATAAATAAGGTAGTATGAAAGTATCAATGTAAAAATATATTTCAAAAGACGATTTGTAAAAATGTAATAATGCCTAACTGCGTTTGTACAACCATACCATTTTCTGCATGTTTTAGATTAAAAAATCCCCGCTGATGATGGTGATATTTGTCGCCGAAACTAGTTTTGTATAATAAAGAAATAAACGAATAACAAGGTATTTTGCATCAAGGCGGACTCAATTTGCGATATTACTGTCGTACCATAAGCTTTCACCATCTGAAGTCGGGACCCAACTGATCAGGCCATGGTTTACCAGTCGTCTACGGTCCAAGCGATATGGTCAGAGCCTAGAAGAGGTACTGCTGGCGATGTATTGCTGCTAGCAAATGCACTAGTGTTGACCTGCTGCCATAGGCCACTAACGCCAGATTTTGCCGCACTGTCCTAATGGACACGTTCCTCGTATGCTCCATGTCGGTTTCTGTGTTGTTTAACGTATTGTTTCTTGTCTATCAGCACTGACAACTCCACACTAACGCTGCTGCTCTCGGTCGTTAAGTGAAGGCCGTCTGCCACTGTGTTGTCACTGATGAGAGGTAACACGTGAAATATAATGTTATCAGCACACTTTGGACACTGTGGACTTTTGAATATCGAATTCCTAATTATAGCTCCAGCTACCACTTCGCCTTCAGAGACTGTTAATTACCTTCATGCGGCCCCTGTCACGTCGGAAACATTTCCAAATGAACCACCTGGGTAGAAATGACAGCTCAGTCAATGAACTCCCCTTTTATACCCTGTGTACGTGATACTACCCCCATTTGTACATGTACATATCACTATCCCATGACTTTCGTCACCTCATTGTACGTACAAATGGTAGTCCAAGGGTTAAAGTATCCTGACACGGAGTTCTTGCTTGTGTGGCAGGCGACGTGCTGCAGTGGGTGGACAACGAGGATCTGCGGACGCAGCTGCTGGGGAAGCAGCAGCCGCGCCAGCTGGACGACTGGGTGGAGGTGGGGGGCGGGCTGCGCGCGCAGGTGCGGCTCTGGCTGCCGCCGGGGCTCGATCCCCGCACCTCTGAGAAGAGGCCCGCCATCGTCTACGTGTGAGTACACCGCTGTGCGTGTCTACGAGTACGTTAAAGGCTGTGCTGTCCTTCTACAACACATAAACGTTCAAAATCCTGCTGGTAGACCGCTAAATGATTCTGGAAAACTGGGGTAAATGTGAAACAAATACGACTCGAAGGTGTTTCGACTTCTTCAGAGACAGCGACATGGAAAAATATGCTAAAAATGTAAATGATATTGTTTTCGCCATTTGGTACTTCTTACTTCCTTCTGGGTACAGTACTGAAGTTTCATTTTGTGGCTTTGGTCAAATGATCGCGCAATTCGCATATTTCAGCACGAGCTCATGAGTACAAAACATAAATTTATGCCATGAGAGTCGTGCTGAGTATACTGATATGCAACATACCATCAACCTTTAGAAATTAGTTACATTGGATGTTGTAGTAGAGGTCAAGGACATCATCTTACTATTTTGATTATACAGGGATCGTGATGTTGATACCATCTATATGATACTAGACCTGCTCCAGCTACGTGTGGCTAGCAGTATGCCTAAACTACTGGACAACAAGTCTGGCGTAGCGGTAATTTCTGTACTTACCTTTTCCTGCATTTCCCTTCACGCCCCTTAAACTTTCACTGTGTGCGAAAAACTCTATTCTTATTAGATTAACATATGACACGTCCCTCATCGCAGACTGTTTAAGAAGTCGGAAGCAGCTCGTTCTAGTCATATCGTTGACAAGGTATTGGCCGTTGGGAGTCTCGACTAACATAGCAGAGATATTAAAGTTTCATAAGCCATTTGCAATACGTACACAAGAAAGAACCATGTCGCCACTTTAACTAACTATTAACTGGCCCATTTTTATATATTTGTGAAATTATTATTTTTTCTACAAGGCAGTAATTATTTGAGAAAAATTACTTTGTTTATATATACAGAAAAAGTGAAAAATACTTTAAGCTTACCACCGTCCAGCTCAAACTGTATGACCAAACACCTTAACGTAGGGGAGTATAGATTTATAAGTTGACAGCGAACAATTAGAAATGCATTCCGAAAAAGGAAAAAAGCTCTCTGTTCTGAAAGGCTTTTTGGAATAATCAATTACTGTTGCTGTACCAGGGTCATGGAGCTGAGTGATGGGTACAATTCGAAATGTGTTTTTGAGTGTGTCCTCCGCCCTTTTCTTTGTCTTTATATTAAAATTGTGTTTTGTCCTAGGAGAACATTATCGGCAGAAGTTACCAAAAACCAGCTGGTTACAGTGTAGTGACTGTTCGCAGCGCTCGTTTTGCAATCTTGTGGTCGCATCAGAGAGTCTTTCGAAAGTAGATGACTTTATTAGTGGTAGTGGAATAGTGAAGACTTTAACCCTGTCTCGCAGTTCAAAGTGACGGCTAGTGGCATTTACTGAGACTGATTTCATAATGTAATCGTGCTGAGGACTAACCTGGGTTCACCGGCAAATGTTCCCGAGCAAACTTGTGAAGCAATGCTTGGCGTAATTTTTCTGGCGCTCCCCACACCGCAAAGCCTGCGTACATTGTGGCAGCAACAGCAGCGCAACGCCACGCAAGTTTCGAGGATGAGTCAGTAGAACCGTTTCACAAACTGGGAAAAATTTCCTTCGTGGAAGAAGTACTTCCATTCGTTTGATCCTTCCATTTCTTTTATTATTTCATCATTTTCTTAGTACACAATAGAAAAAAAACTCCCCTGTAATTAATTTATAAATATTTCGTACAAATTGGATAAACTATGATGAATGTCAGAACGGTGAAATTGTCACCTACGACTGAATGGGAGAATTTCTAGGAATCATCCATACATATTATAACTTAAAGTCCTCCGCATTTTTATGTCTGTATGTGAATAATGATTTCAGGAACTACTGTAGGGATTTTAATACTCTTTTCCCTAATAGGTAGGTTAGCAGGGATAGGAGATAGACCCAAAGTTGTCGAAATGCAGCTTGAGGCCAGTGCGAGCTGCTGCTACCAGGAGCCGTCCGGAGTGGCCGAGCGGTTCTAGGCGCTACGGTCTGGAACCACGCGACTGCTATGGTCGCAGGTTCGAATCCTGACTCGGGCATTGATGTGTGTGATGTCCTTAGGTTAGTTGGTTTAAGTAGTTCTAAGTTCTAGGGGACTGATGACATCAGTAGTTAAATCCCATAGTGCTCAGAGCCATTTTTCTGTTACCAGAAGGCCAGCGCGAGGTACTGCCGACTCCATAAACAATCTGCGATGCACGACGTATCAGATATTAAGGTGATAAGAATAGCTAATTTTTGCTGGTGCATATGAATTGCAGTTGACAACGTCTGGATTACAAATGTGCAGCTGCTTAGTTTGTTTGCTAGGTGATCAGTGTGTGTGTGTGTGTGTGTGTGTGTGTGTCATCTGAAATTTTTGTGCAAATCCAGTTATAATACTACACAACTAATTCTAGCCTCATTTTGATTGTAAGGTTCTCAAATGGATTACTGATCACCCACTCAGAAGTTTTTTCTTCATTCTATTTTTCAACTACCACAGAAGTATCATCTGGTTAAACCTATTTTTGTCTGTAAATCATCCATATTGGGCAGAAATAGGATTGAGCCTAGTATGGAGCCGTGTGGGACACCCTGAGATGTGGTTTTCCAGAACAATTATTTGCCCCCTTTAAAGTGTCCCTGCAGAGTGCTCTTTGTTTTCTGTCCCATTAATAGGATTTAATCCATTGTACAACATTGCCATTATTTCCGAAATGATCAAGTCTATAAACAGGAAAAGTACAGTTCACAGTATCGAAAAGAAGGGACAACTACAACCTTTGTGCTCTTTCCTGAACGCTGCGCTTATGTCCTCGACGAAGTTGTTATCTCAGTTCCATTTTTCTGAAAAACAAACTGTTTGTTTAGACAAATGCAAAGATTTGCAAGACAATTTTCGATTCGAGTATCAGAAAATTTCTCAAAAGTGTTGATATTTCGAACCTTAATTAAGGGTTTATATGTTTACGCTCTGTTCATGTAGCTGCATACTCCAGCAGCCTGCGGTTTACAATGGAACGAAAAGAAGATAAAAGGGTTTAATGCCGTGGATATCTAAAGTATGGTGTGAATACAGGTTCAGAATTGGAAGGTATCCTCTCTTCACCTAAATAGTGACCTAACGTTTAGGACAGACTCGCTCTTAGTAGGAGAGCAGGTGGACTGCCGCCCACATGGGGTACACTGACAGGCTGGTGGCAACAGAAACCGCTACTCGACCGTTATGAGTGATTCAACGGCCCAGCAGGTCTTGCGCGCTTAAATAACACCAGTTTCCGCCACGAATTACAGCGCTACATATAACTTGTCTATGTCTAGTTTGTTAAGAAAGTATTACCTCAGTTCAAAGCAAACAGGTAAATGTACACTGAAGCGCCAAAGAAACTGGTATAGCCTGCCGTATTCAAATACAGAGATACGCAAACAGGCACAATACGGCGCTGCAGTCGGCAACGCCTATATAAGCCAACAAGTGTCTGGCGCAGGTGATAGATCGTTTACTGCTGCTACAATGACAGGTTTTCAAGATTAAAGTGAGTCTGAACGTGGTGTTATAGTTGGTGCACGAGCGATGGTACACAGCATCTCCGAGACAGCGGTGAAGTGGGGATTTTCCCGTTCGACTATTTCACGAGTGCGCTGTGAATATCGGGAATCCGGTAAAACATAAAATGTCCGACATTGCTGCGGCCGGAAAAAAGATCCTGCAACAACGGGACCAACGACGACTACAGATAATCGTTCGACGCGACAGAAGTGGAAACCTTCCGCAAATTGCTGCAGATTTCAATGCTGGGTCATCAAGAAGTGTCTGTTGGCCGGTGTGGCCGAGCGGTTCTAGGCGCTTGAGTCTGGAACCGCGCGACCGCTACGGGTCCACTTTCGAATCCTGCCTCTGGCATGGATATGTGTGTTGTCCTTAGGTTAGTTAGGTTTAAGTACAAGTGTCAGCGTGCGAACCATTCAAAGAAACATCAATATGGGGTTTCGGAGGTGAAGACCGATCCGTGTACCCTTGATGACTGCACGACACAAAGCTTTACGCCTCACCGGTGCCCGTGAACACCGACACTGGACTGTTGATGACTGGAAACATGTTGCCTGGTCGGACGAGTCTCGTTTCAAATTGTATCGAGCTGATGGACGTGTATGGGTATGGAGACAACCTCATGAATCCATAGGCTTTGCATGTCAGCAGGAGACTGTTCAAGCTGGTGGAGGCTCTGTAATGGTGTGGCGTGTGTGCAGCTGGAGTGATATGAGACCAATGATACGTCTAGATTCGACTCTGAGAAGTGACACGTACGTAAGTATTCTGTCTGATCATCTGCATCCATTCATGGTCCGTTATGCATTCCGACGGACTTGGGCAATTCCAGCAGGACAACCCGACACCGCACACGTCCAAAATTGCTACAGGGTGCCTCCAGGAATACTCTTCTGAGTTTAGAGTCTTCGGCTGGCCACCAAACTCCCCAGACATGAATATTATTAAGCATATCTGTGATACCTTGCAATGTGCTGTTCAGAAGAGATCTCATCTGGGAAAATAATGTTTTTTTTTTTTAATTTACAAACCCATGCAGTGAATTATAAATAACATTGACAGCAAAAATTAATGTGGAACGAAGTACTGCCATCTGACTGGGCATCAAAAACATTCATTGTGTGAGCTCACTGGGTGTCGAGGCTGCTCACAGGAGAGACTTGTTGACGAAGAGTCTCGGCTTGTTAATGCAACATAGGTTTTACTCTGATATATCCGAGCAACGATTAGATATGCTGAATCGTTTACTTTACTACAGCTGCGTTGGTTTTCCGAGTTAGTATGTCAAGTAGATTAAGATAGGAACTGTGCTTCAGCGAAGTCAATTGACGAAATGTGTTTTAGGTTGACGTATTGGCTGTGACGTCACCAGGAATGGAAAGATGAACGTTTAACATTTCCAGCCACTCGTGCCGGAGAATCAGGAAAACTATTAGGCAAAGGTCGGACATAGAAGCCGAAACAGAAATCCAAAAGTGATACCCCACAAGTGGCAGCGAAGGCCTTAACAATTTAGTATTTTATGTTGAACGAGATAACTTTAATAAAAACTTATTAACTTTGCATTGTGTATTCCGGGTTGAGAAGGCAACGGCGTCGTTGACATTTCACTGGTCCGCGCTGATGGTGTTATATTAGGTTGGTGAATACGTTCGTAGCGTTTTTGTTTTGCGTGGTCGTATTCCGATTGCTGACCATTTATTTACCAATTGTCATTTTTGATTTGTAGTTTACTGTTGCTATTTGATTTTACTTGTTATCATTTTGCCATTTGGAGATAGTGAGTGGAGCTCCGGACACTAGAAAATGGGGTTCCAACTGGGGAAACCGAAGATTTCCGACGTATTCAGCAGTGGTGGCAGCTAAAGGATTTGCGTCATGTATTGAGATAATGCCATTCATTGGTCAGGGTATGGCAAGAACATGGTTTTCTCGTTTTAGGAAGGACCATTTTGGCATTAGTGTCTCTCCACGTTCAGGAAAAACTTCGGGGTTTGGTGAAGATCGTCATCAGTTACCTCGTGAGCAACACCGACCATTCCTATCCTGTATCGTTACTGGTGACGAGGAATGGTGTCTTTATGCTAACTTAAGGAAAAGAGAGGCACGGTTCAGCCCAAAGAAAGCAGCAACTCCCTGTACAAAGACCTCGTCCATCCGCAAAAGGTGTTATGCATCTGGTGAATAGCGATGGTGTGCTGTGCTGTAAATTGCTTTATCAAGGCCTAACAATCGCTGTTGACATTTATTGTCAACAGCTGGGATGTATTGCAAACGCAATCCAAGAAGATCGACAAAGAACACTGCGTGAAGTGAAGCTACTCCACGAAAACGGCTGCTCGCACTCTAGTACACTGACAAAAAACGCTTTACGGGAGCTGGGTTGGGATGCCGTTCCGCGCCCACGGTATTAACCAGACTGAAACGCCCTGCTAGACTCGCAGGACGGGACACATAGTATAACTGTGGAAAGGGGCCAAAATAAGCGTCTGTCAGTTACACTCGAACGTAAAACTTTATTATTTCATCAAACATTACAAGAACCAAAAAAACAATTTTAAACACACAGCTTTTATCTCTGGGACTTAATTACCCGCTGAAAGCCACTTTAATTAAAAAACGGCTGAAGGCCAATAACTTAAAACGCAAGCATAATCAGAAATTCAAAAGGCAAGCCTTATCTCAAAACAGTTCTTTAGTTAGCCTGAAGTTAACAAGTTGAATTGAAATCGGCTGATGGCTGGACACATAAAACTCCAAACCCTTATTTTTTTCTAAAATACCAAAGTCCTTAATTGAAACAGTTCTTTATTTAGGATGAAAGAGACCAAGCGAGGTGGCTCGCATTCGGGAGGACGACGATTCAATCCCGCGGCCGGCCATCCTGATTTAGGTTTTCCGTGATTTCCCTAAATCGCTCCAGGCAAATGCCGGGATGGTTCCTGTGAAAGGGCACGGCCGAATTCCTTCCCCGTCCTTCCTTAATCCTACGGGACCGATGACCTCGCTGTCTGGTCTCCTTCCCCAAACAACCAACCATAGGGTGAAGGCCTTTAGAGCAAACAACTGAAACTCAAACTGACTGAAGGCTGAAGAGTTAAAAATTCAATTTTTTTAAATGCCAAAGGGCTTATATGAAACAGTATTTTAAACTAGGCTGAAGGCCTTAAGAGTAAAACAACTCTAATTTAAAACACAAAACCGGCTAGAAGCCATACAAGTACCAACAACGAGAATAAATTTAAAAAAAAAGGCGCTCAGATGTTCGAGGGCTGGCCTGCAATTCAAACCCTAACACTCGCTTAGGTGGCCGGCCGGGGTGGCGGAGCGGTTCTGGGCGCTACAGTCTGGAACCGCGTGACCGCTACGGTCGCAGGTTCGAATCCTGCCTCGGGCGTGGACGTGTGTGGTGTCCTTAGCTTAGTTAGGTTTAAGTGGTTCTGAGTTCTACGGGGCTGATGACCTCCGAAGTTAAGTCCCATAGTGTTCAGAGCCATTTGAACCATTCCCTTGGGTGAGATATGCAGTCGGGTCAAGCAGTCACGATCTGACGACAATCCAACCGACCGACAGTCAGTGGACCCACCGACAAGATAACTTCCACTACACCCGAGCAGGGCACAACAGGGAGTTCAACGTAGGAGATATTGGCGCCCACAACCAGTCATACACGAAGTTATCAAATTACAAACCTTTCTGGACAGCAACAACACGGTGAGGAAACTCCACTGCCTGAAATTTACGTCAATGCCCAGGGCAGATAACCGGAACGTTAACGGCCACAAACCAGAAGATTCCGCTGGTGCATTGCAATTCAAATAACCAAATACAGTGAAACTACACCGGAGGGTGGCTAGAATTTTCCAACTTGAAAACCACGTTGTTGCTCTCGGGAATATCCCAACAGCCGACAAAGATCTCCAACTTTCGTGTCCAGGGTCGCTGAGCCACAGAATTCGTACACTACTGCCCATTAAAATTGCTACACCACGAAGATAACTTGTTACAGACGCGAAATTTAACCTACAAGAAGAAGATGCTGTGATATGCAAATGATTAGCTTTTCAGAGCATGCACACAAGATTGGCGCCGGTGGTGACACCTACAACTTGCTGACATGAGGAACATTTCTAACCGATTTATCGTACACAAACAGCAGTTGATCGGCGTTGCCTGGTGAAACGTTGTTGTGATGCCTCGTGTAAGGAGGAGAAAGGCGTACCATCTCATTTTCGACTTTGATAAAGGTCGTATTGTAGCCTATCGCGATTGCGGTTTATCGTATCGTGACACTGCTGCTCGCGTTGGCCGAGATCCAGTGATTGTTAGCAGAATATGGAATCTGTAGGTTCAGGAGGGTAATACGGAATGCCGTGCTGGATCCCAACGGCCTCGTATCACTAGCAGTCGAAATGACAGGCACCTTATCCGCATGGCTGTAACGGATCGTGCAGCCACGTCTCCATGAGTCAACAGATGGGGACGTTTGCAAAACAACAACCATCTGCACGAACAGTTCGACGACGTTTGTAGCAGCTCAGAGACTATGGCTGCGGTTACCCTTGACGCTGTATCACAGACAGGAGCGGCTGCAATGGTGTACTCAACGACAAACCTGGGTGCACGAATGGCAAAACGTCATTTTTTCGGATGAATCAAGGTTCTGTTTACAGCATCATGATGGTCGCATCCGTATTTGGCGTCATCGCGGTGAACACACATTGGAAGCGTGTATTCGTCATCGCCATACTGGCATATCACCCGGCGTGATGGTATGGAGTGCCGTTGACGACACTTTGAACAGTGGACGTTATATTTCTAATATGTTACGACCCGTGCCTCTACCCTTCATTCAGTCCCTGCGAAACCCTACATTTCAGCAGGATAATGCACGACCACATGTTGCAGGTCCTGTAAGGGCCTTTCTGGATACACAAAATGTTCGACTGCTGCCCTGGCCATCACATTCTCCAGATCTCTCACCAACTGAAAACGTCTGGTCAATGGTGGCCGAGCAACTGACTCGTCACAATACGCCAGTCACTACTCCTGATGAATTGTGGTAACGTGTTGAAGCTGCATGGGCAGCTGTACCTGTACACGGCACCCAAGCTCTGTTTGACTCAATGCCCAGTAATATGAAGGCCGTTATTATGGCCAGAGGTGGTTGTTCTGGGGACTAATTTCTCTGGATCTATGCAGCCAAATTGAGTGAAAATGTAATGACATGTCAGTTCTAGTATAATATATTTGTCCAATGAATACCGGTTAATCATCTGTATTTCTTCTTGGTGTAGCAATTTTAATGTCCAGTAGTGTTGCAATAGGAACAGCGCCGCACTCTCCAATGCCAAGTAGAGACTGCCAGGAGAACCCGGCCAAACTACACCCCGCGGAGAATTCCTCATTTAAAATAACTTGTCAGTCAAAATCAGACAAACTACACAGAGTTTCACGAACACTTGTACGGAGAACTAGACACTGCTAACGGCAGTGACTGTACAGTAACAGGGACGAATCACGAGTCGGCACACACAGCCAACCCATTAGCGATCGCCGGCCAAATACACGTCGTTTGGAAAGACGACCGACCCTCGACCAATAAAAGTCGTCCCCACTCCAATCATGAGTATCGACAACCGTCGGGCGAATCATGGCGGTCTAGACCTCGCTGCTGCTGCGCCCTGACTGAATTTGTCCGTGTGCCAACTCCAACAGTTTCTTTCTTTCTTTGTTTCTTTCGCTTGTGCCTCTTTTCCCGCGGATACGCAGGGTCGGCATGATTAATCGGATGTGGCCAGGTCCGAACTAACTACTGGCACGTTCCAACTCCACTGCTGGTCCGTGCCCAGCCCATTGGACGACACACCACCACGAAGTAATAGCAGTCCAGGAAAGATAGTACGGCAGGGCCTATATCGATAAGCGCTGCTGCTGCTGCTCACGGGAAGGCAAGGTAACAACTCAGTGACGCCAGTAATTAGAAATTAACATAACGAGGCAGCAGTATGGAGAAAACATGGTGTGAAATAAGAGATGGCACTAACACGAGCCATGCACGGCTCACTGATCTTGCGCCCTCAGATTTTCAGAAAATGGTTCAAATGGCTCTGAGCACTATGGGACTTAACAGCTGTGGTCATCAGTCCCCTAGAACTTAGAACTACTTAAACCTAACTAACCTAAGGACATCACACACATCCATGCCCGAGGCAGGATTCGAACCTGCGACCGTAGCAGTCGCGCGGTTCCGGACTGCGCGCCTAGAACCGCGAGACCACCGCGGCCGGCTCAGATTTTCAGCTTTTCCACTATCTATCGAACAGATTCAATGTACTTTCTTTCCGAATGAAAGTGTGCTCCCAACCTGATTCGTCGAGTGCTTCGCCTCAAATGGTTCAAATGGCTCTGAGCACTATTGGACTTAACTTCTAAAGGTCGTCAGTTACCTAGAACTTAGAGTCACTTAAACCAACCTAAGGACATCACACACATCCATGCCCGAGGCAGGATTCGAACCTGCGACCGTAGCGGCCGCGCGGTTCCAGACTGTAGCACCTAGAACCGCTCGGCCACTCCGGCTGGCTCTTCGCCTCAAAACAATGTGATTTCTACAGTTGTGGAATCGAAAAGTTACCTCAGCGCTGGCAAAGTGTTCTAAATGGTGAAGGACAATGTATTATTGATGACTAAAGTCTCTATCATGTATCTGTTGTGTTCATTAAACTTACTGAAAAACGCTACGAACTTATGCACCAACCCAAATTATACGTACTTAACTATGTGAATCATTTCTTCGAGTGATTTTTCTGTGTGTTTTTATTGTATGTGGTTATTTTGGAGGGACATTTATTGTATGTACACATCAACGTTTGGCAGTACTGTCTCAGGAAGTATTTGAGTTGTGAGTAACTTTTATGTATGTGATTCTGCAAGCTCAGTCACAATACGACACGCCGTAATTTAATTTCGCCACTCGCTTTTACATTATGTGAGACACAGAGGTGTTCCGTGGCAGGTACGCGGGCCCGGGCTCCCAGCAGGTGGACGACTCGTACGCAGTGGATCTGAACAGCTACTTCACGACGTCGCGGCGTTACGTGTACATAGTGATCGACGGCCGCGGCTCCGGCGGCAGGGACAACAGGACGCTCTTCGCCGTCTACCGCCGGCTGGGCAGCGTGGAAGTCGAGGACCAGATCAACGTCACCAAGTAAGGCCAGCCGCCGCCACCACAACTACACGCTTTCCCAGGGCTTTCGTATGTGTGGTCCCATTTACATCCACGGTGACGACAAAACATTGCCAATGAGTGAATTACACACCTATGCACTAAAACAGTAATGCACGAAAACAGATTTGGTGCGTTAGTTGCAAGGACTGGAAATACATATTTGGCGGAACCAACTTTTATCGCTACTTTAGCTATTTATCAAACGTTGCTGAGTGCCCTTTTCTTATCCCAGTCTTATATTAGATAAGAAAGGGAACGAAATCTGTCTATAACATAAAAGCAAGCTTACAGTATTTTCCTTGTTTTGGAAGGGTAAATCCTATGAATTCGTCATTAGCATTCATCACTTTCGATTAATTCTATGTCACTCCGTAACTTGCTCACCCTGGGAGAGAAATTTGTTCCAATGTGTTTGTGGATAATATACCTTGTCTTTTATATTATCGTGATACATTTGCCCATGATTCGGAGACTATGTTCCTCTAGTGAATATCGACTGATTTCACCTTTAATTTCTGCAACGCAGCTTTGCTAATGCCAGTCGAATTATTATGCGATTTACTGTGTAAGAGACAGGGAGAGAGAGAGGGAGAGAGAGAGAGAGAGAGAGAGAGAGAGAGAGAGTAGATCTCTTTTTTATTGCCCCCTCCTGGTCCTAAAACATCTTCCACATATGTATTTATACATATTGTTTTCTATTATTTGTCGTTTTTTTGTGATGTGTGTGCACTGTGTCAATGAACTTGATCCTGTTCCTATTTTGTATAGTTATTCATATAATCTACGCTATTTCTTGCTTTTAAAACATCATTTCAGATAATTTCGTGACAGTTTCTTATTTTCGTAGTGGGCATGTGGCGCCATCATAAGTGGACTTCAATGAACTGCAGTATTTAATAAACTAACAGTTGTACTGAACAACATGCTTTACACTATTTGCTACAGTCTAAGCAATTCTCTCTGTTTACATTATTAACCTTCCAGCAAAGTAGGAAAATCAAAGTATTTCATCGTCCTGTGTGTGGAAAGGAAATTACTGGCATCCACTACCAGCTGAGACAACGGTTCCGAAAAATTTGAAAGATGTCCTGATTACCGCCTCGACAGCCAACAAAATTCGTTATTTAACAACCAGTTTCAGTTGACAGGTCATGAGGTTCCTAAAAGCTTTTAGAGCATCATTTTAGGCGAATCGTTAATGTCAGACAAATCATGAATTATCAATATATAAACTATGTTAGGCAATGCACTCTTTCATCTTACATCAGCACTCACTATTAAATCTATGAATTGATGAAATTATAATCTCTTTCCATTAAATGTGAACTGCTTAATATCAGTTTCTTTCCTCATCATTGTACATTATACTGAACCTAATTGTGTGGTAGTAAGATTAGATGCAGGATGGCTTTCATGTGTACTCGCATATTATAACTTGGAAACCCACTGCTAGCACTGGTTGACTGAGCCTGAGTTGACTTTACAAAATAATCTTCGAACATTATTATCACGCAGACTCTGTTTGTTCTCCTTGCTTAATTTCGTGGAATTTTGAAAAACATCTTATTTCGATTGTCTTAAGCAGCATGTCTTATGAAATGAAGTGTTATACATATTTGTTTCTATTGATCTAAAATTAATATTTAGTGTTTATTGTTCCTTGTGGTACCTAGAAATAATGTGAGCTCTAAAAATTAGGACTTGAATACTTGCTTCAGTTTGTAGTTGTGCAAAAAGGATTTTTTTCTGTGAGTGCATATGGACTGCAATGATTCCTTTGAAAGGAGATGAAGCAATGGGCCTCGCTGGTTTCCATTCTGTGATACATCATTATGGAAACTATCAACATTTTATAGCTCTGCAAATTGGAGTTGGTCCCATACGAAAATCTATTACGTTTCAAATTACATCCATTCGAAATCAGGGAGGTGGGGGGGGGGGACACATTTATTTTCGATTGCAATAAAACATTGATTGTGTGGATGATCTGTTTCTTTTCTCCCATCTCAACACTTGTACATGTCCTATTGCTACTGGGCAAGGGCTAAGACGGTTTTTGCATGCTGTGCCAGTTCCAGAGTAACCACAGTAGCTCAATAGAAGAACCGCCCGAAACACACCGCTGGTTTAGCAGACAGGGAAAGCAGTGTTGGTATTAGGCAGGGGAGAACGAATGCTGGAGATACCCGGTCATTGTGATGTGCCCACCTCCTTATCGTCCACGTGTTTTCTGCTAATATTTAACTGCTAAGGACAAGTTATGGATCGTTTCCCTATTGTGACGAGGATTTGGTAAATAACATGGCCAGTTTTCTTAGTCATTCTTCAGAGAAAACTTTGTAAGTGTAGTACCAATCTGAAAATCTTTCTAAGATATGTGGGCACCAGCGGTGTTTCCTTAATTTTTTCATTGGCGGATCAAAAATGATACATTCTGATTGTCAACTGCTGGTTAAGGTGTAGGAAACGTTAGCAGACCTGACGGGCTCTGTACGTCTTTTCTTCACTTTCGAGTCTGCTGTGAGAAGGCTAATCTCAGGCCCTGTTTGCAGAGGACACTTGGGCCTGTGTCTACAGCTGAGTCACTTCACGTTTTACACTCAGTGGAGACACTTCGGGCTCCATACACAGCTGGAACATTCTTCGATCAAGACATTCCAGGTGGAGACTTCGCGCAGCAGACCTCTGAACAATGCAGCAGTAACACGTACACAGTTGTACTTAGCGAGCCATCGGACCGTAGACACCCATCACTTATACTCCAAACGATGATGATATTTACTGGAGGGACCAGCAGTATAGGTAGCGATAAATTTAATAACTCTCTACAATTTCACTGTTTGTTTCTATCTGGGCACTAGCGCTGGCACAGTAGCACACTAACTTCATTTTTGTTGCAAGCATGATTGCAATCACTAGTGTCGAGTCATGGATTTGAGGCAGTTAAAAATGTGCAGTGCGAGAGACCTGACCTTACATCACATGCTTCCCTTCCTGAAATTTATCATTCAAAATTCACTCATATTTTATCTTTTTTGTGTTTAGTATTATTATCGTTAAATCTTGTACTACTACTTTATTACTGTATTACTTGACAATGTTTTAAAGAAATCAGCTTGTGCTAATAAACTCAGGAATTGATCCTATGCCTCAATTTCAATTTCACATCTAGGCATCTTTGTGCATAATCAAGGAAACTGTGTGATTACTCCACCTATCGATCTATTGATGGGCTGAAAATTAGTGTTTATCAACTGTGTTACACTCAAGTTTTTTAGTAAGTTTCTCCTGGGGAGAGATCTAGATAGATAACTAACTAGTATCATTACCCACACTCTTTTAACAGCAAAGAGGTGTTTTCCACCTTAATCATTAGCAGCTTATTATTCACTAATCTTTGTCAAATATTTCTACAGTGTCCAGCTGCTGCTTTCATTTCATCATGATGCTTGGTTATATGGATCTTGTTTGAAATGTATTTGTGGAGTGATATTGTTATTACTGTCCATGCGTGATCACATGTATATGGTTCAATATTTACTGTTTCTTTACATGGAAACTTTTCCATTTATCTGGTGTTCGATCTATAAATGGTATTACTATTTCCTGACAGTACTTTTGTGCATTTTTATGCACACTTTGTGGAAATTATACCTCAGTAGATGAGTAGTATATTAAGTTGAGTAATCTGAATTGTTTGAGCTTGATTAGAGCGTTCGTCTTGGTGAGCTGTGTTCTGAGCTTTCTTCATGTCAATGTCATATTTGACTAATTTTGCAAGAGGAGGACTAATTATAACTATTGTACTATGCCCCACCTCTCTTCTGCGTATTCTTCAGTACAAATATTCCTCAGTTATATATAATGAAGTTTAGAATCATCACATTGTGATGAATCTCTGAGTTGATTATTTTTTTCTATTTGTCTGTAGCACTAGAAATATAATGCAAGGATTATCCTACTGAATATTAAAAATAATTGGTTTGTATCGCAAATGATGTTTTATTGCATTACTGATGACCAGTTTCAGTCTTAGTAGATCATCTTCAGACAAGTGGGTTACACTGGAATTTTATAAAATTACTGTGAAGGTAGAGGAGAAATAGATAGTTATTCAGCACACACAGTATTCAATACACGATGAAGTCTTGAAAGTACAATACAAAATGTATACCCATTGGTGACCTGCATAGGCGATATATATGCTGTAGATACATGTGCATAATATATATGCTATATATGCCAAGAGGTACCAGTTGTTAACTGCTGAGCTGTAAAGGTGGAGCTCTGCTAATTATTCTGCGCATTCTGAAAATAAAGTACATGTCACATAGCATATATCTAATGTGACACAATGCACAATGAAAATGAAAATCTCATAAAACAGTCATAATCATAATCAACAAATGCATTTAAGCAACATTTAAAATAATTAAAATAAGAAAAAGAAAAATGGAAAATCCATAATAAACAGCTAAATAGCATGAAGTGTCCTCTGTGAGTAATTCATAAAACTAGTTGACAATGCATCGTGTCAAAGACTATAATAAAATTGATATAAACATAGTCACGCAGTTTTATGTATTAGTCTTAGAGCACAGCTCTTCCTTTATTAGCAAGTTCTCATTCCTTTTCCAATTTTCTTTATCCTTATCACTCTTTATCCTTACTATTTGTACTATGCCT
This sequence comes from Schistocerca gregaria, assembly GCF_023897955.1. Lineage (NCBI taxonomy): Eukaryota > Metazoa > Arthropoda > Insecta > Orthoptera > Acrididae > Schistocerca > Schistocerca gregaria. Next base: position 87,107,150 of record NC_064924.1, on the reverse strand, counting down.
CATTTCATGTTACAGATGATATTTGCAGATAAGGCAACATTTACAAGCATTAGTGTCACAAACGTCCTAAGTTCTCATAAATGGGTGGTGGAGAATTCATATGACGCTAGGGAAACAAGATTACAACTTGGGTTCTCAACGAACGTCTGGTGTGGTATGATTGATGACCTGGTGATAGGGTCTGTTTTCATGCCAAGTCATATGACAGCCGCAGCATACACACCTTTCCTGATAGCAGACCGACCTGCACCTTTGGAAGACATAATATTAGAGCAGTGACGGCAAATATACCTGCAACATGATTTGCTGTACAAGACAAGTGCCCCAATACATGAATATAAAATTTCCTCAATGATGGATTGGCCATCAACTGGCCTGCCAGATCACCTGACCTTACCCCATTGGACTTTTGTTTATGGTGTTGCATGAAGGGGTGTTGTGGTTGGCAGGAGAGCCAACCGTGTTAGTGAAGGAGGCCGAAATGCACGCGTTTTAGCTCACGCAGGCTGGCGTGAGGTCTGGAACATGACAAGGGAATTAGAATTGATAAAAATGGACGTAGCTGGTGGAATACTTAACTTTAATCCATTCATGGAGAACGTCGATCTTTATGGTACATGATTCACAATATCAATAGTACGGATACTGGCGCCTTGCTAGGTCGTAGCAAATAACGTAGCTGAAGGCTATGCTAACTATCGTCTCGGCAAATGAGAGCGTAGAAGTGAGTGAACCATCGCTAGCAAAGTCGGCTGTACAATTGGGGCGAGTGCTAGGAAGTCTCTCTAGACCTGCCGTGTGGCGGCGCTCGGTCTGCAATCACTGATAGTGGCGACACTTGGGTCCGACGTATACTACCGGACCGCTGCCGATTTAAAGGCTACCACCTAGCAAGTGTGGTGTCTGGCGATGACACCACAAGGGGTACTCTACGGAGGTGTGTGAAGAGCTTGTCGCTCGTATCATCGACACTGTTGCCCACATTAAAGCCTGCCGAGATGATGTTCAATGTGCAACATCCTACAGCATGTTGACAAATGTATTGAGGACTTTTGGACACCTTTAGTTGGATTGATCAGTCCTCTGTCTCACAATTATTTTGTTCATCATAGTGAGCAAACAGCCGGACAGTGTGGCCGAGCGGTTCTAGGCGCTTCAGCCTGGAACCGCGCGACCGCTACGGTCTCAGGTTCGAATCCTGCCTCGGGCATGGATGTGTGTGATGTCCTTAGATTAGTTAGGTTTAAGTAGTTCTAAGTTCTGGGGGACTGACGACCGCAGCAGTTAAGTCCCATAGTGCTCAGAGCCATTTGAACCATTTGAACCAAGTGCCCAAACAGCATTTCGGTAATTAATATTCACACTTGTCTTCATAATCTTCAATCCTCTCCAGTTCCTTAAAAATCGAAAATCGGACACATGTGGACTTTTTTGATTTCTTTTCACATGTAAAATCACGTCACAAATTATGTGACATTCCTCCTGAATCACCCCGTATAATTCTTCCCAGTATAGTTTACAGCCCCCTACCATTACATACACAATAGGTAGATAGTTGAAGAGGAAGTGTTTCAAGATCGTAATTTTGCACTATGCTATGGAGAATCTTGGTAAAAATAACAATTTCGTCCCATATTCACATCTTATAAACAGGAAAACATGTAGCACACTTCAGCAACTGTGACAATTCTGCCTTCCATGTCTCTTTCTTTTTTTAAAAACAAAACTTTTGTTCAGTGAGGGTTTTATCAAACTATTCACTACAAAACGAATACGTCGCGACACTAGAAAATTTGTGCCAGACAGGGTCAAACATAAGTGTTCAACTGTTTCAACAAATTCATTGTATTGTATGTTAGCCGGGGACCTAAAAACGACGGAGAGGCTCCGTCTCTGCTGCAGCCGCAGTGGTCCACAACCGCAGGACGACTACCGCAGTCCGCTTCACCCCTCTGCCGCCCACACCGAACCCAGGGTTATTGTGCAGTTCGGAGGTGGACCCCCCAGGGAACGTCTCACACCAGACGAGTGTAACCCCTATTTTTGCGTGGTAGAGTAATGGTGGTGTACGCGTAGGTGGAGAACTTGTTTGCGCAACAATCACCGACATAGTGTAACTGAGGCGGAATAAGGGGAACCCGCCCGCATTCGCCGAGGCAGATGGAAAACTGCCTAAAACCATCCACAGTCTGGCCGGTTCACCGGACTTGGACACAAGTCCGCCGGGCGGATTCGTGCCGGGGACCGGGCGCTCCTTCCCGCCCGGAAAGCAGTGCGTTGGACCGCACGGTTAACCGGGCGGGCTAACAAATTCATCACATTGCAGATTCAGCATTTATGAACAGCTTACATGGTAATCTTTCATCGCACTGCATCTTCATTGATTTCGTTCTCGTCAATTTATTCGCTTCATTTCGTTACAGTGAGTTCAGTTCACTTTTTCTCGGAAATGAGTGAACATAGCAGCAGTAATCTGTATTTCGCGTAAGTCATTCCTGCGAATGACAGTGACTGGTTCACCAGTGTTGCCTTTGCTGTGCAGGCGGCTGACAGAGAAGTACGGCTTCATCGACGCCTCCCGTGTGGGCATCTGGGGCTGGAGCTACGGCGGCTACGCCACGGCCATGGCGCTGGCACAGGACGAGGAGGACGTCTTCAGGTGTGGAGTTTCCGTGGCGCCAGTGTCCAGCTGGATATACTACAGTGAGTGCACCTAGCGACAGCTGGGCTGGAAGCTTCCAGCGCTGAAGCTTACCTAAAAAACAAATCTTGTGCGATGGTAATCGAGTCTGTTTCCCAGTAGAACCTGATGTGCAAAAATTTAAGTACACGAAAGGCTATACATCTTCATAGATACTCCTCGAGCCACCGTACGGCATGTGGGGGAGGGTATCCTGCACCACTACTAGTAATTTCATTTCCTGTTCCACTCACAAACAGAGCGAGAGAACGACTGGCTATATGTCTCCATGTGAATCCTAATTTATCGTATCTTACCGTCGTGGTTCTTAGGCACAGTGTATGTTGGTGGCTGAAGAATCGTTTGGCAGTTGTAGCGTTGCTCTTGGAGGGCGAAAAGAAAAAGAATTGTTATTTTTTTTTTTGAAAAATGCCGAAAAAGTGAATATTTTGGTGGGCCACTTGGCAACAGAATCAGGGATTGATTACACTATTATAATAACATACGATGAGCATTAAATACCCGAATAAGAGCAGCAGATTGATTTATTTGAGATCGTTCGGAAGAAACATTATCATTTTTTTGCATTTTAATAGTCGCGATGTAGTCATACCCGGAACAACACTAATGGACCAGACGTTTTACAGACTTTGAAAGAAATGCAACACTACACAATTAAAAAAAAAGAGTTGGTTCAGAAATAATAGGAAAACGATAATGTTCCTTCTGCCTCATGCTGCGTTCGGCCCTTCAGCGTGATCGTAATTTCTGTTGATGAACTAACACAAAATAATTATCATGCAAGTAAATGAGGAGATGGAAATCATCAAGGTTAATTTACCAATATGTGCACACTTATCTTTAACACAAGTTTTTTTAATGCTACGTATCTTTTCATATTAAATTACAATAGATGACCATTGTTGTTAAATACTTTATACATAACAGTCAAAATGTCCCCTTGATGCTGTTCGTTCGTAATCAGTTACAAGCAACTACATGTTTTCTGATTGGAAAAATAACAATTAGCATATTCACTCAATATTTTCACATAAAATATAAAATACCGATGCGGAACGCAGCAAGTTCGCGCCCGCCTTTCGTGGAATACAAACAGTAAAAGGTGAGGCGCCCAATGCCTCATTTGTCTTGAAACAACAGAATTCTTTTTTATATCATTAATCGATACATGTACATACAGATTTAAAGGCACCCCGCAAGAACAGCAAAGATAAAGAATAATAGAATCTGTCGCTGCTATGCTATGGTTCATTTCTGTTACTTTACAATTGTTCGATAGCTTTAGGCCATCAGGTGTGTCCTGTTGAGTGTATATTAATGTTTGTGAGCCGAAAATTACTAATATTACACAGCCAACTTCAGATTGTGCTTCTCTAAAATTTCTCAATTGTATTCCTCGAAAAAGTGTCGCCTTCTTTCCGGAGACTCCCACCTGAGTTTCTGATGTATTTCTGTAAGACTTGCATGTTGTTTGAACCTACCGGTAACAAATCTAGGAGCCCACCTCTGAATTTCCTTGATGTCTTCCTTCAATCAGACCTATTACACATTACAAACACTCGAGCAGTACTCAAGAATAGGTCTTACCATCGTCCTACACGCGGTATCCTATACAGATGAACCACACTTCCATAAGATACTCCCAATAAACCAAAGTTGACAATTCACCCTCCCCACCACAGTCCTCACGTGCTCATTCCATTTCATATACCTTTGCAACGTTACACCGAGATTTTTAAACGATGTAACTGTGTCAAGCAAGACACATCTAATGCTGTGTATGAACATTACAGGCTTGTTTTCCCTACGCATCCGCATTAGGTTACATTTTTCTCCATTTACAGCTAGCTGCTATTTGTCACGTCAGCTACAAATTTTGTCTAAGTCATCTTGCACCCAACTGTAGTCACTCAACGACAGAGTACACCAGAGTATCACCAGCAAACAACCGCAGATCGTTGCCCACCCTGTCCGCCAAATTCTTTGCGAGAATAGAGGATTATAGTCTCCTAGCGATACCCGTGTCTCCAATGAATATTCACTGTCGAGTAAAATATACTAGGTTCTACAACTTAAGGAGCCTTCGAGAAACTCATATGTGTGAGCCTATTCCATATGCGCGTACCTTCGTTAACAGCCTGTAGTGGGGCACCGTGTCAAATGCTTTCTGGAAATCTAGAAATATGAAATCAACCTTTGCCCTACATTCATAGTTCACATTATATCATTTTGAGGAAAGGGTAAGTGGGGTTTCGTACGAGCGATGCTTTCTAACAACGTGCTAGCTCATGGACATAACAATCTCGGTCTCAAGAAAATTTGTTATATCTGATCGGAGAATGTATTCAATGATTCTGCAGTAAGCCTATGTAAAGGATATTGATCTGTAGTTTTGCGGGTCTGTTCTTCTACCCATACTAAATAAAAAAAGTCATCTCCGCTTTTTCCAGTCGTTCAGGACATTGCGCTGGTAGAGATATTTGTGATGAATGCGAGCTAAGTAAGGGGGTGTCGTAGAGTACTCTTTGTAAAACCAAATTGGGATTCCATCAGTACCCGTTGACTTATTTTCTTTCAAATCTTTCAGCTGTTTTTCTGTGCTAGGGATGTTTATTACTGTGCCGTCCATACGGGAGTCTGTTCGATGGTCAAGTAAATGTACGTTTGTACAAAAAAATGCACTGTTTTGCCGGCTTTTGTGATTTGTCCCAAGGAATTACCAGCAATACAGTAGCTGACAAATACGGTCATACACAGGTCCGACAACTCCAGGTCAAACTTGCCCCCCCCCCAAAAAAAACTGTTTGAGTGAAGCATTTATGTTTCTATGTATATCAGTTTCCAGATTTCAGAGAAAACTTGTGGAGAATAAAGTAGCTTTGATACTAACAGCCTAGAAAATAGCGACGAATTCTGGAAATTACAGGTTATTTTTAAGACAGGAGACTTCAGAGTTGCTTGCGTGAGCCGGTCGCTGTGGCCGAGCGGTTCTAGGCGCTTTAGTCCGGAACCGCGCTGCTGCTACGGTCGCAGGTTCGAATCCTGCCTCGGGCATAGATGTGTGTGATGTCCTTAGGTTAGTTAGGTTTAAGTAGTTCTAAGTCTAGCGGACTGATGACCTCAGATGTTAAGTCCCATAGTGCTTAGAGCCATTGCTTGCGTGAGTGCCTGCCCACGAGGATGTGCATGTAGTCCGATTGATAATATTCCGGCTATGTAAACAAGCAATTTATGGCTTGACCATACCTGCTGCCAACAACAAATCTGACATTTTTTGTGAGTCCATGGTTAGAACTAGGAAACCACAGGAAGTTGACCTAGGGAAGACAGAAAGGGAAAAACGCATAGAATGCTGAAGACATAGGCTCTACGAGTCTCTGACTGGGGGAAACACTGAAAGCCATGGTCTTGAGCACTCTTTTCACAGTCATCGTGCCTACAGGGAGAGGTCCAAGAAAGGGATCTTTTGTGTCGTGTCGTTGTCACTTGTACCATGGGAAGCAAGGAGAGGACGTTGTTTGGTGACCGGTATCCGGTGATGTTGCGTTTACAACAACGAAATTAAATTTTTGATGGTAATAACTGCGATGGGGATTAGCCGAGTGGTCTTGGGCGCTGCAGTCATGGACTGTGCGGCTGGTTCCGGCGGAGGTTCGAGTCCTCCCTCGGGCATGGGTGTGTGTGTGTGTGTGTGTGTGTGTGTGTGTGTGTGTGTGTGTGTGTTTGTCCTTAGGATAATTTAGGTTAAGTAGTGTGTAAGCTTAGGGACTGATGACCTCCTCAGCACTTAAGTCCCATAAGATTTCACACACATTTGAGCATTTTTTTGATGTTAATAGTAATTTTAGTATGAAAAAGAAAATTTAAAAAATATATGCAACAAAAATTATATAACCTACGCCCGTCCAAACATTCATTACAGTGTCACCTATATATATATATATATATATATATATATATATATATCCCAGCTATCCTGTCCACCCAAAATATCTCTGGAACAATAACAGCTATTGGAAAACGACTTTCACCGTTATCAATTTAGGGTGGGGTCCGTGAATGTACATATTTGGAAACATTCTAAAAGGAAAGCATATGTGTTTTTAACACAAACTTATGTTTTTTTTTAAATGGACTTCCTATATTTTTTCTTCCGCAATCCATACCATGACAAAGCATATACACAATGGCGTTGATTGCTTAGCAATATTCGCATTACATCCCGAGATATTAAGACGCGAAGTTACGCTTGAAACACCCGACATGAGCTGTTAGCGCACGTCCTGAATCTCAGGCGTGAACCACATGCTGCCCGTAATCGCGATGTGATTGACATGCGTAATCACACTTGCATACTTATCAAGAGGTCCGAAACGAATAATACGGTCTGCTGCCATCCTGCTGCGATTACGGGCAGCATGGGGTTCACGCCTGAGCCTCAGGACGTGCGCTAGCAGCGTATGTCGGGTGTTTCAAGCTTCAACTTCGCGTCTCAGTATCTCGGGATGTAATGGGAATATTGCTAAGCAATCAACGTCATTGTGTATGTGCTTTGTCATGCTATGGATTGCGGAAGAAAAAATATAGGAGGTCCATTTAAAAAAACATAAGTTTGTGTTAAAAACACATATGCTTTCGTTTTAGAATGTTTTCAAATACGTACATTCATGGACCCCAGCCCTACATTGATACCAGCGAAAGTCGTTTTCCAATAGCTGTTATTGTTCCAGAGATATTTTGATATTTTGGGTGCACAAGATAGCTGGGACACCCCATATATATATATGAAGGGTAGTTACCAAAAATCTCGAAAAGTTCGTGACTAATTTACTTCTTGTTTTTACAGAATACTCTAAGGAACATGCAGACAGACATAGGCGATATATTTTTGTAACATATTACATATGTAAACGTATTATATAAAGGGGAAACATTGTTACCAAAAACTTGAAAAGATCCTGAAGGATTTACTTGAAAGCTTTACAGGATCCTCTGCTGAACAATTACACGGAAATGAGCATATAGAGGGCGAGGCGGAGATGTACAGAGACAGGCTGGCTCAAATGGCTCTGAGCACTACGGGACTTAGCTTCTAACGTCATTAATCCCCTAGAACCTAGAACTACTTAAACCTAACTAACCTAAGGACATCACACACATCCATGCCCGAGGCAGGATTCGAACCTGCGACCGTAGCGGTCGCGCGGTTCCAGACTGAAGCGCCTAGAACCGCTCGGCCACACCGGCCGGCTTCAGAGACAGGAGGGAGGAAGTTATGCACAGATAGATTGTGGGGAGGAGGAGATATACGGAGAGAGAGATAGAGAGGGGGGGGGGGCGTGAGAAGATGGGCAGATAGAAGGGGGCCAAGAAATTTAGGATGTATATGCAATTCCCTTACATATTCAGCAATTGCGAAGCATTGCCAGGTTCACTAGCAGACAATATTTATAAAGAGAAATTCCGGCATAGATCCCAAACACCACATGTCCTTATACGCGCGTTTCCCTCAGGTTCGCAGTACACGGAAGTGTACATGGGGCTGCCGACGCCAGAGGACAACGAGGTGGGCTACAACGCGAGTGACGTCACCAGGCTGGCGGAACGGTTCCAGAACAAGACGTTCTTCCTGATCCACGGCACGGCGGACGATAACGTGCACTATCAGCACTCCATGATGCTGGCGCGAGCCCTGGAAGACGCGGGCGTCATCTTCAGGCAACAGGTATTCGTCGTAAGTGGAAGTAGGATGTGGAAAGTAAAGGCCGAGATACTTCAAGGTATTAGGTCCAGGAGGAGAAAACAAGTAGCAAAATGTACACATGCTGTTGATGTAAGATAAAATCACAGCAGCCTTATGTTTCCCGGTTTGGTAAACCAAATTTCTTGCTCACTCACTTCAGCTGTAAAACTCCTCCGCTTGCAGTGACTTGCGTGCGAAAGATACGGTGTTTGAGTTGTTAATGATGCTCTGACTGAAGGAAAAGGGCTCAAAACCTGATATCCGGTTTCGCAATTTCCTTCCCACATCAACAGCTTCAGGACTAAAATGTACATGTTTGTGCAGAAGAGAGAAAAAAAAAAGACCAGGCAGACACAATATATTATCTATCAGTAACAGAGTGGTCGTCAAAATGCAGCCTATGGGCCGCATGTGACCTGAATGAAGTATTTGTGCGGTAGGCGGTTCTCAGCAGAAGTCGAGGCGTTCGATACAGTTCCCCACGGTCGTTTAATGAACAAAGTAAGAGCATATGGACTATCAGGCCAATTGTGTGATTTGATTGAAGAGTTCCTAGATAACAGAACGCAGCATGTCATTCTCAATGAAAATAAGTCTTCCGAAGTAAGACTGATTTCAGGTGTGCCGCAGGGGAGCGTCGAAGGACCGTTGCTATTCACAATATACATAAATGACCTTGTGGATAGCATCGGAAGTTCACTGAAGCTTTTTGCGGATGATGCTGTAGGATATGGAGAGGTTGTAACAATGGAAAATTGCGGAGCGTCGAAGGACCGTTGCTATTCACAATATACATAAATGACCTTGTGGATAGCATCGGAAGTTCACTGAAGCTTTTTGCGGATGATGCTGTAGGATATGGAGAGGTTGTAACAATGGAAAATTGCACTGAAATGCAGGAGGATGTACTACGAATTGGCGCATGGTGCACGGAATGGCAATTCAATCTCAATCTAGACAAGTGAAATGTGCTGCGAATATATAGAAAGAAAGATCCTTTATCATTTAGCTACAATATAGCAGGTCAGCATTTGGAAGCAGTTAATTCCATAAATTATCTGGAAGTAGGCATTAGGAGTGATTTAAAATGGAATGATCATATAAAGTTGATCGTCGGTAAAGCAGACGCCACACTGAGATTCATTGGAAGAATCCTAAGGAAATACAATCCGAAAACAAAGGAAGTAGGTTACAGTACACTTGTTCGCCCACTGCTTGAATATTGCTCGCCAGTGTGGAATCCGTACCAGATAGGTTTGATAGAAGAGATAGAGAAGATCCAACGGAGAGCAGCCCGCTTCGTTACAGGATCATTTAGTAATCGCGAAAGCTTGACGGAGATGATAGATATACTCCAGTGGAAGACTCTGCAGGAGAGACGCTCAGTAGCTCAGTATGGGCTTTTGTTGTTTCGAGAACATACCTTCACCGAGGAGTCAAGCAGTATATTGCTCCCTCCTACGTATATCTCGTGAAGAGACCATGAGGATAAAATCAGAGAGATTAGAGCCCACACAGAGGCATACCGACAATCTTTCTTTCCACGAACACTACGAGAATCTAATAGAAGGGAGAACCGATAGAGGTACTCAAAGTACCCTTCGCCACACACCGTCAGGTGGCTTGCGGAGTATGGATGTAGATGTAGATGTAGATCCATAAACCTCAACTGATGTTGAGAGCTTCTTATGGTTGTATTTTTCTTGCTCAGTTACAAACAAAAATACTTATGGCGATCGTAATATTTTAAGATATACACAGTTTTAATTACGCTGGTGAATTCGGTCCATGGCTAAGTAAAATGTGTCGCTTACATCAGGGGCAGAGTGGTATGTAGCGCGGCCACTGCAGGATTAATACAAGTAAGAGAGGGAATATTTTCTTGTTTGTGCTCCAGTGGTTTCAAGTCACGAGAGTGCACCGATCAGCTGCTACGGTACAAATGTGAAACGAAAAGAACACGGATTCGTGAACGTGCATTATCGAGACGTTCATCTGCAAATGTGGTACATATCTGTAACAAATAACGTGAAATCAGGTTAGGGTGGCAGTAATGAAATGCAGTGATTAAAAGAAAAATGGCATTAAAGACACTTAGGAAACATCTGTGATCATGTTTCATTCTTCAACTAGTGTAATTAATCAGTACAACATGCTAATTTATCTAGGTTGCCAGTTAACAGTAAGACTGGTAGGGAAAGGTGTGGTAAAGTGGCAAGAATGGGAAAAGTGCCCATTAATTATGTTTTACCCTGAACAGCGCTGCTGCCTCGTGAAACGTGGTCAGGCTAGGTCTGATATACATCACCCTTATTGTCAGTGAGTGTGGCAGGGGAACGTCATTCCGTTATTTTTTAAGAGGGTGAGTCAAATGAAAAGCTTAAACTTGTAATAACAGATGGAAATTTCGCGCCGTTATCCTGTAAGTTGGTAAGCGTGCTAGAAACAGCGTGCGGAATGGCCTGTAGGTGGCAGCATAGTGCAGATGCACGCATACCGTCGCAGTATCAATATAAAGATAACCGCCCCACTTGCCACTTGCGCCAGCTAAGAACAGCGTTCTGTTAATCGGTTTTTGCGTAGTAAAGTTGTGAAACCTACTGAAATTCATCGGCGAATGAAGGTTCAGTACGGTGATGCATGTTTGTCACAGCAGCAAGTCTACGAAAATATGCATAATACAACAGATAAAACTGGCTTTTAAACCTTTTATATAGAAAGCTGTCATCCGCCATTCTGTCCCTATGTGACAGTTCTGAATCAATCAAGTTGTGTTATTTAAAACCACCTCTATTTGTGTAGCATTTGACCTAATAGAAAAGTCTGAAAAATGGAACGCTGCAGCCAGTTTGTATTCTCTGAGATACTAGCACGTGAAGATGCCTATAAGATGTATCCGGAAAGCAGAGAAACAAACACAGGGTCCTGTTGCCATGGTACTGGACGCAGTATCACAATTCTTCAATGTCCTTGGTGGAGCAATCGCAACACATCCTTTTGCAACACTCTGGGAATAAGCACACGCGATTGTCCACTATCATTTTGAACTAGAATCACACCATGTTGAACTGAAATGTTATGCCGACGTGCAAAATGTCGGCGCACAACTGAGTTCTGAATACTGTCCAGTGCGCGAGGCCAAGACGTGCCAATGAAATGCAACAAAATCTGGGAATCTGCGTCTGCTTGTGTGGCCTCTGCAATTTTTCTGTAGTTCGAGGGAAAAGATTCCAGCAATTCAGAGTCCTGTGCATCAATTTGGCAAGATGCGACAGATGCATCAAAATCAGAGCCTGGGCCGATCGGAAGGCGAGATAGGGCGTTTACATTGCCATGCTTTGCCGTAAACTTATACACAACTTCATACTGATACTGCGAAAGCAACAAAGCTCATCGTTGCAAGTTTTGAACTGTGCTTGTAGAAACGGATGAAATAAGGACTGCAAAGGCTTGAGATCTCTCTCTAAATAGAACTCGCGATCATACAAATAGCAATGGAATTTCGTCACACCATGCTCACATCCAACCTCAAAGGTAACTAATGCATTTAAAATGCATTTGAAGCAAACTTGTTTCGTATCCTCATAGTGGCGCCACTAGCGCCACCCTTATGCGACTGGTGCGAAATTTAAGAGGTATCGTTTTTCAGATGTAGAAACACGCTTACCAACTTTCGTTTGTCACAGAACTCCTCCTTGATGATGCGAACTTTTTCCGACAGCGCATTTTTGTCTTTTCCCCTCCAGATAATGATAGACCTCTCATACATGTAAAGCCTTTCTTGATGCAATCGTCCTTGTCTGCCTCTCATCATCTACACTGGATCATTGTAGTTCTGCAGTTGCACGATTACGGAATGAACGCTAGGTTTCTCTTTGAGCGGAAGAGTAATTACTGTTTGCAAAATCTTGTTCGAGATATAGGAGTGATAACAATGTTCCAAGGCTGGTGCAGGTACAGCAGCAAGCAGTCTGCGCCAGTCTAAAAGCTTAGCCAGCAGGCAGTCATGCATCTCAGGCACTGGTTCATCTCATCATAGTATTCACACCAAAAGCAACTGAATTTGGTTTCATACTTATAAACATTTCATGCATACACCAAAGAATGCAAATCTAAACTACAGTATTTTCTAAACTTCAATAACACTACTTCAAAAATGGGCATATTATTTATGGTTTTGGTTAGAAACAAGATATTCATGTTAACATAATGATTGAAGAATAGAGATTCGTTTTACATATATCATGTTTGATGTCATTTTGGTCAATCCTTGAGTGTGATTTATTATACAACTGTTAATTCGTGTTGACCAAGTGCTTCAGAAGTTGTATAAAACTGTAATGTAATGCATGTCACTAGGACAGAGTGGCACAGTAGGAAGAAGCAATTGTGGCAGCCACCGAGAAGGATGCTATTCTTTTAGCTTGGGGGATGTACTAAGCTGGGCGTGGGTCTCAGATGAGAGAGGGACTTGATTTTCTGACTCAAAAGAGTGAGGAGCCCTGTCTGTAGGCTCCGAGTTTGTGGCGTTTTGTGCATCTGAGTTCTGGGTGGGAAGTAGTTGCAGAGTACAATTGATGAGACATCGATTTTTCTGTGATTCAGTTCACATCATGACGTAGAATTCCTGGTTGAGTAAGATCATAGAGGAATTTTAAAGTTTTTATAGAAAAGTGTGTTGATGTGCATTGAAAAATCAACAGTACAATCAATTATTGATGTTTTCATCAGTTCGCCTTATAACATAACCACGTTGTTGACCTATGAAAATATGATACTTAGCTTGAGTCTCTTGATGAAAATTGGTGTATCTTATCAAAGTTAACTCCACCTGAAACTGAATCTTGGATTTGTTTTTTGTCAGGCAAATTATGTGGCTGTTAATCAACTTCTACTGACATATTGTAGCCAAAATGAAAAAAATTGCTTTATAATATAATTAATGCATCAGAAATTACATCACAGTGAGCTTGACAAAAATTTGAATAACATTGAACTTAACTGGCTATTTGTGTTGCTCCTTATGTGGGTTACAATAATGGAATTTTGAATTAGAGTACTGTATACAATTTTATAAATATAAGTTTTACTACTGTTCACATTCCTTGAGCATACTTTTGAATAGAAATTATTTTGCATAACAGTTTCACAATATTTCATTGTAACTGTGCTCTAAGTACCATTATTTCTTCAACTTAATCATTTAACAACATTGCAAATTTGTACTCATTAAGATGCAGTACATCACGAAGTGGTATGGTTGGAAAGGAATCTTGGTTTTCATTAGGTGTCGGCCTATTCATTTACTTTACACCTTCTTTCCCAGTTCCTGCTTTCTTCGGCACTGAGGATGCTTTTTGAATAACTGATTAACATTTTTGTTGTTCTGAATTAAAGGCTATTTGTTGGTCATCATGAAACTGTCTCTCTGAGTCTGTGGTTGTTGTTGTGGCAGAGTTACCCGGACCAGGACCACACCGTGGCTGACCTGAGCACCCACCTCTACCGCAGTGTGGACGAGTTCTTCGCAGAATGCTTCGAGGACCAGCAGCCTGCATCCTCTTCTCCTGCAAAGACGGCCTCACGGTTGCTGCCAGTGCTGCTCCTACTGTGTACCGCTGCCTTCAGCTGACTGACGGCACGCTTTTACATGCCAGCCTTATAGCACCACCCGCAGCAATTGAGTGGGTACAGCGCCACTTCTCCTCTGCCTTCGATAAAAATGCTGTACTATTATTTCTCAAGAATCATTTACTAGCTACTCATACTGCATACAAGATGTCATCACTTCTATAATCATTTTTATTGTTCCTCTCCTTTGGTTCCTGTAAGTAAAGGCGTGTAATGAGATAAGATGTCAGGAGCATCCACCATGTTGCTTTTGCAGTACTGCATTGTGTCCACACTGACTCAGCCTACTTTGAAGGAACCTGCATATCTCCAATTTTATATTTCAAGATGTTGAACAACACATACCATGCCTTGTGACGTAAACTTATCTTCCATGTTATACGATAATATCATGACTGGTGAATTCACAACATTCATATAAAGTTCTCTAGATGTAACACGTTTCCACTTCTGTGATATCAGAAAGAACTGTGACACCCACTGCATGGTATATGCTATTGTTAGTCTGGTAGATACATGTGCTGCCTCAGTATATATGTGTGTTTGTAGATTGGTACCTGTGCATAATGACCATTATGAAATGAGAGGGAAATTACTGAAAATGTGACAAGTGCCTCAACAGTGACATGTAACGACCACATCACCAGGAGTATAAACATTCCAATAAAATAAATCGTTGGATCCATTTATGTTTGTTAATCAAACCTTACCTTTGCCTTTACCATAACGTTAGAACAGTATTGCAAACATCAGAACCTGTAATAGACAACTGGTAATATGTGTGCCTCACAGTACATCTGTGCACAAATATCTCACAACTGCAGCTGAAATGTAAATGTGGTTTACCAAGTTCCAACTCCCCTAACAGTCACCAAGATGCCATATCACCCCATGTATTCATATTGTTTGCAGTCCACCAAATCTGCAATACAAGAGAAAATCACCAAGAGCTGACTGAGAAGTGACGTGGACATGAGCTCCACTGTGTCTCCCATGGAAGAGAGAGCAAATCATGGGTAGATTGCACCTTCTGCTGGGTATGCTCTTCTTCAGAAGCACCAGATAATCTCAGGGTTCTCATTCCCCCTATGCTGCCTACTTTTCAAACCTATTTTCAGTATTTGATTGTATTAAATTCCTGTTTTCTTCAGGCAGTCAGTCTTGTCTCAATTTTAAGCTTCTATTTGTCTCTTATAAACTTTAATAGAAATTGTTGGAGAATGACTACCTCCATTTTCAGTATTACTGGAGAGACATTCACTGTGCACTCTCTGTTAGCTATATCCTAGAGCATCATTAGGTGTCCTTGCCACTCACTGATGGCAATCCGCGCCAATAATGTAGCCTTCTGGAGCCATGCAAGTGGACCCAGGGTTAGGGTAGCAGGAGGAGCTCTGAACTGTAAGCCATCTGCCCAACACAGAGAACACAATGCACACAATCCAAGTTCCTAAAAACAATAATTTATTTTTAATAGCTGCTCAGAAGGCTTGTAACATTATGATGAATAGCTAAGTTAAAAACAAACGACTACTTACAGATGACTGTCAATGTGAGTATAACTACATTAGTGACACCTATTACAATTCAAACAGATTATTGTGTCACAAACAATTCCATAACATCACTGATGAATACCATGTGAAGCAGGACAAAATAATCCTTCACATGTATTGTTGTAACTACTCTGTACGTTCTTTCAGTATGTAAAATGTATTCTCAAAAGTAAGACTAGAAGCAGACAGTGACATTCCACCAAATAGTGAGAAAATGTGTTGTACATTCAAGTGTACATCTGGTTAGCTACTGTTAAACATTGGCATGTCCTGTACAAGTATCTCCAACTAAACCAATAAGCAGATAAACAATGTTAACAGGATGCCCACTTTACAGAAATGAATATCAATTTAATTAAATTCATCATCTTGCTCTATGCAAACTGATTCCTCTTGAACTTCAGATTCTACTTAATTTCCTCCTCTTTTCAGCTGTAATTATTGTAATGTGATATTTGGCTGTGATCCACAACAATTAAATAATGGGACAATGTAAAAATCACACAAAAATGTAGAAATGTATATTGATAGTTTCGCTTTGTATTTCTAATGTGATCAAAAATCTGTGAATTATAGAAATATAGGAAATTAGAAAAGAAATAAATTTTTTTGTAAAAATTACATGAAATTACTCTGAGCCTTCTTCCAGTTCTTTATTTGCATACCTTATTGATGACTTCAGTATTGAGGCAGTTTATGGCCCTACTTCATTGTTAAATCTTACTTTTATACTTGTAGTAAACTGATACACAACACTGCAGTCGTATTCCAGTAGGAACATCAGTGAATATTTAAACATATTTGGGACTGTCTGGGAATGTTCAATTTCAAAAATCTGTTAAAGAAACAGGAATTTAAGAACTACAGAGTAACATTTCTGTGGCTTTCAAATGGTATTGAGGGGGAAACACAATGCTAAGAATGGGTCATTGTACTATTCTCAGAAATTCTACAGTTTCATCTTGGCATCCGCTCCTGTTAGCTCCACGGAATATATATAATATAGGTCGGGACAAAATACACTACTGACCATTAAAATTGCTACACCAAGAAGAAATGCAGATGATAAACGGGTATTCATTGGACAAATATATTATACTAGAACTGACATGTGATTACATTTTCACGAAGTCAGGGTGCATAGATCCAGAGAAGTTAGTACCCAGAACAACCACCTCTGGCCGTAATAACGGCCTTCATACTACTGGGCATTGAGTCAAACAAGAGCTTGGATGGCGTGTACAGGTGCAGGTGCCCATGCAGCTTTAACACTATACCACAGTTCATCAAGAGTAGTGACTGGCATATTGTGACGAGACAGTTGCTCGACCACCATTGACCAGACATTTTCAATTGGTGAGAGACCTGCGGAATGTGCTGGACAGGGCAGCAGTGGAACATTTTCTTCATCCAGAAAGGTCCGTACAAGACCTGTAACATGCGGTCGTGCATTATCATGCTGAAATGTAGTGTCTTGCAGGGATCGAAAGGAGGGTAGAGCCACGCGTCGTAACACATCTGAAATGTAACGTCCACTGTTCACAGTGGCGTCAATGCGAACAAGAGGTGACCGAGACGTGTAACCATTGGCAGCCCATACCATCACGCCGGGTGATACACCAGTATGGCGATGACGAATACATGCTTCCAATGTACGCTCACCGCGATGTCGCCAAACACGGATGCGACCATCATGATGCTGTAAACAGAACCTGGATTCATCCGAAGAAATGACGTTTTCCCATTCGTGCACCCAGGTTCGTCGCTGAGTACACCATCGCAGGCACTCCTGTCTGTGATGCAGCATCAAGGGTAACTGCTGCCATGGTCTCCTAGCTGATAGTCCACGCTGCTGCAAATCTCTTCGAACTGTTCGTGCAGATGGTTGTCGTCTTGCAAACGTCACCATCTGTTAACTCAGGGATCGAGACGGGGCTGCACGGTCCGTTACAGCCATGTGGACAAGATGGCTGTCATTTCGACTGCTCGTGATACGAGGCCGTTGGGATCCAGCACGGCGTTCCGTATTACCCTCCTGAACCCACCGATTCCATATTCTGCTAACAGTCATTGGATCACCAATGCGAGTAGCAATGTCGCGATACGATAAACCTCAATCACGATAGGCTACAATCTGACCATTATCAAAGTCGGAAACGTGATGGTACGCATTTCTCCTCCTTACACGAGGCACAACAACGTTTCACCAGGCAACGCCGGTCAACTCCTGTTTATGTATGAGAAATCGGTTGGAAACGTTCCTCATGTCAGCACGTAGTAGGTGTCGCCACCGGCTCCAACCTTGTGTGACTGCTCCGGTAAGCTAATCATTTGCGTATCACAGCATCTTCTTCCTGTCGGTTAAATTTCGCGTCTGTAGCACGTCATCTTCGTGGTGTAGCAATCTTAATGGCCAGTAGTGTGGTTGACATCTTCCAGCTGAATGGTTCGTCTTGTGCCTGCGTAATCATGACCGAGAATTTGCAATATTTGTATAAGTATATGAATATTCTACACAACTTTGAAATTAATCTGCTTCCTGAAATTAGCAACTGACAGTTAATACTTACTTTATTATATACTCATTCCCTTGCGAAGGATTCTGTAAGAAAAAATACTTTCTTAGTTTAAGTCCACCATTACTACACGAAACTGTTACATAAATGGTTTTCCTAATGTTGCTCAGTAATCATTCTCCCATGAGAGAATCTGCTACTCATCATATTACATGCACAAATTACAGCCTTTTACATCAGACAGTTCGTATAAACATGCTTCCATAATATAACCAGAGGTCCACACTATCTGGCGAGAAAATGATAATCGTCTTGTGTATACATAGCTGAAATATTTAGGATTCCTTTGCCTAAGGGAATTCTAATTATTACTCCCTGATGCATGCTGATCATGAGGTCCATGTGTCACAGAATTTTTAACTCATGGAGCATTGTGTAGGATGTGCTACGGGCGACTGCCACAGCTAATCCCACTCTTAACAATCAGTCTTGCATGTTTCATTGATAATTAGTGACTGTCACTTCTGCCGTGTGTTGTATTCAGCTTGATTCAGCTCAGGATTACTACATCTTACATGTGAGCATCTCTCCCATCATAGGATTATGCTCTAGTACATCGACGTCTGCTTCTCCTGTCTCCTACCATTGCTGTTTATTTACAGTAAAATCCTGCCACTGTCCTTTTTTCTAATACTTCAATGGGAAACTGATGCTAGAAGGTCCCAGTAACACGTTACAAACAACATGCTCTTTTTCCTCTCATGGATATTAAATTCATTGTCGTAACTAATATTACCCACTAGATAAAATTTGAAACGAAACTGTATTAACTATTGTCGCTGAATGTAGCACATTGTCCACACTACTGCACTTTAAATCATTGATACTGACCGTCTTGAATCATTAAAAATGTTAAACATCATTTGCAGGTAGCAGTCAAAGCTAAAAGTTCCTTTAAGGTGTCATTGTATGTTCTATGACGCCAATGTTAAACTATCGAATTTTGTGATCCATTATACTGGAAAATTTTTAAGACACCAACTCACATTTTCCATAATTATTGAATGCACCTTTCTAGATACACTGAACTAGAATTTATTACTGCAATTGTATAGTGGGGCATGTTATCTTTTTTTTCAAACACTCGATTTTTTGACAGGATTTTGTAAATAAATAAACATAAAAACAAAACAACTCTGGATATTTGAATTATTCCAGTTCCATATGTATTGAATCTCACACCTGGCATGTTGTGAAAATTTCGTGTCTCTACCATGAGTATTGTTTTAGAAAATGGGTCATTTATTGCAAAAAATGTAGTTCAGAGATGTTAAGGTTTAAGACTTTTTTATTACAAATTCTTCTACAGACTTACATCTCTGCATCCTTTATGCACTAGAATTTCTTGGCCCATACTTGTGTCTTCTTTAGTGTCAAAACAGCCCAGTACTTGCCTCCTCCTTTTCTTTCTTGCTTTTTTTGTCATTCGCTGAGCAGCTGACTCTGCTTCACATACGCGATGCTCATCCAGTTACTATAGTCATTTAGCTGTGTTCTGTTCATATCTTGCCCCTAACTTCTCCAGAACATTAAGTCTTTCATAGTTCCCACCATTAAAAGTTATAACAGCATCAGATATTGCTAACTTTATAGTAATAAGGCCATCAAATAAATTTGTAGGCACACAGCACCACACAACATTACTGAAGGACTCAATCACATTGTGGGTCATCCCATGTAAACACTTCTTTAGAAACTCAGGATTTGCCAAATCTCTGTAAATAGTTTTGATTGCCTCCATTACTGACAAAGGAAGAGAACGCTTGCCAATATTTACTCCAAGTGTCCGGTGTATGTGGACACAAAGCATGAAATGGCTTTTCATTGATTGATATTCAATGAAAGAAAGTGCTCCACATGGCTCTATTCATACGCTCTAAATTGTCACAGGTATCTCTACTAGCCTTCGCATTATATTCCTGTAAGTTAGCTTACTACAAAAGTAGCCAATAATCACACTAATTTTAACGAAAACTAGTATCATAAACAAAGGACGGATTTGTTTATTTGTAATGCCAACTTCGGAGATGTAGCAGTAGGCACAAAGCAAAGCAATTTACAGCCTTCTAGACTGCTCAAATGTGGCAGTGTATGTGTAGCTGCGAAATTTGACACTCACATGTCAACATTCAAAATATTATCTGAAGATCTCTCAATTATCTGATTTTAATGTATTATATACCAAAATGTGCAGGAAAGTCCAAAGTACATTATGGAGTAGAAAACAGAAAATGTCAAATTTCAATGAATTTCACATACAATGTTCCCTTAACACATTACTGAAACACATACATTAATTACAGCAACATTCCGCTTTTATGTTTATTTATCACATTATATATGTAACATCCATAGAGGAGAGTGCCTCTTCACTTACTACTGAAACTGAATTATATAGTCAAACCATCTTCCTTCTCTTTTGGAGTAATATGGTCTTATAAATCGGTTTGCTGCACAGTGTAGCCGCATGGTCTAGTCAGTTTAAAAAAAATAAGAATAAGGAAAACACATACTTTTGGGTTGGTTTCTGATTGGAATTTTATTTAAGCTTCCGCTTACTCCCATAATCTTGCACCACTGATCTCAAGTATACTGACTTATGTCATTAGATAATACTGTGATTCACTTTCCAACCTAGACATAGTAATCACCACAATTTCTCTTAAAAATGTCTACACTGACTACATTCTTTATCACTACAAGCCAACAAGGTATTTCAGATCTCCTTATCCTTTTGGCAGAACATCACAGATGTTCACACTTACTATTTTTAATTGCTGAATGGCAATTATCTGATGTAACTTTCCTTATTTACATTTATTACTTGCTTTTGGTTTTTGATGTACTAAACAAGATCTCAAAACATTATTTACTTTGCCTCTCATGTTTGAAAGTAGCTGTATTTATTTAGCTTATTAGCACATTTCATAACACCAAAGAGTCCCCACATGTAGTGTTTATACCAAATTAATTTGTTTTCAGTTTCCTGAGGAAAGAAAAGTAACTACAGTTCCACATCAGGCCTTCTCCTGTAAAATAATACTTCTCAGTTGAGAATATAGTGGATGGGAGCCTGCTGTTTGGGTTGGTTTTCAGAGCTTCTTTTACTCGCAATCAGTATGTGCAATATGTTTTGACTTTCACGGAGAGAGCTTCTAAGTCTTCAATCACTTCCTTACACAAAGATGAGTATTCTAATCTTTCCACTAAATGTGATAATGCATCTCTTACTTTCTCCTGTTGTAACATAAATAATTTCAAAAGTGTATTTCTGTATGCATAATGTACAGTGTGCTAACCATGCGTGCACTAGTTTACAAGTCAGCACGGATCTTAGTAATTTATAGTGACTTCATATTTTAGCACGATGACTTGCTAAATAAAAATGAAATCTCCTGAAAGCGCATACTATGGCTAAAGTTTCAAGTTCAGTGGTGGGATATGACTTCTCATAATCTGTTAATACTCATCTTGTAAATCCTATGGTGTAAATGTTTGGTTCTCCATTTCTAGTTTGAAATTGAAACAGCCCGAAACATAAAGCATCAGTTGTTAAATCATAATCAAGGCTTAAATATGCGTCATATAACATCTTGCCTGGACACAATTCATGGTTAATTTAATTAAAAGACGACTGTCTTTATGCTGTGCATGCCAACATTGTATTTTTCTTAAATGGATGGTTGAAGCTTCATTATTCAGTACCTGCTTTGGAACAAACTTTCACTAAAAACTACACAATCTTTTGAATGGCTTTTATTTTTGTTGTTATTTGGCATAGGAAAATTTCATACTGCTGTAATCCTACTTATTCCTTCCAGATACATGATATGACCAAGTAATTTAATCTCCTTTGTGCCACATTTTGACTTCTTAAGATTTACTGTTACTCCAACTCTTGGATATGCTTGTAGTGACTCTTTTATCAACCAGTTCCAGATGTTCCTGCATGTTGAGGTAGCTTTTAAAAAGGCACCAATATGTGCTCAATCTAACGATGGCCATTACAATAATTTTTCGAAGATTGCAATGAATACAATCACACTCTCATTCAGTCCAAATGACAGAACTTTAATGAAATTGGTATCTTCTTCCAGCAAATGTGAATGCTGCATTCTTCAGTAATTATTTTGTCAAAGGCAATTGCCAATAAACATCATAAGTCTATAACTGACAAGTACTGTACTCCATGGAATCTCTGAAAATTTTCTTCCAAGTTATTTAGGCATGCCATTACTGGTACCAAAACATTACTAATTATTCTTCATACAAAACTAATCCCATTCCCCCTCCTGAATTAAAAATGGACTACAATATGGTTCATTGAACTTTGAATGACTTGCCACTTTAACAATTGTATAAATCTGTTTCTTAGTGATTATTTCCTCCCCCCCATGAACCATGGACCTTGCCGCTGGTGGGGAGGCTTGCGTGCCTCAGCGATACAGACAGCCGTACCGTAGGTGCAACCATAACGGAGGGGTATCTGTTGAGAGGTCAGACAAACGTGTGGTCCCTGAAGAGGGGCAGCAGCCTTTTCAATAGTTGCAGCGGCAACAGTCAGGATAACTGACTGATCTGGCCTTGTAACAATAACCAAAACAGCCTTGCTGTGCTGGTACTGCGAACGGCTGAAAGCAAGGGGAAACTACAGCCATAATTTTTCCCGAGGGCATGCAGCTTTGCTGTATGATTAAATGATGATGGCACCCTCTTGGGTAAAATATTCTGGAGGTAAAATAGTACCCCATTCGGATCTCCGGGCGGGGACTACTCAAGAGAATGTCGTTATCAGGAGAAAGAAAACTGGCGCTCTACGGGTCGGATCGTGGAATGTCAGATCCCTTAATCAGGCAGGTAAGTTAGAAAATTTAAAAAGGGAAATGGATAGGTTAAAGTTAGATATAGTGGGAATTAGTGAAGTTCGGTGGCAGGAGGAATAAGGCTTTTGGTCAGGTGACTACAGGGTTATAAACACAAAATCAAATAGGGGTAATGCAGGAGTAGGTTTAATAATGAATAGGAAAATAGGAATGCGGGTAAGCTACTACAAACAGCATAGTGAACGCATTATTGTGGCCAAGATAGATACGAAGCCCACACCTACTACAGTAGTATAAGTTTATATGCCAACTAGCTCTGCAGATGACGAAGAAATTGAAGAAATGTATGATCAAAGAAAAGAAATTATTCAGATAGTGAAGGGTGACGAAAATTTAATAGTCATGGGTGACTGGAATTCGGTAGTAGGAAAAGGGAGAGAAGGAAACGTAGTAGGTGAATATGAATTGGGGCAAAGAAATGAAAGAAGAAGCCGCCTGGTAGAATTTTGCACAGAGCACAACTTAATCATAGGTGACACTTGGTTCAAGAATCGTAAAAGAAGGCTGTATACATGGAAGAACCCTGGAGATACTAAAAGGTAAAAGATAGATTATGTAATGGTAAGACAGAGATTTAGGAACCAGGTTTTAAATTGTAAGACATTTCCAGGGGCAGAAGTGGACTCTGACCACAATCTGTTGGTTATGACCTGTAGATTAAAACTGAAGAAAGTGCAAAAAGGTGGGAATTTAAGGAGATGGGACCTGGATAAACTAAAAGAACCAGAGGTTGTACGGAGTTTCAAGGAGAGCATAAGGGAGCAATTGACAGGAATAGGGGAAAGAAATACAATAGAAGAAGAATGGGTAGCTTTAAGCCATGAAGTAGTGAAGGCAGCAGAGGATCAAGTAGGTAAAAAGACAGGGGCTAGTAGAAATCCTTGGGTAACAGAAGAAATATTGAATTTAATCGATGAAAGGAGAAAATATAAAAATGCAGTAAATGAAGCAGGCAAAAAGGAATACAAACATCTCAAAAATGACATCGACAGGAAGTGCAAAATGGCTAAGCAGCGATGGCTAGAGGACAAATGTAAGGATGTAGAGACTTATCTCACTAGGGGTAAGATAGATACTGCCTACAGGAAAATTAAAGAGACCTTTGGAGAAAAGAGGACCACTTGTATGAATATTAAGAGCTCAGATGGAAACCCAGTTCTAACCAAAGAAGGGAAAGCAGAAAGGTGGAAGGAGTATAGTATAGAGGGTCTATACAAGGGCGATGTATTTGAGGACAATATTATGGAAATGGAAGAGGATGTAGATGAAGATGAAATGGGAGATACGATACTGCGTGAAGAGTTTGACAAAGCACTGAAAGACCTAAGTCGAAACAAGGCCCCTGGAGTAGACAACATTCCATTGGAACTACTGACGGTCTTGGGAGAGCCAGTCCTGACAAAACTCTACCATCTGGTGAACAAGATGTATGAGACAGGCGAAATACCCTCAGACTTCAAGAAGAATATAATAATTCCAATCCCAAAGAAAGCAGGTGTTGACAGATGTGAAAATTACCGAACTATCAGTTTAATAAGTCACAGCTGCAAAATACTAACGCGAGTTCTTTACAGACGAATGGAAAAACTAGTAGAAGCCTACCTCGGGGAAGATCAGTTTGGATTCCGTAGAAATGTTGGAACACGTGAGGCAATACTGACCCTACGACTTATCTTAGAAGCTAGATTAAGGAAGGGCAAACCTACGTTTCTAGCATTTGTAGACTTAGAGAAAGCTTTTGACAATGTTGACTAGAATACTCTCTTTAAAATTCTGCAGGTGGCAGGGGTAAAATACAGGGAGCGAAAGGCTATTTACAATTTGTACAGAAACCAGATGGCAGTTATAAGAGTCGAGGGACATGAAAGGGAAGCAGTGGTGGGGAAGGGAGTGAGACAGGGCTGTAGTCTATCCCCGATGTTATTCAATCTGTATATTGAGCAAGCAGTGAAGGAAACGAAAGAAAAATTCGGAGCTGGTATTAAAGTCCATGGAGAAGAAATAAAAACTTTGAGGTTCGCCGATGACATCGTAATTCTGTCAGAGACAGCAAAGGACTTGGAAGAGCAGTTGAACGGAATAGATAGTGTCTTGAAAGGAGGATATAAGATGACCATCAACAAAAGCAAAACGAGGATAATGGAATGTAGTCGAATTAAGTCGGGTGATGCTGAGGGAATTAGATTAGGAAATGAGACACTTAAAGTAGTAAAGGAGTTTTGCTATTTGGGGAGCAAAATAACTGATGATGGTCGAAGTAGAGAGGATATAAAATGTAGACTGGCAATGGGAAGGAAAGCGTTTCTGAAGAAGAGAAATTTGTTAACATCGAGTGTAGATTTAAGTGTCAGGAAGTCATTTCTGAAAGTATTTGTATGGAGTGTAGCCATGTATGGAAGTGAATCATGGACGATAAATAGTCTGGACAAGAAGAGAATAGAAGCTTTCGAAATGTGGTGCTACAGAAGAATGCTGAAGATTAGATGGGTAGATCACATAACTAATGAGGAAGTATTGAATCGGATTGGGGAGAAGAGACGTTTGTGGCACAACTTGACCAGAAGAAGGGATGGGTTGGTAGGACATATTCTGAGGCATCAAGGGATCACCAATTTAGTATTGGAGGGCAGCGTGGAGGGTAAAAATCGTAGAGGGAGACCAGGAGATGACTACACTAAGCAGATTCAGAAGGATGTAGGTTGCAGTTGGTACTGGGAGATGAAAAGCTTGCACAGGATAGAGTAGCATGGAGAGCTGCATCAAACCAGTTTCAGGACTGAAGACCACAACAACAACAGTGGTTATTTGATCTAAGATATAGGCTATTTGGGATGACGAAAAGGCTCACAGAGTTTTACATCAAAATTAAATCAATATTCAGTAATTAGTCCGTGTGATTCATGTACTTGGTCTTCAGTTGCTTCCATTACATCCATTTTAGCCCAACCTGCTGCATAAGCTTCTGTACTGATTGTTATCAGTGGTTTCTGCTTGCATTTTTATTCGGTCACAGAATATTCCTCCATAAAACCTCTTTCGAAACACATCATTAACTTTCTAGCACAGCAGTCGCTCTTTGCATGCTTCTTTTCCAAAAAACAAAGCAAAAAATGAGTTCCTACTAACAAGTCTCCAACCTCTAAAATCGAATGTTGCACTGTTCTTCCATTCAACTCTACACTAAATGACAATAAATCACCTTGCAGCTTAATAGACTTGATTCTGTATCCAACAGCTCCTATCCTTTGTATGCCACTGACAGGCAATGTTAACACTTTCTTGTTTTCATTTAGCCTGCAAAATAAATCTGCAGAAACTAAACTGAGATCAGCACCTGTGTCCACAATCAGTCTGACCATTATTCCAGTTATATTCACAATGGTTGATTGCTGATTGCATGGCTTTTTGCATAAATCACTTTGGGAAAATGCTGGGACGGTTCCTTTGAAAGGGCACATCTGATTTCTTCCCTCATCCTTCCCTAATCCCGTCTTGTGCTCCATCTCTAATGACCCCATTGTTGATGGAATATTAAACATTAATTCCCTTCCCCATCCCCCCCTGAACTTTATGCATGCTGCATTTTGTTGCTTTATTTTTTGTCTTTTCTCCAATCTGATTTCCACTGGGAGAGTACAATATGCATATCTCTATTTACTTCCTCTTCCCATACCTTTTACCTGATTCAGTGCTTTTTTCCCAGTTGTGATGTGTGCAGTTATTCATTTTTCTCGTGCTGCCTCTACCATTCTAATGTTGCACTCCTCTCCCAACTGATTTTGCAGATCTTGTTCTTCTGTTCTTTTCATGATATCTTCTGTCGTTCCATGTCACCCTAAACTTATGTCTATCCAGCTCTTTGATCGTGTTATAACATGACAGTGCTACCATGTACCACCAAGAAATTCTCAAAATTGTAGTCTAGTAGCATCAATAATTTTTCTCTAATGTGAAGTGGAAGTTTTTCCTTCAAAATCCTTAAACTGTTTACTTGTAACCTGTCCTGATCCCACTACTTAGCTTTGTTTATACACTCTGTGAAATATCTGTGTAGTATTCATTGTCTTACACAGTATGGCAATCGACTGGTAAACTTCTGAAACCTCTCCATGACAACTATTTCGACAGTAATGTGCTGGCAGATGTTGACTGTTTCTGTTGCCCACAATGCTGCATTATCTAGCATATAGCCTCTGTTCTTTTGATTTTCAGCCCAAGTTCGTGGAAATACACTGTGAAAATACTATATAAACACCATCAGATGCCTGTTGCATTTTCTGGAAATAAATGTTGCAAGACTTTTGTTCATTTACTGAATTAGGATTACATGCAAATGTGCACCCTGAAAATTCCATAAACTGAAATGCCCTCTCATATGTTTATTCCCATGAATCTGAAAACAGTTTTAAGGAAGTATAAGAAAAACACAAAAGCAACTTTGTAAATGTACTAATAATGGACATAAATAGATAAGTGAATTATGTGAACCTATTAATATGTGATAAACACACGAATTCACATGAATAATGTGTAAGCAACTGAGCTTGCATCCAAGTTGCTTGCATTTGGCATGCTTGGCCCCATCTGTCAGTATAACCTTTCTATTCTGAAATCTGAAAATGCAAAGGGTAAAGTATTCATGTTTTATATTAAGTGATGAACTCCCTTAGTAGTTACAGCAATTGACTGACCTTCAGTTCTGCAAAAACATGCAGAGAAAAGATTATGCATATTGATGACTGAAATATATAATGTTTATCACAGTGATAACTCAGGAAAATTACTGTCTTTGCCAAAGGCAATACACACACTGTGTGGAAAAGCTTAATACTGCCTGCAAAATGCAGCTTGGCCATAAAGACATCGGAATTTGAAAATATTGTAAAGGCATCATGGATAACTGTCAGAGGGTTTCAGTGAAAAGTATGTAATTGCATTTACAGTATAGTTAAGCTGCCATGACACACACAGCACATATGCATATAGCACAAGGTACAAAAAGCCACAACACAGGAAATTTTTCAAGAAAAGGAAACATTATGCAGGTACATCAGAAAATATTGAAGGAAGCTTGTTAAATTATAATATGATGAGTTTACATTTCCTAGTATTTAGCTGGATTAATGGATACCCAGTTCTGTACATGTTTCAAAAGTCACCCATCTTAAAAAAAACCATGTACATAAGATCTCAACACATAAATCAGTCACTAAATTACTGAAAATACCTTGAATATGATGACACCAAGCCTTGCAATATGAACCAGAAAATGCGCACACATTAATAGCATGTCTTCCATGAGTAAACAGCAGACAGTTACTTCCATTGTACTCTGATGTTACACAATTATTAAGCATCTTATCACAGCTGCCCATCTCCAGGTGCAGCACCATCTACAAAAATATAAATAAAATATGGACCTGTAGTCTACAGAAAGACAGACACTGGTCTTTTAACACATAACATAAAATATAGTATTCATTGCTCCGGAGACCACTATTCTGCCACAGCAGTAAGCTATAAAAATATCAAATAGTGACAAAAAATAAAGTGTAATAATAAAAATCAATAATATACTCAATAGTCTCAAAACAAGAATAAACCATAAGGTAAATGACTGAACAGGCCACAGTTCAGGCACACAACCATTGTCAACAGTACTAACCAGGAAGAAATTCTCCTTGATAAAATGCACAGGTCCACAAATCATTGTTATTGCAAATCCTGAAAATATCTGAAACTGTTTCCTGTCCAAAGTGTTATTACTTTATTAAACATCTGCAAGTATCTTTTTAGCGTAATCAAGCAAATAAAAATGTTTCAGCATGAAACACAGTCTTTAATCCACAATTGAACACACAGTGAAGGTACAAGTTCATTTTACACCATAATTCATGAAGATCTATCATTCCAACTGAACACTAAAAGAAAGCAAGGATATATTTCAGTACACTCCTAACACTGCAATAATCATATCAGCAAGCCCAGTTTCTCGAAATCACAAGCAGTATAGGCAAAAATAGACATGTGTATCAGATGATGTATTTTTAATGACTAACTAACACAGTGAAAGAACCACCTAGTAGCATCAGCAATTGTAAAGAAACCAAAAAAATCAAATATCTCTGCAAAACATCTAGAAGTACACTATTCAACAACCTTTATTCATTAGAATTTGTCCTCAAAAGCATATCACTTGTCTGTGAAGAATGCAAACACCCTTAAAAAAATAAAATTCCAATATCAGAAATAATAACCTCTGGAAACAGCTCCAATATATCACACACAAGAATGTCAACTATTCTATACAGGTAAGAAAATTTTCTATTTCACCACTTTTTGCTCAGAAGGACAGTATTTAATTTACAAAACTCTGATTAGCAAACATGTAGGATTTTCATCAAAAATGGTAAACATGAAAAGGTTTCAGATCCTTGATCACAATGAAGTGCTCTCACACTTAAATAAGAAATGCAACTCTTAAATTTCTATACAGAGTAACACTTAATTAGTTATGCTTGCAACCAGCTAAACACCACAAGAAGAGACAGAATATGCCGTAATGTAATCATACAACAAAATAATATACAGGGTGTCCCATTTACCTTAACCACACTAAATAAATGTTTGTCCAGATGCAAATTACACAACGTTTCAAGCAACGTTTGTTTAGGCATCAGGGGGATATCAGTCAGTATGATTGCCTTCGTTGTAGCTTTGTTTTTTACAAAGTTATGAACAGCACTATGACTTTTTGGAAATGGGACTCTGTATTTTTTATTCATTTCCTGTCCTAAATACCTATTCAAAAACGTATCACAGTGTACCATTCACCGAAAAACAATGTTATTAATTACGTAACACAACAATGACGTCCACGCTCTCAGTGCTTAGTGCAGGTAATCGGGTCAATGGAACACATCCACGTGCTGACGTTGACAGAGGACAAATGTAAACATAATTAGAATGCACATTCCATCAACTATCGTCAGTTGAGGAGTTATGTGAGTAGAATGCACAACAACGAAGAGAAGATAGAAATGCTACTCGCCTATGAGGAGTGTAAGTTAACAGAACAGTAATTGTAATACCGTTTCTTATGTACAGGTGCATTTAGTACAGTAGTCCTTTTAAATACTGTTGTGTAGAGTAGGCACACAGTAATGGCTATTCTTCCTGCAAACTGCATCGACATAACGTTTCTTTTATTGTTGTTGTTGTTGTTGTTGTTGTTGTTGTTGTTGAAGGTAGGCGAAGTGCTACGCAGGCAGCAGAACTGTACAGAGAACGATATGCTGACAAGGACCCATCTTCCCGACGGATGTTTTCTTGTCTTGTTGCAACACTTCAGGAAACAGGATGCTTCAACCTATGACAACGCAATCGTCCCAGCAGTCGCACATTTCTGTCAGTGTGTAGTGTCGCAGCTGTTATGCGACTGCAGATTTTTGCAGTAAGTTTTGTTAGGTTATGGCAAGGTGTTTTGGCAGCAGTGTAGTACATACTACTCGCGGCTGCCAACACGTTGCCTGCCGTATGCGTCACAGCCACATCTGTCGCTAAAGCGGACCATGAGAATGCTCATTGTGGCGCATACTGGAATCGCTTATTCACCCCACGGAAGAAACTAATAACTACGTTAAATATCATCTGATATGACGAGGAAAAGTATCCTGAAATAACGGGACCAACGACGACTTATGAGAATCGTTCAACGTCACAAAAGTGCTGCAGATTTCAATGCTGCGTCATCAATAAGTGCCAGCGTGAAAACCATTCAATCAAATATCATCAATATTGACTTTCGGAGCTGAAGGCCCACTCACGTACCGTAGATGACTGCACGACACAAACCTTTACACCTTGCCTGGGCCCGTCATATTTGACTGTTGGTGACCGGAAACATATTGCCTGGTCGGACGAGTCTCCTTTCAAATTGTATCGAGCGGGTGGAGGTTTGCGGGTATGGAGACAACCTCTTGAATCCATGGACCCTGGGTGTCAGTAGGCGACTATTCGAGCCGGTGTAATGGTGTAGGGCGTGTGCAGTTGGAGTGATGTGGGACCTCTGATACGTCTAGATACCACTCTCACTTCTGGCACGTACGTAAGCATCCTGTCTGATTGCCTGCATCCATTCATGTCCATTGTGCATAGCGACGGACTTTTGGAATTCCAGCAGGGCCATGTGACACCGCACACGTCCATAATTGCTACAGAGTGGCTACAGGAACACTTGTCTGAGTTTAAACACTTCCGCGGCCACCAAACTCCCCAGACACGAACATTATGGAGCATATCTGGGATGCCTTGCAATGTGCTATTACCCACCCCTTGGTACTCTTACATATTTATGGACTGCCATGCAGGATTCATGGTGTCAATTCCCTCTAGCACTACGTCAGACATTAGTCGAGTCCATGCCACGTCGCGTTGCGGCACTCCTGCGTGCGGGCCCTATACGATATTAGGCAGATGTAGCAGTTTGTTTGGCTCTTCAGTAAGAAAGCGATTTAGGAAACAATCTCAGCAACCGTCTTCGGTTGTCTGCAGATGGTGTTGTGGTTTCTCATCTAATAAAGTTTTCAGAAGATCAAAACAAATTGTAAAGCTATTTAGAATAGATATCTGCATGGTGCTAAAATTGACAATTGACACTAAATAACAACAAGTCTGATACCATCCACATGCGTAAATTACAGCTACGAGAAACTTAAACTGGGAAGAAAACACACAAAATGTTGTGGGGAATACGAACCAAAAACTGCCATTTATTGGCAGAATACTTAGAAGATGCAAGATCTGTAGGAGAGACAGCCTACATTACGCTTGTCCATCCTCTTTTGAGTACGGCGTGGGATTCATTCCATATAGGATTAACAGAGTACATCGAGAAAGTTCAAAGAATGGCAGCACGTTTTGTATGATCGAGAATTAGGAGCGAGAGTGTCACGAACATGATACAAGATTTGCGGTGAACATAATTAAAACAAAGACGTTTCTCGTTGCTGCGGGACCTTCTCACGAAATATCAATCACTAACTTCCTCCTCCGAATTCGAAAATATTTTCTCGACGCTGAACTACACAGGGAGAAACGATCATCAAAATAAAACAAGGGAAAACAGAGGCCGCACGGAAATATACAGTTGTTCGTTTTTTCCAATGCTCTGTTCTACATCTACATCTACATCCATACTCCGCAAGCTACCTGATGGTGTGTGGCGGAGGATACCCTGAGTACCTCTATCGGTTCTCCCTTCTATTCCAGTCTCGTGTTGTTCGTGGAAAGAAGGATAGTCGATATGCTTCTGTGTGGACTCCAATCTCTCTGATTTTATCCTCATGGTCTCTTCGCGAGATATACATAGGAGGGAGCCATATACTGCTTGACTCTTCGGTGAAGGTATGCTCTCGAAACTTTAACAAAAGCTCGTACCGAGCTACTGAGCATCTCTCCTGCAGAGTCTTCCACTGGAGTTTATCTGTCATCTCCGTAACGCTTTCGCGATTACTAAATGATCCTGTAACGAAGCGCGCTGCTCTCCGTTGGATCTTCTCTATCTCTTCTATCAACCCTATCTGGTGCGGATCCCACACTGCTGAGCAGTATTCAAGCAGTGGCCGAACAAGCGTACTGTAACCTACTTCCTTTGTTTTCGGATTGCATTTCCTTAGGATTCTTCCAATGAATCTCAGTATGGCATCTCCTTTACCGACGATCAATTTTATATGATCATTCCATTTTATATCACTCCTAATGCCTACTCCCAGATAATTTATGGAATTAACTGCTTCCAGTTGCTGACCTGCTATTTTGTAGCTAAATGATAAGGGATCTATCTTTCTACGTATTCGCAGCACATTACACTTGTCTACATTGAGATTCAATTGCCATTCCGTGCACCATGCTTCAATTCGTTGCAGATCCTCCTGCATTTCAGTACATTGTTGCAACCTCTCGATAAACCACAGCATCATCTGCAAAAAGCCTCAGTGAACTTCCGATGTCATCCACCAGGTCATTTATGTATATTGTGAATAGGAACGGTCCTATGACACTCCCCTGCGGCGCAACTGAAATCACTCTTACTTCGGAAGACTTCTCTCCATTGAGAATGACATGCTGCGTTCGAGAGTGGGATAATAGAGAATTATTGTGGAAGTGGTTCGACGAAGCCTCTACCAGGCACTTAAGTATGATTTGCAGAGTATCCATGTAGATGGAGATATTCACCGAATTTGGTGGTCGCCACATTGAACTTTACTTGTATTGGATCAGAATGCTAACCCTTCTTTGAAAAGCACAAAAACTGTTTAACCCTTTTCCGGGCATTGGTTCCACTTCAAATTATTATCTACTACAGGTCCTAGTAGTTTGTAAGGGGAATTTTAGAGCACCCTGTATGACAGTGAACTAACAAGACGGTTCTCTGCGTACCCCCTTTAAATGAAATAATTCGGTGCCAAATTCCATTCTGTTTTTCATGGTCTAGATTGTCTTCATACATATGATTATTTAGTTTTTAATGTCCAACGAGGAACCAATGATTGGGCCATATGAGCGTGAGAGTTTTTTATAGGCATGTGTTCACTTGTTGAAGAAGGATGTGAATACACCAATTGTGATCTCCGAATCGGTGTCTGCTGGAAAAATTTATCTGGTTGGTGAGGGGGTGGGGGTGGGGGGGAGGGAAGTAAGATACTAAATTTGTCGTGTAATACAGCTGTTGCTATTACCATGGTAGCAGCGACGTAATGCTACTACTTGACGAAGGAGAGGTTTAGCATTGTCACGGGAAATCACTTGCTGAAGTGTATGAGAATTCTGTAACCAAGAAACACTCAGTACTCCACATTCCTGGAATTGGGGGGGGGGGGGGGGCAAGGGCCAATTCCCCCTCTCCCCAAGGCACCATCTGCGGATGCCCATGGTCCTGCCTGTAATCACTTAAGAAAGTATCAGTTTTCCTAGTGGGGGCTCGATAAACGCAGTTTTTATGCGAAAAATGTCCTTAATAAATAGTTTATGCAGTGTTTAACAGAGAATAGTTGACTTTTTTCTCATAGCATTTTGTACATGGCTGCACGTTCAGAGATCGTGAATAGTTACAATTGAAAGAAACACAGCCCTCGGTCGATATTTTGAACGAATTTAACGGGGTTTCGACACAAATGACAACATTCACTTATTGAGAAACTTAACTTTCTTAATAACAATGCACTTTCATAGCGCTTATTGTCAAGAGTGGTACTTATGCCCATACTATAACAGAATGAAAAATATAAAATTCGTTATTTATTTTTGTCTTGCATCAACAACATAGTTTTTGAAGACATAATGATGTGTATGTAGAGACTGTAAGGTGAGAATGTCCCTTAGCATACTCTTACCATCAACAACACACCCAGAGTAATGTGTAATACCAAATTGACGTCAGAGTACTTTACGTCCAAGGCAAAAAATATTTAAAAATGTAAATCTGAATTTTACTGACAACTTACTAGTTAAAGAGATGTTGATATGTAAGTGATGTCCTGAACCTAGAAATACTGAATACGACACTCATCAGGGAAGTAACTTCTACACTTAAGGCTTAAATTTTTTTGGGTTAACTTTAACTGAAGAATTAAAATATAGAATCTGGGAGAATAGTTCGTTAAGCACAGTAAACATTTTTTCAGAATTTTAAAATTTAGTGTAAATGACTAGATAACAATATTTCCAAATGGTGGGCATAAAGTGCCCGTCGCCAACTCCCCCCCCCCCCCCCCCTTCACCCCCATTCTATACTTGGTATAGATTAGGGTCAAGACAAAGATTTGAGTTCTGTTCGCTAAATGCACATTCGACTAATATCAGCTTTATTGCAGAACCGTTTTTCGATTATATATCTTTACCAGAAAAGAAGTTCGCCACTGCTTGTTGTGTCGACAAGAAAATAGCTGTACCAATGATCTACCCAGCAACACTTCGACTGCCTATGTCGAACTGCAATTTTGGCTTACAAAACACTGTGCTCTCACGGTATTCTTTTCTGTTTGCGTAAAGATGTGAGAAAGTCTCTGTCTCTGCGCCTCTCCTGCGAATAATTTTGGGCTTACTGTGACACCCTGTAACAACCACGAGGAATGCCCTGAGTCCTGACAAGATAGGAGGTGTAAGACGCGTTTCCATGCCGATTAAGTTTTTGTAATATAACCGGTGGCGGGAACATTGAAACTTTGTGAAGGATCAGTTCAAACTACCATCAGAAACTTAACTGCAAAACGTAGCCCGAGGTCGTACGTGGATGCTTTTGCAAAAGGATTAGGTACCTCAGAGCTAGCACGACGACCACACATCTGTCTAGTACTTGCAGAACTCTGTTGGATGCACTCAGTGGATTGAAAGAGTACACGGGTCCCACCGGTGGATATTCTCTTACGTAAACAACCAGGGTCATTAGACAGCTGGTCTCACCGTCAAATGCTTTGCGCTGCGGGAGATGCGGTGCCTCACTTTACACGAATAATAGCATTTGTTTCTGAATTGAAACTGTTGAAACTGCGGAGATGAAGAGCCATTTATTGCCGTGTTACTGGCATGTGGATCCGTCACAGTGTGGCTAGTGGAAGAGGGACAAGAGACCGTGCTAGCTGGACCAGGGAAGCCGCTGCTGCTTGTGAGGATCAGGGTGGGCAGCGGTCTGCCGCTGTCTGCAGAGGACGCTCTGGTCCAGGGGAACACCGTGGTGGAGCGACTGACGGAGGTCCGGATGACTTGGACAGACATGTTATTTGATGTCATGACTGACAGCTTGATCTACACAGAAAATGTAAATTAACGCATATGATCAGGAATAACAATCTCTTAATCTTCGAATACAGTATCATTGGAGGGTTGATAGTCACAATCACGTAGATTAAACATCAAGGCGTAATATTGCGAGGTAACATGAAACGAAAAATGTACATAAGATCTGTACCAGGGACGGCTAATGGTCGACTCATGTTTATTCCGAGAAATGTAGGACTGTGTATCTGTTCTTCACTTGACACAATTTCTTAAATTAGGCTAAACATCCAATACATGCACAGCAAAAATCTCTGCACCAACCTCTCTTGACAATAATCCTGGAATATCAACTGCTGAAATATCTGAAACAAACCCTTGGGCAGTACTGCAACAGGCTGCACTCTTTCTGGTTTTTAATCTTGGTTTATTGGCACACCTCACAAGTTTTCTGCTCCTTCCTAGCTATCCTACTATTACCCTTTGCATGCAAAAGAATAGTTATGTAAGTGTGCAATACACTAGTTTATACCAAAATACCCATAAACTCTGATACAATTTAAGTAGGTACTGCAGCTCTTCCTCTAAAAGGTTGTGGTAAGTTGCTAAAGAATAAAACGTCAATACAGCAAATCCACTCCCCTTTCATTATTTCCCTACTTGTCACACTTCCTTGATTTTTGTAAGATTCTTATCCTTCTTTTGTTCTCAATTAAGATTTTTCATTAATGGCTCTAATTCTTTCTCATGTTCTAAATGACGAACTTTGGAAACTGAACTTCCCCAGGTAAGAACTCCATTCGCTTTCCATTCCACAGACAGGCGAGATAGTTCATCTCAAGCACAATTGTCTTTTAACAGTATTTCTAAACCATACTCATGATGAAAAAGCAACCATAGCTAAAAACGACTGTGCAAAAGCTTCCTCGTCCTTAAAAATATCAGTAGTCTATGTACACAATAAAATCCAATCTTTCTCCCATAGGACATATACCTAAAATTTTTCATAGCCGTTGCTACTACTTAAGTATTCTTTTCAGTAACTGAGTAATTCTACTCACAGCTGATTAACATACGACTGGAAAGTGCTAACGTCACTGTTCTCCCAGGAGGAACAAGACTACGAGGAAGACCGGCAAAGAGATGGACTGACAACGTCAGGGGAGACACGCACCACGCACGTTGTTGACTTAAGACCAGAAGATGTCAGCGACAGGGAGAAATGGAGGAGATGTAGCAAAACAGCAGATCCCGCAAGTCGGGATTAATGCTTGGAATGAAAGAGGGAAAACGTCAACTTGTATTAATTTTCCTGTGTCATGTTCTCCCTTATATCGATGAAATTTTAATTGTGGAATAGACTGCTATGCCGAATCGTCACTAGCGTTTAATTAATGCAACTCTGAACTGGTTTACATGGATCTCAAGTATGATTGTATACTTCGAAGCTATTATTGTGATAACCATTTTACCATGCACTTTGGCCCGTCTGTTTTCTTTCCCTCATTTCCGTTTCAAACTATATAAACTCCTTACATCTGAGCACTCACACACTTCCAACGATGTAATGCATACCGCAGCCCTTCTTACTGTTGGTCTTATAGTACCCACCTCTCTAACGGAGAGTTAAGTAGCAGAATTTTCGAAATGTATTTCTTGTTTTCCCAGTTCCATAACCTGGCTTATTGTACATTACAAAATATCTCAGAGACTATAATTTACTTTTTCTGTACAATCACAGTTCTCAGGATCACGTGTACTTCGTGAATAGGCATAATAATAACCATTTAATATCTTTCTTCCCATTCACACCATTATCCTATATCTACATCTACATGGATACTCTGCAAATCACATTTAAGTGTCTGGCAGAGGTTTCATCGAACCACCTTCACAATTTTCTGCTATTCCAACCTCGTATAGCGCGGGGAAAGAAAGAACACCTATATCCTTCCGTACGAGCTCTGATTTCCCTTATTTTATCATGGCGATCGGTTCTCCCTATGTAGGTCGGTGTCAACAGAATATATTCGCATTCGAAGGAGAAAGTTGGTGATTGGAATTTCGTGAGAAGTTTCCGCCGCAACGGAAAACGCCTTTCTTTTAGTGATGTCAATGACAAATCCCGTATCATTTCTGTGAGACTCTCTCTCATATTTCGCGATAATACAAAATGTGCTGCCCTTCTTTGAACTTTTTCGATGTACTCCGTCAGTCCTATAGGGTAATGATCCCACACCGCGCAGCAGTATTCTAAAAGAGGCCGGACGTGCGTAGTGTAGACAGTCTCCTTAGTAGATCTGTTACATTTTACAGGTGTCCTGCCAATAAAACGTAATCTTTGGTAAGCCTTCCCCAAAACATTTTCTATGTGTTCCTTCCAATTTTTGTTGTTCGTAATTGAAATACCGACGTATTTAGTTGAATTTGCGGCTTTTAGATTAGAATTTGTGCACCATTCAGATACCTTTTCAAAAAAATGTTTTGCAATATGTTTTGAACTTCTGACGATTTTATTAGCCGTCCTCTGTAAAAAAAAAAAACTAAGACTGCTCCTCAGATTGTCTCCCAAATCCTTTATATAGATAAGGAACAGCTAAGGGTCTATAACACTACCTTGGTGATCGCCAGAAATCACTTCTGTTTTACTCGGTGAATTTCTGTCAGTTACTACGAACTGTGAGCTATCTGGCAGGAAATCACAAATCTAGTCACATAACAGACGATATTCCATAAGCACACAATTTCGCTACAAGCCGCTTGTGTGTTACAGTGTCAAAAGTATTCCGGAAATCCAGAAATACGGAATCGATCTGAAATCCCTTTTCAATAGCACTCAACACTTCAATTGAATAAAGAGCTAGATGGATTTCACATGAACGATATTTTCTAAACCCATACTGACTGTGTGTCAATAGACTGTTTTCTTCGAGGTAATTCATAATGTTTGAACACACTATATGTTCCAAAATCCTGGTTTATATCGACATTAACGACATAGGCCTGTAATTTAGTGGATTACTGCTACTACCTTTCTTGAATATTGATGTGTTCTGAACTTTCCAGTCTTTGGGTACGGATCTTCCGTCGAGCGAATGGTTATATATGATTGTTAAGTATGGAGCTAATGCATCAGCATACTCCGAAACGAATCTAATTGGTATGCAGTTTGGACGAGAATTCTTGCTTTTATTAAGTGATTTGAGTTGCTTCACTACTCCGAGGATATTTATTTATACGTTACTAATGTTGACAGCTGTTCTCGATTTGAATTATGGAATATTTACTTCGTCTTCTTTTGTGAAGGCTTTTCAGAAGGCTGGTGTAGTAACTCAATGTCAAACCCCTGTATCGGATTTGATGCTCGTTATTAACTCAGAAGTATTTGTTGCTAAGAGGTCAAATATGCTTGCACAACCGTTTACTATTCGCGTGGGCTCATGAACTAACTGCTCGAAATAATTTTCAGAGAATGCGTTTGGCACAATTTCCGATGCTATTTTATGCACACCTTCGGAATTTCGACAACATATCGAGGGTAAATTAAAGTCACCACCAACTGTTACCGTATGAGTCGGGTACGTGTTTGAAATTAAACTCAACTTTTCTTTGAGCCTTTTAGCAACTGTATCATCGAAATTGGTAGGTAGGTAAAGGATCCTATTATTATTTTATTCAGGTTGCCAACAACGACCTCTGCCCATACTAACTCACAGGAAGTATCTGCTTCAGTTTCGCGACGGGTTAAACTACTTCTAACAGGAACAAACACGCCACCGTCAACCGTGTTTAGCCCATCCTTTCGGAACATCGTTAGGTTCTTCGGAAACATTTCGGCTGAGCTTATATCCGACTTTAGCAAAGCTTTCAGTGCCTTTAAAGATTTGAGTATCAGTGCTTTCTATTAGTGCTTGGAGCTCTGGTATTTTCCCAACACAGCTCCGACTATTTACAACTGTTATACCAATGGTTCCAGTATTTACGTTCTTCCTGTGTTCGGCCTGCACTCTTTGTGACTGAAGCCCTTCTTGTGTTTTTCCGAGACCCTCTAACCTAAAAAAGCTCCCAGTACACGCCACACAGCCGCTCGAAAGTAGAGAGAATCTCTCCTGATCCAAAGTGACGCACATCATTGGTACCGATGTGGGCAACCACTTGCAGTTGGCTGCATCCTGTGCTCTTCATGGCATCCGGGAGGAACATTTCCATACCTGGAATGACTCCAGTCGGTCTGCACACGGAGTTCACATTGGTTTTCTTTCCAATATTGTCAGCCAAGTACCTACGGGGCCCCATAACGCGCACAACGCTGGAGCCCCCACTACCAATTACCCCACTCTCTATGATTGCCTGGATCTTGCAGACTGATTGGTTTCAAATTATTAAACAAATTAGCAATGATTAATGACAGTCGTAATAAGCCTAAAAACCATAGTCCATAAGAAGCTGATGCCTTTCGACCACAGACGCAACGGTGACTATGACTCGTTGTTGAAAGCTGCTGCCCGCTGCCGTTTCTTACTTAATATGGGGGCGTTATGAAGGGCTGTGCCTCATGGTCATTCTTTTTTTCTCATTTTATTTTTATTTTTTGTCATAGCATTGATGTTACGGAGCATAGTGATTCAGTTAACTGGGACACTGGCGAAGATAACAACATAAAACAGTTAGCGGTACCTTCAATGTAAATGATGACGTTCCTAAAGAATGCATATAAAAAGTTATCCTGAACGGCTTCAGCGTATGTAGGGAATTGGCATCAGAATGAAAAACAATCTGAGTCAATCCAGTTTATTTTTCTTACCCAGATTAGCATAATCACGATAGATGTAATAATAAATATGTGAAAGACGTGAATTGGTAGAATGTAGGACTTATCTTGGTAGTGTATGTAATGTCATTAATCATGTGGATAAATGCACATGTTGCGCATTCAGTAACAGAAAGTGACTGACTGGCCGACAATGTCACCACAGCTATGGTCCACCCGTAATTTAACTGAATCGTATCAACAAGGGGCGGCGCTGCACATTTACCAACACTTTTCTGGATTCTAATCTGGTACGAAACTTGTGGGAAGATTACTACTTAAACAAGACAATTTTCCTTAACTTGACACATTCAGAACTATAAAAACTTTTACGCGTTTGGTGCGAAATTAAACACCAATCATAAAAAATTACCATTTCATTCGTATTTCCACTTCATCTGCTGCAGGGCGACTGCACAATTTGTTATGAAAACTTGCACTTAGTGTATTGTCTGGCAACAGCATTGATTTGCCTTTGTATAGTCAAAAAATCTGTGTTTACTTTAACAATACAACCACCTTTAACCATTCTGTTGTGCGTTACAACAACCCAGCTCAATATTTCCGAATTGGAAATGATAACGGGAATAACTGTACTTAAAACTACCTTCACTTCTCGGTCGTCGTTTGTAGAATGATTAGTACGAATTTTAGAGTACGGTACAGTTCCCATGTGAAACGAAAAATGGAATTATTGTTACGTTTTTACTCAGAACTTGCATTATATATAGAATTTATTTACCACCTCTTTAGGTCACAAATTGCTTTGAGTGAAAATCATTTCAAAAACTAAGTTTGATGGTTTTACCTTAAACTGTTCCTAAGCCGAGGCGTCTCTCTCTAGGTCATGATGTAGACATATAGCATTCTCAAAGGGAAAACATCAAATAAGTGAGATGAAACACGTGGTTAACACAAAAAAGTTTTCCAATGAACAGCTTCAATTATCCAGAAACTATTTTCATTAAATATAAATATCGAAGTGAAAGGCATTTAGATACACGGTTCTATTAAATATTAAATGCTGTTTAAATCGTCGGCTAGAAGGTAACTAATAATTTCTCAGAAGGAGGTAAAAATTTTAGATCGTCTCTATTTACGGCAAAGTTAAATTCAGTTTTCGACACACATATTATAGTTAGATGTGAATTAAGCACGAAGCTCACATTTTGCTGACGGGTGTGGTTAGCTATTCCCATAAACAACTGAGACAAGCAGTGTAAAAGAAGCTTCTTGCATGCATCCTCCAAAAACAGTGACATCGATTACGCAAAATAGAAAGCACACGCAACAACGAATGACAGTTGAAGATCGCTAAGGTCATTTCCGCGGAAACGCATCCCTTCATTCTCTTCAAGATGTCGCAGCGCGCCGGAAGTGTTCCTGTAGCTGTGCCCGAGGCGAAGCTGAAGGCGTACTACGTGCCGTGGCACGAGTACGGAAAGGTAAGTGAGATGTTGCACACGGTTTCAGGTAAGATACGTAGCAATGGAAAGTGCACAGATTAGAAGCTACGCAATTCGGTTGCAGCGTGCACCGCTCCTCCTTCATAAAACGACTTTATTACGGACTCAGCGGCTTTGGAAGTTATATCCAACGATATTACTGATTATGAAAGACAAAGATACTGAAACATAGTGTAGCCGTCATTTCTTTGCTTGAAATGCGGGTCGATTTGTGTGTTTTTGTGTGCTACGCAGTTCGTAAATACACGAAATGTAAAAGACGTTGTGTATGGCTATCTAAATTCCCTTATCGTTGATAAACATTTCGAAGTGCAAGAATTTAATCACTGTAGCTTCCATTTTGTATCCATTTTGCGTTTCTGTAATAATTAGTTGAACTGGCGTGAATTAACAGAGTGTGCAACTCATGCGTAGTACGTTCCTGTTGGTAACCCGTTGTCATACGTATTAGCCAGTCGGCTGACAGTACACGGCAGCAACTGAAAATCAATCACATCGGTTTTTTTCCGACTTTAACTCCATTTCCGAAACTGTGGCTAAAAATTGCTCCGAGTGACAGAAAATATCCCTCAACTTTGTTTATGAAACACAGGAAGCTACGAAGAAGCAGTGTTGGTCTTTATTCACATCCGATTAATTATTCGCAGTGTTCACTTCCTACCATTTATTACGGGAACTCTTCCAATAAAAAGGCCGTCGACAGGGTAAGTGCACCTTTATCTTTTGTTGCGTATCTCACACATTAAACCACCGTTGCATATTTGGTTGACTTGTAATCATTGATCATGTTTATATCAGCAGACACTGGTGGAAATATCAATTGCCTAACATGAGTAATATTACAATTTTCGCAGCA
Source organism: Schistocerca gregaria (assembly GCF_023897955.1). Lineage (NCBI taxonomy): Eukaryota > Metazoa > Arthropoda > Insecta > Orthoptera > Acrididae > Schistocerca > Schistocerca gregaria. Next base: position 87,064,154 of record NC_064924.1, on the reverse strand, counting down.
AATATGAGTGAGGAATAAATGAAACATGAAAATTATTTCTTAACTTCAGTTTTATAGATAGTGAAGAAGATGGTACATCCAAAAATGGGCCATCCGATCAAGTCTGAATGTAATGGGTTGTGTACCCATGACCACAAACTTAACATTAACTTATAACCATAGTCAGGAATGCGATCTCACCATCCCATCTACCCAATAACGATTAAACAAAAATGCGTTATGGCAATGGATACTCATCATTTCATCAGCTTCCTTTGAAGAATTAGGCTCTAGGCCATCCAAACTTAACAAACAATCATTTCAGTCTTTTCTGAAGACCTCCAATAACTCTGTTACCGTTCGGATTGTACTTCACGAATTTCTGTGGAATCTCGAATTCTCATGAGGATTTGTGTTGATTTTTCTCGATTCATTTGATTTTCATGTTGACAATATTTAATTCTGTTCTTTCATTTCCAATCACGGCTCTGTTATTTCTTTTTGTGTTCTACAAAGTTTCATTTACATAGTGTAACGAAGTAATCACCATCATCATTCATATCGTTTGGGCCTTTGTCACACTTCAGCGAGATGTCAGCGTTGTTAGAATATATTTGGCGATGTTAATGTCAGAGGGTGACCTGATACCCTTCCTGTCGCACCCCATACCCCCAAGGATGGAATTAGTGTACCCCACCTTTATGTGTCTAGTGTAAGCCATGAAATAGTGCGAACGTTTTCAAATGTCAGCGAGTAGTTTATTTGAGGCGTAACGTGGGGACCAGCCCGTTATCCACCTAGTGGGATGTGGGTAACCGCCTAAAAACCGCATCCAGGCTGGCCGGCACACCTTCCCTCGTCGGTAATATGCCGGTGGGGGGAGGGGGGGTTCGATTCAGGGCTAGCGCGCCTACCCGTGTCCAGGACGCAAGGCATTAACGCCCCGGCTAACCTGACAGATCTAACGAAGTAATCTCCATCAGTTTATAAAATTTAGTACTGATTCCTTTTTGCACTTTAGGGGTCAATTTTCTGTTACTGGACCGAAAGACAGTTTGATTATACATTTTATTTTCAATATCGTTTTCAATATCGTCACCTAAGTAACAGATTTGAAATATTTGCTCTAAAATGATTATCTAAAATAGATTTTTGTCTTACTGGATGTTGTGTTCGGAATGCCTTTATTTTGGCTATACAGTCTTAAGCCAGGTGGCGGAACATATTCACCTAATAGAAATAACAGAAAATAATGTTCAACCTCTTTTCCTTTCGGATTCTCGTTTTTCCTGTCCGTACCTGTTCTACATGGACTGTGCGTTGAATTAACTTTCTTAACAGTTATACCGTCTATCAAGTAGACTATGAAAGTAAGTCAAAATTCTTCACAAAACAGTTGTTTTATGTACAAGGAACAAATCATAACAAAAGATGCATTTCACTCTGAGTTTATAACAGTACTATATTACCTTTGTTGTTTATGGGAATTTTTTTTGTTTCATGTTCGTGAAAATTAATGAATAATTACATGCAATACCGCGTATTTAGATATAATCGTCATGATAATACATGATCAGTTGAAACTCATTTCCATCTTAACCCTATCCTCTATTACCGCAGACAGAGCTAATATTTTCTTCTAAACTTCGAAAGGCCAGTATCTGACGTATGGACGTCTTGTCCTGCTTTCTATTCTTGCCTAGAAGATTTCCCATCATTCTTATCTCCCTTACATCTATGCAAATATATTGCAGATTTGTTGCAGATGGGTCTAGGAAACTGCATTCCTCACTGTAACTTCTTCGCCATACGCGAATTTCACGTAATCAATAAAAATTTGAAAATTTTCCGTGCATTCTGGGCATCAAACGTTACTTGTAGTTGTCCGTTTTCGTTACAATTATTTCGTATAATACAAAGTATAATGTCGTGGGAAAACCATAACCACTGTAACATGATGGAAAAAACCGTCTGCGTCACTAAATTTATATATTTATTTAGCGGTTTTGATCGTAAATATATGAAGCGCTGAAACACTAAAAACTGTAGCAGAGACCTTTGTCCCAAGCCCCTAAACTTGTATGTCCCTCTTCAAGAAATGTTAATGTCGCTAAGGAAAGCGCAACAACTTTACAATGTAGAAACATGGAAGGATTCGACTTACCTCTGAACGTAGTTTGGGGGTAGTAAGCGAATACGTAAAGTAGATCCACAAATCACCAACTGAGTTTACAGTGACGTCAACGTATTTATCGCATTACCATCTATTAGTTTCGTATCACACAGTGCCAATTTTAGTATCTTTCATCGCGTGTTTAATAATGACATTTAAGGTTTGAGTCAAGTTCTGGAGCGAGGACCTGTACTCAACAACATGAACTAAGGTACTCATAAAATTACAAAGAAATCTTCGTACAGGTGATGCTCTCTAAGGGGACAGTGTGAATACAAGTTGAATCCGAAATCTTGAAGTTCTTGTGGGCAGTTTATGAGTCTTTCAGTATAAGGGTTTCGGGGTCACCAGCCCCTCGTTATAGAATAATAATGTAATGATGATTTATTCAACTTTGTACCACATTTACGTATATTTCTTTGAAAGGATCCTCACAATAGTAAACCATTTGATAAGCACTCAACAAAATATTCGAAACAGAACAGTGTAGCGCAAAAACCCTCGGACAGTGCTAGAGTACAGTGATGTGTTTCTCTGTGGCTGCAGGAACAGTATGCCACCGCAGTCAGTCAGCCCAGACACGAGAGGAAAGTCGGCCTGTTCTTCGTCAGTAAACTTACCCGCACTGCTGTGCATCACAGTGACACTTACGCAAATCTAAACCCAGGTAGAAAGTGAACCCCACTGAATAGAAGATTGAGGACGAAGAAGCAAGCGGGCTTATTATTATCAACAGAAAGTACGATAGATAAATGGTACAAACTTGTTTGCACATGCAGTGGATACTTGCAATGATGCGCATATAATTTCCCTACAATACAGACACAAACAGGAACGGGAATAGGAAACCAAACGAAATGCAATTGCTCGGTAAAAAGCAACCAGAACCCGTGGGTCACTCATACCAAATTGATGAAAGAATGTCCTGTCATCCCACTGAACTTTTATCACTGCAGTTCTACTTCACCTACCACGAAGAATCCTGACTTTAGATAACAGCCGAGTGTGAAGTACACCAGATTAATACACCTCTTGTAACTCCTATCCAATAGTTGTGAAAAGGGCCACCATGAAAACATAATGCTTGCGTTCAGATAAAGACGCCTTGCATTTCCTAATATCGATATATTACAACAGGACTTTCTTTTGAAAACATAAATATTATTGCACGGGATTTATTCGCAGTTACGAACACGAACATAAATCAGTTGATTACATTTGACAATCGCTAAGTTTGTAGCTGCAGAAACACCTCTCATCAATTGGTTCACAATGGCTGAGCGAACCAGCAGTGTTCCAGCTGCTGTTCCAGACGTCATGTAACAGGAGTGATACCAGCACTTGCGTCGGTATGGAAAAGTAAGGAACACGATCCATGCAGTATTACATTAAGTGCGTACCTGCAGTAATTACATGTGTTAGAAGTTACATAACTATAAAGGTTCTCGTCGTTTCGCACACAATAAAACTCAGTTCGGGTTGCTATAGACTTAACGACATTCACCGTTGTAGGCTGCGGTGTTATTGATTACAAGACCAATGCAATGATGCTAAATTGCGCTTGCTACACTAAGCCTCTCTTCTTGTGGTCGAAATCGATGTCGTGGGGCTGGATTGAAAGTGCGTATGGGAGGTAGTGCGAGTTCGTCTCCTCCCTGACCGGCACCCTAAAATTTCGTATTTACTATTGAGTTAATCGAAGTAAAAAGATAGTAACTCTAAAGGTCTTCCGAGCAAACATTAATAATTTATTGTGCCTCGATTATATCGTACTCAAGTTTCGCCACCTTACAGGAGTCTTTGTCTTCTTTCTTTTACCATCTGAAGATGTTTTTGAGAGTATTATCGTGAGACGAATAATGATTCATATTTATGTCCGCAGTGACACTCAACTTAAATGTCTCGTTTTCTCAGTATAAATTTCAACATAATACGATTCTTTACGCTGACTTTATATTGACAAAAGCCACAGATTTGGTACAAAGTTTCCACATATTTTTGTAAAAGGTGATTTTATTTCCATCAGCGTGCATTACTACCCTCCAACTTCTATATTCAGCTAGACAGCGAACAACGAATTGTTGGAAGCAGATGCTAATTGTCTGTATGATGTATGGTAAATATTAAATTGTTTGACGGAATGCTAAGGTAATTAGTTAAAAGTTTTGTTTATTGTAGTTGTTGTGGTCTTCCGTCCAAAGACTGCCTTGATGGAGCTCTCCATGCTACTCTATCCTCCAGGCTACAAGCAACTAATGCAACCTATATTCTTCTGAATGTGCTTAGTGTATTCATGTTTTGATCTCCCTCTACGACTTTTACTCCTCATGCTTCCTTCCAGTATGAAATTGGTGATCTCTTGCTGCCTCAGGATTTGTCCTACCAAACGATCCCTTCTTCTTGTCAAGTTGTGCCACAAATTTCTCTTCTGCCAAACTCTATTCAGTACCTCCTCATTAGTTATGTGATACACCCGTCTGATCTTCAGCATTCTTCTGTAGCATCACATTTCCAAAGCTTGTATTCTCTTAGTGTCTAAAGGGTTTATCATGCATGTTTCGCTTCCATACATGGCTACACCATGCAAATACTTCCATAACGGAATTCCTGACTCTTAAATTTATACTCGATGTTAACGAATTTCTCATCTTCAGAAACTCTTTCCTTTTCATTGCCAGTCTACATTTTATATCCTCTCTACTTCGATAATCATCTTTTATTTTGCTCTCCAAATAGCACAACTCATCTACTATTTTAAGTGTCTTATTTCCTAATCTAATTCCATCACCATCACCTGATGTAATTTGACTACATTCCATTATCTTCGTTTTACTTCTGTTGAAGTTCATCGTACACCTTCCCATCAACACACTTTCCATTCTATTTTTGTTTATTGAAAAGAAAATTTCATTTCAGGTAGCATTGCCTAGAAACTCACAAACTTTGTCATACACCTTACAAAATGGTGCTGTTAAATAAATCTCGATTAGAAACTTTGACTTCGTTTGGATGTTGAAATACTTTTGTAACTCAAAACGCAAGACGTTCGACGAAGCTGACAAGAAATTTCGATTATTGCTAATGGCAGCGTATGACACGTAATCTCATATTATTCCTGTTCTCGCCATTTAATTTGTAACACACCGAAAGACCAGCACGGCGTCTGAGGTTCTACCTGTCTATAGGCCTCTTCATCTGCTGGTCACATTCTTAAAAGAATTCTCTGCCTTTAATTGCGTTGTATGGCAATGTTACAAAATAACGGTTAGAAAAACAGAAGAATCTAGTTCATACAACCGTTTGTAGGTGAACGCGTGCTTCGATTGTTTGTAATTCTGGTTTGTACAATGATTCGACTAAAGAGAAGTCTCGTACTAGACGTTTAGTTTTGCAAACCGTATTTAAATAATCGAACGCAATATACACGTGATTCTTCGCATAGTTTTGGCGACCAGTTGCGCTTCTTTATACACCTTGGACACATATACATAATCTGCAGACTCTGCTGGCACAGAAATAAAAATATATAGCGTCACTTTAGAAAATAATTTCCGTGATATTATTTAGTAAACTGATCGGAGGTAGGGACATAACTAGATATATGACTAATAAACATTCATTCGAAGAGCTTTATACGTAATCTACAGAATAATCTTAAAAGTTTCTCTTAGCACATCGGTGCAAGCACACTTTATCTTGTTCTTATTAATGATGGGACGTGCTGAAATACATTTTTAAAATAATTTCTGAACTGAACGGTGACAAAAATGTTGATGTGAGTTTTACAATACGTTGACTACTATTAAGAAAATACCGTCGCTTTGGATACAGCACAATACCCCACACTCATTCCATCTGTGTCTCTGTTCCAGGTCCTAAGCACTGCTGTCGAATATAGGTCCATTCCACCGACATGCCCTACGCGGAAGCTATCTTCAAGATTTACGAACTGTAGCTAAAATAATTCCTTGGTACATCAATGCAAGCTGGCGTTCTCATTTTTTTACATTATCAACATTACATGTCGTTATGTCCTAATATCACTTAATTTACTGACTTTAATATCGATCAGAAGTTGTGCTGAGGGTTTTACAAACATTCTTTGCTACTCATAAAGTTACGCATCTTGCAGTTTAGCGTAATACCCATTACTCATTGCATTCTGTATCTCTGTTACAGGTGATGAGTGCTGATGCAGAGTGTAGGGCCGTTCCACCTCTACGGCCTGTACGGGAGCAAGAAGTGGAGGTCTTGTTGAAATACCGTGAGTACCTTTTGGTGTTGTGAGGATACGAGTAGCAATGATTCAAGTAGTGTAATGGTTTTGATGAGGTGGCTTTGTTACACAGCTTACGTTTTATATCAGCAACTTTTTTACGTATCCCATCTGCGTCTGCTATAATAAACATGAAATGAATGTAGCGCTGCGTCTTTGTTACTTTGTCAGAGTCTGCTTTATACGTAACGTGATATGAGCATTGTGTGACATACACTATGGAAAGGATATTCAGTTCTGCTAGTCTTACAGCTAAAATCACTGTACCGATCATTTGTATTAGGAGTGATACCAGGGAAGCCACGTTTTAGGGTATGAACTTTTTACTGGTCGTATTCTGTTCATTCTCCTGGTAGTTGAGTAGCTAGGACATGAATTGCGTCTGTCAGTGAATGCACTCGTTCCTGATGGATCTTTCAACTAGATCTGTGTGGTAGTAACAGAGTCAGAGAAAACGCTGTGGAGATCTTAATAACTCTCTGGTTTAGAACTAGGATTGTGTGTCATATTTCCACTAAATTCTGTACTGCTAATGGGCAGCTTACAGTCCTCTGAGATGGTCAGTAGATTACTTCATAATTATTTTGATTCTGTCAAATTAATTTCTGTTTACAGAGGATGTTAACTTCATTATTATTTTTCCGCCAACTATGTCAACAACCTTGGATAGCAGTGAGTACTATAAGATGTATTCACCTTTTCTGACATGCAAGAGCGGTAATGATAAGTATTATAGCTCTCTATGTACATACTGCAATGATGACACATTATTAGTCTGTGGTAGTAGATGACAGTGAGTTACTGCAGATAGATGTTGTTTAGAGTGATGGTGAACTTTTATTTTACAGGCCACTGCTACCGCCACGATGTGCAGTCTGAGCCGTCCCCGAGACCGGCGCTCACGTATGTAGTATCAAACGTGGCAGCAGGTAAGGTGCAAGAGAGGCAAGACGGAGGCGAAACAGCCCGACAGCAGCCGCCGCAGCAGCACCGCGATGTGGTTGAGGCAGAGGGAGGCGAAGAGGAGGAGGAGGTGGGGGAGGCCGAGACCAGCCGTGGCCTGCTACGGCGGCTGCTGGCCTGCTGCCTCTGCATTAGGCTGCCACGAGGCCGCAGTTCCAGGAGGACCAGCAGGTGAGTCCGGCATGTTGTGCCGTGTGTTCAGAATTCTTCAGCGTGGAACTTACCATGTAGCGCAGGTCAATATGTGAATAATCTGTAATTACTGCCCCACACTGTGACCTCTAGGGTTGGAAGGAGTGGGGGAGGGGTGTTTGGGCTTATCCCAATTTATGTTCTGAAGGTGTGTGTGGGGACTTTAGGATCACTTCTCATGTTTCAGAATTCCGATTGTACAGAAATTGCTCAGTCAAGTTCAAAGTATGCCTATGATGATTGTCCAAATTACAAATTGTAACAGTATCTCAAGTATCAATGAGTTTTGGTTATTTATGTGAGATAATCATGAATGTGTTTTAATCAAATTAAACATAACTACTTAACAGTTTTGCATAGCAGCTACATGCGTAATTTCTTATGTGGATAATTTGTCCAAAAATGATTTTAAATTTATCAATAAACAAAATTAAAAATATTTAATTAATTTCAGAGTTCATCCTGAAGAATCGCCGACAGCTGGCAGCCAGGCTAAGCAACAGAGCCCTGTCGTCAAAATCCTGGTATGTATTGAGAGAAACATGTACACAACTTACGAAATCTTTGTAAAGACATATAAAATGCTACTACTTGTCCAATACCCGTTTCATTAATTACATTAGTAGTTAACTGAGTAATGATAGAGAGTACTTGGCATCATTTCACCTCAAGGAAAATTGTGATATACAGTTAATGGTACTCATTACAACAGGAGTCTAGTGAAGCTTATTTTAAATAACACTAGCAGTAAATAGTAGCCCAGTCTCTGTGTGCAGTGTAATCTATGACTCACGAGGTAACCTTGGCTCTACCTGTTAAAGAAATAATACTCTGTGAATAAGGAAATGGTACAAACTGAAAACTGGAAATTATCATATTTTTATACTTGTCATTCGCTACCGAAGGTAGTAGTGTAGATAGTTTGAGGTAGGATCCATAGCCAAGGTCTTGTCCGTCAAATGGAAGCTGACTTGATGGAAATCAGATGGTACCCCATATGCAAATATTTAGGAAAGATTTCCAGATTGGTATATGTCTTTAAATTAAGGTCAGCTTTTCGAAATACTTGTTTGCAACTGGGGAGTAGGAATAATTTATGATTTATTTTTTCTTAGACAAAATTTTGATAGCCTTGATTTTGTAAGTCAGTAAACTTCACGATCTTCTTACCATTTGTAGTTTACCTGTAACACTCGTCAGGAAAATAACCGAATCTGTCCTGTTACACATGCTTAGGCATAAGCCGTTGATAATTCCTGCTGGGGCATGTTCCTATCTAGTCAAAATTAAAATGCTTACAATTTCCTGGCTCTGTCCACTGTTTTCGGAGATTTGTCTTGGTTGTAAGCTGTTTCAGTCACTTCTAATTAACCGAAATCAAGAAACCCCTGGCTACATTAAATCTTCTGGGTATCGCATAGGTCAAATTGTAACTGTGTTAGCTGTTGGCTGGTAACATCCAAACTGATGTGTTCTCATATGTCAACCAGAAATGCTACATTTTTAGAACACAAAGACTTGCATTAGACTTTGGGATTTTCTACTGATGATGACGGACTGGGATGTTACATACTAGGATAGGATCTGAAAAATTCCTATCTTTACTCCTCTATATCGCACTTTGATAGATACACAACAGTCGTCAAGCTATTTTGAGTGAGGCGTAATCACCATAAAATTTTGCAGTTGTCATGCCATTCTCACTTTACCTGACGCTTTGATACAGACATTGCAGATACGTAAATGAAAGGGTGTGTGAATACTGTCCATTTCGATTAGTTATAGATACAAAAAGATGCGTTAAAATAAACATACACTGTTTCTCATTCAACTCTTCATATATTAGCAGTTGCAAGCAAAGATGCTACTACATGAAGTGTTGAATGACAAACAAAGTGCATAATATTGTTGCCAATCAGTATACAAATTGTTCTTATCGGAAATGTTTTAATTGGAGGATAATATACAGTCTACATTGTGATTCCATGATGATACTACAAACCCTCAGGATTGATAGAAAAAGGCAAATGTGTCAACGTAACGAAAGCGGCCATGATCAGGAAACGACTTAATTGAAAGTTATAAGCGAAAATTGCTCCGGTGTGTTTGGCAGTCGCCCTCATGCTGCAGGCCCCTCGTTGCCTGCACTTGGAGGGGAATTAGAATGGACCTAAAAAAGCAAAAAGGTTCATTAAATATGGACTCTAAAGTGCATACCTGAAGAGCTATGAGCAGTTGTTAACTTTTGCTACTGTGAAACACATGTCTTCTACTGAACAACTACTCATAGCTCATTAGGTATGCGTTTTAGAGCCCTTGTTTACTAGATATTTTTGTTGTATTGGTTCACACTACCTAATCCCAAAGCACGAAAAGCAAAGAATTTGCAGTAGAAGTGATCCACTGCCAGTTATCAAAACTATTTTCGGTTGTTTCTGGACGAGGGTCCCATGCGTTGCATTGATATGTTTATCCCTCCCCATAACCCATGAAAGTTTGTAACATCATCACGGACCAAACCCATGTAGCTCGCATTCTCTGTGCGTTCTTCGTTCACGCCACCATTTACAACAACGATCTAAAACTCAGTATAGAGAGAAGTTTCTATTTAAACGGACCTAGCGTTTCGTTCAACCTATACTGACTGCAGTGTCTTCATCTGTTGCAGGGCGGACGTGTAGAGGAGATGAATAACAGAAGATGGGAAAATCGGTTTTCTTTTGGAATGCAAATACTGACAACTATTTGTTTTGATAGGTATATGTTTCATTGACGGGGAAAGTAATCCTAAATTAATCTAACTGTGTTTTCCTGTTGCAGGAAACCTACTCGAAGGAGAAGCAAGAGCTGGTGTCTGCGTGGGTGTTGAAGCATTTCGGAAGCGCCCAGGACCGCTGCAGATGGATGGAGGGGCTGCACCAAGAATCCGACAACACACAAGTGGCAGAGGTAACGTACTGCAGAAGCTTTAGCTATGCAAGCAGTGGTGAGTAGAAGAATAACATAAATAATAATTCATATATACTAGGCACAGTAATGTGGTTATGTATCAAAGACTAAATCGTTGTGTCTCAATCTGAAGTGAACTGAAATTTTGATGTGTGTGTTTACACCCTTAATTTACAGAGGCAGAATATTTGATCAGAAACTAGACGATTCTAAATAAGTTTGTTTACAGATTCTGTTCCATCTGTTGTTTATATATGCTTACTCATTTCAGTTATTAAATGTTAGCCATGTGCCTACCGCAGGATGTACCTGTAATAGGAAACAACCAAAACAAAAACAACACTTATTAACCCTCTCCACTAACGCTCCAAAATACAAATAACTGTCCTAACAGGTCTCACATGTATCAGGGCTTCTGAAGACTGGATATTTTTCTCAGTTAAACAGTTGTGGAGCAAAATGTTTCAAAAATTAAGGCTGGGGAATGTCATAAATTACTAGTAATCGTAATCGGAAAAGAATTTTTCATACAAGAGAATAGAATATTTTGAGTTTCAGAAGCGCACCTCTAATAGCAGAACCACAACAGTTGATGATTCAGGTTCTTGGATCAAAAATAAAAATTAAATCAATGTTCTTGTCCGTGACTGCCAAACGACTTACATTGAATATTATTCCAAACTTTCATTAACAGATTTGTTCTGTGACGAAAGCTCACTGAAAGTACATTTTTATTTATTACTGGCGAAAGCGGTTTTTTTAACTGCCTAATTAAATGCAGTGGATCTTAGTGAATTATTCACGAAAGATGTTGGCAACTGTTTGGCGGACAGTGTCAAATGCCCCTACTGTGGTGTTAGGAGAAAGAGCTGTGTCAGGTGTCGTAAGCTTGGTGGGTCAGCTCTACCTGTCCTTCTAAACGTTGACAAACTCAAATTTTTTCAACGGAACGCAAGAGCAAAATGATGCCTTTTGAGTGTTACATACGAGCTCTCTGTGCATTCAGTTAAACACTAATTCCTTGAGAACTACAGTGAGATAGGAAAACGTAATATAGGTATCTGGCTTGAAGGTCAAAACTTTAGTCACCAAAATGGTAGTGAAAACCTTTGAGTTAAACGCCTGATTTATCCGTTGCCAGCCTGACTTTGAATTCCAAAGATGTAATTGTAGTGTTACGCTTAATTTGTAATGCACAGTACAAAATAACATAAACTAGTAACATATTAGCATAAGAGATATTTCCTCTGATAAAGTGTACCAATTCAAAGATAGGTAGTAGGAAGGAAGAAAAAATCTTGGAATGTAATTATCTCAGTTGAGTTATTGGTACTGGAACACAAGAAAGAGAAGGATGCGAATTAGTGAACGTATTTAGATATAAAATCTAAGAAAAGTCCTTAGAACCATTACTTCCTTGTGAATCTCATACACTGAATCTGCAGAGGATGAACCTATTAAGGATTTAGATTCTTTGCGTCTTCTCAATGATATTCCATCGTGGGTTTTCCCATGTTTGATATTTCCGTGTACCTCTGCCACATTTAAAAATGCTGAGGGTCTTTTTAACACAGCCTCAGTGATGATTCAAATGTCAAATTAACTGATACCCTAAAGCAAATTAAAATAGTATATTTGCGTTGTTCGCATCATAAGAAGAATAGAGGCAGACATTGAATAAATTTGTTTATACCACTGTTCTAAGAAATCATAAGAAACTGTAAAAACAGATACTGAATAAGAATATTGGAATGAAATAGTGGTCTGGCACTACTCATACGTGAGTGTAATGAGAAATCAGATTTAACAAGTTACAGACCTGCTCGTATAGACTAACGTGCTGTGAGCTAGCCGGCGAGCCAGGGTGCTTCACCAGACAAGAAAGTAGTGCAAGTATTGGATTCACAACAACTGGTCTGGTTCAGCAGCCTGGCTGAGTGTGGCTTTTATGCCGTTTTTCAAGCTCGTTTAGGCGGATGCTGAGCTGGTCTCCAATCTCCACCTCATAAAAAACATCATTCACAAACAGCTTCAAACGAAACATACAGATCAGCGTTGGCAACATTCGCAGACAGGTGACGAACACAGCTTTCCTCCGTTACGTTTAACTTACAGCTGCAGCCACAGGAAGGGTAACCAGCCAGAAAGTAAAAAATAAAAACAAAACAAAAAATACCAGGTCACGAGAACTGTGGTATTCGAAAGAAAAGAAAGAGAAGGAAAGAGAAGTTATGCGTTGCAAGTGACATGAGGATTGGAGAATTTATTTTGTATGCCTGGAAAATTAGACATTACTCACGCTGGTTTAGGATTTAAGCCCCTTAGCGTTAGTTTGTTACTCTTAGCGTTTTTAACGGTAACCGTTGAAATCATATCGTATGTGATTTAACTGTTCAGTAGGCAAAACTCTTTCAGTAGAAAACCAAAAGTTGTCAAACACACAGAGTTCCCTTCATCCTTGAAGCGTAAATATCTTATCTTAGTAGAGTGGCACAGCTCTCTCGCTGGGTAGAGTATGTTATTCAATGGCTCTGAGGTACTATGAAGCTACTACACTGCAGCACTTAAAAAAAAAAAGGTTAGGTTATCGATTGTCAACTGATCGTCATGACATTGATCTTCAAACATGGGCGTTGCAGTTGAACAGAGAAGTAAAGTTAAAGCATTTCAAGGCAAGCACCAAATCACTATTCAATCTGTGGCACACGCAATTCTGTCATGGATAATAACAGAGCTTATAACTAGAGGCTATATATGCGATAAATATTAACTCGAAAAGTTCTTTTCACAATTTAAAATTTTGGGGATGTACTTTATTCCAAAGGGTAAAAAAAATCATCCATTTTGCAATAATTGTCATCAGTTACTCAGAGTCTTACGATTCATCTTAGAGCCCATGAGGCCTGCTACCGGATTATCCTTTTTTCATTCTTTTAAAGGAAACTAATGGAGAGCTTGCAGTGAGAAGCATAATGAACGTGTACATATTTCAATTAGATATGTTGAAAATACTTCACAGCACGTTTTGTGTAACATATTTCATAAAAATGGCGTTTGAGGATTCAGCTTTATTACATATGGTTGGATATGGAAAGAGAGTGTTTCTAATTTATGTTGTAACGAAAATTTTAACTACTCAAAATTTATTGATAGTGGTTGGATATTTTGTAGAAAAATTCAGTGTGTATCAGAGGAAAGGTAATGCTGTTCTACTTCTATGTGGAACACCACATTTTTGTACATCATGCAGCAAATTACATTTGGGATGAGTTTTTATCCCTAAGTGAAAATGGGCCAAAACGGAAAAAAAATGTGTATTGAATTATTTGGGCCAGTTTACACACCCACCAAATATCATCAAGACCATTTTTTTACATCTGGGATAGTTCCCTTGCTAGGCAGCGAGTCAATATTTTCGCAATCTCCAAGTATGTTATATTTTGTCGACTGGACAAAAATGCATGTGTGGTCACCTCACACCACCTGAGGCTTGTAAACTGCAGAGTCATCAATCTTCGTTTTCCGCTGGTTATCTGTCCACCTTGTGACGCTTGACAGCAATTAGATGTGGGGAGCAATTAATCTCAGGAATCTTTCGATCTCTACACGTACAGAATTGCTAATTTACGTAATATTTTTGATAAATATGCTGCTGTGTGTTTCATATTTCTGAACCCCCTTTAAAATACTACAAAACGCAGCAATTTATACTCTTTATGTAATTTTGTGTGTATGTGTGTGTGTGTGTGTGTGTGTGTGTGTGTGTGTGTGTGTGTGTGTGTGTGTGTGTGTGTGTGTCTGTGTGTGTGTCCTCGCTTGTGTGAGTTTAGAAAACGAAATGAATCTTTCTCCACAAAATTAGGTGCCTACTTTGTAAAAGAGATACCACGTAAATGGAGTATGTTTTAAATATACTTTCATTATTTATTGAAACTACCAGTATTTTCAGACTGGTTGCCTCATTTTCATACTACACAATAATGGGAGTAGTATAAGTCAGCATGTGACATATTTGTAAGGTGTGTCAAGACTCACTGCTGTGTGATATTAAATTCTGTTTTCTTCCCCTTCTCTACAGATCAGTTTCGACTATAGTGTGCTACTATAACAAAAAATGTATAATGAGAGTAACGTCGCCCACACTGTAGAACAGGTCACTCGTTAATGGCAGTTAAGTCGAAACAAATGTATAGCCAAAGAGAAAAAAAAATAAAAATTATCATCATACAGCACCAAGTCCCCACATTACTTAGAGAAAATAATTCTCTCAGGTATTCGTCTCACAAAAGTAACTCCACTTCTCACGACGGATCAGTAACAAACCAATGTGATGTATACAAGACTCGCAGACTTACCTCTCCACATCAGGAATTCCAGTACTATGGAAGGCTTATGCACAATTCCTCGACTTAGCGAGCTCCTAGAAGTTTTACGAAAATGTTTAAGCTTTCAGCCAGTTAACCACAGGAAAAGAGTGTAAGCATATTCTTGATTATTTCCTGCCCTCAAGTAACAGCAATCTTTAGCAAAATGATACTGCCGTCCAGGAGTTCTGAGAATGTCTTGTACTGTTACAGGAAACCCATCAGCCATTAGTTTAGTACAGTAGCCCCGACTACAACCACTTTAGAAGTATTATGGGAAGAACAGCCCATCATCCCCAGTCTGCACAAATTCTCCCTCCCCAGACACCACAAATTGGATCCTGCCTTGGTAGTATGCATGCAGACACACATTGTAGAGTCCTCCTCTCTTGGCGACAGTTAAAATTATTCAAATGGGTAAACAAAACACTTAGCTGAAAAACCCACATAACATGTTAGTGGGAAGACTACCATAACAGAAGATAATTAGTTAACAAAGTGATAAAATATTATGATGGCACACTTTAATGAAAAGCTCAATTAAATTCTCAGGAATGTTCAATGTACAACATGATGATAATGTAAAGTTAAGATAAAGAAAGATACCTCAGGTAGCATCTTTATAATCTGAAAATATTTATAATTCTCAGCACCTTAAATATCACTAAAAACAAGTGTAAGTATGTGGAGATAAGTTAGCTAAATCAGAATGAATTATAGATCTCATTTATAACAAACAAATTACCATCTCAGATTTTTTAATAAAGCAAACAATCAATCCCACGACGTGGGCCCAACACTACGAAACCAGGCTCTGCCTGTCACACAAAAGAAAGGACAAGAAGAAAGAAATTGGTCCAGCTGCTCCATCTGGTAGCAACTTGAAAGCATCCTTTTTCGGGATTATAGATGAAACAAGTCAACGGCTTTTAAAGCAGAAGTGGACCATGCATACCAAAGGTGTATATAGCAAACGAAATCCAAGCTTCATGGCTTAGTACTTTGAATCTACTACTGGGAAGGAACAAATCCGACCCACATTTCCCTAAGAATCAGACATCATCGAAAGTCGTCAAAAAGGAAACACTAAACCGGCGGTAACTGTAAACAGAAACCCATCACTGTTAGGAGTGCAAGCATATCTTGGGGTCCTGTTAGCGTGCAACTACAGGGTTAGGGATATCTAAAGGACCTGCACGCTCTGAGGCAGAAATACTAAGTTGAAAAAGGAAAACAAATATTACATTGCTACCACAAATGTGAAATTATTGCGACAATTTGGTAAACAATAAGGATTAACAATTTGTTGGACTACCAAAACATCACAACCCTAGGTTTCAAAATACACATTATCAGCACGAAAGAGTTATGGACAATGTAGGGTATATGATCTATGAAAAAAAGGAAGGCGTGAACATAAGCAAGAATATATCAATGTTTGCAGCAGATTTTGCTGTAAATAAGACGTTTATCAACGCAGTAGTGAATTTTTCTAGCGTATCAAATAATTGTCAATACTCACTATTTGATGAGGTGCAAAGGCTACACCCTGTTCAATGCACATGCGGCCATCTCATCTGTGAGAACAGAAGCCATAGTCCTGAGAAAATAGAACAATTGTGGGATCTCCTAGAGAAGGAGAAGGCGAAAATAACTACAAAGAATATTAAGATCTTTGTCGACGACTGTAAGCTAACGTGGAATAGTAGCAAATTATGAACAGGTACAGGAAAACATCCTACGCACAGAAGGAGCAAGACATTTTGAATTTGGTTTTTTCTAACAAGTCGAATGATGGAAAATCGTCGATGTGCCCCATTCTAGGAATGCGATGAAGGAAATTAAGAATATTAAAGTTCAAAGAAGTACCAAGTATTATTTAGACAATTACCTCTCCAGGATTAAAATGAATTTCATTCTTCTCAGAAAGGCTCCAACAGCTGGAAAGAACAAATGCAGAGATGATGTGGCAAAATTTAAAATCAGTTAACAAGTATTGATAGAGTGCCGTCAGCAACTAACATTTTAGTCTCAGAACTGGACAGACCGTACAATACAATGCACAATACAATACGCAATACAAGAAGCTTGAAATTTCGCAAACGGAAACGAAGATGGTGCAACGAGACCTCGGAACTAAATTACGCACTCAGAACACATTCGTTGACAAAATTAAACTCTCCGAAGGAACATGAAGATTTTAACTCCTTTTGTGAAAGTCGGAAGCACGCAGCCCCTGTGATCCGACTTGCAACGCCATTATTTTTGAAACAACATATGGAACGTATTGATCAGGATATTCTAAAGAACAGTCTCAGGGATTTCAATCAAATATTCAAGTGTAATCTGAAAGTGTAACAACACCCAACCACGTGCTTCACAGAAAAAAATAGCGACAAACGCACATACACACATCTAACACAGAAATTAAACAGATCATGGATGCCCTAAGGAACAACAAAGCAGTTTGAAAGGAATAAATTGTCGTAGAGTCCCGGAAGCTAGCCAATGAAGACATTCTGAACATACCAGCTGAACTCTTTGAGGAGATACAGGGAGGTGGTCGGGTATCCTCTGTGTGCCTATCGGTCCTAGTCTACCAGCTCCATAAAATTGGTGGCTCAAAAGGTTACCAGCAGTTGAACAGGTATTATATTAGTATCTGTTCCATGGGAGACGCTCTCCGAAACAGTACAGAACTGAATTGACGTTTATTTTTATAAATAGACTAATAAGTACCAGGCCAATTTTAGGAAAGTAACTTTTTGCCTAGAGATTTTCAAGTTGAAAAACATTACAAAGAATTAAGCGTCTGGAAGGTGCTGCCGTGCGATAGTATGCATGGATAAAAAAGGCGCACGACTCAGTTGAAAGCGAGTCACTGTTGAATGTTATGGAAGGATTGGGAGTACATCATTCAACAGATTCTGATCGATACAGGATCAAACGTGCATTTAGTTTCAACATCTCGGACCGCTTTCCAAACCAAAACTGGTATCAGACAACTCGATGAAGTTTCCCCACTCCCTTTTAACTGTATCTTGGAAAAGATCATTCGAGAATGGAGGAAAACAATGAGCTAAGAGGATGGGGATGAATAATGATTCAGACTAGGACCCAAACACAGCTGATGATCTAGCCATTTTTTCCAACAACATTAATTCACCATTCACGAAGATTCATCAACTAAAAGAGATAGCTGAGCAAGTAGGATTACAATCCTCCTTTGAGAAGATAAAATAAATTACAAATATCAGTGATGGACCACAATAGATGATTTTAAATAAAGGGAAGAGTAATCGCGTGAAAAAAATTTAGATACCTAGGTTGGATAATTCAGCAGAAAACTTGGAGCAAGACGCGATTAATCTTAGGATCTGCAAAATTTCGTGTACCCTATCAAATGACGTAAAGTGTCTATAAGAAATGTCAGATAGTATTGGAGCCAAGTTAAGACAGTATGGTACGACTGTGTAACTGGGAGGATTATATCCCTTTTAAACAATGAATATTTTTAATTTCTAATTCATTTATTTATTCACTCATTAATTTCATCTGGCAGTCTGGGGATCGTTAGGCCCCCTCTCACATCTAACCAGGCGATTCGCTTACTTTACGCAACATATATCTCAATAACCACGTAATACTACATTTTGAAAATGAAAACTACAATAGGCACATAAAAAAGGATACAGCCAGAAAGTTTCTTTCTCTCCTTATAGTGCACTTGCAAATAGGTGGTCCACAGTTGACTGATGAAGCGAAGAAAGGAGTTGAAGCTTGTTTAACTGGTGATGACACAGACTTGTTGACTGTCCACGCACCATCACAGAAGAAATTGAAAATGGTGGTACCAAAGAAAGACAATCAGCAGGAAAAAGTGTACACTATTTCTGACATTCTGCGTGACATTGGGGATATGAAAGGTGTACTCTTACCAATGTATGCCTTCACAGGATGTGACACTATATCAGCGATCTACAAGAAGGGGAAAATTACACCGTATAGGAAGTGCAGCCAACAACGCTCTTCAGACGAAACTTTTAGTCTTCAACGACCACAAATTGACCCCAGTGCAGTTTCTGACACTGAAAAGCATTTCCTTCTAGCGATATTTGGAGCCAAGAACACCAAAGGTCTAGCTTGGTTTGGCTACCAACGTTACTTGCAGGCTATTGCATGCAGCCTATACATTAATTGTTCACGTTTGCTGCAGTTCCCCCCACTTCAGCAGCTTCCAGGCAGCATCATTTAGAGCCAACCACCAGTTGCAGCAGTGGCTGACTGAGAAGAAGAATCCACTTGAGTGCGGGTTTAAGAAGACTGGCGAACACCTCAGACCAATTACAACAGTACGTTCTGCAGCTCCCTGGGAATTACTATCCCTCGTAGTGTGCTCTTGCAAAGACGTATGCTTCCGTAACTGCGAGTGCAGAAAGAGGGGTCTAAACAGCTCAAGCATATGCGGTAATTTTTCAGATCTAGGATGTGTTAACAGGGACACGAATATCATACATGAAGATCTAGATGAGGACTGAATACTGATGAAATACATTACATTACTTTAAGGTCGCATTTAACATTCTAGATTTTTATTCAATATTACTGCTGAACTCAGTTTATGAACTTCAAAAATTCAAATGAAATAGTATGCAATATAAAGTCAAATATGTCTTTTTTTCTGATGAAAAGCCTCCAAAAGCTGCAGTTTTAAAAATAATAGGAATCAAAATGATATAATTATGTACCATAATTATTATACACATTTTTATAATTTAAAATCATTTATTTTGAAAGGTATTCATTCTTAATGGGACATTGTCCAGAGAAAGTTCAGAGTGGGTTTCTCCGTACCACAGGTTTATATGGCCTAGGCCTGTGGAAGCCTCTTTTCCCTTAAAAAGTAGCGTCCCTTGAGAAGGTGGTGAGGTTGTCGTTCCTTCAAGGGCTTATCACTAACATACCACCGGCCACTAAAATCACAATTTGCTTTGAGAAAGCACAAGACTATTTGACAAATTAGTTTCGTTAGTGACAATGTCATACGTATACAAAAACATCTAGAAAGTACGAAACATTTTTACTTTTGAAACCCTATGTAACTCTGGAATCGTTCGGTTTAGCAATATTGTGCACAGGGCTATTATTGTCCACAATTTAATGTAGATTAAATTGCGAAATATTTAAGAAAATCTGATAAAAACTACTAATTTACTAACTTCTCCACCCCTTCCCCCAAACCCGACGCTTACAAATGATGTAACATTTTACCAAACAATATGTGAACTCTATGAAACTCTCTGGAGCTGGAAGCAGACTTTCACTTTGGATGTTGAGGTTTTGGGCCTAATTGCACCGTACTATTTCCTCGCTCTGCCCTGGGCCACTATTAGACTCACTACGAACATCTACATGCAGTAAATACTCGGCAAGCCAAGATGTAGTGAGTAGCGGAGGGTACCTTACATACCTCTATTTGCACATATCCTTTCCCATTCAACTTGCAAATAGGGCGACACGTAAAAGGCGCTCTCCGTATGTGTGTATACAAGCCCTTCTTGTTCTTGTCTTTATAAGCCTGACGGGAAATGTACGTTGGCGGCAGTAGAATCTGTCCGCAGGCAGTTTGAAAACCCGGTTCTGTAAATTTTTTCAGTCGCCTTCCCATCTGAGTTAGAGAACTACTTCAGTTAATGAAACCCATCAGCAATAAACCAAGCGGCTCCCCTCGAAAATACCTAGATGTCTTCCTCTGATCCGACCTGTTGCGAATTCCAAACACTTGAGCAGTATTGAAGAATGGGTAGTACTAGTGTTTTGTACGTGGTCCCCTTTACAAATGAACCACTCTCTCCTAAAATCCTCCCAACAAACCTATTTCGTTCCTTAGCCTTCCGTGTTATCGTCCTTTCGTTCTCGTTCCATTTCAGATTTGCAGTGTTAGTTCTAGATACTTAATCGAGGCGACTATGTTAGGCAGTACACAACTAATGCTATATTCGAAAATTACGGGAAGGCTTTCCTAGTCATCTGGAGTTGCTTCCATTATTATATATTCAGAGCAAGCTGCCATTCATGGCACCAACTGGAAATTTTGTCTAAGTCGTTTTGTACCTTCATACAGTCACTAAACGACGACAGATTACCGTACACCACAGCATCATCAGCAAACAACCGGAGAATGTTGCCCACCCTGTCCGCCAAATCATGTATCTATATACATAACAACAACGGTCCTGTGACGGTTCCCTCGAGCACTCCAAACGGTGCCCTTGTCTGTGTTGAGCACTCACCGTCCAGGAAAAAACACTGAGTTCTGTTATTTAAGAAGTCTTCGAACCATTCTCGCATTCTCTGTATCTTCGAACCTTCTTTAACTGTTTGCAATGGGGCACTGTGTCAAATTGTTTGCGGAAATATAGGAATATGCAGTATATCACGTGAGAAAAGGGCAACGTGAGGTTTGCACTTGTGATGCTTTCTAAATTCGAGCAGATTTATGAACAGAAGACGCTCCGTTCCAAGTAATGATATTATATTCGACTGAGAATACGTTCAAGAATCCTGCAGTAAACGGATGGTAAGGATATTGATCTGTAATTATATGGGTCCGTCCTTTCACCCTTCTTATGTAAAGGAGTCACCTCCGTTTGTTTCCAGTCGCTTGGGACTTTGCGCTGGGTGAGAAATTCGAGATAAATGCATGCTAAGTAAGGGGCAAATGCCGTAGTAACTCAGCGTAAAATCGAACTCCGACTCCTTTCAGACCTTGTGACTTCTTTGTTTTTAACTCTTTCAGTTGCTTCTGTACATCAGTGAATCCAATTAATCTGTCTTCTATACGGGAACTTGCGTGACGGTCAGACGACGATGTTTTTGTGCGTTTCTCCTGGGTGAATGATTTCTTAATAGGTACATCTACATCTACATGATTACTCTGCAATTCACATTTAAGTGCTTGTCAGGGGGGTTCATCGATCCACAATCATACTATCTCTCTACCATTCCACTCCCGAACAGCGTGCGGGAAGAACGAACACCTAAACCTTTCTGTTTGAACTCTGATTTCTCTTATTTTATTTTGATAATAATTTCTACCTGTGTAGGTTTGGCTCAACAAAATATTTTTGTATTCGGAAGAGAAAGGTGGTGACTGAAATTTCGTAAATAGATCTCACCACAACGAAAAACGTCTTTGCTTTAATGATTTCCATCCCAACCCGCGTGTCATGTCTGCCACACTCTCAACCCTATTACGTGATACAAGACGAGCTGCCCTTTCTTGCACCTTTTCGATGTCCTCTGTCAATCCCACCTGGTAAGGATGCCACACCGCGCAGCAATATTCTAACAGAGGACGAACGAGTATAGTGTAAGCTGTCTCTTTAGTGGACTTGTTGCATCTTCTAAGTGTTCTGCCAATGAAACGCAACCTTTGGATAGCCTTCCCCACAATATTATCTATGTGCTCTTTCCAACTGAAGTTGTTCGTAATTTTAACACCCAGGTACTTAGTTGAATTGACAGCCTTGACAATTGTACTATTTATCGAGTGGTCGAATTCCAACGGATTTCTCTTGGAACTCATGTGGATCACCTCACAGTTTTTGTTATTTAGCGTCAACCGCCACCTGCCACACCATACAGCAAACTTTTCTAAATCGCTTCGCAACTGATACTGGTCTTCATATGACCTTACTAGACGGTAAATTACAGCATCATCTGCGAACAACCTAAGAGAACTGCTCAGATTGTCACCCAGGTCATTTATATAGATCAGGAACAGCAGAGGTCCCAGGACGCTTCCCTGGAGAACACATGATATCACTTCAGATTTACTCGATGATTTGCCTTCTATTACTACGAACTGCGACCTTCCTGACAGGAAATCACGAATCCAGCCGCACAACTGAGACGTTACCCCATAGGCCCGCAGCTTGATTAGAAGTCGCTTGTGAAGAACGGTGTCAAAAGCTTTCTGGAAATCTAGAATTACGGAATCAACTTGAGATCCCCTGTCGATAGCGGCCATTACTTCGCGTGAATAAAGAGCTAGCTGCATTGCACTAGAACGAAGTTTTCTGAAGCCATGCTGATTTTGAATCAATAGATCGTTCCCTTCGAGGTGATTCATAATGTTTGAATACAGTATATGCTCCAAAACCCTACTGCAAACCGACGTCAATGATATAGGTCTGTAGTTCGATGGATTAGTCCTACTACCCTTCTTAAACACTGGTGCGACCTGCGCAATTTTCCAATCTGTAGGTACAGATGTATCGGTGAGCGAGCGGTTGTATATGATTTCTAAGTAGAAAGCTATTGTTTCAGCGCAATCTGAAAGGAACCTAATCGGTATGTAATCTGGGCCTGAAGACGTGCCCGTATCAAGCGATTTTAGTTGCTTCTCAACCCCTAAGGTATCTAATTCTAAGAAACTCATGTTAGCAGTTGTTCGTGTTTCAAGTTCTGGAATATTCCATTCGTCTTTCCTGGTGAAGGAATTTCGGAAAACTGCGTTCACTAAGTCCGCTTTAGCGGCACAGTCGTCGGTAACAGTACCATCGGCACTGCGCAGCGAAGTTATTGACTGCGTCGTGCCGCTTGTGTACTTTACATACGACCAGAATTTCTTCGGATTTTCTACCAAATTTCGAGACAATGTTTCGTTGTGGAACCTATTAAAGGCATCTCGCATTGAAGTCCTTGCCAGATTTCGCGCGTCTGTAAATTTTAGCCACTCTTCGGGATTTCGCGTTCTTCTGAACTTCGCATGCTTTTTCCGTTGCCCCTGCAACAGCGTTCGGAACTGTTTTGTGTACCATGGGGGATCGGTTCCATCTCTTACCAGTTTATGAGGTATGAAAGCTACTATAGCTTTGAATTTGAGCCACATCTCTTCTACATTTGCAGAGTCAGTTCGGAAGGGATGCAGATTGTCTCTTAGGAAGGCTTCTAGAGACACTTTATCCGCTTTTTTAAATAAAATTATTTTGCGTTTGTTTCTGGTGGATTTGGAAGAAACGGTATTGAGCCTAGTTACAACGACCTTGTGATCACTAATCGCTGTATCAGTCACGATGCTCTCTATTAGCTCTGGATTGTTTGTGGCTAAGATGTCAAGTGTGTTTTCGCAACTAGGTTTAAAACTTCGGCTTTTCTTTCATTGACTTACGTGGCAACGTTGCCACACTGGACTAGTCACAAAGTGAATGGGTCTTACCCCGTCGAGAGATTTTACGTGGGACTAGAATTTTCTCGGGTTATCGGGAATATCTTTCGCAAGGTAATGGTGGTAGTTGTATGTTTCGCGCATCGGTCTTCTTACAGATGCAAGATTTTACTATCTATCATCATCTGTGCGTTCTGTTTTGCAGCAAGAGTGCAACAGCCTCTGTTTTATCAACAATTTTAGAATTAAACCGTGTCGCGTTTATGCTTCCCTTAATCCACTTGGCAGGTACTTGCAATGGAGCGATTTACAATCAGTTTAAGCTTTGCCCATAATTCCTCTACGCCTTGATACACGTCACAGTGTATTAAATACAGCCACGGAACACTCAGGTGAGAAAGTTGTTAACATTTGATGGCTGCAGCGACACTAGCGCTCCAAGCGAAGAGAAAGCAGTCAGTCAGTTGCGTCTTGCCGATAGTGTTGGTTTTTGATTATTTTTTACTCTGTCAACGAAACAGTTGTTATAATTGTGCATACCTTGCATTAGTAAATTACCTAAAGACATGAATTATCGTAAAACTCATATGAAACCAGCCGAATTACGTTAATTCAATAACATAAGCTACAAATTATTTGTGAAGATATACTTTCATGTACCGACATATTTGCAGCTTATTCCGCTAAAAGCAAGGGAATATAAACGTGTATTTAGAGCATGTGAAGCCCATGTTTCTGATGTTGCCGGTTGTTATTATCATAAATACCTTCCTTGACACTTAAAGAATTTGAAGTAGTCAAACGATTTGCCTATTCTTAAACTTTACTCGTCTCTCTAACGCACGACTAATTTTGAAAAATCTAGCTACTTCTGCTTCAAAAACGGGCGTGTTGATGTTCCTTGCCGTTTGTGGTTCCAATTTAGCAGCATGTGTGGAACTAATTCCTTTTGTATTGGGAAACAGTTCTATTGCTTTTGATGATTTATTATCGCGTCTGAGGCGTTTTATCTCAAGCTACAGCTGTGGTGGCGTATTTCGTACATTAAGTGATGTAGGTGAAATCATGTTCCAAATTCATTGATTTGGCCTGAAAAGTAGCGGACAAAATTCGACTTGGAATTCGCAAGGGTTGACATACAATGTCTTTATGCAAAGGGTGAGGTCTTCTGTTATTTGGTAACAATTTTTTGTTGTTGAAGGTAAACGTTATTCGGTAAATATCTGTACGGTACAACAGAATCGTAAATAAACAGTACTCTGGTGTACCGTTACGTACCTTCCAGGGTCCTTACGATACTACAGAATGACAAATGTTGTGTAATTTTGTAGTTATTGTCGATTTTTATGTTAGTTATGGTTCCCAAGCTGGGGGTAATTACCGCTGAGGGACAAAATGAAATTTTCTGAGGAATGAAAACAAAATGGGTTCGATTGTGTTCGTCACGAACTTAAATTATTTTGAAAATGTTATTTCTATTATTACTACTGACTTGTTTATGGCTCTCTGCCGTACCTGTCTGTGCGAGTCGACTGAAGTTTTGCAGTGGTTACGTTTTGCAAGCTGCCTGCCAAGCACGTGAACTCAACACGCAAACGGCGAAGCAAGCGATTCTGAGCTCAGGCAGAATCCAACACAATAATACAAATGTTAAATTGATAATTATTAATGCTGCTAAATGACAATGCAGGTGATGTTTCGTTATTCCCAAAACAAAATTTAATTCTGTTCGTATAATTAGAAAGTATCCAGCTAACTTTCCAAATTTAAAAAAAGAAACGAAGGTGTAATGGCACCTCTGTTATATCGGAAACTGCGTCATATTCAGACTGTAGTTCAGTGAGCTAGAGTCCTCTGACGATATTTTTCATTAAAAGTGTCGCTTCATAAAAACTAGACTGAGCAAAACTCATTTAAAAAATAATTAATTTATTTTCTCTCAGTCAATATTTTTCAGGTTGAAGTTGGATTGATTAACAATTACCTTCATCAAAAAATTTAAACGGCAATATGCGTAGAAGGTTAAGATTTTTCTGAAGCACTAGCGTAATAACATGCAAATCGCCTCCCAAAGGCCGCTCAGCTCACACAATCGATATATACTGGATAGCTTCGAGTTTTGATGCCAGTTTGAGAGAGAACTAACGATAGAAATCAGTCAGAATGTCACGAAAAAGACTCACAAAGTGTCAGCTACGCAGTGCACAGACGACGCAAACGTGAGTCTCACTCAGAAACAGAGAAAGGAGCGTGACGCTGCAGCAGTGCGCCACAGGGAGACTTTCAAACGAGACACGAACTGCCGCTAATGTGTGCTCGCCCCAAAATGCTCTGCTGACTACCTGCTCTGACATACTTATCCAAATTACCGTAAGAGGAGACGAAAATTACAGGTTTGCCACTGTGACCACTGAAAATCTCACTCTTTGTTGCTACATGTAGCGAAATCTTGCAGAATCTTCTTCCCCAGTACTTGTTGCGTTTTCTGTTAACAAACTAAGAGTAGCCAGTGTCTTGGCCCTCACTTTACGATTGACGGCATCATGTCTGGGCGTGTAAATGCAGTTCGCTTCCCACACCGTTCACAGAAACGTAGCGGTGTTCAGTTGTCCTCTTCCGCTTTTAGGGCAATCTGGAAGCTTTTATTGAAACTCTCTGACGATCTCCCGTGATTTGCACTGCTTTAAAAGAATCTTTTGAAGTACTCTGGCTTAAGAGGCACTCCCAGTCCCTCACTCACATGACAATGCAACAATAATTACGGATATGACCATTATATTGCTGTAAGGCCTACACTCTACTGTTATTATCACTATTATTATTACTAAACACTGTCAGCTTGAATTCTGCTAACCGCTTTCATTTCCGAAGTAAAGAGTCCAGCAATGAAGTGATTTACAAACTATGTATAGCTGATTTGAGATGGGGGTGCAGTATGTGGGTGAAGCCATGTGCTGCTAGGGGGAGGACTGGTGCAGAGAAACCATGTCTTGTAACAAGCTCTCTTCTCTGAGAAGGACTCTTGGCAGCAATCGTGACGCTCTGGCAGCTACTCCACCAATCTGTTCAAAATGTTCTAGCAGTTATCTCATTGACTCAGTACTTTGTGGCTTAATGGAATACCTACAAAATCTAAATATTGTTTGTTTTTTATCGTTTTAAAAATAAAACTGTTCAAAGGAAATTTTGTATCATTCTAAAATTTGGTACTAGCAAATATGTGATTGCTCCCAGGGACTAATGGTCCCCGAAACCACTGCACTAAATAGACGCTCTATTGTAATAACAGAGCTGCAGATCAGTATAAACGTTAGTATCCTCACTCATCTGGTGTCGTATTCAGAGTGTTGCCTACTGGCCACTTACTGCGCTGCTATCGGTGTGAGTCACGAAAACAAGACGGAGTCTGTTCCGGCAATGCAATTGTGGGCCGTTAGTTTGAATATTTGGGTGCCTTGTTGGCCATTCCTGCTGGGTCTAAATTAATTACACGTTTACCTGATAGTGCCCTGTACGTAGCCTACACTGAAGTCACGATTACGTGGTGCTCAGAGAGCGGGATTTAAATGTCAATGAGTTCCTTTAAAAGGCACGCTGACAGAAGTAAATAACTAGCTCAC
This sequence comes from Schistocerca gregaria, assembly GCF_023897955.1. Classification (NCBI taxonomy): domain Eukaryota; kingdom Metazoa; phylum Arthropoda; class Insecta; order Orthoptera; family Acrididae; genus Schistocerca; species Schistocerca gregaria. The sequence continues at coordinate 87,036,466 of NC_064924.1, read as the reverse complement.
CAGCATTGGTTTGGAGCTTTTACCAGTGATTAATTCAATGATACCATGCAAGGGTAAATTACAGTATATAATGTAATATCCTTAAATCAAGTGTCACTTAATTTAATATCTTCCGAATGTGTTAATCATGCTTGGCGCCATGTTAATTTCGACCACGACTGATTCACTATAACCGTTAGGTGGCCGACCGTTGTATCGTTTAGAGGGACTGCACTGTTTGCAGTTCACGAGGATCTAGCGGTCTTGTGCGTTGTGGCAGCACTCCTCGGTTCTCGCGTGGTCTCAAAAATGGTTCAAATGGCTCTGAGCACTATGGGACTCAACTGCTGTGGTCATCAGTCCCCTAGAACTTAGAACTACTTAAACGTAACTAACCTAAGGACATCACACACATTCATGCCCGAGGCAGGATTCGAACCTGCGACCGTAGCAGTCGCACGGTTCCGGACTGCAGTGCCTATAACCGCACGGCCACTGCGGCCGGCCTCGCGTGGTCTCGTGTCCGCCACTGACGCTTGTGTGCGATCCGCTCTGGTGCTTGTTGATAGCCGCTCTGTATGTTGGAACATCTCATGTAATAACCTGTTCTACATAGGTTGTGTCTGTATAAATTGTTATGTTATCTTTGCCTCCACTGGTCGTTCAATCAGACCCTAAGTGTTTTGTAAATCTACTTTTACACCTTTCTCGCCTTTCCAACCGACGGTGGAGTGAAGGTGTCGTGCTGTTAAAGTGTTTGGCAACACCTTGCGGGTAGTAGCTTCGTTATTCTATTGCCGTATTGAAAAATTGGCTGACTTCGAAGTGTCAGTATTTTTAAAGTATGATTTTAATATCTGTTAAATTGTCTGTTAGCATGAACGGCTAAAATTTTCTGTCATTAATTACTGGAGTTGCGAATCAATTTTTGGTCTTCCAGCTATCGACAATTCGGCGTAACATTTTATAGCTCTCAGGATTAACTATTTTGGAACTGAAACATGATTTTTAATGCTGGAGTTATTTAATATTTGCTCTATACTACAGTATTTACTACTTTAAGAGAGGTTTTCTTGTCTTATTATTAACCCTATTTTTGAACATAATTTTTATTGCTATTGTTAATTACAATGTCAACCCACCTAACCGTCAGCATTCTTCCCTAGCACCACATTTCAAAAGCTTCTGTTCTCTTCTTCTCTAAACTGTTTCCCATCCATGTTTCACTTCCATATATGCTTACACTCTATACATTTACTTTCATAAAAGGCCTCCTGATACTTGAATCTATACTCTACGTTAACAAATTTGTCTTCTTCAGAAACGCTTGGACGATATGCAAATAAGTCAGTCCTTTGCTGTATACAAGGTTTATAAAAGTTTGATACACAGTTTGTGGATCACTAATAAATGCTATCGTAGCGTTCTCCGCTGGGCCTGTCCGAATACTGAGCCTATACTGAGCGGCCGAGGCTGGCAGGAGCGGCGCTTATGTTCTCCTCCTGTAGAGGCCGTCCCTGAAGTGGTGCAGTCCTATCCAGGCACCATTGGCCGACTTGGTTCCACCGCCTTAACTTCTCTTGCGTTCTTTGTCCCGCCGCTTGTGCTTACGCCAGAATGTTATGTATCCTCCGTACATCGATCTGAATTATTTTGCTTCCCAAACAGCAAAACTCATTTACTACTTCAAGTGTCTCATTTTCTAATCTAATTCCCTCAGTATCACCTGATTTAATTCGACTACATCCCATTATCCTCGTTTTGCTCTTGTTGATGTTCATCTTATATCCTCCTTTCAAGATACAGTCCATTTCGTTCAACTACTCTTCCAAGTCCTTTGCTTTGTCTGGCAGAATCACAATGTTATCTGCAAACCTCAAAGTTTTTATATCTGTATTTTCATTCCTACTCCAAATTTTTCTTTTCTTTCCTTTACTGCTTGCTCCATATACAGATTGATAACAATGGTGATAGGCTAAGAACCTGTCTCATTCCCTTCCCGACCATTGCTTCCCTTCTATGGCCCTCAACTCTACCTCCCATCTACTTTCTATACAAACACTAAATAGACTATCTCTCCCTGCATTTTACCCCTGCCACCTATACAATTTGAAAGAGTGTTCCTGTCAACTTTGTCAAAAGCTTTCTCTAAGTCTACAAATGCTATAAACGAAGGGTTGCCTTTCCTTAACCTTCTTCTGAGATAAGCCATAGGGTCTGTTTTGACTCGCATGTTCCTACCTTTCTCTTGAATCCAACCTGATCTTCCTCAAGGTCGTCTTCTACAAGTTTTTCCATTCTTCTGTAAAGATTCGTGTTAGTATTTTGCAACCGTGACTTACTTTCACAATGTCAGCATCTGCTTTCTTTGGAACTGGAATTATTATATTCTTCTTGAAGTCCAAGGATTTCAGTGTTTTTTTCATATTATTCACGCAGTATCATGTCTCTCATCTCATCTTCATCTCTGTCATCTTCCATTTTAGTAAAATTAGCCTCAAGTACATCTCCCTTGAATAGACCCTCTGTATACTCCCTCCACCTTTCTGCTTCCTCTTCTTTGCTTAGGACTCGTTTTCCATCTGAGAGCTTGATATTCGTACACGTTGTTCTCTTTTTCTCTAAACTCTATATCCTCTATTTCTTTCAGCTTGATCCTATTTATATCCTTACATTCATGCCTTTTCAAGTTATTCCAGTTTTAATCTGCAGTCCATAATCAATAAATTATGGCCAGAGTCTACTTCTGCTCCTGTGTATGCCTTACAATTTAAAATAGCGTTCCGAAATGTCCTACTATTATATAATCAATGTGGAATCTTCCTGTATCTCTAGGTCTCTTCCACATATGAAGCATTCTTTCATGATTGTTAAACGAAGTGTTAGCGATGATGAAGTTATGCTCTGTGCCGAACTGCACGAGATGGATTCCTCTTTCATTCCTTTCCCCCAGTCCATATTCGTCTACAGTTTTCCTTCTCTTCCAGTACCCCATGACTATTAAATTTTCGTCTCCCTTCACTATCTGAATAATTTCTTTAATCTCATCATACATTTCTTCAATCTCTTCATCATCTGCGGAGCTAGTTGGCATATAAACTTGTACTATTATGGTGGGTGTGGGCTCTGTGTCTATTTTGGCTACATTAATGCGTTCACTATGCTGTTCGTACCAGCTCATTCCAGTTCATGTTTTTTTATTCATTGTGAAATCTACTCCTGCGTTAACCCTATTTAATTTTGTATTTATAACCCTGTATTCACTTGATCAGAATTCCTTTTCCTCCTTCCACCGAACTTCATTAATTCCCACTATATCTAACTCTAGCCTATCCCTTTCTCTTTTTAAATTTTCTAACCTACCTACACGATTAAGGGATCTGACATTCTACACTCCGATCCGTAGAACTCCAGTTTTGTTTCTCCTGATTATGGCGTCCTCCTGAGTAGTTCCCTCCTAGAGACTCGAATGGGTGACTATTTCAGCTCCGGAATATTTTATCTGAGAGGACGCCATCATCATTTATCCGTACAGTAAAGCTGCATGCCCTCGGGAAAAATAACGACTGTAGTTTCCCCTTGCTTTCAGCCGTTCACAGTACCAGCACGACATGGGCGTTTTGGTTAACGTTACCAGGCCAGATCAGTCAGTTATCCAGACTGTTGCCCCTGCAACTACAGAAAAGACTGCTGCCCCTCTTCAGGAACCAAACGTTTGTCTGGCCTCTCAACAGATACCCCCTCCATTCTGTTTCACCTACGTTATGGCTATCTGTATCATTGAGGCACACAAGTCTCCCCACCAACGGCAAGGTTCATAATTCATGGAAGGGCCCATTTGGTTATAATATTTATTACTGTCAATATCAGGTATTATAACTGAAATTGATTTCAAATTTTCAGTCATTTAAAGTTTGAATAACTACTCATGACCGTTACTAATAAACCTATTTTGGGTGCAAGATTACTGCAGTATGAGTTTGGTTAAAGTTCTGAATTTGTGATTGTACAACTGTTCGTTTGTGATTATTGACATCATTCTAGGGGAATAGGACTGCCTTGTGTAATTAGGTAATGTTTGTATTTCAGCTCAGTAATCAGTTGAAATTTGAATGCTTGTTGATCATTTAATGATACTGATAAATGTAACTGTTCAAAACTGAATGGCCCACGGGCATAACTCTTGACTTGACAATAAATTCTGATGGAAACGTTATTTAGTGTAGTCAATAAGGGACTGTGTGTGTGTGTGTGTGTGTGTGTGTGTGACTGTGAACGCTGCTGGCCTTGTATGTTTACCTCACTCTGCCCTTCACTCCCCACCCTCGTGAGTTGCTCCTTGCATCGCCCTTATTTATTATTTAATTTAAACTGACGCATATCATACCGGAAATAAATTATGTCCATAAATTGTTCAAAAGGAGATGTAATAGATTTGGGTCCAAAAATCCATTTTTCAAAAACATTGTTTTCTTCATCTGCAGAGATTTTCTGTTGAATCCTCTCTTAACCAAGTTGCTAACAACTACTTATCTGCTCTTTCTATCAAAAATATTCTCCTAGTCTTCTTGTGACTGATTTGTATACATTGAATACCATCGTTGCTATGATATTATAATCACAGATTCCTGTCTCTATACTGACACAGTCGATAAGATCAAGTTTGTTCATAGCTACAAGATTTGAAACATTCCTATTACGCATGGACTCTCGAACTAGATGCTCGACATATTTCCGGAAAACTTGTTCAAAAGTACTTCACAAGACTTCCTGTCTGTGAACGACAGCGAATCCGGAGGTTCTGCCTGGGTTGATGGGTATTTCCCTAGCATCTCGTAGACTCCCTATGGAACGGTCTCATCAAGCTACTGCTACTGACAGAATTGATGTACCATCAGGCAGTACCTACACCCACATATCACACAGAGCGCGGTTCGTTAGTCCTCCCGAAAAGTCTCGGAATCATAGTAAGAGGGCATTAGTGTGTCATAACGCTGTCATTGTAATCAAGCAAACCGAGGGAACCGTTTCTATGTTCACAAGGCACTGGAAGATATTGCAGGGTCTCCAAAGAGTGCCAAACAACATTGTAATGGAACACTTCTAGTTGAGCCTGCTAATTCAACCAAAATATCCAAGCTCCTGGGATGTAAGGTCTTGGGTGACTATCCAATCGAGTCTGAGTTGCATAAACTCTAAACTTTAGTAAGGGCGTGGTTATGTACTGCCATCTAATGGAGGTGGACCCCGCAGAGTTACGTGAGGAATGGAAAAAATACTGGCGTTACGGAAGTGCAGAACTATGGCAAATAGGAAAAATCGGGAACATTCAGTCTAACGTTTAGTACTACGGCATTACCTGAACATATCCTTGCAGGCTATATCTGTCTTAGGGTTCCCCTGTTTGTTTCTAACCCAATATGATGCTACAAACGTCGAGGTTTAGACATACCACTATGGGATGTAATTGGAGGGCTACGTGAGGCAATTGTGGAGGCTCAGATCAGGAATCAGGCAATTCTTGTACACTTCGAAATCTATAAACTCCCTGGCGATCACCCAGTGTGGTGCAGGAAGTGTGAGGTTACAACGAGGAAAGGAAAATTCAAAGCTGTGCAACCCCCAGTTGTTGTTACTTCTTTTGCATCAGCCCTTAAGTGTGATGCCTCCACAGAAACTCAGACCACAGATTCAAGTACGAACACATGCACATGTCAGTGTACACTGTTGAACAAAGCTCCACTTGAAACTGAAGTCGTTTGGAAGCTATCAACAATCTGCTTACCACCCAAGACACATACCACTAACCAACATCAGAAGCCAACTAAACTGACTCCGCAACCCAGGCAACCACCTCTTCCCATCAGTAAAGATAAACGTCTTTCAAAACGTAGTTCCAAGTCTACGAAAGCGGTAGTTAAACCTTCTGATCGTCGAGGTCTCTCCCTCTCTGATGGGACTATGTTCTTCAGGATATGGACTTCCAGTCAGAAGAATCAGAGATCAGGGAACGGGCTAACACTCTCCCTGGCCTCTGCAGTAATTAACCGAGTCTGAGGGAGAACGGGATGAACAACCAGTGCTAAACACTGGCTTCCCACGGACTTGAGTGTTTCAATGGAATTTGTTTGGATATCTCTCACATTTGGAAGAATTACAGCTCCAGGTCCAAGAGAAACTGTTGCCCATCTGCTTGCAAGAAATGCATCTTAAAGTCACCTTCACACCTGCATTACAGGTTTACCACACATATAGGAAGGACGATACTACTGGAGACCTGGCTAAATGTGGAGTGGCTGTTTCCATTGATACTAGATGACACTTCTCTTCTGTCCCTCTTACCTCGACCATATAGGCAACTGCTGTACACCCTTCTATATCACAGAGTGTTCTTTGTACCTTACCACTAATGAAGCTTTGAATGCAGACGCACTGCCAGATCACTTTGGGCACACCCATGGCCATTCCGCCTTCCGCCTTGTGGGGGACTCCAGTGCACACAATGTACTGTGGGGCTCGACAACCACTTGGTACAGGGGTCGGATGATAGAGCGACTCGTCCATTCTGAGATTATCTGCCTTCTGAACGCAAGTCAGATGACACACTTTTCTGTAGCTACAGGGTCTTTTTCATCCACTGACCTCCGTTTTTGTTCCCTGGCTATTGCAGACTCATTTCAGAGGGAAGTGGGTACAGATTCACATTCTAGTGACCACTTCCCAGTGTGGCTCCATCTGCACGACTAGGATGGTGGCTGACACGGGACCATGCAGATGGGTTATACCAATGGCAAATGGCTTGAAGTAAAATCGACAGGCTGTTTCTGAACAAAAGGACTGGGGACAGAAGACGGTGGCCAATATCGCTTGTGAGATGCAACGGGCTGCAGTAGAGTTCATCTCCAACTCTACTAACCACCTCAGATGATGGCCTCTACCATGTTGGAATGTCGACTGTCGACTGGCAATCAGGGCCAGACGAACATCTCTGTGGAATTTCAGACATTGTCCAACTACAGTAAATCTACGTGCAGCGGATCTGCGAGAGTACATGCGAGGCAAGTGATAAAAGAATGGAAGAGGGCTTCTTGGAGGAAATTAACGACTTTCATTAATCGGTCCACTTCTACTGCGCAAGTCTGGAAATCAATAAGATGGATTTCGGGTAAGAGTAGTAGTACACATCCCCTTACGGCCTTGTCAAGTAATGTGCTCTGAGTGACCACGCCAGATGACATGGCTCAGATTTTATCACACTTCCTTACTGCCACTACATCATCCACAGAAGCTCCTGCTTGTGAGGTGTTCCATCAGACCGCAGAGAGGAAGATCAGTTTCTTCTTGCATAATGAGAAAGATTACAATGATCCATTCTCCATGTGGGAAATGGAGTAAGGTTTGTGTGCAGCTAGAGACACTGCTCCAGGACCTGATGAGATTGCTGCAGGGTCAATTATTGATGGAGCCAATGAATTTAGTTAGCGCCTAGGTAAAGATATGCCCAAAATATGCAAATTCCCCTAGTCATCAGTCAAGATAGCATGATAGGCTAACAGCAGTTATGAACATGGAAGGCAGAGACTCCCGATGATTCATTGATTTCTGATCGATTGTTGATCAAAAGGAAACCTTGCACTAGCAGATTTTGCATCTGTTATTAAACAATGTTTGACTTGAAGCTGGATGTTCTGAGCGGTGACTGATAGAAGTGCACCTTACAAGATACTAGCCTCCTTCCTCTAGGTGGTTAAGGAGTAACTTGCATCTTCGTTCTACAATTCCTTATAGAAAAGTCACGTCTCTCTCTCTCTCTCTCTCTCTCGCTCTCTCTCTCTCTCTCTCTCTCTCTCTCTCTCTCTCTCTCTCTCTTCCTCTCTGGGACCAATGAGGTACTCTTGCCTTCACCGTCCAGTGTCTCTAACTTACATTTTATTCATATTAGCCATTGCTGATGCATTTTGTGTTGCATAAATATTTACTGAGTGATGAGACAAAATGTTCAGTGCTGTCACAAGTTCTCAGTGGTCCAGGACAGTAGATGGCCAACACATTTTCAGGAGCTTATCTGTAACTTTGAATATTTTCTGGAAAAACTGCTAGTTTTCTATTTTATCAGCACAATGATGGTATCTTCCACTAACAGGAAGCCCTCTCACTCTCAGGTCGTAAAATGTTTTCCCCAGGAGTTCACTGTATGGGAAATGTTATCGGCGTCCGTACATGAGGTGCGTGGACGTCCTAGGGCGACACCAAGGAGATGGCAGTGGTCCATTTGGCTACTGTCACTCGGCTCTCTATCGCCAATCCTCCACGAATTGGCTCTGTGGGGCGGTTGAATCTACTGCCCTGGCTGTCCTTGTTATTACTCACCATTCAGAAAGATTTCGACGTTTTCTCACTTCTACCAGATAAGCAAAATGCAAATTAGATCTAGGAGTAAAGGAATAGTAAGTTATAACACACAGTTTCTGACAATCACTAGTACTGCTGCTTAACGTGTAACTTTAATATTCTAATCAAATGCGACTTGCATTAAGAATGAGCATACAATATGTGAGTGGTTCTGGAAGAAAGGTCCCATTACATCACCAACTCGTCCCGGTTTTAAATTTGTGCCAGTGCAGTTGTGCCCAAAACTTGTTAAAGCACCAGTGCGTCAAAGACATTTTGGTGCTGTGTGACATTGGTATTATGTGCACTGTTGAAACTGTTGACGATATGCAACCATCAGTATTGCTGGTGTACCGAATTCGTACTTTGCATTATTGTCCTAGATTATACTCATTTATGTATCTTGAAAATTTCCTTTACCACTAATATCTTACAAGAAATCATATTCTCTATTCATACATATTGATCGTTTGTAGCATACACTCATTCCATCATTTTAAAGAATAATTAATTTCCATTTAATCTTCAGACAATTTAATATGTACTCCATTTCCACTCTCACAAAACTTATAACATCCAATACCATGACACACTTGAATATTTCACAATAAGACATAAGAAAAATATACTCATCACGAGATGAAACTGGGAGTACAAAGTGCATAAACCTGCAAAAATAAGTCTTCATAAAACACTTCACAAAATTAAGTGAGTGTACACGGTATTTGTACACAATCTCGAGCAGTAATTCACGAAAACTACTGTTCATTCAAACTGACAGTCAAACCATCATTCTATATGACACCCATTCACAATTCATTTCTCCAGGAAACACAACTATCTAATTAAAAGTACAATACAACTAACAAATTAGTACAAACATTACCATTCCTGAAAAATCATCACATCATAGAAAAATTTAATGCGTCACGAGAAGCAGAATATCACTTGTGTAGGTATAAGAGGACGCAGTTAGGGTAGATAATGATTTTTCGTTGGAAGTGTTCATTTTAAAGTAGCAGATGGAGCTCCGTTCGACATAAGGCAATCTTTTTGCGATACTTGATCATCCACAGCATTGTGTTTTTCCTTACTCTGTTGCACATACTCCTATACTAATCGAAACTCTTTTATTCGAAGCGTAGGTGACCTAGATATGGTTAAATAAATTCAAGTCCTTGACCAGAACACACCTGAGTGTACTGAAATGTTTAGTTCCAGGTATTGAATGTTTTTATTAGTGTCTTTTGACGTTGAAATAAGTTATGTCTTTTAATAGTGAAGGACGCTGTCCAATAGGATTTGATGTTATGGGCTACTAACAGTGTTCATGCAAAGGAAGTGTTCAGAATCCGGATCTTGCACAGTAACAGTTTGAGTTCATTCATGTGACATTACAGTTGTATTTTCTGTGCAACATGAAATATAGTCTCCCATGGTCTGTGAAACATTCAGTAATATGTCAACAGGCTAGTTTAAGTGTTTTCTGACTTTGTAGTCATTGCATCTGTAAATGACGTTGCTGCCGTTAGCTGATTTGTGCGGTGACAAAGCGGCAAGACTCCCTGTGGCAACAACAGCAGATCAGGGATCTCCCGGTGGCTTTTTGAGGCCGGCAGACAGTGACCAGCGTATTGTAGTCAGCTTAATCTTTTGGCTCATGGGTCTCTCTTCTGGTAGCGACTCCAACTGATGTACAGTAACTGCAGACACAAACTAGAGACATGGGATGTTGATCCAGTTTAGTTGTGTGTGTGTCTCATGCCTGCCCAAGGTTCAGCGCCCATACAATTAAACATACCATTTTCCATTTGCATTTTTCTTTTCAGATCTCAAACCCTCGTGTAATTTGCGGCCTCAGAACAAGTTATAATGAGGTTACAGAGGCACAAATACATACAAATACACAATCCTTTCTTATAATATTTTAATAACTACTCTCATCATATTCAGTCATTACTTAACTTTAACATCATGTTATACTGATATTCAACATATTCAGATTACTGCTCTATCTTTTCGGCAAGTTACATAAAGATCTAATTATATCCAAATTATTACATTTGGTGCTTATAAAATACTTGCAGATTTAATCACCTTTATGTGATATGTTACTGGTAGGTTTGATCATCACGCGAGTTTTACGGAAAAGCTTCAGGTACTGGGGTGGGAGTCTCTGGAGGAAAGGAGACGTTCTTTTCGTGAAACGCAACTGAGGAAATTTAGAGAACCAGCATTTCAGGCTGATTTCAGTAATTTTTACTATCGCCAACTTATATTTCGCAGAAAGACCACAAAGGTAAGATAAGAGAGATTAGGGTCCGTACAGATGTACATAGGCAGTCATTTTTCCCTCTTTCTGTTTGGGAGTGGAACATGGAGAGAAGATCCTAGTTGTGGTACGAGGTACCCTAAGCCAGGTACCGTATGGTGGGTTGCGGAGCATTTATGTAGATGTAGAAATATTAGTGTCACCTCAAGATTATTACTAATGAAATGAAGTTAATTAATAATTTAATTGAAATTCAACAAACAACCTCACGTAATATGTATTCTGTTTTCTATTAATATTCTGCTCTTCTATATAATATTATTCATACAATTTCCAAACGTAGTGTAAGTCTCCGAGGCCCAGGTTTCACTAAATTGGGCAGGTTCCCATTTCAGGAGGCAACTACACAGGTAGCTGGGGCTGTGTTGTGTGAATTGCGCTGATTTTCAGGTTAGGGGCTCTAAGAGAAACAGGAAAGGGGCTTCAGTCTCAAAGGGTGCAGGCTGAACACAGGAAGAATGTAGATCAAGGTACCACCGGTATAACTATTATTGTAAATTACGTAGCGGTTTTGGGAAAGTACCAGAGCTCCACGCAATATTAGGAGCACTGGTGCTCAAATCGTTTTAGGCACTGACAGCTGGCTAAAACCTGAGGTAAGCCCAACGGTGTTCAGAAAGTATAGGCTAAACACAGTTGGTGGAGGCGTGGTTGTTGCTGTTGGAAGTAATTTATCTTGCAGGGAAATTGAAGTAAACAGCTCCCGTGAGTTAGTAAGCGTAGAGGTCATCCTTGGCAACCATAATAAAATAAGAATTGGATCCTTTCACCGACATCCCAACTCAGAATATGCAATTGCAGTAAGGTTCAAAGAAAACTTGAGTCTAATTTCAAATATGTACTCGACTCATACAATTATAATTGATGGTGACTTCAGTTTACTCTCGATATGCTGGGAAAATACATGTTTAAATCCGGAGGTCCGCATAAAAAAATCTTCAGAAAAAGTGCTAAACTCATTCGCTGAAAGATATTTCGAGGAAATAGTTCATGAGCCCACTCGAATAGTAAACGGTTGTGAAAACACATTTGACCTCTTAGTAACAAATCAGCTAACAACGAGCATCCAAAGGATACAGGTACTTGTGAGCTCGGGATTACCTTGGAGACACTGAATATTCTAATTCCCAAAACCTCCAAAATAAATGAAACATACATCGATTGAAAAAAGCAGATAAAAGTTCTCTTGACGCCTTCCTCAGAGACAATCTCTGCTTCTCCCATATACACAATGTAAGTGTAGACTACATATAGCTTGAATTGAAAGAAATAGCATCGACAGCAGTTGATACATTTATACTAAATAAACAAATGATGGAGCTGATCACTCCCATGGTACTCAAAACAGGTCGGGACACATTTGCAGAAACAACGAAAATAACAAACTTGAAACGAGCGCAAAATCCCCAATATAGGCGATTTTATACAGAAATTAGAAATTTAGCACGAACTTGAATGCGGGACGCTTGTAGTTTCCACAAGGAAACCTTGTTTCGAAACGTGTCAGAAAATCCAAAGAGATTCTGGTCGTATGTGAAGTATGATAGTGGCAAAAGACAATCAATGCCTTTTCAGGGCGCTAGCAATGGACATACTATCGATGAGAGTGCTCCTAAAGCAGAGCTTCTAAAGACACCCTTTCGCAATTCCCTCGCCAAGGAAAACAATTGGGCCGGCCGCTGTGGTCGAGCGGATCAAGGCGCTTCAGTTCGGAAATGCGCTGTTGCTACGGCTGCAGGTTCAAGTCCTGCCTCGGGCATGGATGTGTGTGATGTCCATATGTTAGTTAGGTTTAAGTAGTTCTAAATATGGGGACTGATGACCTCAGATGTTAAGTCCCATAGTGTTTAGAGCCATTTGAACTATCTTTTGAAAACAATACGTACAAGTTACGGTCAGCACACAGTCTTCACCCGTTGGGTAGGACGTCAATCAGCAGAATGACCTTCCTGTCTCAGAACACCCTGCACATCACTTTCTTGACCGACAAAAACTGTTTGAATTTCGTTTTCACCGGAGATCCACGGTGATACCAATGCGTTGACTGCTGCTTGGTTTCCGGGATCAAGTGAGAATTCCACGTCTTCAGTACTGGCACCAGGCGCAACCAGTCTGGCCAGCATTTGACTGTCACGACATACATCTCTTGCGCATGCGCAATTTTCCCGTGTAAAAAAGGCTACTTTAAAGGAAACATCCCGAAAGTTACTTTCTGGATGCGACCCATATTATGCTATACCAAAGACCTGCCAATGATTTAAAGCCCTCTCCTTAATTCCCACATTTTCCATAAATTACTTAACCTCCAAACAACTGTGGCGACAGAAATGCTTATAATTTTACCCCCAATTTGTTTCGTTGTGGTCGTCATTCTTTTCATTTATCATCTCGACTCTAAAATTCGCCATGCGTCCTTCAGCCCTTTAAATCCCTTCATTTCTCGTTGTGGCATTCCTTCAGATTGGAGATCAGTCACCAGAAAGATCACAAGCATGATTTGACTCTCATCACATACAAAACTTATCCTTATCAGTTCATTTCAATTCTTACATCTTTAGATTACCTGTGTGTTTTGCATGTCGCTCTTTATATGTCTGTTTTATACTTTGTACCCCATCACACTGTTATTCGTCTGTCTCCATATTCAGGGGCAGACTCAACATTTGTGAACACAACTTCTTTTAATATGAATGTCCTCGTTTATTTTCTCCAATGTTTGAATTCTATATTACATGGATATCCTCTTCGTTCAGTTTTCTGTCACATCAACAATTCCTGCAGGTACAATAAGTCATCACAACATAAAAAACTTCAGCGTGCTGGACTCACATGCATCCATACAGAATCATTCTCAAATGGCAGCATCTGCCCCTACGTCTGCTAAAACTCACTTTACAGCGTCTGTCCGCATCTGGTAAAACCTAACTTGGTTGAGTCTGCGAAAACCTTACTCAATGAACACCCTGGCTTCTTGCTCAGCACATCATTACATCTGGTGTGCCTACAAGAATTAACCTTCAATATCCATTTCTCCATCAAGGCACCTATGGCCAACGATCTGTCTGATGATTCTCTTTTTCATGTCTCTCTCCTGCATCATCGTTTTGACTCTTACCGGTAATCTCGCTTATCCCACGCAGAACTGTTCCATGCACATATATTTTATTCCGTAGGATCTCTTGATGTTAATTCTATTACTTCTTCCTTACCACAAAATGGAGACTATATATTATCTCATGGTTCAGTTTTATATTACTTTTATTACTTAAATGCTCTGATGTGCTAAATATTGTCAGTGGGCAGAGATTAAATTAAATGCTGTAGATAAATGTGCCCGCACCAGGTATTTTTCTGCTTTCAAGATATAATAAAGATACGTTGTTACACTCATTCTTAAATCTTTCTACCCTCTAATGGACGTTGCCGAACTCACAATAAGCCCGAACGGCAATTTGTCAGCTGATGACAAGAGGCATTACGTAAAGATGACGTATATTTTGGACATGGCTGATGCAATCCCATCTGCCAATAACATATATCGTGTCAGTGGACGATAGAACTCCGACTCTTTTCTTTCGGACATCTGACAACTGATTATTGTAAGAACTAACAGCAGGTTCAATGACAAGCTGTTGTAATACCTTTATATTTGTGCCTCTGTCCTGTCTGTATAAACGTATGGTATAGGGTACGATATAACAATGAACTTGCTATACTCCTCTCATACAAACTGATAAGGAAAACATGTAATCACATCTGGGTACTCTGAAAGTATTTATGACTGACGCTGCAATAGATTAAATAAATCTCTTTCGACGCTTTCTCTGCCAGTTCAACACAACGAACTCACTCCTGCATTTCTAACACTATCAACTGACTAACGACCAAATGATAATACTTATTTATTTAGAAACTTAGCTTTATCAATACCACTGCATTTACATGCAGCGCATTATCAAGGGTGGGGCGTGGGGCGTACTTAATGCACATCCATGTAAAATTCGTTATTTATTTTTGTCTTTTATATACAACATAGTTTTTGAAGATATAATGACGTGTAAGTAGAAACCGCAACCTTAGAATGTCTTTTAGCATACTCTTACCAACAACAACACATCTAGAATAATGTGTAATACCAACCGGACGTCGGAGTACTTTACGTCCAAAGGAAAAAAAATAAGAAATGGAAATTTGAATTTTACTGACAACTTACAAGGTAAAGGGATGTTGATGTGTAGGTGAAGTCCTGAACCAGGAAATACTGAATACGACACTCATCAGGGAAGTAATTTCTACATTTCAGGCTTAAATTTTTGTGTTAGCTTTAACTGAAAATTTAAAACATGGGACCTGCAAGAATAATTCGTAAAAACAGTAAACTTTTTTCAAAATTTTAAAATTTAGTGTAAATGACTAGATAACAAAATTTCCAAATGGTGGACATAAAGTGCCCTCGCCCCTATCTATCCTTGGTATTGCGAGCGTTAAGACAATGATTTGAGTTCTTTCCGCTAAATGCACATTCGATTAATACCAGCTTTGTTGCAGAACCATTATTCGTCAATATAACTTTACCGCAATTGAAGTTCGTCAGACAGCCGCTTTGGCCGAGCGGTTATAGGTGCTTCAGAGCGGACATGGATGTGTGTGATTTCCTTAGGTTAGTTAGATCTAAGTAGTTCTAAGTCTAGGGCACTGATGACCTCAGATGTCATGTCCCATAGTGCTTAGATGTAATCGAACCATTCTGGAACAGCAAAGTGTTGACACACGCTGAAAGAAGGCGGCAGCTCAGACGTTCCAGTGAGCTCTCAGTTGTTTTAATGACGTCACGTTGGCACCAAAGGGTCACCACAATTCTGCCCCGTGATACCGTGGACGCGCCACACGATGGTGACGCTGACACACCCCATCTTACCCAAATTTCACCCCGTCTATTGATGCGTCAGCGATGGGCGTCAGAATCGCGACATGCAGAGCTGCAACCACGTGGTTTCCTAACCGGTGGAAAGGAAAATATTTCACATGTCCCTACTCTGAGAATCGACACAAAATGGCCTCAGGTTGTGTCATAAAGGCGTCGATAAAACCACCTCTTCGTTCTGTATCTTATCAGGGTGATTTGAAGTGATAGTGGGCAACATTACTATCTTCTCACTGCAGTTATTGACGGATCATTTTGGAAACTGCCTTGAAAAATAAATACCCAGCTAGATGGCTATTAGGTCTCGGCGAATCTGTTAGACCGTAGGCAAAGGAGACAACCCACCTTTTGGTCCAGACAGACTGGCCACTAAGGTAAATGCGTTTCCGAACACCACTGGCCGCATGATTATAGAGTATTTACTCCTGACAATCATTCAAAGCTTTCTTATTCAGTATAGGACGAGCGTATTACCTTAGCTATTCTTTTAGCCCCAGATAATTGTTTCGCAGTAGTCTATCACACTCAACAGCATACACAGCGCGGAATATCATGAAACAGGGATTAGCACGAGTTCAAGACACAGTGACAGAATATTCCTGCAGTAAACTTTCTATATATATCACGATTCAGGATGTAGGTTATTTATGCTAATATTAAGCTCTGTCCCAAGAATACGGTTTTCGGAATACAACGGCGTAATCCTACGAGCCAGTAGCTGCCGTTTATTCACAGAAAAAATTCATATGTCGTATATTTATCATCTCTCTGAACTTAATGATTACTACAAATTTAGTATAAATTTAACGACTCGTTAGCCGTCTTTCTTTTGTGAAACGTTCCAATACGCACTTCACTTCAAGTATGCTATTCTTTCCACTCGGAAGAAAATAAAAATAGAGAATTACTATTTCTCAGTAATACTACAGTTTAATCACTCGAGGATACTTCAACAGCCACTTTTAATAGTTTCAAATTATTGTAGGTAAATGGTTTTATGCTGATGGTTCTGCAGCGTCCTCAGGTGGTGAAAGCAGAAGTCCATTAGTTTTATACGCTCATAAAAGGGTAATAGGATCTCCATATTCAGTGGGTGTCCTATGTTACAGAAAAATAAATATATTTTAATCCACCAATGTGTTAACGAAAACGTTCCGCTTAATTATTCCCGTAGTTTATTTCCATAGATAATCAGAGCTTTCGTG
The DNA here is from genome assembly GCF_023897955.1 of Schistocerca gregaria. Classification (NCBI taxonomy): domain Eukaryota; kingdom Metazoa; phylum Arthropoda; class Insecta; order Orthoptera; family Acrididae; genus Schistocerca; species Schistocerca gregaria. The sequence continues at coordinate 87,019,635 of NC_064924.1, read as the reverse complement.
GACAAAATAGTTGCAGCATTGCAGAGAAAATAACGCACATGTTGCCATGTGGCAGGGCCTATTAGATGGCCTGTGTGTACGTGTAGTATGCCACCACCTGTGGAATGGAAATGCTTCACGAAGTGCTGTAGCAATGATGTACATGCCCTTAATTTGGAGATCGCTTCAGGTTGAAAAATTAACATCATCCAAAAGTGAAGATGCTTTCTTACTTTCGCTTTTGCTGTCGCTGTGAATGTCCGCCACACCTTCACAATCTTTGCCGGTGGCAATGCGACCAATATGTGTGGCAGCCTCAACCCCAATATCGATCATATTTGGCTAGTCCTTCACCTCGATTAGAAATTTTCGACCTGTGTTTGACGTCTACATTTATTCCCGGCAGTAACAATAACAAAAAAACCGAAGATCGATTATTTCAGAAGCATGTTATTTTGAGCGGTTTTCATACTCAGGTTAAACTGCACAGAAAAAGAATTGGTGTAACTAAAAACCAGTTGTTTCAGCGATGACCGCCATCCCTTGTCTTGAGGACTCCCATAGTGCACAGGAATGCCTCTGACTCACCGGCAATGGTGGTCTGCCTGCACCAGCTGGGTGACCCTGACAATAGCCGCCACCAGCTAGCTGGGCACCCGCCCCTCGTCTCCTCTACAGCATCAGCGTCCTCACCTCCCCACCTGGTGTCATTCTGCACAGTCCTCAAGACCAGACTCAGTATACTGTTCCACTACAGCATCAAATATAAGCTAATACAATATTACTTCTAGGATAGCTTCACACCAATTGTTTATTTTTTTTAAAAGGACATTGACAAAAATCTACGCAAAGCTTGTTGTAAACAACAGATTTTTCTATGAATCATGTCCAGGAATGTCCACAGAGGCCGCTGAGTCAATTCCAGATAAAAGACTTTGTGCCCTTCAGGAATATACAGCTTTAGTTGTCCTATGTTGCTCTTATTACTGCAAACTTGTGTACAGTGGAAAAGTAACCTTTCCCAAATCTTCTCTTGCCTTCCTGGTTCACCTGATTTTTGTTTCTTTCGTTTCGTCTGTTCTGAGAAAAGCTTGTGTGATTGATGCGATAGTAGTAAGTAGGTAGGCTGTCAATTCAACTAATAACCTGGGTGTTAAAATTACGAACAACTTCAGTTGGAAGGACCACATAGATAATAATGTCGGGAAGGCGAGCCAAAGGTTGCGTTTCATTGGCAGGACACTTAGAAGATGCAACAAGTCCACTAAAGAGACAGCTTACACTACACTCGTTCGTCCTCTGTTAGAATATTGCTGCTCGGTGTGGATCCTTACCAGGTGGGATTGACGGAGGACATCGAAAGGGTGCAAAAAAAGGGCAGCTCGTTTTGTATTATCACGTTATAGGGGAGAGAGTGTGGCAGATATGATACACGAGATGGGATGGAAGTCATTACAGCATAGAAGGTTTTCGTCGCGGCGATACCTTTTTACGAAATTTCAGTCACCAACTTTCTCTTTCGAATGCGAAAATATTTTGTTGAACCCAACCTACATAGGTAGGAATGATCATCAAAATAAAATAAGAGAAATCAGAGCTCGAACAGAAAGGTTTAGGCGTTCGTTTTTTCCGCTCGCTGTTCGGGAGTGGAATAGTAGAGAAATAGTATGATTGTGGTTCGATGAACCCTCTGCCAAGCACTTAAATGTGAATTGCAGAGTAGTCATGTAGATGTAGATGTAGATGTAGATTGGACACACACTGGGTAAAAATTATGAACATACTTTTGTGAAGACAGGGAAAATTAACAAGAGAGATCTGCAGCTAATTCAGTCAAGGAAGACCTCCTTAAATACATGGATAAATAAGCTTAAAACTTTCACTCAGAATCCTATGCTCAGCAAGTTTTCCATACCAGACATGACTACATAGACAAGCATTTCATTTGGAATTTTACTACTAAATGTGGCACACAGCTTCAATGTTGTTTTCTGTGTAGCTAACACATTCATTTCCCTGACATAATTGTGACATAGATAGGACAATTTGTTAATAAATTGTACATAGGTACAACAGCACCACCATTCAATTGTGTGACTCACATACAGAAGCGGCAAAAAAAATATTAACTAATAGAAATAACCGGCTACTGGGAAGTAACAGTTATTGTCATACCCACTCCTCTGACACTAGCAGTTATTTTAATAACTGCCAATCGTACCTCACGCCATTTGTTTACTGAATATCATGTAGTGCTTTCACGTGATCTGAGATCTGGCCACAAATGGGAGGGGCAGACCATCTAGACGGTGTTCTATGGACCATGGAAATAACTCTGGGACTATGCACCACCTGTTTAAAGAAGTGTGTACTACGTTTTCGTGTGATCTCACTACTGTTGGCATAAATCGGCTGCCGTTAGGATGGCGGATGACGGGAGCTGCCGTAATGGCATTTCACACGTATAGTCATTCCCATCAGCTACTGTTCTGTGTATCAGCTTAGTTTAGACCGTGGTACAAACAGAGTAACTCGAAGGTATTCGTTCCACTATCGATACATTCATCAGACGTTTATATTTTCCCTGGATATTACCAAATTTGCTAACAGTTCTTGTTCTCTATAAGTTAATGAGCTACCACTACAGGTAAGCAAGAAGTTGGTAACTATGTTCCAGATCCCAGTTAAAGGTCATAGAAGTTAGTGATATTTCCAGAGCGCATAGTTATAATAGTGAACAACTATTTTCTTACTGCCGTACGGAAATGATGGTTGGCCAGATATCACACAGCTGTTCAGTAATCCCCTGTCGATAGCACTCATTACTTCATGGGTATAAAGAGCTAATTGTGTTTCACAAGAATGATATTTTCTGCATCAGTGATGACTATGTGCCAATAAACCGTTTTCTTCGAGATATTTCAGAATGGTCGAACACTGTATATGTTCCAAAACCCTACTGCAAATCGACGTTAATGATATGGGCCTGTAATTCAGCGGATTACTCCTATTTTCCTTTTTGGGTGTTGGTGTGAGTGAAGCAATTTTCCTGTCTTTAGGTGCGGATCTTTTGTGAGCGAGTGGTTGTATATAATTTCTAAATAAGGAGCTATTTTATCAGCATACTCTGAGAGGAACCTGACTGGTATACAATTTGGACCGGAGGCCTTGCCTTTATTAAGTGATTTTAGCTATTTGCAACACCGAGGATATCTACTTCTGTGTTTCTCATCTTGTATTTGCAACACCGAGAATATCTACTTCTGTGTTTCTAATCTTGGTAGTTGTTCCTAGTCGGCATTCAGGAATATTTACTTCGTCTTCTTTGGTGAAGGAGTTTCGGGAAACAGTGTTTAATAACTCCCCTTTGGTGGCACTGTCATCAGTGACTTCACCATTGTTATTGCGCACTGACGATATTGATTGCGTCTTGCCTCTGGTGTGCTTTATTTATGACTGAATGTCTTTGGGCCTTTGCCAGATTCCGAGACAGAGTTTCTTTGTGCCTAATATTATAAGCATCTCGCATTGAAGTACGCACTGTCTTTGGAACTTTTGCAAATTTTTTCCAGTCTTGGGGATTTCGCGTTCTTTTATATTTGGCATGCCTTTTTCGTTGCTTCTGCAATAGCGATCTCACCCGTCTTGTGTACCATTGGGGATCAGATCCATCACTTGTTAATTTATGTGGTATATGTCTCTCAATTGCTGTCGATGCTATCTCTTTGATACCATTCCACAACTTTTCTACCCTTTGCATGATCAGAACGGGAGGGGAGACAGTCTCTTACAAAGGGTTAAGAGAACTTTTATCAGCTTTTTTAAATAGATGTACTTTGCGTTTCTCTTTTATGGTTGAAGGTGTTACGGTATTTAGCCTAGCAGAAACTACCTTGTGGTCGCTAATCCCTGTATTTGTCACAGTACTAATTATTTGTCCACGATTATTTGTTGCTAAGACGTCAAATATGCTTTCGCAACCATTTACGCCTCGAGTGGAATCATGTATTAATTGTTCAAAATAACTTTGTGATAAAGCATTGAGTACTATTTCGGATGACGTTTTATGCCTGCCGGTGACTTTAAACGTATAATTTTTCCAGCATGTCGAGGGTAGATTGAAGTCACCACCATCTAGAATTGTATGATTGGTGTACCTGTTTGAAATGAGACTCAAGTCTTCTTTGAACTATTCAGCAACTCTATTTTCTGTGTCGAGCGGGGAGGGGGGGAGGGTCAATAAAACGATCCACTTAATAGTTTAGCCCGATTGTCAAGTATAACGTCTATCCATACTATTTCTCAGGAACTATCTACTTCAGTTTCGATACAAGGTAAACTACTTCTGACGTCAATAATTACTCCTCCACCAACTGTATTTAATCTATCATTTCTGAACACTGTTAGGTCGTTTGAAACAAATTTGGCTGAACTTATTTCCGGCCTTAGCCAGCTTTCGGAACCTATAACTATTTGAGCTTCAGCGCTTTCTGTCAGGGCTTGGAGTTCTGGTTCTTTCCCAACATAGCTACGACAATTTACAGCTACAATACCAATCTTTTCTACAACTACCTTACTGTGTTTTACCTGCTCCCTTTTAGACGGACGCCATTTCTGTGGTTTCATGAGACCCTCTAACCTAAAAAACCACCCAGTCCCTTCCACACAGCACCCGTTTCACATGTAGCAGCTTCCTGCGTTTAGTGGACTCCTGACCTATCAAGCAGAACCCGGAAACCCACCCCCTATGGCGAAAGTCATGGTACCTCCATCCCATATGGTCACAGAACCGCCTCACCCTCTAATTCAGACCCTCCACTCGGCTCTACACCAAAGGACCACAGCCGGTTGTATCGACGATGCAGTAGGTTGTGAGCTCCACCTTAATCTCCAAGCAAGGCTGGCAGTCTTTACCATTTCCGCTAAATGCCCAAAACCAAAGGGAAACTCCTCCAATCCAAAGCGACACTCGTCATTGGTACAGATATGGGCCGCCACCTGCAGCTGGCTGCACCCTGCATTCTTCAAGACTTCATGAAGCACGCTTTCCACATTTGGAATTCTCCCCCGCACTGCACACAGAGTGCACACTGGCTTCTTCCCCCTGTGCCAGCCATATTCCTAAGGAACACCATTATGCGTTTAACTTCGGAGCTCCCAACTACCAGCAAACCCACCCTCTGTGAAGGCCCAAATCTTGAGGGCCGAAAAACTTCCTCTGGAACAGGGTCGACGACTGCATCCGGCTCAGAGACTTTGTCAGCCACATATAACGCCCAAACCCAGTCCGTCAAACGAACTGAGGAGGCCCTATGATCGGCCCCTCGGAAAGTCTTTCGCTGCCTGCCAGACTTTGAAATTATCTCTCACTGGACGACGTGTGAAGGGTCAACCTCAGTGCAGGCAGTACTTGTGAAGCCACACCAGTGGACAGATCATGGCACACGTGGGACATGCTCGATGTCTCTCGATTCCCAGTGTCTGGGCCCCCACAGTGATGGCCCCTGGCCGCAACCTCAAGCTGTCTGACATAAGCCAACAACGCCTGGAGCTGTGAGCGAAGGGTCACCAGCTCAACTCGCTTCCTTACCATTACTGAAGTCAGAGCCGTTTCAAGCTCGTAAAAATGTGTAACAATCAAACAGTGTTCTCGACTTACTACCAGCAGGGACTCCAGGTACTCTCACGCTGGCAGTCTAACTGATATTGTGCTCTTCTAAGCCAAACAAACAAAAGCCTGTACGATATGAGGGTTTATACAAGGATCGATAACAACGGCGGTACTGTAAGCTACACTATTATTTAAACAAAAGTTTGTGGCTAGTAATTACTCAAAGGCTTCCATAACCTGTATCAATGAGTATGAAGCCAGGTTATACGATAACATTAAAACGAGTCTAATTTTCCATCCTTACAATGTTCACTTTCATATTTGTGACTTCAAATGTAGCCTGCTGTCCGAAATGGCCTTTTAAACATGTCAAACTGCTTTATAAAATGTTTAACTAATACTCATTTGGCAGACATACGAGTCTATTCCTTACGTGGTGTCAATGACACATACTTTTACTTCAGTTATACCGCTATAAAGAGATATGAGACATTCTTAGTATTCCTTGGCAGTGGACCAAATAGATCGACCACAGAGACCTTCTTTAGCTGTGAAGGAATGACAGGAAACATCGGACCATGACGAGATACTGGTAGTAGCTTTACCTCTCTAACAAGATTGCCAGAAGCTCTGGCTTACAGATTCTCTTCCCTATTTTTACAAAGAAGCATACATTACAAAGATGGTATAAAATCATCCCCATGCAAATCACCGATATCCTTTATCATTAAAAATGTCAATTTCAACAATCTAGTATTGCCAAATCACTGTAGTGAAGTGATCTATCCACTTCAATTTCACTTCCTTCCAGGGAGGATCCTTGTCCCATGCCTTACCAATACTGGCAAGTGACCATGAAAAAAAATATCTACAAATAAAAGAAAACTAACCTATTCTGATTATGATTGCTCTTAGTTTCATTATTAGGCCCTTGAGAGTAACTCCAGACAACTTTGGCAATAATGTTTTCTTTTTACAAGATTTTAATAACACTGATATCAAATCAGTTATAGGACCCACCTGATTTAACTCATCAAAAATTATAATGCTCTGTTGTGTATGGATACTTTGGCCACTTAATAGAACAGATAACAATGAAATTGACTAAGCCTCTTCTGACACAATCTTCCAGCTCAATAATTGAATAGTAACATTCACATATTGTGAGCATTCATCTCGCAAAGCAATATTTAGATGACACATAAAATCATCAAATTCAAATAGCTCTGCAGTAAGGCCAGTTCAAAGAGAGTGAAAAATCTTTACTCAAATCAAGCTATGTTAGGAGAGGAGCGTCAAGAAGAACCTGTTTCACACCACTGAATTCAGTTTGCACCTACGCACCCCAACTCCACGGGGCATTTTTAGCCGTATGTGCGCAAAGACATGAAGTAGCTAAAGTATTCAAGCTCATAAAGCGTTTACAACAATTTGGCCAAACAAGAACTGACAGATCAGACCGCACATTTCTTCGGTTATTATGACGCGTTTCCAACCAGTTTAACTTCAGTCAGTTTTAGCAAGATCCCTGTCGCCACAGTGTAACATTAACCATTTAAAACAGAAAATTTAGACCATAGAAGCTTGGTTGGAATAATTACACTAAATCAGTTACTTCTCAACATAGATGTGTCAAGTGAGCGCTGTGCACCGAATATCACACACTGAACTGTGCTATGACGCTGCACATATGAGTGAAAGACGACTATCAAACTTAAAGATGCATTGTCAGGTGGTAGAGGTTAAATTAAATGCTGTAGATCAATGTGGCAGTCCCAGGTGTTTTTCTGCTTTCAAGATATAATAAAGATACGTTGTTGCACTCTTTATTAAATCCTTCTAACCTCCAATAAATGTAGGCGAGCTCACAATAAGTCCGGACGGCAATTTGTCAGATCGATTACGAGAAGCATCACGTAAAGATGGCGTATATTTTGGACAAGGTAGATGCAACCCAATCTGCTAATAACATATATCATGTCAGCGGACGATAGAAGTCTGACTCTTTTCTTTGGGACATCTGACAACGGATTATTGTAAGAACTAACAGTAGGTTCAATGACAAGCTGCTGTATTATCTTTTCTATTTCTGTCTCTATCCTGACTATATAAACCTATGGTGTAGGGTAGGATTTGACAATGAACTTGCTATGCTCCTCTCATACTAACTGATAACGAAAACATGTAATCACATCTGGGTTCTCTGACAATATTTATGAATGACTCTACAATAGATTAAATAAATCTCTTTTGCCGCTTTCTCTGGCTGATCAACACGATGAACTCACTTCTGCATTTCTAACAGCGTACAGACATATCTTTGGTAATAAAAGGAAAAAAATACATGATCACAACGCTCGCTTGCAACTGGCTACAGACCAAATGACAATACTCATGTATTGAGAAACTTAGCTTTATTAATACCAATGCATTTTGATAGTGAGTATTATCAAGGGTGGGCGTCCTGTGTACTTAATGCAAATCCTAAAACACAATGAAAAAAATATAAAATTCGTTATTTATTTTTGTCCTATATCAACAGCATAGTTTTTGAAGAAATAATGTTACTTCAGTAGAGACCGCAACTTGAGACTGTCTCTTAGCATAAATCGTTAAAAACGTTAAAGATTTTTTCAAAATTTTAAAGTTTAGTGTAAATGACTAGATACTAATATTTCCAAATGGTGGACATAGAGTGAACCCGGTCCTATCTATCCTTGGTATTGCGAGACAATGATTTAAGTTCTTTTCGATAAATGCTTATTCGACTAATATCAGATTTATTGCAGAACCATTACTCGTTAGTAAAACTTTACCGCAATGAAAGTTTGTCAGTCAGCCGCTATGGCAGAGCGGTTATATGTGCTTCAGTCTGCAGCCGCACTGCTCCTGCGGTCGCAGGCTCGAATCCTGCTTCGGGCATGGATGTGTGTGATTTCCTTAGGTTAGTTAGGTTTAAGTAGTTCTACGTCTAGGGCACTGATGATCTCAGATGTTAAGTCGCATAGGGCTTAGAGGTATTTGAACCATTTTGAAACAGCAAAGTGTTGACAAGCGCTGAAAGAAGGCCACAGCTCAGACGTTCCAGTGAGCTGGACGTTGTATTAATGACGTCACGTTGGCACCAGAGAGTCACCACAGTTCTGCCCCGTGCTACCGTGGACTCGCCACACGATGGGGAGGGTGACACACCCTCCTCTTACCCTAATTTCACCCCGTCTATCGATGCATCTGCGATGGACGTCATAACCACGACAAGCAAAACTGAAATCACGCGGTTTCCTTGCGTGTGGCCGGGAAAATATTTCAGACGTCCCTACTCTGAGAATCGACACAAAATGGCCTCAGGGAGTGTCATAAAGGCGTCGATGAAAGCACGCCTTCCCTCTGTGCCTTACCAGGGTGATTTGATGTGATAGTGGGCAACATTACTATCCTCTCGTTACTGATCGATCATTTTGGAAACTGTTTCGAAAAAGAAATACCCTGTTAGATGGCTATTAGGTCTCGGTAAATATTTTAGACCACAGGCAAAGGAAACAACCCCGCTTTTGGTCCACTATAGTAAATGCGTTTCCGAACACCAGTGGCCGTGTGATTATAGAGTGTTTATTCCTAACGATCACTCTAAGCTTTTTTATTTAGTAGAGCACGAGCGCTTTACCACAGCTATTCTTTTAGTCCCAGATAATTGTTTCGCAGTAGTGTATCACACTCAGCAGCACACACAACGCGGAATACCACGAAAGAGGGATTGGCACGAGCTCAAAACACAGTGATAGAAAATTCCTGTAGTTGCGATTCAGCATGTCGGTTATCTATGCTTCTATTAAGCTCTCACCCAAGAGTACGTTTTACAGAATACAACAGTGTATTCCTACGAGCCAGTAGCTTATGTTTCTTCACAGAAAAAAAATTCCATATGTAGTTTATTTATCATCTCTCTGAATTTAATGATTACTACAAATTTAGTATAATTATAACGACTCATTAGCCGTCTTTCTTCTATGAACCATTCCAATACGCACTTCACTTCATGTGTGCTGTTCTTTCCACTCGGAAGTAAAAAAAAGTAATTGAGAAATACTATTTCTCATTTAATGCCAGAATATAATCACTCGACGATACTTCAACAACCACTTTTAATAGTTAAAAATTATTTTAGATACATGGGTTTTACGCTGATAGCGCTGCAGTGTCCTCAGGTATTTAAACCAAAAGCACATTTGTTTTATACGCTCATAAAAGGGCAATAGGATCTCCGTATCCAGCAGGTGTCGTATACTACAGAAAAATAAATATTTTGCTACGGTCGCAGGTTCGAGTCCTGCCTCGGGCATGGATGTGTGTAATGTCCTTAGGTTTGTTAGGTTTAAGTAGTTCTAAGTTCTAGGGGACTAATAACCACAGCAGTTGAGTCCCATAGTGCTCAGAGCTATTTTGAAAAATAAATATTTTTCATCCACTAATGTGTTAACGTATCCTTCGGCTGAACTATTCTCGTAGTTTATTTCAACAGATAATCAGCGTTTTCGTGAAGACACTACAGTAGTGTTTGCTACAGCTGGAATTTTATTAATAATTAAATGGAACAACTACTTTCGCTGCCTTATGAGTCGTACGCAGAAATAATAACCTTGAAGTTGTTGGTTACCCCTCCTCTCACAAGAATATCTTTAATATTTTTCTGTGTTTAACTTCAATTTATTTCTTTGAATGAAATAAATACGCAATCTTAGAGTAGAGGTGTTCCTTGTATCCAAGAATACCAGCGACAACCTCAGTGATTACTGCTACGGACGTTCTCCTCACATATATAAGATAACTAAAAATGTATGTTTCCTGTTGTTTCTTTCTTTCAAAAATATTAATACTACTTTCTTGTGGTTCTTACTTCAGATTATTTATGATATCTAAGGCATCTACTTTCATTATTGATAGTTGGTGTCTCTGTAGTCGTGACTCTACGATAAAATAATCTTTTAGATCTCTATTCCGAACGACAGTACCAAATAACTTAACTATCACCTTGCTGACGTTCATGAATATAATTAGTTGCGGTGATTGTTATTATCCAGATTTCGAGAAAAATTAAGAAACCTCTGTTTTGTGTTGTTACAGAAAGAATCTTAGCTATATTTTGTAATAACTCTTTCTTCCTTAGCTACATAGTAACATTTCACAATAATACTACACTGGCATATTGTGAGGTTCCAGACTTTAATGGGTTCATTCTAGGGTTAAGGTGTGAGTAGGTAGGGATCTAAATTTCCAAATTTCTAGTTTAGAACAAGGGTTTGTTTTATTTTCAATAAATAGCCATAGCTTTACTAATCTAATGCGAGGAAACTGCGTGTTTCTTGACGAAGGATTCTGACGAGTGTACTCTTACTTCTCCATACAGAATCATGTTTAAACAAATAAAACACCTCTTAGTCGAGGTATCATCAATCACTGTTCTTTTGTCTTCTAAAACTGATTAGGGCTGACAATTTCCCCCCCCCCAGAAAAAAGCTTTCAATTAATTCTGTACAGCATTTCGATAGCTTCCACGTAAGAAACTTCCAACAATTTCATCCATAAAACAGTCGTGGATCACCTTTTGTGTCCCCACTAGACCAGTCATCTAATCCGCCTACAATCTTCACTTTAGTAACGAATTGGCAATCAACGTGTTTCTCTCAACAGTAAACCAGTGAACGGATAAACGGACAACCTGCTCTCATACAGTTGTTTTAGCTTGGGAGCCAAGGACTTTTACGTTCAAATTCCCGACTGTGGTATCTCTTCAGCATACACTGCGTTTCGCGAAACGCTACATCGGTCAAGAACCGCAATTTTTACCAATATTATCATCCGAAATATTTCTTCAACAACCACATTCTTAGAACTTTCACCAATGTCGTTCTTAACCTCGAAGTATTAATTCACAGCACCAGAGGCTAGTTACCAAACGCTTTTGTATGTCTGTCTCTGGCGCTACAATTATTTTCTTTGGTAGCGTTTTAACGACTTTTCTTTAATTTACGAACCTCAAACAGCTGTAGCTATACATGCGTCTAGCATAGACCTTCTGCCTTTGCTTGTGCTCTAATTTCCGCCTCGGGATCTCGGATTTGAAGGCAGCCCTTATTACGATCCAAACCGACGTAGTACCATTTACTCGACTAAAGGAACAGCACTACATTCGTACAACACCATAAAATTTGCATTTGCTTGGCACTGGGGTTGAGCAGCGACTCATAGCAACTACGGTTGCCGACATGAAGAAATTCCTTGTCGCCCGAGCAAAAACTGCCCTGCCAAAAGTGTCGTGAGGCCCGTTCAAACTCCCAGTCCTCTAACTACAATAATTTTACAACATATCGAACAACACGCTGTACTCTACCATAACCACTAGTTTACATTTCCCACAAACTTCACTCTTTCTTAATACTTCTGATAACCCTGAGGCTGTCTGCCTTCTGACAGATTTTTTTTAATTTTTCTTCTTTTCTTTCTTTAGCTTTCGTTCATTCCCACTTCTTAATATATACATCTACAGGTTAGATGTTCTCATCATATCGTAATAATCTTACCGCTGTTAGAATTATGTTCTTCGCTACTTGATTCAGCAATATAAATTCAGTTCTGTTGATAAACTTTCTACTCCACCCACATTCATACGTAGATTCTTACCACAACGTAAGGTACAAGTCCTTCTCTACACCGTCTTTCTCACAAAATTATGTTCACCATTACATTCAGCAACATTAGGCACCAAGTACTTCTTAATATGGTGAACTTTACGTTTCCCTACTTCCTTATCATTATTAACTTCTTTCATCACTACTGCCGTAGCATGAGGAATACATTTAACAATAAATGGTCATTCAAACACGTAGAAACACTTTTTCATATTGTTATTTGATTTGTTGCTTTTATAATATCTTTTTCATAGCACTAAATCTCCTATCCTGTTAGCGTTTACTTTCCCTTCTCTTCCAAATCTTCTTTGTCTGATTTCAGCACTCTTCTTTAAATTGGTATCTACACGCTTAATTACTTTATATCGAAAGCTAGGTATTACAGGTGGATACTTAATCTAGTCAGAAAGACGATACATTTGTATCTTGCCTTCTGTTACCTCTCTAGGCACCACTACAATAGTAGCAGGGAGTTTATCTTTCAGTACCCTCTCAAATTCTCGAATACATGTAGGCCAAGTCAAATGCCTCTTCGCACAACAACTATGTCCAGGCCTCCCAATTAAGCGGATAATGCTCGCTCAAGGATTCGATTTGGGTGACGTTTGGCTATTAACAACTCTTTTACTTTCTTCTGTTTCAAGAACTCTTGAAATTCATAAGACACAAATGTCTGACAAGAGTAGCGATGGTGTCCCTACGATAGGGAAATACGACTCTCCAGGATATGCATAACCGTTTTACTGGTCGCCACTTTCACTTGACACAATTTCACAAATTTGGAGTAAACCTCAAATACATGCACAGCAAAAATCTCTCCACCAACCTCTCTTGACAATAGTCCTGGAATATCAACTGCTGAAATATCTCGCACATACCCTTGGGTACTACTGCAACAGGCTGCACTGTATCTTTCTGATTCTTAATCTTCGTTTATTGGCACATCTCACAAGTTCTCTACTCCTTCCTAGCTATGCTACTCTTTACTCTTTGCATTAAAAATAATAGTTATGTAAGGGTGCTATAGACTTGTTTATACCTAAATATCCATAAACTCTGTTACAAATTAAGTTGGTACTGCGACTCTTCCTCTAAAAGGTTGTGGTAAGTTGCTAACGAATAAAACGTCATTTCAGAAAATCCACTTCCCCTTCATTGGTTTCCCTCCTTTTCAACCTTCCTTGATTTTTCTAAGATACTTATCCTTCTTTTGTTCGCTACTAAGACTTTTTTTGCAATGTGTCTAACTCTTGCTCATATTCTTAATGACGAGCTTTGGAAACTGATCTCCTTCCCCAGTTCACAGCTCCATTCGCTTACCATTCCACAGACAGGCGTAAAATATCGTATTTCTAACTCATACTCCTGATGAAAAACAAAGCCATCGCATCAAACGACTGTGCAAAAGCTTTGTTCTCTTTAAAAATATTAATGGTCTTTATACAGTATGAAATCCAATCTTTGTCCCATAGGACATATACCTAATATTTTTTATAGACGTTGTTACTGCTAAAGGATCCTTTTCAGTAACTGAGTAACTCCACTCACAGCTGATTAACATACGACTGCAAGTGCTAAAGTCACTTTTCTTCCATCAGTTACCGTTTTCTTGATTGCCTGACAACCCAAACCAAATCCTTACGCATCAGCAACCACACAAAACACTTTGGTCATACGTGGATGCCCTAAAAATATAGGATTACTAAGTTCTTGTACGAAAGCATCAGCTTCTTGTTGTCAACTCTCATCCCCTCTACAAGGTGTAGTCATTTATAACAACATATTAAGGTGCACACAGTTCATTATATGACGAGGAATATTCCTTCTGTAAAACCTAGAAAAGCCGTCAGCTGTTACCTACTTTTAGGAAAAGGACAACATTTAATTGCAAACAATTTCCTGACTTACAATGTTTCCCAAAAATTCCCTAAGATCTTCAACTTTTAAATAACATTTCTGTGTGTTTCTTCCATGTTCTAGACACTACATCATCAACATATAGAAATACTGTACTTAATAATTAATCTCCTAAGGGGAGGTCTAATAATTGAATGAACTCTGATACACACAATTCAATCCAAATGGTAGAACTTTAAGCTGGTAATTTCGCCTGTTAAATAGAAAAGTATAACATGGCAGTGGCCGGTCATGAAACCAACCAGACTGAAATATATACTTTACAGACACCCAGTTAAGCTCCCCTGTACCGTTTCCTCTTTACATCAGTTTAAACAATGTAACTGATCTAATATTTCCAAGAGGCGTCGGACCTCAGTCCCTCACTCCTTTACCAGTCATTCTCAAACACCATCTGGTAGTCGAGTAACAAGTTCTTCGATGAGATCCAACTCGTTTACTTCATTTGAACGGTAGTTCATAAAATTGCGCTTTCCTCCCCAGCTCTCGTTGTATTTATGTGGGCCAAACTACTCTAGTCTTAGTTTGTGTTGGATACTCTATGACGAATACTTTGCTTTAAAAGCTTTAATAAAGTGATGAACAGTTGAAAATACATTTAAATTTACCATCTCACTTCTATTATTACCCAATGACTCTGGAAGAACCCCTGTAGACGCTTCAAGAAAAATTAATAGATGCACACAATCAATACGGTCGAATGTAAGAAAATGGTTACTACTGTCTCTCATTACCAGTTTTAGTTCCACTACACGAACATACTCACTACACATGAGACTTACTTTTAATAAAGGTGCGTGAAAATCCCAATGATCCTTCTCAGATTTCCTTTGATCCACTATCAGCACACTATCTGTACCACTACATGGAGTGGAAGACTCACAACTTTGATTACCACCATCAGGTTTTCGGTTAGTGCTGATTTTATTCTGGTTAAAACTGCCTTCAGATACTCAAAGGTTAGCATTTTTCACATTGTATACTACTTATCTGTGTGCCTTAGTTATTCAGTCTTATACACTAGTACTTAACTTATTAATCTCGGAATTAACTTTAACATGGTTGCTACTGATCTGGTCAGTCACATCCTGAAGCGCATTCTCCGCAACCTTTCGAGGTGGGTACAAACAGCTCGCCGTTGGTAGGCGCAGTGAAGACAGCAGAGGCACAGCATGAAGTACAATCAGGCAGCATCCTCGTTACGCCTTATCTGTACTCGACTATGTCTCATTATCCTAAAGTTATTTGAAGTACTATAACTAATCTAATTTAATTATATCGAAGGTCCCACTTTGAATATATCCACTCCTTCTCCTGTATCATTTTCAGATAAATTGTTTTTTCTATCACCTAACACCCTCAGAATGTACCGACTTTACTATGTACAGTCAACAGTACATCCTGGACCACATTGTCTACTGACACCTGTACTATTCCTTACTGCTATGATATGTGCTCATAACAGACATCTATACTATTCACACACTAAAAGTACTGAGCCATTTGTTTGTACCCTGTTTCTGAAAAGAAACAGCTTTTTGGGTAGGTGATAAGTTTCGCTGCACCTTCTATACCGTGGACAAAAGCGACAACCCCTCTCATGTCCAGATGGACTGCCACTAAGGTAAATTAGTTACAGAACCGCAAAGGCCATATGACTAGCGAGTATTTACTTTCAATAGCCACTCTAAACCTTGTACTTAGTATAAGACACTCAGCAAGATACACAGCTCAGAATATCTGGAAAGAGGGATGAGCTGTAGCGCAAGACAAAGCAGCAAACTATTCGCGCAATGGACTGACTGCATATATCACGACTCAGGATGTAGGTTATTTATGCTTTTATTAAACGCTTTCCTAGGTGTATATTTTAAGCAGAATACAGTAACATAGTTACATGAGGCAGTAGCTGCTCTCAGTTCATAGTAAAAAAAATTGTGAGACTAGTTCACTCATTATCTCTCTGAATTTTCAGATTATTACGCATTTATTGCGACTTTTAGCGATTCGTTAGCAGTCTTTCTTTTAAGGGTAACAAATCACCATTACACACGTCACTTCACGTGTACTGTTGGTTCCACTCGGAAGGACGTAAAAAGAATAAAATAAAACATTACTATTTCTGTGTCAGTAACCAAAGTCTAATCACTGGGTAATACAACAACATACACTCTCATTGTGAAAAATTAATTGAGATACTTGGATTTTATGTTTACAGCGGTGCGGTGTTCTCAGCTGCCGAAACGAAAAGTAAATTTGAATCAGTAATTCCGAAAATACCATTAGTCCAAAAATGCAAATTTCTCAAAAGAAGAAACTGTATACTAGCTATATGATGAAATGCAGGATGCGTGCATTCTTTTAAAAATCAGCTGTATCTGTTAGGTAAATTTTAACAATAAAATAATGAACTGTAAATTACAACGTTGCAAGTATCATTTTCTTTTAATTTATGAACTTATGTGGTGTTGGAGGTTAAACATTTTATACTAACATCTTAATATCATAGTTTGTTTCAGTTACAAAATATTAGTTTATTATATAAATTTAATATACAATACTACTTCTAGGATAGTTTCACACCAATTGTTTATTCTTTAAAAAGAACACTGGCAAAAATCTATGCAAAGCTTGTTGTAAAAGACAGATTTTTCTATGAATCATGTCCAGGAATGTCCACAGAGGCCACTGAGCCTGTTCCAGACAAAAGACTTTGTGTCCTTCAGGAGCATACAGCATTAGTTGTCCTATGTCTTTCAGCTTTTTGACATTGATTGCAACTATGTGGTATGTGCCATTTATGAGGGCAGTTTTGGTTGTGCCTACAACGAGAGTCGCAAAGAAATGTTTTGAGACCATCAATATGATACTAACACCCAATTTTCCCTATAAAATGTGATGGACGTTCATAAATGAGGGCACTGTTAATTAAATTGTACTGTTCTGGTCTCTACAGCTCCCATAAATGCCATCAGACAAACAGTATCGCTCATAAAATTTGGGCCTCGAGTTGTCGTAAACCAAAATCCCTTCTGTGTTAAGAAGCTATACGTGAACATTTTTATTTTTGGATTAATTAACCATGTTTCCGAAATATTATATTTCCGAATATTATGTCTTTTTTTCCATCACCCATATTACGCAAGCAGGTTTACGACCACATGCCAAAACTACATGACCACGCACAGGAAAACGCTGGAACACCTTTGAATCTGCCGGAATTTCAAATCATTAGCTTAACCACTTAGTTGTTCTTGTTTTGTGCTGGGGACAAGTCAGAAAACACGTGCTATTCACAAACACATTTATTAATCAGTGACCTGATGCAATCATCCACAAACGAAAACATTTCGTGAGGTCCTTTGTCAGCTGTACGTTCATGATACAGATATAGCTTGGATCTGATGTTTTTTAGTTATGTATCACAGCATGCATTAACGTTAAGTCGATGCAAATGAAATGCTTCCTGCACTGCAAGCTCAGGAATTTGCAGGTACTGCATGTAACAGAAACGTAATGACACAACATGCTCATTTTCTGCACACGTCTACTTTACTGCATCAATCTTTGAATAGAATTTTCCTACTACTTCTTTTATGTACCGTTACTTGCTAATAGCTGCAGGGTATGCTATATCGTTGAACTCTTTCCTCTTAATTTACACTGTAAGTCACTTAAAAGACCACCAAATTCGGTTAGTGGCTGGTCAAAGCATAATTAAAACACTCAGTGTATCCCCTGAAATATATTTCACATGACGTGCTAATGTAACTTTATGAGAATTTCACAAATAGTTTTTACAAACAACTCAGCATCTAAGTAATCCACGTCTTCGGTAGAGTAATGCGTGATTTTCATAGAGGATGGTTTAATATGCTTCTCAATTATCTGCAGGTCTGACTATGATGCCGCATTGGGTTCATCATTGTTCTTCACACAATAGCCAAAATTGTCGCACACGTTCATTTTCAATGCCAAAAAGGCTGCAAATTTACGGTTTGCACACTTTGACAGTCCCCGCCTTTGCAGTTAACATGCGATATCGAAAAATTTTTTCCGGGGTCTTTTGAGCACCACGTCTTCTTTCTCGATGAGCCCTGGAAGGTATCCATTATGCGTGCTCTTACTTTCAAAATCATGAAATTTACAGACTATTTCAATCTATTCGTAATCATAAATCACATTTCAATAGAGTTTCACACACTTTAAACATATCAGTACACGAATATCAATGATATGAGAGAAACTGGTGTCACCATACAATCCAGAACTCATGTTTTTTCTACCAATTTCTGCAATGGTAATATGAGTCCAGTTGCAAACGTAACTTATTTGTCTGTGTTTGAGGAAAACAAAAATTGTGTCTTTAATGTTTTTTATAGAAAGAAGCTTCCAGATATTTTATAACAATTCTTCCTCCTCCTGTTAGATCGTAAGTTTCTTCAGTGCTTTGTCTTACTGAGACTTTTCATTCTTTAACTGGTTTATTTTATGGGTAAGATATGTGTAGGTAGGGAACTATGCTCTAATTATAGAATCCGAACTTTTTTTTGTTCCAACACGTAACAACGGGTTTATTCAATAGAAACAATCACTACTGCAGGGTGTTTACCAAAGACTTGTCACGAGTGTCCTCCAAACATTTATGTACACAGAACCTCATTTATAAAAAAATAAAAAAAAAGATCGCCATCACCTCTTTTGACCCCAACATTAACTACTTGAAATTAGGAATGAGCACACAAAAACTCAGCCTCTTTAGGCATTGGCTAGCAAAATCTACTGACACCCCTAGAATCTACTCTGGCTCCACTGACCACTCGGCAATCCTAAAATGAATAAAAGAATGTAGGATGTAAAAAACATTATTGATAATTACAGGTTCCACAGAGTCTTTCGCTGTTACGGGGATCTCAGGATATTATTCAACATTATTAGTCTCTTTGTCGAAGTCGACTTCCTGTCACCAGTAACAGTGATTTCGTCTTCTAAAACCGAAGACGGCCGCAACCTCACCATCATACCCCAGAAAACACAGTCAATTAATTACGTGGAGCATATGAATAGCTTCCATTTAACAGACTTCCAACAAATACTCCCATGAAATAGTCTCGCATCACCTATTGTGTCCTCCTGACCTGGTGAGCCACCTAATCCGCCTTCAACCCTGACTTTTGCTACGAATCAGCAGGGTATGCCAATGAACACGCAGCCTGGCCACATGGAATTAAGTAAGGCTCAGAGTGAACTCCCAACTATGTAACTGCTCCAGTACGCACTGCACTTGGGGAAATCCTATGTTCGGTCACGAACAGCAGATCTAATTAGTATTATCATCGCAATAATTTCATCAGCAAACATGCACACAGAATCTTTACCACCCTACTCAAACGCACGGGAAATGCTAAACTCCTTTCGGATAGTATGTTAAGAAGCCAATCAGATCATCCCCACCACTTCCATACTCGAGGTACTTCTAATGTCAGCTAGTCAGATCAGCACAAGCAATTTAGACAATAAATGCCGTAATTCCAAAACTAAATAAAATTTAGTGAAAACAAAATGCGATTCCTTTCCACAAAACACATTACTAATAAATTTAATACTCCATGCCATTTCTGGCTGCCTATTACAAAATCAAGCTCACTCGGACATCGTCACAAATTGCCCTACTGCGCAGCAACTTTCTCACGCATGCATTTACATACTTGTAGTAAAATGTCACATTATCACTCTCCGTATGTCCTTCATTTAGTCTCTGTCTCGCCAAAGCACTCACACAACCAAAATACAATGAAATAATAATTTTCCAACGTATTTCTAATTACATCAGAAATCTGTGGTAATGAAACTCGAGAAATTTGATAAAATTAGGTCATACGGACCCATACTATTGGTTGAAGTTTGGATTGATTCTACAGATGAATACGTTACAGTTCCTAATACCGGGCTGGTCGCTGTGGTCGACCGGTTATAGGCGCATCAGTGCGGAGCCACGCGGCCGCTACGGTCGCAGGTTCTAATCCTGCCTCGGGCATGAATGTGTGTGATGTCCTTAGAACTACTTAAACCTAACTAAGATAAGTCTAGGGGACTGATGACCTCAGATGTTAAGTCCGATAGTGCTTAGTACCACTTCAACCGTAATAGGGTTTCTCAATGCCAGCACGGATATTGTATGTATTATGTAAAAATTTACATCTCCGAGAGTATGGAAGTTTTTGATATAAACTTGTAACAGTATGGTTGCGCTATCCATAGAAGCTTGTACACCAAGTATGAAAAACATCGATTGATATTTAATAGTACTTCTTCAGATTCGTAGAGTATGTGTAACGTATTGCACCCAGCGTTAAGCAAGTACAACGCTCGCTCTGTCCATGAGAGGGGGCAAGACGAGATAGACAGACAGAGGTGCAAAAACAGAGAGAGCAGAAAAGAATATGTGAAATGCACGAGGCGTGTGAGAAAAGTATCGAGACAGGCAACAATGGGAGCGATCTGGTAATGCTGTGTTGTTCTTCTTGTTCAGGCCAGTGCCTTCATCCCTTCCCGATACTCACTCTGAGTTTCACCTCCATACACCCATTATAGGACTTCTGAGAACGCATCAGTGATGTGGCGTTTTTATTGTCTGTTACGAAAATGGAACAGCGGAATTTAGAGCAAAGTAATGCCACCAAGTTTGATGTTGAATAATGGAATCAGCGTGTGTGACATTAGATCACTACAAACCGGTCCTTAGGAAACATTTTTATCGACAGCGCATGTTTTTCACTGACGCAAATAGACTTAGGAAGTCCGATAAAAGGTTGAAGCAGAACTGTGCTCAGAGAGAGACTTCAACTTCAAAATCCGACCAGAATATCGAACGTGTGTGGGCTCTTGTGAGATTCTTTCTCCACGACAAAACCGTCAAGCAAGAGTTTTTTAGAGATGTTCTTTAAAAGCCAGGAAAAGCGTGACTCGACTGAGGCCGGACATTACAGGCAGGTGGATGCTGCATTGTGACAACACTCCACTTCAAGTGCTCACATTCATCATGGAGTTTTTGACCTCAAACGGAATTCTGTTGGTCCAGAGAACCACGATTCACCTGATTTGAGTCTCCGCCACTTTTGTTCTTCTCGAAACTGAAAAATATATGAAAAGGACGTCATTTTAGGACAATGAAGAACATTCAAAAGAGTGTGACAGACATGTTAAATGATCTACCAACTGAAGTCCTTCATGTCTGATACCAGTATTGCAAACGACTCCACCGGAGTACACCTCCTGAAGGGAACTACTTTGGAGTGGACAATATTCTTGTTTGAAAAGAATTAAAACTATCATAGAAAAAAAATCACTCTCATTACTTTTGTTACACATCTTGTACATGACATAGCTATACATACCTGGGCTAAAGTGCTGGTACAAGTGTTGTATTCTCATAAACTGTACTTGTTCAATATGTGTTCTTTGTATGCTATTTTCGCATTTTGGGAGAATGCATTGAAGGAAGTGTACAAGAATTAATGTTTTATATTTTTCCTGTTCTTGGTTTAATACCATACTGTTGCATCGGTGTCAGTGCAAAATTTATTCTAAACCTCTTTAGTCCCAGTACTTTCTGTAAACAAAAGTGATATTTGTTTCCTGGTGCAGTAGGTTAGCTTGTGTCATGACGAAGCAAGACAACTCTTTCGCAAAAACAGCGCTCCACATCAACCCAGGAGGGACAAGACTACGAGGAAAACCGGCAAAGTGATGGACTGAAAACGTCAGGGGAGACATGCACGTTGTTGACTTAAGACCAGAAGATGTCAACGACAGGGAGAAATGGAGGAGATGTAGCAAAACAGCAGAGCCCGTAAGTCGGGATTAATGGTTAGAAAGAAAGAGAGAGATGGTCAGTATGTATTAAGATGATGATGATGATGATGATGATGATTAGTGTTTTAGGGCGCACAACAACGAGATTATCAGCATGCAGCCAAGATCTTTTAATTAATTTTCCTGTGTCATGTTCCCCCTTATATCCATGAAATTTTAATTGTGGAACAGGCTGCAATGCTGGATCATCATTAGCGTTTAATTAATGGAACTCTGAGCTGGTTTACATGAATCTCAAGTTTGATGATATACTTCGAAGTTATTATTGTGATAAACATTCTACGATGCACTTTGGTCCGTCTGTTTTCATTCCCTCAGTTACGTTTCAAACTATATAAACTCCGTACATTTGAGCGCTCACACACTTCAAACAATGTAATGCATCCCGTAGCCCCCCTTTCTGTTGGTGTTACAGTATCCACGTCTCTGTCGGATGGTTAAATAACAGAATTTTCTAAATATATTTCTTGTTTTCCCAATTCCATAACCAGGCTTGTTGTACATTACAAAATATCTGTGAGACTATAAGTTACTTTTTCTGTACAATCACAGTTCTCACGCTTTTGTGTACTTCGTCAATAGGCATAATAATAACAATTTAATATTTTAATTCCCATTCACACCATTATCCTATATCAACATCTACATCGATACTCTGCAAATCACATTTAAGTGTCTGGCAGAGGTTTCATCGAACCACCTTCTCAATTTTCCACTATTCCATCCTCGTGTAGCGCGGGGAAAGAAAGAACACCTATATCCTTCCGTACGAGCTCTGATTTCCCTTATTTTATCATAGCGATCGTTTCTCCCTAAGTAGGTCGGTGTCAACAAAATATTTTCGCATTCGAAGGGGAATGTTGGTGATTGGAATTTCGTTAGGAGTTTCCACCGTAACGGAAAACGCCTTTCTTTTAGTGATGTCAAGGCCAAATCCCGTATCATTCCTGTGACACTCTCTCCCATATTTCGGCATAATACAAAACGTGCTGCCCTTCTTTGAACGTTTCGATGTACTCCGTCAGTCCTATAGAGTAAGGACCCCACACCGCGCAGTATTCTAAAAGAGGACAGACGAACGTATGTAGACAGTCTCCTTAGCAGATCTGTTACATTTTCCAGGTGTCCTGCCAATAAAACATAGTCTTTGGTAAGCCTTCCCCACAACATTTTCTATTTGTTCCTTCCAATTTAAGTTGTTCGTACTTGAAATACCGACGAATTTAGTTGAATTTGCGGCTTTCAGATTAGACGGATTTATCTTGTAAAATAAGTTTAACGAATTCCTTTGAACATTCATGTGGAGGACCTCACACTGTTCGTTATTTGGGGTCAATTACCAATTTGTGCACCATTCAGATATCTTTTCAAAAAATGTTTTGCAATTTGTTTTGAACTTCTGACGATTTTATTAGCCGTCATCTGTAAACAACCTAAGACGGCTCCTCAGATTGTCTCCCAAATCCTTTATATAGATAAGGAACAGCAAAGGGCCTATCACACTACCTAGGGGATCGGCAGAAATCACTTCTATTTTGCTCGGTGAATTTCTGTCAGTTACTACGAACTCTGACCTCTCTGGCAGGAAATCACAAATCCAGACACATAACAGACGATATTCCATAAGCACGCAATTTCGTTACAAGCCGCTTGTGTGGTACAGTGTTAAAAGCCTTCGGAAAATCCAGAAACACGGAATCTATCTGAAATCCCTTCTCAATAGCACTCAACACTTCATGTGAATAAAGAGCTAGTTGGGTTTCACAGGAACGATGTTTTCTAAACCCATGTTGACTGTGTGTCAATAGACAGTTTTCTTCGAGGTAATTCATAATGTTTGAACACACTTTATGTTTCAAAATCCTGCTGCCTATCGACGTTAACGATATAGGCCTGTAATTTACTGACTTTCTTGAATATATGTGTGTTCTGAACTTTCCAGTCTTTCGTCCAGCGAATGGTTGTATATCACTGTTAAGTATGGAGCTAATGCATCAGCATATTCCGAAAGGAATCTAATTGGTATACACTCTGGACCAGAATTCTTGCTTTTATTAAGTGATTTGAGTTGATTCACTACTCCGAGGATATTTACTTCTACGTTACTCATGTTGGCAGCTGTTCTCGATTCGAATTCTGGAATATTTACTTCGTCTTCTTTTGTGAAGGCATTTCGGAAGGCTGTGTGTAGTAACTCAATGTCGCTACAGCAACTCTGTGTTCACTAATCCCTGTATCGGATTTGATGCTCGTTATTAACTCAGTATTATTTGGTGCTAACAGGTCAAGTATTTTTTCACAACCCTATACTATTCGCTTGGGCTCATGAACTAAATGCTTTAAATAAGTTTCAGAGAATGCGTTTAGCACAATTTTGGATGATATTTTATGCACACCTTCGGAATTTCGCCAACATATCGAGGGTAAATTAGTCACCTCCAACTGTTACCGTATGAGTCGGGTACGTGTTTGAAATCAAACTCTAGTTTTCTTTGAACCTTTCAGAAACTGTATCATCTAAATTGGTAGGTATCTAAAGGATACAATTATTATTTTAGTCCCGTTGCTAACAATGACCTCTGCCCACACTAACTCACAGGAAGTATCTGCTTCAGTTTAGTAACAAGTTAAGTAGTTCAGGTAGTTTTCAGATAAAGCACTTAAAAAAATGTCACTGGGTTCTTTGTCCCTGGCACCCGTTATGAACGTTTGAGTCTCCCAGTCAATATCCGGCAAATTAAAATCTCCACCCAGCACTATAGCATGGTGGGGAAATCTACTCAAAATTAGGAAAATATTCATTACGGATGGCAGGGACAAAGAATCCTGTGAAAGTTTTTTAAAGTGCATTATCTGAAAACTACCTTGAGCAGTTAAACAGAGAACCGACTCGTGGGGATAATATATTAGACTTTCTGGTGACAAACATACCGGAACTATTTGAAACAGTTAATGCAGAAAGGGAATCAGCGATCATAAAGCGGTTTCTGCATCGATAATTTCAGCCGTAAATAGATATATTAAAAAAGGTAGGAAGATTTTTCTGTTTAGCAAAAGATACAAAAATCAGATTTCATAGTACATGACGGCTCAACACAAACGTTTTGTCTCAAGTACAGATAGTGTTGAAGATCAGTGGACAAAATTCAAAACCATCGTACAATATGCGTTAGATGGGTATGTGCCAAGCAAGATCGTAAGAGATGGAAAAGAGCCACCGTGGTACAAGAACCCAGTTAGAAAACTCCTACGGAAGCAAAGGGAACTTCACAGAAAACATAAACATAGCCAAAGCCTTCCAGACAAACAAAAATTACACGAAGCGAAATGCAGTGTGAGGAGGGCTATGCGAGAGGCGTTCAATGAATTCGAAAGTAATGTTCTATGTACTTACTTGGCAGAAAATCCTAAGAAGTTTTGGTCATATGTCAAAGCGATAGGTGGATCAAAACAAAATGTCCACACGCTCTGTGACCAAAATCATACTGAAACAGAGGATGACAGAATAAAGGCCGATATACTAAATGTCTTTTTCCAAAGCTGTTTCACAGAGGAAGACTGCACTTTAGTTCCATCTCGAGATGGTCGCACAGATGACAAAATGGTAGATATCGAAATAGACGACAGATTGATAGAGAAACAATTAAAATCTCTTAAAGAGGAAGGGCCGCTGGACCTGATGGAATACCAGTTCGTTTTTACACAGAGTACTCGAAGTAACTTGCCTCCCTTCTTGCACCGGTGTATCGTAGGTCTCTAGAAGAGCGTAGAGTTCCAAAGGATTGGAAAAGGGGCACAGGTCATCCCCGTTTTCAAGAAGGGACGTCGAACAGATGTGCAGAACTGTAGACCTATATCTCTAACGTCGATCAGTTGTAGAATTCTGGAACACGTATTATATTCAAGTATAATGACTTTTCTGGAGACTAGAAATCTACTCTGTAGGAATCAGCAGGGGTTTCGAAAAAGACGATCTTGAGAAACCATCTCGCGCTTCTCGTCCACGAGACTCAGAGGGCCATAGTCACGGGTTCCCAGGTAGATGCCATGTTTCTTCACTTCCGCAAGGCGTTCGATACAGTTCCCCACAGTCGGTTAATGAACAAAGTAAGAGCATATGGACTATCAGTTATGTGATTGGATTGAAGAGTTCCTAGATAACAGGACGCAGCATGTCATTCTCAATGGAGAGAAGTCTTCCGAAGTAAGAGTGATTTCAGGTGTGCCACAGGGGAGTGTCATAGGACCGTTGCTATTCACAATATACATAAATGACCTGGTGGATGACATCGGAAGTTCACTGATGCTTTTTGCAGATGATGCTGTGGTGTATTGAGAGGTTGTAATAATGGAAAATTGTATTGAAATGCAGGACGATCTGCAGCGAATTGACGCATGGTGCAGGGAATGGCAATTGAATCTCAATGTAGACAAGTGTGAGGTGCTGCGAATACATAGAAACATAGATCGTTTATCATTTAGCTACAAAATAGCAGGTCAGCAACTGGAAGCAATTAATTCCATAAATTATCTGGGAGTACGCATTAAGAGTGGTTTAAAATGGAATGATCATATGAAGACTAGAATAGAAGGGAGAACCGATAGAGGTACTCAACGTACCCTCCGCCACACACCGTCAGGTGGCTTGCGGAGTATGGATGTAGATGTAGATGTATGGATATTGTGAACAGAAACGGTCCTACGACACTCCCTGCGGCACACCTGAAATCACTCTTACTTCAGAAGACTTCTCTCCATTGAGAATGACATGCTCCGTTCTGTTATCTAGCAACTCTTCAATCTAATTACACAATTAGTCTTATAGTCCATATGCTCTTACTTTGTCCATTAAGCGACTGTGGGCAACTGTATCGAACGCCTTGCGGAAGTAAAGAAACATGGCATCTACCTGGAAACCCGTGCCTATGGCCCTCGTGAACGAATACGGCGAGCAGGGGTTTCACACCATCGTCTTTTTCGAAACCCATGCTGATTCCTGCAGAGTAGATTTATAGTCTCCAGAAAAATCATTATACTCGAACATAATACGTGTTCCAAAATGCTGCAACTTATCGATGGTTAGAGATATGGGTCTATAGTTCTGCACATCTGTTCGACGTCCCTTTTGAAAACGGGGATGACCTGTGCCCTTTTCCAACCCTTTGGAACGCTACGCTCTTCTAGAGACCTACCGTTGTTGTGTTTTCTGTCAACAAACTAAAAGTAGCCAGTGTCCTGGTCCTCACCTTACGATTGGTGGCATGATGTCTAGGCGTCTAAATGCAGTTCGCTTCCCATACCGCTCACAGAAACATAGCGGTGTTCACTTGTCCCCTTCCGCTTTTAGGACAACCTGTAAGCTTTTATTGTAGCTCTCTGACGATCTCCTGTGATTCGCACAGCTTTAAAAGAATCTTTTGAAGTACTCTGGCCTAAGAGGTACTCACAGTGCCTCCCACACACGACCGCTGTCCATGGGAACTACCGGTGGTAAACCTCTCGGATTTCTGCCATTGTCTTCCCAACAAGTAACACTCGCAGATGGCACATCTCGCCACATTTCAGTAGCTGAGAGAAACAGGAACTAAAATGCTAGAATTCGCAGACCCTCCTCATGTGACATGTCACAAACTAGCACTGCCACACTATTTAAAAAGATTATAATACTAATTACATAGTTTTACATGTACTTGCATTGGCCCTTGGCTCAATATGGTGAAGGCTACACCTTCTGAAAGGAATTTGTCAATGTCATTGTCCTCATATAGTCCATCTACTACACACATACTTTGTAATTTATACCATTCATCTATGAGAGTAAAATTGAGATATATACTTAAAATATGCTTAAATTTCACTTGAAAAGCCTCCAAGTTGTAGATAGTCTCGCAATAAACTGTGAAAGGCTTCATTATTCACTCGGCAGCAGCTAAACGAACTAATTTAAAACGCAACAATAACCACGAATATAACCGTTATATTTCTGTAAGGTCTACACTCTACTGTTATTATTATTATTATTACTATATACTGTGAGCCTGAATTCTAATCGCTTTCATTGCCGAAGTAAAAGATTCCAGCAATGAAGTGTTTACAAACTATGTATAGTTGATTTGATATGCGGGTGCAGCTTGCGGGTGAAGCCATGTGCTCCTAGGGAGAGGACTGGTGCAGAGAAAACATGTCTTGTAACAAGTGACTACCCTCAATTCTAATAGCTAGCTTTCTTCTCTGAGAAGGACTTTAGGCAGCACTCGTGATGCTGTGGCAGCTGCTCCACCATTCTATTAAAAATGTTTTAGCAGTTATATCATTGACTCAATAGTAGGTGGTTTAGTAGAACATCTACAAAATCTAAATATTGTTTTTTATCATTTTAAAAAGAAGACTGTTCAAAGAAAACTTTGTTTCATTCTAAACTTTGGTTAGTTGCTAATGCTGATGGTTACTAGCAGATATGTGATTAATCTCAGGGGGTAATGGTCTCAGAAACCACTGCACTAAATAGACGCTCTATTGTAGAAACTGTGCTGCAGATCAGTATAAACGTTAGTAGCCTCACTCATCCCGTGTCGTATTCAGAGTGTTGCTTACTGGCCGCTTAGTGCGCTGCTATCGGTGTGGGTCACGAAAACGAGACGGAGTCTGTTCCGACAATGCAACTGTGGGCCGTTACTATGAATATTTGGGTGCCTTGTTGGTCGTTCCTGCTGGGTCTAAATTAATTACACGTTTTCCTAATAGTGCCCTGCAGGTAGCCTACACTAAAGTTACGATTACGTGGTGCTGAAAGAGCGAGATTTAAATGTCAGTGACTTCCTTTAAAAGGCCCGCTGACCGAGGTAAAGACCTGCATTGGTTTGGAGCAATTACCAGTGATTAATTCAGTCATAACATGCAAGGGCAAATTACAGTTAATTACGTAATATCTTTAAATCAAGTGACACTTTAATATCATCCGAATGAGTTAATCATGCTTGGCGCTAAGTTTATTTCGACCACGACTGATTCACTACAAGCGTTAGGCGCGCCGACAGTTGTATCGTTTAGACGGATTGTCATTGTATCTAGACAGACACAGTTGGTAAGTTCAAGTTTGTTCATAGCTACAAGATTTGAAACACTCCCATTATGTATGGACTCTCGAACTAGATACTCGTCATATTTTCGCAAAACGTGTTCAAAAGTAATTCACAAGACTTCCTGTCTGTGAAAAGACAACGAATCCGTAGGTTCTGCCTGGGTTGATGGTTGTTTCCCTAGCGTCTCGTGGAATCCCTGTGGAACGGCCTCATCAAGCTACTGCCACTGACAGGACGGATGTACCATCAGGAAGTACCTACACCCACTCATCACAGAGAGCCCAGTTGGTCAGTCTTACCAAAGAGTCTCAGAATCATTGTAACTGGGCATAATACTGTCATTGTAATCAAGCAAACTGCGGGAACCGTTTCTATGTTCACAAGGCAATGGAAGATATTGCTGGGGCTGTAAAATATGTCAAACAACATTGTAAGGGAACTCTTATAGTTGAAACTACTAGTTCAACCAAAATATCGAAGCTCCTAGAATGTAAGGCCTTAGGTGACTACCCAATCGAGTCTGAGTTGCATAATACTCTGAACTTTAGTAAGAGCGTGGTTACCTGCTCCGATCTAATGGAGGTGAACCCTGCAGAGTTACGTGAAGAATGGAAAAATATGGGCACCACGGAAGTCCAAACTATGGCAAAGTGAACAAATTGTCCACATTAAATATAACGTTTAGCATTCCGGAACTAACTGAGCAAATCCTTGCAGGCTATATCCGTCTTAGGGTTCGCCTGTTTTTTTTTTCCTAACCTAACATGATGCTACAAATGTCAAAGTTTGTAAATATCACTATGGGATGTTATTAGAGGGCGACGTGTGGCAATTGTGGAGGCTCAGCTCAGGAATCAGGCAATTCTTCTCCTCTTTGAAATGTGTAAACTGCTTTGTGGATCACCCAGTGTGGTGCAGAAAGTCTGAGGTTACAATGAGGAAAGGAAAATTGAAAGATGTACAATCCCCGATTTTTGCTACTTCTTTTGCATCAGCCCTTAAGTGTCATGTCTCCACACAAACTCAGACCACAGATTCAAGTACGAACACATACACTTGTCAGTTTACCTGTGGGTGGGCAAAGCTCCACTTGTATCTGAATTCGTTCGAAAGCCATCAACACCTAAGTCACATAACACTACCCAACATCACAAGCCAACAGAGCTGTCCCCGCAACGCAGGCAACCACCTCCTCCCATCAGTAAAGAAAGACGTCTTTCAAAAATTAGTTCCAAGTCCAAGAAAGCGGTAGTTAAACCTTCTGATCATCGAGGTCTCTCCCTCTCTAATGGCACTATGCTCTTGAGGATATGGACTCCCAGTGAGAAGAACCAGAGAGCAGGGAACCGGCTAACGTCCTCCCTGACATCTGCGGTAAATAACCGCCTCTGAGCGAGAATGGAAAAAGCGACCATCCCTAAACACTGGCTTCCCAGGGACTTGCATGTTGCAATGGAGTTTGAATGGATATCGCCCACATTTGCAAGAATTACAGCTCCAGGTCCAAGAGAAATCGTTGGCCATCTGCTTACAAGAAATGCATCTTAAGTCACCTACACACCTGCTTTACGGGGTTACCACACATACAGGAAGGACGATACTACTGGAGACAGGTCTAAAGGTGGAGTGGCTGTTTCAGTTGATACCAGATGACACTTCTCTTCTGTACCTCTTACCACGACCATACAAGCAATTGCCGTGAAATTTCTTACACCCTTCTATGTCACAGGGTGTTGTTCGTACCTTACCACTAATGAAGCTCTGAATGCAGACGCTCTGGCAAAATTCTTTAGAGCACACCCACGGCCATTCCGCCTTGTCGGGGACTTCAGTGCACACAGTGTACTGTGGGGCTCGGCTACGACCTACTACAGGGGTCGGATGATCGAGCGACTCGTTCAGTCTGAGACTATCTGCCCTCTTATATCTGGCCAGATGACACACTTTTCTTTAGCTACGGGGTCTTTTTCAGTCATTGACCTCCGTTTTGTTCCCCAGCTATTGCAGACTCATTTCAGTGGGAAGTGGGTACAGATTCACATTCTATTGACCATTCACAGGTAGCTCTATCTGTCGACTAGGATGGTGGCTGACAGGAGAACATGCAAATGGGTGACACCAAGGGCAAATTGCTTGCAGTACAATCGACAGGCTTATTTTTGATCAAAAGCTTTGTGCACAGAAGAAGGTGGCCAATATCACTTGTGAGATCCAACAGGGTGCACCAGTGTCCATCCCTTAAACAGGTAACCACCTCAGACGATGGCCTGTACCTTGGCGGAATGACGACTTTCGATTGGCAATCAGGGCCAGACTAACGGCTCTGCGGAATTTCAAACATTGCCCAACTACAGAAGATCTATGTACCTCGTATCTGCGAGGCCAGTGATAAAATAAGGGAAGAGGGCTACCTGTAGGAAATTAACGACTTCCATTAATCGTCCTACCTCCTCCCCGCAAGTTTGGGAATCAATAAGATCGATTTTGGGCAAGAGAAGTAGTACACATCCCCTTACGGCCTTGTCAAGTAACGGGCTCCCTGTGACAACGCCAGATGACCAGACGACATGGCTCAGGTTTTAGAAGAACACTTCCTTACTGCCACTACATCATCTACAGAAGCTCCTGCTTTTCAGGTGTTCCATCAGGTGAGGAAGTTCAGTTTCTTCTCGCATTAAGAGGATGACTACAATCTTCCATTCTCTATGTGGGAACTGGAATAAGGTTTGTCTGCAGCTAGAGACACTGCTCCAGAACCTGATGAAATTGCTGCATGGGAAGTAATTGATAGAACAAATGACTCTCATTATCGCTGAGGTAAAGATAAGCCCAAAAGTATGCTAATTCCCCAATTCATCAGTCAAGATGGCATGGCAGGCTGACTGCAGTTATCAACATGGAAGGCAGAGACTGCCGACGATTCAGAGATTTCTGATCCAATGCTGTTCAAAAGGAAAACTCGCACTACCAGGTTTTGTATCTGTTATTAAATTATTGTTGGCTTGACACTGGATCTTCTGAGAGGTGACTGATAGAGGTGCTCCCTACAAGATACTAGTCTCCTTCCTCTAGGTGGTTAACCAGTAACTTACATTTTCGTTCTACCATTCTGTATAGGAAAGTCACGTCTCTCTCTCTGTCTCTGACTCTCTCGCTCTCACTCGCACTCTCTCTCTCTCTCGCTCTCTCTCTCACGCTCTCTCTCTCTCTCGCTCTCTCTCGCTCTCTTCCTCTCTCGCTCTCTCTCTCTCTCTGGGAGAGTTTTTACCGTCCTGTGTCTCTAACTTACAGTTTATTTACTGTAGCCTTTGCTGATGCATTTAAAGTGTATAAATATTTACTGAGTTCTGTGACCGACCGAGCGGTTCTAGGCGCTTCAGTCTGGAACTGCGCGACCGATCCGTTCACAGGTTCGACTCCGGCTCCGGGCATGGTTGTGTGGGATGTCCTGAGGTTAGTTAGGTTTAAGTAGTTCTGATTACCTCAGAAGTTAAGTCCCATAGTGCTCAGAGCCATTTGAACCATTTGCTGAGACAAAATGTTCAGTGCTGTCACAAGTTCTCAGAGGTCCAGGACTGTGGATGGCCAACACAACTTGAGAAGCTCACCTGTACCTTTGAGTATTTTCTGGAAAAACTGCTAGTTTCAGTTGCAGGTATTGAATGATTTGGGGAGTGTCTTTTAAATAGTGACGGGTTGCTGTCCAACAGGTTTTGACAATGAACTTGCAATACTCCTCTCATACAGACTGATAAGGAAAACATTTGATCACATTTGGGCACTGCAATAGATTACATAAATCTCTTTTGCCGCTTTCTCTGCCTGATCAACGCAACGAACTCACTTCTGCAAACATAACTTTGGTAATAAAACTAAAAAAATAAGATGACCACAACTCTCACTTTCAACTGGCTACCGACCAAATGTCAATACTCATTTATTGAGAAACTTAGCTTTACTAATACCAATGCATATTCATAACGCAATTATCAAGGGTGGGGCGTGGGGCGTACTTAATGCTCACCCTAAAACATAATGAAATAAAAAAATAAAATTCGTTATTTATTTTTTTATTATATCAACAACATAGTTTTTGAAGACATAATGATGTTTAAGTAGAGACCGCAACCTGGGAATGTCTCTTGGCATACTCTTATCAGCAACAACACACCTATAGTAATGTGTAATAGCAACGAGACGTCAGAGTACTTTACGTGCAAGGAAAAAATATTTATAGAAACGCAAATTTGAATTTTACGGACAACTTGCTAGTTAAAGAGATGTTGATGTGTAAGTGAAGTCCTGAACCTGGAAATACTGAGTACAACACTCATCAGGGAAGTAGCTTCTACACTCAAGGCTTAAATTTTTGTGTTAACTTTAACTGAAGAATTAAAATATGGGATCTGGAAGAACAATTCGTTAAAAACCGTTAACATTTTTTCAAAATTTTTAAATTTAGTATAAACGACTAAATAACAATATTTCTAAATGGTGGGCATAAAGTGCCCTCGCCCCTATCTAACCTTGGTATTGCGAGGGTTAAGACAATGACTTGAGTTCTTTTCGCTTCTCTGCAGATCCATTATTCGTTACTATAACTTTACCGCTATGGACGTTTGTCAGTCAGCCGTTGTGGAAGAGCGGTTATAGGTGCATCAGACCGGAGCAGCGCTGCTGCTGCGGTCGCAGTTTCGAATCCTGCCTCGGGCATGGAATGTATGTGATTTCCTTAGGTTAGTTCTATGTCTAGAGCACTGATGACCTCAGATGTTAAATCCCATAGTGCTTTGAGATATTTGAACCATTTTGAAACAGCAAAGTGTTGACACTCCCTGAAAGAAGGCCACAGCTCAGACGTTCCAGTGAGCTGTCACTTGAATTAATGACGTCAAGTTGGCACCAAAGAGTCACCACAGTTCTGCCCCGTGACACCGTGGACGCGCCTACGATGGGGAGGGTGACACAACCCCCTCTTAGCCAAATTTCACCCCGTCTATCGATGCGTCTGCGGTAGACGTCAGAACCGCGACTCCCAGGGCTGCAATCACGCGGTTTCCTAATGGGTGGCTGCGAAAATATTTCAGACGTCCCTACACTGACAATCGACACAAAATAGTATGAAAGTGTGTCATAAAGGCGTAGATGAAACCAACCCTTCGTTCTGTGCCTTATCAGGGTGATTTGATGTGATAATGGGCAACATTACTATCCTCTCACTGCCGTTATTGACGGATCATTTTGGAAACTGGTTCGGAAACAAATACCCTGTTAGATGGCTATTATGTTTCGGCGCATCTGTTAGACCATAAGCAAAGGAGACAGCTACCCTTTTGGTTCAGATGGACTGGCCACTAAGGTAAATGCGTTTGTGAACATCACAGGCCCTGTGATTATAGAGTATGTACTCGTAACACTCGTAGAGTGTTTACACATAACAATCGCTCGAAGCTTTTTTATTTAGCAGAGGACGAGCGTATTACCTCAGCTATTCTTTTAGCCCCAGATAATTGTTTCGCAGTAGTCTATCACTCTCAACAGCACACACAGCGCGGAATACCACGAAACAGGGATGAGTACGAGTTCAAGACACAGTGACAGAATATTCGTGCAGTGGACTATCTATATATATCATGATTCAGGATGTAGGTTATTAATGCGTGTATTAAGCTCTGTCCCAAGAGTACGTTTTACAGAATACAACAGTGTAGTCCTACGAGCCAGTAGCTGCTGTTTATTCACAGAAAAAATCGATATGTAGTTTATTTATCATCTCTCTGAACTTAATGATTATTACAAAATTTAGTAGTATAAATTTAATGACTCATCAGGCGTCTATCTTTTATGAACCATTCCAATACGCACTTCACTTCAAGTTTGCTGTTCTTTCCACTCGGCAGTACAAAAATAGGGAATTAGTATTTCTCAGTTAACACCAGAGTCTAATCACTCGAGGATACTTCAAGAGCCACTTTTAATAGTTACAAATTATTGTAGATACTTGGGATTGATGCTGATAGCGCTGCAGGTGGTGAAACAAAAAGTACATTTGTTTTATATGCTCATAAAATGGCAATAGGATCTCTGTATCCAGTGGGTGTTGTATATTACAGAGAAATAAATATGTTTTCATCCACCAATGTGTAAACGTAACTTTCCGCTTAATTATTCTCGTAGTTTATTTCGACAGATAATCAGAGCTTTCGTGAACCCACCACAGTAGTGTTTGCTACAGCTCGAATTTTATTAATAGTTAAATGGAGCGACTGCTTTTGCTGCCTTATGAGTCGTACGTAGAAATAATTACCTTGAAGTTGTACGTTATGCCTCCTCTCACAAGAATATCTTATACTTTTTTCCGTCCTTAACTTCCATTTATTTCTTTGAATCAAACAAGTACGGCAGCTTAGAGCAGAGATGGTCCTCGTATCCAACATAGTTTCAACAATACCAGCGACAACCTCAGTGATTACTGCTACGGTATTTCTCCTCACACATCTAAGATAACTGAAAATGTATCTCTTCTGTTGTTCCTTTGTTTCAAAAATATTAATACTACTTTTTGTGGTTATTACTTCAGATTATTTATGATATCTGAGACATATACTTTCATTATTGATAGTTGGTGTTTCTGTAGTCGTGACTCTACGATAAAATAATCTTTTAGAACTCTATTCCGAACGACAGTACCAAATAACTTAACTATCAACTTGCTGACGTTCATGAATATAATTAGTCGCAGGTGATTGTTATTATCCAGATTTCGAGAAAAAATAAAAAAACCTCTGTTTTGTGTTGTTACAGAAAGAATCTTACCTATATTTTGTAATAACTCTTTCTTCCTTAGCTACATAGTAACATTTCACAATAATACTACATTGCCATATTGTGAGGTTCCACTCTTTAATGGGTTCATTTTAGGGTTAAGGTGTGAGTAGGTAGGGATCTAAATTTCCAAATTTCTAGTTTAGAACACGGGTTTGTTTTATTTTCAATAAATAGCCATAGCTTTACTAATCTAAAGCGAAGAAACTGCGTGTTGCTTGACGAAGGATTGTGACGAGTGTTCTCTTACTTCTCCATACAGAATCCCATTTAAAAAAATAAAACACCTCTTAGTCGAGGTATCATCAATCACTGTTCTTTCGTCTTCTAAAACTGAACAGGGCTGACAGCCCGCCCCCACCATCCACCCCCACCCTCCCCCCCCCTTCCAAGAAAAAAAAACCTTCTCTTAATTCTGTTCTGCACAATAGCTTCCACATAAGAACTTCCAACAATTCCATACATAAAACAGTCGTAGATCACCTTTTGTTCCCCACCAGACCAGTCATCTAAACCGCTTACAATCTTGAGTTTAGTAACGAATTGGTAATCAACCACTTTCTCTCATCAGTAAACCAGTGAAAGGATAAACGGACAACCTGTCCTCATACAGTTGTTTAAGCTTGGGAGCCAAGGACTTTTACGTTCAAATTCCTCACTACGTTATCTCGCCAGCATACACTGCATATCACGAAAGGCTAACATCGGTAAAGAACCGCAGTTTTTACCAATATTATCATCCGAAATATTTCATCGATAGCCACATGCATAGAACCTTCACCAATGTCTTTCTTAACCTCGAAGTGCTAATTCACAGCACCAGAGGCTAGTTCCCAAACGCATTTATAAGTCTGTCTCTGGCGCTACAATTATTTTCTTTCGTAACTTTTTAACGACTTTTCTTTAATCTATAAATTAGAAACAGCTGTAGCTATACATGCGCCTAGCATAGACTTTCTGCCTTTCCTTGAGCTCTAATTTCCGCCTCGGGATCTCACATTTGAAGGCTGCCCTTATTATGATCTAAACCGACGTAGAACCATTTACTCGACTAAAGGAACAGTGCCACATTCGTACAATAACATAAAATTTGCATGTGATCGACAGTGGGGGTACAGCGACGTAGAACCATTTACTGGACAAAAGGAACAGCACTACATTCGTACAACATAAAATTTGCATTTGCTCGGCAGTGGGGTTTAGCAGCGATTCGTAGCTACTACGTCTCCCGACACGAAGAAATTCCCAGCCGCCCGAGCAAAAACTGCCCTACCAAAACAGTAGTAGGGCCCGTCCAAACACCCAGTCCTCTAATTACAATCATTTTACAACATATCGAACAACACGTTGTACTCTACCATAACCACTAGTTTACATTTCCCACAAACTTCACTCTTTCTTAATACTTCTGATAATCCTGAGGCTGTCTGCCTTCTGATTGAATATTTTTCTTCTTTTCTTTGTTTAATTTTCCTTCATTATCACTTCTTAATATACATCTACGAGTTAGATGTTCTCATCATATCGTAATAATCTTGCCCCTGTTACAATTCTGTTGTTCGCTATTTGAATCAGCAATATAAATTCAGTTCTGTTGATAAACTTTCTACTCCACCCACATTCATATGTATATTCTTACCACAACGCAATGTACAAGTCCTTCTCTACACCGTCTTTCCCACTAAATTATGTTTACCACTACTTTTAGCAACATTAGCCACCAAGAACTTCTTAATATGGTGAACATTACGTTTCCCTACTTCCTTATCATTATTAACTTCTTTCAGCGCTACTGCCGTAGCATGAGGAATACTTTGAACAATAAATGGTCATTCAAGCAGGTAGAAACACTTTTCGTATTATTATTCAATTTCTTGCTTTTATAATGTCCTCTTCATAGCACAAAATCTCCTATCCTGTAAGGGTTTTACTGTCCCTTCTCTTCCAAATCTGCTTTGTCTGGTTTCAGCACTCTTTAATTTGGCATCTACACGGTTAATTACATTATATCGAAAGCTATGTATGACAGATGGATACTTAATCTTGTCAAAAAGACGATACATTTGTATCTTGCTTTCTGTTACCTCTCTAGGCGCCACTACAATAGTAACAGGAGATTTACTTTTCAGTACCCTCTCAAATTCTCGAATAAATTTAGGCCAAGTCAAATGCCTCCCAATTAAACGGATAATGCTCGCTCAAGGATTCGATTTGGGTGACGTTTGGCTATTAACAACTCTTGTACTTTGTTCTGTTTCCAGAAATCTTGAAATTCATCAGACTCAAATTGCACTTCATTGTCTGACGAGAGTCGCGATGGTGTCCCTACGATAGGGAAATACGACTCTCCAGGACATGCATAACCGTATTACTGGTCGCCTCTTTCACTTGACACAATTTCACAAAATTGAACTAAACCAATCCCCTGAATCCCCTGAAATATATTCCACATGACGTGCAAATGTAACTTTATGAGAATTCCACAAATAGTTTTTACAAACAACTCAGCATCTAAGTAACACACTTCTTCGATAGAGTAATACGTGATTTTCATAGAGGATGGTTTAATATGCTTCTCAATTATCTGTAGGTCTGACTATGGTGCCGCATTGCTTGCAGTAGCGCAACCTCTCTGTCATAGGGTTCAACATTGTTTTTCACACAATAACAACATTCGTCGCACACATTCATTTTCAGTGCCAAAAAGGCTGCAAAATTCCTGTTTGGACACTTTGACAGTCCCGGCCTCTGTAGTCAACACGCGATAACGATAATTTTTTTCCGGGGTCTTTTGTGCACCATACCTTCTTTCTTGATCAGCCCTGGAAGGTCTCCATCTTGCTTGCTCTTACTTTCAATCATGAAATTTACGGACTATTTCAATGTATTCGTGATCAGAAATCACATTCCAATACAGTTTCATACACTTGAAACATATCAGTACACGAATGCCATATTACAGAAACTGACATCGCCATACAATCAAGAACTCATGTTGTTTCTACCAATTTTTGCAATCATAATATGAGTACAGTTGCAAACGTAACTT
Source organism: Schistocerca gregaria (assembly GCF_023897955.1). NCBI lineage: Eukaryota > Metazoa > Arthropoda > Insecta > Orthoptera > Acrididae > Schistocerca > Schistocerca gregaria. The sequence continues at coordinate 86,980,611 of NC_064924.1, read as the reverse complement.
ATTTGTCTGTGTTTGAGGAAAATAAAAATGTTACCTTTATTGTTTCTGTAGAAAGAAGCTTCCACATATTTTATAACAATTCTTCCTCCTCCTGTTAAATCGTAAGTTTCTTCAGTGCTTTGTCTTACTGAGACTATTCCTTCTTTAACTGGTTTATTTTATGGGTAAGACATGTGTAGGTAGGGAACTATACTCTAATTTTACAATCCAAACCTTTTGGACTCGCATTCGGGAGGACGACGGTTCAATCCCGCGTCCGGCCATCCTGATTTAGGTTTTCCGTGATTTCCCTAGATCACTCCAGGCAAATGCCGGGATGGTTCCTCTGAAAGGGCACGGCCGACATCCTTCCGCTTCCTTCCCTAATCCGATGAGACCGATGACCTTGCTGTCTGCTCTCCTTCCTCCAAAACAACCAACAACCTAAACCCAAACTTTTTTCTTGTTCCAACAAGTAGAAACAAACACTACTGCTGGGTGTTTACCAGAGATTTGTACGAGTCTCCTCCAAACATTTCGCTACACAGAACCCCATTTATAAAAAAATAAAAAATAAAAGATCGCCATGACCTCTTTGGACGCTGACATTAACAACTACAAATTATAACTGAGCGCACAAAAGCTCAGCCTCTTAAGGCATTCTGTAGTAAAATTTACCGACACCCCAACAATCTACTCTGGCTCCGCTGGATCACTCGGCAATTCTAAAATGCATAACAGAATGAACGATGTGGAAAAATTTATTGATAAATAGTTCCAGAAAGACTCTCGCTGTTATGGGGATCTCCGAATATTATTCAGCATCATTCGTTTCTTTGTCTAAGTCTACTTCCTGTCACCAGTAACAGTGCTGTCTTCTTCTAAAATTGAACAGGGTCGCAACCTCACAACCATCCCCCAAAAAACACTGTCAATTAATTACCTGGAGCATATGAATAACTTCGACTTAACAAACGTCCAACAAATTCTTCCATAAAATAGTCTCTATTGTGTCCTCCTGACCTGGTTAGTCACCTAATCCGTCTTCAATCCTGACTTTAGCAACAAACCAGCAGTCAGTCGATTTATGTCATCAATATACCAATGAACACGCAACCTGGCCACATACAGTTAAGTAAGGCTCAGAGTGAACTCCCAACTGTTTGACTGCTGCAGCACACAATGCATTTGGGGAAATCCTATCATCGGTCACGAACCGCAATTCTCACCAGTATTATCATCAGCTAACGTATACACAGGGCCTTTACCATCCTGCTCAAACGTGCGGGAAATGCTAAACTCCTTTCGGCTAGTATGTTAAGAAACCAATCAGATCATCCCCACCACTTCTATATTCGAGGTATTTATAATGCCGGCCAGTCAGATTAGCACAAGTATATTAGACTAGAAATGTAACTACGAAGGCTTTCCCGGCGTAATAATTGATCATATTCTTCTCGGGTATGCAGCCGGATCATAACGTCTTCATGACACTATATTTCCGCGGTCCAACTAGCCGCCATCTTCAGGTGAGAGTGCTGGTGCACGATCTCGCCGGAACTGACTTCCCAGCGAGGCTGCTTTCACTAATGTTTGGCCTCATATTTGAGAGCCGGTTTTTGTGAAGGGTATTGTCAGTAGACATTTCCTCGTGCCTAGTGTGGAATTTGTGGTACTAGTGTTGGCCTATTTTAGGTGTGTCCTGTGTGTGCAGTGAACACAATTTTTTTGTATGTCCTATAGGACAGATTGCCGGTTTTCTTAGATTTCTTTTTGTTTTTTTGGTGTTTTGTGTGTTTTTTTGCCTTTATTTTTTGTGTACTTTTTTATTTATGTATATATATATATTTTTATGGGGTTTTTGTGTTTTTTCTTAATTGTCATCTAGTGTAAGGATTTTTGGTCTCTCACACCTAAACTGTTGTGGGTCATATTGCCCTAGACCACTGATGAGCTCGTTATGTGAGCGGTGAGCCTGCCTGTAGAATGCTATGGAGAGTTCTTTGAAGCGCTCTCTCAGTGGTTTTAGACCGGTTATTTCATGGAGGTCATTTGTAGGAAACCGATTGTCTACGTGTATGGCTCTTTTAAGGGCCCTATTTTGTACGGTTTGGAGCTTCTTGAGGAGGTATTTTGCTGCTTTGCCCCACACTGGGCACGCATATTCTAATATGGGCCTGACCAGGCTGCAGTAGACCCTGATACCTAGGTCGCCGGAAAGGGCGCTACTGGCGTTTAAGTTTGGGTATAGAACCTGTAGCCCAGTGCTTGCTTTTTTCCTCAGGTTGGCTATATGCGTTTGCCAAGTGAGTCGTTTGTCTAGCGTGACCCCGAGGTATTGCGCAGAGTTCCTCCATGGTAGATTCCTGCCTTGGAATGTCAGCACCGGAAGAGATCTGTATCTGGGAGGTCTTTTCCCTAGCTTTTTCGTGAACATTATCGCTTGGGTCTTGTCGGCATTGATCGTGATCCGCCATTTTTTGGCCCATGTTTCCGTCTTGTTTAAGATGCACTGGAGGCGCGCGGCAGCGACATTGCGATTCCCACTAAGAGAGAGGAAGGCGGTGTCGTCCGCGAACTGTGCATTTTTAACGTGCTGGGCTGTGGGGGTGTCTGCTGTGTAGCAGTTGTACAGGGTGGGCCCCAATACCGATCCCTGGGGTACTCCCGCTCGTATGTCCCTTTTGGAGGAACATTTGTTGTCGACTTTGACTACAAAAGTTCGTCCTGTTAGGTAGCTTTGTATTAGTTTGACCATTGCCCGAGGGAAACCTTGGGTATATAGCTTATACAGTATACCTAAGTGCCAGACCGTATCGAAGGCTTTTGCTACATCTAGCATAACCATTCCACAGTAGCCTTTGTAGCTGTGTGCTAGGGTAGCGGCCTCTACTACTCTCATCAGCTGTTGTGTCGCAGAGTGGTTTCTTTGGAAGCCAAACTGCTCTTTCGGTATTATCTGTTCCCTAGTGAGGTGCTGCTGAATAGGGAACAATAGAAGGCGTTCATATAGCTTGCTCAGGGTAGGGAGAAGACTAATTGGCCTATAGTTTTGCGGGAAAGGGGGGTCCTTACCAGGTTTTGCGATCGCGATTACTTCCGCGTGTTTCCACGCTTTTGGAAATCTGCGCGATCGCGTGATCTCGTTGAAGATGTCCGTTAGGAGCTCTATTGCAACAGGTGGTAGGTTCTTTAATATTTCATTTGTGAGCACGTCGTGGCCAGGCGCTTTTTTTGTGGGTAGTGCTTTTATGGCGCCTACTACGTCTTCTACTGAGAAGGTTGGCAGTGCGTTATCTTAATCGTCTTCTGCTGCGAGGAAGACCCTGAGTTGTCTTCTGACGACGGCTTCGTGCGCCCTATCCTGTGCCTCTGCCGGTTGGAATGGTCTTTCAAAGACGTCTGCGAGTGCGTTTGCCTTGTCAGCAGCGCTAAACGCGAGGCCGCGCTCTCCGTGCAGAGGCGGCATTTTTGCGCGTCTTTTAGTAAATTGTTTAGTTGCCTGCCACAAGCTGTTGTCCTCCACCTTAAGGGCAGACAGACAAGCAGACCATTCGTTATTTCTGTGCTCATCGAGTGCTGCTCTTAGCTCTCGTTGCAATCTATTTAGTAGTCTCCTAGTACCTGGATTTCGGGTCATTTTCCAGTCTCTCGCGATCCTATTTTTGTGTCGCATTTGCGCAAGCAGGTGCGGGGGTAGTTGCCTACTTCTGGGTGCACTTTCGAGGGGCCTCGGGGTGGCCACTTCCGCTGCTTGCAGGATCGTTCGAGTCAGGTGTTTGAGGGCCTGTTCTGTGTTGTCCCTGTTCGGAGGCGGCGTGTGTGCGATGTCTTCCGTTAGTCCGTCTCGGAACTGTTCCCAGTTCCTTCGTTTGAACGATGGGTGTCCGTTCTGGATCGGAAGCCATTCACCCACGTCTATTTCGAAGAGTACGGGATTGTGGTCGGATGACATTTTGTTCAGCGAATTCGCGGCCACAAAGCCGTAATCCTCTTCGTTATAGCTATGTCTATAACGACTGGGCGTGCTCCGTTTCGAGGGAAGTGTGTGGGTTCTTCGGGAGCCCACACACTTGAAACGTCCCCATTAGAACAATTATTACAAGACTGTGCTTAAACTGACACACAATATTTTTAGCGCAACGCGATCTGACTTCCAAAAATCCCTACGAAAGAATGGCCCTGACTAATATTAACCTATACGTTTCACAAATCACTTACCTCACAAAAATCTTCGTTACTCAAGCTACTGCAATACAGCGAGCGCCACTACTGCCAGCTAAATAAAAGATTCAAACTACGGAAGGCACTAACTACTGATTGGTATAGTTAGCAAATGAAAGATTTTAATAGAGAACAAACAATGTATTTACCTTAGTAGTCATAATATATATATATATCACTTCATGACACCAATTCTTACAAATTTCAAATCTCCGCCATCTCTCTACTCACGTTCACCACTGCTGGCGGCTCACCTCCAACTGCGCAACGCTACGCACTGTTAGCATCCAGCTGCCGCTGCCCAACACTACAATGGCAGACAACAATGCAAACCAGCCACAGACTGCACACGGCACAGCCAGTGATTTTTATACAGAGCGCTACGTGGCGGCGCCGTTACCAATAAAAAAACCTAAACAGCCTACTTACATAGCCCTCATGCTCCCCACAAAAAAATTACAAATTGTTTTGGGCAGTGGCCAATACAGATTAGAAAATTTTTTTCATAATTACAATGACAAAGAAATGAAATGCACACACTTATCGATACGATGTTGGTCAGAAGCTAAAATTTTCTCACAGTCCATAAAGACAGTCCTGATCATTCATAAAAGTAAAATTGCAGTGTTTTTCTCAAAGTCTGAGTAGTAAAAGAAAGTGAACACGGAAGTAGTACATTTCCAAGCAGTCTTGAAGAAGTAGTGTTGTCCTTCCAACGGAAAGATAGTGCTGACTCTTGACATGCAGACAGGTAATGGGCCACAACAGAGCAAACCCACAGCAGAGTCAGTCGAAGTTTTCCAGAATATTGGTTGGTAGGTCGTCACAGAGTAGACCCATTGTAGTCCTGGTAGAGATTACGGTATTGGTGGGCCACCAGAGGTGCAGACCCACTGCAGTCCTTGTAGAAATAATGGTATCGGTGGGTCGTCAAAGGTGTAGACCCACTGTAGTCCTTGTAGAGATGGCCAGCAGCCATCTGTTTGACTGTGCAGGTGCACAATCACCATTGAAGAGTCTTGCGGATAATATAGCAAGTCCATAACCACCACCTGTGCACTCACAAAAATTGTTTTTGAAATGTCCTTACAACCAGCAATGCTGTTATCCAGTCCCTTACTGAATTATTAACACACGTGCAAACACTATCAGTCCCTACTTCTCACATATTGTCCATATACTATGACCAACAGAAACACAAGTTACTTAATTTGATGAACTGGTGTCAATTACAATTTTATAACATAAGAATACAATAACAAAGGTACAAAATACATCATTAAAGAACATAACAATACAGATAACATTAGCAGCAGTACAGGCTTTACAAAAAAATCGAAATAGCAAATACATCAGTGTTACAAAATTACGACATAAGTACATACAGAAAAGATCAGAATAACTTTTAACACATCAACTTCACACATGAGCATTAAAACAGAACAGAATAAATAATTTCTAAACATATTTACAAAGAAAACGACATATTATTAATGCAAATTATATTTGAGGACAGGAAGAACATAAACACACAAGGGTACACAAACACATAGTGGGATAACACAAGGAAAGGGCAGGGTTTGTTTTACTGCAGTATTTTGGAAACAAAACTTTCTTTACTTCTTGGAGATCTCCCTTCGTTCTTCATTATTTCCAAAAAGTCCTGTCTATACCTGCTTTCTGTACTTTTCTCATATAACCTCTCAGTGCATTTCTTCAAATCCATCGCAACTCATTCTCTTATATAGGTTACCCCCTCTTAATCTAACTTAAATCTACTGAGCTCAGATGCTTAACTAAGGGACGAGGCAATGCAACTGCACAAAACAATTTACACAAAAAGCAATGATAAAAAAATGGAAATTGGCAAAAAAAGCAGCAATATTACAACTAATATAAGGCAATGCGCAGCAAACAAGAAAAATAAATCACTAATAAAATTGGCTTAACCCAGTAATACAAAGTAACATTCAGTAGCAATATGAATGGCAAAGAGCTGCAGCAAATGCTATAACTTATACCTAAACATGACAAAGCTCAAGCAGAAAAAATGTTACACTAAAGACAAGAATGCAGATAAGGACAATGTCTATTCACATCTTAGTGTCTATGCAATTAAAGTGGTGCACCACAAAAGCTAATGCAACAACAAATTACCAAGTACTTGAAAAGAAAATTATATATATATACAGTTACTGTTATTAGTCGCTTCTTATTGCTCTTTCCATTCCAAGAGCTCCTTTTTCGAAGAATGTGGATCATAAAATAATTATTTAATAGATCTGTCGACAGAAAGTGTTCACAATAGCAATGCATTTAATTTTATAAAACCAATGCTGCAACAGAGCTGGAAAACAGATATCAAATGAAATAAGCAACTATGGACAAAGCATAAAAATATGATTCAATAGTCATGTGACATTTCATAAGTTAGTAGAATTCTCTCAACTCTCGTAGAAAGACGTTTATTCTAATCAGGTGTCATATGTAAGTATCTTTCTCAGTAATGAGCGTGTCGTATTTACGGTGCTTTCTACAAAGGAATGTAAATAGCGAGGATAATGGCCTCCCTTTTTTTTCTTGTGCCTCTGAAAGGCACACACTAATGGCTTGTTTCCTGGTGGCTGTCGCCCAGCTGGGCGCCCACGACGCATTACGTGCAGGTGGTCACTTAACTTTCTTACCGAAATATTTACGACACCAGTTTCCGCTACAGTGGCAGTCTCATATAAAAAAAATTCACAGGTCAAGAATTTGCGTTACAAATCTGTAGAAATAAAATCATTTTAAAATAATAGTGTTCAAAAATTTTCGACAGCATAGTGATACATTCACGCATGTACACACATTTTATAACTCTTAAAGTACGATTCTCGGTTTCCAACATCCTTTTTCACAAACCGGAGTCCCTAACCACTACTCATGATTCCTTACCTTATTACACATATGTATATTCGTCGACACTTCTTCAATATGTCATCATAACAGATACATAGCATAACCAAATAACTCATATATCATCAGCTTATTGATCATAAACATACCGCAACAGCATAATACACATACTCATCGTAATAATGACATCATAACACCTTAGTCAACGCTCTAAATCGTCGCAGCTTCCTCCAATAATTTCAAAACCTAAAAAAAATTCTCTGCTCATGTCAAAAGTGTCAACTACCTCAAACGTACTTTAAAAATCATGATCCCATACCAAATACATCATTCAAAGCTCTCATAGTATAAAAATGGTTCCGAAAAAATATGGACAGTTCACAAAGTACAGACAAATACAATTTCGTAAGTGTGACGTTATCCAACGGTGTAATTACGTAAACATCTGTCATTAACGTAGTAAAAAAAAAGTTTGTCTCTCAGTTACATTATCAGATAGCTGTGTAATTTATGTGTTAGAGAAATATGGTACCGATGTGTAAAGTTGTATAAGCAAATACCATATTAGCTAGGGCTCCTTGTGCTTGCCAAACACATGATACACAAAGTAAGCGTGTACCCCCCTGAGGATTAATGTAATTATATCCTCAGGAGTTACAGATTACAGCAATGTAATGAAACGTCCCCTTAGAACGTCCCCTTAGAACAATTATTACAAGACTGTGCTTAAACTGACACACAATATTTTTAGCGCAACGCAATCTGACTTCCAAAAATCCCTACGAAAGAATGGCCCTGACTAACATTAACCTATACGTTTCACAAATCACTTACCTCACAAAAATCTTCGTTACTCAAGCTACTGCAATACAGCGAGCGCCACTACTGCCAGCTAAATAAAAGATTCAAACTACGGAAGGCACTAACTACTGATTGGTATAGTTAGCAAATGAAAGATTTTAATAGAGAACAAACAATGTATTTACCTTAGTAGTCATAATATATATATCACTTCATGACACCAATTCTTACAAATTTCAAATCTCCGCCATCTCTCTACTCACGTTCACCACTGCTGGCGGCTCACCTCCAACTGCGCAACGCTACGCACTGTTAGCATCCAGCTGCCTCTGCCCAACACTACAATGGCAGACAACAATGCAAACCAGCCACAGACTGCACATGGCACAGCCAGTGATTTTTATACAGAGCGCTACGTGGCGGCGGCGTTACCAATAAAAAAAACCTAAACAGCCTACTTACACACTGAGTGGTGTGTTCGCGCGAGTCTCTGTAACTGGCGGCCAGCTCTATTGGTTCTGCTGGAGTTCCAGTCAGAGTGTTTTGCATTGAGGTCTCCCCCAATTAGAAGTTTGCCTCGTAGCTGGGTTAGTGCCTCTATGTCGGGTTCATGGAGTATGACACTTGGTTGCTTATAGACTGCCACTAGCGTGAAGGGGCCGGTGGCAGTTTGGATTTCTATGGCTACCGCCTCTATTGACTGTGTGTCAGGGGAATTAACTGATGGTGGGGGATGCCTCGTTTTACGTAAATTGCAACCGCACCTCTGTGTGTTTGCCTATCCTTGCGGTAGCTTGCGTAGTTTGGTGCCGAAGCTTTCACCCCCGGTTTGAGGTGGGTCTCCGACATCAAACACACGTCTATGCCTTCGTCTTTCAGGAATTGCTTGAATTCCTGTACCTGTTTGTGAATACCTTCAGCGTTGAAGACGCAGATGGTTAGTCCTTGGATATGTAGGCGCCTATCCATGGTGGGGGGTGTTGGGGGTTTCGGTAATTTTCGCAGCTAATTGCGAGGACATTTTTGCCATTGTGGCTGATATTTCGGCGAATTGCGCTGTTAGCTGCTGCATCATGGAGAGTGTCGTCGTAACTGCCCCCATGAGCTGGTTCATAGAACTGGCTAGCAGCGCAATCTCGCCCTGGTTTGCGGGAGTTTGGCTACTGCATTTTTGCTGGCCACTGGCGGCGGCGTAGCAAGATTGCCCTTTGTTCAGTGGTCCGCATGCCTTCTACAACCCGTGGCTGGCTGGCGGGCGCACGTCCTTCCGGTTTTGTGGTTTGGTGCCTGTCGACGGTGAGAGGGCCAGTCGGATCGGTACTGGCTTGTTCTGGGGTGTAGTTGGTTGGGCTCAATACGCGAGAATATTGGCCCCCATCAACTACACTTGTGTGGCGATGGGTTGGAGCGACAGTTTCGCTCAACATCCGCTCTTTTCTGTTCTGTTCGGTTGGCTGCTGTTGGCCCCTCCAACCGTTTCTCCTGCCCTTCCTACCTTTTCGTGGCTGTTGTTGGGCTGTGTGAGCCTGCTGCCTTTCTACTGCTCTTAGGATGGTGGGGCATCTGCCATAGCTGGCTGGGTGTGAGCCCTTACAGTTATAGCAGACTGGTTCCCCTCCATCCTCTTTTTTGGGGCAATCTCTGGACTGGTGGTTTCCAGCACAGCGCACGCAATGTGGGGGCATTATACAGTCCCTGGGAACGTGATTCACGCCCTGGCAATTGTACCATTGCCGATACTTGTTTTTCTGTTGTAACTTCTCGACAGTTACGTCAAGTGACATTTTTTTTACCTGGAATACTTTCCTATTCTGGGGAGTGTCTCTTAGTATCACCAGTTTCAGGGGCCAGTTTTTCCTAACGTGTGTAACCGTTGTCACGTCAAAAACCCTGTCCTATAAGTTCTTCCTTGACTTCCTCGTGGGACATCTTTTTCAGGGTACCTCTGTTTACTGCCTTCATAGGCTTTTCATCTACTAGCCTAAAGGGGTAGTAAGGGATGTTTTGTTCTTGCAAGACATACCTCACCTTCTTGTACTCCTCCGATGTTTTGACAAAGATTTTTACTTTGTCACCGCCTTCCGATTTTGTGCTAAATTCTCCGTTACCGAGAGAGTTTCTCAGCAAATCTTCGAGCGCCTTCTAGGACTCCGGGCATTCCGCAATTATCGGCAGTATTTTGAGTTTTTTTGCTCCCGCTTTGACCGGTGGTCGTATTGGGGGGGGGGCTTCTTGTGGGTCAATCGGTTCGTACAGATTCCTGCTTTCTATTGGGGGGAGGGGGGGGGCAGATGGTCCTGGAGTGAGTAGCGGTGAACCGTCCTTCTGGCCTGTACAAAGGGCGGTTCGTCGCTCGGGATGTCGCCTGGGAGAACTATGTCGTTCTCTCCAAGTGTTTTTTCCACCATCGGCGTATCTAAGAGGGCAGTTTCCTGCGCGCCTCTTTTTGCCGATGGGGAGACCGCCAATGAGTCTTCGGATTTGCTCTTACGCAACTCTTTCGGACTGTCGGCGTCCCTAGCGCTACGATTTCTCTTCAGGGACGTCCTTTCCCTAGCTAGGGACTGCAGTCTGGGTGTGGGGGTCTCTTTAGGGAGGATGTCCCTCTCCCTGCGGTCTGGAGGGTTATACCTGGCTTTCCTCTCTGGGGGGAGTTGGGCAGGGGGGGGGGGGGGGGCCAAGGCTTTGGTGCGGACGGAAGGTACTTGGGTTAATGGTGGTGAGCTCACCAAACCTGTGGGTGTATGTGGTGGTGGAGATAGTGGAGCAGAGTTCTGCTTAGTGTTGCCATCTACAGTGTGAATAAGTGTGATTAGAGAGCCTCCCGCTTGGGGAACGACTCTCGCTCCTACTATCTAGGAGGGATCCATGTCATTACGCCGAATGGGAAGACAAGCCGCCAAAGGGGTGTCGGGCGTTGCCTTCGTTGTCACCGTTATACGTATCCAGCAACAACACCGACCCTATCAGCCTACCAAGCGTGGGTGGCTGGCCAGTGACCAGGCCCTGACTTGGAATATGCCCTACGCCTCGGAGGAGCAGGTGGAGTACTTGCGGCAGCAACGGACGCCCGAAATAGCCGGAAAACCGGCCCACGATAACAACAAGGCACGCACCAGGCGGCGCCAACCAACAGCAAGCAAAACACAACGACAATTTGCCGACAAGCTGTTGCCCCAGCCGCTGGTGCCTAAGCAACTCGACGTGAATAATCGTCTGGGCTTTAATAAAAGCGCAGCCGAAACACTCCAGTTTTGTCTCCCGTGCAAGTGGGGACCTATAGCTGACAGTGCGCAAGTAAGAGGAGCAAGCTCAACCCTTGACTGCCACTCAGCGAGTGACTTCCCAGCGTTTTTTTTTTTTTTTCCTTTATTGTCATTTTATACCTACAAAGGTAGGCCGGCAGCGGCCTAATATGCCGCTCTTCGGCCACAAGAAACATACAAGAGATAAAAACAGGAAGACATAATCTCAAAACACAGACATGGAGGACAAAAATCAGAAGACAACAGAGAAAAGAATTGAAGTCGTTCACCGACGCAGCACTGTTTCAGTTTAAAAAAAAAAAAAAAAAAAAAAAAAAAAAAAAAACGGGCAGCACAGCACGGAACAGAGAACACTAGCACAGGTGAACGGTGGAGCAGAAAACGAAGAAACACTCGAGGCACAGACGGGACGAAAGACACGGACACTGCGGAGATGGGCTTCGCGCTGGCAGGGGCACTGTCCACACCGAAAAGCTGGGGGCCTGCCAAGGGAAAAAACAGGGGGAGGGAGGGAGGGAGGGAGGGGGAGATAGGATAGAGGGAGGAGGAGGGGAGAAAACGAAAAGAGGGGGATGGAAGCCCAGGGAGAGGGGGAGGGGAGGTAAGGATGGAAGGAGGGAGAGAGGGAGGGAGAGAAGGGAGAGAGGGTGCCCACAGGAAAATGAGAGGATAGGGGAAGGCAAGGCTCAAAGTTGGTAGGACGGGTAGATGGAGGGGAGGAGGGCATCATCCGGGAGGGGGAGTCGGCGGAAGCCACCTTGGGAGAGGGTGTGGAGAGTGTGAAGATGGAGAGCAGGTGGGATACAGGAGTACAGGCGCGGCAGTGGGTTGTGGTGGGAGAGGATGGAAGAGACAAGCGGGTGGGGAGGATCAAGCTTGCGGGAGGTGTAGAGGATCCGTATCCGTTGGAGGAAGAGGAGGAGGTGTGGGAAGGGGATGAGGTCATAGAGGAGCCGCGTGGGGGAAGGGAGGCGGATGCGATAGGCGAGGCGGAGTGCATGCCGTTCAAGGATTTGAAGGGATTTGTAAAAGGTAGGCGGGGCAGAGATCCAGGCGGGATGGGCATAACAGAGGATAGGGCGGATGAGAGATTTATAGGTGTGGAGGACGGTGGAGGGGTCCAGACCCCATGTGCGGCCAGAAAGGAGCTTCAGGAGGTGGAGTCGGGAGCGTGCCTTGGCTTGGATTGTCCGGAGATGAGGGGTCCAGGAGAGGCGACGGTCAAGGGTGACGCCAAGGTACTTTAGGGTGGGTGTGAGGTTAATAGGACGGCTATAAATGGTAAGATAGAAATCAAGGAGACGGAAGGAAGGGGTGGTTTTGCCTACGATGATTGCCTGGGTCTTGGAAGGATTGACCTTGAGCAACCACTGGTTACACCACGAGGTGAACCGGTCAAGATGGGATTGGAGAAGGTGTTGGGAGCGTTGCAGGGTGGGGGCAAGGGCAAGGAAGGCGGTGTCATCGGCGTACTGGAGAAGGTGAAGGGGGGGTGCAGGTGGAGGCATGTCCGCCGTATAAAGAAGGTAAAGAAGAGGGGAAAGGACGGAACCTTGGGGCACACCGGCAGAGGGGTAGAAGGTGTAGGAATCAGTGTTGTGGATAGTGACATAGGAAGGGCGGTGGGAAATGAAGGAGGCGATCAGACGGACGTAGTTAATAGGAAGAGCAAAGGTTTGGAGCTTGAAGAGGACACCAGAATGCCACACTCGGTCATAGGCGCGTTCAAGGTCAAGGGAGAGGAATATGGCGGAGCGACGGGAGTTGAGTTGTTCGGAGAGGAGGTGAGTGAGAAGGTCATCGGCAGAGAAGGATGGTCGAAAGCCAAATTGGGTGGAGGGAAGGAAGCGGTGCCGGTGGAGATGCTGGTGGATGCGGCGGGTTAGAATGGATTCCAGGACCTTGCTGAAGACCGAGGTAAGGCCTATAGGACGGTTGGAGGAGACAGCGGAAGGTGGTTTATCGGGTTTGAGGAACATCAGGATCCGGGAGGTTTTCCACAGGTCGGGGTAGAAGCCGGTGGACAAGACCACATTGTACAGCCTGGCCAGGGTGGAGAGGAAGGGGGCGGGAGCTTCACGGAGGTGACGGTAAGTAACACAGTCGTGACCAGGAGCAGTGTTGCGTTTGGTGCGGAGTATATCGATGATGTCTTGAGTAGTTATAGGGTTATTGAGTTCAGTGTGTGTAATGTTGTCCAAGTACTGCAAGCCAGGAGCTAGTGGAGGGATAGAGGTGTCAGTTCGATCGCGGACATCGGGGAAGAGGGAATAATCGAACTGGGGATCGTCAGGGATGGTAAAGACATCGGTGAGGTAGGAGGCAAAATGGTTGGCCTTACTAAGGTTGTCAGGAAAGGGATTGTCATTATGAAGGAGAGGATAGTAAGGGGGGGGGGGTTTGATCCAGTAAGGCGGCGGAAGGCTGACCAGTATTTGGACGAGTTAATAGGTAGGGTAGCATTAAGACGGGTGCATGTCTGTCGCCAGTCCCGGCGTTTCTTAGCCGCGAGCAAGTTCCGGATGTGTCTCTGGAGTTGCCGGTGGCGTTGTAGTGTGTCCCGGTCACGCGTGTGGAGGAAGGCACGGTAGAGACGACGGGATTCTCGAAGGAGGAGGACGGCCTGTGGGGGTAAAGTGGGACGGTGCGGGTGGATGGCGACGGTAGGAATGTGGGCCTCCACGGCCTCAGACAAGGTCTGCTGGAGAAAGGATGCGGCATGGGTTATGTCATGTGGGCGGTGGTAGGTGAGGGGGTGGCTATCGACTCGGGTAGTAAGGGTATCCCGGTATGCATTCCAGTCGGCACGGGAGTAATCATGGACATACTTGGGGGGAGGGTCAAGGCGAGGATCGGGACGGGGGCGACGACCGTCTGATATGGTAAGAAGGAGAGGGAGATGGTCACTGCCAATAGGGTCGAGGACGTCCACCGCTATGCGGCCAAGGAGGTTGGGGGAGGCTAGGACGACATCGGGTGTGGTATTGGATTCAGGGCGGGTGTGTTGGGGAAGAGGAAGGACATCTCCTTGGATGGTGGCGAGGAACCGATGCCACCGCCGTAACTGGGTGGCGGAGCGACTATGGATATTGAGATCTGCGGCAATCACGTAGGAGGAGAAGGTACGGTCGATGTGGGAAAGGAAGTCAAAAGGAATAGGGGCAGAGGGGCGGACATAGATGGTTGCGCAGGTAACGGTGAGGCCGGGGAAGAATAGACTAAGGATCAGGTGTTCCGTGGGGTTGGGAAGGAGGGGTTGGAGCCGAACAGGGATCTGGCGATGGTGGCCAATGGCAACTCCGCCACGCACTATCGGGAGGGGGTTGTCAGAGCGGTGAAGGAGGTAGGGCGAGGTATGGACAGTATGGTGGGGCTGGAGAAATGTTTCGTTTAGGAGGAAGGCATCCACGCGGTGGGTGGTGAGGGTATGCATAAGGAGATTCTTGTTGACAGGAAGGGAACGGATGTTGTTAAACAGGATACGTTGCTGTCGCGCCATAGTGGGAATTTAGACGAGGGTGTCGAGACGGGAGAAGGTAAAATGGGCCTGGTTATGGGAGTAGGTGGCGTAAGTGTTGAGCTGGAAGACGGAACGGGCGGCAAGGGATATCTGCTGGAGGGTGTGGGGGCGCTGAAAGGGGTGGATGTTCTGAAGGACAACGGTTACAAAGCGGATGATGTCCTCAGCTGTGGGGGGGGGGACGGAGGGAATTGCCGGGAGGGGTGGGGGCATCCAAGGGGCGGACAGGGACAGTGAGTTCAGGAGCGGAGGGAGGGGGTCGGGCCTTGCACTTTTGGGAGTAGGTTGGGTGTTGGAGGTTACAGGTGTTACAGGAGGGGGGGGACTGAAGGTTGGGGCACTGCCGGAGGAAGTGTGCTTCTTTGCAGTGCGGGCAGACGGGGGCCTCGCGGCACTCAGATGTAGGATGTGCATTATAGCGCAAGCACCTCTGGCAGCGGATGGAGTGTGGAGGGGAGCGGGAGGGGTCGACCTTATAACGGCGGTTGAAAAGGAGGGCACCCTCCTTGAGGAGGAGGTCTATGGAGGGAGCATGCTCGGAGAACACCCGCATGAGGCGGGTGGGGCCGGCTGGATTGTGAATCCGGCGGACAGCTCGAACCTCCAGATAGGGATGGGCCTTCAGCTCCGCCAACACCTCCTCCTCCGTGATCATCGGGCTAAGCCGAGTGATCACGGCAGTGAGGGTCGGTGGGCGACGGGGCGGCTGGGGTTGTCGGGATGAGGAGGGGGAGGGAGCAGGGGCAAGGGAGGCATGGGGACCAAACCGGGTGAGGGGAATGCGGGAGAGGATGTCGGAGTGGAGGGTGGGGCTGGGGGATGTGATCAGGACGGAGTCCCGACGGGGGTTGAGAAGGGAGATCGGGGCTCCGGGGAAGTGCTGGCGGAGGAGAAGGGTAAGATTGCGGGCCTCCAGGAGAGAGGGATCAGGGTGAGAAAGGAGGTACCTGTAGGAGGGGGAGGTAGAGGAGGGAGTAGATAGGGAAGGTGGGGTGGTATCCATGGCATCCTGGGGGGTTGGAGGGGGGAGAATCTGCGACTTCTTGGGAGCAGAAGAGGCTGGGGTGCCGCTGGGACGTTTCACAGCGGGAGAGGGATGGGAAGAGGTGTGGGGGATGGGGACGACCGGGAGATGGCGGGAGATGGCAGGTCCCACTGGCGGTGCAGGCACTGGTGGTGGTGCTGGTGCTGGCGCTGGAGCTGGAGCTGGCGCCACAGAAGATGCAGTGGCAGTGGTTGGCACTGGCGATGGCGATGGTGATGGTGATGGTGATGACGATGATGATGGTGTGGCGTGGGTGGTGGCCCGACGGGCAACAACCCTGGCGGGGGTGGCATGAGTTACATGTGGGAGGGGAGGGAATGGGTCACGTGAGGCATGGGGGGTAGGAACAGGGGAGGGAGCAACAAAAGGAGCGGGGGTGGGAAGAGTGAGGAGGGGGGGAATATATGGGGGAGGCGGTGATTGAGCACACCACGTGATGGTGGTGGCAGCAAGTGAGGGGGACGTGTACACGATTGCAGTGGTAGTGACGGTAGTTGTGGGGGTTGTCATGGTGAGAGGATAAGTGGGAGAGGGGAAAAGAGGAAAAATAACAGGGGATAGTCAAAGGACAAGGACAAGAGACTGACGAAGAGGAAGGGTAAGACGTAAGCAGAGACGACAGAACGAAAGACGGGCAGAGAGCGGCGGCGGCGGCGGCGGCGGCGGCGGCGGCGGCCGTCAACAGCAGCAGCGGCAGGAACCGGATACGATGGCGGCAACCGGCGGCGGCGTCGGCGGGAGACCGGCGGCGGCGGCGGCGGCGGCGGCGAGCAGCGGCAGCGGCGGCAGGAACCAGATGCGGCGCCGGCGGCGGCGGCGGCGGCGGCGGCGGCGGCGGCGGCGTCGGCGGCGGCGGTCGGCAACAGCAGCAGTGGCAGGAACCGGATACGATGGCGGCAACCGGCGTCGGCGGGAGACCGGCGGCGGCGGCGGCGGCGGCGGCGGTGGGAACCGGCGGCGGCGGCAGCGGCGGCTGGGACCAACGGCGGCAAAGGCTCGGGACAACGGCAGCTGCAGCGATCACTGAAACTCCTAGCACTTCGATATTAACGACAATAATATCGAAGGGCGCAACCCTCTCGAGTTACGCCGAAGATGAGATCTGCTTCCCAGCGCAAGCGGCGGCCCCTATATAGGCCGCAGAAGACCCACAACGCGTGCGCGAGAAGGTGCCGTAACTGCCCTCTAGCGCAGTAGACATACCCCGCCGCCAGTGATGAAAACAGGCAATATCGAGATATCGCTGTCAAAAATTAAAAAATAAAAATAAATAAAAATTTTATTCCGACGACAGAACCACAGACCGTTGTTTTTTAATGTCAGATAACACTGGGTCCCAAGTCTTACTTAAAAGAGAACCCTTGTCTCTATATCTTGTCAGATAACCGAATCTCTATGGATTCTTTTAAAATACAGTCCCAATAGCGAGATGCAGGGGCAACTATTTGTGTCTCGTCATATAGTATTCTGTGTCCCTCGGTGAGACAGTGTTCCGCCACTGCAGACTTCTCAGGTTGAAGCAGCCTTGTGTGCCGCTGATGCTCAACACATCGCTCCTGAATGGTCCGGATTGTCTGACCAATATAAGCCTTTCCACAGTGGCAAGGGATCTTGTAAACACCGGCCTTCCTCAAACCCCAGTCATCTCCAAGGAGCGCTGTGTCATGAAGACGTTATGATCCGGCTGCATACCCGAGAAGAATATTATCTAGAAATATCGTAATTCCAAAACTAAATTGAATTTAGCGAAAAAAAAATGCGATTTCCTTCCACAAAAGACATTAGTAACAAATTTAATAATCTATGGCATTTCTGACTGCCTTTTACAAAATCAAGCTCCTTCGGACATCGTCACAAATTGCCCTTTAGCGCAGCAACTTTTTCACGCATGCATTTACATACTCTTAGTAAAATGTCACATTATCACTCTACGTGTGTCCTTTATTACTCTCTGTCCTCCAAAGCAGTCACACAATCAAAATACAATGAAATTAAAATTTTCCAACGTACTTCTAATTACGTCAGAAATTTGAGGTAATGAAACTAGAAAAATTCCATAAAATTAGGTTATACGAACCCACAATCTTGGTTGAAGTTTTGATTCTACAGATGAATACATTACAGTCCCTAACAGGGGCGGCCTCTTTGGCCGAGCGGTTCTAGGCGCTTCAGTGAGGAACCAAGCGACCGCTACGGTCGCAGGTTCGAATCCTGCCTCCGGCATGGTTGCGTCATTCATAGAAGTTGATATACCAAGTATGAAAACAAGAGATTGATATTTAATAGTACTTCTCCAGATTCATCGAGTATGTGTAACGTATTGCACGCAGCGTTAAGCAAGTACAACGCTCGCTCTGTCCATGAGAGGGGGCAAGACGAGATAGACAGACAGAGTTGCAAAAGCAGAGAGGGCAGAATAGAATATGTGAAATGCACGAGGCGTGTGAGAAAAGTATCGAGACGGGCAACAATGCGAGCGATCTGGTAACGTTGTGTTGTTTTTCTTTTGCAAACCAGAGCTTTCATCCCTTCTTGACACTCAGTCTGAGTTTCACCTCCGTACACCCATTATGTGACTTCTGAGAACGCCATCAGTGATGTGGCGTTTTTATTGTCTGTAACGAAAATGGAACAGCAGAATTTAGAGCAACGTTATGCCATCAAGTTTGATGTTGAATTGGGGGAACAGCGTGTGTGACCTTAGATCACTAGAAAGCGCTCCTTAGGAATCATTTCTATCAGTGGCACAAGTTTTTACTGTCGCAAATAGATTTAGGAAGGCCGACAACACGTTGAAGCAGAACTGTGCTCAGAGAGGGACTTCAACTTCAAAATACGACCAGAACATCGAACGTGTGTGGGCTCTTGTGAGATTCTTTCTCCACGACAAAACCGTCAATCAAGAGTTTTACAAAGATATCCTTTAAAAGCCAGGAAAAGGGTGACTCGACTGGGGCCAGACATTACAGGCAGGTGGATACTGCATTGTGACAACACTCCACTTCAAGTGGTCACATCTATCCCGAAATTTTTGACCTCAAACGGAATTCTTTTGTTCCATACCCCCACTATTCACGTGATATGAGTCTGTGCCTTTTTTTTTTTCATCTGAAAAACATCTGAAAACGACATCATTTTAGATCACTGTAGAACATTCAAAAGAGTGTGACAGACATGTTAAGGGATCTACCAAATGACGTCTTTCAAATCTGATACCAGTACTGCAATCGGCTCTACTGGAGTGCACCTCCTGAAGGGAACTACTTTGGAGTGGACAATATTCTTGTTTTAAAAAATTAAAACTATGCTAAAAAATCACTCTCATTACTTTTCTTGCACATTTTGTGCATGACATAGCTACACATTCCTGGGCCAGACTGCCGCTACAAGGTTTGTATTCTCATAAACTGTACTTATTCAATATGTGTTCTTTGTGTGCTATTTTTGCATTTACGAGAATGCATTGAATGAAATGTACAAGAAATTAATGCTCTATATTTTTCCTGTTCTTGGTCTGATAACATAGGGTTGCATCGGTGTCATTGCTAAAATTTATTCTAAATTTCTTTAGTCACAATACTTTCTGTAAACAAAAGTGATATTTGTTTCCTGGTGCAGTATGTTAGCGCGTGTCATGAGGAAGCAAAACTTAGTCGCTGAAACAACGCTGCACATTAACCCAGGAGCAAGACCGACAAAGAGATGGACTGACAACGTCAGGTGAGCCATGCACGTTGTTGACTTAAGACCAAAAGATGTCAACGACAGGAGGAAATGGAGAAGATTTAGCAAAACAGCAGACCCCGCAAATCGGGATTAATGCTTGGAAAGAAAGAGAGAAAAGGTCAGCTCGTATTAATTTTCCTGTGTCATGTTCCCACTTATATCCATGAAATTTTAATTGTGGAATAGACTGTTATGCTGAATCGTCACTAGCGTTTAATTAATGCAACTCTGAACAGGTTTACATGGATCTCAAGTGTGATGGTATACTTCGAAGCTATTATTGTGATATACATTTTACCATGTACTTCGGCCCGTCAGTTTTCTTTCCCTCATTTCCGTTTCAAACTATATAAACTCCTTACATCAGAGCGCTCACACACTTCCAACGATGTAATGCATACCGCAGCCCTCTTTTCTGTTGGTGTTATAGTATCCACCTCTCTAACAGAGAGTTAAGTAACAAAATTTTCGAAATGTATTTCTTGTTTTCTCAATTCCATAACCTGGCTTGTTGTACATTACAAAATATCTCAGAGACTATAATTTACTTTTTCTGTACAATCGCAGTTCTCAGAATCACGTGTACTTCGTGAATAGGCATAATAATAACCATCTAATATCTTCCTTCCCATTCACACCATTATCCTATATCTACATCTACATGGATACTTTGAAAATCACATTTAAGTGGCTGGCAGAGGTTACATCGAACCACCTTCACAATTTTCTACTATTCCAACCTCGTATAGCGCGAGGAAAGAAAGAACACCTATATCCTTCCGTACGAGCTCTAATTTCCCTTATCATATCATAGCGATCGTTTCTTCCCTAAAACCTTTCCTATGTGTTCCTTCCAATTTAAGTTGTTCGTAATTGAAATACCGACGTATTTAGTTGAATTTACGGCTTTTACATTAGAATTTGTACACCATTCAGATATCTTTTCAAAAAATGTTTTGCAATATGTTTTGAACTTCTGACGATTTTATTAGCCGTCCTCTGTAAAAAACCTAAGACGACGCCTCATATTGTCTCCCAAATACTTTATATAGATAAGGAACAGCAAAGGGCTTATAACACTACCTTGGGGATCGCCACAAATCACTACTGTTTTACTCGGTGAATTTCTGTCAGTTACTATGAACTGTGACCTCTCTGGCATGAAATCACAAATCCAGTCACATAACAGACGATATTCCATAAACACGCAATTTCGCTACAAGCCGCTTGTGTTGTACAGTGTCATAAGCCTTCCGGAAATCCAAAAATACGGAATCGATCTGAAATCCCTTTTCAAAAGCACTCAAAACTTCATGTGAATAAAGAGCTAGATGGGTTTCACAGGAACCATGTTTGCTAAACCCATGTTGACTGTGTGTCAATAGAGTGTTTTCTTCGAGATAATTCATAATGTTTGAACACACTTTATGTTCCAAAATCCTGCTGCCTATCGACGTTAACGACATAGGCCTGTAATTAAGTGGATTACTGCTACTACCTTTCTTGAATATAGGTGTGTTCTGAATTTTCCAGTCTATGGGTACGGATCTTTCGTCGAGCGAATGGTTGTATATCATTGTTAAGTACGGAGCTAATGCATCAACATACTCCGAAAGGAATCTAATTGGAATGCAGTCTGGACGAGCATTCTTGCTTTTATTAAGTGATTTGAGTTGCTTCACTACTCCGAGGATATTTACTTATACGTTACTAATGTTGGCAGCTGTTCTCGATTCGAATTATGGAATATTTACTTCGTCTTCTTTTGTGTAGGCTTTTAGGAAGGCTGGTGTAGTAACTCAATGTCAAATCCCTGTATCGGATTTGATGCTATTTATTAACTCAGAAGTATTTGATGCTAAGAGGTCAAATATGCTTGCACAACCGTCTACTATTCCCGTGGGCTCATGAACTAACTGCTCGAAATAATTTTCAGAGAATGCATTTGGCACAATTCCCGATGATATTTTATGCACACCTTCGGAATTTCGACAACATATCGAGGGTAAATTAAAGTCACCACCAACTGTTACCGTATAAGTCGGGTACGTGTTTGAAATCAAATTCAAATTTTCTTTGAACCTTTTAGCAACTGTATCATCTAAATTGGTAGGTAGGTAAAGAATCCTATTATTATTTTATTCCGGTTGCCAACAATGACCTCTGCCCACACTAACTCACAGGAAGGATCTGCTTCAATTTCGCGACGGGTTAAACTACTTCTAACAGGAACAAACACGCCACCGTCAACCGTGTTTAGCCCATCCTTTCGGAACACCGTTTGATACTCCGTAAACTTTTCGGCCTAGCTTCTATGCGACTTTAGCAAGCTTTCAGTGCATTTAAAGATTTGAGCATTAGTGCTTTCTCTTAGCGGTTATAGCTCTGCTATTTTCCAAACACAGCTATGACAATTCACAACTATTATACCAACGGTTCCAGTATCTACGTTCTTCCTGTGTTCGGCCAGCACCCTTTGTGACTGAAGCCCTTCTTGTGTTTTTCCAAGACCCTCTAACCTAAAAAACTCCCAGTCCACGCCACACAGCCGCTCGAAACCAGAGAGAATCTCTCCTGATCCTAAGTGACACACATCATTGGTACCGATGTGAGCAACCACCTGCAGTTGGGTGCATCCTGTGCTCTTCATGGCATCCGGGAGGACCATTTCCATACCTGGAATGACCCTACTCGGTTTGCACACGGAGTGCACATTGGTTTTATTTCCCATATTGTCAGACAAGTACCTACGGGGCCCCATAACGCGCATAACGCTGGAGCCCCCACTACCAATTATCCCACTCTCTATGATTTCCTGGATCTTGCAGACTGATTGGTTTCAAATTATTAAACAAATTAGCAATGGTTAATGACAGCCCTAATAAGCCTAAAATCTACAGTTTTGTTTCAAAATTATGTTCTAACTACCGGATAATTACATAGTCCATAAGAAGCTGATGCCATTCGACCACAGACGAAACGATGAGCATGGATAGTTGTTTAAAGCTGCTGGCCGCTGCCGTTTCTTACTTAATATGCGGGCGTTATGAAGGGCTGTGCCTCATGGTCATTCTTTTTTTCTTATTTTATTTTTATTTTTTGTCATTGCATTGCTGTTACGGAGCTTAGTGATTCAGTTAATTGGGACACTGGCGAAGATAACAACATAAAACAGTTAGCGGTACCTTCAATGTAAATGTTGACGTTCCTAGAGAATTCATATAAGAAGTTACCCTGAACGGCTTCGGGGTATAGTAGGGAATTGGCATCAGAATGAAAAATAATCTGAGTCAATCCGGTTTATTTTTCTTACCCAGATTAGCATAATCACGATAGATGTAACAATAAATATGTGAAAGACGTGAATTGGTAGAATGTAAGACTTATCTTGGTATCGTATGAATGTCACTAATCATGTGGATAAATGCACAGGTTGCGCATTCAGTAACAGAAAGTGACCGACTGGCCGACAATCTTATCACAGCTATAGTCCACCCGCAATTTAAGTGAGTCGTAACAGCAAGGAGCGGCGCTGTACAATTACCAACACTTTTCTGGATTCTAATCTGGTACGAAACTTGTGGGAAGGTTACTACTTAAACAAGACAATTTTCCATAACTCGACACATTCAGTACTATAAAAACGTTTATGCGTGTGGTGCGAAATTAAACACCAATCATAAAAAATTACCGTTTCATTCGGATTTCCACTTCATCTGCTGCAGGGCGACTGCACACTTTGTTATGAAAAATTTGCACTTAGTGTTTTGCCGGGAAACAGCATTGATTTGCCTTTGTATAGTAAAAAAATCTGTTTACTTTAACAACACAACCACCTTTAACCATTCTGTTGTGCGTTACAACCATTCAGCTCAGTATTTCCGAATTGGAAATTATAACGGGAATAACTGTACTTAAAACTATCTTCACTTCTCGATCGTCGTTTGTAGAATGGTCAGTACGCATTTTAGAGTACGGTACGTTTCCCGTGTGAAAGGAAAAAATTAATTATTGTTACTTTTTACTCAGAACTTGCATTATAAGTTTCATGGTTTTACCTCCAACTGTTCCTAAGCCGTGGCGTCTCTCTCTAGGTGATGGTGTAGACATATAGCATTCTCAAAGGGAAACATCAAATAAGTGAAATGAAACACGTGGTTACCACAGCTTCAATTACCCAGAAACTATCTTCAGTAAATATAAATATCGAAGTGAAAGCCATTTACATACACAGTTCTATTTAATATTACATACTGCTTAACGCGTCGGCTAGAAGACAACTAATAATTTCTCAGAGGGTGGTAAAAATTTTAGATCGTCTGTATTTACGGCAAAGTTAATTTCAGTTTTCGACACACATATTATAGTTAGATGCGAATGAAGCACGAAGATAAACATTTTGCTAACGGGTCTGGTTAGTTATTCCCATCAACAACTGAGACAAACAGTGTAAAAGAAGCCTTAAATACTTGCTGCGTGCATTTTGCATGTCATGTGCGAGAATCTCCACTCAGGTTTAACACACTGAATTGATTTGAGGTGCTATTCTTGAGCATGCAATCTGTTTGACGGGTCGACTTTTATCCTCCAAAAACAGTGACATCGATTCCGCAAAAGAGAAGGCACACGCAACAATGAATGACAGTTGGCGATCGCAAAGGTCATTTCGGCGGAAACGCATCCCTTCATTCGCTTCAAGATGTCGCAGCGCGTCGGAAGTGTTCCTGTAGCTGTGCCCGAGACGAAGCGGAAGCCGTACTACGTGCCTTGGCACGAGTACGGAAAGGTAAGTGAGATGTTGCACACGATATCAGGTAAGATCAGTAGCAGTGGAAAGTGCACAGATTCGAAGCTACAGAATTGGGATGCAGCGTGCATCGCTCCTCTTTCATAAAACGACCTTAATACAGACTCAGCGACTTTGCAAGTTATATCCAACGATATTACTGATTATGAAAGACAAAGATACTGAAACATAATGTAGTCGTTATTTCTTTGCTTGAAATGCGGGTCGATATGCGTGGTTTTGTGTACTATGCAGTTCGTATATAGACGAAATGTAAAAGACGTTGTGTATGACTATCAAAATTCCCTTATCGTTGATATACATTTCGAAGTGCAAGGATTTAATCACTGTAGCTTCCATTTTGTATTTATTTTGCGTTTCTGTAATAATTTGTTGAACTGGCGTGAATCAACAGGGTGAGCAAATCACCCGTTGTACGTTCCTGTTGGTAATCCGTTGTCATACGTATTACCCAGTCGGCTGACAGTACACGGTAGCAACCGAAAATCAGTCACTTCTGTTTTTTCTGACTTTAACTCCATTTACAAAACTGTGTCTAAAAATTGCTCCGAGTGAAAGAAAATATCCATCAACTTCGTTTATGAAACACAGGGAGCTACGAAGAAGCAGTGTTGGTCTTTATCCACATCCGAATAATTATTCGCTGTGTTCACTTCCTACCATTTTTTTACGGAAACTCTTCCAAAAAAAAGGCCGTAGGCAGGGTAAGTGCACCTTTAACTTTTTTTGCGCATCTCACACGTCAAACTACCGTTGCATATTTGGTTGACTTGTAATCGTTGTTCACGTTTATATCAGCAGACACTGGTTGTAATACTGTATCATTTGCGTAACATCAGTAATATTACAATTTTCGCAACAAATATGAGTTAGGAATAAATGAAACATGAAAATTATTTCTTAACATCAGTTTTATAGATAGTTTGATTTTCATGTTGAAAATATTTAATTCTATTCTTTCATTTCCAGTCACGGCTCTGTTGTTTCTTTTTGTGTTCTCCGAAGTTTCATTTACATAGTGTAACAAAGTAATCACCACCATCCATTATCATTCATTTCGTTTGGGCCTTTGTCCCAGTTCAGCGAGATGTCAGCGTTGTTACAATATAGGCATATTTGGCAATGCTAATGTCAGAGGGTGGCCAGATACCCCCCAGAAAGGAATTAGTGTACCCCATCTGTATGTGTCTAGTGTAACCATGAGAGAGTGCGAACGTTTTCAAATGTCTGCGAGTAGTTTATCTGAGGCGTTACGTGGGGATGTTGGTAACCGCCTAAAAACCACATCCAGGCTGGCAGGCACACTTTCTCTCGTCGGTGATATACCGGTAAGGGTAGGGGGGGGATTCGATATTCGATCCAGGGCTGGCGCGCCTAGCCGAGTCCAAGAAGCAAGGCATTAACGCCCTCGGCTAACCTGGCAGGCCCAACGAAGTAATCACCTTCAGTTTATAAAATTTAGTACTGGTTCCTTTTTGCACTTTAGGGGTCAATTTTCAGTTACTGGTCCGAAAGACAGTTTGATTATACATTATATTTTCAATATCGTTTTCAATATCGTCACCTAAGTAACAGATTTGAAATATTTTGCTCTAAAAATAATTTTTTAAAAAAGATTTTTATCTTACTGGATGTTTTGTTCGGAATGCAATTATTTTCGCTATATAATCTCAAGTCAGGTGGCGGAAGATATTCACCTTCTAAAAATATTAAAAAATAATGTTCAACCTCTTTTGTTTTCGGACTTTCGTTTTTCCTGTCAGTATCTGTCCTACATGGGCTGGGCGTTGTCTTCTTAGCGTGAATTAACTTTCTTAACAGTTATACCGTCTATCACGTAGACTATGAAAGTAAGTAAAAATTCTTTACAAAACAGTTGTTTTATTTACAAGGTACAAATCATAACTAAAGATGCATTTCACTCTGAGTTTATAACAGTTGTATATTGCTTGTGATGTTTATGGGATTTTTTTGTTTCATATATATTTAAATTAATGAGTAATTACATGCAATACCGCGTATTTAGATATAATCGGCATGATAGTACATGATCAGTTGAAGCTCATTTCCATCTTAACCCTATCCTCTTTTACCTCAGAAAGAGCTAATATTTTCTTAAACTTCGCAAGGCCAGTATCTAATGTATGCACATCTTGTCCTGCTTTCTATTCTTGCCTAGATATCCCGTCATTCTTATCTCCCTTACATCTATGCAAATATGTTGCAAATTTCTTGCAGATAGGTCTACGAAACTGTCTTCCTCATTGTAACTTCTTCGCCATTTGCGAATTTCACGTAATCAGTAAAAATTTGAAATTTTACCGTGCATTCCGGATATAAACGTTACTTGTAGTTATCCGTTTTCGTTACAATTATTTTATATAATACAAAGCATAATGTTCTGTGATAACCATAATCATGAAGGAAAAAACCGTCTGCGTCACTAAATTTATATATTTATGTAGCGCTGAAACACTAAACACTGTAGCAGAGACCTTTGTCTCGAGCGCCTATACTTGTATGTCCCTCTTCAAGAAATGTTTATGTCGCCAAGGAAAGCGCCACAATTTTACAATGTAGAAACTTGGAAGGTTTCGACTTACCTCTGAAACTAGTTTGGGGGTAGTAAGCGAATACGTAAGATAGATCCACAAATCACCAACTGAGTTTACAGTGACGTCAACGTGTTTATCGCATTACCGGCTATTAGTTTCGTATCACACAGTGCCAAGTTTAGTATCTTTCATCGTGTGTGTAATAATGACATTTAAGGTTTGAGTGAACTTGTGGAGCGAGGACTTGCACTCGACAACAGGAACTATGGTACTCACAAAATTACAAAGAAATCTTCGTACAGGTGATGCTGTATAAGGCGACAGTGTGAGAATATTTTACTTTCTTGTCAGCAGTGATTTGAATTATCTCTGTACAAGGTAAAGCAGTCAAGACATGAGGCCCAAAATACAGGTCTAATCCGAAATCTTGAAGTTCTTATGGGCAGTTTATGAGTATATCAGTATAAGGGTTTCGTGGTCACATGCCTCTGGCTATAGAATAACAATGTAAAGATGATTTATTCAACTTTTTACCACATTTACGTATATTTCTTTGAAAGGATCCTCACAACAGTAAAGCATGTGGTAAGCACTCAACAAAATATTCGAAACAGAACAGTGTAGCGCAAAAATCCTCGGACAGTGCTAGAGTACAGTGATGTGTTTCTCTGTGGCTGCGGGGACAGTCAGCACGGAGTCGTGGCAGTCTGCCACCGCACTCAGTCAGCCCAGACACGAGAGGAAAGTCGGCCTGTTCTTCTTCAGTGAACTTACCCGCACTGCTGTGTATCACTGTGACACTGTCGGATATCTAAAGCCAGGCAGAAACTTAGTAAAACCTACTGAATAGAAGATTGAAGACGAAGAAGCAAGCGGGCTTATTATTATCAACAGAAAGTACGATAGATAAATAGTGCAAACTTGTTTGAAAACGCGACACACGGCAATTACGGTGGACACTTGCACTGTTGCACATAGAATTTCCGTGCTATACAGATAGAAACAGCAACGACAATAGGAAACCAAATGAAATGCAATTCCTCGACAAAAAGCAATTAGAAACCGTGGCTCACTGATATCATAATGATGAAAAAACGCCCCTGTCAAACCTACGAAGTTTTATCGCTGCAGTTCTACTTCACCTACCACGAAGAATCTTGACTTTAGATAACAGTCGAGGGTGAAGTACATCAGATTAATACATCTCTTGTAACTCCTATCCAATATTTGTGAAAAGAGCCATCATGAAGCTATAATGCTTGCGTTCTGATAAAGACGCCTTGCCTTTCCTAAAATCGATATATTACAACACGACTTTCTTTTGAAAACAGAAATATTATAGTACGGGATTTATACGCAGTTTCGAACACGAACATAAAGCAGTTGATTACATTTGACGATCGCTAAGTTTGTAGCTGCAGAAACACCTCACATCAAATGATTCACAATGGATGCGCGAACCAGCAGTGTTCCAGCTGCTGTTCCAGACGTGAAGTAACAGGAGTGATACCAGTACTTGCGTCGGTATGGAAAGGTGAGGAACACGACCCATGCAGTATTACATTAAATGCGTGGCTGTAGTAATTACATGTGTTAGAAGTTACAGAACTATGAAGGTTCGCGTCGTTTCGCACACAATAAAACTCAGTTCGGGTTGCTATAGACCTAACGACATTCACCGTTGTTGGCTGCGATATTATTTATTACAAGACTAATACAATGATGCTAAATAATTCGTCTTATCTCTGACCTGCACCCAAAAATTTCGTATTTACTATTGAGTTAATCGAACTAAAAAGACAGTAACTATAAAAGTCTTCCGAGCCAACATTAATAATTTATTGTGCCTCGACTACATCGTGCTGAAGTTGCGCCACCTTACCAGAGTCTTTGTGTTCTTCTCTTACCAGCAAATGATGGGTTTGAGTGTATTATCGTGCCACCATGTCCGCAGTGACATTCATCTTCAGTGTCTCGTTTTCTCACTATAAATTTCAACAAAATACGACTCTTTTCGTTCACTTCATATTGATAACAGCCACAGTTTTGATACAAAGTTTCCACATATTTTTGTAAAAGGTGATTTTATTTCCATCAGCATGCATTACTACCCTTCAACTTCTATATTCAGCTAGACAGCGAACAATGAATTGTTGGAAGAGATAGTAATTGTCTGTATGATGTACGGTAAATATTACATTGTTTGACGGAATGCTAAGCTACGTAGTGAAAATTTTTGTTTATTGTAGTAGTTGTTGTGGTCTTCCGTCCAAAGACTGTCTTGATGCAGCTCTCCATGCTACTCTATCCTTTGCAAGTCTCTTCATCTACAAGTAACTACTGCAACCTACATTGTTCTGAATGTGCTTGGTTTATTCATGTTTTGGTCTTCCTCTACGACTTTTGCTCCTCATGCTTCCTTCCAGTATGAAATTGGTGATCCCTTGCTGCCTCAGGTTTTGTCCTACCAAACGATCCCTTCTTCTGGTCAAGTTGTGCAACAATTTTCTCTTCTCCCAAACTCTATTCAGTACCTCCTCATTATTTATGTCATCCACCCATCTAATCTTCAGCATTCTTCTGTAGCATCACATTTCCAAATCTTGTATTCTCTTCCTGTCTAAACGGTTTATCGTGCATGTTTCGCTTCCATACATGGCTACACCATGCAAATACTTTCATAACGGAATTCCTGACACCTAAATTTGTATTCGATGCTAACGATTTTCACATCTTCAGAAACTCTTTCCTTTTCATTACCAGTCTACATTTTATATCCTCTCTACTTCAATAATCATCTTTTATTTTGCTCCCCAAACTGCACAACTCAAGTACTACTTTAAGTATCTCATTTTCTAATCTAATTCCGTCACCATCACCTGACCTAATTCGACTACATTTCATCATCTTCGTTTTTCTTCTGTTGATGTTCATCGTGCACCTTCCTATCAACACACTTTCGATTCCATTTTTGTTTACTGAAAAGAAAATTTCCTTTCAGGTACCATGGACTAGAAACTCACAAACTTTGTCATGCACCTTACAAAATGGTGACGTTAAATAAATGTCGATTAGAAACGTTGACTTCGTTTGGATGTTGAAATACTTTTGTAGCTCAAAACGCAAGAAAGTTCGACGAAGCTGAGATGGAATGTCGATTATTGCTAATGGCAGCGTATGACACGTGATTTCATATTATTTCTGTTCTCGCCATTTAATTTGTAACACAGCAAAAGACCAGCACGGCGTCTGAGGTTCTCCCTGTCTATCGGCCTCTTTATCTGCTGATCACATTCTTAAAACAATTCTCTGTCTTTAATTGCATTGTATGTCAATGTTACAAAATGACATGGTTAGAAAAGCAGAATAATTTAGTTTATCCAACCGATTGTGGCTGATTGCGTTCTTCGATTTATTGTAATTCTGGTTTGTAGAATTATTCGAAAAAAGGGAAGCCTCGTACCAGATGTTTGGCTTTGCAAACCGGATTTAAATACTCGACCGCAATTTACATTTGACTCTTGGCATAGTTTTGTGGTCCTGTTGTGTTTCTTTATACACCTTGGACACATATACATAATTTGCAGTTGTGCTGGCACAGTAATAAAAATTTATAGCTTCACTTCAGAAAATAATTACCTTGATATTATCTTGTAAACTGATCAGAGGTAGGTACATAACTAGATATATGACTAATAAACATTCATTCGAAGAGCTTTATACGTAATCTACAGAATAATCTTAAAAGTTTCTCTTAGCACATCGGTGCAAGCAGCTTTATCTTGTTCTTATTAATGATGGAACGTGACGAAATACATGTTTAAAATAATTACTGAACTGAACGTTGAAAAAAATGTTGATGTGAGTTTTACAATACGTTGACTACTATTGAGAAAATACCGTCGCTTTGGATATAGCACAATACCCCACACTCATTCCATCTGTGTCTCTGTTCCAGGTCCTAAGCACTGCTGTCGAATATAAGTCCATTCCACCGACATGCCCTACACGGAAGCTATCTTCAAGATTTACGAACAGTAGCTAAAATAATTCCTTAGTACATCAATGCAAGCTGGCGTTCTCATTTTTTTTTTACATTATCAACATTACATGTCGTTATGTCCTAATATCACTTAATTTACTGACTTTAATATCGATCAGAAGTTGTGCTGAGGGTTTTACAAACATTCTCTGCTACTCATAAAGTTACGCATCTTGCAATTTAGCGTAATACCCATTACTCATTGCATTCTGTATCTCTGTTACAGGTGATGAGTGCTGATGCAGAGTGTAGGGCCGTTCCACCTCTACGGCCTGTACGGGAGCAAGATGTGGAGGTCTTGTTGAAATACCGTGAGTACCTTTTGGTGTTGTGAGGATACGAGTAGCAACGATTCAAGTAGTGTAATGATTTTTATGAGGTGGCTTTGTTACACAGCTTACTTTTTATATCAGCAACTTGTTTCTGTATCCCAGCTGTGTCTGCTATAATAAACACGAAATGAATGCAGTGCTGCGTCTTTGTTACTTTGTCGTAGTCTGCTTTATACGTAATGTGATATGAGCATTCTGTGACATTTACTATGGGAAGGATATTCAGTTCTTCTAGTCTTACAGCTAAAATCACTGTACCGATCATTTGTATTAGGAGTGATGCCAGGGAAGCCACGTTTTAGGGTATGAACTTTTTAGTGGTCGTGTTCTGTTCATTATCCTGGTAGTTGAGTAGCTAGGACATGAGTGGCGTCTGTCAGTGAGTGCAGTCTTTCCTGATAGATGTTTCAACTAGATCTGTGTGGTAGTAACAGAGTTAGAGAAAACGCTGTGGATATCTTAATAACTGTCTGGTTTAGAACTAGAATCATGTGTCATATTTCCACTAAATACTGTACTGCTAATGGGCAGCACACAGTCCTCTGAGATGGTCAGTAGATTACTTCATAATTATTTTGATTCTGTCAATTAAATTTCTGTTTACAGAGGATGTTAACTTCATTATTATTTGTCTGCCAACTGTGTCAACAACAATGGATAGCAGTGAGTACTATAAGATGTATTCACCTTTTCTGACATGCAAGAGCAGTAATGATAAGTATTATAGCTCTCTATGTGCATACTGCAATGACGACACATTATTAGTCTGTGGTAGTAGATGACAGTGAGTTACTGCAGATAGATGTTGTTTAGAGTGATGGTGAACTTTTATTTTACAGGCCACTGCTACCACCACGATGTGCAGTCTGAGCCGTCCCCGAGACCCGCGCTCACGTATGTAGTATCAAACGTGGCAGCAGGTAAGGTGCAAGAGAGGCAAGGCGGAGGCGAAACAGCCCGACAGCAGCCGCCGCAGCAGCACCGCGATGTGGTTGAGGCACAGGGAGGCGAAGAGGATGAGGAGGTGGGGGAGGCCAAGACCAGCCGTGGCCTGCTACGGCGGCTGCTGGCCTGCTGCCTCTGCATTAGGCTGCCACGAGGCCACAGGTCCAGGAGGACCAGCAGGTGAGTCCGGCCTGTTGTGCCGTGTGTTCAGAATTCTTCAGCGTGGAACTTACCATGTAGCGCAGCTGAATTCGTGAATATACTGTAATTACTGCCCCACACAGTGACCTCTAGGGTTGGAGGGAGTGGGGGAGGGGCTTTTGGGCTTATCCAATTTATGTTCTGAAGATGTGTGTGGGGACTTTAGTATCACTACTCATGCTTCAAAATTCTGATTGTACGGAAATTGCTCAGTGAAGTTCAAAGTATGGGTATGAAGATTGTCCAAATTCCAAATTGTAACAGTATCTCAAGTATCAATGAGTTTTGGTTATTTACGTGCGATAATCATGAATGTGTTTTAATCATATTAAACATAACTACTTAACAGTTTTGCATAGCAACTACATGCGTAATTTCTTGTGTGGATAGTTTGTCCAAAAACGATTTTAAATTGATGAATAAGCAAAATTAAAAATATTTAATCAATTTCAGAGTTCATCCTGAAGAATCGCCGACAGCTGGCAGTCAGGCTAAGCAACAGAGCCCTGTTGTCAAAATCCTGGTATGTATTGAGAGAAACATGTACAAAACTTACGAAATCTTCGTAATGACGAATAAGATGCTACTACTTGTCCATTATCCGTTTCATTAATTACATTAGTAGTTGACTGAGTAATGATAGAGGGTACTTGGCATCATTTCACCTCAAGGAAAATTGTGATATACGGTTAATTGTACTCAATACAACAGGAGTCTAGTGAAGCTTAATTTAAATAACACTAGCAGTAAATAGTAGCCCAGTCTCTATGTGCAGTGTAATCTATGAGTCACAAGGTAACCTTGGCTCCACTTGTAAAATAAATAATACTCTGCGAATAAGGAAATGGTACAAAGTGAATATTGGAAATTATCATATTTCTATACTTGTCATTCGCTACCACAGATAGTAGTGTGGATAGTTTGAGGTAGGATCCACAGCCCAGGTCTTGTCCGTCAAATGGAAGCTGACTTGATAGTAATCAAATGGTACCCCATCTGGAAATATTTAGGGAAGGTTTCCAGATTGGTATATGTCTTTAAATTAAGGTCAGCTTTTCGAAATATTTGTTTGCAACTGGGGAGTAGGAATAATTTATGATTTATTTTTTCTTAGACAAAATTTTGATAGCCTTGATTTTGTAAGTCAGTAAACTTCACGATATTCTCACCATTTCTGGTTTACATGTATCACTCGTCAGGAAAATTACTGAATCTGTCCTGTTACACATGCTTAGGCAAATGCACTTGATAATACCTGCTGGGGCATGTTCCTATCTAATCAAAATTAAAACGACTACAATTTCCTGGTTCTGTCACTGTTTTCGGGGATTTGTCTTGGTTGTAAGCTGTTGCAGTCACTTTTCCATTAACCGAAATCAAGAAACCTCTGGCTACATTAAATCTTCTGGGTATCGCATAGGTCAAATTTTAACTGTGTTAGTTGTTGGCTGGTAACATCCAAACTGATGTCTTCTCATATGTCAACCAGAAATGCTACATTTTTAGAACACAAAGACTTGCGCTAGACGATGGGATTTTCTACTGATGACGACGGACTGGGATGTTACACACTAGGATACAATCTGAAAAATTCCTATCTTTATTCCTCTATATCGCACTTTGATAGATACAGAACAGTCGTCAGGCAATTTTGAGTGAGGCGTAATCACCATAAAATTTTGCAGTTGTCATGCCATTCTCACTTTACCTGGCGCGTTGATACAGACATTGCAGATACGTAAATGAAAGGGTGTGTGAATACTGTCCATTTCGATTAGTTATAGATACAAAAAGATGCGTTAAAATAAACATACTTCGTTTCTCATTCAACTCTTCATATATTAGCAGTTGGAAGCAAAGATGCTACTATATGAGGTGTTGAATGACAAACAAAGTGCATAATATTGTTGCCAATTAGTATGCAAACTGTTCTTATCGGTAATGTTTTAATTGGGGGATAATATACAGTCTACATTGTGATTCCATGATGATGCTACAAACCCTCAGGATTGATAGAAAAAGGCAAATGTGTCAACGTAACGAAAGCGGCCGTGATCAGGAAACGACTTAATTGAAAGTTGTAAGCGAAAATTGCTCCGGTGTGTCGGGCAGTCGCCCTCATGTTGCAGGCCCCTCGTTGTCTGCAGTTGGAAGGGAATTAGAATGGACCTAAAAAAGCAAAAAGGTTCATTAAAAATGGACTCTAACGTGCATACCTGAAGAGCTGTGAGCAGTTGTTAACTTTTGCTACTGTGAAACACGTGTCTTCTACTGAACAACTACTCATAGCTCATTAGGTATGCGTTTTAGAGCCCTTGTTTACTGGATATTTTTGTTGTATTGGTTCACACTACCTAATCCCAAAGCACGAAAAGCAAAGAATTTGCAGTAGAAGTGATCCACTGTCAGAGTTATCAAAACTATTTTCGGTCGTTTCTGGACGAGAGTCCCATGCGTTGCATTGATATATTTATCCCACCCCATCACCCATGAAAGTTTGTAACATCATCACGGACCAAACCCATGTAGCTCGCATTCTCTGTGCGTTCTTCGTTCACGCCACCATTTACAACAATGATCTAAAACTCTGTATAGAGAGAAGTTTCTATTTAAACGGACCTAGCGTTTCGTTCAACCTATACTGACTGCAGTGTCTTCATCTGTTGCAGGGCGGAAGTGTAGAGGAGATGAATAACAGAAGATGGGAAAATCGGTTTTCTTTTGGAATGCAAATACTGACAACTATTTGTTTTGATAGGTATATGTTTCATTGACGGGGAAAGTAATCCTAAATTAATCTAACTGTGTTTTCCTGTTGCAGGAAACCTACTCGAAGGAGAAGCAAGAGCTGGTGTCTGCGTGGGTGTTGAAGCATTTCGGAAGCGCCCAGGACCGTTGCAGATGGATGGAGGGGCTGCACGAAGAAGCCGACAACACACAATTGGCAGAGGTAACGTACTGCAGAAGCTTTAGCTATGCAAGCAGTGGTGAGTAGAAGAATAACATAAATAATAATTCATATACACTAGGCACAGTAATGTGGTTATGTATCAAAGACTAAATCGTTGTGTCTCAATCTGATGTGAACTGAAATTATGATGTGTGTGTTTACACCCTTAATTGACAGAATCAGAACATTTGATCAGAAACTAGACGATTCTAAATAAGTTTGTTTACAGGTTCTGTTCTATCTGTTGTCTATCTATGCTCACCCATTTCAGTTATTAAATGTCAGCCATGTGCCTACCGCAGGATGTTCCTGTAAAAGGAAACAAACAAAACAAAAACCACATTAATTAACCCTCCCCACTAACGCCCCAAAATACAAATAACTGTTCTAACAGGTCTCACATTTAAACAATGTATCGGGGATTCTGAAGCCTGGAGATTTTTCTCTGTTAAACAGTTGTGGAGCCAAAATGTTTCAAAAATTTAGGCTGGGGAATGTCATAAATTACCAGTAATCGTAATCAGAAAAGAATTTTTGATACAAGAGAATAGAACATTTTGAGTTTCAGAAGCGCACCTCTAATAGCAGAACCACAACAGTTGATGATTCAGGTTCTTGGATCAAAAATAAAAATTAAATCAATGTTCTTGTCCGTGACTGCCAAACGACTTACATTGAATATTATTCCAAACTTTCATTAACAGATTTGTTCTATGACAAAAGCTCACTGAAAGTACATTTTTATTTATTACTGGCGAAAGCGGTTTTTTTAACTGCCTAATTAAATGCAATGGATTTTAGTGAATTATTCACGAAAGATGTTGGCAACTGTTTGGGGGACAGTGTCAGATGACCCCTACTGTGGTGTCAGGAGAAAGAGCTGTGTCAGGTGTTGTAAGCTTGGTGGGTCAGCTCTGCTTGTCGTTCTAAACGGTGACAAACTCAAATTTTTTCAACGGAATGCAAGAGCAAAATGATGCCTTTTGAGTGTTACATACGATCTGTCTGTGCATTCAGTTACACAAGAATTCCTTGAGAACTACAGTGAGATAGGAAAACGTAATATAGGTATCTGGCTTGAAGGAAAAAACTTTAGTCACCATAATGCTAGTGAAAACCTTTGAGTTAAACTCCTGATTTATCTGTTGCCAGCCTGACTTTGAATTCCACAAATGTAATTGTAGTGTTGCGCTTAATTTGTAATGCACAGTACAAGATAACATAAACTAGTAACATATTAGTATGAGAGATATTTCCTCTGATAAAGTGTACCAATTCAAAGATAATGTTTTAATATCATAGGTAGTAGGAAGCAAGAAAAAATCTTGGAATGTAACTATCGCAGTTGAGTTATTGGTACTGGAACACAAGAAAGAGAAGGATGCGAATTAGTGAACTTATTTTGATATAAAATCTAAGAAAATCCTTAGAACCATTACTTCCTTGTGAATCTCATACACTGAATCTGCAGAGGATGAACCTATTAAGGATTTAGATTCTTTGAGTCTTCTCAATGATATTCCATCGTGGGTTTCCCCATGTTTGATATTTCCGTGTACCTCTGCCACATTTAAAAATGCTGAAGGTCTTTTTAACACAGCGTCGGTGATGATTCAAATGTGAAATTAACTGATACCCTAAAGCAAATTAAAATATTATTTTCGCGTTGTTCGGATCATAAGAAGAGTACATGCAGACACTGAATAAATTTGTGTATACCACTGATCTAAGAAATCATAGGAAACTGTAGCAACAGATACTGAATAAGAATATTGGAATGAAATAGTGGTCTGGCACTACTCATACTTGACTATAATGAGAAATCAGAATTAACAGGTTACAGACCTGCTCGTATAGACTAACATGCTGTGAGCTAGCCGGCGAGCCAGGGTGCTTCACCAGACACGAAAGTAGTGCAAGTATTGGATTCACAAGAACTGGTCTGGTTCAGCAGCCTGGCTGAGTGTGGATTTTATGCCGTTTTTCAAGCTCGTTTAGGCGGATGCTGAGC
Organism: Schistocerca gregaria; assembly: GCF_023897955.1. NCBI lineage: Eukaryota > Metazoa > Arthropoda > Insecta > Orthoptera > Acrididae > Schistocerca > Schistocerca gregaria. The sequence goes on along the minus strand of NC_064924.1, from coordinate 86,943,312 downwards.
TGGTCTCCAATCTCCACCTCATAAAAAACATCATTCACAAACAGCTTCAAACGAAACATACAGATCAGCGTTGGCAACATTCGCAGACAGGTGACGAACACAGCTTTCCTCCGTTACGTTTAACTTACAGCTGCAGCCACAGGAAGGGTAACCAGCCAGAAAGTAAAAAATAAAAACAAAACAAAAAATACCAGGTCACAAGCACTGTGGTATTCGAAAGAGAAGAAAGAGAAGGAATGAGAAGTTATGCGTTGCAAGTGACATGAGGATCGGAGAAATTATTTTGTATGCCTAGAAAATTAGACATTACTCACGCTGGTTTAAGACTTAATCTCCTTAGCGTTAGTTTGTTACTCTTAGCGTTTTTAACGGTAACCGTTGAAATCATATCGTATGTGATTTAACTGTTCAGCAGGCGAAAGTGTTTCAGTAAGAAAACCGAAAGTTGTCAAACACACAGAGTCCCCTTCATCCTTGAAGCGTAAATATCTTATCTTAGTAGAGTGGCACAGCTCTCTCGCTGGGTAAAGTATGTTATTCAATGGCTCTGAGGTACGATGAAGCTACTATACTGCAGCACTTAAAAAGAAAAAAATAAGGTTAGGTTATCGATTGTCAACTGATCGTCATGACATTAATCTTCAAACATGGGCGTTGCAGTTGAGCAGAGAAGTAAAGTTAAAGCATTTCAAGGCAAGCCCCAAATCACTATTCAATCTGTTGCACACGCAATTCTGTCATGGTTAATAACAGAGCTTATAACTAGAGGCTATATATGCGACAAATATTAACAAGAAAAGTTCTTTTCACAATTTAAAATTTTCTAGATGTACTCTATTCCAAAGGGTTAAAAAATCATCCATTTTGCAATCATTGTCATCAGTTACTCAGAGTTTTACGATGCATCTTACAGCCTATGCGGCCTGCTACCGGATTATCCTTTTTTCATTCTTTTACAGGAAACTAATGGAGAGTTTGCAGTGAGAAGCATAATGAACGTGTACGTATTTCAATTAGATATGTTGAAAACTCTTGACAGCACGTTTTGTGTATCATATTTCATAAAAACGGCGTTTGTGGATTCAGCTTTATTACATATGGATGGGTATGGAAAGAGAGTTTATCTAATTTATGTTGTAACGAAAATTTTAACTGCTCAAAATTTATTGATATTGGTTGGATATTTTGTAGAAAAATTCAGTTTGTACCAGAGGAAAGGTAATGCTGTTCTACTACTATGTGGAACAGCACGTTTTTGTACATCATGCACCAAATTACATTTGGGATGAGTTTTTATCCCTAAGTGAAAATGGGCCAAAACGGAAAAAATGTGTATTGAATTATTTGGGCCAGTTTACACACCCACCAAATAACATCAAGACCATTTATTTACACCTGGGATAGTTCGCTTGCTAGGCAGCGAGTCAATATTTTCGCAATCTCCAAGTATGTTATATTTTGTCGACTGGACAAAAATGCATGTGTAGTCACCTCACACCACCTGAGGTAGTAAATTGCAGAGTCATCAATCTTCGTTTTCCGTTGGTTTTCTGTCCACCTTGTGACGCTTGACAGCAATTAGATGTGGGGAACAATGAATCTCATGAATCTTTCGATCTCTGCACGTACAGAATTGCTGATTTACGTAATATTTTTGATAAATGTGCTGCTATGCGTTTCATATTTCTGAACCCCCCTTAAAATACTACAAAACGCAGCAAGTTATACTCTTTATGTAATTTTGAGTGTGCGTGTGTGTGTGTGTGTGTGTGTGTGTGTGTGTCCTCGCTTGTGTGAGTTTAGAAAATGAAATGAATCTTTCTCCACAAAATTAGGTGCCTCCTTTGTAAAAGAGATCCACGTAAATGGAGTATGTTTTACATATACTTTCCTTATTTATTGAAACTACGAGTACTTTCAGACTAGTTGCCTCATTTTCATACTACACATTAGTGGGAGTAGTATAAGTTAGCATGTGACATATTTGTAAGGGGTGTCAAGACTCGCTGCTGTGTAATATTAAATTCTGTTTTCTCGCCCTTCTCTACAGATCAGTTTCGACTATAGTGTCCTACTATAACAAAAAAATGTATAATGAGAGTAACGTCGCCCACACTGTAGAACAGGTCACTCGTTAATGGCACTTAAGCCGAAACAAATGTATAGCAAAACAGAAAAAAAATTAAACTTATCATCATACAGCATCAAGTCCCACATTACTTAGAGAAAATAATTCTCTCAGGTATTCTGTCTCACAAAAGTAACTCCACTGGTCACGACGGATCAGTAACCAACCAATGTGATGTATACAAGACTCGCAGACTTACCTCTCCACATCAGGAATTCCAGTACTATGGAAGGCTTATGCACAATTCCTCGACTTAGCGAGCTCATAGAAGTTTTACGAAAATGTTTAAGCTTTCAGCCAGTTAACCACAGGAAAAGAGTGTAAGCATATTCTTGATTATTTCCTGCCCTCAAGTAACCGCAGTCTTTAGCAAAATGATACTCCCGTCCAGGAGTTCTGAGAATGTCTTGTAAATGATCTGCTGTTACAGGAAAGCCATCAGCCATTAGTTTAGTACGGTAGCCCCGACTACAACCCCTTTAGAAGTATTATGGGAAGAACAGCCAATCATCCCCAGCCTGCACAAATTCTCCCTCCCCAGACACCGCAAATTGGATCCTGCCTTGGTAGTATGCATGCAGACACACATTGTAGAGTCCTCCTCTCTTGGCGACAGTTAAAATTATTCAAATGGGTAAACAAAACACTTAACTGAAAAACCCACATGACATGTTAGTGGGAAGACTACCATAACAGCAAGTAATTAGTTAACAAAGTGATAAAATATTATGATGGCACACTTTAATGAAAAGCTCAATTAAGTTTTCAGGAATGTTCAATGTACAACATGATGATAATGTAAATTTAAGATAAGGAAAGATACCCCTGGTAGCATCTTTATAATCTAAAAATGTTTATAATTCTCAACACCTTAAATATCACTAAAGACAAGAGTAAGTATGTGGAGATGAGTTAGCTAAATCAGAATGAATTATAGATCTCATTCATAACAAACAAATTACCATCTCAAATTTTTTAATAAAACAAACAATAAATCCCACAATGTGGGCCCAACACTACGAAACCAGGCTCTGCCTGTCACACAAAAGAAAGGAAAAGAAGAAAGAAATTGGTCCAGCTGCTAAATCTGGTAGCAACTTGATAGTATCCTTTTTCGGGATTATAGATGAAACAAGTCAACGGCTTTTAAAGCAGAAGTGGATCACGCATACCAAAGGTGTATATAGCAAACGAACTCCAAGCTTCATGGCTTAGTACTTTGAATCTACTACTGGGAATTAACAAATCCGACCCACATTTCTCTAAGAATCAGACATAATCGAAAGTCGTCAAAAAGAAAACACTAAATCCGCGGCAACTGTAGACAGAAACACATCACTGTTAGGAGTGCAAGCATATCTTGGGGTCCTGTTGGCGTGCAAACTACAGGGTTAGGGAAATCGGAAGGACTTGAATGCTCTGAGTTGAAAAAGGAAAACGAATATTACATCGCCACCACAAATGTGAAATTATTGCGACAATTTGGTAAACAATAAGGATTAACAATTTGTTGGACTACCAAAACATCACAACCCTAGGTCTCAAAATACACTTTATCAGCACGAAAGAGTTATGGACAATGTGGGATATATGAGTTATGAAAAAAAGGAAGCCGTGAACATAAGCAAGAACATATCAATGTTTGCAGCAGATTTTGCTGTAAATAAGACGTTTATCAACGCAGTGGGAGAGGGGAAAAGAGGAAAAATAACAGGGGACAGTCAAAGGACAAGGACAAGAGACTGACGAAGAGGAAGGGTAAGACGTAAGCAGAGACGACAGAACGAAAGACGGGCAGAGAGCGGCGGCGGCGGCGGCGGCGGCGGCGGCCGTCAACAGCAGCAGCGGCAGGAACCGGATACGATGGCGGCAACCGGCGTCGGCGGGAGACCGGCGGCGGCGGCGGCGGCGGCGGTGGGAACCGGCGGCGGCGGCAGCGGCGGCTGGGACCAACGGCGGCAAAGGCTCGGGACAACGGCAGCTGCAGCGATCACTGAAACTCCTAGCACTTCGATATTAACGACAATAATATCGAAGGGCGCAACCCTCTCGAGTTACGCCGAAGATGAGATCTGCTTCCCAGCGCAAGCGGCGGCCCCTATATAGGCCGCAGAAGACCCACAACGCGTGCGCGAGAAGGTGCCGTAACTGCCCTCTAGCGCAGTAGACATACCCCGCCGCCAGTGATGAAAACAGGCAATATCGAGATATCGCTGTCAAAAATTAAAAAATAAAAATAAATAAAAATTTTATTCCGACGACAGAACCACAGACCGTTGTTTTTTAATGTCAGATAACACTGGGTCCCAAGTCTTACTTAAAAGAGAACCCTTGTCTCTATATCTTGTCAGATAACCGAATCTCTATGGATTCTTTTAAAATACAGTCCCAATAGCGAGATGCAGGGGCAACTATTTGTGTCTCGTCATATAGTATTCTGTGTCCCTCGGTGAGACAGTGTTCCGCCACTGCAGACTTCTCAGGTTGAAGCAGCCTTGTGTGCCGCTGATGCTCAACACATCGCTCCTGAATGGTCCGGATTGTCTGACCAATATAAGCCTTTCCACAGTGGCAAGGGATCTTGTAAACACCGGCCTTCCTCAAACCCCAGTCATCTCCAAGGAGCGCTGTGTCATGAAGACGTTATGATCCGGCTGCATACCCGAGAAGAATATTATCTAGAAATATCGTAATTCCAAAACTAAATTGAATTTAGCGAAAAAAAAATGCGATTTCCTTCCACAAAAGACATTAGTAACAAATTTAATAATCTATGGCATTTCTGACTGCCTTTTACAAAATCAAGCTCCTTCGGACATCGTCACAAATTGCCCTTTAGCGCAGCAACTTTTTCACGCATGCATTTACATACTCTTAGTAAAATGTCACATTATCACTCTACGTGTGTCCTTTATTACTCTCTGTCCTCCAAAGCAGTCACACAATCAAAATACAATGAAATTAAAATTTTCCAACGTACTTCTAATTACGTCAGAAATTTGAGGTAATGAAACTAGAAAAATTCCATAAAATTAGGTTATACGAACCCACAATCTTGGTTGAAGTTTTGATTCTACAGATGAATACATTACAGTCCCTAACAGGGGCGGCCTCTTTGGCCGAGCGGTTCTAGGCGCTTCAGTGAGGAACCAAGCGACCGCTACGGTCGCAGGTTCGAATCCTGCCTCCGGCATGGTTGCGTCATTCATAGAAGTTGATATACCAAGTATGAAAACAAGAGATTGATATTTAATAGTACTTCTCCAGATTCATCGAGTATGTGTAACGTATTGCACGCAGCGTTAAGCAAGTACAACGCTCGCTCTGTCCATGAGAGGGGGCAAGACGAGATAGACAGACAGAGTTGCAAAAGCAGAGAGGGCAGAATAGAATATGTGAAATGCACGAGGCGTGTGAGAAAAGTATCGAGACGGGCAACAATGCGAGCGATCTGGTAACGTTGTGTTGTTTTTCTTTTGCAAACCAGAGCTTTCATCCCTTCTTGACACTCAGTCTGAGTTTCACCTCCGTACACCCATTATGTGACTTCTGAGAACGCCATCAGTGATGTGGCGTTTTTATTGTCTGTAACGAAAATGGAACAGCAGAATTTAGAGCAACGTTATGCCATCAAGTTTGATGTTGAATTGGGGGAACAGCGTGTGTGACCTTAGATCACTAGAAAGCGCTCCTTAGGAATCATTTCTATCAGTGGCACAAGTTTTTACTGTCGCAAATAGATTTAGGAAGGCCGACAACACGTTGAAGCAGAACTGTGCTCAGAGAGGGACTTCAACTTCAAAATACGACCAGAACATCGAACGTGTGTGGGCTCTTGTGAGATTCTTTCTCCACGACAAAACCGTCAATCAAGAGTTTTACAAAGATATCCTTTAAAAGCCAGGAAAAGGGTGACTCGACTGGGGCCAGACATTACAGGCAGGTGGATACTGCATTGTGACAACACTCCACTTCAAGTGGTCACATCTATCCCGAAATTTTTGACCTCAAACGGAATTCTTTTGTTCCATACCCCCACTATTCACGTGATATGAGTCTGTGCCTTTTTTTTTTTCATCTGAAAAACATCTGAAAACGACATCATTTTAGATCACTGTAGAACATTCAAAAGAGTGTGACAGACATGTTAAGGGATCTACCAAATGACGTCTTTCAAATCTGATACCAGTACTGCAATCGGCTCTACTGGAGTGCACCTCCTGAAGGGAACTACTTTGGAGTGGACAATATTCTTGTTTTAAAAAATTAAAACTATGCTAAAAAATCACTCTCATTACTTTTCTTGCACATTTTGTGCATGACATAGCTACACATTCCTGGGCCAGACTGCCGCTACAAGGTTTGTATTCTCATAAACTGTACTTATTCAATATGTGTTCTTTGTGTGCTATTTTTGCATTTACGAGAATGCATTGAATGAAATGTACAAGAAATTAATGCTCTATATTTTTCCTGTTCTTGGTCTGATAACATAGGGTTGCATCGGTGTCATTGCTAAAATTTATTCTAAATTTCTTTAGTCACAATACTTTCTGTAAACAAAAGTGATATTTGTTTCCTGGTGCAGTATGTTAGCGCGTGTCATGAGGAAGCAAAACTTAGTCGCTGAAACAACGCTGCACATTAACCCAGGAGCAAGACCGACAAAGAGATGGACTGACAACGTCAGGTGAGCCATGCACGTTGTTGACTTAAGACCAAAAGATGTCAACGACAGGAGGAAATGGAGAAGATTTAGCAAAACAGCAGACCCCGCAAATCGGGATTAATGCTTGGAAAGAAAGAGAGAAAAGGTCAGCTCGTATTAATTTTCCTGTGTCATGTTCCCACTTATATCCATGAAATTTTAATTGTGGAATAGACTGTTATGCTGAATCGTCACTAGCGTTTAATTAATGCAACTCTGAACAGGTTTACATGGATCTCAAGTGTGATGGTATACTTCGAAGCTATTATTGTGATATACATTTTACCATGTACTTCGGCCCGTCAGTTTTCTTTCCCTCATTTCCGTTTCAAACTATATAAACTCCTTACATCAGAGCGCTCACACACTTCCAACGATGTAATGCATACCGCAGCCCTCTTTTCTGTTGGTGTTATAGTATCCACCTCTCTAACAGAGAGTTAAGTAACAAAATTTTCGAAATGTATTTCTTGTTTTCTCAATTCCATAACCTGGCTTGTTGTACATTACAAAATATCTCAGAGACTATAATTTACTTTTTCTGTACAATCGCAGTTCTCAGAATCACGTGTACTTCGTGAATAGGCATAATAATAACCATCTAATATCTTCCTTCCCATTCACACCATTATCCTATATCTACATCTACATGGATACTTTGAAAATCACATTTAAGTGGCTGGCAGAGGTTACATCGAACCACCTTCACAATTTTCTACTATTCCAACCTCGTATAGCGCGAGGAAAGAAAGAACACCTATATCCTTCCGTACGAGCTCTAATTTCCCTTATCATATCATAGCGATCGTTTCTTCCCTAAAACCTTTCCTATGTGTTCCTTCCAATTTAAGTTGTTCGTAATTGAAATACCGACGTATTTAGTTGAATTTACGGCTTTTACATTAGAATTTGTACACCATTCAGATATCTTTTCAAAAAATGTTTTGCAATATGTTTTGAACTTCTGACGATTTTATTAGCCGTCCTCTGTAAAAAACCTAAGACGACGCCTCATATTGTCTCCCAAATACTTTATATAGATAAGGAACAGCAAAGGGCTTATAACACTACCTTGGGGATCGCCACAAATCACTACTGTTTTACTCGGTGAATTTCTGTCAGTTACTATGAACTGTGACCTCTCTGGCATGAAATCACAAATCCAGTCACATAACAGACGATATTCCATAAACACGCAATTTCGCTACAAGCCGCTTGTGTTGTACAGTGTCATAAGCCTTCCGGAAATCCAAAAATACGGAATCGATCTGAAATCCCTTTTCAAAAGCACTCAAAACTTCATGTGAATAAAGAGCTAGATGGGTTTCACAGGAACCATGTTTGCTAAACCCATGTTGACTGTGTGTCAATAGAGTGTTTTCTTCGAGATAATTCATAATGTTTGAACACACTTTATGTTCCAAAATCCTGCTGCCTATCGACGTTAACGACATAGGCCTGTAATTAAGTGGATTACTGCTACTACCTTTCTTGAATATAGGTGTGTTCTGAATTTTCCAGTCTATGGGTACGGATCTTTCGTCGAGCGAATGGTTGTATATCATTGTTAAGTACGGAGCTAATGCATCAACATACTCCGAAAGGAATCTAATTGGAATGCAGTCTGGACGAGCATTCTTGCTTTTATTAAGTGATTTGAGTTGCTTCACTACTCCGAGGATATTTACTTATACGTTACTAATGTTGGCAGCTGTTCTCGATTCGAATTATGGAATATTTACTTCGTCTTCTTTTGTGTAGGCTTTTAGGAAGGCTGGTGTAGTAACTCAATGTCAAATCCCTGTATCGGATTTGATGCTATTTATTAACTCAGAAGTATTTGATGCTAAGAGGTCAAATATGCTTGCACAACCGTCTACTATTCCCGTGGGCTCATGAACTAACTGCTCGAAATAATTTTCAGAGAATGCATTTGGCACAATTCCCGATGATATTTTATGCACACCTTCGGAATTTCGACAACATATCGAGGGTAAATTAAAGTCACCACCAACTGTTACCGTATAAGTCGGGTACGTGTTTGAAATCAAATTCAAATTTTCTTTGAACCTTTTAGCAACTGTATCATCTAAATTGGTAGGTAGGTAAAGAATCCTATTATTATTTTATTCCGGTTGCCAACAATGACCTCTGCCCACACTAACTCACAGGAAGGATCTGCTTCAATTTCGCGACGGGTTAAACTACTTCTAACAGGAACAAACACGCCACCGTCAACCGTGTTTAGCCCATCCTTTCGGAACACCGTTTGATACTCCGTAAACTTTTCGGCCTAGCTTCTATGCGACTTTAGCAAGCTTTCAGTGCATTTAAAGATTTGAGCATTAGTGCTTTCTCTTAGCGGTTATAGCTCTGCTATTTTCCAAACACAGCTATGACAATTCACAACTATTATACCAACGGTTCCAGTATCTACGTTCTTCCTGTGTTCGGCCAGCACCCTTTGTGACTGAAGCCCTTCTTGTGTTTTTCCAAGACCCTCTAACCTAAAAAACTCCCAGTCCACGCCACACAGCCGCTCGAAACCAGAGAGAATCTCTCCTGATCCTAAGTGACACACATCATTGGTACCGATGTGAGCAACCACCTGCAGTTGGGTGCATCCTGTGCTCTTCATGGCATCCGGGAGGACCATTTCCATACCTGGAATGACCCTACTCGGTTTGCACACGGAGTGCACATTGGTTTTATTTCCCATATTGTCAGACAAGTACCTACGGGGCCCCATAACGCGCATAACGCTGGAGCCCCCACTACCAATTATCCCACTCTCTATGATTTCCTGGATCTTGCAGACTGATTGGTTTCAAATTATTAAACAAATTAGCAATGGTTAATGACAGCCCTAATAAGCCTAAAATCTACAGTTTTGTTTCAAAATTATGTTCTAACTACCGGATAATTACATAGTCCATAAGAAGCTGATGCCATTCGACCACAGACGAAACGATGAGCATGGATAGTTGTTTAAAGCTGCTGGCCGCTGCCGTTTCTTACTTAATATGCGGGCGTTATGAAGGGCTGTGCCTCATGGTCATTCTTTTTTTCTTATTTTATTTTTATTTTTTGTCATTGCATTGCTGTTACGGAGCTTAGTGATTCAGTTAATTGGGACACTGGCGAAGATAACAACATAAAACAGTTAGCGGTACCTTCAATGTAAATGTTGACGTTCCTAGAGAATTCATATAAGAAGTTACCCTGAACGGCTTCGGGGTATAGTAGGGAATTGGCATCAGAATGAAAAATAATCTGAGTCAATCCGGTTTATTTTTCTTACCCAGATTAGCATAATCACGATAGATGTAACAATAAATATGTGAAAGACGTGAATTGGTAGAATGTAAGACTTATCTTGGTATCGTATGAATGTCACTAATCATGTGGATAAATGCACAGGTTGCGCATTCAGTAACAGAAAGTGACCGACTGGCCGACAATCTTATCACAGCTATAGTCCACCCGCAATTTAAGTGAGTCGTAACAGCAAGGAGCGGCGCTGTACAATTACCAACACTTTTCTGGATTCTAATCTGGTACGAAACTTGTGGGAAGGTTACTACTTAAACAAGACAATTTTCCATAACTCGACACATTCAGTACTATAAAAACGTTTATGCGTGTGGTGCGAAATTAAACACCAATCATAAAAAATTACCGTTTCATTCGGATTTCCACTTCATCTGCTGCAGGGCGACTGCACACTTTGTTATGAAAAATTTGCACTTAGTGTTTTGCCGGGAAACAGCATTGATTTGCCTTTGTATAGTAAAAAAATCTGTTTACTTTAACAACACAACCACCTTTAACCATTCTGTTGTGCGTTACAACCATTCAGCTCAGTATTTCCGAATTGGAAATTATAACGGGAATAACTGTACTTAAAACTATCTTCACTTCTCGATCGTCGTTTGTAGAATGGTCAGTACGCATTTTAGAGTACGGTACGTTTCCCGTGTGAAAGGAAAAAATTAATTATTGTTACTTTTTACTCAGAACTTGCATTATAAGTTTCATGGTTTTACCTCCAACTGTTCCTAAGCCGTGGCGTCTCTCTCTAGGTGATGGTGTAGACATATAGCATTCTCAAAGGGAAACATCAAATAAGTGAAATGAAACACGTGGTTACCACAGCTTCAATTACCCAGAAACTATCTTCAGTAAATATAAATATCGAAGTGAAAGCCATTTACATACACAGTTCTATTTAATATTACATACTGCTTAACGCGTCGGCTAGAAGACAACTAATAATTTCTCAGAGGGTGGTAAAAATTTTAGATCGTCTGTATTTACGGCAAAGTTAATTTCAGTTTTCGACACACATATTATAGTTAGATGCGAATGAAGCACGAAGATAAACATTTTGCTAACGGGTCTGGTTAGTTATTCCCATCAACAACTGAGACAAACAGTGTAAAAGAAGCCTTAAATACTTGCTGCGTGCATTTTGCATGTCATGTGCGAGAATCTCCACTCAGGTTTAACACACTGAATTGATTTGAGGTGCTATTCTTGAGCATGCAATCTGTTTGACGGGTCGACTTTTATCCTCCAAAAACAGTGACATCGATTCCGCAAAAGAGAAGGCACACGCAACAATGAATGACAGTTGGCGATCGCAAAGGTCATTTCGGCGGAAACGCATCCCTTCATTCGCTTCAAGATGTCGCAGCGCGTCGGAAGTGTTCCTGTAGCTGTGCCCGAGACGAAGCGGAAGCCGTACTACGTGCCTTGGCACGAGTACGGAAAGGTAAGTGAGATGTTGCACACGATATCAGGTAAGATCAGTAGCAGTGGAAAGTGCACAGATTCGAAGCTACAGAATTGGGATGCAGCGTGCATCGCTCCTCTTTCATAAAACGACCTTAATACAGACTCAGCGACTTTGCAAGTTATATCCAACGATATTACTGATTATGAAAGACAAAGATACTGAAACATAATGTAGTCGTTATTTCTTTGCTTGAAATGCGGGTCGATATGCGTGGTTTTGTGTACTATGCAGTTCGTATATAGACGAAATGTAAAAGACGTTGTGTATGACTATCAAAATTCCCTTATCGTTGATATACATTTCGAAGTGCAAGGATTTAATCACTGTAGCTTCCATTTTGTATTTATTTTGCGTTTCTGTAATAATTTGTTGAACTGGCGTGAATCAACAGGGTGAGCAAATCACCCGTTGTACGTTCCTGTTGGTAATCCGTTGTCATACGTATTACCCAGTCGGCTGACAGTACACGGTAGCAACCGAAAATCAGTCACTTCTGTTTTTTCTGACTTTAACTCCATTTACAAAACTGTGTCTAAAAATTGCTCCGAGTGAAAGAAAATATCCATCAACTTCGTTTATGAAACACAGGGAGCTACGAAGAAGCAGTGTTGGTCTTTATCCACATCCGAATAATTATTCGCTGTGTTCACTTCCTACCATTTTTTTACGGAAACTCTTCCAAAAAAAAGGCCGTAGGCAGGGTAAGTGCACCTTTAACTTTTTTTGCGCATCTCACACGTCAAACTACCGTTGCATATTTGGTTGACTTGTAATCGTTGTTCACGTTTATATCAGCAGACACTGGTTGTAATACTGTATCATTTGCGTAACATCAGTAATATTACAATTTTCGCAACAAATATGAGTTAGGAATAAATGAAACATGAAAATTATTTCTTAACATCAGTTTTATAGATAGTTTGATTTTCATGTTGAAAATATTTAATTCTATTCTTTCATTTCCAGTCACGGCTCTGTTGTTTCTTTTTGTGTTCTCCGAAGTTTCATTTACATAGTGTAACAAAGTAATCACCACCATCCATTATCATTCATTTCGTTTGGGCCTTTGTCCCAGTTCAGCGAGATGTCAGCGTTGTTACAATATAGGCATATTTGGCAATGCTAATGTCAGAGGGTGGCCAGATACCCCCCAGAAAGGAATTAGTGTACCCCATCTGTATGTGTCTAGTGTAACCATGAGAGAGTGCGAACGTTTTCAAATGTCTGCGAGTAGTTTATCTGAGGCGTTACGTGGGGATGTTGGTAACCGCCTAAAAACCACATCCAGGCTGGCAGGCACACTTTCTCTCGTCGGTGATATACCGGTAAGGGTAGGGGGGGGATTCGATATTCGATCCAGGGCTGGCGCGCCTAGCCGAGTCCAAGAAGCAAGGCATTAACGCCCTCGGCTAACCTGGCAGGCCCAACGAAGTAATCACCTTCAGTTTATAAAATTTAGTACTGGTTCCTTTTTGCACTTTAGGGGTCAATTTTCAGTTACTGGTCCGAAAGACAGTTTGATTATACATTATATTTTCAATATCGTTTTCAATATCGTCACCTAAGTAACAGATTTGAAATATTTTGCTCTAAAAATAATTTTTTAAAAAAGATTTTTATCTTACTGGATGTTTTGTTCGGAATGCAATTATTTTCGCTATATAATCTCAAGTCAGGTGGCGGAAGATATTCACCTTCTAAAAATATTAAAAAATAATGTTCAACCTCTTTTGTTTTCGGACTTTCGTTTTTCCTGTCAGTATCTGTCCTACATGGGCTGGGCGTTGTCTTCTTAGCGTGAATTAACTTTCTTAACAGTTATACCGTCTATCACGTAGACTATGAAAGTAAGTAAAAATTCTTTACAAAACAGTTGTTTTATTTACAAGGTACAAATCATAACTAAAGATGCATTTCACTCTGAGTTTATAACAGTTGTATATTGCTTGTGATGTTTATGGGATTTTTTTGTTTCATATATATTTAAATTAATGAGTAATTACATGCAATACCGCGTATTTAGATATAATCGGCATGATAGTACATGATCAGTTGAAGCTCATTTCCATCTTAACCCTATCCTCTTTTACCTCAGAAAGAGCTAATATTTTCTTAAACTTCGCAAGGCCAGTATCTAATGTATGCACATCTTGTCCTGCTTTCTATTCTTGCCTAGATATCCCGTCATTCTTATCTCCCTTACATCTATGCAAATATGTTGCAAATTTCTTGCAGATAGGTCTACGAAACTGTCTTCCTCATTGTAACTTCTTCGCCATTTGCGAATTTCACGTAATCAGTAAAAATTTGAAATTTTACCGTGCATTCCGGATATAAACGTTACTTGTAGTTATCCGTTTTCGTTACAATTATTTTATATAATACAAAGCATAATGTTCTGTGATAACCATAATCATGAAGGAAAAAACCGTCTGCGTCACTAAATTTATATATTTATGTAGCGCTGAAACACTAAACACTGTAGCAGAGACCTTTGTCTCGAGCGCCTATACTTGTATGTCCCTCTTCAAGAAATGTTTATGTCGCCAAGGAAAGCGCCACAATTTTACAATGTAGAAACTTGGAAGGTTTCGACTTACCTCTGAAACTAGTTTGGGGGTAGTAAGCGAATACGTAAGATAGATCCACAAATCACCAACTGAGTTTACAGTGACGTCAACGTGTTTATCGCATTACCGGCTATTAGTTTCGTATCACACAGTGCCAAGTTTAGTATCTTTCATCGTGTGTGTAATAATGACATTTAAGGTTTGAGTGAACTTGTGGAGCGAGGACTTGCACTCGACAACAGGAACTATGGTACTCACAAAATTACAAAGAAATCTTCGTACAGGTGATGCTGTATAAGGCGACAGTGTGAGAATATTTTACTTTCTTGTCAGCAGTGATTTGAATTATCTCTGTACAAGGTAAAGCAGTCAAGACATGAGGCCCAAAATACAGGTCTAATCCGAAATCTTGAAGTTCTTATGGGCAGTTTATGAGTATATCAGTATAAGGGTTTCGTGGTCACATGCCTCTGGCTATAGAATAACAATGTAAAGATGATTTATTCAACTTTTTACCACATTTACGTATATTTCTTTGAAAGGATCCTCACAACAGTAAAGCATGTGGTAAGCACTCAACAAAATATTCGAAACAGAACAGTGTAGCGCAAAAATCCTCGGACAGTGCTAGAGTACAGTGATGTGTTTCTCTGTGGCTGCGGGGACAGTCAGCACGGAGTCGTGGCAGTCTGCCACCGCACTCAGTCAGCCCAGACACGAGAGGAAAGTCGGCCTGTTCTTCTTCAGTGAACTTACCCGCACTGCTGTGTATCACTGTGACACTGTCGGATATCTAAAGCCAGGCAGAAACTTAGTAAAACCTACTGAATAGAAGATTGAAGACGAAGAAGCAAGCGGGCTTATTATTATCAACAGAAAGTACGATAGATAAATAGTGCAAACTTGTTTGAAAACGCGACACACGGCAATTACGGTGGACACTTGCACTGTTGCACATAGAATTTCCGTGCTATACAGATAGAAACAGCAACGACAATAGGAAACCAAATGAAATGCAATTCCTCGACAAAAAGCAATTAGAAACCGTGGCTCACTGATATCATAATGATGAAAAAACGCCCCTGTCAAACCTACGAAGTTTTATCGCTGCAGTTCTACTTCACCTACCACGAAGAATCTTGACTTTAGATAACAGTCGAGGGTGAAGTACATCAGATTAATACATCTCTTGTAACTCCTATCCAATATTTGTGAAAAGAGCCATCATGAAGCTATAATGCTTGCGTTCTGATAAAGACGCCTTGCCTTTCCTAAAATCGATATATTACAACACGACTTTCTTTTGAAAACAGAAATATTATAGTACGGGATTTATACGCAGTTTCGAACACGAACATAAAGCAGTTGATTACATTTGACGATCGCTAAGTTTGTAGCTGCAGAAACACCTCACATCAAATGATTCACAATGGATGCGCGAACCAGCAGTGTTCCAGCTGCTGTTCCAGACGTGAAGTAACAGGAGTGATACCAGTACTTGCGTCGGTATGGAAAGGTGAGGAACACGACCCATGCAGTATTACATTAAATGCGTGGCTGTAGTAATTACATGTGTTAGAAGTTACAGAACTATGAAGGTTCGCGTCGTTTCGCACACAATAAAACTCAGTTCGGGTTGCTATAGACCTAACGACATTCACCGTTGTTGGCTGCGATATTATTTATTACAAGACTAATACAATGATGCTAAATAATTCGTCTTATCTCTGACCTGCACCCAAAAATTTCGTATTTACTATTGAGTTAATCGAACTAAAAAGACAGTAACTATAAAAGTCTTCCGAGCCAACATTAATAATTTATTGTGCCTCGACTACATCGTGCTGAAGTTGCGCCACCTTACCAGAGTCTTTGTGTTCTTCTCTTACCAGCAAATGATGGGTTTGAGTGTATTATCGTGCCACCATGTCCGCAGTGACATTCATCTTCAGTGTCTCGTTTTCTCACTATAAATTTCAACAAAATACGACTCTTTTCGTTCACTTCATATTGATAACAGCCACAGTTTTGATACAAAGTTTCCACATATTTTTGTAAAAGGTGATTTTATTTCCATCAGCATGCATTACTACCCTTCAACTTCTATATTCAGCTAGACAGCGAACAATGAATTGTTGGAAGAGATAGTAATTGTCTGTATGATGTACGGTAAATATTACATTGTTTGACGGAATGCTAAGCTACGTAGTGAAAATTTTTGTTTATTGTAGTAGTTGTTGTGGTCTTCCGTCCAAAGACTGTCTTGATGCAGCTCTCCATGCTACTCTATCCTTTGCAAGTCTCTTCATCTACAAGTAACTACTGCAACCTACATTGTTCTGAATGTGCTTGGTTTATTCATGTTTTGGTCTTCCTCTACGACTTTTGCTCCTCATGCTTCCTTCCAGTATGAAATTGGTGATCCCTTGCTGCCTCAGGTTTTGTCCTACCAAACGATCCCTTCTTCTGGTCAAGTTGTGCAACAATTTTCTCTTCTCCCAAACTCTATTCAGTACCTCCTCATTATTTATGTCATC
Organism: Schistocerca gregaria; assembly: GCF_023897955.1. Lineage (NCBI taxonomy): Eukaryota > Metazoa > Arthropoda > Insecta > Orthoptera > Acrididae > Schistocerca > Schistocerca gregaria. The sequence continues at coordinate 86,926,571 of NC_064924.1, read as the reverse complement.
CACCCATCTAATCTTCAGCATTCTTCTGTAGCATCACATTTCCAAATCTTGTATTCTCTTCCTGTCTAAACGGTTTATCGTGCATGTTTCGCTTCCATACATGGCTACACCATGCAAATACTTTCATAACGGAATTCCTGACACCTAAATTTGTATTCGATGCTAACGATTTTCACATCTTCAGAAACTCTTTCCTTTTCATTACCAGTCTACATTTTATATCCTCTCTACTTCAATAATCATCTTTTATTTTGCTCCCCAAACTGCACAACTCAAGTACTACTTTAAGTATCTCATTTTCTAATCTAATTCCGTCACCATCACCTGACCTAATTCGACTACATTTCATCATCTTCGTTTTTCTTCTGTTGATGTTCATCGTGCACCTTCCTATCAACACACTTTCGATTCCATTTTTGTTTACTGAAAAGAAAATTTCCTTTCAGGTACCATGGACTAGAAACTCACAAACTTTGTCATGCACCTTACAAAATGGTGACGTTAAATAAATGTCGATTAGAAACGTTGACTTCGTTTGGATGTTGAAATACTTTTGTAGCTCAAAACGCAAGAAAGTTCGACGAAGCTGAGATGGAATGTCGATTATTGCTAATGGCAGCGTATGACACGTGATTTCATATTATTTCTGTTCTCGCCATTTAATTTGTAACACAGCAAAAGACCAGCACGGCGTCTGAGGTTCTCCCTGTCTATCGGCCTCTTTATCTGCTGATCACATTCTTAAAACAATTCTCTGTCTTTAATTGCATTGTATGTCAATGTTACAAAATGACATGGTTAGAAAAGCAGAATAATTTAGTTTATCCAACCGATTGTGGCTGATTGCGTTCTTCGATTTATTGTAATTCTGGTTTGTAGAATTATTCGAAAAAAGGGAAGCCTCGTACCAGATGTTTGGCTTTGCAAACCGGATTTAAATACTCGACCGCAATTTACATTTGACTCTTGGCATAGTTTTGTGGTCCTGTTGTGTTTCTTTATACACCTTGGACACATATACATAATTTGCAGTTGTGCTGGCACAGTAATAAAAATTTATAGCTTCACTTCAGAAAATAATTACCTTGATATTATCTTGTAAACTGATCAGAGGTAGGTACATAACTAGATATATGACTAATAAACATTCATTCGAAGAGCTTTATACGTAATCTACAGAATAATCTTAAAAGTTTCTCTTAGCACATCGGTGCAAGCAGCTTTATCTTGTTCTTATTAATGATGGAACGTGACGAAATACATGTTTAAAATAATTACTGAACTGAACGTTGAAAAAAATGTTGATGTGAGTTTTACAATACGTTGACTACTATTGAGAAAATACCGTCGCTTTGGATATAGCACAATACCCCACACTCATTCCATCTGTGTCTCTGTTCCAGGTCCTAAGCACTGCTGTCGAATATAAGTCCATTCCACCGACATGCCCTACACGGAAGCTATCTTCAAGATTTACGAACAGTAGCTAAAATAATTCCTTAGTACATCAATGCAAGCTGGCGTTCTCATTTTTTTTTTACATTATCAACATTACATGTCGTTATGTCCTAATATCACTTAATTTACTGACTTTAATATCGATCAGAAGTTGTGCTGAGGGTTTTACAAACATTCTCTGCTACTCATAAAGTTACGCATCTTGCAATTTAGCGTAATACCCATTACTCATTGCATTCTGTATCTCTGTTACAGGTGATGAGTGCTGATGCAGAGTGTAGGGCCGTTCCACCTCTACGGCCTGTACGGGAGCAAGATGTGGAGGTCTTGTTGAAATACCGTGAGTACCTTTTGGTGTTGTGAGGATACGAGTAGCAACGATTCAAGTAGTGTAATGATTTTTATGAGGTGGCTTTGTTACACAGCTTACTTTTTATATCAGCAACTTGTTTCTGTATCCCAGCTGTGTCTGCTATAATAAACACGAAATGAATGCAGTGCTGCGTCTTTGTTACTTTGTCGTAGTCTGCTTTATACGTAATGTGATATGAGCATTCTGTGACATTTACTATGGGAAGGATATTCAGTTCTTCTAGTCTTACAGCTAAAATCACTGTACCGATCATTTGTATTAGGAGTGATGCCAGGGAAGCCACGTTTTAGGGTATGAACTTTTTAGTGGTCGTGTTCTGTTCATTATCCTGGTAGTTGAGTAGCTAGGACATGAGTGGCGTCTGTCAGTGAGTGCAGTCTTTCCTGATAGATGTTTCAACTAGATCTGTGTGGTAGTAACAGAGTTAGAGAAAACGCTGTGGATATCTTAATAACTGTCTGGTTTAGAACTAGAATCATGTGTCATATTTCCACTAAATACTGTACTGCTAATGGGCAGCACACAGTCCTCTGAGATGGTCAGTAGATTACTTCATAATTATTTTGATTCTGTCAATTAAATTTCTGTTTACAGAGGATGTTAACTTCATTATTATTTGTCTGCCAACTGTGTCAACAACAATGGATAGCAGTGAGTACTATAAGATGTATTCACCTTTTCTGACATGCAAGAGCAGTAATGATAAGTATTATAGCTCTCTATGTGCATACTGCAATGACGACACATTATTAGTCTGTGGTAGTAGATGACAGTGAGTTACTGCAGATAGATGTTGTTTAGAGTGATGGTGAACTTTTATTTTACAGGCCACTGCTACCACCACGATGTGCAGTCTGAGCCGTCCCCGAGACCCGCGCTCACGTATGTAGTATCAAACGTGGCAGCAGGTAAGGTGCAAGAGAGGCAAGGCGGAGGCGAAACAGCCCGACAGCAGCCGCCGCAGCAGCACCGCGATGTGGTTGAGGCACAGGGAGGCGAAGAGGATGAGGAGGTGGGGGAGGCCAAGACCAGCCGTGGCCTGCTACGGCGGCTGCTGGCCTGCTGCCTCTGCATTAGGCTGCCACGAGGCCACAGGTCCAGGAGGACCAGCAGGTGAGTCCGGCCTGTTGTGCCGTGTGTTCAGAATTCTTCAGCGTGGAACTTACCATGTAGCGCAGCTGAATTCGTGAATATACTGTAATTACTGCCCCACACAGTGACCTCTAGGGTTGGAGGGAGTGGGGGAGGGGCTTTTGGGCTTATCCAATTTATGTTCTGAAGATGTGTGTGGGGACTTTAGTATCACTACTCATGCTTCAAAATTCTGATTGTACGGAAATTGCTCAGTGAAGTTCAAAGTATGGGTATGAAGATTGTCCAAATTCCAAATTGTAACAGTATCTCAAGTATCAATGAGTTTTGGTTATTTACGTGCAATAATCATGAATGTGTTTTAATCATATTAAACATAACTACTTAACAGTTTTGCATAGCAACTACATGCGTAATTTCTTGTGTGGATAGTTTGTCCAAAAACGATTTTAAATTGATGAATAAGCAAAATTAAAAATATTTAATCAATTTCAGAGTTCATCCTGAAGAATCGCCGACAGCTGGCAGTCAGGCTAAGCAACAGAGCCCTGTTGTCAAAATCCTGGTATGTATTGAGAGAAACATGTACAAAACTTACGAAATCTTCGTAATGACGAATAAGATGCTACTACTTGTCCATTATCCGTTTCATTAATTACATTAGTAGTTGACTGAGTAATGATAGAGGGTACTTGGCATCATTTCACCTCAAGGAAAATTGTGATATACGGTTAATTGTACTCAATACAACAGGAGTCTAGTGAAGCTTAATTTAAATAACACTAGCAGTAAATAGTAGCCCAGTCTCTATGTGCAGTGTAATCTATGAGTCACAAGGTAACCTTGGCTCCACTTGTAAAATAAATAATACTCTGCGAATAAGGAAATGGTACAAAGTGAATATTGGAAATTATCATATTTCTATACTTGTCATTCGCTACCACAGATAGTAGTGTGGATAGTTTGAGGTAGGATCCACAGCCCAGGTCTTGTCCGTCAAATGGAAGCTGACTTGATAGTAATCAAATGGTACCCCATCTGGAAATATTTAGGGAAGGTTTCCAGATTGGTATATGTCTTTAAATTAAGGTCAGCTTTTCGAAATATTTGTTTGCAACTGGGGAGTAGGAATAATTTATGATTTATTTTTTCTTAGACAAAATTTTGATAGCCTTGATTTTGTAAGTCAGTAAACTTCACGATATTCTCACCATTTCTGGTTTACATGTATCACTCGTCAGGAAAATTACTGAATCTGTCCTGTTACACATGCTTAGGCAAATGCACTTGATAATACCTGCTGGGGCATGTTCCTATCTAATCAAAATTAAAACGACTACAATTTCCTGGTTCTGTCACTGTTTTCGGGGATTTGTCTTGGTTGTAAGCTGTTGCAGTCACTTTTCCATTAACCGAAATCAAGAAACCTCTGGCTACATTAAATCTTCTGGGTATCGCATAGGTCAAATTTTAACTGTGTTAGTTGTTGGCTGGTAACATCCAAACTGATGTCTTCTCATATGTCAACCAGAAATGCTACATTTTTAGAACACAAAGACTTGCGCTAGACGATGGGATTTTCTACTGATGACGACGGACTGGGATGTTACACACTAGGATACAATCTGAAAAATTCCTATCTTTATTCCTCTATATCGCACTTTGATAGATACAGAACAGTCGTCAGGCAATTTTGAGTGAGGCGTAATCACCATAAAATTTTGCAGTTGTCATGCCATTCTCACTTTACCTGGCGCGTTGATACAGACATTGCAGATACGTAAATGAAAGGGTGTGTGAATACTGTCCATTTCGATTAGTTATAGATACAAAAAGATGCGTTAAAATAAACATACTTCGTTTCTCATTCAACTCTTCATATATTAGCAGTTGGAAGCAAAGATGCTACTATATGAGGTGTTGAATGACAAACAAAGTGCATAATATTGTTGCCAATTAGTATGCAAACTGTTCTTATCGGTAATGTTTTAATTGGGGGATAATATACAGTCTACATTGTGATTCCATGATGATGCTACAAACCCTCAGGATTGATAGAAAAAGGCAAATGTGTCAACGTAACGAAAGCGGCCGTGATCAGGAAACGACTTAATTGAAAGTTGTAAGCGAAAATTGCTCCGGTGTGTCGGGCAGTCGCCCTCATGTTGCAGGCCCCTCGTTGTCTGCAGTTGGAAGGGAATTAGAATGGACCTAAAAAAGCAAAAAGGTTCATTAAAAATGGACTCTAACGTGCATACCTGAAGAGCTGTGAGCAGTTGTTAACTTTTGCTACTGTGAAACACGTGTCTTCTACTGAACAACTACTCATAGCTCATTAGGTATGCGTTTTAGAGCCCTTGTTTACTGGATATTTTTGTTGTATTGGTTCACACTACCTAATCCCAAAGCACGAAAAGCAAAGAATTTGCAGTAGAAGTGATCCACTGTCAGAGTTATCAAAACTATTTTCGGTCGTTTCTGGACGAGAGTCCCATGCGTTGCATTGATATATTTATCCCACCCCATCACCCATGAAAGTTTGTAACATCATCACGGACCAAACCCATGTAGCTCGCATTCTCTGTGCGTTCTTCGTTCACGCCACCATTTACAACAATGATCTAAAACTCTGTATAGAGAGAAGTTTCTATTTAAACGGACCTAGCGTTTCGTTCAACCTATACTGACTGCAGTGTCTTCATCTGTTGCAGGGCGGAAGTGTAGAGGAGATGAATAACAGAAGATGGGAAAATCGGTTTTCTTTTGGAATGCAAATACTGACAACTATTTGTTTTGATAGGTATATGTTTCATTGACGGGGAAAGTAATCCTAAATTAATCTAACTGTGTTTTCCTGTTGCAGGAAACCTACTCGAAGGAGAAGCAAGAGCTGGTGTCTGCGTGGGTGTTGAAGCATTTCGGAAGCGCCCAGGACCGTTGCAGATGGATGGAGGGGCTGCACGAAGAAGCCGACAACACACAATTGGCAGAGGTAACGTACTGCAGAAGCTTTAGCTATGCAAGCAGTGGTGAGTAGAAGAATAACATAAATAATAATTCATATACACTAGGCACAGTAATGTGGTTATGTATCAAAGACTAAATCGTTGTGTCTCAATCTGATGTGAACTGAAATTATGATGTGTGTGTTTACACCCTTAATTGACAGAATCAGAACATTTGATCAGAAACTAGACGATTCTAAATAAGTTTGTTTACAGGTTCTGTTCTATCTGTTGTCTATCTATGCTCACCCATTTCAGTTATTAAATGTCAGCCATGTGCCTACCGCAGGATGTTCCTGTAAAAGGAAACAAACAAAACAAAAACCACATTAATTAACCCTCCCCACTAACGCCCCAAAATACAAATAACTGTTCTAACAGGTCTCACATTTAAACAATGTATCGGGGATTCTGAAGCCTGGAGATTTTTCTCTGTTAAACAGTTGTGGAGCCAAAATGTTTCAAAAATTTAGGCTGGGGAATGTCATAAATTACCAGTAATCGTAATCAGAAAAGAATTTTTGATACAAGAGAATAGAACATTTTGAGTTTCAGAAGCGCACCTCTAATAGCAGAACCACAACAGTTGATGATTCAGGTTCTTGGATCAAAAATAAAAATTAAATCAATGTTCTTGTCCGTGACTGCCAAACGACTTACATTGAATATTATTCCAAACTTTCATTAACAGATTTGTTCTATGACAAAAGCTCACTGAAAGTACATTTTTATTTATTACTGGCGAAAGCGGTTTTTTTAACTGCCTAATTAAATGCAATGGATTTTAGTGAATTATTCACGAAAGATGTTGGCAACTGTTTGGGGGACAGTGTCAGATGACCCCTACTGTGGTGTCAGGAGAAAGAGCTGTGTCAGGTGTTGTAAGCTTGGTGGGTCAGCTCTGCTTGTCGTTCTAAACGGTGACAAACTCAAATTTTTTCAACGGAATGCAAGAGCAAAATGATGCCTTTTGAGTGTTACATACGATCTGTCTGTGCATTCAGTTACACAAGAATTCCTTGAGAACTACAGTGAGATAGGAAAACGTAATATAGGTATCTGGCTTGAAGGAAAAAACTTTAGTCACCATAATGATAGTGAAAACCTTTGAGTTAAACTCCTGATTTATCTGTTGCCAGCCTGACTTTGAATTCCACAAATGTAATTGTAGTGTTGCGCTTAATTTGTAATGCACAGTACAAGATAACATAAACTAGTAACATATTAGTATGAGAGATATTTCCTCTGATAAAGTGTACCAATTCAAAGATAATGTTTTAATATCATAGGTAGTAGGAAGCAAGAAAAAATCTTGGAATGTAACTATCGCAGTTGAGTTATTGGTACTGGAACACAAGAAAGAGAAGGATGCGAATTAGTGAACTTATTTTGATATAAAATCTAAGAAAATCCTTAGAACCATTACTTCCTTGTGAATCTCATACACTGAATCTGCAGAGGATGAACCTATTAAGGATTTAGATTCTTTGAGTCTTCTCAATGATATTCCATCGTGGGTTTCCCCATGTTTGATATTTCCGTGTACCTCTGCCACATTTAAAAATGCTGAAGGTCTTTTTAACACAGCGTCGGTGATGATTCAAATGTGAAATTAACTGATACCCTAAAGCAAATTAAAATATTATTTTCGCGTTGTTCGGATCATAAGAAGAGTACATGCAGACACTGAATAAATTTGTGTATACCACTGATCTAAGAAATCATAGGAAACTGTAGCAACAGATACTGAATAAGAATATTGGAATGAAATAGTGGTCTGGCACTACTCATACTTGACTATAATGAGAAATCAGAATTAACAGGTTACAGACCTGCTCGTATAGACTAACATGCTGTGAGCTAGCCGGCGAGCCAGGGTGCTTCACCAGACACGAAAGTAGTGCAAGTATTGGATTCACAAGAACTGGTCTGGTTCAGCAGCCTGGCTGAGTGTGGATTTTATGCCGTTTTTCAAGCTCGTTTAGGCGGATGCTGAGCTGGTCTCCAATCTCCACCTCATAAAAAACATCATTCACAAACAGCTTCAAACGAAACATACAGATCAGCGTTGGCAACATTCGCAGACAGGTGACGAACACAGCTTTCCTCCGTTACGTTTAACTTACAGCTGCAGCCACAGGAAGGGTAACCAGCCAGAAAGTAAAAAATAAAAACAAAACAAAAAATACCAGGTCACAAGCACTGTGGTATTCGAAAGAGAAGAAAGAGAAGGAATGAGAAGTTATGCGTTGCAAGTGACATGAGGATCGGAGAAATTATTTTGTATGCCTAGAAAATTAGACATTACTCACGCTGGTTTAGGACTTAATCTCCTTAGCGTTAGTTTGTTACTCTTAGCGTTTTTAACGGTAACCGTTGAAATCATATCGTATGTGATTTAACTGTTCAGCAGGCGAAAGTGTTTCAGTAAGAAAACCGAAAGTTGTCAAACACACAGAGTCCCCTTCATCCTTGAAGCGTAAATATCTTATCTTAGTAGAGTGGCACAGCTCTCTCGCTGGGTAAAGTATGTTATTCAATGGCTCTGAGGTACGATGAAGCTACTATACTGCAGCACTTAAAAAGAAAAAAATAAGGTTAGGTTATCGATTGTCAACTGATCGTCATGACATTAATCTTCAAACATGGGCGTTGCAGTTGAGCAGAGAAGTAAAGTTAAAGCATTTCAAGGCAAGCCCCAAATCACTATTCAATCTGTTGCACACGCAATTCTGTCATGGTTAATAACAGAGCTTATAACTAGAGGCTATATATGCGACAAATATTAACAAGAAAAGTTCTTTTCACAATTTAAAATTTTCTAGATGTACTCTATTCCAAAGGGTTAAAAAATCATCCATTTTGCAATCATTGTCATCAGTTACTCAGAGTTTTACGATGCATCTTACAGCCTATGCGGCCTGCTACCGGATTATCCTTTTTTCATTCTTTTACAGGAAACTAATGGAGAGTTTGCAGTGAGAAGCATAATGAACGTGTACGTATTTCAATTAGATATGTTGAAAACTCTTGACAGCACGTTTTGTGTATCATATTTCATAAAAACGGCGTTTGTGGATTCAGCTTTATTACATATGGATGGGTATGGAAAGAGAGTTTATCTAATTTATGTTGTAACGAAAATTTTAACTGCTCAAAATTTATTGATATTGGTTGGATATTTTGTAGAAAAATTCAGTTTGTACCAGAGGAAAGGTAATGCTGTTCTACTACTATGTGGAACAGCACGTTTTTGTACATCATGCACCAAATTACATTTGGGATGAGTTTTTATCCCTAAGTGAAAATGGGCCAAAACGGAAAAAATGTGTATTGAATTATTTGGGCCAGTTTACACACCCACCAAATAACATCAAGACCATTTATTTACACCTGGGATAGTTCGCTTGCTAGGCAGCGAGTCAATATTTTCGCAATCTCCAAGTATGTTATATTTTGTCGACTGGACAAAAATGCATGTGTAGTCACCTCACACCACCTGAGGTAGTAAATTGCAGAGTCATCAATCTTCGTTTTCCGTTGGTTTTCTGTCCACCTTGTGACGCTTGACAGCAATTAGATGTGGGGAACAATGAATCTCATGAATCTTTCGATCTCTGCACGTACAGAATTGCTGATTTACGTAATATTTTTGATAAATGTGCTGCTATGCGTTTCATATTTCTGAACCCCCCTTAAAATACTACAAAACGCAGCAAGTTATACTCTTTATGTAATTTTGAGTGTGCGTGTGTGTGTGTGTGTGTGTGTGTGTGTGTGTGTGTGTGTGTGTCCTCGCTTGTGTGAGTTTAGAAAATGAAATGAATCTTTCTCCACAAAATTAGGTGCCTCCTTTGTAAAAGAGATCCACGTAAATGGAGTATGTTTTACATATACTTTCCTTATTTATTGAAACTACGAGTACTTTCAGACTAGTTGCCTCATTTTCATACTACACATTAGTGGGAGTAGTATAAGTTAGCATGTGACATATTTGTAAGGGGTGTCAAGACTCGCTGCTGTGTAATATTAAATTCTGTTTTCTCGCCCTTCTCTACAGATCAGTTTCGACTATAGTGTCCTACTATAACAAAAAAATGTATAATGAGAGTAACGTCGCCCACACTGTAGAACAGGTCACTCGTTAATGGCACTTAAGCCGAAACAAATGTATAGCAAAACAGAAAAAAAATTAAACTTATCATCATACAGCATCAAGTCCCACATTACTTAGAGAAAATAATTCTCTCAGGTATTCTGTCTCACAAAAGTAACTCCACTGGTCACGACGGATCAGTAACCAACCAATGTGATGTATACAAGACTCGCAGACTTACCTCTCCACATCAGGAATTCCAGTACTATGGAAGGCTTATGCACAATTCCTCGACTTAGCGAGCTCATAGAAGTTTTACGAAAATGTTTAAGCTTTCAGCCAGTTAACCACAGGAAAAGAGTGTAAGCATATTCTTGATTATTTCCTGCCCTCAAGTAACCGCAGTCTTTAGCAAAATGATACTCCCGTCCAGGAGTTCTGAGAATGTCTTGTAAATGATCTGCTGTTACAGGAAAGCCATCAGCCATTAGTTTAGTACGGTAGCCCCGACTACAACCCCTTTAGAAGTATTATGGGAAGAACAGCCAATCATCCCCAGCATGCACAAATTCTCCCTCCCCAGACACCGCAAATTGGATCCTGCCTTGGTAGTATGCATGCAGACACACATTGTAGAGTCCTCCTCTCTTGGCGACAGTTAAAATTATTCAAATGGGTAAACAAAACACTTAACTGAAAAACCCACATGACATGTTAGTGGGAAGACTACCATAACAGCAAGTAATTAGTTAACAAAGTGATAAAATATTATGATGGCACACTTTAATGAAAAGCTCAATTAAGTTTTCAGGAATGTTCAATGTACAACATGATGATAATGTAAATTTAAGATAAGGAAAGATACCCCTGGTAGCATCTTTATAATCTAAAAATGTTTATAATTCTCAACACCTTAAATATCACTAAAGACAAGAGTAAGTATGTGGAGATGAGTTAGCTAAATCAGAATGAATTATAGATCTCATTCATAACAAACAAATTACCATCTCAAATTTTTTAATAAAACAAACAATAAATCCCACAATGTGGGCCCAACACTACGAAACCAGGCTCTGCCTGTCACACAAAAGAAAGGAAAAGAAGAAAGAAATTGGTCCAGCTGCTAAATCTGGTAGCAACTTGATAGTATCCTTTTTCGGGATTATAGATGAAACAAGTCAACGGCTTTTAAAGCAGAAGTGGATCACGCATACCAAAGGTGTATATAGCAAACGAACTCCAAGCTTCATGGCTTAGTACTTTGAATCTACTACTGGGAATTAACAAATCCGACCCACATTTCTCTAAGAATCAGACATAATCGAAAGTCGTCAAAAAGAAAACACTAAATCCGCGGCAACTGTAGACAGAAACACATCACTGTTAGGAGTGCAAGCATATCTTGGGGTCCTGTTGGCGTGCAAACTACAGGGTTAGGGAAATCGGAAGGACTTGAATGCTCTGAGTTGAAAAAGGAAAACGAATATTACATCGCCACCACAAATGTGAAATTATTGCGACAATTTGGTAAACAATAAGGATTAACAATTTGTTGGACTACCAAAACATCACAACCCTAGGTCTCAAAATACACTTTATCAGCACGAAAGAGTTATGGACAATGTGGGATATATGAGTTATGAAAAAAAGGAAGCCGTGAACATAAGCAAGAACATATCAATGTTTGCAGCAGATTTTGCTGTAAATAAGACGTTTATCAACGCAGTGGTGAATTTTTCTAGCGTATCAAATAACTGCCAATACTCACTATTTGATGAGTGGCAAAGGCTACACTCTGTTCAATGTACATGCGGCCATCTTATCTGTGAGAACAGCAGCCATAGTCCAGAGAAAATAGAACAATTTTGAGATCTCCTAGAGAAGGAGAAGGCGAAAATAACTACAAAGAATATTAAGACCTTTGTCGACGACTGTAAGCTAACGCGGAATAGTAGCAAATTATGAACAGGTACAGGAAAACATCATATGCACAGAAGGAGCAAGACATTTTGAATTTGGTTTTTTCTAACAGTGTCAAACATTTAGTCTTTAGTTAATACCAAAACACAAAGTAAGCAAAGAGGAGACACGGCGTCCACTTCGAAAGTCGAACGATGGAAAAACGTCGACGTGCACCATTCTAGGAATGCGATGAATGAAATTAAGAATATTAAAGTTGAAAGAAGTACCAAGTATTATTTAGATAATTACCTCTCCAGGATTAAAATGAGTTTCATTCTTCTCAGAAAGGCTCCAACAGCTGGAAACAACAAATGCAGAAATGATGTCACAAAATTTAAAATCAGTTAACAAGTATTGAGAGAGTGCCGTCAGCAACTAACATTTTAGTCTCAGAACTGGACACACCGTACAATACAATACACAATACAAGAAGCTTGAAATTTCGCAAACGAAAACGAAGATGGTGCAACGAGACCTCAGAATTAAATTACGCACTCAGAACACATTCGTTGACAAAATTAAACTCTCCGAAGGAACATGATGATTTTAATTCCTTTTGAGAAAGTCGGAAGCACGCAGCCCCTGTGATCCGACTTGCAAGGCCATTCCTTTAGAAACAACAGATGGAACGTATTGATCAGGATATTCTAAAGAACAATCCTAGGGATTTCAATCAGATATTCAAGTCTAATCTGAAAGTGTAACATCACCCAATCACGTGCTTCAGAGAAAAAAAATAGCGACAAACGCACATCCACACATCTAAGACAGAAATTAAACAGATCATGGACGCCCTAAGGGACAGCATAGCAGTTTGAAAGGAATAAATTGTCGTAGAGTCCCGGAAGCTGGCCAATGATTCTCAACATACCAGCTGAAGAGGAGATACAGGGAGGTGGTCGGGTACCCTCTATGCGCCTATCGGTCCTAGTCTACCAGCTCCATAAAATTGGTGGCTCAAAAGGTTACCAGCAGTTGAACAGATATTATATTAGTATCTGTTCCACGGGAGACGCTCTCCGAAACAGTCCAGTACTGAATTGACGTTTATTTTTATAAATAGCCTAATACGTACCAGGCCAATTTCAGGAAAGTAACTTTTTGCCTAAAGATTTTCAAGTTGAAAAACATTATAAAGAATTAAGAGTCTGGAAGGTACTGCCGTGCGATAGTATGCATGGATAAAAAAGGCGCACGACTCAGTTGAAAGTGAGTGACTGTTGAATGTTATGGAAGGATTAGGAGTACATCATTCAACAGATTCTGATCGATACAGGATCAAAAGTGAAGTTAGTTTCAACATCTGGGACCCCTTTCCTAACCAAAACTGGTATCAGACAACTCGATGAAGTTTCCCCGCTCCCTTTTAACTGTATCTTGGAAAAGATCATTCGAGAATGGAGGAAAACAATGAGCTAAGAGGATGGGGGTGAATAATGATTCAGACTACGACCCAAACACAGCTGATGATCTAGCCATTTTCCAACAACATTAATTCACCATTCATGAAGATTCATCAACTAAAAGAGATAGCTGAGAAAGTAGGATTACCCTATCAAATGACGTAAAGTGTCTATAAGAAATGTCAGATAGTATTGGAGCCAAGGTAAGACTGTATGGTACGACTGTGTAACTGGGAGGATTATATCCCTTGTAAACAATGAATATTTTTAATTTCTAATTTATTTATTTATTCACTCATAAATTTGATCTAGCAGTCTGGGGACCGTTAGGCCCCCTCTTACATCTAACCAGGCGATTCGCCTACTTTACACAACATATAGCTCAATAACCACGTAATACTACATTTTGAAATTGAAAACTACAATAGGCACATAAAAAAGGATACAGCCAGAAAGTTTCTTTCTCTCCTTATAGTGCACTTGCAAATAGGTGGTTCGCAGTTCAAACATCGGATGATGATGACTTATTAATAGTTTTAACAGCGATTGATGAAGCGAAGAAAGGAGTTGAAGCTTGTTTAACTGGTGTGACACTGACTTGTTGACTGTCCACGCACAATCACAGAAGAAATTGAAAATGGTGGTACCAAAGAAAGGCAATCAGCAGGATAAAGTGTACACTTTTCTGACATTCTGCGAGACATTGGGGATATGAAAGGCGTACTCTTACCAATGTATGCCTTCACAGGATGTGACACTATATCAGCGATCTACAAGAAGGTGAAAATTACACCATATAGGAAAGTGCAGCCAACAACGCTCTTCAGACGAAACTTTTTGTGTTCAACGACCACAAATTAAAACCAGTGCAGTTTCTGACACTGAAAAGCATTTCCTTCTTGCGATATTCTGAGCCAGGAACACCAAAGGTCTAGATTGGTTTACCTACCAACGTTACTTGCAGCCTACTGCATGCAGCCTATACATTAATTGTTCACGTTTGCTGCAGATCCCCCTACTTCAGCAGCTTCCAGGCAGCATTCATTTAGAGCCAACCATCAGTTGCAGCAGTGGCTGACTGAGAAGAAGAATCCACCTGAGTGCAGGTTTAATAAGTCTGGCGAACACCTCAGACCGATTATAACAGTACGTTCTGCAGCTCCCCGGGAAATACTATCCCTCGTAGTGTGTGCTTGCAAGGACGTATGCTTCCGTAACTGCGAGTGCAGAAAGAGGGGTCTAAACAGCTCAAGCATATGCGGTAATTTTTCAGATCTAGGATGTGTTAACAGGGACGCGGATATCATACAAGAAGATCTAGATTAGGACTGAATACTGATGAAATACTTTACATTACTTTAAGGTCGCATTTAACATTCTAGATTTTTATTCAATATTAGTGCTGAACTCAGTTTATTAACTTCAAAAATTTAAATAAAGTAAGATGCAATATACAGTCAAATACGTCTTTTTTCTGATGAAAAGCCTCCAAAAGCTGCAGTTTTAAAAATAATTGGAATCAAAATGATATAATTATGTACCATAATTGTTATACAGATACTACTTTTATAATTCAAAATCATTTATTTTGAAAAGGTATTCATTGTTAATGGGACATTGTCCAGAGAAAGTCCAGAGTGGGTTTCTCCGTACCACAGGTTTATATGGCCTAGGCCTGTGGAAGCCTCTTTTCCCTTAAAAAGTAGCGCCCCTTGAGAAGGTGGTGAGGTTGTCGTTCCTTCAAGGGCTTTTCACTAACATACCACCGGCCACTAAAATGATAATTTGCTTTTACAGACACAATCCTGTATAAAAGAATAGTTTCCTTAATGATAATTTCATGTTTATTACAAAATTCTACCAAATACGAAACATTTCTACTTTTACACCCTCTGGAACAGTTTACTTTAGCAAAATTATGCACTGAACCATTTTTGTTCGCAATTTAATGTAGATTATTTTTGTATATTTTACTTTTCCCGCTAAACTGTACAGTTTTCGTAATATTTAATAAAAACTGAAAAAACTACTAATTTAACAACATCTGCACCCCACCTTCACCCCAAACCAGACGCTTAAAACGGTGTTATGTTTTACCAAACAATATGTGGACTGTACAGAACAAGGACTTGGAGGGAAGCTTTTACTTTGGATGTTGAGGTTTGGGTCTAATTGCACAGTAATATTTGCGCTTACAGCCCTGGGTCTCTGTTAGGCCTACTTCCAACATCTACATGCAGTAAATACTCAACAAGTCACGATATCGTGAGTGACGGAGGGTACCTTGTACACCTCGACTTGCCATTTTTTTTCCCCATTCAGCTTACAAATAGTGCGACGGATAATAGCACTCTCTCGTATGCATGTGTACAAGCCCTCCTTCATCTTATCTTTATAAGCCTTATGGGAAATGTTCGTTGGTGGCAGTAGAATCGGTGTGCAGTCAGTTAGAAAATCCGTTTCCCTAAATTTTCTCATACACGTTCCCATTTGAGTTCAAGAAGCACTTCAGTGAATCGAACCTACCAGTAATAAATCTAACAGCCCGCCTCGAAAATGCTTCGATGTCTTCCTCTAATCCGACCTGTTGCAAATTGCAAACACTTGAGCAGTATTGAAGAATGGGTAGTACTAGTGTTCTGTACGTGGTCCCCTTTACAAATGAACCACTCTCTCCTAAAATCCTCCCAACAAACATATTTCGATCCTAAGGACATCACACACATCCATGCCCGTGGCAGGATTCGGACCTGCGACCGTAGCAGTCCCGCGGTTCCGGACTGCAGCGCCTAGAACCGCAAGACCACCGCGGCCGGCATTTATGAACAGAAGACGCTCTGTTTCAAGTAATGATATTATATTCGACTGAGAATATGTTCAAGACTCCTGCAGCAAACGGATGGTAAGGATATTGATCTGTAATTTTATGGGTCCGTCCTTTCACCCTTCTTATGTAAAAGAGTCATCTCCGTTTGTTTCCAGTCTCTTGGGACTTTGCGCTGGGTGAGAAATTCGAGATAAATGCATGTTAAGTAAGTGGCAAATGCCGTAGGAACTCTGTGTAAAATCGAACTACGACTCCTTTCAGACCTTGTGACTTCTTTGTTTTCAACTCTTCCAGTTGCTTCTGTACAACAGTGAATCCAATTAATCTGTCTTCTATACGGGAACTTGTGTGACGGTCAGACGACGATATGTTTGTGCGATCCTCCTGGGTGAATGATTTCTTAATAGGTACATATACATCTACATCTACATGATTACTCTGCAATTCACATTTATGTGCTTCGCAGAGCGTTCATCGAACCACAATCATACTATCTCTCTACTATTCCACTCCCGAACAGCGCGCGGGAAAAACGAACACCTAAACCTTTCTATTCGAGCTCTGATATCTCTTATTTTATTTTAATGATCATTCCTACCTATGTAGGTTGAGCTAAACAAAATATTATCGCATTCGGAAGAGAAGGTTGGTGACTGTAATTTCGTAAATACATCTCGCCACGACGAAAAACGTCTTTTCTTTAATGACTTCCATCCCAACTCGCGTGCCATATCTTCCACACTCTCCCCCCTATTGCGTGATAATACAAAACGAGCTGCCCTTTTTTGCACCCTTTCGATGTCCTCCGTCAATCCCACCTGGTAAGGATCCCACACCGCGCAGCAATATTCTAACAGAGGATGAACGAGTGTAGTGTAAGCTGTCTCTTTAGTGGACTTGTTGCATCTTCTAAGTGTTCTGCCAATGAAACGCAACCTTTGGCTCGCCTTCCCAACAATATTATCTATGTGCTCTTTCCAATTGAAGTTGTTCGTAATTTTAACACCCAGGTACTTAGTTGAATTGACAGCCTTGACAATTGTACTATTTATCGAGTGGTTGAATTCCAACGGATTTCTTTTGCAACTCATGTGGATCACCTCACACTGTTCGTTATTTAGCGTCAACTGCCACCTGCCACACCATACAGCAATCTTTTCTAAATCGCTTTGCAACTGATACTGGTCTTCGGATGACCTTACTAGACGGTAAATTACAGCATCATCTGCGAACAACCTAAGAGAACTGCTCAGATTGTCACCCAGGTCATTTATATAGATCAGGAACAGCAGAGGTCCCAGAACGCTTCCCTGGGGAACACCTGATACCTCTTCAGTTTTACTCGATGAGTTGTCGTCTATTACTACGAACTGCGACCTTCCTGACAGGAAATCACGAATCCAGCCACACAACTGCGACGATACACCATAGGCCCGCAGCTTGATTAGAAGTCGCTTGTGAGGAACGGTGTCAAAAGCTTTCCGGAAATCTAGAATTACGGAATCAACTTGAGATCCCCTGTCGATAGCGGCCATTACTTCGTGCGAATAAAGAGCTAGCTGCGTTGCACAAGAACGATGTTTCCTGAAGCCATGCTGATTTCGTATCAATAGATCGTTCCCTTCGAGGTGATTCATTATGTTTGAATACAGTATATGCTCCAAAACCCTACTGCAAACCGACGTCAATGATATAGGTCTGTAGTTAAATGGATTACTCCTACTACCCTTCTTGAACACTGGTGCGACCTGCGCAATTTTCCAATCTGTAGGTACAGATATATCGGTGAGCGAGCGGTTGTATATGAGTGCTAAGTAGGGAGCTATAGTATCAGCGTAATCTGAAAGGAACCTAATCGGTATACAATCTGGACCTGAAGACTTGCCCGTATCAAGCGATTTAAGTTGCTTCGCAACCCCTAAGGTATCTACTTCTAAGAAACTCATGCTAGCAGCTGTCCGTGTTTCAAATTCTGGAATATTCCATTCGTCTTGCCTGGTGAAGGAATTTCTGAAAACTGCGTTCAGTAACTCCGCTTTAGCGGCACAGTCGTCGGGAACAGTGCCATCGGCACTGCGCAGCGAAGGTGTTGACTGCGTCTTGCCGCTTGTGTACTTTACATACGACCAGAATTTCTTCGGATTTTCTACCAAATTTCGAGACAATGTTTCGTTCTGGAACCCATTAAAAGCATCTCACATTGAAGTCCGTGCCAGATTTCGCGCGTCTGTAAATTTTAGCCAATCCTCGGGATTTCGCGTTCTTCTGAACTTCGCATGCTATTTCCGTTGCCTCTGCAACAGCGTTCGGACTTGTTTTGTGTACCATGGGGGATCAGTTCCATCTCTTACCACTTTCTGAGGTATCAATGTCTCAATTGCTGTTGCTACTATATCTTTGAATTTGAGCCACATCTCTTCTACATTTGCATAGTCAGTTCGGAAGAGATCTAGATTGTCTCTAAGGAAGGCTTCTAGTGACACTTTATCCGCTTTTTTAAATAAAATTATTTTGTGTTTTCGCAACTAGGTTTAAAACTTCGGCTTTCCTTTCATTGACTTACGTGACAACGTTGCCACACTGGACTAGTCACAAAGTGAATGGGTCTTAGCCCCGTCGAGAGATTTTACGTGGGGCTAGAATTTTCTCGGGTTATCGGGAATATCTTTCGCAAGGTAATGGTGGTAGTTGTATGTTTCGCGCATCGGTCTTCTTACAGATGCAAGATGTTACTATCTATCATCATCTGTGCGTTCTGTTTTGAAGCAAGAGTGCTACAGCCTCTGTTTTATCGACAATTTTAGAATTAAACCGTGTCGCGTTTTCTGCCCTTAATCCACTCCGCAGGTACTTGCAATGGCGCGATTTACAATCAGTTTAAGCTTTGCCCATAATTCCTCTACGTCTTGATACACGTCACAGTCTATTAAATGCAGCCACGAGACACTCAGGTGAGAAAGTTGCTAACATTTGATGGCTGCAGCGACACTAGCGCTCCAAGCGGTGAGAAAGCAGACGGTCAGGTGCGTCTTGAGGATAATGCTGGTTTTTAATTATTTTCTAATTGTACATACCTTGCAATAGTAAATTACCTAAAGACATGAATTATCGTAAAACTCATTTGAAACCAGCCAAATTACGTTAATTCAATAACATAAGCTACAAATTATTTGTGAAGATATACTGTCATGTACCGACACATTTGCAGCTTACTCCGCTAAAAGCAAGGGAATATAAACGTGTATTTCGAGCATGTGAAGCCCATATTTCTGATGTTGCCTGTTGTTATTATCACAAATACCTTCCTTGACACTTAAAGAATTGGAAGTAGTCAAACGATTTGCCTATTCTTAAACTTTACTCGTCTCTCTAACGCACGATTAATTTTGAAAAACCTAGTTACTTCTGCTTCAAAAACGAGCGTGTTGATGCTCCTTGCCGTTTGTGGTTCCAATTTAGTAACATGTGTGGAACTGATTCCTTCTGTATTGGGAAACAGTTCTATTGCTTTTGATGATTTATTATCGCGTCTGAGGCGTTTTATCTCAAGCTACAGCTGTGGTGGCGTATTTCGTACATTAAGTGATGTAGGTGAAATCATGTTCCAAATTCATTGATTTGGCCTGAAAAGTAGCGGACAAAATTCGACTTAGAATTCGCAAGGGTAGACATACATTGTCTTTATGCAAAGGGTGAGATCTTCTGGTATTTGGTAACAACTTTTTGTTGTTAAAGGAAAACGTTATTCGGTAAATATCTGTACGGTACAACAGAATCGTAAATAAACAGTTCTCTGATGTACCGTTACGTACCTTCCAGGGCCCTTACGATACCACAGAATGACAAATGTTGTGTAATTTTGTAGTTATTGTCGATTTTTATGTTAGTTATGGTTCCCAAGCTGGGGGTAATTACCGCTGAGGGACAAAATGAAATTTTCTGAGGAATGAAAAAAAAAGGGTTCGATTGTGTTCATCACGAATTTAAATTATTTTGAAAATGTTATTTCTATTATTACTACTAACTTGTTTATGGCTCTTTGCCGTACCTGTTGTACTGTGTGCGAGTCGACTGAAGTTCTGCAGTGGTTACGTTTTGCAAGCTGCCTGCCATGCACGTGAACTCAACACGCAAACGGCGAAGCAAGCGATTCTGAGCTCAGGTAGAATCCAACACAATAATACAAATGTTAAATTAATAATTATTAATGCTGCTAAGTGCCAATGCAGGTGAAATTTCGTTATTCCCAAAATAAAATTTAATTATGTTCGTATAATTAGAAAGTATCCAGCTAACTTTCCCAATTTATAAAAAACGAAGGTGTAATGTCACCTTTGTTATATCGGAAACTGCGTCATATGGAGACTGTAGTTCAGTGAGTGTCGCTTCGTAAAAACTAGATTGCGCAAGACTCATTTAAAAAATAATGAATTTATTTTCTCTCAGTCAATATGTTTCAAGTTGAAGTTGGATTGATTAACAATTACCTTCATCAAGACATTTAAACGGCAATATGCGTAAAAGGGTAATATTTTTCTGAAGCACTAGCGTAATAACATGCAAATCGCCTCCCACAGGCTGCTCAACTCACAAAATCGATATATACTAGATAGCTTCGAGTTTTGATGCCAGTGTGAGAGAGAACTAATGATAGAAATCAGCCACAAAGTCACGAAAAAGACTCGCGAAGTGTCAGCTACGCAGTCCACAGACGACGCAGACGCGAGTCTCACTCAGAAACAGAGAAAAGCGTGACTCTGCAGCAGTGAGCCGCAGAGAGACTTTCAAACGAGACACGAACCGCCGCTAATGTGTGCTCGCCCCAAAGTGCACTGCTGACTGCCTGCTCTGACATACTTATCCAAATTACCGTAAGAGGAGACGAAAATTACAGGGTTGCCACTGTGACAACTGAAAATCTCACTCTTTGTTGCTACATGTAGCGAAAGCTTGCAGAATTTTCTTCCCCAGCACTTGTTGTGTTTGCTGTCAACAAACTAAGAGTAACCAGTGTCTTGGCCCTCACTTTAAGATTGACGGCATGATGTCTGGGCGTGTAAATGCAGTTCGCTTCCCACACCGTTCACAGAAACATAGCGGTGTTCAGTTGTCGCCTTCCGCCTTTAGGGCGATCTGGAAGCTTTTATTGAAACACTATGATGATCTCCCGTGACTTGCACTGCTTTAAAAGAATCTTTTGAAGTACTCTGGCTTAAGAGGCACTCCCAGTCCCTCACTCACACGACCGTTGTCCATGGGAATTCCTGGCGGTAAACGTCTCGGGTTTCAGCCATTGTCTTCCCAACATGCAGAACTCGCATGTGGCACATCTCGCCACATTCCAGCAGCTGGGAGAAACAGGAGCTACAATGTTAGAATTCACAGACCCTGCTCCTCCATATGTATATATTGTTACTTCGTGACATGTGACTAACTAGTACTGCCACACTATTTAAAAAGATTGTAATACTAATTACATAGTTTTTCACGTACTGTCATTGGCCCTTGGCTCCATATGATGAAGGCTACACCTTCTGAAAGGAATTTATCCATGTCATTGTCCTCAGCTAGTCCATCCACTACACACATACTTTGTGTTTTATACCATTCATCTATGAGAGTAAAATTGAGGTATATATACGTAAAATATGCTTAAATATCGCATGACAAACCTCCGAGTTGTAGATAGTTTCGCAATAAACTATAAAAGGCTTCATTATTCATTTGGCAGCAGCTGAAGGAACTAACTGACAATGCAACAATAGTTACGGATATGACCATTATATTGGTGTAAGGCCTACACTCTACTGTTATTATCACTATTATTTTTACTAAACACTGTCAGCTTGAATTCTGCTAACCGCTTTCATTTCTGAAGTAAAGAGTCCAGCAATGAAGTGATTTTCAAGTTATGTACAGTTGATTTGAAATGTGGGTGCAGTATGTGGGTTAAGCCATGTACTGCTAGGGGGAGGACTGGTGCAGAGAAACCATGTCTTGTAACAAGTGACTACACTCAATGCCAGTAGTTAGCTTTCTTCTCTGGGAAGGACTTTAGGCAGCAATCGTGACGCTCTGTCACCTGCTCCACCATTCTATTAAAAATGTTCTAGCAGTTACCTCATTGACTCAGTACTTTGTGGCTTAATCGAATACCTACAAAATCTAAATATTGTTTGTTTTTTATCGTTTTAAAAATAAAACTGTCAAAGAAAATTTTGTTTCATTCTAAAATTTTGTCACTTGCTAACGCTGATGGGTACTAGCAGATACGTGATTGCTGTCAGGGGCTAATGGTCCCCGAAACCACTGCACTAAAAAGACGCTCTATTGTAATAACAGAGCTGCAGATCAGTATAAACGTTAGTATCCTCACTCATCCGGTGTCGTATTCAGAGTGTTGCTTACTGGCCACTTACTGCGCTGCTATCGGTGTGAGTCACGAAAACAAGACGGAGTCTGTTCCGGCAATGCAATTGTGGGCCGTTAGTTTGAATATTTGGGTGCCTTGTTGGCCATTCCTGCTGGGTCTAAATTAATTACACGTTTACCTGATAGTGCCCTGTACGTAGCCTACACTGAATTTACGATTACGTGGTGCTCAGAGAGCGGGATTTAAATGTCAATGAGTTCCTTTAAAAGGCACGCTGACAGAAGTAAATAACTAGCTCACCTGCATTGGTTTGGAGCTTTTACCAGTAATTAATTCAATGATACCATGTAAGGGTAAATTACGGTATATAATGTAATATCTTTAAATCAAGTGTCACTTAATTTAATATCATCCGAATGTGTTAATCATGCTTGGCGCCATGTTAATTTCGACCACGACTGATTCACTACAACCGTTAGGTGGCCGACCGTTGTATCGTTTAGACGGACTGCACTGTTTGCAGTTCACGAGGATCTGCCGGTCTCGTGGGTTGTGGCAGCTCTCCACTGTTCTTGCGTGCTCTCGTGTCCGCCACTGACGCTTGTGTGCGATCCGCTCTGGCGCTTGTTGATGGCCGCTCTGTATGTTGGAACATCTCATGTCATAACCTGTTCTTACATGGGTTGTGTCTGTCTAAACTGTTATGTTATCTTTGCCGTCATTGGTCATTCACGCAGACCCTTAGTGTTTTGTAAATCTTTTTTTACACCTTTCTGGCCTTTCCAACCGACGGTGGAGTGAAGGTATCGTGCTGTCAAAGTGTTTGGCAACACCTTGCGGGTAGTAGCTTCGTTATTCTATTGCGGTATTGAAAAATTTGCTGACTTCCAAGTGTTAGTTTTTTTGGAAGTATGATTTCAATATCTGTTAAATTATCTGTTGGCATGAACGGCTAAAATTTTCTGTCATTAATTACTGGAGTAGCGAATGAATTTTTGGTCTTCCATATATATATATATATATATACTTTCTCATTTTTATAGGATGTGAAAATTCATAATAATTAATAATACAATTTGTACCATAAGTTAATGTTTGTAATGATGTGGTCTTATAAGTGTCTTAGCACACTACAATAATATTTTCTAATTCATTGCATGATTGGAATTTGACTTATGGCTTTTTGTATAAAAGACAGTAACAAAAATTAACCCAGCGTCTTTTATATTTTTCCATTAAAGTACAGCTCTTTGTTTACACTTACAAAATTTTAGATGTGTACATTAATAACTATGGCTGTAATGATTTTCTTAGATAAATGTTTAAGTTTTTTGTTAAATCCACTCTTAACCATGTTGCTAACGACTACTTATCTGCTCTTTCTATCAAAAATATTCTCCTAGTCTTCGTGTGATTGATTTGTGTACATTGACAACCATCGTTGCTATGTTATTTTAATCACATATTCCTGTCTCTATACTGACACAGTCGATAAGATCAAGTTTGTTCATAGCTACAGGATTTGAAACATTCCTATTACGCATGGACTCTCGAACTAGATGCTCGACATATTTCCGGAAAACTTGTTCAAAAGTACTTCACAAGACTTCCTGTCTGTGAACGACAGCGAATCCGGAGGTTCTGCCTGGGTTGATGGGTATTTCCCTAGCATCTCGTAGACTCCCTATGGAACGGTCTCATCAAGCTACTGCTACTGACAGAATGGATGTACCATCAGGCACTACCTACACCCACATATCACACAGAGTGCGGTTCGTTAGTCCTCCCGAAAAGTCTCGGAGTCATAGTAACAGGGCATTAGTGTGTCATAACACTGTCATTGTAATCAAGCAAACCCAGGGAACCGTTTCCATGTTCACAAGGCACTGGAAGATTTTGCATGGTCTCCAGAGAGTGCCAAACAACATTGTAATGGAACACTTCTAGTTGAACCTACTAATTCAACCAAAATATCCAAGCTCTTGGGATGTAAGGCCTTAGGTGACTATCCAATAGAGTCTGAGTTGCATAATACTATAAACTTTAGTAAGGGCGTGGTTATGTACTCCGATCTAATGGAGGTGAACCCCGCAGAGTTACGTGAAGACTGGAAAAATACTGACGTTACGGAAGTGCAGAACTATGGCAAATTGGAAAAATCGGGAACATTCAGTCTAACGTTTAGTACTGCGGCATTACCTGAACATATCCTTGTAGGCTATATCCGTCTTAGGGTTCGCCTGTTTGTTTCTAACCAATTATGATGCTACAAATGTCAAGGTTTGAACATACCACTATGGGCTGTAATTGGAGGGCTACGTGTGGCAATTGTGGAGGCTCAGCTCAGGAATGAGGCCATTCTTGTACACTTCGAAATGTGTAAACTCCCCTGGGAATCACCCAGTGTGGTGCAGGAAGTGTGAGGTTACAACGAGGAAAGGAAAATTCAAAGCTGTGCCACCCCCAGTTTTTGCTACTTCTTTTGCATCAGCCCTTAAGTGTGATGCCTCCACACAAACTCAGACCACAGAT
Source organism: Schistocerca gregaria (assembly GCF_023897955.1). NCBI lineage: Eukaryota > Metazoa > Arthropoda > Insecta > Orthoptera > Acrididae > Schistocerca > Schistocerca gregaria. The sequence continues at coordinate 86,901,450 of NC_064924.1, read as the reverse complement.
TCAAGTACGAACACATGCACTTGTCAGTGTACTCTGTCGGGGCAAAGCTCCACTTGAAACTGAAGTCGATCGGAAGCTATCAACAATGGGCGTACCACATATGCCACATCTCACTAGCCAACATCACAAGCCAACTAAACTGTCTCCGCAACCCAGGCAACCACCTCCTCCCATCAGTAAATGAAAACGTCTTTCAAAACGTAGTACCAAGTCCAAGAAAGCGGTAGTTAAACCTTCTGATCGTCGAGCTCTCTCCCTCTCTGATGGGACTATGTTCTTCAGGATATGGACTTCCAGTCAGAAGAACCAGAGATCAGGGAATCGGCTAACACTCTCCCTGGGCTCTGCAGTAAATAACCGACTCTGAGGAAGAAAGGGAAGAACAACCACCGCTAAACACTGGCTTCCCACGGACTTGAGTGTTGCAATGGAATTTGAATGGATATCTCTCACATTTGGAAGAATTACAGCTCCAGGTCCAAGAGAAACTGTTGCCCAACTGCTTGCAAGAAATGCGTCTTAAAGCCACCTTCACACCTGCATTACAGGTTCACCACACATATAGGAAGGACGATACTACTGGAGACCTGGCTAAATGTGGAGTGGCTGTTTCCATTGATACTAGATGACACTTCTCTTCTGTCCCTCTTACCTCGACCATATAGGCAACTGCTGTGAAAGTTCTCACACCCTTTTATATCACAGTGTGTTCTTTGTACCTCACCACTAATGAAGCTTTAAATGAATACGCACTGGCAGAACTCTTTGGGCACACCCGTGGCCATTCCGCCTTGTGGGGGACTCCAGTGCACACAATGTACTGTGGGGCTCGACTACCACTTACTACAGGGGTCGGATGATCGAGCGACTCGTCCATTCTGAGATTATCTGCCTTCTGAACGCAAGTCAGATGACACACTTTTCTGTAGCTACAGGGTTTTTTTCATCCACTGACCTAAGTTTTTTCTCCAGCTATTGCAGACTCGTTTCAGAGGGAAGTGAATACAGATTCACATTCTAGTGACCACTTCCCAGTGTGGCTCCATATGCGCGACTAGGATGGTGGCTGACAGGGGACCATGCAGATGGGTGATACCAAGGGCAATCGACAGGCTGTTTCTGAACAAAAGGACTGGAAACAGAAGACGGTGGCCAAAATCGCTTGTGAGAGGCAACAGGATGCAGCAGAGTCCATTTGCAACTCTACTAACCACCTCAGATGATGGCCTGTACCTTGGTGAAATGACGACTGTCGAATGGCAATAAGGCCATACGAACAGCTCTGCGGAATTTCAGACATTGTCCAACTACAGTAAATCTACGTGCAGCGGATCTGCGAGAGTACATGCGAGGCAAGTGATAAAAGAATGGAAGAGGGCTTCCTGGAGGAAATTACCGACTTTCATTAATCGGTCCACTTCTACTGCGCAAGTTTGGAAATCAATAAGATGGATTTCGGGCAAGAGTAGTAGTACACATCACCGAACCGCCTTGTCAAGTAATGCGCTCTGAAGGCCCACGCCAGATGACATGGCTCAGATTTCAGCAGAACACTTCCTTACTGCCACTACATCATCCACAGAAGCTCCGGCTTTTTATGTGTTCCATCAGACTGCAGACAGGAAGTTCAGTTCCTTCTTGCACAATGAGAAAGACTACAATGATCCATTCTCCATGTGGGAACTGGAATAAGGTTTGTCTGCAGCTAGAGACACTGCTCCAGGACCTGATGGGATTGCTGCAGGATCAATTATTGATGGAGCCAATGAATTTCGTTAGCGCCTAGGTAATGATGTGCCCAAAATGTGCAAATTCCCATAGTCATCAGTCAAGATAGCATGATAGGCTAACAGCAGTTATGAACATGGAAGGCAGAGACTCCTGATGATTCATTGATTTCTGATCGATTGTTGATCAAAAGGAAACCTCGCACTAGCAGGTTTTGCATCAGTTATTAAATAATGTTTGACTTGACGCTGGATCTTCTGAGCGGTGACTGATAGAAGTGAAGTGCTCCCTAGAAGATACTAGTCTCCTTCCTGTAGGTGGTCAACCAGTAACTTGCACCCTCGTTCTACCATTCTGTATAGAAAAGTCACGTATCTCTCTTTCTCTCTGTCACTCTGTCTCTCTCTCTCTCTCTCTCTCTCTCTCTCTCTCTCTCTCTCTCTCTTCCTCTCTGGGACCAATGAGGTACTCTTGCCTTCACCGTCCTGTGTCTCTAACTTACAGTTTATTCACATTAGCCATTACTGATGCATTTTGTGTTGCATAAATATTTACTGTGTGATGAGACAAAATGTTCAGTGCTGTCACAAGACCTCAGTGGTCCAGGACTGCAGATGGCCAACACATCTTGAGGAGCTTATGTGTAACTTTGAGTATTTTCTGGAAAAACTGCTAGTTTTCTATATTTTCAGCACAATGATGGTATCTTCCACTAACAGGAAGCACTCTCACTCCACTCTCAGGTCTAAAAATGTTTTCCCCAGGAGTTCACTGTATGGGAAATGTTATCGGTGTTCATACATGAGGTGCGTGGACGTCCTGCTACCGGTTTTAAATTTGTGCCAATGCAGTTGTGCCCAAAACTTGGTAAAGCACCAGTGCGTCAAAGACATTTTGGTGCTGTGTGACATTGGAATTATGAGCACAGTTGAAACTGTTGACGATATGCAACCATTAATTCTGATGGTGTACTGAATTCGTACTTTGCATTATTGTCCTAGATTATACTCATTTATGTATCTTAAGAATTTCCTCTACAACTAATTCTTACTTATATTACAAGAAATCATATTTTCTATTCATACATACTGATCGTTTGTAGCATACACTCATTCCATCATTTTAAAGAATAATTAATTTCCATTTACTCTTCAGACAATTTAATATTTACTCCATTTCCACTCTCACAAAACTTATAACATCCAATACCATGACAAACTTGAATACTTCACAATAAGACATAAGAAAAATATACTCATCACGAGATGAATCTCGGGGTACAAAGTGCATAAAACTGCAAAAATAAGTCTCCATAAGACACTTAACAAAATGAAGTGGATGTACACGGTATTTGTAAACAATATCGAGCAGTAATTCACTAAAACTACTGTTCATTCACACTCAAAGTCAAACTATCATTATATATGACACCCATTCACAATTCATTTCTCCAGGAAACACAACTGTCCAATTAAAAGTACAATACAACTAACAAATCAGTACAAACATTACCATTCCTGAAAAATCATCACATCATAGAAAAATTTAATGCGTCACTAGAAGCAGAATATCACTTGTGTAGGTAGAAGAGGACGCAGTTAGGGTAGATAATCATCATTCGTTGGAAGTGTTCATTTTAAAGTATCAGATGGAGCTCCGTTCGACATAAGGCAATCTTTTTGCGATACTTGATCATCCACAGCATTGTGTTTCTCCTTACTCTGTTGCACATACACATATACTAATCGAAACTCTTTTATTCAAAGCGTAGGTGACCTAGATATGGTTAGATAAATTCAACTGTTTGACCAGAACACACCTGAGTGCATTGAAATTTTTGGTTGCAGGTATTGAATGATTTTATTAGTGTCTTTTGACGTTGAATTAAGTTGTGTCATTTAATAGTGAAGGATGCTGTCCAACAGGATTTGACGTTATGGGCTACTAACAGTGTTCATGCAAAGAAATTGTTCAGAATCCTGATCTTGCACAGTAACAGTTTGAGTTCATTCATGTGACATTAGAGTTGTATTTTCTGTGCAACATGAAATATAGTCTCCCATGGTCTGTGAAACATTCAGTAATATGTCAACAGGCTACTTGAAGTGTTTTCTGACTTTGTAGACATTGCATCTGTAAATGCCGTCGCTGCCGTTAGCTGATTTGTGCGGTGACAAAGCGGCAAGACTCCCTGTGGCAACAACAGCAGATCAGGGCTCTCCCGGTGGCTTTTTGAGGCCGGCAGACAGTGACCAGCGTATTGTAGTCAGCTTAATCTTTTGGCTCATGGGTCTCTCTTCTGGTAGCGACTCCAACTGATGTACAGTAACTGCAGACACAAACTAGAGACATGGGATGTTGATCCAGTTTAGTTGTGTGTGTGTCTCATGCCTGCCCAAGGTTCAACGCCCATACAATTAAACATACCATTTTCCATTTGCATTTTTCTTTTCAGATCTGAAACCCTCGTGTAATTTGCGGCCTCAGAACAAGTTTACAATGAGGTTACAGAGGCACAAATACATACAAATACACAATCCTTTCTTATAGTATTTTAATAACTACTCTCATCATATTCAGTCATTACTTAACTTTCACATCATGTTATACTGATATTCAACATATTCAGATTACTGCTCTATCTTTTCGGCAAGTTACATAAAGATCTAATTATATCCAAATTATTACATTTGGTGCTTATAAAATACTTGCAGATTTAATCACCTTTATGTGATTTGTTACTGGTAGGTTTGATCATCACGCGAGTTTTACGGAAAAGCTTCAGGTACTGGGGTGGGAGTCTCTGGAGGAAAGGAGACGTTCTTTTCGTGAAACGCAACTGAGGAAATTTAGAGAACCAGCATTTCAGGCTGATTTCAGTACAATTTTACTACCGCCAACTTATATTTCGCGGAAAGATAAGAGAGATTAGGGCCCATACAGATGTACATAGGCAGTCATTTTTCCCTCTTTCTGTTTGGGAGTGGAACTGGGAGAGAAGATCGTAGTTGTGGTACGAGGTACCCTTGGCCACGTACCGTATGGTGGGTTGCGGAGCATTTGTGTAGATGTAGATGTAGAACTATTACTGTCACCTCAAGATTATTACTAATGAAATGAAGTTAATTAATAATTTAATTGAAATTCAACAAAACAACCTCACGTAATATATATTCTGTTTTCTATTAATATTCTGCTCTTCTACATAATATTATTCATACAATTTCCAAAAGTAGTGTAAGTCTCCGTTGCCCGGCTTCCACTAAATTGGGCAGGTTAACATTATATGCAGGAGGCAATTATACAGGTAGCTGGGGCTGTGTGGTGTGAAGTGCGCTGATTTTCAGGTTAGGGGCTCTCAGAGAAAATGAAAAGGGGCTTCAGTATCAAAGGGTGCAGGCTGAATACAGGAAGAATGTAGATCAAGGTACCATCGGTTTAACTATTGTAAATTACGTAGCGGTATTGGGAAAGTAACAGAGCTCCAAGCAATATTAGGAACACTTGTGCTCAAATCGTTGTAGGCACTGACAGCTGGCTAAAACCGGAGGTAAGTCCATCCGAAATTTTTGCGAAGAACGTAACGGTGTTCAAAAAGTATAGGCTAAACACGGTTGGCGGAGGCGTGGTTGTTGCTGTTGGAAGTAGTTTATCTTGCAGGGCAATTGAAGTAAATAGCTCCCATGAGTTAGTAAATGTAGAGGTCATCCTTGGCAACCAGAATAAAATAAGAATTGGATCCTTTCACCGACATCCCAACTCAGATTATGCAATTGCAGTAAGGTTCAAAGAAACCTTGAGTCTAATTTCAAATATGTACTCGACCCATACAATTATAATTGACGGTGACTTCAGTTTACCCTCGATATGTTGGAAAAATACATGTTTAAATCCGGAGGTCCGCATAAAAAAATCTTCAGAAATTGTGCAAAACTCATTCGCTGAAAGATATTTCGAGGAATTAGTTCATGAGCCCACTCGAATAGTAAACGGTTGTGAAAACACATTTGACCTCTTAGTAACAAATCAGCTAACAATGAGCATCCACAGGATACAGATACTTGTGAGCTCGGGATTGCCTTGGAGAGACTGATTATTCTAATTCCCAAATCCTCCAAAATAAATGAAACATACATCGATTGAAAAAACCAGATAAAAGTTCGCTTGACGCCTTCCTCAGAGACAATCTCTGCTTCCTCCATATGCCCATGTATGTGTAGACCACATATGGCTTGAATTCAAAGAAATAGCATCGACAGCAGTTGATACATTTATACTAAATACACAAATGATGGAGCTGATGCCTCCCATGGTACTCAAAACAGGTGGGGCACAGTTGCAGAAACAACGAAAATAACAAATTTGATCAACGGTGATACCAATGCGTTGACTGCTGCTTGGTTCCCGGGATCAAGTGAGAAATCCACGTCTTCAGTACTGGCACCAGGCGCAACCAGTCTGGCCAGCATTTGATTGTCACAACATACATCTCTTGCGCATGCGCAATTTTCCCGTGTAAAAAAGGCTACTTTAAAGGAAAAATCCAGAAAGTTACTTTCTGGATGCGACCCATATTATGCTATACCAAAGACCTACCAATGATTTAAAGCCCTCTCCTTAATTCCCACATTTGCCATAAACTACTTAACCTCAAAACAACTGTGGCGACAGAAATGTTTATAATTTTACCCCCAATTTGGTTCGTTGTGGTCGTCATTCTTTTCATTTATCATCTCGACTCTAAAATTCGTCATGCGTCCTTCTACCCTTTAAGTCCCTTCATTACTCATTGTGGCATCCCTTCAGATTGGAGATCAGTCACCAGAAAGATCGGAAGCATAATTTGACTCTCACCACATACAAAACTTATCCTTATCAGTTAATTTCAATTCTTACATCTTTAGATTACCTGTGTGTTTTGCATGTCGCTCTTTATATGTCTGTTTTATCCTTTGTACCCCATCACACTGTTATTCGTCTGTCTCCATATTCAGGGACAGACTCAACATTTGTGAACACAACTTCTTTTAATATGGATGTCCTCGTTTATTTTCTCCAATGTTTGAATTCTATATTACATGGATATCCTCTTCGTTCAGTTTTCTGTCACATCAACAATTCCTGCAGGTACAGTAAGTCATCACAACATAAAAAAACTTCAGCGTGCTGGACTCACATACATCCATACAGAATCATTCTCAAATGGCAGCATCTGCCCCTACGTCTGCTAAAAATCACTTTACAGCGTCTGTACGCATCTGGTAAAACCTAACTTGGTTGAGTCTGCGAAAACCTTACTCAATGAACATCCTGGCATCTTGCTCAGCACATCATTACATCTGGTGTGCCTACAAGAATTGACCTTCAATATCCATTTCTCCATCAAGGCACCTATGGCCAACGATCTGTCTGATGATTCTCTTTTTCATGTCTCTCGCCTGCATCATCGCTTTGACTCTTACTGATATTCTCGCTTATCCCACGCAGAACTGTTCCATGCCCATATATTTTACTCCGTAGGATCTCTTGATGTTAATTCTATTACTTCTTCCTTACTCCAAAAAGGAGACTATATATTATCTCATGGATCAGTTTTATATTACTTTTTATTGCTTAAATGCTCTGATGTGCGAAATATTGTCAGTGGGCAGAGATTACAATAAATGCTGTCGATCAATGTGCCCGCCCCAGGTGTTTTTCTGCTTTCAAGATCTAATAAAGATACGTTGTTAACTCTTTCTTAAATATTTCTATCCTCTAATGGACTTAGCCGAACTCACAATAAGTCCAAATGGCAATTTGTCAGATTGATGACGAGAGCCATCACGTAAAGATGACGTATATTTGGGACATGGCAGATGCAACCCAATCTGCCAATAACATATCTCATGTCAGCGGACAATAGAACTCTGACTATTTCTAATAACGGATTATTGTAAGAACTAACAGTAGGTTCAATGACAAGCTGCTGTAATATCTGTTCTATTTCTGCCTCTATCCTGTCTATATAAACCTATGGTGTAGGGTAGGATTTAGCAATGAACTTGCTATGCTCCTCTCATACAAATTGATAAGGAAAACATGTACTCACATCTGGGTACTCTGAAAATATTTATGACTGACGCTGCAATAGATTAAATAAATCTCTTTCGACGCTTTCTCTGCCAGTTCAACACAACGAACTCACTCCTGCATTTCTAACACTATCAACTGACTAACGACCAAATGACAATACTTATTTATTGAGAAACTTAGCTTTATCAATACCAATGCATTTACATACAGCGCATTATCAAGGGTGGGTCGTGGGGCGTACTTAATGCCCATCCATGTAAAATTCGTTATTTATTTTTGTCTTTTATATACAACATAGTTTTTGAAGACATAATGATGTGTAAGTAGAAACCGCAACCTGAGAATGTCTCTTAGCATACTCTTACCAACAACAACACATCTAGAATAATGTGTAATACCAACCGGACGTCGGAGTACTTTACGTCGAAAGGAAAAAAAATTAAGAAATGGAAATTTGAATTTTACTGACAACTTACAAGGTAAAGGGATGTTGATGTGTAGGTCAAGTCCTGAACCTGGAAATACTGAATGCGACACTCATCAGGGAATTAATTATTACACTTAAGGCTTAAATTTTTGTGTTAGCTTTAATTGAAAATTTAAAACATGGGACCTGGAAGAATAATTTGTAAAAACAGTAAACTTTTTTCAAAATTTAAAATGTAGTGTAAATGACTAGATAACAATATTTCCAAATGGTGGGTATAAAGTGCCCTCGCCCCTATCTATCCTTGGTGTTGCGAGCGTTATGACAATGATTTCAGTTCTTTCCGCTCGATGCACATTCGACTAATATCAGATTTATTGCAGAACCATTATTCGTCAATATAACTTTACCGCAATATAAGTTTATCAATCAGCTGGGGTGGCCGAGCGGTTATAGGTGCTTCAGACCGGAGCAGTGCTGCTGCTGCGGTCGCAGTTTCGAATCCTGCTTTGGGCATGGATGTGTGTGATTTCCTTAGGTTAGTTAGATTTAAGAAGTTCTAAGTCTAGGGCACTCATGACCTCAGATGTTATGTCCCATAGTGCTTAGATGTAATTGAACCATTCTGGAACAGCAAAGTGTTGACACACGCTGAAAGAAGGCCGCAGCTCAGACGTTCCAGTGAGCTGTCACTTGAATTAATGACGCCACGTTGGCATCAAAGAGTCACCACAGTTGTGCCCCATGCCACCGTGGACGCGCCACACGATGGTGAGGGTGACACACCCCATCTCACCCAAATTTCACCCCGTCTATTGATGCGTCAGCGATGGGCGTCAGAATCGCGACACCCAGAGCTGCAATCACGTGGTTTCCTAACGGGATGCCAGGAAAATATTTCAGACGTCCCTACTCTGAGGATCGACACAAAATGGCCTCAGGGTGTGTCATAAAGGCGTCGATGAAATCACCTCTTCGTTCTGTGCCTTATCAGGGTGATTTGATGTGATAGAGGGCAACATTACTATCTTGTCACTGCTGTTATTGACGAATCATTTTGTAAACTGCTTTGGAAAAGAAATACCCTGCTAGATGGCTATTATGTCTCGGCGAATCTGTTAGACCGTAGGCAAAGGAGACAACCCACCTTTTGGTCCAGACGGAATGGCCACTAAGGTAAATGCGTTTCCGAACACCAGTGGCCGTGTGATTATAGAGTATTTACTCCTGAGAATCACTCAAAGCTCTTTTATTCAGTATAGGACGAGCGTATTACCTTAGCTATTCTTTTAGCGCCAGATAATTGTTTCGCAGTAGTCTATTACACTCAACAGCACACACAGCGCGGAATACCGCGAAACAGGGATTAGCACGAGTTCAAGACACAGTGACAGAAAATTCCTGCAGTAAACTTTCTATATATATCACGATTCAGGATGTAGGTTATTTATGCTAATATTAAGTTCAGTCCCAAGAATACGGTTTTCAGAATACAACGGTGTAATCCTACGAGCCAGTAGCTGCCGTTTATTCACAGAAAAAATTCATATGTAGTATATTTATCATCTCTCTGAACTTAATGATTACTACAAATTTAGTATAAATTTAACGACTCGTTAGCCGTCTTTCTTTTGTGAAACATTCCAATACGCACTTCACTTCAAGTATGCTATTCTTTCCACTCGGAAGAAAATAAAAATAGAGAATTACTATTTCTCAGTAATACTACAGTTTAATCACTCGAGGATACTTCAACAGCCACTTTTAATAGTTTTAAATTGTTGTAGGTAAATGGTTTTATGCTGATAGTTCTGCAGTGTCCTCAGGTGGTGAGAGCAGAAGTACATTAGTTTTATACGCTCATAAAAGGGTAATAGGATCTCCCTATTCAGTGGGTGTCCTATGTTACAGAAAAATAAATATATTTTCATCCACCAATGTGTTAACGTAACGTTCCGCTTAATTATTACCGTAGTTTATTTCCAAAGATAATCAGAGCTTTCATGGACAAAATAGTTGCAGCATTGCAGAGAAAATAACGCACTTATTGCCATGTGGCAGGGCCTATTAGATGGCCTGTGTGTACGTGTAGTATGCCACCACCTGTGGAAAAGAAATGCTTCACGAAGTCCTGTAGCAATGATGTACATGCCCTTAATTTTGAGATCGCTTCCGGTTGAAAAATTGACACCATCCGAAAGTGAAGATGCTTTCTTACTTTCACTTTTGCTGTCGCTGTGAATGTCCGCCTCACCTTCACAATCTTTGCCGGTGGCAATGCGACTAATATATGTGGCAGCCTCAACCCCAATATCGATCATGATTGGCTAGACCTTCACCTCCATTAGAAATTTTCGACCTGTGTTTGACGTCTGGCAGTAACAGTAACAAAAAAACTGAAGATCGATTACTTCAGAAGCCTGTTATTTTGAGCGGTTTTCATACTCAGGTTAAACTGCACACAAAAAGAATTGGTGTAACTGAAAACCAGATGTTTTAGCGATGACCGCCATCCCTTGTCTTGAGAGCTCCCATAGTGCACAGGAATGCCTCTGACTCACCGGCGAAGGTGGTCTGCCTGCACCAGCTGGGTGACCCTGACAATAGCCGCCACCAGCTGGCTGGGCGCCCGCCCCTCGTCTCCTCCACAGCATCAGCGTCCTCACCTCCCCACCTTGTGTCATTCTGCACAGTCCTCAAGACCAGACTCAGTATACTGTTCCACTACAGTATCAAATATAAGCTAACACAATATTACTTCTAGGATAGCTTCACACCAATTGTTTATTTTTTTAAAAAGGACATTGACAAAAATCTACGCAAAGCTTGTTGTAAATAACAGATTTTTCTACGAATCATGTCCAGGAATGTCCACAGAGGCCTCTGAGTCAATTCCAAATAAAAGGCTTTGTGCCCTTCAGGAATATACAGCATTAGTTGTCCTATGTTGCTTTTATTACTGCAAACTTGTGTACAGTGGAAAAGTAACCTTTCCCAAATCTTCTCTTGCCTTCCTGGTTCACCTGATTTTTGTATCTTTCGTTTCGTCTGTTCTAAGAAAAGCGATGCGATAGTAGTAAGTGGGTAGATTGGACACACACTGGGTAAAAATTATGAACATACTTTTGTGAAGGCAGGAAAAATTAACAAGAGAGATCTGCAGCTAATTCAGTCAAGGAGGACCTCCATATATACATGGATAAATAAGCTTAAAACTTTCACTCAAAATCCTATGCTCAGCAAGTTTTCCATACCAGATATGACTACATAGTCAAGCATTTCATTTGGAATTTTACTACTAAATGTGGCACACTGCTTCATTGTTGTTTTCTGTGTAGCTAACACAGTCATTTCCCTGACATATTTGTGACGTAGATAGGACAATTTGTTAATAAATTTTACATAGGTACAACAGCACCACCATTCAACTGTGTGACTCACATACAGAAGCGACAAAAAACATTAACTAATAGAAATAACCGGCTACTGGGAAGTAACAGCTATTGTCATACCCAGTCCTCTGATACTAGCAGTTATTTTAATAACTGCCAATCGTGCATCACGCCATTTGTTTACTGAGTATCATGTAGTGCTTTCACGTGATCTGAGATCTGGCCACAAATGGGAGGGGCAGACCATCTAGACGGTCTTCTACAGCCCATGGAAATAACTCTGCGACTATGCACCATCTGTTTAAAGAAGAGTGTACTATGTTTTCGTGTGCTCTCACTACTGTTGGCATAAATCGGCTGCCGTTAGGATGGCGGATGACTGGAGCTGCCGTAATGGCATTTCACACGTATAGTCATTCCCATCAGCTACTGTGCTGTGTATCAGCTTAGTTTGGACCGTGGTACAAACAGAGTAACTCGAAGGTATTCGTTCCGCTATCGATACATCCATCAGACGTTGATATTTTTCCCTGGATATTACCATATTTGCTAACAGTTCTTGTTCTCTATAAGTTAACGGGCTACCACTACAGGTAAACAAGAAGTTGTTAACTATGTTCCAGATCCCAGTTAAAGGTCATAGAAGTTAGTGATATTTCCAGGGCGCATAGTTAGGATAGTGAACAACTGTTATCGTACTGCTCTAAGGAAATGATGGTTGGCCATATATCGCATAGCTGTTCAGTAATCCCCTGTCGATAGCACTCATTACTTCATGGGTATAAAGAGCTAATTGTGTTTCACAAGAATGATATTTTCTGCATCAGTGATGACTATGTGCCAATAAATCGTTTTATTCGAGATAATTCAGAATGGTCGAACACTGTATATGTTCCAAAACCCTACTGCAAATCGACGTTAATGATATGGGCCTGTAATTCAGCGGATTACTCCTATTTTCCTTTTTGGGTATTGGTGTGACTAGAGCAATTCTCCTGTCTTAAGGTGCGGATCTTTTGTGAGCGAGTAGTTGTATATAATTTCTAAATATGGAGCTATTTTATCAGCATACTCTAAGAGGAACCTGACTGGTATACAATTTGGACCGGAGGCCTTGCCTTTATTAAGTGATTTTAGCTATTTGCTACACCGAGGATATCTACTTCTGTGTTTCTCATCTTGGTAGTTGTTCCTAGTTGGCATTCAAGAATATTTACTTCGTCTTCTTTGGTGATGGAGTTTCGGGAAACCGTGTTCAATAACTCTGCATTGGTGGCACTGTCATCAGTGACTTCACCGTTGTTATTGCGCAGTGAAGATATTGATTGTGTCTTGCCTCTGGTGTGCTTTATGTATGACTAGAATGTCTTTGGGCCTTTGCCAGAGTCCGAGACAGAGTTTCTTTGTGCATAATATTATAAGCATCTCGCATTGAAGTACGCACTGTCTTTCGAACTTCAGCAAATTTTTTCCAGTCTTGGGGATTTCGCGTTCTTTTAAATTTGGCATTCCTTTTTCGTTGCTTCTGCAATAGCGATCTCACCCGTTTTGTGTACCATTGGGGATCAGAGCCATCCCTTGTTAATTTATGAGGTATTTATCTCTCAATTGCTGTCGATGCTGTCTCTTTGATACCATTCCACAACTTTTCTACCCTTTGCATGATGAGAACGGGAGGGGAGACAGTCTCTTACAAAGGGTTAAGAGAACTTTTATCAGCTTTTTTAAATAGATGTACTTTGCGTTTCTCTTTTATGGTTAAAGGTGTTACGGTATTTAGCCTAGCAGCAACTGCCTTGTGGTCGCTAATCCCTTTATTAGTCACAGTACTAATTATTTGTCCACGGTTATTTGTTGCTAAGATGTCAAATATGCTTTCGCAATCATTTACACTTCAAGTGGGCTCGTGTATTAATTGTTCAAAATAATTTCCTGAGAAATCGTTGAGTAGCATGACGTTTTATGCCTGCTAGTGACTTTAAACGTATAATTTTTCCAGCATGTCGAGGGTAGATTGAAGTCACCACCATCTAGAATTGTATGATTGGTGTACCTGTTTGAAATGAGACTCAAGTCTTCTTTGAACTATTCAGCAACTCTATTTTCTGTGTCAAGTGGGGAGGGGGGGGGAGGGTCAATAAAACGATCCACTTAATAGTTTAGCCCGATTGTCAAGTATAACGTCTATCCATACTATTTCTCAGGAACTACCTACTTCACTTTCGATACAAGGTAAACTACTTCTGACGTCAATAATTACTCCTCCACCAACTGTATTTAATCTATCCTTTCTGAACACTGTTAGGTCGTTTGAAACAAATTTGGCTGAACTTATTTCCGGCCTTAGCCAGCTTTCGGAACCTATAACTATTTGAGCTTCAGCGCTTTCTATCAGGGCTTGGAGTTCTGGTTCTTTCCCAACATAGCTACGACAATTTACAGCTACAATACCAATCTTTTCTACAACTACCTTACTGTGTTTTACCTGCTCCCTTTTAGACGGACGCCCTTTCTGTGGTTTCATGAGACCCTCTAACCTAAAAAACCACCCAGTCCCTTCCACACAGCACCCGTTTCACATGTAGCAGCTTCCTGCGTTTAGTGGACTCCTGACCTATCAAGCAGAACCCGGAAACCCACCCCCTATGGCGAAAGTCATGGTACCTCCATCCCATATGGTCACAGAACCGCCTCAGCCTCTAATTCAGACCCTCCACTCGGCTCTACACCAAAGGACCACAGCCGGTTGTATCGACGATGCAGTAGGTTGTGAGCTCCACCTTAATCTCCAAGCAAGGCTGGCAGTCTTTACCATTTCCGCTAAATGCCCAAAACCAAAGGGAAACTCCTCCAATCCAAAGCGACACTCGTCATTGGTACAGATATGGGCCACCACCTGCAGTTGGCTGCACCCTGCATTCTTCAAGACATCATGAAGCACGCTTTCCTCATTTGGAATTCTCCCCCGCACTGCACACAGAGTGCACACTGGCTTCTTCCCCCTGTGCCAGCCATATTCCTAAGGAACACCATTATGCGTTTAACTTCGGAGCTCCCAACTACCAGCAAACCCACCCTCTGTGAAGGCCCAAATCTTGAGGGCCGAAAAGCTTCCTCTGGAACAGGGTGGACGACTGCATCCGGCTCAGAGACTTTGTCAGCCACATATAACGCCCAAACCCAGTCCGTCAAACGAACTGAGGAGGCCCTATGATCGGCCCCTCGGAAAGTATTTCGCTGCCTCCCAGACTTTGAAATTATCTCCCACTGGACGACGTGTGAGGGGTCAACCTCAGTGCAGGCAGTACTTGTGAAGCCACACCAATGGACAGATCAGGGCACACGTGGGACATGCTCGATGTCTCTCGATTCCCCGTGTCTGGCCCCTCACAGTGATGGCCCCTGGCAGCAACCTCAAGCTCTCTGACAGAAGCCAACAATGCCTGGAGCTGTGAGCGAATGGTCAACAGCTCATCTCGCTTCCTTACCATTACTGAAGTCAGACCCGTTTCAAGCTCGTAAAAATGTGTAACAATCAAACAGTGTACTCGACTTACTACCAGCAGGAACTCCAGGTGCTCTCACGCTGGCAGTCTAACTGATATCGTGCTGTTCTAAGCAAAACAAACAAAAGCCTGTACGATTTGAGGGTCTATACAAGGGTCGATAACAACGGCGGTACTGTAAGCTACACTATTATTTAAACAAAAGTTTGTGGCTAGTAATTACTCAAAGGCTTTCATAACCTGTACCAATTAGTAAGATGACAGGTTATATGATAACATTAAAACAAGTCTAATTTTCCATCCTTACCATGTTCACTTTCATATTTGTGACTACAAATGTAGCCTGCTGTCCGAAATGGCCTTTTAAACATGTCAAACTGCTTTATAAAATGTTTAACTAAAACACATTTGGCAGACATACGAATCGATTCCCTATATGGTGTCAATGACGCATACTTTTACTTCAGTTATACCGCTATAAAGAGATATGAGACATTCTTAGTATTCCTTGGCAGTGGACCAAACAGATCGACCACAGAGACCTTCTTTAGCTGTGAAGGAATGACAGGAAACATCGGACCATGATGAGATACTGGTAGCAGCTTTACCTCTCTAACAAGATTGCCAGAAGCTCTTGCTTACAGATTCTCTCCCCTATTTTTACAAAGAAGTATACATTACAAAGATGGTATAAAATCAAACCCATGCAAATCACCGATATCCTTTATCATAAAAAAAAATGTCAGTTTCAACAATCTAGTATTGCCAAATCACTGTAGTAAAGTGATCTATCCACTTCAATTTCACTTCCTTCCAGGGAGGTTCCTAATCCCATGCCTTACCAATACTGGCAAGTGACCATGAAAAAAAAATCTACAAATAAAAGAAAACTAATCTATTCTGATTATGACTGCCCTTACCTTCATTATTAGGCCCTTGAGACTAACTCCAGGCAACACTGGCAATAATGTTATCTTTTTACAAGAATTTTAGTAACACTGAAATCAAATCAGTTATAGGACCCACTTGATTTAACTCATCAAAAATTATAATGCTCTGTTGTGTATGAATACTTTGGCCACTTAATAGAACAGATAACAACGAAATTGACTAAGTTCCTTGTGACACAATCTTCCAGCTCAATAATTGAATAGTAACATTCACATATTGTGAGCATTCATCACGCAAAGCAATATTTAGATGACACATAAAATCATCAAATTCAAATAGCTCTGCAGTAAGGCCAGTTCAAAGAGAGTGAAATATCTTTACTCAAATCAACTTATGTTAGGAGAGGAGCGTGAAGAAGACCCTGTTTCACACCACTGAATTCAGTTTGCACCTACACACCCCAACTCCACGGGGCATTTTTAGCCATATGTGCGCAAAGACATGAAGTAGCTAAAGTATTCAAGTTCATAAAGCGTTTACAACTATTTGGCCAAACAAGAACTGACAGATCAGACCGCACATTTTTTCGGTTATTATGACGCGTTTCCAACCAGTTTAACTTCAGTCAGTTTAGCGTAATAACCACTACTCATTGCATTCTGTATCTCTGTTACAGGTGATGAGTGCTGATGCAGAGTGTAGGGCCGTTCCACCTCTACGGCCTGTACGGGAGCAAGATGTGGAGGTCTTGTTGAAATACCGTGAGTACCTTTTGGTGTTGTGAGGATACGAGTAGCAACGATTCAAGTAGTGTAATGGTTTTGATGAGGTGGCTTACTTTTTATATCAGCAACTTGTTTCCGTATCCCAGCTGCGTCTGCTGTAATAAACACGAAATGAATGCAGTGCTGCGTCTTTGTTACTTTGTCGTAGTCTGCTTTATACGTAATGTGATATGAGCATTCTGTGACATTTACTATGGGAAGGATATTCAGTTCTGCTAATCATACAGCTAAAATCACTGTACCGATCATTCGTATTAGGAGTAACGCCAGGGGAGCCACGTTTTAGGGTATGAACGTTTTACTGGTCGTGTTCTGTTCATTAGCCTGGTAGTTGAGTAGCTAGGACATGAGTTGCGTCTGTCATTGAGTGCAGTGTTTCCTGATGGATCTTTCAGCTAGATCTGTGTGGTAGTAACAGAGTTAGAGAAAACGCTGTGGAGATCTTAATAACTCTCTGGTTTAGAACTACAATCGTGTGTCATATTTCCACTAAATACTGTACTGCTAATGGGCAGCACACAGTCCTCCGAGATGGTCAGTAGATTACTTCATAATTATTTTGATTCTCTCAAATAAATTTCTGTTTACAGGGGATGTTAACTTCATTATTATTTGTCCGCCAACTGTGTCAACAACGTTGGATAGCAGTGAGTACTATAAGATGTATTCACCTTTTCTGACATGCAAGAGCAGTAATGATAAGTATTATAGCTCTCTACGTACATACTGCAATGATGACACATTTTTAGTCTGTGGTAGTAGATGACAGTGAGTTATTGCAGATAGATGCTCTTTAGAGTGATGGTGAACTTTTATTTTACAGGCCACTGCTACCGCCACGATGTGCAGTCGGAGCCGTCCCCGAGACCCGCGCTCACGTATATAGTATCTAACGTGGCAGCAGGTAAGGTGCAAGAGAGGCAAGGAGGAGGCGAAACAGCCCGACAGCAGCCGCCGCAGCAGCACCGCGATGTGGTTGAGGCAGAGGTAGGCGAAGAGCAGGAGGAGGTGGGAGAGGCCGAGACCAGCCGTGGCCTGCTACGGCGGCTGCTGGCCTGCTGCCTCTGCATTAGGCTGCCACGAGGCCGCAGGTCCAGGAGGACCAGCAGGTGAGTCCGGCCTGTTTTGCCGTGTGTTCAGAATTCTTCAGTGTGGAACTTACCATGCACCGCAACTGAATTCGTGAAAAAGCTGTAATTACTGCCCCACACAGTGACCTCTAGGGTTGGAGGGAGTTTGGGAGGGGCTTTTTGGCTTATCCAAATTAATGTTCTGAAGATGTGTGCTGGGACTTGAGTATTCATTCTCACGCTTCAGGAATCTGATTGTAGGGAAACACCTCAATCAGGTTCCAAGAATGGGTATGAAGAATGTGCAAAATCCATATTGTAACAGTAACTCAAGTATAAAAGAATTTGCTTTATTTATGTGGGATAATCATATATATGTTTTAAACAAATTAAATTAATCATAGCTATATAGCAGTTTGCCATCGCTGCTACATGTGTAATTCCTTGTATGAATAATTTTTTGTAAAACGATTTTAAATTCAAAAATAAATAAAACTAAAAGTATTTAATTTATTTCAGAGTTCATCCTGAAGAAGCGCCGACACCTGGCAGTCAGGCTAGGGAAGTGAGCCCTGCCAACAAAATCCCGGTATGTATTGAAAGAAACATGTACAGAACTTACAAAATCTTTGTAAAGACTTGTAAGATGCTACTACTTGTCCACTAGCCGTTTCATTATTTTGATTAGTAATTAACTGAGTAATGATGGAGAGCACTTGGCATCATTTCTGACCTGACGGAAAATTGTAATATACGGTTAATTGTACTTATCACAACAGAAGCCTAGTGACGCTTAATTTAAATAAGACTAGTTGTAAATAGTAACTCAGTCTGTCTATGTAGTGTAGTCTATGAGTCACGATGTAACCTTGGCTCTACCTGTAAAAGAAATGATATTCTGCGACTAAAGAAGTGGTACAAAGTGAAAATTTGAAATTATCTTTCTATACATTTCATTCTCTACCATAGAGAGT
Source organism: Schistocerca gregaria (assembly GCF_023897955.1). NCBI lineage: Eukaryota > Metazoa > Arthropoda > Insecta > Orthoptera > Acrididae > Schistocerca > Schistocerca gregaria. The sequence goes on along the minus strand of NC_064924.1, from coordinate 86,882,602 downwards.
AGTGTGGATAGTTTGAGGTAGGATCCACAGGCCAGATCTTGTCAGTCACATGGCAGCTGACTAGGTAGTGAATCAGATGGTTCCCCATCTGGAAATGTTTAGGAAGGTTTTCATGCTTTAAAATTATGGTCAGTTTTTCGAAATACTTCCTTCGAACTGGGGATTAGGAATAATTTTTAATTTATTTCAAGGCAAATATGACATTTTCTAATAAAAAAATTTGATAGCTTGGATACTTAGTGCTGTAACTGATTAACTTTTATCTTCTCAATATGTGCTGTGTACTTGTAACACTCGTCAGGAAAGTCACCGGCTCTGTCCTGTTACACAGGCTTACGAATACTCCCTTGATACTATTAGCTGGGACATGTACCTCTCCAATGAAAATTAAAATTGCTACAGTTTCCTGCTTCTGTCCACTGTCTTCAGAGATTTGTCTTGGTTGTAAGCTGTTGCAATTACCTCTACGTTATTCCAAATCACGAAGGCCGCTGGGTACCACATAGCTCAAATTGTACCTGCATTAGCTGTTGGTTGGTACCATTCAAATTGGTGTGTTCTCATATGTCAACCAGCAATGCTGCAATTTTAGAACAGATTGACTTGAGTTAGGTGTTACTATTTTCTACACATAACGACGTACTGGGATGTTACACACCAGGATAGAATCTGAAAAATTCCTGTGTTTATACCTCTATACACTACGTTGATACACACACAATAGTCGTCGAACGATATTGAGAAATGCGTAATCACCATAAAATTTCGCAAGTGTCATGCCTTTCTCGTTTTACCTGACACGTGTATACACACATTGTAGATGAACGTACTTTAATACACTCCTGGAAATGGAAAAAAGAACACATTGACACCGGTGTGTCAGACCCACCATACTTGCTCCGGACACGGCGAGAGGGCTGTACAAGCAATGATCACACGCACGGCACAGCGGACACACCAGGAACCGCGGTGTTGGCCGTCGAATGGCGCTAGCTGCGCAGCATTTGTGCACCGCCGCCGTCAGTGTCAGCCAGTTTGCCGTGGCATACGGAGCTCAGTCGCAGTCTTTAACACTGGTAGCATGCCGCGACAGCGTGGACGTGAACTGTATGTGCAGCTGACGGACTTTGAGCGAGGGCGTATCGTGGGCATGCGGGAGGCCGGGTGGACGTACCGCCGAATTGCTCAACACGTGGGGCGTGAGGTCTCCAAAGTACATCGATGTTGTCGCCAGTGGTCGGCGGAAGGTGCACGTGCCCGTCGACCTGGGACCGGACCGCAGCGACGCACGGATGCACGCCAAGACTGTAGGATCGTAGGCAGTGCCGTAGGGGACCGCACCGCCACTTCCCAGCAAATTAGGGACACTGTTGCTCCTGGGGTATCGGCGAGGACCATTCGCAACCGTCTCCATGAAGCTGGGCTACGGTTCCGCACACCGTTAGGCCGACTTCCGCTCACGCCCCAACATCGTGCAGCCCGCCTCCAGTGGTGTCGCGACAGGCGTGAATGGAGGGACGAATGGAGACGTGTCGTCTTCAGCGATGAGAGTCGCTTCTGCCTTGGTGCCAATGATGGTCGTATGCGTGTTTGGCGCCGTGCAGGTGAGCGCCACAATCAGGACTGCATATGACCGAGGCACACAGGGCCAACACCCAGCATCATGGTGTGGGGAGCGATCTCCTACGCTGGCCATACACCTCTGGTGATCGTCAAGGGGACACTGAATAGTGCACAGTACATCCAAACCGTCATCGAACCCATCGTTTTACCATTCCTAGACCGGCAAGGGAACTTTCTGTTCCAACAGGACAATGCACGTCCGCATATATCCTTTTCCAACCAACGTGCTCTAGAAGGTGTAAGTCAACTACCCTGGCCAGCAAGATCTCCGGATCTGTCCCCCATTGAGCATGTTTGGGACTGGATGAAGCCTCGTCGCACGCGGTCTGCACGTCCAGCACAAACGCTGGTCCAACTGAGGCGCCAGGTGGAAATGGCATGGCAAGCCGTTCCACAGGACTACATCCAGCATCTCTACGATCGTCTCCATGGGAGAATAGCAGCTTGCATTGCTGCGAAAGGTGGATATACACTGTACTAGTGCCGACATTGTGCATACTCTGTTGCCTGTGTCTATGTGCCTGTGGTTCTGTCAGTGTGATCATGTGATGTATCTGACCCCAGGAATGTGTCAATAAAGTTTCCCCTTCCTGGGACAATGAATTCACGGTGTTCTTATTGCAATTTCCAGGAGTGTAATTAGTCGTGGGTGAAGGTTATTTGCCTGATTTCGAGAAGAATAAAAACCCTCTGTTTTGTGTTGTTATAGAAAGAACCTTAGCTATATTTTGTAATAACTCTTTCTTCCTTAGCTACATAGTAACATTTCACAATATTACTACATTCGCATATTGTGAGGTTCCAGTCTTTAATGGGTTCATTCTAGGGTTAAGGTGTGAGTAGGTAGGGATCTAAATTTCCAAATTTCTAGTTTAGAACAAGGGTTTGTTTTATTTTTAATAAATAGCCATCGCTTTACTAATCTAAAGCGAGGAAACTGCGCTTGATTGACGAAGGATTGTGACGAGTGTTCTCTTACTTCTCCATACAGAATCCCATTTAAAAAAAATGAAACACCTCTTAGTCGAGGTGTCATCAGTCACTGTTCTTTCGTCTTCTAAAACTGAACACTGCTGACACCCCCCATCCCCCCTTCCAAGAAAAAAAACCTTCTTTTAATTCTGTTCAGCACGATAGCTTCCACATAAGAACTTCCAACAATTCCATCCATAAAACAGTCGTACATCACCTTTTGTTCCCCACCAGACCAGTCATCTAAGCCGCTAACAATCTTGAGTTAGTAACGAATTTGTAATCAACCAGTTTCTGTCAACAGTAAACCAGTGAACGGATAAACGTACTACCTGCCCTCATACAGTTGTTTAAGCTTGGGAACCAAGGACTTTTACGTTCACATTCCCCACTACGTTACCTCTCCAGCATACACTGCGTTTCGCGAAACGCTACATCGGTCAAGAACCGCAATTTTTACCAAGATTATCATCCGAAAAAATTCATGAATAACTACATGCATAGAACCTTCACCAATGTCGTTCTAAACCTCGAAGTATTAATTCACAGCACCAGAGGCTAGTTACCAAACACTTTAGTATGTCTGTCTCTGGCGCTACAATTATTGCCTTTGGTACCGTTTTAACGACTTTTCTTTAATTTACGAACCTCAAACAGCTGTAGCTATACATGCGCCTACCATAGACCTTCTGCCTTTGTTTGTGCTTTAATTTCCGCCTCGGGATCTAGGATTTGAAGGCAGCCCTTATTACGATCCAAACCGACGTAGAACCATTTACTCGACTAAAGGAACAGCACTACATTCGCACAACAACATAAAATTTGCATTTGCTTGGCAGTGGGGTTGAGCAGCGACTCATAGCAACTACGGTTGCCGACATGAAGAAATTCCTGGTCGTTCGAGCACAAACTGCCCTGCCAAAAGTGTCGTGAGGCCCGTCCAAACTCCCAGTCCTCTAACTACAATAATTTTACAATATATCGAACAACACGCTGTACTCTACCATAACCACTAGTTTACATTTCCCACAAACTTCACTCTTTCTTAATACTTCTGATAACCCTGAAGCTGTCTGCATTCTGACTGCTTTTTTTTTAATTTTTCTTCTTTTCTTTCTTTAGTTTTCGTTTATTCCCACTTCTTAATATATACATCTACAGGTTAGATGTTCTCATCATGTCGTAATAATCTTACCGCTGTTAGAATTATGTTCTTCGCTACTTGATTTAGCAATATAAATCCAGTTCTGTTGATAACCTTTCTACTCCACCCACATTCAGACGTACATTCTTACCACAACGTAAGGCACAAGTCCTTCTCTACACCGTCTTTGCCACAAAATTATGTTCTCCATTACTTTTAGCAACATTAGCCACCAAGCACTTCTTAATATGGTGAACTTTACGTTTCCCTACTTCCTTATCATTATTAACTTCTTTCAGCACTACTGCCGTAGCATGAGGAATACTTTGAACAATAAATGGTCATTCAAGCAGGTAGAAACACTTTTCGTATTATTATTCAATTTCTTGCTTTTATAATGCCCTCTTCATAGCACAAAATATCCTATCCTGTAAGGGTTTACTTTCCCTTCTCTTCCAAATCTGCTTTGTCTGGTTTCAGCACTCTTCTTTAAATTGGCATCTACACGATTAATTACATTATATCGAAAACTAGCTATTACAGGTGGATACCTAATCTTGTCAAAAAGACGATACATTTGTATCTTGCTTTCTGTTTCCTCTCTAGGCGCCACTACAATAGTAAAAGGAGATTTACTTTTCAGTACGCTCTCAAATTCTCGAATACATGTAGGCCAAGTCAAATGCCTCTTCGCACAACAACTATGTCCAGGCCTCCCAATTAAGCGGATAATGCTCGCTCAAGGATTCGATTTGGGTGACGTTCGGCTATTAACAACTCTTTTACTTTCTTCTGTTTCAAGAACTCTTGAAATTCATAAGACACAAATGTCTGACAAGAGTCGCGATGGTGTCCCTACGATGGGGAAATACGACTCTCCAGGATATGCATAACCGTATTACTGGTCGCCTCCTTCACTTGGCACAATTTCACAAATTTGGACTAAACCTCAAATACGTGCACAGCAAAAATCTCTCCACCAACCTCTCTTGACAATAGTCCTGGAATATCAAATGCTGAAATATCTCACACAAACCCTTGGGTACTACTGCAACAGTCTGCATTGTATCTTTCTGATTCTTAATCTTCGTTTTCTGGCACACCTCACAAGTTCTCTACTCCTTCCTAGCTATCCTACTCTTAACCTTTGCATGCAAAATAATACTTACGTAAGGGTGCTATACACTTGTTTATACCAAAATACCCATAAACTCTGTTACAAATTATGTTGGTACTGCAACTCTTCCTCTAAAAGGTTGTGGTAAGTTGCTAACGAATAAAACATCATTAGAGAAAATCCACTTCCCCTTCATTGGTTTCCCTTCTTTTCAACCTTTCTTGAATTTCCTAAGATACTTATCCTTCTTTTGTTCGCTACTAAGACTTTTTTTTTGCACTGTCTCTAAAACTTGCTCATATTCTAAATGGCTAACTTTGGAAACTGAATTCCTTCCCCAGTTCACAGCTCCATTCGCTTTCCATTCCACAGACAGGCGAGATAGTTCATCTGACGAACAATTGTCCTTTCCTATAATATATCGTATTTCCAACTCATACTCCTGATGAAAAAGAAACCATCGCACAAACGACTGTGCAAAAGCTTCGTTCTCCTAAAAAATATAAATGGTCTTTGTACAGTATGAAATCCAATCTTTCTCCCATAGGACATATTCCTAAACTTTTTTGTTGACGTTGCTACTGCTAAAGTATCATTTTCAGTAACTGAGTATTTCCACTCACAGCTGATTAACATGCGACTGGTAAATTCTAATGTCACTGTTTTTCCATCAGTTACCGTTTTCTTGATTACGTGACAACCCAATCCAAATCCTTACGCATCAGCAACCACACAAAACTCTTTGGTCATACCTGGATGCCCTAAAAATTTAGGATCACTAAGTTCTCGTACGAAAGCATCAGCCTCTTGTTGACAACTCCCATCCACTCTACAAGGTGTAGTCATCTATAACAACATTTTATGGTGAACACAGTTCATTATATTACGAGGAATATTCCTTCTGTAAAATCTAGAAAAGCCGTCAGCTGTTACCTACTTTTAGGGAAAGGACAACATTTAATTGACAACAATTTCCTTGGGTTAGGTAATTTTGACTCCTGACTTACAATGTTTCCCAAAAATTCCCCAAGATCTTCAACTTTTAAATAACATTTCTGTATGTCTCTTCCATGTTTTAGACACTACATCATCAACATATAGAAATACTTTACTTAATAATTAATCTCCTAAGGAAAGGTCTAATAATTGAATGAACTCTGATACACACAATTCAATCCAAATGGTAGAACTTTAAACTGGTAATTTCGCCTGTTAAATAGAAAAGTCACGTAATTCCGCAGTTCCACTGCGAGTATAACCTGGTAATGGCCGGCCATGAAACCAACCATACTTAAATATGTACTTTACAGACAACCAATTAAGTCGCCCTGTGCCGTTTCCTGTTTACATCCCTTCAAACAATGAAACTGATTGAATATTTCGAAGAGGGGTTGGACCTGAGTCCCTCTCTCCTTCATCAGTCATTCTCTAACACCATCTGGTAGTTCTATGACCAGATGCAACTCGTTTACTTCATTTGAACGGTATTTCATAAAACTGCGGTTTCCTCCCCAGCTCTCGTCGTATTTCTGTTGGCCAAACTACTCTAGTCTTAGTTTGTGTGCATACTCAATGACTTTAATGAATTGATGAAAAGTTGAAAATACATTTATATTTAGCATCACACTTTTATTATTACCCCATGACTCTGGAAGAACACCTGTAAACGGTTCAAGAAAAATTAATAGATGCACACAATCAATAGGGTCGAATGTAGGAAAATGGTTACTACTGTCTCTAATTACCAGTTTTAGTTCCACTACGCGAACATACTCACTACACATGAGATTTACTTTTAATAAAGGTGCGTAAAACTCCCAATGATCGTTCTCAGATTTCGTTCGATCCACTATCAGCACACTATCTGTATACTACATGGAGTGGAAGACACAACACCGATTACTACCATCAGGTTTTCGCTTAGTGCTGATTTTATTCTGGTTAAAACTGAATTCAGATAATAAAAGGTTAGCATTTTTTAGATTCTCTACTACCTATCTGTGTGCCTTAGTTTTCACTCTTATACACTAGTACTTAACTTGTTAATCTCAGAATTAACTTTAATACGATTGTTACTAATCCGGTCAGTCACATCCTGAAGCGAGGGACTTGTAGACGTTTCCTGTTCCTCTTTGTTTCATTTAAATTGTCCTCTAGATTTCCTATTTTTGTACTAACATCTGTAAACTCAAGATTATCGTACTATTTACAACTGCTTAAGTCCTCTTTTGCTCTAAGTAACTCTTTCCTTGAAACACTGTTGGCCTTGTGACAAATTTTCAATACTCTGTTTTGTCTTCTCATGGAACTGCTTACCATGTTCCTCTGTCTACTTACGAAACTTTTTAATCCCCTCTAGAATTTCTGCTAAAGGGAGTGGATAATGCTCTGCCATTTAAAAAAAAACTAGTGTTTCCTTTAAACATCCGAACTTTACTTCACGATCGTTAAATTCTCGTAACCACACTTAAACAAGCCACAGTCCGCTTGGGATACCAGTTGGTACAAAATAACTCCCTACAGTGCTTAACTGTACTCGCAGTTGAAAAGGCTGTCTGGCAAGAATCCCAAAAACATTCGTCTAATCAGATAAACAAATAACTCTTGCTTTTTTACTTAACGTTATTTGTTCTGCATTCTCCGGAACCTTTCGAGGAGGCTACAAATAGCTCGCAGTTGGTAGGCGCAGTGAAGACAGCAGAGGCACAGCATGAAGTACAATCAGGCTGCATCCTCGTCACGCCTTATCTGTACTCTACTATGTCTCATTTGTCATAAAGTGATTTGAAGTACAATAAATAATCAAACCAAAATTCTTTTCTTTTATTTAATTACATCAAACGTTCCACTGTGAATAGATCTACTCTCTCCTTCACGTATGTTCTGTATCATTTTCAGAAAAACTGTTTTTTCTGTCACCTAACACCCTCAGAATGTACCAACATTACTATGTACACTCAAAAGTACATCCTGGACCACATTGTCTACAGACACCTGTACTATTCCTTACTGCTATGATATGTCCTCATAACAGACAACTACACTATTCTCACACTAAATGTACTGAACGATTAGTTTGTACCCTGTTTCTGGAAAGAAACAGCTTTTTGGGTAGCTGCTAAGTTTCGCTGCATCTTCTATACCGTAGACAAAAGGGACAACCCCTCTCCCGTCCAGATGCACTTCCACTAAGGTAAATGCGTTCCCTAACCACAAAGACCATATGACTAGCGAGTATTTACTTTCAACAGCAACTCAAAACCAGTGTACTTAGTATAAGACACTCAACAAGATACACAGCTCAGAATATCAAGAACCAGGGATTAGACGTAGCTCAAGGCAAAGCAACAGACTATTCGCGCAGTGGACTGGCTGTATATCTCACGATTTTAGGATGTACCTTATTTACGCTTTTATTAAACGCTGTCTTAGGTGTACATTTTAAGCAGAATACAATAACATAGTTACATGAGCCAGTAGCTGCTCTCTATTCACAGTAAAAAAATGGCGAGACTAGTTCACTTATTATCTCTCTGAACTTAAAGGTTATTACCCATTTAAAGCAATTTTTAGCGATCCGTTAGCAGTCTTTCTTTTAAGGGTCGGAAATCACCAACACACACGTCACTTCACGTGTACTGTTGGTTCCACTCGGAAGTAAAAAAAAAAAAAAAAAAAAAGCGTTACTATTTCTGTGTCAGTAACCAAAGTCTAATCACTCGGTAATACGACATCCACTCTCATTGTGCAAAATTATTTGAGATACTTGGATTTTATGCTTACAGCGGTGTGGTGTTCTCAGCTGCCTAAATGAAAAGAAGTATGAATCAGTAATTGCGAAAACACCGTTAGTCCAAAAATGCTAGATTTACAAAAGAAGAAGAATCTGTATACTAGCTGTATGATGAGATGCAGGATGCATGCATTCATTTAAAAATAAGCTGTATCTGTTAGGTAAATTTTAACAATAAAATAATGAACTGTAAATGTACAACGTTGCATGTATCATTTTCTTTTAATTTCTGAACTTATGTGGTATTGGAGGTTAAACATTTTATACTAACATTTTAATACCATAGTTTGTTTCTGTTACAAAATATTAGTTTATTATATCAATGTAATATACAACATTACTTCTAGGATAGTTTCGCGTCAATTGTTTATCTTTTAAAAAGAACATTGGCAAAAATCTATGCAAAGCTTGATGTAAAAGACAGATTTTTCTATGAATCATGTCCAGGGATGTCCACAGAGGCCACTGAGCCAGTTCCAGATAAAAGACTTTGTGTCCTTCAGGACTATACAGAATTAGTTGTCCTATGTCTTTCAGCTTTTTGACATTGATTGCAACTATGTTGTTATGTGCCATTTATGAGGGCAATTTTGGTTGTGCCTATAACGAGAGTCGCAAAGAAATTTTTTGAGACCATCAATATGATACTAACACCCAATTTCTCCTATAAAATGTGATGGACGTTCATAAATGAGGGCACTGTGAATTAAATTGTACTGTTCTGGTCCATACAGCTCCCATAACTGCCATCAGACAAACAGCATCGCTCATAAAATTTGGGCCTCGAGCTATTTTAAATCAAAATCCCTTCTGTGTTAACAAGCTATACTTGAATATTTAGATTTTTGGACCAAGTGACCATGTTTCCGAGATACCCCTACAAGGAGTATATAATGTCTTGTTTTCCCATCACCTATTTTACCCAAGCAGGTTTACGATCACATGCCAAACCTACACGACCACGCAGAGGAAAACACTGGAACACACCTTTGAATATGGCGGAATTTCAAAGCATTAGCTTAACCACTGAGTTGTTCTTGTTTTATGCTGGGGACACGTCAGAGAACACGTGCTATTCACAAACACATTTATTAATCACTGTCCTGATGTAATCATCCATAAACGAACATATTTCGTTAGGTCCTTTGTCAGCTGTATCTTCATGATACAGATATAGATTGGATCTGTTGCTTTTTAGTTATGTATCACAGAATGCATTGACGTTAAGTCGACTCAAAGTAAATGCTTGATGCACTGCGAGCTCGTGAATTTACAGATACTGCATGTAACAGAAACATAATGACATAACATGCTCATTTTCTGCACACATCTACTTTACTGCATCCATCATTGAATTGAATTTTCCTACTACGTCTTTTATGTACCGTTAATTGCTAATAGCTGCAGGGTATGCTATATCGTTGAACTCTTTCCCCCACTGTAAGTCACTTAAAAGAGCACCAAATTCGATTAGTGGCTGGTCAAAGCATAATTAAAACAATTAGTGAATCCCCTGAAATATATTTCACATGACATGCAAATGTAACTTTATGAGAATTTCACAAATAGTTTTTACAAACAACTCAGCATCTAAGTAATCCATGTCTTCGGTAGTGTAATGCGTGATTTTCATAGAGGATGGTTTAATATGCTTCTCAATTATCTGCAGGTCTGACTATGGTGCCGCATTGGGTTCATCATTGTTTTTCACACAATAACAAAAATCGTCGCACACGTTCATTTTCAATGCCATAAAGGCTGCAAAATTACGGTTTGCACACTTTGACAGTCCCCGCCTTTGTAGTTAACATGCGATATCGATAAATTTTTCCGGGGTCTTTTGAGCACCACGTCTTCTTTCTCGATGAGCCCTGGAAGGTATCCATTATGCGTGCTCTTACTTTCAAAATCATGAAATTTACGGAACATTTCAGTCTATTCGTGATCATAAATCACATTCCAATACAGTTTCATATACTTTAAACATATCAGTACACGAATATCAATGATATGAGAGAAACTGGTATTACCATACAATCCAGATCTGATGTTGTTTCTACCAATTTCTGTAATGATAATATGAGTCCTGTTGCAATCGTAACTTATTTGTCTGTCTTTGAGGAAAATAAAAATTCAGCCTTTAATGTTTTTATAGAAAGAAGCTTCCAGATATTTTATAACAATACTTCCTCCTCCTGTTAAATCGTAACTTTCTTCAGTGCTTTGTCTTACTGAGACTTTTCATTCTTTAACTGGTTTATTTTATGGGTAAGATATGTGTAGGTAGGGTACTATGCTCTAATTTTAGAATCCGAACTTTTTTTTGTTCCAACACGTAACAACGGGTTTATTCAATAGAAACAATCACTACTGCAGGGTGTTTACCAAAGATTTGTCACGAGTGTCCTCCAAACATTTATGTACACAGAACCTCATTTATAAAAAAATGATAAAAAGATCGCCATCACCTCTTTTGACCCCAACATTAACTACTTGAAATTACAAATGAGCACACAAAAACTCAGCCTCTTTAGGCATTGGCTAGCAAAATCTACTGACACCCCTAGAGTCTACTCTGGCTCCGCTGACCACTCGGCAATCCTAAAATGCATTACAGAATGTACGATGTGAAAAACATTATTGATAAATAGTTCCACAGAGTCTTTCGCTGTTACGGGGAGGGCCGCAACCTCACCATCATCCCCCACAAAACACCGTCAATTAATTACGTGGGAAATATGAATAGCTTCCATTTAACAGACTTCCAACAAATTCTCCCATGAAATAGTCTCGCATCACCTATTGTGTCCTCCTGACCTGGTGAGCCACCTAATCCGCCTTCAACCCTGACTTTTGCTACGAATCAGCAGGGTATGCCAATGAACATGCAGCCTGGCCACATACAATTAAGTAAGGCTCAGAGTGAACTCCCAACTATGTAATTGCTCCAGTACACACTGCACTTGGGGAAATCCTATGTTCGGTCACGAACCGCAGATCTAATTAGTATTATCATCGCAATAATTTCATCAGCAAACATATACACAGGATCTTTACCACCCCACTCAAACGCAAGGGAAATGCTAAACTCCTTTCGAATAGTATGTTAAGAAGCCAATCAGATCATCCCCACCACTTCTATACCCGAGGTACTTATAATGTCAGCTAGTCAGATTAGCACAAGCAATTTAGACAACAAATGCCGTAATTCCAAAACTAAATAAAATTTAGTGAAAACAAAATGCGATTCCTTTCCACAAAACACATTACTAATAAATTTAATACTCCATGCCATTTCTGGCTGCCTATTACAAAATCAAGCTCACTCGGACATCGTCACAAATTGCCCTACTGCGCAGCAACTTTCTCACGCATGCATTTACATACTTGTAGTAAAACGTCACATTATCACTCTACGTATGTCCTTCATTTAGTCTCTGTCTCGCCAAAGCACTCACACAACCAAAATAAAATGAAATAATAATTTTCCAACGTATTTGTAATTACATCAGAAATCTGTGGTAATGAAACTAGAGAAATTTGATAAAATTAGGTCATACGAAACCATACTATTGGTTGAAGTTGATTCTACAGATGAATACATTACAGTTCCTAATACCGGGCTGGTCGCTGTGGTCGACCGGTTATAGGCGCATCAGTGCGGAACCACGCGGCCGCTACGGTCGGAGGTTCGAATCCTGCCTCGGGCATGAATGTATGTGATGTCCTTAGAACTACTTAAACCTAACTAAGATATGTCTAGGGGACAGATGACCTCAGATGTTAAGTCCGATAGTGCTTAGTGCCATTTCAACCGTAATAGGGTTTCTCAATGCCAGCACGGATATTGTATGTATTATGTAAAATTTACACCTCCGAGAGTATGGAAGTTTTTGATATATACATGTAACAGTATGGTTGCGTTATCCATAGAAGTAGGTATACCGATTATGAAAACGATCGATTTATATTTAATAGTACTTCTCCAGATTCATCGAGTATGTGTAACGTATTACACGCAGCGTTAAGCAAGTACAACGCTCGTTCTGCCCAGGAGAGAGGGCAATAGAAGATAGACAGACAGAGGTGTAAAAGCAGAGAGGGCAGAAGAGAATATATGAAATGCACCAGGCGTGTGAGGAAAGTATCGAGGCGGGCAACAATGCGAATGATCTGGTAACGTTGTGTTGTTCTTTTGCAAACCAGAGCTTTCACCCCTTCTTGACACTCAGTCTGAGTTTCACCTCCGTACACCCATTATGTGACTTCTATGAACGCCATCAGTGATCTGGAGTTTTTATTGTCTGTTACGAAAATGGAACAGCAGAATTTAGAGCAATGTTATGCCATCAAGTTTGATGTTGAATTGGGGAATCAGCGTGTGTGACCTTAGATCACTAGAAAGCGGTCCTTAGGAATCATTTCTATAAAGGGCACAAGTTTTTACTGTCGCGAATAGATTTAGGAAGGCCGACAACACGTTGAAGCAGAACTGTGCTCAGAGAGAGACTTCAACTTCAAAATCCGACCAGAACATCGAACGTGTGTGGGCTCATGTGAGATTCTTTCTCCACGACAAAACCGTCAAGCAAGAGTTTTACAAAGATGTCCTTTAAAAGCCAGAAAGAGGGTGACTCGACTGAGGCTGGACATTACAGGCAGGTGGATACTGCATTGTGACAACACTCCACTTCAAGTGGTCACATCTATCAAGAAATTTTTGGCCTCAAACGGAATTCTGTTGTTCCATACCCCCACTATTCACGTAATATGAGTCTCTGCCACTTTTTTTTCTCAAAACCCAAAAATATCTGAAACCGACATCATTTTTAGATCACTGAAGAACATTCAAAAGAGTGTGACAGACATGTTAAAGATCTACCAAATGACGTCTTTCAAATCTGATACCAGTACTGCAAACAACTCTACTGGAATGCACCTCCTGAAGGGAACTAGTTTGGAGTGTACATTATTCTTGTTTGAAAAAATTAAAACTATGCTAGAAAAAAAATCATTCTCATTACTTTTCTTGAACATCTTGTACATGACATAGCTACACATACCTGGACCAGAGTGCTGGTACAAATGTTGTATTCCCATAAACTGTACTTATTCAATATATGATCTTTGTGTGCTATTTTTGCATTTACGAGAATGCATTGAATGAAATGTACAAGAAATTAATGCTTTATATTGTTCCTGTTCTTGGTTTGATAACATAGAGTTGCATCGGTGTCAATGCTAAAATTTATTCTAAACTTCTTTAGTCACAACACTTTCTGTACACAAAAGTGATATTTGTTTCCTGGTGCAGTATGTTAGCTCGTGTCATGAGGAAACAAAACTCAGTCGCAGAAACAGCGCTCCACATCAACCCAGGAGGAACAAGACTTCGAGGAAGTCCGGCAAAGAGATGGACTGACAACGTCAGGGGAGACATGCACGTTGTTGACTTAAGACCAGAAGATGTCAGCGACAGGGAGAAATGGAGGAGATGTAACAAAACAGCAGACCCCGCAAGTCGGGAATAATGCTTGGAAAGAAAGAGAGAAAAGGTCAGCTTGTATTAATTTTCCTGTGTCATGTTCTCCCTTATATCCATGAAATTGTAATTGTGGAATAGACTCTTATGCCGAATCGTCACTAGCGTTTAATTAATGCAACTCTGAACTGGTTTACATGGATCTCAAGTGTGATTGTATACTTCGAAGCTATTATTGTGATATTCATTTTACCATGCACTTTGGCCCGTCTGTTTTCTTTCCCTCATTTCCGTTTCAAACTATATAAACTCCTTACGTCTGAGCGCTCACACACTTCCAACGATGTAACGCATACCGCAGCCCTCTTTTCTGTTGGTGTTGTAGTATCCATCCCTCTAATGGAGAGTTAAGTAACAGAATTTTCGAAATGTATTTCTTGTTTTCCCAGTTCCATAACCTGGCTTGTTGTACATTACAAAATATCTCAGAGACTATAATTTACTTTTTCTGTACAATCACAGTTCTCAGGATCACGTGTACTTCGTGAATAGGCATAATAATAACCATTTAATATCTTTCTTCCCATTAACACCATTAGCCTATATCTACATCTACTTGGATACTCTGCAAATCACATTTAAGTGTCTGGCAGAGGTTTCATCGAACCACCTTCACAATTTTCTACTATTCCAACCTCGTATAGCGCGAGGAAAGAAAGAACACCTATATCCTTCCGTACGAGCTTTGATTTCCCTTATTTTATCATGGCGATCGTTTCTTCCCCAAAACAATTTGTATGTGTTCCTTCCAATTTAAGTTGTTCGTAATTGAAATACCGACGTATTTAGTTGAATTTGTGGCTTTTAGATTAGAAATTGTACACCATTCAGATATCTCTTCAAAAAATGTTTTCCAATATGTTTTGAACTTCTGACGATTTTATTAGCCGTCCTCTGTAAACAACCTAAGACGGCTCCTCAGATTGTCTCCCAAATCCCTTATATAGATAAGGAACAGCAAATGGCCTATAACACTACCTTGGTGATCGCCAGAAATCACTTCTGTTTTACTCGGTCAATTTCTTACAGTTACTACGAACTGTGACCTCTCTGGCAGGAAATCACAAATCTAGTCACATAACAGACGATATTCCATAAACACCCAATTTCGCTACAAGCCGCTTGTGTTGTACAGTGTCAAAAGCGTTCCGGAAATCCAGAAATACGGAATCGATCTGAATTCTCTTCTCAATAGCACTCAACACTTCATGTGAATAAAGAGCTAGATGGGTTTCACAGGAACGATGTTTGCTAAACCCATGTTGACAGTGTGTCAATAGACCGTCTTCTTCGAGGTAATTCATAATGTTTGAACAAATTTTTTGTGCCAAAATCCTGCTGCCTATCGACGTTAACGACATAGGCCTGTAATTTAGTGGATTCCTCCTACTACATTTCTTGAATATTGGTGTGTTCTGAACTTTCCAGTCTTTGGGTACGGATCTTCCGTCGAGCGAATGGTTGTATATGATTGTTAAGTATGGAGCTAATGCATCAGCATACTCCGAAAGGAATCTAATTGGTATGCAGTTTGGACGAGAATTCTTGCTTTTATTAAGTGATTTGAGTTGCTTCATTACTCCGAGGATATTTACTTATACGTCACTTAATGTTGGCAGCTGTTCTCGATTCGAATTCTGCAATATTTACTTCGTCTTCTTTTGTGAAGGCTTTTCAGAAGGCTGGTGTAGTAACTCAATGTCAAACCACTGTATCGGATTTCATGCTCGTTATTAACTCAGAAGTATTTGTTGCTAAGAGGTCAAATATGCTTGCACAACCGTCTACTATTCGCGTGGGCTCATGAACTAACTGCTCGAAATAATTTTCAGAGAATGCATTTGGCACAATTACCGATGATATTTTATGCACACCTTCGGAATTTCGACAACATATCGAGGGTAAATTAAAGTCACCACCAACTGTTACCGTATGAGTCGGGTACGTGTTTGAAATCAAACTCAAGTTTTCTTTGAACCTTTTAGCAACTGTATCATCTAAACTGGTAGGTAGGTAAAGGATCCTACTGTTCTTTTATTCCGGTTGCCAACAATGACCTCTGCCCACACTAACTCACAGGAAGTATCTGCTTCAGTTTCGCGCCAGATTAAACTACTTCTAACAGGAACAAACACGCCACCATCAACCGTGTTTAGCCCATCCTTTCGGAACATCGTTTGCTACTCCGGAAACTTTTCGGACTAGCTTATATGCGACTTTAGCAAGCTTTCAGTGCCTTTAAAGATTTGAGCATCAGTGCTTTCTATTAGCGCTTGGAGCTCTGGTATTTTCCCAACACAGCTATGACAATTCACAACTGTTATACCAACGGTTCCAGTATCTACGTTCTTCCTGTGTTCGGCCTGCACCCTTTGTGACTGAAGCCCTTCTTGTGTTTTTTCGAGGCCCTCTGACCTAAAAAAGCGCCCAGTCCACGCCACACAGCCGCTCGAAACCAGAGAGAATCTCTCCTGATCCAAAGTGACACACATCATTGGTACCGATGTGAGCAACCACCTGCAGTTGGCTCCATCCTGTGCTCTTCATGGCATCCGGGAGAAACATTTCCATACCTGGAATGACTCCAGTCGGTATGCACACGGAGTGCACATTGGTTTTCTTTCCCATATTGTAAGCCAAGTACCTATGGGGCCCCATAACGCGCACAACGCTGGAGCCCCCACTACCAATTACCCCACTCTCTATGATTGCCTGGATCTTGCAGACTGATTGGTTTCAAATTATTAAACAAATTAGCAATGATTAATGACAGTCGTAATAAGCCTAAAAACCACAGTTTTGTACAAAATTATGTTTTAACTGCAAGATAATTACATAGTCCATAAGAAGCTGATGCCTTTCGACCACAGATGAAACGATGACCATTGCTCGATGTTGAAAGCTGTTGCCCGATGTCGTTTCTTACTTAATATGAGGGCATTATGAAGGCAGGTGCCTCATGGTCATTCTTTTTTTCTTATTTTATTTTTATTTTTTGTCATAGCATTGCTGTTACGGAGCATAGTGATTCAATTAATTGGGACACTGGCGAAGATAACAACACAAAACACTTAGCGGTACCTTCAATGTAAATGATGACGTTCCTAGAGAATTCATATAAAAACTTATCCTGAACGGCTTCAGCGTATGTAGGGAATTGGCATCAGAATGAAAAACAATCTGAGTCAATCCAATTTATTTTTATTACCCAGATTAGCATAATCACGATAGATGTAATAATAAATATGTGAAAGACGTGAACTGGTAGAATGTAAGACTTATCTTGGTAGCGTATGAATGTCGCTAATCATGTGGATCAATGCACAGGTTGCGCATTCAGTAACAGAAAGTGACCGACTGGCCGACAATCTTATCACAGGTATAGTCCACCCGCAATTTAAGTGAGTCGTAACAACAAGGAGCGGCGCTGTACAATTACCAACACTTTTCTGGATTCTAATTTTGTACGAAACTTGTGGGAAGATTACTACTTAAACATGACAATTTTCCATAACTCTACACATTCAGTACTATAAAAACTTCTACGTGTGTGATGCGAAATTAAACACCAATAATAAAAAAGTAACGTTTCATTCGTATTTCCACTTCATCTGCTGCAGGGCGACTGCACACTTCGTTATGAAAAATTTGCACTTAGTGTTTTGCCTGGCAACAGCATTGATTTGCCTTTGTATAATCAAAAAACCTGTGTTTACTTTAACAATACAACCACCTTTAACCATTCTGTTGTGCGTTACAACAACCCAGCTCAATATTTCCGAATTGGAAATTATAACGGGAATAACTGTACTTAACACTACCTTCACTTCTCGGTCGTCGTTTGTAGAATGATTAGTACGAATTTTAGAATACGGTACGGTTCCCGTGTGAAACGAAAAATGGAATTATTGTTACGTTTTTACTCAGAACTTGCATTATATATAGAATTTATTTACCACCTCTTTAGGTCACAAATTACTTTGAGTGAAAATCATTTAAAAAACTATGTTTGATGGTTTTACCTCAAACTCTTCCTAAGCCGTGGCGTCGCTCTCTAGGTCATGATGTAGACATATAGCATTCTCAAAGGGAAAACATCAAATAAGTGAAATGAAACACGTGGTTATCACAAAAGAAAAGTTTTCCAATGAAAAGCTTCAATTATCCAGAAACTATCTTCATTAAATATAAATATCGAAGTGAAAGCCATTTACATACACGGTTCTATTAAATATTATATGCTGTTTAATGCGCCGGTTAGAAGATAATTAATAATTTCTCAGAGGGTGGTAAAAATTTTTATTCGTCTCTATTTACGGCAATGTTAAATTCAGTTTTCGACACACATACTACAGTTAGATGTGAATTAAGCACGAATCTCACATTTTGCTAACGGGTGTGGTTAGTTATTCCCATACAAAACTGAGACAAACAATGTAAAAGAAGCCTCAAATACTTCGTGAGTGCATTTTGCATGTCACGTGCGAGAATCTCCACTCAGGTTTAACACACTGAATTGATTACAGGCGCTATCCTTGGGCATGCAGTTTGTTTGACGGCTCGATTTTAATCGTCCAAAAACAGTGACATCGATTATCAAAAGAGAAGGCACACGCAACAATGAATGACAGTTGACTATCGCTAAGGTCATTTCCGCGGAAACGCATCCCTTCATTCCCTTCAAGATGTCGCAGCGCGTCGGAAGTGTTCCTGTAGCTGTGCCCGAGACGAAGCGGAAGCCGTACTACGTGCCTTGGCACGAGTACGGAAAGGTAAGTGAGATGTTGCACACGGTTTCAGGTAAGATCAGTAGCAGTGGAAAGTGCACAGATTCGAAGCTACAGAATTGGGATGCAGCGTGCATCGCTCCTCTTTCATAAAACGACCTTAATACGGACTCAGCGACTTTGCAAGTTATATCCAACGATATTACTGATTACGAAAGACAAAGATAGTGAAACACAGTGTAGTCGTTATTTCTTTGCTTGAAATGCGGGTCGATTTGCGTGGTTTTGTGTGCTATGCAGTTCGTATATAGACGAAATGTAAAAGACGTTGTGTATGACTATCAAAATTCCCTTATCGTTGATACACATTTCGAAGTGCAAGAATTTAATCACTGTAGCTTCCATTTTGTATCTATTTTGCGTTTCTGTAATAATTTGTTGAACTGGCGTGAACTTAACAGCGTGTGCAACTCACCCGTAGTACGTTCCTGTTGTCATACGTATTAGCCAGTCGGCTGACAGTACACGATAGCAACTGAAAATCAGTCACTTCCGTTTTTTTTTCAACTTTAACTCCATTTACGAAACTCTGACTAAAAGTTGTTCCGAGTGAAAGAAAATATCCATCAACTTCGTTTATCAAACACAGGGAGCTACGAAGAAGCAGTGTTGGTCTTTATCCACATCCCATTAATTATTCGCTCTGTTCACTTCCTACCATTTTTTACGGGAACTCTTCCAATAAAAGGCCGTAGACAGGGTAAGTGCACCTTTATCTTTTCTTGCGCATCTCACACGTCAAACTACCGTAGCATATTTGGTTGACTTGTAATCGTTGTTCATGTTTATATCAGCAGACACTGATTGTAATATCATTTGCCTAACATCAGTCATATTACAATTTTCGCAGCAAATATGAGTTAGGAATAAATGAAACACGAGAATTATTTCTTAACATCAGTTTTATAGATAGTGAAGAAGATGGTACATCCAAAAATGGGCCATCCGATCAAGTTCGAATGTAATGGGTTGGGTACCCATGACCTCAAACTTAACATCAACTTTCAACCATAGGCAGGAATGCGATCTCACCAACCCTTCTGCCCAATAACAATTAAACAAAAATGCGTTACACCAATCGATACACATCATTTCATCATCTTCCTCTGAAGAACTAGGCTCTTGGCCATCCAAACTTAACAAACAATCATTTCAGTATTTTCTGAAGACCTCCAATAACTCTTTTAGCGTTCGAATTGTATTTCACGAATTTCTGTGGAATCTCGAATTCTCATGAGGATTTGTGTCGATTTTTCTTCATTCATTTGATTTTCATGTTGAAAATATTTAATTCTATTCTTTCATTTCCAATAACGGCTCTGTTCTTTCTTTTTGTATTCTCCGAAGTTTCATTTACATAGTGTAACAAAGTAATCACCATCATTCATTACCATTCATTTCGGTTGGGCCTTTGTCCCACCTCAGGGAGATGTCAGCGTTGTTACAATATAGGCCTATTTGGCAATGCTAATTTCAGAGGGTGGCCAGGTACCCCCCAGGATGCAATTAGTGCACCCCATCTGTATGTGTGTAGTGTAAGCCATGAAATAGTGCGAACGTTTTCAAATGTCTGCGAGTAGTTTATCTGAGGCGTCACGTGGGGACCAGCCCGTTATCCACCTAGAGGGATGTGGGTAACCGCCTAAAAACCACATCCAGGCTGGCAGGAACACTTTCCCTCGTCGGTAATATAACGGGTGGAGGGGATTCGATCCATGGCTGGGGCGCCTACCCGAGTCCAGGGAGCAAGGCATTAACGCCCTCGGCTAACCTGGCAGGTCTAACGAAGTAATCACCATCAGTTTATAAAATTTAGTACTCATTCCTTTTTGCACTGTAGGGGTCAATTTTCTGTTACTGGTCCGAAAGACAGTTTGATTATACATTTTATTTTCAATATCGTTTTCAATATCCTCACGTAAGTAACAGATTTGAAATATTTGCTCTAAAAATGATAATCTCAAAAAGATTTTTGTTTTACTGGATGTTTTGTTCGGAATGCCATTATTTTCGCTATATTTTCTTAAGTCAGGTGGCGGAACATATTCACGTTCTAGAAATAACAGAAAATAATGTTGAACCTCTTTTATTTTCGGAGTTTCGTTTTTCCTGTCGGTATCTGTCCTACATGGTCTGGTCGTTGTGTACTTTGCGTGAATTAACTTTCTTAACAGTTATACCGTCTATCACGTAGACTATGAAAGTAGGTCAAAATTCTTTACAAAACAGTTGTTTTGTGTACAAGGAACAAATCATAACAAACGATGCATTTCACTCCGGGTTTATAACAGTTTTATATTACTTGTGATGTTTATGGGATATTTTTGTTTCGTATATGTTTAAATTAATGAGTAATGACATGCAATACCGCGTATTTAGATATAATCGGCATGATAGTAGATGATCAGTTGAAACTCATTTCCATTTTAACCCTATCCTCTTTTACCTCAGACAGAGCTAATATTTTCTTCTAAACTTCGCAAGACCAGTGTCTGACGTATGCACGTCTTGTCCTGATTTCTATTCTTGCCCAGAAGATTTCCCATCATTCTTATCTCCCTTACGTCAATGCAAATATGTTGAAGATTTGTTGCAGATTGGTCTAGAAAACTGTCTTCCTCATTGTAACTTCTTCGCCATTCGTGAATTTCACGTAATCAATAAAAATTTGAAATTTTTCCGTGCATTTCGGGTATCAAACGTTACTTGTAGTTGTCCGTTTTCGTTACAATTATTTTATATAATACAAAGCATAATGTTCTGTGATAACCATAATCATGAAGGAAAAAACCGTCTGCGTCACTAAATTTATATATTTATGTAGCGCTGAAACACTAAACACTGTAGAAGAGACCTTTGTCTCAAGCCCCTAAACTTGTATATCGCTCTTCAAGAAATGTTAATGTCGCTAAGGAAAGCGCAACAATTTTACAATGTAGAATCATGGAAGGTTTCGACTTACCTCTGAAACTAGTTTGGGGGTAGTAAGCGAATACGTAAGATAGATCCACAAATAACCAACTGAGTTTACAGTGACGTCAACGTGTTTGTCGCATTACACGCTATTAGTTTCGTATCACACAGTATCAATTTTAGTATCTTTCATCGCGTGTGTAATAATGACAATAAAGGGTTGAGTCAGCTTGTGGAGCGAGGACTTGTGCTCAACAACATGAACTGAGGTACTCACAAAATTACAAAGAAATCTTCGTACAGGTGATAATGTCTAAGGCGACAGTGTGAATATATTTTACTTTCTTGTCAGCAGTGATTTGATATATCTCTGTACAAGGTTAAGCAGTCAAGACATGAGGTCCAAAATATAGGTCGAATCCGAAATCTTGAAGTTCTTGTGGGCCGTTTATGAGTATTTCAGTATAAGGGTTTCGTGGTCACCAGCCCCTCGTTATAGAATAGTAATGTAATGATGATTTATTCAACTTTTTACCACATTTACGTCTATTTCTTTGAAAGGATCCTCACAATAGTGAAGCATGTGATGAGCACCCAACAAAATATTCGAAACAGAACAGTGTAGCGCAAAAACGCTCGGACAGTGCTAGAGTACAGTGATGTGTTTCTCTGTGGCTGCAGGAACAGTCAGCACGGAGTCGTGGCTGTCTGCCACCGCACTCAGTCAGCCCAGACACGAGAGGAAAGTCGGCCTGTTCTTCGGCAGTAAACTTACCAGCATTGCTGTGTATCACTGTGACACTGTCGCAAATCCAAATCCAGGCAGAAACTTAGTGAACCCTACTGAATAGAAGATTGAAGACGAAGAAGGAAGCGGGCTTATTATTATCAACAGAAAGTACGATAGATAAATAGTACAAACTTGTTTGCAAACGAGACACACGGCAATTACAGTGGACACTTGCACTGTTGGGCGTAGAATTTCCGTGCTATACAGATACAAACAGCAACGGGAATAGGAAACCAAATGAAATGCAATTCCTTGACAAAAAGAAATTAGAACCAGTGGGTCACTGATATCACAATGATGAAAAAATGCCCCCGCCAAACATACGAAGTTTTATCGCTGCAGTTTTACTTCACCTACCACGAAGAATCTTGACTTTAGATAACAGTCGAGGGTGAAGTATATCAGAATAATACACCTCTTGTATCTGCTATCCAATAGTTGTGGAAAGAGCTACCATGAAAACATAATGCTTGCGTTCTGACAAAGACGCATTGCTTTTCCTAGTATCGATATATTACAACACGACTTTCTTTTGAAAACAGAAATATTTTTATACGGGATTTATTCGCAGTTTCGAACACGAACATAAATCAGTTGATTACATTTGACGATCGCTAAGTCTGTAGCTGCAGAAACACTTCTCATCAGTTGGTTCACAGTGGCTGAGCAAAACAGCAGTGTTCCAGCTGCTGTTCCAGACGTGAAGCAGCAGGAGTAATACGTGCACTTGCGTCGGGATGGAAAGGTAAGGAACACGACCCATGCAGTATTACATTAAGTGCGTGGCTGCAGTAATTACATGTGTTAGAAGTTACAGATTATTTACGTTGACTTGATATTGATAACAGCCACAGTTTTGATACAAAGTTTCCACATATGTTTGTAAAAGGTGATTTTATTTCCATCAGCATGCATTACTACCCTTCAACTTCTATATTCAGCTAGACAGCGAACAATGAATTGTTGGAAGCAGATAGTAAGTCTGTGTGATGTACGGTAAATATTACATTGTTTGACGGAATGCTAAGCTAGGTAGTGAAAATTTTTGTTTGTTGTAGTTGTTGTGGTCTTCCGTCCAAAGACTGTCTTGATGCAGCTCTCCATGCTACTCTATCCTTTGCAAGTCTCTTCATCTCCAAGTACCTACTGCAACCTACATTCTTCTGAATGTGCTTTGTGTATTCATGTTTTGGTCTTCCTCTACGAGTTTTACTCCTCATGCTTCCTTCCAGTATGAAATTGGTGATCCCTTGCTGCCTCAGGTTTTGTCCTACCAAACGATCCCTTCTTCTGGTCAAGTTGTGCCACATATTTCTCTTCTCCCAAACTCTATTCAGTACCTCCTCATTAGTTATGTCATCCACCCATCTAATCTTCAGCATTCTTCTGTAGCATCACATTTCCAAAGCTTGTATTCTCTTCCTGTCTAAACGGTTTATCGTGCGTGTTTCGCTTCCATACATGGCTACACCATGCAAATACTTTCATAACGAAATTCCTGACATTTAAATTTATATTCGATGTTAACGAATATTTCCTATTCATTACCAGCCTACATTTTATATCCTCTCTACTTCCATAATCATCTTTTATTTTGCTCCCCAAATATCACAACACATGTACTACTTTAAATGTCTCATTTCCTAATCTAATTCTGTCACCATCACCCAACGTAATTTGATTACATTCCATTGTCTTCGTTTTACTTCTATTGATGTTCATGGTACACCCTCCTACCAACACACTTTCCATTCCATTTTTGTTTTTGAAAAGAAAATTTCCTTTCAGGTACCATGGGCTAGAAACTCACAAATTTTGTCATGCACATTACAAAATGGTGATGTTAAATAAATATCGATTAGAAACGTTGACTTCGTTTGGATGTTGAAATACTTTTGTAGCTCAAAACACAAGAAAGTTCTTCGAAGCTGACAAGGAATGTCGATTATTGCTAATGGAGGCGTATGACACGTGATTTCATATTATTTCTGTCTCGCCATTTAATTTGTAACACAGCGGAAGGCCAGCACGGCGTCCGCGGTTCGCCCTGTCTATCGGCCTCTTTACCTGCTGATCACATCCTTAAGCCAATTCTCTGTCTTTAATTGCGTTGTGTAGCAATGTTACAAATGACATGGTTAGAAAAGCAGAAGAATTTAGTTCATTCAACCGATTATGGGTGATTGCGTTCTTCGATTTTTTGTAATTCTGGTTCGTACAATAATTCCAGAAAAGAGAAGCCTCGTACCAGTCGTTTAGCTTTGCAAACCGGATTTAAATACTCAGCCGCAATTTACACGTGACTCTTCACATAGTTTTGTCGTCCTGTTGTGTTTCTTTATACACCTTGGACACATATACATAATTTGCAGCTCTGCTGACACAGAAATAAAAATATATAGCGTCACTTTAGAAAATAATTACCTTGATATTATTTTGTAAATTGATCGGAGATAGGGACATAACTAGGTATATGACTAATAAACATTCATTCGAAGAGCTTTATACGTAATCTACAGAATAATTTTAAAAGTTTCTCTTAGCACATCGGTGCAAGCACGCTTTGTCTTGTTCTTACAAATGATGCAACCTGATGAAATACATTTTTATAATAATTACTGAACTGTACGTTGACAAAAATTTTGATATATGTTTTACAATACGTTGACTACTATTGAGAAAATACCGTCGCTTTGGATATAGCACAATACCCCACACTCAGTCCATCTGTGTCTCTGTTCCAGGTCCTAAGCACTGCTGCCAAATATAGGTCCATTCCACCGACATGCCCTACACGGAAGCTATCGTCAAGATTTACGAACTGTACCTAAAATAATTCCTTAGTACATCAACGCAAGCTAGCGTTTTCACTTTGTTTTACATAATCAACATTATATGTCGTTTTGTCCTAATATCACTAAATTGGAGTGATTACTGACTTGAATATCGATCAGAAGTTGTGCTGAGGGTTTTACAAACATTTATAAAATTCCGCATCTTGCAATTTAGCGTAATACCCATTACTCATTGCATTCTGTATCTCTGTTACAGGTGATGAGTGCTGATGCAGAGTGTAGGGCCGTTCCACCTCTACGGCCTGTACGGGAGCAAGATGTGGAGGTCTTGTTGAAATACCGTGAGTACATTTTTGGTGTTGTGAGGATACGAGTAGCAAAGATTCAAGTAGTGTAATGGTTTTGATGAGGTGGCTTTGTTACACAGCTTACTTTTTATATCAGCAACTTGTTTCCGTATCCCAGCTGCGTCTGCTATAATAAACACGAAATGAATACAGAGCTGCGTCTTTGTTACTTTGTCGTAGTCTGCTTTATACGTAATGTGATACGAGCATTCTGTGACATTTACTATGGGAAGGATATTCAGTTCTGCTAGTCATACAGCTAAAATCACTGTACCGATCATTTGTATTAGGAGTAACGCCAGGGGAGCCACGTTTTAGGGTATGAACTGGTCATGTTCAGTTCATTAGCCTGGTAGTTGAGTAGCTAGGACATGAGTTGCGTCTGTCAGTGAGTGCAGCCTTTCCTGATGGATCTTCCAACTAGATCTGTGTGGTAGTAACAGAGTTAGAGAAAACGCTGTGGAGATCTTAATAACTCTCTGGTTTAGAACTAGAACCGTGTGTCATATTTCCACTAAATACTGTACTGCTAATGGGTAGCACACAGTCCTCTGAGATGGTCAGTAGATTACTTCATAATTATTTTGATTCTGTCAAATAAATTTCTGTTTACAGAGGATGTTAACTTCATTATTATTTGTCCACCAACTGTGTCAACAACGTTGGATAGCAGTGAGTACTATAAGATGTATTCACCTTTTCTGACATGCAAGAGCAGTAATGATAAGTATTATAGCTCTCTATGTACATACTGCAATGATGACACATTATTAGTCTGTGGTAGTAGATGACAGTGAGTTATTGCAGATAGATGTTGTTTAGAGTGATGGTGAACTTTTATTTTACAGGCCACTGCTACCGCCACGATGTGCAGTCTGAGCCGTCCCCGAGACCCGTGCTCACGTATGTAGTATCAAACGTGGCAGCAGGTAAGGTGCAAGAGAGGCAAGGCGGAGGCGAAACAGCCCGACAGCAGCCGCCGCAGCAGCACCGCGATGTGGTTGAGGCAGAGGGCGGCGAAGAGGAGGAGGAGGTGGGGGAGGCCGAGACCAGCCGTGGCCTGCTACGGCGGCTGCTGGCCTGCTGCCTCTGCATTAGGCTGCCACGAGGCCGCAGGTCCAGGAGGACCAGCAGGTGAGTCCGGCCTGTTGGGCTGTGTGTTCATAATTCTTCAGTGTGGAACTTACCATGTGCGCAGCTGAATTCGTGAAAAAGCTGTAATTACTGCCCCACACAGTGACCGATAGCGTTGTAAGGAGTGGGGGAGGGGTGTTTGGGCTTATCCAAATTTGTGTTCTGAAGCTGTGTTCGGCGACGTGAGTATTCATTCTCAGTCTTCAGGAATCTGATTGTCGGGAAACAGCTCAATCAGGTTCAAAGAATGGCTATGAAGAATGTGGAAAATATTGTAACACTAACTCAAGTATCAAAGAGTTTGCATTATTTATGTGAGATAATGATATATATGTTTTAATCAAATTAAAGTAATCATAGCTATATAACAGTTTGCCATGGCTGCTACATGTGTAATTCCTTGTATGAATAATTTTTTGTAAAACGATTTTAAATTCATGAATAAATAAAACTAAAAATATTTAATTTATTTCAGAGTTCATCCTGAAGAAGCGCCGACACCTGGCAGTCAGGCTAGGGAAGTGAGCCCTGCCAACAAAATCCCAGTATGTATTGAAAGAAACATGTACAGAACTTACAAAATCATTGTAAAGACTTGTAAGATGCTACTACTTGTCCACTAGCCGTTTCATTATTTTGATTAGTAGTTAACTGAGTAATGATGGAGAGCACTTGGCATCATTTCTGACCTGACAGAAAATTGTAATATACGGTTAATTGTACTTATCACAACAGAAGCCTAGTGACGCTTAATTTAAATAAGACTAGTTGTAAATAGTAACTCAGTCTGTTTATGTAGTGTAGTCTATGAGTCACGATGTAACCTTGGCTCTACCTGTAAAAGAAATGATATTCTGCGACTAAAGAAGTGGTACAAAGGGAAAATTTGAAATTATCTTTTTATACATTTTATTCTCTGCCATAGAGAGTAGTGTGAATAGTTTGAGGTAGGATCCACAGGCCAGATCTTGTCAGTCACATGGCAGCTGACTAGGTAGTGAATCAGATGGTTCCCCATCTGGAAATGTTTAGGAAGGTTTTCATACTGGAAAATGGTTTGAAATTAAGGTCAGTTTTTCGAAATACTTGCTTCGAAATGGGGAATAGGAATAATTTTTAATTTATTTCAAGGCAAATATGACATTATCTAATAAAAAATTTTGATAGCTTGGATACTTAGTGCTGTAACTAATTAACTTTTATCTTCTCAATATGTGCTGTGTACTTGTAACACTCGTCAGGAAAGTCACCGGCTCTGTCCTGTTACACAGGCTTACGAATACTCCCTTGATACTTTTAGCTGGGACATGTCCCTCTCCAATGAAAATTAAAATTGCTACAGTTTCCTGCTTCTGTCCACTGTCTTCAGAGATTTGTCTTGGTTGTAAGCTGTTGCAATTACCTCTAATTTATTCCAAATCACGAAGGCCGTTGGGTATCACATAGGTCAAATTGTACCTGCATTAGCTGTTGGCTGGTACCATTCAAACTGGTGTGTTCTCATATGTCAACCAGAAATGCTGCAATTTTAGAACAGATTGACTTGATTTAGGTGTTACTATTTCCTACACATAACGACGTACTGGGATGTTACACACCAGGATAGAATCTGAAAAATTCCTGTGTTTATACCTCTATATACTACGTTGATACACACACAATAGTCATCGAACGATATTGAGAGATGCGTAATCACCATAAAATTTCGCTAGTGTCATGCCATTCTCGTTTTACCTGACGCGTGTATACACACATTGTAGATGAACGTACTTTAATAAAAGAGTGTGTGGATACTGTCCATTTCGATTACTTACAGATGCAAGAAGATGGGTTAAAATAAACATACTTTGTTTGTCATTCCACATTTCATATATTAGCAATCAGAAGCATAGATGCTGAAGTGTTGTACAACAAACAAAGTACATAACATTTTCACCAAGCAGTGTACAAATTGTACTTACCGGTAATGTCTTAATTGGAGAATAATATGCAGTCTACAGATGATGTTACAAACCGTCAGGATTGATAGAAAAGGGTAAATGAATCAGCGTGAGGTAGGAGGCCATGTCCAATAAACGAGCGAGTCGAAAGTTATAAGTGAAAATTATTGTGGTGTCTCTGAAGTCGGCTTTCTGCAGCATTAAATATGAACTCTAAAGTGCATACCTCAAGGGCTATGAACAGTTATTAACGTTTGCTACTGTGAAATACATCTCTTCTACTGAACAACTACTCATAGCTCATTAGGTATGTATTTAGAGCCCTTGTTTACTGGATATTTTTGTTGTTTTGGTTCAAACTACCTAATCCCAAAATATGAAAAACAAATCATTTCCACTGTCAGAAGTATCGGAACGATTTTCGCTTGCAAATTTAGACTCTGTCGTTTCTGGACGAGAGTCCCATACGTCGGGTTGATATATTTATACGTTTCGATCACTCCTGAAACAGTGTAACATCATCACGAACAAACCCCTTGTAGCTCGCATTCTCTGTACTTTCGTCATTCACACCACCTTTGACAACAAAGATCCAACACTCAGCATAGAGAGAAATTTCTATTTAAACGGATCTATCGTTTCGTTAACCCTATACTGACTGCAGTGTCTTCATCTGTTGCAGGATGGAAGTGTAGACGAGATAAATAACAGAAGAATGGGAAAGGTCTTTGTTGGGATAGGTATACGATTTATTAACGGGGAAAGTAGTTCTGAATTAATCTGACTGTCTTTTTCTATTGCAGGAAACATACACGAGGGAGAAGCAGGAGATGGTGTCGGCATGGGTGCTGAGGCATTTTGGGAGCACCCAGGACCGCTGCAGATGGATGGAGGAACTGCACGGAGAAGGCGATAGCACACAAGGGGCAGAGGTAACGTATTGCAGAAGCTTTAGCTATGCAAGCAGTGGTGAGTAGAAGAATAACATAAATTATAATTCATATATACTAGGAGCATTCACTGTAAATATACTGTGGTGTTACATCAAAGATTTAATCGTAGCGTCACATTCAAAATTTCAACTGAAACTCTTTTATTTGAAGGAGAAATCTTTAGTCTCCGTAATGGAAGTAAAAACCTTTCAGTTCAACCGTGGAATTATCTGCTGCCAGCCTCATCCTGAATTCCACTGAGTAATTGTTGTGTTGGGCGTAATTTATAATGCGTGGCATGAAATTACGTACGAAAATACATATTAGTATATTTCCTCTTATAAACTGTAGCGGTTCATAGATAATGAGTTTAGTAGTGTGAGTTCCATATTTTAAAAGAGGAAACAGGAAAAAAATCTTGAAATGTAATTATCGTAGTCGAATTACCAGTCCTATAGCGCAAGATAGGGAAAGGACGTGAAATAGTGAACACATTTTAATATAAAATAAAAAAATCCATGTTAACACTACTTCCTCGTAAATATCAAAGACTTTGCACCAACAGAGGACGAACAACTTAAGTATCTAGATTCCTTGAATCTTTGTCAGATCTGTTACAAAAATACCGACGCCGATATTTTCAACAAATAGCTGTTGACGTTTGAAATGTCACATTAACTGAAATACTAAAGTAAATTAAAATAGTTTATTGGCTGTGTTTGCTTCATAAGAAGTACAGCGACAGACACTGAATTAATATTTTTGTATCATTGACCTAAAATAAATAATAGCGAACTGTAGCAGCAGACATTGATTAAGAATACCGGATTGAAACAGTCTACTTGCACTAAATCAACCTGAGTGTAATGTGGACTCCACATCAGCAGAGCTACAGATGTGCTCGTCGAGATTACAAGTGTGGCCAGCTATTACGCAAGGCAGGGAGCTGGAACAGACACGAATGCATGCCATATGCGGGACTTACAGATGTTGGTTTCATTCACTGCCCAGCCTCAGTGTGGGTTTTAAGCGGTTCTCCGCGCTCGTTTAGGTCAATACTGTGCTGATCCTCAGTCTCTGCCTCAACGAATACACAAACAACTGGAATACTAAAACATAAAGTACAGTGAAACTTCCTGGCAGATTAACACTGTGTGCAACACTAAGACTCGAACTCGAGACTTTTGTCTTTTGCGGGCAGGTGCTCTATCATCTCAGCCACCCAAGCATGACTCACGACCTGTTCTCACAGTTTCAATTTCATATGAGCGCACAGTCCGCTGCAAAGTGAAAATCTCATTTTGGAAACATCCCTGAAGCTGTGGCTAAGCCATGTCCCCGCAATATCCTTTCTTCTAAGACTGCCAGTTCTGGAAGGTTCGCAGGGAAGTTTGGAAGATAGGAGACGAGGTACTGGCAGAATTGAAGATGTGAGGACGGGTCGTGAGTCGTGCTTGGATAGCTCAGATGGTGGAGCACTTTCCCGTGAATGCCAATGATCCCGAGTTCGAGTCTCGGTCTGCTACACAGTTTTAATCTGCCAGAAAGTTTCGTATCAGCGCACACTCAGCTGCTGAGTGAAGATCTCATTCTATAAAGAACCGTGTTTACAGGATTCGCAGACAGGTGGTGAACACAAGTTTGCTCCATTAGGCTTAACTTATGGCTGAGGTGGCCAGCCAGAAAGTAAAAATTAAAAACAAAAAACTACCAGGTCGTGAGAACTGTGGACGTCGACCACGCTATAAATGTTTGGAGACGGAGATTATACGTAGCAACTGACGTGAGAATCTCTATAATTTATTTAGTATACCTTGAAATTTAGGCATTACGCACGCTGGTTTAGGACGTAAACCTCTTAATATTTGTTTCATACTCTAATCGATTTTTACGGTAACCGTTGAAATCGTATCGGATCTGATTTAATTGTTCAGTAGGAGGAAATGTTTCACTAAGAAAACAAAGTTGTGAAGCACACAAATTTCAAACCGTGATGGCGCAAAGTATATAAAATTACTGGTCTCATATTCCAGAATGTGCAATGAGAGTATTAATTCTATATAATAGATAGCTACATATTTATCCAAAACTTACGTAAAATGTGTAACTTGCAGTATTTCATAGTACTTCCAAGGGAGCTCAGAGGTATAGAAATGCTCTGAATATTTTGCCATATTTTCCCCAAACGTTACTTAAAGCAGCACTTGGGTATTTGCAAAGACTGAACTAACGAACAAATTAATTATTTCCCAAATCTAAATTCCTCTCACATTTAGAAAGTTGGGTAGGAAAGCAGCGGCAAGAACAAACAGATGACTATGCATTTTGCACGCCTCATCTAGTCTGACAGTAGAACACATGCAGTTTTATCCAGTTTACGATGTAAAATATGCTTCGATATTTCGAGAGTACTGAACCACAGAGGAAGTGCTCTTCCTCGTATCCACAACTCTCACATCCTCTCAGCACAACATGAAATGCATGCATCTTCAGAAGACACACACAGGCGCTAGAACTTATATTGCACTTGTCGGCAAGAGTAGCAATGTCACCAGCATGCCAAATCTCTTCTGATTTCAAAGTCAGTCAAACATTATAGTGAACTCCTAAAACTAATTATTTTCCACATCTGGGTTCCTTACATGTTTCATTATGTTTTTTCACATATAGAATGTCTAGAAAAAACACTCCAGCATTCCGAAAAGTGCAGTGTTGACAACGTGTATCACAATTTCTAAATTAATTATCATACTCTTATTACCCACACGTATTTGTCATACAGGTTGCAAATCATTATTGAGAATCATGTATTTCCATGTCAAAATGCATGTCGTTTATGAAAAGTAACAAACAGTTCACGTTCTAAGTTAGGCCCACAACATTGAAACTATCCTAAGCAAAATTAATACTATTTGAGCACAAAACCAAATACGCATTTTTGAATACATAATTGAGCCAACACATTGAGGAATAGCGCCAATTTAGGAAGGATGTAGATAATAGATCATATTGCAGATTGCGATTATTATAAGAGTTTATACCGAGTCGAGGTGATGTCTAAAAGAAACACATTTACAGACAGCATTTCCTATAATAAACAAAAAAATGTGATGAACACCACACATTCACACAACACACACAAACACTGATGTAAAAAGGAAGGAATAAGCTGCTTTACTGTGATATATTACCTAAAATGGAGAAAAACTACTTTGTTTATGCACACGTCATAGGTGGGTGACAGAGATATAACATGACAAAGAAAATCACAGTTTTGATATTTCAGAACCAAAATCATGTATAAAATTTTTTATAGTTTATCGAGAAGTAAAGCACGCACACACACACAGACACACACACATACACACACGCACACATAGAAGCTGTTCATCGTAAAAGTATAGCTCCAGAACACCATGACAATTAGCTCAAGATGGAATTGCATTATTTCTCAAAATATGGAAGATTTCTACAATTACATCTACATCCATACCACGCAAGCCACCTGACGGTGTGTGGCGAATGGTACCTTGAGTATCTCTATCGATTCTCCCCTCTATTCCAGTCTCGTATTGTTCGTGGAAAGAAAGATTGTCAGTATGTTTCTGTGTGGGCTCTAATCTCTTTGATTTTATCCTCATCGTCCCTTCGCGAGATATACGTAGGAGAGAGCAATATACTGCTTGACTCCTCGGTGAAGGTACGTTCTCAAAACTTCAACAAAAGCTCCTACCGAGCAACTGGGCGTCCCTCTCTCACAAAGTCTTCCACTGGAGTTTATCTATCATCTCCGTAACGCTTTCGTGATTTCTAAATGATCCTGAAACGAAGCGCACTGCTCTCTGTTGGATCTTCTCAATCTCTTCTGTCAACCCTATCTGATACGGATCCCACATCGGTGAGAAGTATAAAAGCAGTGGGAAAACAAGTGTACTGTAACCTACTTCCTTTGTTTCCGGACAGCATTTCCTTAGGATTCTTCCAATGAATCTCAGTCTGGCATCTGCTTTACCGACGATTAATTTTATATGGTTATTCCATTTTAAATCACTCATAATGCCTACTCCCAGAAGATTTATCGAATTAACAGCTTCCAGTTGTTGACCTGCTATATTGTAGCTAAATGATAAAGGATCTTTCTTTCTGTGTATTCGCAGCACCCCACATTTGTCTACATTGAGATTCTATTGCCATTCCCTGCACCATGCGTCAATTCGTTGCAGATCCTCCTGCATTTCAGTACAGTTTTCCACTGTTACAACCCCTCGATGTACTACAGCATCATCTGCAAAAAGCCTCACTGAACTTCCGACGTTATCCTCAAGGTCATTTATTTAAATTGTAAATAGCAACGGTCCTACGACACTCCCCTGCGGCACACCTGAAATCACTCTTACGTCGGAAGACTACCCTCCATTGAGAATGAAATGCTGAGTTCTGTTATCTAGGAACTCTTCAATCCAATCACACAATTGGCCTGATAGTCCATATGCACTTACTTGGTTCATTAGACGACTGTGGGGGACTGTATCAAACGCCTTGCGGAAGTCAAGAAACACGGCATCTACATGGGGACCCGTGTCTATGGCCCTCTGAGTCTCGTGGACGAATAGCATGAGCTGGGTTTCAAACGATCGTCTTTTTCGAAACCCATGCTGATTCCTACACAGTAGATTTCTAGTCTCCAGAAAAGTCATTATACTCGAACATAAGACGTGTTCCAAAATTCTACAACTGATGGAAGTTAGAGATATAGGTCTATAGTTCTGCACATCTGTTGGACGTCCCTCCTTGAAAACGGGCATGACCTGTGCCCTTTTTCAATCCTTTGGAACGCTACGCTCTTCTAGAGACCTACGGTACACCGCTGCAAGAAGGGGGGCACGTTCCTTCGCGTACTCTGTGTAAAATCGAACTGGTATCCCATCAGGTCCAGCGGCCTTTCCTGTTTTGAGAGATTTTAATTGTTTTTCTATCCCTCTGTAATCTATTTCGATATCTACCATTTTTTGATCTGTGCGACAATCTAGAAAAGGAACTACGGTGCAGTCTTCCTCTGTGAAACAGCTTTGCAAAAAGACATTTAGTATTTCGGCCTTTAGTCTGTCATCCTCTGTTTCAGTACCATTTTGGTCACGGAGTGTCTGGACATTTTGTTTTGATCCACCTACCGCTTGGCATGAGACCAGAAGTTATACGAAGACAGTAACTTGTTCTCGAAAGAACAGTTACTTTTCATGACCGTGCAGCTTTTTCCTGGAATAAATTATGTTTAACTGAAAACCACAGCTGCCGGCAGGTGTTGCTGATATACCTCGATGTGGACAGCTGAAAATGTTTGCCCCGACAGGGACACATACTTATGTACATATGTAGAATTGTGGACAGTTGGGAATGTGGGTCTCACGGGAAGTCTGCAAGGGATAAGTCCCTACAGTCGCGCTCTTCATCTGTGTCCTCGGTGCCTCAGATGGATATAGCGACTGCCATTTAAGCAGGAGATTCCGTGTTCGAGTCCCGATCGGGGTACATCAAGGTATATCAACAAAAGCTGTAGGCAGCTGAGGTTTTCAGTTATTCATCGTTTAGACCAGCATTTCTTAGGATTTACCGCCAAGTCAGTACATAGAACTTTACTTTCGAATGCATTGAAGTCCTCTCGCATAGCCCTCCTCACACTACATTTCGCTACGTGTAAGTTTTGTTTGTCTGCTTCGCTTTGGCTATGTTTATGTTTGCTGTGAAGTTCCCTTTGCTTCCATAGCCCTTTTCTAACTCTGTTGTTGTACCACGCTGGCTCTTTTCCATCTCTTACGATCTTCCTTGGCACATACTCCTCTAATGCATATTGTACAATGGTTTTGAACTGATTCTCAACACTATCTGTACTTCAGATAAAACTTTTCTGTTGAGTTGTCAAGTACTTTGAAATCTGCTTTTTTTCACTTTTGCTACCTTTTTTTAATATTTCTATTTATGGCTGACATCATCGATGCAGTAACCGCTTTATGATCGCTGATTCCCTGTTCTGCGTTAACTGTTTCAAATAGTTCGGGTCTGTTTGTCACCAGAAGGTCTAATATGTTATCGCCACGAGTCGGTTCTCTGTTTAACTGCTCAAGGTAGTTTTCAGATAAAGCACTTGAAAAATTTTCACTGGATACTTTTTCCCTGCCACCCATTATGAACGTTTCAGTCTCCCAGGCTATATCCGGCAAATTAAAATCTCCACCCAGAACTATAACAGGGTCGGGAAATCTACTCGAAATATTTTCCAAATTTTCCTTCCGGTGCTCTGCCACAACAGCTGCTCAGCCAGGCGGCCTGTAGAGACATCCAGTTACTATGTTTGAGCCTGCTTTAACCGTGACCTTCATCCAAATTATTTCACATTTCGGATCTCCGTCAATTTCCTTCGATACTATTGCACTTTTTATCGCTATAAACACGCCTCCCCCTTCACTGTCCAGCCTGTCTGCGGTATACATTCCAATTTGAGTTTAGAATTTCATTACTGTTTACATCTCGTTTCAGCCAACTTTCCGTCTCTAGTACTATGTGGGCATTGTGACCGTTTATTAATGAGAGCAGTTCTGGGACCTTTCTATAGACGCTCTTGTAGTTTACTATTACCACATTAATATTTTCATTCCCTGTTGCTTTTTACCTACTGCTACCTTGTCGCGTCTCAGGAGGCGTCTTGTCGGGCCAAGGGAGGGAATTCTCTAACTTAAAAAACCCACATGCGCACTCCACAAGTACTCCGCTACCCTTGTAGCCGATAGCTGCGTGTAGTGCACGCCTGACCTATTCAAGGGGACCCTACATTTCTCCACCCGATAGCGGAGGTCGAGAAATTTGCACCCCAGATCTCCGCAGAATCGTCTGAGCCTCTAGTTTAAGCCTTCCACTCGGCTCCAAGCCAGAGTACCGCAA
This sequence comes from Schistocerca gregaria, assembly GCF_023897955.1. Taxonomy (NCBI): domain Eukaryota; kingdom Metazoa; phylum Arthropoda; class Insecta; order Orthoptera; family Acrididae; genus Schistocerca; species Schistocerca gregaria. The sequence goes on along the minus strand of NC_064924.1, from coordinate 86,845,837 downwards.
TCGGTTCTGGGAACGACACTACAAATTGTTAGCTCAGATTCCACCCCGCGAGCGAGGCTTTCCGCTTTCACCAACTCCACCAACCGCCTGTACGAACTGAGGATGACCTCTCAATCCGGACGGCAGTAGTCATTGGTGCCGATAAGAGCAACCGCGCCCGGTACCCACGAACATGTCTCGACAGCAGGGAACGTGGGTGGACCATGTAACACCTGGGGTGTACCATGCAACGCTCCAGACTTCCCACTGCCGCCACACTTCGAGGCAGCAGCCTAAAGAAGGCTGGCCGTGACCATCAGCACGTTTAGCTGTTCGCGAACAGTGGCCAGCTCCTCCTGCGTCCGTACACAGCAGTCACACATCCTATCCATCCGAAGAAATCAACAATTTACTATAGAGAGTTAATCAACTTTTAACTAGACTGCTAATTCACTAAAGGCGGCTGATAGCTCACTAAACTGTGGTTACTAGACACTTCTTGTTGGAAACAATGAAAATACGCACTAAATGTCTGTGGATCTATGGAACACTATTACTAGAACTCGAAAATTAAAGCTTCCTAAAAGCAGAAATACACGGAAAAAGAAGTGACACGAAAGAAAAACACAGTTAATACTTAAATTTACGTAGCTTGCTGCACAGCAGATGTGGAGCAGACGGCAGTTACGATGACACTAAGACTGCTGGTACTACAGCTGACTAAAGTGACTTCGTACACTTTGAGAGAACACTGGATTAAAATTAAATACTTCCACATCTGGAGAGCCTTAGTCCCTCTTACAAACTTTTTATTGAGTCATAATTCCGATTTCAAAAGTTTATTTCATAACTAGCCCCGACTATATCCAGTCATTTGCAATAACTGACATCGATTTGAGTTTCCTAAGATACGTTATCTTCGCCTCTCCTAAAATGGTGCTGAAAAATAGTCTGTTACACCAAGTGTACGCCGAGAATGCCTAATTTTGTTTCACTGCATTCCTAGAACTGTATCGTGATATTATAGTTTACATCTTTTACACCTAATTTATAAGGTTCACTATGCTATTTTTGTTATAGCACTCGCGAAGAGGATCGCACAAGGAGTCAAACAGCGTGTACTCCGTTAGCGAACTCCAGTCTACTGGGGCGTTGCATTTGAGCACGTACCGCTAGTCTGCGACGCTGTAGACCACGTCGCGAGTCTGCCGGGAGCTGCTCTCACCGGCGTCTTCCAATCGCCACCTTCCACTATATAAGCCGCTGCCGTCAGCTCTTCAACGGTCTCCTCCGCCACATGCTACTCCCACTGAATTTTTACTTTATCCTAACGACATTTCTTACCAGAGAATGGAGAGAAATGCAGTACTCTGGCTAATGGGCACTGTCGTGTAGTACATATTAAGTATTTCCTTTCTACGAAACTATTATGATGAAATACAACGAATATTTCAAATATATTTATAAATTAGTAGCTACTACCATCCATTCTAATTCTGATTGAAAATGTGTGGGGAAATCAGAAATGAGAATGCCGAAACCATGCTTGGAAATTTAAATTTCGGTTTCAGTTCTGTAATTATGGAACCGGTCTTCCTACACCTTCGAAGAAAAGCGATTTCGTGTATTTTGATACCCCAAACTAAGAATAAAATTTCCACTGAAGTCATTCTGTCACATGTAATCAATAACAAACTAATTTTAGTAGTTCATTGTTTGTGTCGTTAGAATAAGAGATGAAACAAAAGCATCTAAAAACTGAGCAATAAGCACTGGCTTTTGTGAAATAAAAGCATTTTTAGACACTGCATTATCGATAAGCAATCTTTATGTTCATGTCCGCTATGAAATCAGATAATTAGGTACAGTTACTCTCATACACCAACATATAAACATTGAGAACGGATGCGTGCAGTATGTTTTCGATAATGGAGACTACATTATCCACACTGTGGGTGGCCATGACCCATTTCATGGCGTGGGTAGAACTGCTTGCATAACACCTAAAACAGCTGTTCAGGTAGAGGACAATGTACCTCGAAACTATGTTACTGCTCATACTGTTTAAAAACGAGGCCTGTTTCATTTGCAAACTTACAGAGCCCCAAGTACATCTGGTGACTGTAAAATAATTGCTACAAAAATGGCTTGCCTCATAATAAAATCGCTGTCATATGAACATGGCAGAACACTTAATTTGTTTTGGTTGAGTGGTACCTGATTGGAAGGCCCAGAAGAATGTAAACCTGATTGTAGTGGCTGCATGGAAATTCTGTATGCGACGAGAGAGTTCCAAACTTCCGCTGTACTCCCGATTCCATTCATCAACTTGGCTCCTTCACATCCGTCAACCATTTACACGGCCCTTCTTCAAGCTGTAACAAAAGTGACCAGCAATGGAGAAAGAATAACAATGGTGACTTTTGATCATCCTTTGTACGTTAGGCTCGTGAAATACTAGGAACAGCACATGATGACAGCCTTTTGAAGTCACTTTTCATTCGACTAGGAGGTTCTCACTTATTAATGTCCAATCTGTCAGCAATTGGACTCATCATGGCAGGAAATGATTTGGAGAAGTTGTACAGTCATGTCTATGAAAACAAATGATGAACGTGAAAGCTTACACGAAGGTTATTTGTGCCCCCTTCCTAGTCGAAGAGGCACTAATTGCTATATTTTTGAAAACTACTGAAGCTCTCATTCGTGTGGTTAAAGATTAGCTTAATTTTATCTACTCAACTTTCAAGCATAGTAATACATCTTCTGAAGAATTTACGAACGCAGCTGAAGTGAACAGTTTTGTAGAAATTTTGAAAAACCGACTTCAACGTTCAGAAGAATCAGAGCGAACACAAAGACTGTGGATTCACTTGACAGAAATGGTTGAACTTGTTCGAACGTTTATTAGAGCTGAGAGGAGTGGGGACTTTCTCCTTCACCTTCACTGTGCACATCAAATGCTCCCCATTTCCCATGAGTCTGGTCACTTAAACTACGCTAAATCTGCACATGTTTACCTACAAGATTCGCTGGAACTTCTCAACCCAATGAGCCCAGAAAACGATTTGTTCGTTAATTGTGGTTACTTCACCATCCGACGTTCTGAAAAGCTTTGGTCTGGAGTCTGGGGTGACATTACATTTTAACAGGTTTCGATGATATCCTTGAGTAGCATCTGTGGATTGACTAGAGGCAGAGGAGTAACAGCGGCAACTGTTGCAACTTCGATCAACTCCATACCAGTTTATTCTCAGGTGTCTGAACAATGTAAGAATATGCAGTGTCTCTTCAGAGCGGCACGTGGAGATACGAGAGTCAAGGTAGAAAAGAAGCTGCAAGGACTTGCAAGCTTTTATTTCTTGCTTCGAGGAACACAATCTGTTTTCTAAACCACCCGAACTCTCTTTCTTGTCAGCAGGGGTTGAAGCAGGTGGAAGCGTAAACTGTGATAAAGCGTTTGAAGCTAGAACACAGGCCTTGAAACGGGTTGAGAACAAACATTCAATAAGATACAGTTGAAAAGAAATTTAGCTGTTAAGTTTCTAGCCTGTATCACCAAGTCTATGACAATTAACAACAACACTGTATGTGTGAACCCCAATATCTCTTACTTCGGATGATCTGCACAGTAAGGAGTCATGTGAAACTTGAAGAAATATTTCTGTTTCAATTATGTGCTTATCGTCCATCCTTTTTCGGCGAATCTGGCTTAGTGAGGAAGGGAAGAAAATCTTCAATGGTTACTGGCTTGGTTCCAGATTCAAATGAATCATCAATCGCACCACATTCAGAGTAAGTGTCCAACATCATTGATGGAGGTCACTTCCTTCATTGTAATGTCTGGTGACACCCAACTACTTACAGAGTGGTTTGCAAGCAGCACGCAGATTACATAGTTACTCATTATGGGCCAGCAATTGTTTTATTTTATGGATACAAGCAAGAATACACAAAAGATGATGAACACTTAAGGCCGATCATATTCAACCACTAAGATTGATGTGAAAGTAGAAGACCCAATCCATCGAAATGTCAACCAAAGTGAATTTATAACCTTATTTCTCTCCTTTCAGTGCATTTGAAAAGAGATGGTTCACAGTTCATCAAGCATCGGATGATGATGACTTATTAATAGTTTTAAAGCGATTGATGAAGCTATGAAAGGAGTTGAAGCTTGTGTAATTGATGATGACACAGACTTGTTGACTGTACGCACACCATCACAGAACAAAATGAAAATGGTGGTCCCAAAGAAAGACAATCAGCAGGAAAAAGTGTAGACTATTTCTGACATTCAGCGAGGCATTGGGGATATGAAAGGTGTACTCTTAGCAGTATACGCATTCACAGGGGGTGACACTGTATCAACTATCTACAAGAAGGGGACCCCAGTGCAGTGACTGACGCTGAAAAGGATTCCCTTCTTGCGATGTTCGGAGCCAAGAACTGTACTCTGTTACTTGCAGGGTGTTGCAAAGCAGTCTTTACATTCATTGTTCAAGTTGGATACATTCCCCCCACCCCTCTCAGCAGCTTACTGGCAGCATTCGTTTAGAAGCTACCACCAGGTGCCGCAGTGGCTGAATGTGAAGAAGACTGGCTTAAGAAGACTGGCGAACACCTGAGACCAATTTTAACAGTACTTCCGGCAGCTCCCTGGGAATTGCTTTTACTCGTAGTGTGCGCTTGCAAGACGAACGCGTCAGTAACTGCGAATGCAAGAATAGCAGCCTCAACTGCTCGAGCATATATAGAGGGTGTGATAACAGGGACACGAACATCATTCACGAAGATTTAGACGTGGAGAGAGCTCTGTTGGAAGAGGACTGAACACTGATGAATACATTACAGTAATTTAAAGTCGCATTTAGGATTCCATTTTTGTTAAATTTTACTACTGAACTCAGTTTATGCACTGCAAAAATTGTAATAAAATGTGGTTGCAATACACACACAACTAAGGAAAAGTCTCCAAAATCTGCAGTCTTAGGGATATTATGATTAAAAATGATATAATTATACATCATACTTATTATAAAGATTCTATTTTTATAATTTAAATTCATTTATTTTGGAAAAATATTCATTGTTGATACGGCATTGTCCAGAGAAAGTTCAGAGTGGGTTTCTCCGTACCACAGGTTTATATGGCCTAGGCCTGTGGGAGCCTCTTTTCCCTTAAAAAGTAGCGCCCCTTGAGGAGGTGGTGAGGTTGTCGTTCCTTCAAGGGCTTATCACTAACATACCACCGGCCACTAAAATCGCAATTAGCTTTTGTAAAACACTATCCTGTATAAAAAAATTAGTTTCCTTAGTGATAATGACATATTTATTCCACAAAATCTAAAAAATAGGCAAAAATTTCTACTTTTACCCTCCCCACACCCGTTAACTCTGAAACTGTAGCAAGATTATGCATGGGACCATTTTTGTTTGCATTTTGATGTAGATTATTTTTGTATACGCCACTTCTTTACAAACTTCTACAATCCTCCCACCAAACCTGACGCTTAAAATGGTGTAACTATTTTCCAAACAATATGTGGACTGACTGGAACAATTTGAAGCTGGAGGTAGACTTTTACCTTGGATGTTGAACTTTGGCTCTAATTGCACCGTACTGTTTCCACGTACAGCCCTGGGTCTCTGTTAGGCCTACTACGAACATCTACATGCAGTAAATGCTTTACAAGTAGCGATATCGTGAGTGGCGGAGGATATCTCGTACACCTCTACTTGCCATTTCTTTCCCATTTAACCGTAAATAGTGCGATGGATAAAAGGCACTGTCTCATATGCCTGTGTCCCCTTTAGAAATGAACCACTCTCTCCTAAAATCCTCCCGCCAAACCTATTTCGATCGTTAGCCTTCCCTGTCATTGTCCTACCGTTCTCGTTCCATTTCAGGTTTCCTATTTTACTTCCAGGTATTTAATCGACGCGACTATGTCAGGCAGTACACTGCTAATACTGAATTTGAACATTACGGGATTGTTTTCCTAGTCATCTGGATTTCTGTACATTTGTCTATATTTAGAGCAAGCTGCCATTCATGGCACCAACTGGAAATTTTGTCTAAGTCGTCTTGTACCTTCATACAGTCACTAAACGACGACAGCTTACCGTGTACCACAGCATCATCGCCAAACAACCTGAGATTGCTGCCCACGTTGTCCGCCAAATCATTTATTTATATTGATAACAACAGCGGTCCTGGACGCTTCTTTCGAGCACTCCAAACGGTGCCCTTGTCTGTGATGAGTACTCGCCGTCGAGGACAACATACTGAGTTCTGTTATTTAAGAAATCTTCGAGCCATTCTCGCATTCTCTGTATCTTCGAACTTTCTTTAACAGTTCGCAATGGGACACGGTGTCAATTTGTTTCCGGAAATCTACCAATATGGAATCTGTGTGTCACCCCTCGTCCATGGTTTTCAGTACATCACGTGAGAAAAGGGCACTTGCGATGGTTTATAAATTAGAGCACATTTATGAGCAGTAGAGGCCCCGTTTCAAGTAATTTTATTATATTCGACTAAGAATACGTTCAGGAATCCTGTAACAGACCGATGTTGTGGATATTGATTTCTAACTTAATGGGTCATTTCATTCTTCTTATATAAAGAAGTCACCTCCGTTTGTTTCCAGTCGCTTGGGAGTTTGCGCTGGGTGTAAATTCGAGATAAATGTATGTTAAGTAAGGGGCAAATGCCGTAGGAACTCTCTGTAAAATCGAACTGGGAATCCTTTCAGACCTTGTGACTTCTTTGTTTTCAATCCTTTCACTTCCTTCTGTGTATCAGTGAAGCCTATTACTCGGACCTCCATATGGGAACTTCTGCGACGTTCAGGCGACGATATGTTTGTACGATCCTCGTGGGTGAATGATTTCTTAAAAGCTTGGTTTAAAGCTACGGCTTTCTTTACGTTGACTTACGTGGCAACGTTTCCACACTAGACTGGTCACAAAGTGAGTGGGCGGATGTCTTAGAACCGTCGAGAGATTTTACGTGGGACTAGAATTTTCTCGGGTTCTCAGGAAGATGTTTCGCTAGGTGACGGTGGTAGTTGTATGTTTCGCACATCGGTCTTCTTTCAGAGGCATGATTTTACTATCTGTCATCATTTGCGCGTTCTGTTTTGAAGAGATAGTGCAACAGCCTCTGTTTTATCAAAAATTTTAGAACTAAACCGTGCCACGTTTCCTCTGCCATTTATCCACTCGGTAGATTCTTACCGTGGCGTGATTTACAATCAGTTTAAGCTGTGCCCATAATTCCTCTACGTCTTGATACACGTCACAGTCTATTAAATACAGCCAGGAGATACTCTGGTGTGACATTTTTTAACATTTGATGGCTGCAGCGACACTAGCGCTCCAAGCGGTGAGAAAGCAGACAGTCAGGTGCGTCTTGAGGATAATGTTGGTTTTTGATTATTTTCTACTCTATCAACGAAACGGTTGCTATAATTGTGCGTTCCTCGCTCTAGTAAATTACCTAAAGACATGAATTATCGTGAAACTCATGTGAAACCAGCCGAATTACGTTAATTCAATAACATAAGCCTGTCGGTGTGGCCGAGCGGTTCTAGGCGCTTCAGTCTGGAACCGCACGACCGCTACGCTCGCAGGTTCGAATCCTGCCTCGGGAATGGAGGTGTGTGATGTCCTTAGGTTAGTCAGGTTTAAGTAGTTCCAAGTTCTATAGGCCTGATGTTAAGTGCCATGGTGCTCAGAGCCATTTTACCCAATAACATAAGCTGCAACTTATTCGTGAAGATATCCTTTCAACTACGTACATATTTGCAGCTTCCTCCGCTAAAAGCAAGGGAATATAAACGTGTATTTCGATCATGTGAAGCCCATATTTCTGATGTTGCCTGTTTTTATTATCATAAATACTTCCCTCCACACTTAAGTAGTTTTATGGAGTCAAACGATTCACCTATTCTTAAACTTCACTCGTGTCTCTAAAGCACGAGTTATTTTGTAAATCTTGTTACTTTTGTTACAAAAACGAACGTGTTTATGTTCCTTGCCGTTTGTGGTTAAAATTTAGCCACATGTGTGGAACTCGTTCCTTCTGTATCGGGAAACAGTTCTGTTGCTTTTGATGATTTATTATCACGTCTGTGGCGTTTTATCTCAAGCTGCAGCTGTGGTGGCGTATTTCGTACATTAAGTAATGAAGGTGAAATCATGTTCCAAATTCAATGATTTGGCCTGAAGTGTAGCGGACAAAATTCGACTTTTTAGGATAGACATACAATGTCTTTATGCTAAGGGTCAGATCTTCTGGTATATGCTAACAATTTTTTTCTTATTAAAGGAAAACATTATTCCGTAAATGTCTGTACGGTACAACAGAATCATAAATAAACAGTTCTGTGATGATGTACCGTTTCCTACCTTCCAGGGTCCTTAGGAAACCAAAGAATGACAAATGTGGAGTGATTTTGTAGTTACTGTCGATGTTTATGGTAGTTAACTTTAAGTTATGGTTCCCAAGCTGGGGGTAATTACCGCTGAGAGACAAAATGAAATTTTCTGAGGAATGAAAACAAAAAGTGTTCGATTGTGTTGGTCACGAATTTCAATTATTTTTAAAATATTATTTCTGTTATTACTACTGAATTGTTTATGACTCTTTGCCGTACCTGTTGTGTTGTGTGCGAGTCGACTGAGGTTCTGCAGTGGTTTCGTTTTGCAAGCTGCCTGCCACGCACGTGAACTCAACATGCAAACGACGAAACAAGAGATACTGAGCTCAGGCAGACTTCAACACAATAATAAAAATGTTAAATTGATAATTATTAATGCTGCTAAATGCCAATGAAGTTGGAGTTTCGTTATTCCGAAAATAAAATTTAATTCAGTTCATATAATTAGCAAGTATCCAGGTAACTTTCCAAATTAAAAGAAACGAAGGTGTAATGGCACATCCACTATATCGGAAACAGTCTCATATTGAGACTACAGTTCAGTGAGCTTGAGTCCTCTGACGAAATTTTTCATTAAAAGGGTCGCTTCATAAAAAGTAGACTGAGGAAAAGTCATTTCAAAGATAACTTACTTTCCTTCAATCAATTTTTTTCAATTTGAAGCTGGATTGATTTACAATTACTTTCATCAAAAAATTTAAACCGCAATATGCACTCCGTCTTCAGGCCACAAGTAGCCCATCTGGACCATCCGACCGCCATGTCATCCTCAGTTAATGATGCGGGTGGGGGTGGGGTGGGGGCGTGTGGTCAGCACACCGCTCTCCCGGTCGTTATGATAGTTTTCTTTGACCTGAGCCGCTACTATTCGGTCGAGTAGCTCCTCAATTGGCATTACGAGGCTGAGTACACCCCGAAAAATGGCAACAGCACATGGCTGCCTTGGTGGTCACACATCCAAGTGCCGGCACACCCGACATCTCTTAACTTCGGTGATTTCACGGGAACCGGTGTATTCACTGCGGCAAGGCCGTTGCAAACAGCAATATGCGTAGAAGGTTAAGATTTTTCTGAATCACCAATGTAATAACTTGCAAATCACCTCCCAAAGGCTGCTTAACTCACAAAAGCGATATATACTGTATGGCTTCGAGTTTTGATCCCAGTATGAGAAAGAACTAACGATAATAATCAGTCACAAAGTCACGAAAAAGACTCGCGAAGTGTCAGCTTCGCAGTGCACAGACGACGCAAACGCGAGTCTCACTCAGAAACAGAGAAAGGAGCGTGACTCTGCAGCAGTGCGCCGTAGAGAGGCTTTCAAACGAGACACGAACCGCCGCTAATGTGTGCTCGCCCCAAAATGCACTACTGACTACCTGCTCTGACATACTTCTCCATATTACCGCAAGAGGAGAGGAAAATTACAGGATTACCACTGTGACAATTGAAAATTCCGTCTTTGTTGCTGCATGTAGCGAAAGCTTGCAGAATTTTCTTCCCCAGCACTTGTTGTGTTTTCTGTCAACAAACTAAAAGTAGCCAGTGTCCTGGCCCTCACCTTGCTGTTGGCGGCATGATGTCTGCGCGTGTAAATGCAGTTCGCTTCCCATACCGTTCACAGAAACATAGCCGTGTTCAGTTGTACCCTTCCGCTTTTAGGACTACCTGTGAACTTTTATAGAAATTCTCAGACGATCTCTTGTGATTGCACTGCTTTAAAAGACTCTTTTGAAGTACTTCGGCCTAAGAGGCAACACGCAAAACTCTCAGGTGGCACATCTCGCCACATTCCAGCAGCTGGGAGAAACAGGAGCTAAAATGTTAGAATTCACAGACCCTGCTCTTCCATTTATATATATATGAAGATTGTAATACTAATTACATAGTTTTTCACGTATTGTCATTGGCCCTTGGCTCAATATGGTGAAGGCTACACCTTCTGAAAGGAATTTATCAATGTCATTGTCCTCAGCTAGTCCATCTACTACGCACATACTTTGTGTCTTATAGCATTCATCTATGAGAGTAAAATTGAGATATATACATAAAATATGCTTAAATATCGCATGAAAAACCTCCAAGTTGTAGATAGTTTCGCAAATAACCTATAAAAGGTTTCATGATTGATTTGGCAACAAATGAAGGAACTAACTGAAAACGCAACAATAATTACGGATATGAGCATTATATTGCTGTAAGCTCTACACTCTACTGTTATTATCACTATTTATTATTACTAAACACTGTCAGCTTGAATTCTGCTAACCGCTTTCATTTCCGAAGTAAAGAGTCCAGCAATGAAGTGATTTACAAACTATGTATAGCTGATTTGAGATGGGGGTGCAGTATGTGGGTGAAGCCTTGTGCTGCTAGGGGGAGGTCTGGTGCAGAGAAACCATGTCTTGTAACAAGTGACTACCATCAATGCGAGTAGTTAGCTTTCTTCTCTGAGAAGGACTCTAGGCAGCAATCGTGACGCTCTGGTAGCTGCTCCACCATTCTATTCAAAATGTTCTAGCAGTTATCTCATTGACTCAGTACTTTGTGGTCAATGGAATACCTACAAAATCTAAATATATTTGTTTTTTATAGTTTTAAAAATAAAACTGTTCAATGAAATTTTTGTATCATTCTAAAATTTGGTACTAGCAAATATGTGATTTCTCTCAGGGACTAATGGTCCCCGAAACCACTGCACTAAATAGACGCTCTATTGTAAAAACAGAGCTGCAGATCAGTATAAACGTTAGTATCCTCACTCATCCGATGTCGTATTCAGAGTGTTGCTTACTGGCAGCATAGTCCGCTGCTATCGGTGTGAGTCACGAAAACAAGACGGAGTCTGTTCCGGCAATGCAATTGTGGGCCGTTAGTATGAATATCTGGGTGCCTTGTGGGCCGTTCCTGCTGAGTCATAATTTATTACACGTTTTCCTGATGGTGTCCTGTACGTAGCCTACACTGAAGTTACGATTACGTGGTGCTCAAAGAGCGGAGTTTAAATGTCACTGAGTTTGTAGCACCATAGCTCTAATGCTATACCGATTTAATTTGCTTGTGTTTTATTAAATGTTACATCATTGAGCTTTTGTAAATGTGTTTGTTTGAATCGATAACATAAAATTGTATACTCCTTTCATTGTAAGAACTTCGACGTCATGATATGATTCTATGCAATGTAGTGTATCTGTCATTTAAATTCTTTGTCCCACTTGGAGGGAACAAAACTTACTGTATATAATTGTAATTTTGTGTGAATAATTTTTGGTAGAAATGTCACTATGTGCAAATGTTCTGTTTTATTTATTGTATTTGTTTGCTGTTATGTAAAGTGCTTATCCTCACTTAGGGTTCTCAGTTAGTTTGTATGTAAAAGGAGTAGTGGTTCCCCTCGGGAACGAAACTGTGTAGCGTGCGCAAATTGTGGTTGGCCCATGTAGAAAAGGTGGAACAAGAGTCAGTCGGGGACGAGGTACCAATCGGGGACGAGCTACGAGTCGGCGACGAACTACCAAACTGTGCACTGCCATGTAAATGTTGCATATTGTGCTGGTCCCGAGAGAGGCTTTTTCTGCTACTTTCCAATGCCTCAGATGGATGAATAAATAGCTGGAACTATTCTGGAATTTGTATGTGTCATCGCCACCAAGAAATGGCAGAGTCGAGCAATTCTACCTGCAATTTCAACTACCAACATGCAATCGCCACCATATTGCGCAATCAGTGTAATGGAGCACTATGGTAATGTACAGTGACGGATCAGCTGAATGGATGTGTTAGTGTGCTCAAATATAAGGTAATTTATAACTGAATTTATGTACCTACCTTGATATTTCTCCTATCATAACACCTCTCAGGTTCCTCTCCGTTCGAACTAAAGTTATTTCCGAGTGTCCTTACTGAAAGAACATTAAAGCACAGTGTTTGGTTAATTGATGCCTCTTGAACATAGTTAAATGAAAGTACAAGTTAATGTGGCAAGGGAGTGAGTTACAGTTAATGATGGTTGCCGAAAATAATTTTCCTAGTAAAACTGCTTATTAATGTATTGTTGCCAACTTCAAATTAAAAGTTCTTAAGACTGAGGCTTATAAAGTTTTGCTTCGTAAATGATCTCATTACTGCCTGTTTTAAATCACAGAAGGTGAGTCAGTATCTTACATATATGTTAATTTTGTCTCTCAATGTAGTAAGAGTGGAAAACTGCAGTATGAAACGTTATATACTCATGTTTGTTAAGTGTTTGTCGCTCTTGTGTATTAGAAGTGCATATGAATAGTATACCAGAATCCACAGTTTCTCTATTGTGTTAATGCTCGTTAACAAGTAACGGAAAGACCATTAATTATGAAAACCATAATTTCTTTATTGAAGTGATAGTGAGAAGCAACCTGTTAGTGGATTCCAATTAACTTTCATTTTAAATAGTAAAGTATTTAACTGAGAGAGACTTAATAACGTTATAAAGACCATCCAGTTTGTGTAAGCCCTGAAAGTAATAGTGTGTTTCGATATCTCTTACAATTCTGCAAATAGTTTGTGCTGCTCCAGTTGTTAGCTTCAATCTTAAAACATACGTATGTGTCAAGAGTTCACTGCACTCGCTTGTGACAATGTATAGGTTGTGTTTATCCATTAAAGGTACTAATAACTATTTTCTTGAACGAGAATGTTAATCATTCTCTTGCCTAGTTAGGCTGGCGACCGTTTTCTTTTCCCGTTAAACAGTGAAGATAAGCAAAATTTTGTTTGTTACTGTTCAAATATTTCCGCAATTCTGACTTTCACTGTCGATAAGCCACCTCCGTTAGGTACAACACGGTCAAAACAACAAAATTCCTCTGAGAGGGTAACACTGTTCTGTTGCGTTATACTATAATTGCTTTAATAAGATTGTTTTTATTTCACAGCCTGCTTTAAGGTTATGGTACAGCAGCAGAAAGACAGGAGTGTAATAAGTTCCTTTAAAAGGCCTGCTGACAGGAGTAAATAACTAGCTCACGTACATTGGTTTGGAGCATTTACCAATGATTAATTCAATCATACCATGCAAGGGTAAATTACAGTGAATTACGTAAAATCTTTAAATCAAGTGTCATTTAATTTAATATCATCCGAATGAGTTAATCATGCTTGGCGACCGTTGTATCGTTTAGACGGACTGCACTGTTTGCAGTTCACGAGGACCTGCCAGTCTTGTGCGTTGTGGCAGCTCTCCCCACTTCTCGCGTGCTCTCCGTGTCCGCCATAATGGCCGCGGCAGCTGCGTTGTGCCCACTGACGCATGTGTGCGAAAACTCTGGGGGTTGTTGATGGCCGCTCTGCATGTTGAAACATCTCATGTGATAACCTGCTCTTACATGGGTTGTGTCTGTTTAATTTGTTGTGTTATCCTTAGTGTTTTGTAGATATACCTTTGCACTTTTGTGGCCTCTCCAACTGCCGGTGCACTGAAGGTGTCATTCTGTCAAAGTGTTTGGCAACACCTTGTAGGTAGTCGCTTCGTTATTTTATTGCCGTAATTCAAAATTGGCTGGCTGGCAAGTGTCAGTTTTTTGGAAGTATGATTTTGATATGTTGTCCCGGCGGAGGTTCGAGTCCTCCCACGGGCATGGGTGTGTGTCTTTGTCCTTAGGATAATTTAGGTTAAGTAGTGTGTAAGATTAGGGACTGATAACCTTAGCAGTTAAGTCCCATAAGATTTCACACACATTTGAACAACATTTTTGATTTTGATATGTTAAATTGTCTGTTAACATGAGCGGCTAAAACTTTCTGTCATTAATTATTGTAGTCTCAAATGAGTTTTTGGTGTTAGTATTATCGACATTGGGCTTAACATTTTATAGCTCTCAGGGTTAACTATTTTGGAACTGAAACAAGATTATTAATGCTAGAATTATTTAATATTTGTTCTATGTTTTAGTATTTACTACTTTAAGAGAGATTTTCTTGTCTTACTTGTGCACATAATGTTTATTGCTGTCAGCAATAGCTTCCTTAACGGAAGTAGATTTCAAATTTTGTAATCAAATTTACAGTGTGAGTGAAATCTCATTATCATCACTATTAACGACACTTTGGGAGCAAGTGGTTAATTATTTTACAATTGAAATCTGATTCTTTATACTGGATTTACCTAATATTTGAGCTTCCATGTTTTATTATTTGCTGAACTTCTGGTCTTACTATTGTTACCACTTGGTTGTGTTATTGTTGTGGTCTTCAGTCCTGAGTCTGGTTTGATGCAGCTCTCCATGCTACTCTGTCCTGTGCAAGCCTCTTCATATACGCAACCTACATCCTTCTGAAACTGATTACTGTATTCCACTCTTGGCCTCCCTCTACACTTTGTACCTCCCCTACACTTCCCCTAAACACTAAATTGGTGATCCCTTGATGCCTGAGAATGTGTTCTATCAACCGATCCCTTATTCTAGACATATTGTGCCACAAATTTCTCTTTTCCCCAATTTTATTCAGTCCATCGTTAATTACAAGGTCTACCCATCTAACTGTCAGCATTCTTCTCTAGCCGCGCGGGATTAGCCGAGCGGTCCATGACGCTGCAGTCATGGACTGTGCGACTGGTCCCGGCACAGATACGAGTCCTCCCTCGGGCATGGGTGTGTGTGTGTTTGTCCTTTGGATAATTTAGGTTAAGCATTGTGTAAGCTTAGGGACTGATGACCTTAGGAGTTAAGTCCCATAAGATTTCACACACATTTGCATTTCTAGCACCACATTTCAAAAGTTTCTGTTCTCTTCTTCTCCAAACTGTTTATCATCCATGTTTCACTTCCATATATGGTTACACTCTATACATATACTTTCATAAAAGAATCCCTGATACCTGAATCTATACTCGATGTTAACAAATTTATCTTCTTCAGAATCGCTATTCTTAGCATTTCTAGTCTACATTTTGTGTGAGATCCTATCGACTCGGCGCGTGTACGGTGCCTAAGGGACGCCGCGTTCTCGGAATGCTATACAGAAATTCAAGCAAATAATGTTAGAAGTTTTATTTCAATAAAACAGATTGCTCTATACAGGGTTCACGCAAATTTGACACATAGTTTTTTCATCACTAATAACTGCTATGGTAGCGTTCTCTGCTGGGCCTGTCCGAATACTAAGCAGATACTGAGCGTCCGAGGCTGGCAGGAACGGCGCTTATATTCTCCTCCTGTAGAGGCCACTCCTGTCGTGGTACGGTCCTGACCAGTGCACGATTGGCCGGCTTCGTTTCATCGCCTTCTCTTCTCTTGCGTTCTTCGTTCCGCCGCTTGTGCTTACGCCAGAACATTTTGTATCCTCCGTACTTCGACCTGCATCGGTTATTTTGCTTCCCAAACAGCACAACTCATTTACCACTTCAAGTATCTCATTTTCGAATCTAATTCCCTCAGTATCACCTGATATATTTCGACTACATCCCATAATCCTCGTTTTGCTCTTGTTGATGTTCATCTTATATCCTCCTTTTCTTTGCTTTGTCTGGCAGAATCACAATGCCATCAGCACCTCAAAGTTTTTATTCCTTCTCCCTGGATTTTAATTCCTACTCCAGATTTTTCTTTTCTTTCCTTTACTGCTTGCTCATTATACAGATTGATAACACTGGGGATAGGCTACAACCCTGACTCACTCACTTTTCCTCCACTGCTTCCCTTTGAAGCCCCTCGACTCTAACTGCCATCTGCTTTCTGTGCAAATTCTAAATAGGCCTTCTCTCCCTGTATTTTACCCCTTCCACCTGTACAATTTGAAGGAGTGTTCCTTTCAACATGGTCAAAAGCTTTCTCTAGTTCTACAAATGTCATAAAGATTGGCTTTTCTTTCCCTAACCTACTTCTAAGATAGGTCATAGAGTCTGTTTTCCCTTGCGTGTTCCTACCTTTGTCCTGAATCCAAACTGATCTTCCTCAAGGTCGGCTTCTACCAGTTTTTCCATTCTTCTGTAAAAGATTCGTCTTAGTATTTTGCAACCGTGACTTACTTTCACAATGTCAGCACCTGCTTTATTTAGAACTGGAATTATTATATTCTCCTCGAGGTCTAAGGGCATTTCGCCTTTTTCGTACATGTTGCTCACCAGACGAAAAAGTTTGCCATGAGCGGCTCTCCCAAGGCAATCAGCAGCTCTAACGGAAGTTTGTCTACTCCTGGGCCCTTGTTTCGACTTAAGTCTTTTAGTGGTTTGTCAAATTATTCACGCAGTATCATGTCTCTCTTATCATCATCATCTACGTTCTCTTCCATTTTCATAATATTGGCCTCAAGTACATCTCCCTTGTATAGACCCTCTATATACTCCCTCCACCTTTCTGCTTTCTCTTCTTTGTTTGGGACTGGTTTTCCATCTGAAATCTAGATATTCGTATAGGTGTTTCACTTTTCTCTAAAGGTCTCTTTATAGTAATCCTTTAGGCAGCATCTACCTTACCCCCTAGTGATATATACTTCTACACCTTACATCTGGCTCTAGCCATTCCTGCTTAGCCTTTTGCGTTTCCTGTCGATCTCATTTTTAGACGTTTCTGTTCCTTTTTGCCTAATTCAGTCATTTGCATTTTTATACTTTGTTCTTTCATCGATTAAATTCAGTATTTCTTCTGTTAACCAAGGGTTTCCACAAGCCCTCAGGTTTTTATCCAATTCATCCTCCGCTGCCGTCACTACTTCAGCTCTGAAAGCTACCCATTTTTCTACTGTATTCCTTTCTCCAGTTCTTTTGAATCGTTCCAGAATGCTCCTTCTGAAACTCTGTATTCTCTATTTCTTACAGTTTATTCGTATCCATATCCTTAAATTCATCCATTTTTGGAGTTACTCCAGTTTTAATCTGCAGTTCATAACCAATAAATTATGGTCAGAGTCCACATTTACCCCTGTGTACGCTCTACAATTTAAATCATCGTTCCGAAATGTCTTCCACGTATACAGCATTCTTTCATGATTGTTAAACTATGTGTCAGCGATGATGAAGTTATGCTCTGTGCAGAATTGCACCAGACGGCTTCCTTTTTCATTCCTTTCCCGCAGTCCATATTCACCTACAGCTTTCCTACTGTCGAATTCCTGTCCCCCATGACTATTAAATTTTCGTCTCCTTTCAGTATTTGAAAAATTTCTTTTATCTGATCATATATTTCTTCAATTTCTTCGTCATCGACAGAGCTAGTTGGCATCTAAACTTGTACTATTCTGGTGGGTGTGGGCTCTGTGTCTGTTTAGGCTACAATAATGCGTTCACTATGCTGTTCGTAGCAGCTTATCCGCAAACATATTTTTATTCATTATTAAACCAACTCCTGCATTACTCCTATTTGATTTTGTATTTGTAACCCCGTATTCACCTGACCATAAGTCTTATTCCTCCTTCCACCGAACTTCATTAATTCCCACTATATCTAACTCTAACCTATTCATTCCTCTTTTTAAATTTTCTAACCTACCTGCCCAATTAAGGGATCAGACATTGCACACACTGATTCATAGAACGCCAGTTTTGTTTCTCCTGGTAGTGGCGTCCTCCTAAGTAGTCCCCTCCCGGAGACTCGAATGGGGGACTATTTTACCTCCGAAATATTTTACCCAAAAGGACGCCATCATCGTTTAACCGTACAGTAAAGTTGAATGGCCACGGAAAAAATTACGCTGCAGTTTCCCCTTGCTGTTAGCCGTTCACAGTACCACTGGTTAATGTTACCACGCCAGATCAGTCAGTAATCCAGACTGTGCCCCTGCAACTACAGAAAAGGCTGCTGCCTCTCTTCAGGAACCACACGTTTCTCTGGCCTCTCAACAGATACCCCCTCCACTCGGGTTGCACCTACGTTACGGCTATCTGTATCACTGAGGCACACAAGCCTCCCCACCAACGGCAAGATCCAATCGTTCATGGGGGACCCATTTGGTTATAAGTATTCGTTACTGTCACTGTCAAGTATTGTAACTGAAGTTGATTTCAAATTTTCAGTCGTATAAAGTCTGAGTAACTACTCATGACCATTACTAATAAACCCATTTTGGGTGCAAGATTACTGCAGTCTGAGTTTGGTTAAAATTCTGAATTTGTGATTGTACAACTGTTCGCTTGTGATTATTGACGTCATTCTAGGGGAATAGGACTGCCTTGCGTAATTAGGTAATGTTTGTGTTTCAGCTCAGTAATCAATTGAAATTTGAATGCTTGTTGGTCATTTAATGCTTCTGATAAATGCAACTGTTCAAAACTGAATGGCCTACGGGCGTAACTCTTGACTTGGCAATAAATTCTGATGGGAACGTTATTTAGTTTAGAGAATAAGGGACTGTGAATGCTGCTGGCCTTGTATGTTTACCTCGCTCTGCCCTTCACTCCCCACCCTCGTGAGTTGCTCCTTGCGTCACCCTTTTTTATTATTTAATTTAAACTGACGCATATCATATCGGAAATAAATTATGCCCATATATTGTTCAAGGGGAGATGTAATAGATTTGGGTCCAAAAATCCATTTTTCAAAAAATTGTTTTCTTCATCTACAGAGATTGATTTACTCAGAATGTGAATTTTATAGTGACTGCAGGATTAGAAATTCCTGTAAAATATTAAACTTTTTAACTCTGCACTGACAGACACTACCACCATTTCCGACATTTGGGAAACTGCTTGCTTCCACGAAATTTTTGTGAGTGTAAAGGCTACTTTCTTTTGATTCCTTTGACTGACATCTGTATCTTTGGCTGATATGTTTCATATACATGTTTTATTCTCGTTTTGAAGTGACTGCGGACAAGAAAACCACTAGCCGGAAAATGAAAGTTTACTCTGAGAAAATTGTTTCTCTTCAGCTATTTTACAGGAGAGTTATCAGGCAAACACAAACAATTGAGGCAATGAAACGTGCTATGTGGGCAGGAACAATCAGGAAAAACACAAAGAATTTAGAGGTAATGAGACGTGATGTGTGGGCATTTTTTTCCGCACAATATCCACTGACCAAACACCAATGTGTAATCTGTGTCTGAAAGATGACATGTAAGTACAGCAGAATAAATGAAACGTATAATGAACTGTAAATGTACAACATTGAATATACGTTTTTTTTAATTGATTTGTTTTATACGCTCATAAAAGGCAATAGGATCTCCCTATTCCATGGGTGTCGTATGTTACAGAAAAAAAAAATATATTTTTATCCACCAATGTGTTAACGTAACTTTCCGCTTAATTATTCAGGTAGTTTATTTCGTTAGATAATCAGAGCTTTCGTGGACACACCACAGTAGTGTTTGCTACAGCTCGAATTTTATTAATAATTAAATGGAACGACTGCTTTCGCTGCCTTATGAGTCGTACGTAGAAATAATTACCTTGAAGTTGTAGGTTATCACTCCTATCACAAGAATATCTTTAATATTTTTTCTGTGTTTAACTTCAATGAAATAAATACTCAATCTTAGAGCAGGGATGTTCCTTGTATCCAACAACATCACCGACAAGCTCAGTGATTACTGCTACGGTGTTTCTCCTCACACATATAACACAAATGTTTCTTTCCTGTTGTTCCTTTCTTTCAAAAATATTAATACTACTTTCTTCTGGTTATTACTTACAATTATTTATGATACCTAAACCAACTACTTTCATTATTGATAGTGAGTATTTCTGTTGTCGTGACTCAACGACAAAAATTGGAGAAAAATTAAAAATACTATGTTTTGTGTTGTTATAGAAAGTATCTTAACTATATTTTGTAATAACTCTTTCTTCCTTAGCTACATAGTAACATTTTTCAATAATACTACATTGCCATATTGTGACGTTCCAGTCTGTAATGGGTTCATTTTAGGGTTAAAGTATGAGTAGGTAAGGGTCCAGATTTCTAGTTTAGAACACGGGTTTGCTTTATTTTCGATAAATAGCCATTGTTTTATCGTTCTATTGCGAGGAAACCGCGTATTGCTTGACGAAGGATTGTGACGAGTGCTCTCATACTTCTCCATACATAATCCCATTTCAAAAAATAAAATACGTCTTAGTCTTGGTATCATCAATCATTGTTCTTTCGTCTTCTAAAACGGAACAGGGCTGACCGCCCCCCCCCCCCCCCATTTCAATTAATTCTATGCAGCATTTCGATAGCTTCCACATAAGGAACTTCCAACAAACAATTCCATCCATAAAACAGTCGTGGATCCCTTTTGTGTCATCACCATACCAGTCATCCAATCCGCCTACAATCTTGAGTTTAGTAACGAATAGATAATCAACCAATTCCTCTCAATAGTAAACCAGTGAACTGATAAATGGACAACCTGCCCTCATACAGCTGTTTAAGATTGGGAACCAAGGACATTTACGTTCAAATTCACCACTACGTTATCACTGCAGCATACACTAAGTTCCGCGAAACGCTAATATCGGTCAAGAACCGAATTTTTACCAATATTAATATCCGAAATAATTTGTCAATAACCACATACACAGAACTTTCATAGGTGTCGTTCTAAACCTTGAAGTATTAATTCACAGCACCAGAGGCTAGTACCAAGCGCTTTTGTTAGTTATCTCTGGCTCTGCAATAATTTTGTTTGGTACCTTTTTAACGACTTTTCTTTAATCTACAAACAAGAAACAGCTGTAGCTATACATGCGCCTAGCATAGACTTTCTGCCTTTCCTTGAGCTCTAATTTCCGCCTCGGGATCTCCGATTTGTAGGCTGCCCTTATTACAATCCAAACCGACGTAGAACCATTTACTCTACTAAAGGAACAGCACTACATTCGCACAACAACATAAAATTAGCATTTGCTCGGCAGTCGGGTTGAGCGGCGATTCGTAGCAACTACGGATCCCTGCATGAAGAAATTCCCTGCCGCCCGAGAAAAAACTGCCCTGCCAAAAGTGTCGTGAGGCCCGTCCAAACTCCCAGTCCTCTAGTTACAATAATTTCACAACATATCGAACAACACGTTGTACTCTACCATAACCACTAGTTTAGGTCTCCCTCAAACTTCACTCTTTATTAATACTTCTAATAATCCTGCCTTCTGACTGAATTTTTTTATATTTTTATTCTTTTCTTTGCTTAGTTTTCGTTCATTCCCACTTCTTAATTTTCATCTACTGGTTAGATGTACTTATCTTATAGTAATAATCTACCGCTGTTACAGTTCTGTTCTTCTCTACTTGATTCAGCAATATAAATTCAGTTCTGTTGATAAACTTTCTACTCCATCCACATTCATACGTACATTCTTACCACAAAGTAGGGTACACGTCCTTCTCTACACCGTCTTTCCCACAGAATTGTGTTTACCATTACTTTTAGCATCATTAGCCACCAAGTTGCTGGTTTCAGTACTCTCCTTTAAATAGGTATCTACACAATTATTTGATATCTAAAGCTAAGTATTACAGGTGTATACTTAATCTAGTCAGAAAGACGATACATTTGTATCTTGCCGTCTGTTATCTCTCAAGGCGTCACTACAATAGTAATAGGAAGTTTATCCTTCAGTACCCACTCAAATTCTCCAATTAATTTAGACCAAGTCAAATGCCTCTTCGCACAACAACTATGTCCAGGCCTCCATATTAACCGGATAATGCTCGCTCAAGGATTCGATTTGGGTGACGTTTGGCTACGAACAACTCTTGGTCTTGGTTCAGTTTCAAGAACTCTTGAATTTCGTGAGACACAAATTTCACTTCATTGTCTTTCAAGAGTCGCGATGGTGTCCCCACGATAGGGAAATAGACTCTTCAGGATATGCATAACCGTATTACTGCTCGCCACCTTCACTTACCACAATTTCGCAAATTTGGACTAAACCTCCAATACATGCACAGCAAAAATCTCTTCATCAACATCTCTTGACAATAGTCCTAGAATAACAACTGCTGAAATATCTCGCACATACACTTGGGTACTACTGCAACAGGCTGCACTGTATCTTTCTGATTCTTAATCTTAGTTTACTGGTACATCTCACAAGTTCTCTACTCCTTCCTAGCTTTCCTACTATTACCCTTTGCATGCAAAATAATAGTTATATATGTGTGCAATACACTTGTGTATACTATAATACCCAGAAACTCTGTTACAAATTAAGTTGATACTGCGTCGTGGGAAGTTGCTAACAAAAAAAACGTCATTACATCAAATCCACTTCCCCTTCACTGGTATCCCTACTTGTCACCCTTCCTTCATTATTGTAAGATACTTCTCCTTCTTTTGTGCTCTACTAAGATTTTTTAGTAATGCCTCAAACTCTTTCTCATATTCTAAATTACGAACTTTGAAAACTGAACTTGTTTCTCAGTTCACAGTTCCCTTCACCTTCCATTCCCCAGACAGGCGACGCACAATTGTCCTTTTCCTATAATATATCGTATTTCTAAATCATACTCCTGATAAAAAAGAAACCATTGCATCAATAGACTGTGCAAGAGCTTCCTTGTCCTTAAAAATATCAATGGACTTTGTATAGTATATAATCCACTCTTTCTCCCATGGAATATATACCTGAACTTTTTTATGGCCGTTGCTACTGCTAAAGTATCCTTTTCAGTAATTGAGTAATTCCACTCACAGTTGGTTAACATACAACTGTCACATACTAATGTCATTGTTCTTCCGTCATTTACCGTTTCCTTGATCACCTGACAACCCAAACCAAGTCATTACGCGTCTGGAGCCACACAAAACGCTTTGGTCAAACCTGAACGCCCTAACAATCTAGGATTACTAAATTCTTGTACCAAAGCATCAGACTCTTGTTGACAACTCTCATCCCCTCCTCAAGGTGTAGTCATTTATAACAACATTTTAAAGTGCACACTATTCATTAAATTACGAGGAATATTCCTTCCGTTAAATCCTAGAAAAGTCTTCAGCTGTTACCTACTTGTAGGGATAGAACAACGTTTAATTGCCGAGAATTTCCTTGGGTTAGGTAATGTTGACTCCTGACTTGAAATTTTTCCCAAAAATTCCCTGAGATCTTAAACTTTTAAATAACTTAACCAACATTTCTGTGTGTTTCTTCCATGTTCTAGATACTACTAATACGTCATCAACATATACAAATATTTTACTTAATAATTAATCTCCTAAGGAAAGATCTAATAATTGAATGAACTCTGATACACAAAATTCTGTCCAAATGGTAGAACTTTAAACTGATAATTTCGCCTGTTAAATAGAAAAGTCGCTTAAACCCGCAATTCCACGCCGAGTATAACCTGGCAATGGCCAGCCATGAAACCAACCATACTTAAATATGTACTGTACAGACACCCAATTAAGGCCCCCTGTACAGTTTCCTCTTTACATCAATTCAAACAATGTATCTGATCTAATGTTTCCAAGAGGGGTTGGACCTGAGTCCCTCTCGCCTCTATCAGTCATTCTCTGACACCATCTGCTAGTCGAGTCACAAGTTCTTCGACGAGATGCAAATCGTTTACTTCATTTGAACTGTAGTTCATAAAATTGCGGTTTCCTCCCCATCTCTCGTTGTATTTCTGTGGGCCAAACTACTCTAGTCTTAGTTTGTGTTGCCTACTCAATGACAAATACTTTGTTTAAAAGCTTTAATAAATTGATGAATAGTTCAAAATAAATTTAAATTTAACATCACACTTCTATTATTACCTCATGACTCTGGAAGAACACCTGCAAACGCTCCAAGAAAAATTAATAGATGCACACAAGCAATAGGGTCGAATGTAGGATAATGATTACTACTGTCTCTCATTACTAGTTTTAGTTCCACTACGCAAACATACTCACTAATTAAGAAAGGTGCGTGAAAATCCCAATGGTCCTTCTCAGATTTCCTTCAATCACTATCAGCACATTATCTGCACAACTACATGGAGTGAAAGACACATGACAACGAATACCACCATCAGGTTTTCGCTTAGTGCTGATTTTATTGTGGTTAAAACTGAATTCATATACTAAAAGGTTAGTTATTCACTCATATACACTAGTACTTACCTTGTTAATCTCAGAATTAACTTTAATATGATTGATACTAATCCGGTCAGTCACATTCTGATGCGAGGGACTTTTAGACTTTTCCTGTTCCTCTTTGCTTCATTTAATTTTTCCTCAAGATTTCCTATTTTTGTACTAACATCTGTAAACTCAAGATTATCGTATTATTTAAAACTGCTTTAGTCCTGTTTTGCTCTAACTAACTCATTCCTTGAAGCATTGTTGACCTTGTGACAAATTTTCAGTATTCTGTTTTGTCTCCCCACGGAACTGTTTAGTATCTTCCTCTCTCTTCTTACGAAACTGTTTAATCTCCTCTACAATTTCTGCTAAGAGGAGTGGATACTGCTCTGCCATTTTAAAAAAGACTCTAGTACTTCCTTTAAATATCCGAACTCTATTTCACGAGAGTTAAAATCTCGTAATCACACTTAAACAAGTCACAGTCCGCTTGGGATACCACTTGGTACAAAATAACTTCCTACAGTGTTTAACTCTATTCGCAATTGAAAAGGAATAGCTGTCTGACAATAGTCCCAAAAACATTCCTCTAATCAGATAAACAAATAACTCTTGTTTTATTACTTAACGTTATTTGTTCTCCATTCTCCGGAACCTTTCGAGGTGGCTCCAGACAGCTCGCCGTTGGCAGGCGCAGTGAAGACAGCAGAGGCACAGCATGAAGTACACTCAGGCTGCATCCTCGTCACGCCTTATCTGTACTCGACTATGTCTCATTTGTCATAAAGTGATTTGAAGTACTACAACTAATCAAACCAATATTCTTTTCTTTTATTTAATTATATCGAACGTTCCACTGCGAATAGGTCCACTCTCTCCCTCATGTATGTTCTGCATCATTTTCAGAAAAATTGTTTCTTCTATCACCTAACACCCTCAGAATGTACCAACATTACTATGTACAATCAACAGTACATCCTGGACCACATTGTCTACAGACACCTGTTCTATTCCTTACTGCTATGATATGTCCTCATAACAGACAACTATAGTATTCTCACACTAAAAGCACTGAACGATTAGTTTGTACACTGTTTCTGGAAAGAAAAACTTTTTTAGGAGGCTGCAAAGTTTCGCTGCATCTTCTATGTCCAGATGGACTGCCACTAAGGTAAATACGGTCCCAAACCGCAAAGGCCATATGAGTATGGAGTATTTACTTTCAACAGCCACTCAAAACCCGTGTTCTTAGTATAAGACAGTCAGCAAGATACACAGCTCAGAATATCAAGAAACAGGGATTAGCCGTAGCTCAAGACAAAGCAGCAGACTATTCGCACAATGGACTGACTGTATATATCATGATTCATGATGTAGGTTATTTACGCTTTTATTAAACGCTGTCCTAGATGTACATTTTAAGCAGAATACAGTAACATAGTTACATGAACCAGTAGCTGCTCTCTATTCACAGTAAAAAAATGGTGAGTCTAGTTCACTTATTATCTCTCTGAACTTTAAGATTATTACCCATTTAATGCAACTTTTAGCGATTCGATAGCAGTCTTTCTTTTAAGGGTCAGTATCACCAATACACACGTCACTTCACGTGCACTGTTGGTTTAACTCGGAAGTAAAAAGTATAAAGCTTTACTATTTCTGTGTCAGTAACCAAAGTCTATTCACTCAGTAATACAACACCCACTCTCTTTGTGAGAAATTATTTGAAGTACTTGGATTTTATGCATACAACAGGTGAGACCATCAATATGATAGTAACACCCAATTTCCCCTATAAACTGTGATGAAAGCTCATAAATGAGGGAACTGTATATTAAACTCTACTGTGATCTGGTCCATACCGTTTACATAACTGCCATCAGACAAACAGTATTGCACATAAAATTTGGGCCACGATTTGTTGAAAACCAAAATCCCTTCTGTGTTAACAAGCTATACTTGAATATCTTGATTTTTGGACCAAGTGACCATCTTTTTGACATAACCCTACAAGGAATATATTCTGTCTTGTTTTCCCATCACCCGTTTTACGCAAGCAGGTTTACGATGACATGCGAAAACTACAAAAGAGGCAAGGCGGAGGAGAAACAGCCCGACAGCAGCCGCCACAGTAGCACTGCGATGTGGTTGAGGCAGAGGGAGGCGAAGAGGAGGAGGAGGTGGGGGAGGAGGAGGAGGTGGGGGAGGAGGAGGAGATGGTGGGGGAGGCCAAGACCAGCCGCGGCCTGCTGCGGGGGCTGCTGGCCTGCTGCCTCTGCATTAGGCTGCCACGAGGCCCTAGGTCCAGGAGGCCCAGCAGCTGAGTCCGGCCTGTTGTGCCATGTGTTCAGAATTCTTCAACGTGGAACTTACCATGTAGCGCAGCTGAATTCGTGAATATTCGGTAATTACTGCCCACACAGTGACCTCTAGGGTTGGTGGGAGTGGAGGAGAGGCTTTTTGGCTTATCCAAATTTATGTTCTGAAGATGTGTGCTGGGACTTGAGTATTCATTCTCACTCTTCAGGAATCTGATTGTAGGAAAACAGCTCAATCAGGTTCAAAGAATGGGTATGAAGAATGTGCAATATCCATATTGTAACAGTAACTCAAGTATAAAAGAGTTTGCTTTATTTATGTGAGATAATCATATATATATATATATATATATATATATATATATATATATATATATATATATATGTTTTAATCAAATTAAAGTATTCATAGCTATATAACAGTTTGCCATGGCTGCTACATGTGTAATTCCTTGTATGAAGAATTTTTTGTAAAACGATTTTAAATTCATGAATAAATAAAACTAAAACATTTAATTTATTTCAGAGTTCATCCTGAAGAAGCGCCGACACCTGGCAGTCAGGCTAGCGAAGTGAGCCCTGCCAACCAAATCCCAGTATGTATTGAAAGAAACATGTACAGAACTTACAAAATCTTTGTAAAGACTTGTAAGTTGCTACTACTTGTCCACTAGCCGTTTTGTTATTTTGATTAGTAGTTAACTGAGTAATGATGGAGAGTACTTGGCATCCTTTCTGTCCTGACGGAAAATTGTAATATATGGTTAATTGTACTTATCACAACAAAAGCCTAGCGAAGCTCAATTTAAATAAGACTAGCTGTAAATAGTTACTAAGTCTTTCTACGTAGTGTAATATATGAGTAACGATGTAACCTTGACTCTACCTGTAAAAGAAATAATAGTCTGTGATTTAGGAAGTGGTACAGAGTGAAAATTTGAAATTATCTTTTTATACATTTCATTCTCTACCACAGAGAGTAGTGTGGATAGTTTGAGGTAGGATCCACAGGCCAGATCTTGTCAGTCACATGGCAGCTGAATAGGTAGTGAATCAGATGGTTCCCCATCTGGAAATGTTTAGGAAGGTTTTCATACTGGAAAACGGTTTGAAATTAAAGTCAGTTTTTCGAAATACTTGCTTCGAACTGGGGATTAGGAATAATTATTAATTTATTTCAAGGCAAATATGACATTTTCTAATAAAAAATTTTGATAACTTAGATATAGTAATGTAACTAATTAACTTTTTGTCTTCTCAATATGTGATGTGTACTTGTAACACTCGTCAGGAAAGTCACTGACTCTGTCCTGTTACACAGACTTAGAATACGCCCTTGATATTTTTAGCTGGGACATGTCCCTCTCCAACGTAAATTAAAATGGCTACAGTTTCCTGCTTCTGTCCACTGTCTTCAGAGATTTGTCTTGGTTGTAAGCTGTTGCAATTACCTCTACGTTATTCCAAATCATGAAGCCCGCTGGGTATCACACAGCTCAAATTGTACCTGCGTTAGCTGTTGGCTGGTAACATTCAAATTGGTGTGTTCTCATATGTCAACCAGAAATGCTGCAATTTTAGAACAGATTGATTTGAGTTAGATGTTACTATTACCTACACATAAAGACGGACTGGGATGTTACACACCAGGATACAATCTGAAAAAATTCCAGTCTTTATACCTCTATATACTACGTTGATACACACACAATAGTCGTCGAACGATAATGAGAGATGCGTAATCAACATAAAATATCGCAAATGTCATGCCTTTCTCGTTTTACCCAACGCGTTGATACACACATTGTAGATGAACGTACGTTAATAGAAAGAGTGTGTGAGTACTGTCCATTTCGATTACTTACAGATGCAAGAAGATGGGTTAAAATAAACATACTTTGTTTGTCATTCAACATTTCATATATTAGTAATCAGAAGCAGAGATGCTGAAGTGTTGAACAACAAACAAAGTACATAACATTTTCACCAAGCAGTGTACAAATTGTACTTACCGGTAATGTCTTAATTGAAGAATAATATGCACTCTACACATGATGTTACAAACTGTCAGGATTGGCAGAAAAGGGTAAATGAATCAGCGTGAGGTAGGGGGCCAGTAAACGAGCGAGTCGAAAGTTATAAGCGAAAATTATTCTGGTGTCTATGACACTCGCCTTTCTGCAGCAGGCTCTTCGTTGTCCGTACTTGGGGAGAAAGTAGAATCGATAAATAAAAAAACAGGTTCACTAAATGTGAACGCTAAAGTGCATTCCTGAAGGGCTATGAGCAGTTATTAACGTTTGCTACTGTGAAATACATCTCTTCTACTGAACAACTACTCATAGCTCATTAGGTATGTATTTTAGAGCCCTTGTTTACTGGATATTTTTGTTGTTTTGGTTCAAACTACCGAATCCCAAAATATGAAAAACAAATCATTTCCACTGTCAGAAGTATCGGAACGATTTTCGCTTGCAAATTTAGACTCTGTCGTTTCCGGCCGAGAGTCCCATGCGTCGGGTTGATATATTTATCCGTTTCTATCACTCCTGAAACTGTAACATCATCACGGACAAACCCCTTGTAGCTCGCATTCTCTGTACTTTCGTCATTCACACCACCGTTGACAACAATGATCAAACACTCAGCATAGAGAGAAATTTCTATTTAAACGGACCTATCATTTCGTTAACCCTATACAAACTGCAGTGTCTTCATTGCTGCACGATGGAAGTGTAGACGAGATGAATAATAGAACATCGGAAAAGCGGTGTTCTTTTGAAATACAAATACTGACAACTCTTTGTTTTGATAGGTATATGTTTCATTGACAGGGAAAGTAATCCTGAATTAATCTAACTGTGTTTTCCCGTTGCAGGAAACATACTCGAAGGATAAGCAAGAGCTAATGTCTGTGTGGGTGCTGAAGGATTTCGGAAGCGCCCAGGACCGCTGCAGATGGATGGAGGAGCTGCACGGAGAAGGCGACAGCACACAAGGGGCAGAGGTAACGTATTGCAGAAGCTTTAGCTATGCAAGCAGTGGTGAGTAGAAATTATAATTCATATATACAAGACACAGTACACAGTAAATATACCGTGGTGTTACATCAAAGACTTGATCGTTACGTCACATTCAAATTTTCAACTGAAACTGTTTTATTTGAAGGAGAAATCTTTAGTCTCCGTAATTGAGGTAAAAACCTTCAGTTCAACCGTGGAATTATCTGTTGGCAGCCTCATCCTGTATTCCACAGAGTAATTGTTGTGTTGGACTTAATTTATAATTCATAGCATGAAATAACGTAAGAAAATACATATTACTTCCTCTTATAAACTGTAGCGGTTCGTAGATAATGAGTTTAGTAGTGTGAGTTCCATCTTTTATAAGAGGAAACCGGAAAAATCTTGAAATGTAATTATCGTACTCGAGTTTCCAGTCCTATAAAACAAAATAGGGAAAGGACGTGAAATAGTGTGTACATTTTAATATAACATAAAAAAATCCATGTAACCACTACTTCCTCGTAAATATCAAACACTTTGCACCAACAGAGGACGAACATCGTAAGTATCTAGATTCCTTGAATCTTTGTCAGATCTGTTACAAAAATACCGAGGCAGATCTTTTCAACACAGAGCTGTTTACGTTTTAAACGTCACATTAACTGAAATACTAAAGTAAGTTAAAGTTGTTTATTGGCGGTGTTTGCATCATAAGAAAAACAGCGATAGACACTGAATAAATATTTTTGTATCATTGACCTAAAAGAAATCATAGCGAAGTGTAGCAGCAGACATTGAGTAAGAATACCGGATTGAAACAGTGTTCTTGCACTAAATCAACCTGAGTGTAATGTGGACTCCACATAAGCAAAGCTACAGATCTTGTCACTTCTTTGTTTTCAACTCTTTCAGTTTTTCTGTACATCAGTGAATCCAATTAATCTGTCTTCTATACGGGAACTTGTGTGACGGTCAGACGACGATATCTTTGTGCGATCCTCCTGGGTGAATGATTTCTTAATAGGTACATCTACATCTAGATGATTAATCTGCAATTCACATTTAAGTGCTTCGCAGAGGGTTCATCGAACCACAATCATTTTATCTCTCTACCATTCCACTCCCGAACAGCGCGCGTGAAAAACGTAAACGTAAACCTTTCTGTTCGAGGTCTGATATCTCTTATTTTATTTTAATGATCATTCCTACCTATGTGGGTTGAGCTCAACAAAATATTTTCGCATTCGGAAGAGAAAGTTGGTGACTGAAATTTCGTTAATAGATCTCGCCACGACGAAAAACGTCTTTGCTTTAATGACTTCCATCCCAATTCGCGTGTCATATCTGCCTCACTGTCCCCCCTATTACGTGATAATACAAAACGAGCTGCCCTTTTTTGCACCCTTTCGATGTCCTCTGTCAATCCCATCTGGTAAGGATGCCACACCGCGCAGCAATATTCTAACAGGGGATGAACGAGTGTAGTGTAAGCTGTCTCTTTAGTGGACTTGTTGCATCTTCTAAGTGTTCTGACAATGAAACGCAACCTTTGGCTCGCCTTCCCCACAATATTATCTATGTGCTCTTTCCAACTGAAGTTGTTCGTAATTTTAACAACCAGGTACTTAGTTGAATTGACAGCCTTGAAAATTGTACTATTTATCGAGTGGTCGAATTCCAACGGATTTCATTTGGAACTCATGTGGATCACCTCACACTTTTCGTTATTTAGCGTCAACTGCCACCTGCCACACCATACAGCAATCTTTTCTAAATCACTTTGCAACTGATACTGGTATTCGGATGACCTTAATAGATGGTAAATTACAGCATCATCTGCGAACAACCTAAGAGAACTGGTCAGATTGTCACCCAGGTCATTTATATGGATCAGGAACAGCAGAGGTCGCAGGACGCTTCCCTGGGGAACACCTGATATCACTTCAGTTTTACTCGATGAGTTGTCGTCTATTACTACGAACTGCGACCTTCCTGACAGGAAATCACGAATCCAGCCGCACAACTGAGACGATACCCCATAGGACCGCAGCTTGATTAGAAATCGCTTGTGAGGAACGGTGTCAAAAGCTTTCCGGAAATCTAGATTACAGAATCAACTTGAGATCCCCTGTGGACATCGGCCATTACTTCGTGCGAATAAAGAGCTAGCTGCGTTGCACAAGAACGATTGTTTTCTGAAGCCAAGCTGATTTCGTATCAATAGATCGTTCCCTTCGAGGTGATTCATAATGTTTGAATACAGTATATGCTAAAAAACCCTACTGCAAACCGACGTCATTGATATAGGTCTGTAGTTCGATGGATTACTCCAACTACCCTTCTTAAACACTGGTGCGACCTGCGCAATTTTCCAGTCTGTAGGTACAGATCTATCGGTGAGCGAGAAGTTGTATATGATTGCTAAGTAGGGAGCTATTGTATCAGCGTAATCTGAAAGGAACCTAATCGGTATACAATCTGGACCTGAAGACTTACCTGTACAAGCGATTTAAGTTGCTTCGCAACCCCTTAGGTGTCTACTTCTATACTTCCAAGAAACTAATACTAGCAGGTGTTCGTGTTTCAAATTCTGGAATATTCCATTCGTCTTCCCTGGTGAAGGAATTTCGGAAAACTGCGTTCAATAACTCCGCTTTAGCGGCACAGTCGTCGGTAACAGTGTCATCGGCACTGCTCTGAGAAGCTATTGACTGCGTCTTGCCACTTGTGTACTTTACATACGACCAGAATTTCTTACGATTTTCTACGAAATTTCGAGTCAATGTTTCGTTGTGGAACCTATTTAAGGCATCTCGCATTGAAGTCCGTGCCAGATTTCGCGCGTCTGTAAATTTTAGCCAATCTTCGGGATTTCGCGTTCTTCTGAATTTCGCATGCTTTTTCCGTTGCCTCTGCAACAGCGTTCGGACCTGTTTTGTGTCCCAGTGGGGATCAGTTTCATCTCTTACCAGTTTATGAGGTATGAATCGCTCAATTGCTGTTGCTACTATATCTTTGACTTTGAGCCACATCTCTTCTACATTTGCATAATCAGTTCTGAAGGAATGGAGATTGTCTCTTAGGAGGGCTTCTAGTGACACTTTATCCGCTTTTTTAAATAAAATTATTTTGCGTTTGTTTCTGGTGGATTTGGAAGAAACGGTATTGAGCCTAGCTACAACGACCTTGTGATCACTAATCCCTGTATCAGTCATGATACTTTCTATTAGCTCTGGATTGTTTGCGGCTAAGAGGTCAAGTGCGTTTTTGCAACTAGGTTTAAAACTTCGGCTTTTCTTTCATTGACTTACTTGGCAACGTTGCCAAGCGTGTTGATGTTCCTTGCCGTTTGTGGTTCCAATTTAGCAACATGTGTGGAACTGATTCCTTCTGTATTGGGAAACAGTTCTATTGCTTTTGATGATTTATTATCATATCTGAGGCGTTTTATCTCAAGCTACAGCTGTGGTGGCGTATTTCGTACATTAAGTGATGCAGGTGAAATCATGTTCCACATTCATTGATTTGGCGTGAAAAGTAGTGGACAAAATTCGACATAGAATTCGCCTGAGTAGACATACAATGTCTTTATGCAAAGGGTGAGATCTTCTGGTATTTGGTAACAATTTTTTGTTGTTAAAGGAAAACGTCATTCGGTAAATATCTGTACGGTACAACAGAATCGTAAATAAAAAGTTCTCTGATGTACCGTTACGTACCTTCCAGGGTCCTTACGATACTACAGAATGACAAATGTTGTGTAATTTTGTAGTTATTGCCGATTTTTATGTTCGTTATGGTTCCCAAGCTGGAGGTAATTACCGCTGAGGGACAAAATGAAATTTTCTGAGGAATGAAAACAAAAAGGGTTCGATTGTGTTCGTCACGAATTTAAATTATTTTGAAAATGTTATTTCTATTATTACTACTGGCTTGTTTATGGCTCTCTGCCGTACCTGTGTCGTGCGAGTCGACTGAAGTTCTGCAGTGGTTTCGTTTTGCAAGCTGCCTGCCATGCACGTGAACTCAACACGCAAACGGCGAAGCAAGCGATTCTGAGCTCAGGCAGAATCCAACACAATAATACAAATGTTAAATTGATAATTATTAATGCTGCTAAATGCCAATGCAGGTGAAGTTTCGTTATTCCCAAAATAAAATTTAATTCTGTTCGTATAATTAGAAAGTATCCTTATAACTTTCCAAATTAAAAAAAAAACTAAGGTGTAATAACAGCTTTGTTATATCAGAAACTGCGTCATATTGAGACTGTAGTTTAGTGAGATAGAGTCCTCTGACGATATTTTTCATTAAAAGTGTCGCTTCATAAAAACTAGACTGAGTAAAACGCATTTAAAAAATAATTAATTTATTTTTCAAGTTGAAGTTGGTTTGATTAATAATTACCTTCATCAAAAAATTTAAACGGCAATATGCGTAGAAGGTTAAGATTTTTCTGAAGCACTAGCTTAATAATATGCAAATCGCCTCCCAAAGGCTGCTCAGCTCACACAATAGATATATACTGGATAGCTTCGAGTTTTGATGCCAGTCTGAGAGAGAACTAACGATAGAAATCAGCCACAAAGTCACTAAAAAGACTCGCAAAGTGTCAGCTACGCAGTGCACAGACGACGCAAACGCGAGTCTCACTCAGAAGCAGAGAAAGGAGCGTGACGCTGCAGCAGTGAGCCACAGGGAGACTTTCAAACGAGACACGAACCGCCGCTAATTTGTGCTCGCCCCAAAATGCACTACTCACTGCCTGTTCTAACATACTTATCCAAATTACCGTGAGAGGAGACGAAAATTACAGGGTTGCCACTGTGACAACTGAAAATCTCACTCTTTGTTGCTACATGTAGCGAAAGCTTGCAGAATTTTCTACCCAAGCACTTGTTGTGTTTTCTGTCAACAAACTAAGAGTAACCAGTGTCTTGGCCCTCACTTTACGATTGACGGCATGATGTCTGGGCGTGTAAATGCAGTTCGCTTCCCACACCGTTCATAGAAACATAGCGATGTTCAGTTGTCGCCTTCCGCCTTGAGGGCAATCTGGAAGCTTTTATTGAAACTCTATGATGATCTCCCGTGATTTGCACAGCTTTAAAAGAATCTTTTGAAGT
Source organism: Schistocerca gregaria (assembly GCF_023897955.1). NCBI lineage: Eukaryota > Metazoa > Arthropoda > Insecta > Orthoptera > Acrididae > Schistocerca > Schistocerca gregaria. Next base: position 86,810,999 of record NC_064924.1, on the reverse strand, counting down.
ACTCTGGCTTAAGAGGCACTCCCAGTCCCTCACTCACACGACCGTTGTCCATGGGAATTCCTGGCGGTAAACGTCTCGGGTTTCTGCCATTGTCTTCCCAACATGCAGAACTCGCATGTGGCACATCTCGCCACATTCCAGCAGCTGGGAGAAACAGGTGCTAAAATGTCAGAATTCACAGGCCCTGCTCTTCCATATATATATATATATATATTACAACTTCGTGACATGTGACTAACTAGTACTGCCACACTACTATTTAAAAAGATTATAATACTAATTACATAGTTTTTCACCTTCTGAAAGGAATTTATCCATGTCATTGTCCTCAGCTAGTCCATCCACTACACACATACTTTGTGTTTTTTACCATTCATATATGAGAGTAAAATTGAGATATATATACGTAAAATATGCTTCAATATCGCATGACAAACCACCGAGTTGTAGATAGTTTCGCAATAAACTATAAAAGGCTTCATTATTCATTTGGCAGCATCTGAAGGAACTAACTGACAGTGCAACAATAATTACGGATATGACCAATATATTTATGTAAGGCCTACACTCTACTGTTATTATCACTATTATTATTACTAAACACTGACAGCTTGAATTCTGCTAACCGCTTTCATTTCCGAAGTAAAGAGTCCAGCAATGAAGTGATTTACAAACTATGTATAGCTGATTTGAGATGGGGGTGCAGTATGTGGGTGAAGCCATGTGCTGCTAGGGGGAGGACTGGTGCAGAGAAATCATGTCTTGTAACAGGTGACTACCCTCAATGCGAGTAGTTAGCTTTCTTCTCTGAGAAGGACTCTAGGCAGCAATCGTGACGCTCTGGCAGCTACTCCACCAATCTGTTCAAAATGTTCTAGCAGTTATCTCATTGACTCAGTACTTTGTGACTTAATGGAATACCTACAAAATCTAAATATTGTTTGTTTTTTATCGTTTTAAAAATAAAACTGTCAAAGGAAATTTTGTTTCGTTCTAATATTTTGTCAGTTGTTAATGCTGATGGGTACTAGCAAATACGTGATTGCTGTCAGGGGCTAATGGTCCCCGAAACCACTGCACTAAAAAGACGCTTTATTGTAATAACAGAGCTGCAGATCAGTATAAACGTTAGTATCCTCACTCATCCGGTGTCGTATTCAGAGTGTTGCTTAGTGGCCACTTACTGCGCTGCTATCGGTGTGAGTCACGAAAACAAGACGGAGTCTGTTCCGGCAATGCAATTGTGGGCCGTTAGTTTGAATATTTGGGTGCCTTGTTGGCCATTCCTGCTGGGTCTAAATTAATTACACTTTTACCTGATAGTGCCCTGTACGTAGCCTACACTGAAGTTACGATTACGTGGTGCTCACAGAGCGAGATTTAAATGCCAGTGAGTTCCTTTTAAAGGCCCGCTGACAGAAGTAAATAACTAGCTAACCAGCATTGGTTTGGAGCTTTTAACAGTGATTAATTCAATGATACCATGCAGGGGTAAATTACGGTATATAACGTAATATCTTTAAATCAAGTGTCACTTAATTTAATATCATCCGAATGTGTTAATCATGCTTGGCGCAATGTTAATTTCGACCACGACTGATTCACTATAACCGTTAGGTGGCCGACCGTTGTATCGTTTAGAGGGACTGCACTGTTTGCAGTTCACGAGGATCTAGCGGTCTTGTGCGTTGTGGCAGCTCTCCTCGGTTCTCGCGTGGCCTCAGAAATGGTTCAAATGGCTCTGAGCACTATGGGACTCAACTGCTGTGGTCATCAGTCCCCTAGAACTTAGAACTACTTAAACGTAACTAACCTAAGGACATCACACACATTCATGCCCGAGGCAGGATTCGAACCTGCGACCGTAGCAGTCGCACGGTTCCGGACTGCAGTGCCTATAACCGCACGGCCACTGCGACCGGCCTCGCGTGGTCTCGTGTCCGCCACTGACGCTTGTGTGCGATCCGCTCTGGTGCTTGTTGATAGCCGCTCTGTATGTTGGAACATCTCATGTAATAACCTGTTCTACATGGGTTGTGTCTGTATAAATTGTTATGTTATCTTTGCCACCATTGGTCGTTCAATCAGACCCTAAGTGTTTTGTAAATCTACTTTTACACCTTTCTCGCCTTTCCAACCGACGGTGGAGTGATGGTGTCGTGCTGTTAAAGTGTTTGGCAACACCTTGCGGGTAGTAGCTTCGTTATTCTATTGCCGTATTGAAAAACTGGCTGACTTCGAAGTGTCAGTTTTTTTTAAGTATGATTTTAACATCTGTTAAATTGTCTGTTAGCATGAACGGCTAAATTTTTCTGTCATTCATTACTGGAGTTGCGAATCAATTTTTGGTCTTCCAGCTATCGACAATTCGGCGTAACATTTTATAGCTCTCAGGATTAACTATTTTAGAACTGAAACATGATTTTTAATGCTGGAGTTATTTAATATTTGCTCTATGCTACAGTATTTACTACTTTAAGAGAGGTTTTCTTGTCTTATTATTAACCCTATTTTTGCACATAATTTTTATTGCTATTGTTAATTACAATGTCAACCCACCTAACCGTCAGCATTCTTCCCTAGCACCACATTTCAAAAGCTTCTGTTCTCTTCTTCTCTAAACTGTTTCCCATCCATGTTTCACTTCCATACATGCTTACACTCTATACATTTACTTTCATAAAAGGCCTCCTGATACTTGAATCTATACTCTACGTTAACAAATTTGTCTTCTTCAGAAACGCTTGGACGATATGCAAATAAGTCAGTCCTTTGCTGTATACAAGGTTCATAAACGTTTGACACACAGTTTGTGGATCACTAATAAATGCTATCGTAGCATTCTCCGCTGGGCCTGTCCGAATACTGAGCCTATACTGAGCGGCCGAGGCTGGCAGGAGCGGCGCTTATGTTCTCCTCCTGTAGAGGCCGTCCCTGAAGTGGTGCAGTCCTAACCAGGCACCATTGGCCGACTTGGTTCCACCGCCTTAACTTCTCTTGCGTTCTTTGTCCCGCCGCTTGTGCTTACGCCAGAATGTTTTGTATCCTCCGTACATCGATCTGAATTATTTTGCTTCCCAAACAGCAAAACTCATTTACTACTTCAAGTGTCTCATTTTCTAATCTAATTCCCTCAGTATCACCTGATTTAATTCGACTACATCCCATTATCCTCGTTTTGCTCTTGTTGATGTTCATCTTATATCCTCCTTTCAAGATACAGTCCATTTCGTTCAACTACTCTTCCAAGTCCTTTGCTTTGTCTGGCAGAATCACAATGTTATCTGCAAACCTCAAAGTTTTTATATCTGTATTTTCATTCCTACCCCAAATTTTTCTTTTCTTTCCTTTACTGCTTGCTCCATATACAGATTGATAACAATGGTGATAGGCTAAGAACCTGTCTGATTCCCTTCCCGACCATTGCTTCCCTTCTATGGCCCTCAACTCAACCTCCCATCTACTTTCTATACAAACACTAAATAGACTATCTCTCCCTGCATTTTACCCCTGCCACCTATACAATTTGAAAGAGTGTTCCTGTCAACTTTGTCAAAAGCTTTCTCTAAGTCTACAAATGCTATAAACGTAGGGTTGCCTTTCCTTAAACTTCTTCTGAGATAAGCCATAGGGTCTGTTTTGACTCGCATGTTCCTACCTTTCTCTTGAATCCAACCTGATCTTCCTCAAGGTCGGCTTCTACAAGTTTTTCCATTCTTCTGTAAAGATTCGTGTTAGTATTTTGCAACCGTGACTTACTTTCACAATGTCAGCATCTGCTTTCTTTGGAAGTGGAATTATTATATTCTTCTTGAAGTCCAAGGATTTCAGTGTTTTTTTCATATTATTCACGCAGTATCATGTCTCTCATCTCATCTTCATCTCTGTCATCTTCCATTTTAGTAAAATTAGCCTCAAGTACATCTCCCTTGAATAGACCCTCTGTATACTCCCTCCACCTTTCTGCTTCCTCTTCTTTGCTTAGGACTCGTTTTCCATCTGAGAGCTTGATATTCGTACACGTTGTTCTCTTTTTCTCTAAACTCTATATCCTCTATTTCTTTCAGCTTGATCCTATTTATATCTTTACATTCATGCCTTTTCAAGTTATTCCAGTTTTAATCTGCAGTCCATAATCAATAAATTATGGCCAGAGTCTACTTCTGCTCCTGTGTATGCCTTACAATTTAAAATAGCGTTCCGAAATGTCCTACTATTATATAATCAATGTGGAATCTTCCTGTATCTCTAGGTCTCTTCCACATATGAAGCATTCTTTCATGATTGTTAAACGAAGTGTTAGCGATGATGACGTTATGCTCTGTGCAGAACTGCACGAGATGGATTCCTCTTTCATTCCTTTCCCCCAGTCCATATTCGTCTACAGTTTTTCCTTCTCTTATAGTCCCCCATGACTATTTAATTTTCGTCTCCCTTCACTATCTGAATAATTTCTTTAATCTCATCATACATTTCTTCAATCTCTTCATCATCTGCGGAGCTAGTTGGCATATAAACTTGTACTATTCTGGTGGGTGTGGGCTCTGTGTCTATTTTGGCTACATTAATGCGTTCACTATGCTGTTCGTACCAGCTTATTCCAGTTCATGTTTTTTATTCATTGTGAAATCTACTCCTGCGTTAACCCTATTTAATTTTATATTTATAACCTTGTATTCACTTGACCAGAATTCCTTTTCCTCCTTCCACCGAACTTCATTAATTCCCACTATATCTAACTCTAACCTATCCCTTTCTCTTTTTAAATTTTCTAACCTACCTACACGATTAAGGGATTTGACATTCTACACTCCGATCCGTAGAACTCCAGTTTTGTTTCTCCTGATTATGGCGTCCTCCTGAGTAGTTCCCTCCTAGAGACTCGAATGGGTGACTATTTCAGCTCCGGAATATTTTATCTGAGAGGACGCCATCATCATTTATCCGTACAGTAAAGCTGCATGCCCTCGGGAAAAATAACGACTGTAGTTTCCCCTTGCTTTCAGCCGTTCACAGTACCAGCACGACAAGGGCGTTTTGGTTAACGTTACCAGGCCAGATCAGTCAGTTATCCAGACAGTTGCCCCTGCAACTACAGAAAAGACTGCTGCCCCTCTTCAGGAACCAACGTTTGTCTGTCCTCTCAACAGATACCCCTACATTCTGTTTCACATACGTTACGGCTATCTGTATCACTGAGGCACACAAGCCTCCCCACCAACGGCAAGGTCCATAGTTCATGGGAGGGCCCATTTGGTTATAATTATTTATTACTGTCACTGTCAGGTATTATAACTGAAGTTGATTTAAAATTTTCAGTCATTTTAAGTCTGAATAACTACTCATGACCATTACTAATAAACCTATTTTGGGTGCAAGATTACTCCAGTATGAGTTTGTTTTTGATTAGTGACATCATTCTAGGGGAATAGGACTGCCTTGCGTAATTAGGTAATGTTTGTATTTCAGCTCAGTATTCAGTTGAAATTTGAATGCTTGTTGATCATTTAATGATTCTGATAAATGTAACTGTTCAAAACTGAATGCCCTACGGGCGTAACTCTTGACTTGAGAATAAATTCTGATGGAAACGTTATTTAGTTTAGACAATAAGGGACTGTGAACGCTGCTGGCCTTGTATGTTTACCTCGCTCTGCCCTTCACTCCCCACCCTCGTGAGTTGCTCCTTGCATCGCCCTTTTTATTATTTAATTTAAACTGACGCATATCATACCGCAAATAAATTACGTCCATATATTGTTCAAGGGGAGATGTAATAGATTTGGGTCCAAAAATCCATTTTTCAAAAACATTGTTTTCTTCATCTACAGAGATCGATTTATGCAGAATGTGAATTTTATAGTGATTGCGGGATTAGAAATTTCTGTAAAATATTAAACTTTTAACTCTGCACTGACAGACACTACCACCATTTCCGACTTTTCGGAAACTGCTTGCTTCCACGAAATTTTTGTGAGTGTAAAGGTTACTTTCTTTTGATTCCTTTGACTGACATCTGTATCTTTGGCTGATATGTTTCATATACATGTTTTATTCTCGTTTTGAAGTGACTGCGGACAAGAAAACCACTAGCCGGAAAATGAAGGTTTACTCCGAGAGAAATTGTTTCTCTTCAGCTACTTTACAGGAGAGTTATCAGGAAAACACAAACAATTGAGGCAATGAAACGTGCTATGTGGGCAGGAACAATCAGGAAAAACACAAAGAACTTAGAGGTAATGAGACGTGATGTGTGGGCATTTTTTTTCCGTACAATATCCACTAACCAAACACCAATGTATAATCTGTGTCTGAAAAATGACATGTAAGTACAGCAGAAGAAATGAAACGTATAATGAACTGTAAATGTACAACATTGCATATACCTTTTTTTAAATTCATTTGTTTTATACGTTCATAAAAGGGCAATAGCATCTCCCTATTCAATGGGTGTCGTATGTTACAGAAAAATAAATATATTTTCATCCACCAATGTGTTAACGTAACGTTCCCCTTAATTATTCAAGTAGTATATTTCGATAGATAATCAGAGCTTTCGTGGACCCACCACCGTAGTGTTTGCTACAGCTCGAATTTTATTAATAATTAAATGGAACGACTGCTTTCGCTGCCTTATGAGTCGTACGTAGAAATAATTACCTTGAAGTTGTAGGTTATCCCTCCTCTCACAAGAATATCTTTAATATATTTTCTGTGTTTAACTTCAGTTTATCACTTTGAATGAAATAAATACGCATTCTTAGAGCAGAGATGTTCCTTGTATCCAAGAATACCAGCGACAAGCTCAGTGATTACTGCTACGGTCTTTCTCCTCACACATGTAACTAAAAATGTTTCTTTCCTGTTGTTCCTTTCTTTCAAAAATATTAATACTACTTTCTTGTGGTTATTACTTGCGATTATTTATGATACCTAAACCAACTACTTTCATTATTGATAGTTAGTGTTTCTGTCGTCGTGAGTCTTCGATAAAATAAACTTTTAGAACTCTATTCTGAACGACAGTGCCAAATAGCTATCACGTTGCTGACGTTCATGAATATAATTAGTCGCGGGTGAAGGTTATTAGCCTGATTTGGAGAAAAATTAAAAATACTATGTTTTGTGTTGTTATGGAAAGAATCTTAACTATATTTTGTAATAACTCTTTCTTCCTTAGCTACGTAGTAACATTTTCCAATAATACTACATTGCCATATTGTGACGTTCCAGTCTGTAATGGGTTCATTCTAGGGTTAAGGTGTGAGTAGGTAGGGATCCAGGTTTCTAGTTTAGAACACGGGTTTGCTTGATTTTATTTTATTTTCTTTTATTTTCGATAAATAGCCATTGTTTTATTATTCTATTGCGAGGAAACTGCGTATTGCTTGACGAAGGATTGTGACGAGTGCTGTCATACTTCTCCATACATAATCCCATTTTAAAAAATAAAATACGTCTTAGTCTACAGGGTGTTTCAAAAATGACCGGTATATTTGAAACGGCAATAAAAACTAAACGAGCAGCAATAGAAATACACCGTTTGTTGCAATATGCTTGGGACAACAGTACATTTTCAGGCGGACAAACTTTCGAAATTACAGTAGTTACAATTTTCAACAACAGATGGCGCTGCAAGTGATGTGAAACATATAGAAGACAACACAGTCTGTGGGTGCGCCATTCTGTACGTCGTCTTTCAGCTGTAAGCGTGTGCTGTTCACAACGTGCAAGTGTGCTGTGGACAACATGGTTTATTCCTTAGAACAGAGGATTTTTCTGGTGTTAGAATTCCACCGCCTAGAACACAGTGTTGTTGCAACAAGACGAAGTTTTCAACGGAAGTTTAATGTAACCAAAGGACCGAAAAGCGATACAATAAAGGATCTGTTTGAAAAATTTCAACGGACTGGGAACGTGGCGGATGAACGTGCTGGAAAGGTAGGGCGACCACGTACGGCAACCACAGAGGGCAACGCGCAGCTAGTTCAGCAGGTGATCCAACAGCGGCCTCGGGTTTCCATTCGCCTTGTTGCAGCTGCGGTCCAAATGACTCCAACGTCCACGTATCGTCTCATGCGCCAGAGTTTACACCTCTATCCATACAAAATTCAAACGCAGCAAACCCTCAGCGCCGCTACCATTGCTGCACGAGAGACATTCGCTAACGATATAGTGCACAGGATTGATGACGGCGATATGCATGTGGGCAGCATTTGGTTTACTGACAAAGCTTATTTTTACCTGGACGGCTTCGTCAATAAACAGAACTGGCGCATATGGGGAACCGGAAAGCCCCATGTTGCAGTCCCATCGTCGCTGCATCCTCAAAAAGTACTGGTCTGGGCTGCCATTTCTTCCAAAGGAATCATTGGCCTATTTTTCAGATCCGAAACGATTACTGCATCACGCTATCTGGACATTCTTCGTGATTTTGTGGCGGTACAAACTGCCTTAGACGACACTGCGAACACCTCGTGGTTTATGCAAGATGGTGCCCGGCCACATCGCACGGCCGACGTCTTTAATTTCCTGAATGAATATTTCCATTGCTTTGGGCTATCCGAAACATACAGGAGGCGGCGTGGGTTGGCCTCCCTATTCGCTAGACATGAACCCCTGTGACTTCTTTCTGTGGGGACACTTGAAAGACCAGGTGTACCGCCAGAATCCAGAAACAATTGAACAGCTGAAGCAGTACATCTCATCTGCATGTGAAGCCATTCCACCAGACACGTTGTCAAAGGTTTCGGGTAATTTCATTCAGAGACTACCCCATATTATTGCTACACATGGTGGTTATGTGGAAAATGTCGTACTATAGAGTTTCCCAACCGCAGCGCCATCTGTTGTTGACAATTGTAACTACTGTAATTTCGAAAGTTTGTCTGCCTGAAAATGTACTATTGTCCCAAGCATATTGCAACAAACGGTGTATTTCTAGCCCTGCTCGTTTAGTTTGTATTGCCGTTTCAAATATACCGGTCATTTTTGAAACACCCTGTAGGTATCATCAATCATCAATCCCATTTCAAATAATAAAATACGTCTTAGTCTAGGTACCATCAATCACTGTTCTTTCGTCTTCTAAAACGGAACAGGGCTGACCGCCCCCACCCCCCCCCCCTTTCAATTAATTCTATGCAGCATTTCGATAGCTTCCACATAAGGAACTTCCAACAAACAATTCCATCCATAAAACAGTCGTGGATCCCTTTTGTGTCCCCACCATACCAGTCATCCAATCCGCCTACAATCTTGAGTTTAGTAACGAATAGATAATCAACCAATTCCTCTCAATAGTAAACCAGTGAACTGATAAACGGACAACCTGCCCTCATACAGCTGTTTAAGTTTAGGAACCAAGGACATTTACGTTCAAATTCACCACTACGTTATCACTACAGCATACACTCAGTTTCGCGAAACGCTAATATCGGTCAAGAACCGCAACTTTTACAAATATTAATATCCAAAATAATTTGTCAATAACCACATACACAGAACTTTCACGTGTCGTTCTAAACCTCGAAGTATTAATTCACAGCACCAGAGGCTAGTACCAAACGCTTTTGTAAGTTATCTCTGGCTCTACAATTATTTTGTTTGGTACCTTTTTAACGACTTTTGTTTCATCTACAAACAAGAAACAGCTGTAGCTATGCCTCATGCGCCTAGCATAGACTTTCTGCCTTTCCTTGAGCTCTAATTTTCGCCTCGGGATCTCGGATTTGAAGGCTGCCCATATTACGATCCAAACCGACGTAGAACCATTTACTCGACTAAAGGAACAGCACTACATTCGCACAACAACATAAAATTTGCATTTGCTCGGCAGTCGGGTTGAGCGGTGATTCGTAGCAACTACGTATCCCTGCATGAAGAAATTTCCTGCCGCCCGAGCAAAAACTGCCCTGCCAAAAGTGTAGTAAGGCCCGCCCAAACTCCCAGTCCTCTAGTTACAATAATTTCACAACATATCGAACAACACGTTGTACTCTACCATAACCACTAGTTTATGTCTCCCTCAAACTTCACTCTTTCTTAATACTTCTGATAATCCTTCCTTCTGACTGACTTTTTAAATATTTTTATTCTTTTCTTTGCTTGGTTTTCGTTCATTCTCACTTCTTAATATTCATCTACTGGTTAGATGTACTCATCATATAGTAATAATCTTACCGCTGTTACAGTTCTGTTCTTCGCTACTTGATTCAGCAATATAAATTCAGTTCTGTTGATAAACTTTCTACTCCACCCACATTCATACGTACTTTCTTACCACAAAGTAGGGTACACGTCCTTCTCTACACCGTCTTTCCCACAAAATTGTGTTTACCATTACTTTTAGCATCATTAGGCACCAAGTTGCTGGTTTTAGTACTCCCCTTTAAATAGGTATCTCCACAATTATTTTATCTCTAAAGCTAGGTATTACAGGTGTATACTTAATCTAGTCAGAAAGACGATACATTTGTATCTTGCCGTCTGTTATCTCTCAAGGCGCCACTACAATAGTAGCAGGAGGTTTATCTTTCAGTACCCTCTCAAATTCTCGAATAAATTTAGACCAAGTCAAATGCCTCTTCGCACAACGCGTATTCCCAGGCCTCCCAATTAAGAGGATAATGCTCGCTCAAGGATTCGATTTGGGTGACGTTTGGCTATTAACAACTCTTCTACTTTGTTCTGTTTCAAGAAATCTTGAAATTCATAAGACACAAATTGCACTTCATTGTCTGACGAGAGCCGCGATGGTGTCCCTACTATAGGGAAATACGACTCTCCAGGACATGCATAACCGTATTACTGGTCGCCACTTTCAATTGACACAATTTCACAAAATTTGACTAAACCTCCAATACATGCACAGAAAAAATCTCTTCACCAACATCTCTTGACAATAGTCCTAGAAAAACAACTGCTGAAATATCTCACACAAACCCTTGGGTATTACTGTAACAGGCTGCAATGTGTCTTTCTGATTCTTAATCTTCGTTTATTGGCACACCTCACAAGATCTCTACTCCTTCCTAGCTATCCTACTATTACCCTTTGCATGCAAAATAATAGTTATGTAAGTGTGCAATACACTTGTGTATACTATAATACCCAGAAACTCTTTTACAAATTAAGTTGATACTGCGTCGTGGGAAGTTGCTAACAAAAAGATAACGTCATTACAGCAAATACACTTCCCCTTCACTGGAATCCCTACTTTTGTGCTCTACTAAGATTTTTAGTAATGCCTCAAACTCTTTCTCATATTCTAAATGACGAACTTTGAAAACTGAACTCGTTTCTCAGTTCACAGCTCTATTCGCTTTCCATTCCACAGACAGGCGAGATAGTGCATCTGGCGCACAATTGTTCTTTCCTATAATATATCGTATTTCTAAATCATACTCCTGATAAAAAAGAAAACATCGCATCAAAAGACTGTGCAAGAGCATCCTTGTCCTTAAAAATATAAATGAACTTTGTACAGTATGTAATCCAATCTTTCTCCCATGGAATATATACCTGAACTTTTTTAGAGTCGTTGCTACTGCTAAAGTATCCTTTTCAGTAATTGAGTAATTCCACTCACAGTTGGTTAACATACGACTGTCAAATGCTAATGTCATTGTTCTTCCGTCATTTACCGTTTCCTTGATCACCTGACAACCCAATCCAAATCATTACGCGTCTGGAACCACACAAAACTCTTTGGTCAAACCTGAACGCCCTAACAATCTAGGATTACTAAATTCTCGTACCACAGCATCAGACTCTTGTTGACAACTCTCATCCCCTGCTCAAGGTGTAGTCATTTATAACAACATATTAAAGTGCACACTATTCATTAAATTACGAGGAATATTCCTTCCGTTAAATCCTAGAAAAGCCTTCAGCTGTTACCTACTTGTAGGGATAGAACAACGTTTAATTGCCGAGAATTTCCTTGGGTTAGGTAATGTTGACTCCTGACTTGAAATTTTTCCCAAAAATTCCCTGAGATCTTAAACTTTTAAATAACTTAACCAACATTTCTGTGTGTTTCTTCCATGTTCTAGATACTACTAATACGTCATCAACATATACAAATATTTTACTTAATAATTAATCTCCTAAGGAAAGATCTAATAATTGAATGAACTCTGATACACAAAATTCTGTCCAAATGGTAGAACTTTCAACCGATAATTTCGCCTGTTAAATAGAAAAGTCGCTTAAACCCGCAATTCCATGCCGAGTATAACCTGGCAATGGCCAGCCATGAAACCAACCATACTTAAATATATACTTTACAGACACCCAATTAAGTCCCCCTGTATAGTTTCCTCTTTACATCAGTTCAAACAATGTATCTGATCTAATGTTTCCAAGAGGGGTTGGACCTGAGTCCCTCTCGCCTCTATCAGTCATTCTCTAACACCATCTGGTAGTCAAGTCACAAGTTCTTCGACGAGATGCAAATCGTTTACTTCATTTGAACTGTAGTTCATAAAATTGCGGTTTCCTCCCCATCTCTCGTTGTATTTCTGTGGGCCAAACTACTGTAGTCTTAGTTTGTGTTGCCTACTCAATGACGAATACTTTGTTTAAAAGCTTCAATAAATTGATGAACAGTTCAAAATACATTTAAATTTAACATCACACTTCTATTATTACCCCATGACTCTGAAAGGACACCTGTAAACGCTAGAAGAAAAATTAATAGATGCACACAAGCAATATGGTCGAATGTAGGATAATGGTTACTACTGTCTCTCATTACTAGTTTATTTCCACTACGCGAACATACTCACTACACATGAGACTTACTTTTAATAAAGGTGCGTGAAAATCCCAATGATCCTTCTCAGATTTCCTTCAATCACTATCAGCACACTATCTGTTCTACTACATGGAGTGAAACACACATAACAACGAATACCACCATCAGGTTTTCGCTTAGTGCTGATTTTATTCTGGTTAAAAATGAATTCAGATACTAAAAGGTTAGCATTTTTCACATTATCTACTACCTATCTGCGTGCCTTCGTTTTCACTCTTATACACTAGTACTTAACTTGTTAATCTCAGAATTATCTTTAATATGATTTGTACTAATCCGGTCAGTCACATCCTGATGCGAGGGACTTGTAGACCTTTCCTGTTCCTCTTTTGCTTCATTTAATTTTTCCTCAATATTTCCTATTTTTGTACTAACATCTGTAAACTCAAGATTATCGTATTATTTAAAACTGCTTTAGTCCTGTTTTGCTCTAACTAACTCATTCCTTGAAGCATTGTTGACCGTGTGACAAATTTTCAGTATTCTGTTTTGTCTCCCCACGGAACTGTTTAGTATCTCCCTCTCTCTTCTTACGAAACTGTTTAATCTCCTCTAGAAATTCTGCTAAGAGGAGTAGATACTGCTCTGCCATTTTAAAAAAGACTCTAGTATTTCCTTTAAATATCCGAACTCTACTTTACGAGCGTTAAATTCTCGTAATTACACTTTAAAAAAGTCACAGTCTGCTTGGGATACCACTTGGTACAAAATAACTCCCTACAGTGTTTAACTCTATTCGCAATTGAAAAGGAATAGCTGTCTGACAACAGTCCCAAAAACATTCCTCTAATCAGATAAACAAATAACTCTTGTTTCATTACTTAACGTTATTTGTTCTCCATTCTCCGGAACCTTTCGAGGTGGCTCCAAACAGCTCGCCGTTGGTAGGCGCAGTGAAGACAGCAGAGGCACAGCATGAAGTATACTCAGGCTGCATCCTCGTCACGCCTTATCTGTACTCGACTATGTCTCATTTGTCATAAAGTGATTTGAAGTACTATAACTAATCAAACCAATATTCTTTTCTTTTATTTAATTATATCGAACGTTCCACTGCGAATAGGTCCACTCTCTCCCTCATGTATGTTCTGCATCATTTTCAGAAAAATTGTTTCTTCTATCACCTTACACCCTCAGAATGTACCAACTTTACTATGTACAATCAACAGTACATCCTGGACGACATTGTCTACAGACACCTGTACTATTCCCTACTGCTATGATATGTCCTCATAACAGACAACTATAGTATTCTCACACTAAAAGTACTGAACGATTAGTTTGTACATTGTTTCTGGAAAGAAAAACTTTTTTAGGAGGCTGCAAAGTTTCGCTGCATCTTCTATGTCCAGATGGACTGCCACTAAGGTAAATACGTTCCCAAACCGCAAAGGCCATATGAGTATGGAGTATTTACTTTCAACAGCCACTCAAAACCCGTGTTCTTAGTATAAGACACTCAGCAAGATACACAGCTCAGAATATCAAGAAACAGGGATTAGCCGTAGCTCAAGACAAAGCAGCAGACTATTCGCGCAATGGACTGGCTGTATATCTCACGATTTTAAGATGTAGGTTATTTATGCTTTTATTAAACGCTGTTCTAGGTGTACATTTTAAGCAGAATATAGTAACATAGTTACATGAGCCAGTAGCTGCTCTCTATTCACAGTAAAAAAAATGGTGAGTCTAGTTCACTTATTATCTCTATGAACTTTAAGATTATTACCTATTTAATGCAACTTTTAGCGATTCGTTAGCAGTCTTTCTTTTAAGGGTCAGAAATCACCAATACACACGTCACTTCACGTGCACTGTTGGTTTAACTCGGAAGTAAAAAATACAAAGAATTACTATTTCTGTGTCAGTAACCAAAGTCTATTCACTCAGTAATACAACAACACACACTCTCATTGTGAAAAATTATTTGAGGTATTTGGATTTTATGCTTACAACAGGTGAGACCATCAATATGATAGTAACACCCAATTTCCCCTATAAACTGTGATGGAAGCTCATAAATGAGGGCACTGTGAATTAAACTCTACTGTGATCTGGTCCATACCGTTTACATAACTGCCTTCAGGTAAACAGTATTGCACATAAAATTTGGGCCACTATTTGTTGTAAACCAAAATCCCTTCTGTGTTAACAAGCTATACTTGAATTACTTGATTGTTGGACCAAGTGACCGTCTTTCCGACATAACCCTACAAGAAGTATATTCTGTCTTGTTTTCCCATCACCCATTTTACCCAAACAGGTTTACGATGACATGCCAAAACTACAAGAGAGGCAAGGCGGAAACGAAACAGCCCGACAGCAGCCGCCACAGCAGCACCGCAATGCGGTTGAGGCAGAGGGAGGCGAAGAGGAGGAGAAGGTGGGGGAGGAGGAGAAGGAGGAGGAGGAGGAGGTGGGGGAGGAGGAGGTGGGGGAGGCCGAGACCAGCCGCGGCCTGCTGCGGCGGCTGCTGGCCTGCTGCCTCTGCATTAGGCTGTCGGTAACAGCGCCATCGGCACTGCGCTGCGAAGATATTGACTGCGTCTTGCCGCTTGTGTACTTTACATACGACCAGAATTTCTTCGGATTTTCTACCAAATTTCGAGACAATCGTTGTGGAACCTATTAAAGGCATCTCGCATTGAAGTCCGTGCCAGATTTCGCGCGTCTGTAAATTTTAGCCAATCTTCGGGATTTCGCGTTCTTCTGAACTTCGCATGCTTTTTCCGTTGCCTCTGCAACAGCGTTCGGACCTGTTTTGTGTTCCATGGGGGATCAGTTCCATCTCTTACCAGTTTATGAGGTATGAATCTCTGAATTGCTGTTGCTACTATATCTTTGAATTTGAGCCACATCTCTTCTACATTTGCATAGTCAATTCGGAAGGGATGGAGATTGTCTCTTAGGAAGGCTTCTAGTGACACTTTATCCGCTTTTTTAAATAAAATTATTTTGCGTTTGTTTCTGGTGGATTTGGAAGAAACGGTATTGAGCCTAGCTACAACGACCTTGTGATCACTAATCCCTGTATCAGTCACGATTCTCTCTATTAGCTCTGGATTGTTTGTGGCTAAGAGGTCAAGTGAGTTTTCGCAACTAGGTTTAAAACTTCGGCTTTCCTTTCATTGACTTACCTGGCAACGTTGCCAAGCGTGTTGATGTTCCTTGCCGTTTGTGGTTTCAATTTAGCAACAGGTGTGGAACTGATTCCTTCTGTATTGGGAAACAGTTCTATTGCTGTTGATGATATATTATCGCGTCTGAGGCGTTTTATCTCAAGCTACAGCTGTGGTGGCGTGTTTTGTACATTAAGTGATGTGGGTGAAATCATGTTCCAAATTCATTGATTTGGCCTGAAAAGTAGTGGACAAAATTCGACTTAGAATTCGCAAGGGTAGACATACAATGTCTTTATGCAAAGGGTGAGATCTTCTGGTATTTGGTAACAAATTTTTTGTTGTTAAAGGAAAACGTTATTCGGTAAATATCTGTACGGTACAACAGAATCGTAAATAAACAGTTCTCTGATGTAGCGTTACGTACCTTCCAGGGTCCTTACGATACCACAGAATGACAAATGTTGTGTAATTTTGTAGTTATTGTCGATTTTTATGTTAGTTATGGTTCCCAAGCTAGGGGTAATTACCGCTGAGGGACAAAATGAAATTTTCTGAGGAATGAAAAAAAAAAGGGTTCGATTGTGTTCATCACGAATTGAAATTATTTTGAAAATGTTATTTCTATTATTACTACTGACTTGTTTATGGCTCTTTGCCGTACCTGTTGTACTGTGTGCGAGTCGACTGAAGTTCTGCAGTGGTTACGTTTTGCAAGCTGCCTGCCATGCACGTGAACTCAACACGCAAACGGCGAAGCAAGCGATTCTGAGCTCAGGTAGAATCCAACACAATAAAACAAATGTTAAATTGATAATTATTAATGCTGCTAAATCCCAATGAAGGTGAAATTTCGTTATTCCCAAAATAAAATTTAATTCTGTTCGTATAATTAGAAAGTATCCAGGTAACTTTCCAAATTTATAAAAAAACGAAGGTGCAATGTCACCTCTGTTATATCGGAAACTGCGTCATATTGAGACTGTAGTTCAGTGAGCTAGAGTCCTCTGACTATATTTTTCCTTAAAAGTGTCGCTTCATAAAAACTAGACTGAGCAAAACTCATTTCAAAAATAATTAATTTATTTTCTCTCAGTCAATATTCTTCAAGTTGAAGTTGGATTGATTAACAATTACCTTCATCAAGAAATTTAAACGGCAATATGCGTAGAAGGTTAAGATTTTTCTGGAGCACCGGCGTAATAACATGCAAATCGCCTCCCAAAGGCTGCTCAACTCACAAAATCGCTATATACTGGATAGCTTCGAGTTTTGATGCCAGTTTGAGAGAGAACTAACGAAAGAAATCAGCCACAAAGTCACGAAAAAGACTCGCGAAGTGTCAGCTACGCAGTGCACAGACGACGCAGACGTGAGTCTCACTCAGAAGCAGAGAAAGGAGCATGACTCTGCAGCAGTGAGCCGCAGACAGACTTCCGAACGAGACACGAACCGCCGCTAATGTGTGCTCGCCCCAAATTGCACTGCTAACTACCTGCTCTGACATACTTCTCCAAATTACCGTAAGAAGAGACGAAAATTACAGGTTTGCCACTGTGACAACTGAAAATCTCACTCTTTGTTGCTACATGTAGTGAAAGCTTGCAGAATTTTCTTCCCCAGTACTTGTTGTGATCTCTGTCAACAAACTAAGAGTAACCAGTGTCTTGGCCCTCACTTTACGATTGACGGCATGATGTCTGGGCGTGTAAATGCAGTTCGCTTCCCACACCGTTCACAGAAACATAGCGGTGTTCAGTTCTCCCCTTCCGCCTTTAAGGCAATCTGGAAGCTTTTATTGAAACTCTTTGACGATCTCCTGTGATTTGCACTGCTTTAAAAGAATATTTTGAAGTACTCTGGCTTAAGAGGCACTCCCAGTCCCTCACTCACACGACCGTTGTCCATGGGAATTCCTGGCGGTAAACGTCTCGGGTTTCTGCCATTGTCTTCCCAACATGCAGAACTCGCATGTGGCACATCTCGCCACATTCCAGCAGCTGGGAGAAACAGGTGCTAAAATGTCAGAATTCACAGGCCCTGCTCTTCTATATATATTGCTACTTCGTGACATGTGACTAACTAGTACTGCCACACTATTTAAAAAGATTGTAATACTAATTACATAGTTTTTCACGTACTGTCATTGGCCCTTGGCTCCATATGATGAAGGCTACACCTTCTGAAAGGAATTTATCCATGTCATTGTCCTCAGCTAGTCCATCCACTACACACATACTTTGTGTTTTATACCATTCATCTATGAGAGTAAAATTGAGGTATATATACGTAAAATATGCTTAAATATCGCATGACAAACCTCCGAGTTGTAGATAGTTTCGCAATAAACTATAAAAGGCTTCATTATTGATTTGGCAGCAGCTGAAGGAACTAACTGACAACGCAACAATAACGACAGATGTGACCATTATATTGCTGTAAGGCCTACACTCTACCGTTATTGTCATTATTATTATTACTAAGCACTGTCAGCTTGAATTCTGCTAATCGCTTTCATTTCTGAAGTAAAGAGTCCAGCAATGAAGTGATTTTCAAGTTATGTACAGTTGATTTGAAATGTGGGTGCAGTATGTGGGTTAAGCCATGTACTGCTAGGGGGAGGACTGGTGCAGAGAAACCATGTCTTGTAACAAGTGACTACACTCAATGCCAGTAGTTAGCTTTCTTCTCTGGGAAGGACTTTAGGCAGCAATCGTGACGCTCTGTCACCTGCTCCACCATTCTATTAAAAATGTTCTAGCAGTTACCTCATTGACTCAGTACTTTGTGGCTTAATCGAATACCTACAAAATCTAAATATTGTTTGTTTTTTATCGTTTTAAAAATAAAACTGTCAAAGAAAATTTTGTTTCATTCTAAAATTTTGTCAGTTGCTAATGCTGATGGGTACTAGCAGATATGTGATTGCTGTCAGGGGCTAATGGTCCCCGAAACCACTGCACTAAAAAGACGCTCTATTGTAATAACAGAGCTGCAGATCAGTATAAACGTTAGTATCCTCACTCATCCGGTGTCGTATTCAGAGTGTTGCTTACTGGCCACTTACTGCGCTGCTATCGGTGTGAGTCACGAAAACAAGACGGAGTCTGTTCCGGCAATGCAATTGTGGGCCATTAGTTTGAATATTTGTATGAATATTTGGGTGCCTTGTTGGCCATTCCCGCTGGGTCTAAATTAATTACACGTCTACCTGATAGTGCCCTGTACGTAGCCTACACTGAAGTTACGATTACGTGGTGCTCAGAGAACGAGATTTAAATGTCAGTGAGTTCCTTTAAAAGGCCCGCTGACAGAAGTAAATAACTAGCTCACCCGCACTGGTTTGGAGCTTTTAACAGTGATTAATTCAATGACACCATGCAAGGGTAAATTACAGTACATAATGTAATATCTTTAAATCAAGTGTCACTTAATTTAATATCATCCGAATGTGTTAATCATGCTTGGCGCCAAGTTTATTTCGACCACGACTGATTCACTATAACCGTTAGGTGGCCGACCGTTGTATCGTTTAGACGGACTGCACGGTTTGCAGTTCACGAGGATCTGCCGGTCTTGTGCGTTGTGGCAGCTCTCCTCGATTCTCGCGTGGTCTCGTGTCTGCCACTGACGCTTGTGTGCGATCCGCTTGTTGATGACCGCTCTGTATGTTGAAACATCTCATGTAATAACCTGTTCTTACAGGGGCTGTGTCTATCTAAATTGTTATGTTATGTTTGCCGTCATTGGTCGTTCACGCAGACCCTTAGTGTTTTGTAAATCTACTTTTACACCTTTATGGCCTTTCAAACCGACGGTGGAGTGAAGGTGTCGAGCTGTCAAAATGTGTGGCAACACCTTGCGGGTAGTAGCTTCGTTATTCTATTGCCGTATTGAAAAATTGGCTGACTTCCAAGTGTTAGTTTTTTTTAAAGTATTATTTTAATATCTAGTAAATTGTCTGTTAGCATGAACGGCTAAAATTTTTTGTCTTTAATTACTGGAATTGCGAATGAATTTTTGGTCTTTCACCTATTTATCTATATCTAACTCTAACCTATCCCTTTCTCTCTTTAAATTTTCTAACCTACCTGCACGATTAAGTGATCTGACATTCTAAACTCCGATCCGTAGAACGCAAGTTTTGTTTCTCATGATTATGGCGTCCTCCTGAGTAGTTTCCTCCTAGAGACTCGAATGGGTAACTACTTCAGCTCCGGAATATTTTAGCCGAGAGGACGCCATCATCATTTATCCATACAGTAAAGCTGTATGCCCTCGCGGAAAATAACGACTATAGTTTCCCCTTGCTTTCAGCCGTCCACAGTACCAGCACGGCAAGGGCGTTTTGGTTAACGTTACCAGGCCAGATCAGTCAGTTATCCAGACTGTTGCCCCTGAAGCTACAGAAAAGACTGCTGCCTCTCTTCAGGAACCAACGTTTGTCTGTCCTCTCAACAGATACCCCTACATTCTGTTTCACATACGTTACGGCTATCTGTATCACTGAGGCACACAAGCCTCCCCACCAACGGCAAGGTCCATAGTTCTTGGGAGGGCCCATTTGGTTATAAGTATTTATTACTGTCACTGTCAGGTATTATAACTGAAGTTGATTTCAAATTTTCAGTCATTTTAAGTCTGAATAACTACTCATGACCATTACTAATAAACCTATTTTGGGTGCAAGATTACTCCAGTATGAGTTTATTTTTGATTAGTGACATCATTCTAGGGGAATAGGACTGCCTTGCGTAATTAGGAAATGTTTGTATTTCAGCTCAGTAATCAGTTGAAATTTGAATGCTTGTTGATCATTTAATGATTCAGATAAATGTAACTATTCAAAACTGAATGGCCTATGGGCATAACTCTTGACTTGACAAAAAATTCTGATGGAAACGTTATTTAGTGTAGACAATTAGGGACAATGTGTGTGTGTGTGTGTGTGTGTGTGTGTGTGTGTGTGTGTGTGTGTGTGTGTGTGTGTATGCGTGTGTGTGTGTGACTGTGAACGCTGCAGCCCTCCACACCCCACCCTCGTGAGCTGCTCCTTGCGTCACCCTTTTTTATTATTTAATTTAAACTGACGCATATCATACCGTAAATAAATTATGTCCATAAATTGTTCAAGGGGAGATGTAATAGATTTGAGTCCAAAAATCCATTTTGCAAAAACATCGTTTTCTTCATCTACAGAGATTGATCTATGCAGAGTGTGAATTTTATAGCGATTGCAGGATTAGAATTTCCTGTAAAATATTAAACTGTGTAACTCTGCACTGACAGACACTACCACCATTTCCGACATTTGGGAAACTGCTTGCTTCCACGAAATTTTTGTGAGTGTAAAGGTTACTTTCTTTCGATTCCTTTGACTGATATCTATATCTTTGGCTGATATGTTTCAAGTACGTGTTTTATTTACGTTCTGAAGTGACTGCGGATGGAAAACATCTAACCGTATAATGAAGGTTTACTCTGAAAGAAATTGTTTCTCTTCAGCTATTTTACTGGAGAGTTACCAGGAAAACGCAAACAATTTGAGGCAATGAAACGTGCTATGTGGGCAGGAGCAATGAAGAAAAACCCAAAGAGTTTAGAGGTAATGAAACGTGCTGTGTGGGCATTTTTTTCCGCACAATATCCACTGACCAAACACCAATGCATAATCTGTATCTGAAAGATGACATGTAAGTACAGCAGAAGAAATGAGACGTATTAACGAAAATAATCATTACCAGAACCAGTTCTAAATGCAACTAAGCCCACATTCAGGTCTCTTGCAAATCCTCGTTTAGCGTGGAAGTCTCTTACTGGAACGACACAGAATGCAAATGAAAGCCTCAGTACTTTAATTTGGATTAGATTCCAAAAAAGGACATTCTGTGATCTTGAACTACCCAAAACGAGTGTCAATGATGGAGATTTATGTAATAAGAGTAGAATTTACTTGCTGAAGGGATCTGTTATAGATGCAGAGGTGTTTACAACAGAAGTATTTTATATCATAGATGAGAGCAGCTGGCAGGTCATGCCTATTAACACAGTCCAGGCAGACTAAAAGTGGAGAGAAGAAAAGCCTGCGAAATGAGGAGTGTCAGTATGGAGGATGTTAAAATTGAGGTAAGCTTATTATATGTAGAGGCGTGGGAAGGAAATCTCTGAAGCCCATTTTCTCGGTCTTACGTTTTTTGCACTATCAGAAGCCTTCTCTCAAAAAGTATAGATGCCAATGTTATGAAGTTTTCGGGATGTGTTCTAAACATATTTCTATCTCGTTGGAATGAAAAAATACGATATCCTGCGATTACACTCTCATTTTTATAGGATTCTGTGTATATAAACTTAATTTTGGACGTGTAAATTCATAATCATTAATAATACAATTTGTACCATAAGTTAATGTTTGTAATGATGTGGTCTTAGCACACTACAATAAAATTTTAAAATTCATAGCATGATTGGAATTTCACTTATGGCTTTTTTTATAAATTTTTTTATATTTTTCCATTAAAGTACAGCTCTTTCTTTACACTTACAAAATTTTAGATGTGTACATTAATTACTATGGCTGTAATGATTTTCTTAGATAAATGTTTACGTTTTCTGTTAAATCCACTCTTAACCAGGTTGCTAAAAACTACTTACCTGCTCTTTCTATCAAAAATATTCTTCTAGTCTTCTTGTGATTGATTTGTATACATTGACAACTATCGTTGCTATGATATTATATTCACAGATTCCTGTCTCTATACTGACACAGTAGATAAGATCAAGATTTGAAACATTCCTGTTACGTATGGACTCTCGAACTAGATGCTCGACATAGATCGGAAAAGTTGTTCAAAAGTACTTCACAAAACTCCCTGTCTGTGAAACGACAGCGAATCTGGAGGTTCTGCCTGGGTTGATGGGTATTTCCCTAGCATCTCGTGGAATGCCTATGGAACGGTCTCATCAAGCTACTCCTACTGACAGAATGGATGTACCATCAGGCAGCACCTACACCCACGTATCACACAGAGCGCGGTTCGTTAGTCCTCCCGAAAAGTCTAGGAATCATAGTAACAGGGCATTAGTGTGTCATAACACTGGCATTGTAATCAAGCAAACCGAGGGAACCGTTTCTATGTTCACAGGGCACTGGAAGATATTGCAGGGTCTCCAAAGAGAGCCAAACAACATTGTAATGGAACACTTCTATTTGAACCTGCTAATTCAACCAAAATATCCAAGCTCCTGGGACGTAAGGCCTAAGGTGACTATCCAATCGAGTCTGAGATGTGTAATACTCTAAACTTTAGTAAGGGCGTGGTTATGTACTCCGATCTAATGGAGGTGAACCCCGCAGAGATACGTGAAGAATGGAAAAATACTGGCGTCACGGAAGTGCAGAACTATGGCAAATTGGAAAAATCGGGAACATTCAGTCTAACGTTTAGTACTACGGCATTACCTGAACATATCCTTGCAGGCTATATCTGTCTTAGGGTTCGACTGTTTGTTTCTAACCCAATATGGTGCTACAAATGTCAAGGTTTGGACATACCACTATGGGATGTAATTGGAGGGCTACGTGTGGCAATCTTGTAGGCTCAGCTCAGGTATCAGGCAATTCTTGTACACTTCGAAATGTATAAACTCCCCTGGGGATCACCAAGTGTGGTGCAGGAAGTGTGAGGTTGCAATGAGGAAAGGAAAATTCAAAGCTGTGCAACCCCCAGTTTTTGCTACTTCTTTTGCATCAGCCCTTAAGTGTGATGCCTCCACACAAACTCAGACCACAGATTCAAGTACGAACACATGCACTTGTCAGTGTACACTGTCGGGGCAAAGCTCCACTTGAAACTGAAGTCGTTTGGAAGCTATCAAAAATGGGCTTACCACCTAAGACACATACCACTACCCAACATCAGAAGCCAACTAAACTCTCTCCGCAACCCAGGCAACCACCTCCTCCCATCAGTAAAGGAAAACGTCTTTCAAAACGTAGTTCCAAGTCCACGAAAGCGGTAGTTAAACCTTCTGATCGTCGAGCTCTCTCCCTCTCTGATGGGACTATGTTCTTCAGGATATGGACATCCAGTCAGAAGAACCAGAGATCAGGGATCCGGCTAACACTCTCCCTGGCCTCTGCAGTAAATAACCGACTCTGAGGGAGAAAGGGAAGAACAACCAGCGCTAAACACTGACTTCCCACAGACTTGAGTGTTGCAATGGAATTTGAATGGATATCTCTCACATATCGAAGAATTACAGCACCAGGTCCAAGAGAAGCTGTTGCCCATCTGGTTACAAGAAATGCATCTTAAAGTCACCTTCACACCTGCATTACAGGTTTACCACACATATAGGAAGGACGATACTACTGCAGACTGGCTAAATGTGGAGTGGCTGTTTCCATTGGTACTGGATGACACTTCTCTTCTGTCCCTCTTACCTCGACCATACTGGCAACTGCTGTGAAAGTTCTCACACCCTTCAACAGTGTGTTCTTTGTACCTTACCACTAATGAAGCTTTGAATGCAGACGCACTGGCAGAACTCTTTGGGCACACCCATGGCCATTCCGCCTTGTGGAGGACTCCAGTGCACACAATGTACTGTGGGGCTCGACTACCACTTGGTACAGGGGTCGGATGATCGAGCGACTCGTCCATTCTGAGATTATCTGCCTTCTGAACGCAAGTCAGATGACACACCTGTAGCTACATGGTCTTTTTCATCCACTGACGCCGGCCGCAGTGGTCTCGCGGTTCTAGTCGCGCAGTCCGGAACCGTGCGATTGCTACGGTCGCAGGTTCGAATCCTGCCTCGGGCATGGATGTGTGTGATGTCCTTACGTTAGTTAGGTTTAAGTAGTTCTAAGTTCTAGGGGACTAATGACCACAGCAGTTGAGGCTCATAGTGCTCAGAGCCATTTGAACCATCCACTGATCTCCGTTTTTGTTCCCCAGCTATTGCAGACTTATAACAGAGGGAAGTGGGTACAGATTCACATTGTAGTGACCACTTCCCAGTGTGGCTCCATCTGCGCGACTAGGATGGTGGCTGACAGGGGACCATGCAGATGGGTGATACCAAGTGCAAATGGCTTGCAGTACAATCGACAGGCTATTTCTGAAAGTAGACTGGGCACAGAAGACGGTCGCCAATATCGCTTGTGAGATGCAATCGGCTGCAGCAGAGTCCATTTCCTACTCTACTAACCACCTCAGATGATGGCCTGTACCTTGGTGGAATGACGATTGTCGACTGGCAATCAGGGCCAGACGAACAGCTCTGCGAAATTTCAGACATTGTCCAACTACAGTAAATCTATGTGCAGCGGATCTGCGTGAGTATATGCGAGGCAAGTGATAAAATAATGGAAGAGAGCTTCCTGGAGGAAATTAACGACTTTCATTAAACGGTCCACTTCTACTGTGCAAGTTTGGAAATTAATAAGATGGATTTTGGGCAAGAGTAGCAGTACACATCCCCTTACGGACTTTTCAAGTAAAGTGCTCTGAATGACCACGCCAGATGACATGGCTCAGATTTTAGCAGAACACTTCCTTACTGCCACTGCATCATCCACAGAAACTCCTGCTTTTCAGGTGTTCCATCACACTGCAGAGAGGAAGTTCAGTTTCTTCTTGCACAATGAGAAAGACTACAATGATCTATTCTCCATGTGGGAACTGTAATAAGGTTTGTTTGTAGCTAGAGACATTGCTCCAGGACCTGATGAGATTGCTGCGGGGTCAATTATTGATGGAACCAATGAATTTCGTTAGCGCCTAGGTAAAGTTATGCCCAAAATATGCAAATTCCCCTAGTCATCAGTCAAGATAGCATGATAGGCTAACAGCAGTTATGAACATGGAAGGTAGAGAATCCCGATGATTCATTGATTTCTGATCGATTGTTGATCAAAAGGAAACCTTGCACTAGCAGGTTTTGCATCTGTTATTAAATAATGTTTGACTTGCCGCTGGATCTTCTGAGCGGTGACTGATGGAAGTGCTCCCTACAAGATACTAGCCTCCTTCCTCTACGTGGTTACCCAGTAACTTACATCCTCGTTCTACCATTCTGTATAGAAAAGTCACGTTTCTCTCTCTCTCTCTCTCTCTCTCTCTCTCTCTCTCTCTCTCTCTCAATGAGGTACTCTTGCTGTCACCGTCCTGTGTGTCAAACTTACAGTTTATTCACATTAGCCATTACTGATGCATTTTGTGTTGCATAAATATTTACTGAGTGATGAGACAAAACGTTCAGTGCTGTCACAAGATCTCAGTGGTCCAGGACTGCAGATGGCCAACACATCTTGAGGAGCTTATCTGTAACTTGGAATATTTTCAGGAAAAACTGCTAGTTTCCTATATTTTCAGCACAATGATGGTATCTTCCACTAACAGGAAGCCCTCTCACTCCACTCTCAGGTCG
This sequence comes from Schistocerca gregaria, assembly GCF_023897955.1. NCBI lineage: Eukaryota > Metazoa > Arthropoda > Insecta > Orthoptera > Acrididae > Schistocerca > Schistocerca gregaria. The sequence continues at coordinate 86,784,626 of NC_064924.1, read as the reverse complement.
TAAAATGTTTTCCCCAGGAGTTCACTGTATGAGAAATGCTATCGGTGTTCGTACATGAGGTGCGTGGACGTCCTAGGGCGACACCAAGGAGATGGCAGTGGTCCATTTGGCTACTGTCACTCGGCTCTCTATCGCCAATCCTCCACAAATTGGTTGTGTGGGGCGGTTGAATCTACTGCCCGGGTAGTCCTTGTTATTACTCACCATTCAGAAATCTTTCGACGTTTTCTCACTTCTACCAGATAAGCAAAATGTAAATTAGATCTAGGAGTAAAGGAATAGTAAGTTATATCACACTGTTTCTGACAGTCACTAGTACTGCCGCTTATCGTGTAACTTAAATATTCTAATCAAATGCGACTTGCATTAAGAATGAGCATACATTATGTGAGTGATTCTGGAAGAAAGGTCCCATAACATCACCAACTCCTCCCGGTTTTAAATTTGTGCCAATGCAGTTGTGCCCAAAACTTGTTAAAGTACCAGTGCGTCAAAGACCTTTTGGTGCTGTGTGACATTGGAATTATGTGCTCAGTTGAAACTGTTGATGATATGCAACCATCAATTTTGCTGGTGTACTGAATTCGTACTTTGTATTATTGTCCTAGATTGTACTCATTTACGTATCTTGAAAATTTCCTTTACAACTAATTCTTACTTATCTTACAAGATATCATATTCCCTATTCATGCATAGTGATCGTTTGTAGCATACACTCATTCCATCATTTTAAAGAATAATTAATTTCCATTTACTCTTCAGACAATTTAATATTTACTCCATTTCCACTCTCACAAAACTTATAACATCCAATACCATGACAAACTTGAATACTTCGCAATAAGACATAATAAAAATATACTCATCACGAGATGAAACTGGGGGTACAAATTGCATAAAACTGCAAAAATAATTCTTCATAAAACACTTCACAAAATTAAGTGGATGTCCACGGTATTTGTACACAATATCGAGCAGTAATTCACGAAAACTACTGTTCATTCACATTGACAGTCAAACCATCATTCTATATGAGACCCATTCACAATTCATTTCTCCAGGAAACACTACTATCCAATTAAAAGTACAATACAACTAACAAATCAGTACAAACATTACCATTCCTGAAAAATCATCACACCCTAGAAATATTTAATGCGTCACGAGAAGCAGAATATCACTTGTGTAGGTATAAGAGGTTGCAGTTAAGGTAGATAATCATTTTTCGTTGGATGTGTTGATTTTAAAGTAGCAGATGGAGCTCCGTTCGACGTAAGGCAATCTTTTTGCGATACTTGATCATCCACAGTATTGTGTTTTTCCTTACTCTGTTGCACATACACATATACTAATCGAAACTCTTTTATTCAAAGCGTAGGTGACCTAGATATGGTTAGATAAATTCAAGTCTTTGACCAGAACACACCTGAGTGCATTGAAATTTTTGGTTGCAGGTATTGAATGATTTGTGTAGTGTCTTTTGACGTTGAATTATGTTGTGTCTTTTAATAGTGAAGGATGCTGTCCAATAGGATTTGACGTTATGGGCTACTAACAGTGTTCATGCAAAGGAAGTGTTCAGAATCCTGATCTTGCACAGTAACAGTTTGAGTTCATTCATGTGACATTAGAGTTGTATGTTCTGTGCAACATGAAATATAGTCTCCCATGGTATGTGAAACATTCAGTAATATGTCAACAGGCTACTTTAGGTGTTTTCTGACTTTGTAGACATTGCATCTGTAAATGCCGTCGCTGCCGTTAGCTGATTTGTGCGGTGACAAAGCGGCAAGACTCCCTGTGGCAACAACAGCAGATCAGGGATCTCCCGGTGGCTTTTTGAGGCCGGCGGACAGTGACCAGCGAATTGTAGTCAGCTTAATCTTTTGGCTCATGGGTCTCTCTTCTGGTAGCGACTCCAAGTGATGTACAGTAACTGCAGACACAAACTAGAGAAACGGCGTGTTGATCCAGTTTAGTTGTGTGTGTGTCTCATGCCTGCCCAAGGTTCAGAGCCCATACAATTAAACGTACCATTTTCCATTTGCATTTTTCTTTTCAGATCTCAAACCCTCGTGTAATTTGGGGCCTCAGAACAAGTTTATAATGAGGTTACAGAGGCACAAATACATACAAATACACAATCCTTTCTTATAACATTTTAATAACTACTCTCAACATATTCAGTCATTACTTAACTTTCACATCATGTTATACTGATATTCAACATATTCAGATTATTGCTCTCTCTTTTCCGCAAGTTACATAAAGGTCTAATTATATCCAAATTATTACAATTGGTGCTTATAAAATACTTGCAGATTTAATCACCTTTATGTGATTTGTTACTGGTAGGTTTGATCATCACGCGAGTTTTACGGAAAAGCTTCAAGTACTCGGGTGGGAGTCTCTGGAGGAAAGGAGACGTTCTTTTCGTGAAACGCAACTGAGGAAATTTAGAGAACCAGCATTTCAGGCTGATTTCAGTAATTTTTACTATCGCCAACTTATATTTCACGGAAAGACCACAAAGGTAAGATAACAGAGATTAGGGCCTGTACAGATGTTTGGGAGTGGAACAGGGAGAGAAGATCCCAGTTGTGATACGAGGTACCCTCCGCCAGGTACCGTATGGTGGGTTGCGGAGCATTTATGTAGATGTAGATGTAGAACTATTACTGTCACCTCAAGATTATTACTAATGAAATGAAGTTAATTACTAATTTAATTGAAATTCAACAAACCAACCTCAGGTGATATGTATTCTGTTTTCTATTAATATTCTGCGCTTCTACATAATATTATTCATACAATTTCCAAACGTAGTGTAAGTCTCCGAGGCCCGGGTTTCACTAAATTGGGCAGGTTCCCATTACATGCAGGAGGCAATTACACAGGTAGTTGGGGCTGTGTTGCGTGAATTGGGCTGATTTTCAGGTTAGAGGCTCTCAGAGAAACAGAAAAGTGGCTTCAGTATCAAAGGGTGCAAGCTGAACACAGGAAGAATGTAGATCAAGGTACCATCGGTATAACTATTGTAAATTACGTAGCGGTGTTGGGAAAGTACCAGAGCTCCAAGCAATATTAGGAGCACTGGTGCTCAAATCGTTATAGGCACTGACAGCTGGCTAAAACCCGAGGTAAGTCCATCCGAAATTTTTGCAAAGAACGTAACGGTGTTCAGAAAGTATAGGCTAAACACGGTTGGCGGAGGTGTGGTTGTTGCTCTTGGAAGTAGTTTATCTTGCAGGGCAACTGAAGTAAATAGCTCCCGTGAGTTAGTAAATGTAGAGGTCATCATTGGCAACCAGAATAAAATAAGAATTGGATCCTTTCACCGACATCCCAACTCAGAATATGCAATTGCAGTAAGGTTCAAAGAAAACTTGAGTCTAATTTCAAATATATACTCGACTCTTACAATTATAATTGATGGTGACTTCAGTTTACTCTCGATATGTTGGGAAAATACTTGTTTAAATCCGGAGGTCCGCATAAAAAATCTTCAGAAATTGTGCTAAACTCATTCGCTGAAAGATATTTCGAGGAATTAGTTCATGAGCCCAATCGAATAGTAAACGGTTGTGAAAACACATTTGACCTCTTAGTAACAAATCAGCTAACAACGAGCATCCAAAGGATACATGTACTTGTGAGCTCGGGATTACCTTGGAGAGACTGAATATTCTAATTCCCAAATCCTCCAAAATAAATGAAACATACATCGATTGAAAAAAGCAGATAAAAGTTCTCTTGACGCCTTCCTCAGAGACAATCTCTGCTTCTTCCATATTCACAATGTAAGTGTAGACCACATATGGCTTGAATTCAAAGAAATAGCATCGACAGCAGTTGATACATTTATACTAAATAAACAAATGATGGAGCTGATCCCTCCCATGGTACTCAAAACGGGACGGGACACAGTTGCAGAAACAACGAAAATAACAAACATGAAACGAGCGCAAAATCCCCAATATAGGCGATTTTATACAGAAATTAGACATTTAGCACGAACTTGAATGCGAGACGCTTGTAGTTTCCACAACGAAACCTTGTGTCGAAACGTGGCAGAAAATCCAAAGAGATTCTGGTCGTATGAGAAGTATGCTAGCGGCAAAAGACAATCAATGCCTTTTTAGGGCGATAGCAATGGACATACTATCGATGAGAGTGCTCCTAAAGCAGAGCTACTAAAGACGCCCTTTCGCAATTCCCTCGCCAAGGAAAACAATACAGCCGGCCGCTGTGGCCGACCGGATCTAGGGGCTTCAGTTCGGAAACGCGCTGCTGGTACGGTCGCAGTTTCAAGCCCTGCCTCGGGCATGGATGTATGTGATGTCCATATGTTAGCTAGGTTTAAGTAGTTCTAAATATGGGGACTGATGACAACAGATGTTAAGTCCCATAGTGTTTAGAGCCATTTGAACCATCTTTTGAAAACAATACGTACAAGTTACGGTCAGCACACACTCTTCCACCCTTTGGGCAGGAAGTCAATGAGCAGAATGACCTTCCTGTCTCAGAGCACCCTGCACATAACTTTCTTGACCGACAAAAACTGTTTGAATTTCGTTTTCACCGGAGATACACGGTGACACCATTGCGTTGACTGCTGCTTGGTTCCCGGGATCAAGTGAGAAATCAACGTCTTCAGTACTGGCACCAGGCGCAACCAGTCTGGCCAGCATTTGACTGTCACGACATACATCTCTTGCGCATGCGCAATTTTCCCGTGTAAAAAAGGCTACTTTAAAGGAAACATCCCGAAAGTTACTTTCTGGATGCGACCCATATTATGCTATACCGAAGACCTACCAATGATTTAAAGCCCTCTCCTTAATTCCCACATTTGCCATAAATTACTTAACCTCAAAACAACTGTGGCGACAGAAATGCTTATAATTTGACCCCCAATTTGGTTCGTTGTGGTCGTCATTCTTTTCATTTATCATCTCGACTCTAAAATTCGCCATGCGTCCTTCAGCCCTTTAAATCCCTTCATTTCTCGTTGTGCCATTCCTTCAGATTGGAGATCAGTCACCAGAAAGATCACAAGCATAATTTGACACTCAGCACGTACAAAACTTATCCATACCAGTTCATTTCAATTCTTACATCTTTAGATTACCTGTGTGTTTTGCATGTCAGCTCTTTGTATGTCTGTTTTATTCTTTGTACCCCATCACACTGTTATTCGTCTGTTTCCATATTCAGGGGCAGACTCAACATTTGTGAACACAACTTCTTTTCATATGGATGTCCTCGTTTATTTTCTCCAATGTTTGAATTCTATATTGCATGGAAATCCTCTTCGTTCAGTTTTCTGTCACAAAAACAATTCCTGCAGGTACAGTAAGTCATCACAACATAAAAAACTTCAGCGTGCTGGACTCACATACATCCATACAGAATCATTCTCAAATGGCATCATCTGCCCCTAAGTCTGCTAAAACTCACTTTACAGCGTCTGTACGCATCTGGTAAAACCTAACTTGGTTGAGTCTGCGAAAAACTTACTCAATGAACACCCTGGCTTCTTGCTCAGCACATCTTTAAATCTGGTGTGCCTACAAGAATTAACCTTCAATATCCATTTCTCCATCAAGGCACCTATGACCAACGATCTGTCTGATGATTCTCTTTATCATGTCTCTCGCCTGCATCATCGCTTTGACTCTTACCGGTAATCTCGTGTATCCCACGCAGAACTGTTCCATGCCCATATATTTTACTCTGTAGGATATCTTGATGTTAATTCTATTACTTCTTCCTTACTCCAAAATGGAGACTATATATTATCTCATGGTTCAGTTTTATATTACTTTTTATTGCTTAAATGCTCTGATGTGCGAAATATTGTCAGTGGGCAGAGGTTACAGTAAATGCTGTCGATCAATGTGACCGCCCCAGGTGTTTTTCTGCTTTCAAGATGTAATAAAGATACGTTGTTAACTCTTTCTTAAATATTTCTACCCTCTAATGGACGTTGCCGAACTCACAATAAGTCCGAACGGCAATTTGTCAGATTGATGACGAGAGGAATTACGTAAAGATGACGTATATTTGGGACATGGCAGATGCAATCCAATCTGCCAATAACATATCTCATGTCAGCGGACAATAGAACTCTGACTCTTTCTAACAACGGATTATTGTAAGAACTAACAGTAGGTTCAGATTGATGACGAGAGGAATTACGTAAAGATGACGTATATTTGGGACATGGCAGATGCAATCCAATCTGCCAATAACATATCTCATGTCAGCGGACAATAGAACTCTGACTCTTTCTAACAACGGATTATTGTAAGAACTAACAGTAGGTTCAATGACAAGCTGCTGTAATATCTTTTCTATTTCTGCCTCTATCCTGCCTATATAAACCTATCGTGTATGGTAGGATTTAGCAATGAACGTGCTATGCTCCTCTCATACAAATTGATAAGGAAAACATGTAATCACATCTGGGTACTCTGAAAATATTTATGACTGACGCTGCAATGGATTAAATAAATATGTTTCGTCGCTTTCTCTGCCAGTTGAACACAACAAACTCACCCCTGCATATCTAACACTTTCAACTGACTAACGACCAAATCACAATACCTATTTATTGAGAAAGTTAGCTTTATCAATACCAATGCATTTGCATACAGCGCATTATCAAGTGTGGGGCGTGGGGCGTACTTAATGCCCATCCATGTAAAATTCGTTATTTATTCTTGTCTTATATATACAAATAGTTTTTGAAGACATAATGATGTGTAAGTAGAAACCACAACCTGAGAATATCTCTTAGCTTACTCTTACCAACAACAACACATCTAGAATAATGTGTAATACCAACCAGACGTCGGAGTACTTTACGTCCAAATGAAAAAATTTAAGAAATGGAAATTTGAATTTTACTGACATCTTACAAGGTAAAGGGATGTTGATGTGTAGGTGAAGTCCTGAACCAGGAAATACTGAATATGACACTCATCAGGGAAGTAATTTCTACACTTAAGGCTTAAATTTTTGTGTTAGCTTTAACTTAAAATTTAAAATATGGGACCTGGAAGAATAATTCGATAAAAACTGTAAAACTTTTTTCAAAATGTTAAAATTTAGTGCAAATGACTATATAACAATATTTCCAAATGGTGGGCATAATGTGCCCTCGCCCCTATCTATCCTTGGTATTGCGAGCGTTAAGACAATGATTTGAGTTCTTTCCGCTAAATGCACATTCGACTAATATCAGATTTATAGGAGAACCATTATTCGTCAATATAACTGTACCGAAATAAAAGTACGTCAGACAGCCGCGGTGGCCGAGCGGTTGTATGTGCTTCAGACCAGAGCAGTGCTGCTGATGCGGTCGCAGTTTCGAATCCTGCCTCGGGCATGGATGTGTGTGATTTCCTTAGGTTAGTTAGATTTAAGTAGTTCTAAGTCTAGGGCACTCATTACCTCAGATGTCATGTCCCATAGTGCTTAGATGTAATTGAACCATTCTGGAACAGCAAAGTGTTGACACACGCTGAAAGAAAGCCGCAGCTCAGACGTTCCAGTGAGCTGTCAGTTGTATTAATGACGTCACGTTGGCAACAAAGAGTCACCACAGTTCTGCCCCATGCCATCGTGGACCCGCCACACGATGGTGACGCTGACACACCCCATCTTACCCAAATTTCACCCCATCTATTGATACGTCAGCGATGGGGGTCAGAATCGGGACACCCAGAGCTGCAATCACGTGGTTTCTTAACGGGTGGCCAGGAAAATATTTCAGACGTCCCTACTCTGAGAATCGACACAAAATGGCCTCAGGGTGTGTCATAAAGGCGTCGATGAAATCACCTCTTCGTTCTGTGCCTTATCAGGGTGATTTGATGTGATAGTGGGCAACATTACTATCTTCTCACTGCTGTTACTGACGAATCATTTAGTAAACTGCTTTGGAAAAGAAATACCCTGCTAGATGGCTATTAGGTCTCGGCGAATCTGTTAGACCGTAGGCAAAGGAGACAACCCACCTTTTGGTCCAGACGGACTGGCCACTAAGGTAAATGCGTTTCCGAACACCACTGGCAGTATGATTATAGAGTATTTACTCCTGACAATCACTCAAAGCTTTCTTATTCAGTATAGGACGAGCGTATTACCTTAGCTATTCTTTTAGCCGCAGATACTTGTTTCACAGTAGTCTATCACACTCAATAGCACAGACAGCGCGCAATACCACAAAACAGGGATTAGCACGAGTTCAAGACACAGTGACAGAATATTCCTGCAGTGTACTTTCTATATATATCACGATTCAGGATGTAGGTTATTTATGCTAATATTAAACTCTGTCCCAAGAATACGGTTTTCAGAATACAACAGTGTAATCCTACGAGCCAGTAGCTGCCGTTTATTCCCAGAAAAAATTCATATGTAGTATATTTATCATCTCTCAGAACTTAATGATTACTACAAATTTAGTATAAATTTAACGACTCGTTAGCCGTCTTTCTTTTGTGAAACATTCCAATCCGCACTTCACTTCAAGTATGCTATTCTTTCCACTCGGAAGAAAATAAAAATAGAGAATTACTATTTCTCAGTAATACTAGAGTTCAATCACTCGAGGATACTTCAACAACCACTTTTAATAGTTTCAAATTATTGTAGGTAAATGGTTTTATGCTGATAGTTCTGCAGTGTCATCAGGTGGTGAAAGCAGAAGTACATTAGTTTTATACGCTCATAAAAGGGTAGTAGGATCTCCATATTCAGTGGGTGTCCTATGTTACAGAAAAATAAGTATGTTTTCATCCACCAATGTGTTAACGTAACGTTCCCCTTAATTATTCCCGTATTTATTTCCATAGGTAATCAGAGCTTTCGTGGACAAAATAGTTGCAGCATTGCAGAGAAAATAACGCACAAGTTGCCATGTGGCAGGGCCTATTAGATGGCCTGTGTGTACGTGTAGTATGCCACCACCTGTGGAATGGAAATGCTTCACGAAGTGCTGTAGCAATGATGTACATGCCCTTAATTTTGAGATCGTTTCAGGTTGAAAAATTGACACCATCCAAAAGTGAAGATGCTTTCTTACTTTCGCTTTTGCTCTCGCTGTGAATGTCCGCCTCACCTTCACAATCTTTGCCGGTGGCAATGCGACCAATATCTGTGGCAGCCTCAACCCCAATATCGATCATGATTGGCTAGTCCTTCACCTCGATTAGAAATTTTCGACCTGTGTTTGACGTCTACATTTATTCCTGGCAGTAACAATAACAAAAAAACTGAAGATCGATTATTTCAGAAGACTGTTATTTTGAGCGGTTTTCATACTCAGGTTAAACTGCACACAAAAAGAATTGGTGTAACTGAAAACCAGTTGTTTCAGCGATGACCGCCATCCCTTGTCTTGAGGGCTCCCATAGTGCACAGGAATGCCTCTGACTCACCGGCGAAGATGGTCTGCCTGGACCAGCTGGGTGACCCTGACAATAGCCGCCACCAGCTGGCTGGGCGCCTGCCCCTCGTCTCCTCTACAGCATCAGCGTCCTCACCTCCCCACCTTGTGTCATTCTGCACAGTCCTCAAGACCAGACTCATTATACTGTTCCACTACAGTATCAAATATAAGCTAATACAATATTACTTCTAGGATAGCTTCACACCAATTGTTTATTTTTTTAAAAAGGACATTGACAAAAATTGACGCGAAGCTTGTTATAACAACAGATTTTTCTATGAATCATGTCCAGAATGTCCACAGAGGCCACTGAGTCAATTCCAGATAAAGGGCTTTGTGCCCTTCAGGAATATACAGCATTAGTTGTCCTGTGTTGCTTTTATTACTGCAAACCTGTGTACAGTGGAAAAGTAATCTTTCCCAAACCTTCTCTTGCCTTCGTGGTTCACCTGCTTTTTGTATCTTTCGTTTCGTCTCTTCTAAGAAAAGCTTGTATGATTGATGCGACAGTAGTAAGTGGGTACATTGGACACACTCTAGGTAAAAATTATGAACAAACTTTTGTGAAGGCAGGGAAAATTAACAAGAGAGATCTGCAGCTAATTCAGTCCAGGAAGACCTCCATAAATACATGGATAAATAAGCTTAAAACTTTCACTCAAAATCCTATGCTCAGCAAGTTTTCCATACCAGACCTGACTACACAGTCAAACATTTCATTTTGGAATTTTACTACTAAATGTGGCACACAGCTTCACTGTTGTTTTCTGTGTAGCTAACACATTCATTTCCCTGACATATTTGTGACATAGATAGGACAACTTGTTAATAAATTTTACAGAGATACAATAGCACCACCATTCAATTGTGTGACTCACACACAGAAGCGGCACAAAAAATTAACTAATGGAAATAACCGGCTACTGGGAAGTAACAGTTATTGTCATACCCACTCCTCTGACACTAGCAGTTATTTTAATAACTGCCAATCGTGCATCACGCCATTTGTTTACTGAATATCATGTAGTGCTTTCACGTGATCTGAGATCTGGCCACAAATGGGAGGGGAAGACCATCTAGACGGTGTTCTACAGCTCATGGAAATAACTCTGCGACTATGCACCATCTATTTAAAGAAGTGTGTACTACTATTTCGTGTGCTCTCACTACTGTTGGCATAAATCGGCTGCCATTAGGATGGTGGATGACGGGAGCTGCCGTAATGGCATTTCACACGTATAGTCATTCCCATCAGCTACTATGCTGTGTATCAGTTTAGTTTGTACCGTGGTACAAACAGAGTAACTCGAAGGTATTCGTTCCACTATCGATACATCCATCAGACGTTGATATTTTTCTCTGGATATTACCATATTTGCTAACAGTTCTTGTTCTCTATATGTTAATGGGCGACCACAACAAGAAGTTTGTAACCATGTTCCAGATCGCAGTTAAAGGTCATAGAAGTTAGTGATATATTCAGAGAGCATAGTTATGGTAGTGAACAACTATTTTCGTACTGCTGTACGGAAATGATAGTTGGCCAGATATCACCCAGCTGTTCAGTAATCCCCTGTCGATAGTACTCATTACTTCATGGGTATAAAGATCTAATTGTGTTTCACAAGAATGATTTTTTTCTGCATCAGTGATGACTATGTGCCAATAAATCGTTTTCTTAGAGATAATTCAGAATGGTGGAACACTGTTCCAAAACCCTACTGCAAATCGACATTAATGTTATGGGCCTGTAATTCAGGGGATTACTCCTATTTCCCTTTTTGGGCATTGGTGTTACTAGACCAATTTTCCTGTCTTTAGGTGCGGATCTTTTGTGAGGGAGTGGTTGTATATAATTTGTGAATATGAAGCTATTTCATCAGCATACCTTGAGAGGAACCTGACTGGTATACAATGTGGAGCGGAGGCCTTGCCTTTATTATGTGATTTCAGCTATTTGCTACACCGAGGATATCTACTTCTGTGTTTCTCATCATGGTAGTTGTTCCTAGTCAGCATTCAGGAATATTTACTTCGTCTTCTTTGGTGAAGGAGTTTCGGGAAACCTTGTTTATAAATCTGCATTGGTGGCACTGTCATCAGTGATTTCACCGTTGTTAATGCACAGTGAAGGTATTGATTGCGTCTTGCCTCTGGTGTGCTTTATGTATGACTAGAATGTCTTTGGGCCTTTGCCAGATTCCGAGACAGAGTTTCTTTGTGCCTAATATTATAAGCATCTCGCATTGAAGTACGCACTGTCTTTCGAACTCCTGCAAATTTTTTCCAGTCTCGGGGATTTCGCGTTCTTTTAAATTTGGCATGCCTTTTTCGTTGCTTCTGCAATAGCGATCTCACCCGTCTTGTGTACCATTGGGGATCAGATCCATCACTTGTTAATTTATGTGGTATATGTCTCTCAATTGCTGTCGATGCTATCTCTTTGATACCATTCCACAACTTTTCTACCCTTTGCATGATCAGAACGGGAGGGGAGACAGTCTCTTACAAAGGGTTAAGAGAACTTTTATCAGCTTTTTTAAATAGATGTACTTTGCGTTTCTCTTTTATGGTTGAAGGTGTTACGGTATTTAGCCTAGCAGCAACTATCTTGTGGTCGCTAATCCCTGTATTTGTCACAGTACTAATTATTTGTCCACGATTATTTGTTGCTAAGACGTCAAATATGCTTTCGCAACCATTTACACCTCGAGTGGAATCATGTATTAATTGTTCAAAATAACTTTCTGATAAAGCATTGAGTACTATTTCGGAAGACTTTTATACCTGCCAGTGACTTTAAATGTATAATTTTTCCAGCATGTCGAGGGTAGATTGAAGTCACCACCACCTCGAGTTGTATGATTGGTGTACCTGTTTGAATGAGACTCAAGTCTTCTTTGAACTATTCAGCAACTCTATTTTCTGTGTCGAGCGGGGAGGGGTGGAGGGTCAATAAAACGATCCACTTAATAGTTTAGCCCGATTGTCAAGTATAACGTCTATCCATACTATTTCTCAGGAACTATCTACTTCAGTTTCGATACAAGGTAAACTACTTCTGACATCAATAATTACTCCTCCACCAACTGTATTTAATCTATCCTTTCTGAACACTGTTAGGTCGTTTGAAACAAATTTGGCTGAACTTATTTCCAGCCTTAGCCAGCTTTCGGAACCTATAACTATTTTAGCTTCAGCGCTTTCTGTCAGGGCTTGGAGTTCTGGTTCTATCCCAACATAGCTACGACAATTTACAGCTAGAATACCAATCTTTTCTACAACTACCTTACTGTGTTTTACCTGCTCCCTTTTAGACGGACGCCCTTTCTGTGGTTTCATGAGACCCTCTAACCTAAAAAACCACCCAGTCCCTTCCACACAGCACCCGTTTCACATGTAGCAGCTTCCTGCGTTTAGTGGACTCCTGACCTATCAAGCAGAACCCGGATACCCACCCCCTATGAGAAAGTCATGGTACCTCCATCCCATATGGTCACAGAACCGCCTCAGCCTCTAATTCAGACCCTCCACTCGGCTCTACACTAAAGGACCTCAGCCGGTTGTATCGACGATGCAGTAGGTTGTGAGGTCCACCTCAATCTCCAAGCACGGCTGGCAGTCTCTACCATTTCCGCTAAATGCCCAAAACCAAAGGGAAACTACTCCAATTCAAAGCGACACTCGTCATTGGTACAGATATGGGCCACCACCTGCAGTTGGCTGCACCCTGCATTCTTCAAGACATCATGAAGCACGCTTTCCACAATTGGAATTCTCCCCCGCACTGCACACAGAGTGCACACTGGCTTCTTCCCCCTGTGCCAGCCATATTCCTAAGGGACACCATTATGCGTTTAACTTTGGAGCTCCCAACTACCAGCAAACCAACCCTCTGTGAACGCCCAAATCTTGAGGGCCGAAAAGCTTCCTCTGGAACAGGGTCGACGACTGCATCCGGCTCAGAGACTTTGTCAGCCACATATAACGCCCAAAACCTGTCCGTCAAACGAGCTGAGGAGGTCCTATGGTCGACCCCTCGGAAAGTCTTTCGCTGCCTGCCAGACTTTGAAATTAACTCCCACTGGACGACGTGTGAGGGGTCAACCTCAGTGCAGGCAGTACTTGTGAAGCCACAGCAGTGGACAGATCAGGGCACATGTGGGTCATTCTCGATGTCTCTACATTCCCCGTGTCTGGCTGCCCACAGTGATGGCCCTTGGCAGCAGCCTCAAGCTCTCTGACAGAAGCCAACAACACCTGGAGCTATGAGCGAAGGGTCACCAGCTCAACTCGCTTCCTTACCATTACTGAAGTCAGTCCCATTTCAAGCTCGTAAAAATGTGTAAGAATCAAACAGTGTACTCGACTTATTACCAGCAGGAACTCCAGGTGCTCTCACTCTGGCAGTCTAACTGATATTGTGCTGTTCTAAGCAAAACAAACAAAAGCCTGTACGATATGTGGGTCTCTACGAGGGTCGATAACAACGGTGGTACTGTAAGCTACACTATTATTTAAACCAAAGTTTGTGGCTAGTAATTACTAAAATGCTTTCATAACCTGTAGCAATGAGTATGAAGCCAGGTTATCTGATAACATTAAAACGAGTCTATTTTTCCATCCTTACAATATTCACTTTCATATTTGTGACTACAAATGTAGCCTGCTGCCCAAAATGGCCTTTTGAACATCTCAAACTGCTTTATAAAATGTTTAACTAAAACTCATATGGCAGACATACGAGTCTATTCCTTACGTGGTTTCAATGACACATACTTTTACTTCAGTTATACCGCTATAAAGAGATATGAGACATTCTTAGTATTCCTTGGCAGTGGACCAAATAGTTCGACCACAGAGACCCTCTTTAGCTTTGAAGGAATGACAGGAAACTTCGGACCATGATGAGATACTGGTAGCAGCTTTACCTCTCTAACAAGATTGCCAGAACCTCTGGCTTACAGATTCTCTTCCCTATTTTTACAAAGAAGCATACATTACAAATGTGGTATAAAATCAAACCCATGCAAATCACCGATATCCTTTATTATAAAAAAGTGTCTCTTTCAACAATCTAGTATTGCCAAATCACTGTAGTGAAGCGATCTATCCACTTCAATTTCACTTCCTTCCAGGGAGGATACTTGTCCCATGCCTTACCAATACTGGCAAGTGACCATGAAAAAAAAATCTACAAATAAAAGAAAACTAATCTATTCTGATTATGATTGTCCTTACTTTCATTATAAGGCCCTTGAGACTACTCCAAACAACACTGGCAATAATGTTTTCTTTTTACAAGAATTTTAGTAACACTGAAATCAAATCACTTACAGGACCCATCTGATTTAACTCATCAAAAATTATAATGCTCTGTTGTGTATGGATACTTTGGCCACTTAACAGAGCAGATAACAACGAAATTGACAAAGCCCCTTCTGACACAATCTTCCAGTTCAATAATTGAATAGTAACATTCAGATATTGTGAGCATTCATATCGAAAAGCAATAGTTAGATCAACTTCAAATTCTTCAAATAGCTCTGCAGTAAGGCCAGTTCTAAGAGAGAGAAAAATCTTTACTCAAATCAAGTTATGTTAGGAGAGGAGCCACAAGAAGAAGCAGTTTCACAACACTGAATTCAGTTTGCACCTACCCACCCCAACTCCACGGGGCATTTTTAGCCGTATGTGCGCAATGACATGAAGTAGCTAAAGTATTCAGGTTCATAAAGCGTTTACAACAATTTGGCCAAACAAGAACTGACAGAACAAACCGCACATTTTTTCGGTTATTATAATGTGTTTCCAACCAGTTCAACTTCAGTCAGTTTTAGCAAGATGCCTGTCGCCACAATATGACATTAACTATTCCAAACAGAAAATTTAGACCATAGAAGCTTGGTGGGAATAATTACTCTGAATCAGTTACTTCTCAACATAGATGTGTCAAGTGAGCGCTGTGCACCGAATATCACACACTGAACTGTGTTATGACGCTGCACACATGAGTGAAAGACGACTATCAATCTTAAAGGTGCATTGTCAGGGGGTAGAGATTAAATTAAAAGCTGTAGATCAATGTGGCAGTCCCAGGTATTTTTCTGCTTTCAAGATATAATAAAGATACGTTGTTACACTCATTCTTGAATCTTCTACCCTCTAATGGACGTAGCCGAACTCACAATAAGTCCAGACGGCAATTTGTCAGATGATGACGAGAGGCATTACGTAAAGATGACGTGTGTTTTGGACATGGCAGATGAATCCCATCTGCCAATAACATATCTCATGTCAGCGGACGATAGAACTCTTGACTCTTTTCTTTGGGACATCACACAACTGATTATTGTAAGAACTAACAGTAGGTTCAATGACAAGCTGCTGAAATATCGTTTCTATTTGTGCCTCTGTCGTGTCTGTATGAACCTATGGTGTAGGGTAGGATTTGACAATGAACTTTCTATGCTCCTCTCATACTAACTGATAACGAAAACATGTATTCACATCTGGGTTCTCTGACAATATTTATGACTGACTCTGCAATAGATTAAATAAATCTCTTTTGCCGCTTTCTCTGCCTGATCAACACAATGAACTCACTTGAGCATTTCTAACAACATACAAACATATCTTTGGTAATGAAAGGAAAATAATTACATGATCACAACGCTCGCTTTCAACTGGCTACAGACCAAGTGACAATACTTATGTATTGAGAAACTTAGCTTTATTAATAAACAATGCATTTTGATAGCGAACATTATCAAGGGTGGACGTGCTGTGTACTTAATGCCCATCCTAAAACACAATAAGAAATATAAAATTCGTTATTTATTTTTGTCCTATATCAACAGCATAGTGTTTGAAGACATAATGTTACGTAAGTAGAGACCGCAACCTGAGAATCTCTCGTAGCATACTCTTAACAATAACAACACACCTAGAGTAATGTGTAATACCAAAGAGGCGTCGGAGTACTTTACGTCCACGGAAAAAAAATATTTAAGAAACGCAAATTTGAATTTTATTGACAAATTACTAGTTAAAGAGATGTTGATATGTAAGTGAAGTCCTGAAACACAAATAACTGAGTACAACACTCATCAGGGAAGTAACTTGTACACTTACGGCTTTCATTTTTGTGTTAACTTTTACTGAAGAATTAAAATATGGGATCTGGAAGAATAATTCGTTAAAAACGTTAAACATTTTTTTTTAATTTAGTGTAAATGACTAGATAACTATATTTCCAAATGGTGGACATAAAGTGCCCCCGCTCCTATATATCCTTGGTATTGCGAGGGTTAAGACAATGATTTGAGTTCTTTTCGATGTATGCGTATTCGACTAATATCAGATTTATTGCAGAACCATTATTCTTTAGTAAAACTTTACCGCAACGAAAGTTTGTCAGTCAGCCGCTATGGCCGAGCGGTTATAGGTGCTTCAGTCTGCAGCCGCACTGCTTCTGCGGTCGCAGGTTCGAATCCTCCCTCGGGCATGGATGTGTGTGTTTTCCTTAGGTTAGTTAGGTTTAAGTAGTTTTAAGTCTAGGGCACTGCTGATCTCAGATGTTAAGTCGCATAGGGCTTAGAGGTATTTGAACCATTTTGAAACAGCAAAGTGTTAACAAGCGCTGAAAGAAGGCCACAGCTCAGACGTTACAGTGAGCTGTCACTTGAATTAATGACGTCACGTTGGCACCAAAAAGGCACCACAGTTCTGCCCCGTGCCACCGTGGACGCGCCACACGATGGGGAGGGTGACACATCCCCTCTTACCCAAATTTCACCCCGTCTATCGATGCGTCTGCGATGGACGTCATAACCACGACAAGCAAAACTCCAATCACGCGGTTTCCTTGCGTGTGGCCGGGGAATTATTTCAGATGTCCCTACGCTGAGAATCGACACAAAATGGCCTCAGGGTGTGTCATAAAGGCGTCGATAAAACCACCCCTTCCTCCTGGTCTTCACCAGGGTAATTTGATGTGATAGTGGGCAACATTACTACCCTCTCACTATCGTTATTGATCGATCATTTTGGAAACTGCTTCGAAAAAGAAATACCCTGTTCGATGGCAATTAGGTCTCCGTAAATCTGTTAGACCGTAGGCAAAGGAAACAAACCCCCTTTTGGTTCACTAAAGTAAATGCGTTTCCGAACACCAGTGCCCGTGTGATTATAGAGTGTTTACTCCTAACGATCACTCAAAGCTTTTTTATTTAGTAGAGCACGAGAGCTTTACCACAGCTATTCTTTTAGCCCCAGATAATTGTTTCGGAGTAGTCTATCACACTCAGCAGCACACACAACGCTGAATACCACGAAACAGAGATTAGCACGAGCTCAAAACACACTGACAGAATATTCCTGTAGTGGACTATCTATATATAGTTTATTTATCATCTCTCTGAACTTAATGATTACTACAAATATAGTATAAACATAACGACTCATTAGCCGTCTTTCTTTTATGAACCATTCCAATACGCACTTCACGTCATGTGTGCTCTTCTTTCCACTCGGAAGTAAAAAAAAAAAAAAATTGAGAAATACTATTTCTCAGTTAATGCCTGAATCTAATCACTCGAGGATACTTCAACAACCACTTTTAATAGTTTAAATTATTTTAGATACATGGGTTTTACGCTGATAGCGCTGCAGTGTCCTGAGGTATTGAAACCAAAAGTACATTTGTTTTATACGCTCATAAAAGGGCAATAGGATCTCCGTATCCAGCAGATGTCGTATACTACAGAAAAATAAATATTTTGCTATGGTCGCAGATTCGAATCCTGCCTCGAGCATGGATGTGTGTGATGTCCTTAGGTTTGTTAGGTTTAAGTAGTTCTAAGTTCTAGGGGACTTATGACCACAGCAGTTGAGTCCCATAGTGCTCAGAGCCATTTTGAAAAATAAATATTTTTCATCCACTAATGTGTTAACGTAACTTTCCGCTTAATTATTCTCGTAGTTTATTTCGACAGATAATCAGAGCTTTCGTGAACACACTACCGTAGTGTTTGCTACACCTCGAATTTTATTAATAATTAAATGGAACAACTACTTTCGCTGCCTTATGAGTCGTACACAGAAATAATAACCTTGAAGTTTTTGTTTACCCCTCTTCTCACAAGAATATCTTTAATATTTTTCTGTGTTTAACTTCAATTTATTTCTTTGAATGAAATAAATACGCAATCTTTGAGCAGAGATGTTCCTTGTATCCAAGAATACCAGCGACAAGCTCAGTGATTACTGCTACGGTCTTTCTCCTCACACATCTAAAAAAACTGAAAATGTATATTTCCTGTTGTTTGTTTCTTTCAAAAATATTAATACTACTTTCTTGTGGTTATTACTTCAGATTATTTATGATACCTAAGGCATCTACTTTCATTATTGATAGTTGGTGTCTCTGTAGTCGTGACTCTACGATAAAATAATCTTTTAAAACTCTATTCTGAACGACAGTACCAAATAACTATCACCTTGCTCACGTTCATGAATATAATTAGTCGCGGGTGATTGTTACTATCCAGATTTAGAGAAAAATTAAAAATCCTCTGTTTTGTGTTGTTACAGAAAGAATCTTAGCTATATTTTGTAATAATTCTTTCTTCCTTACTACATAGTAACATTTCACAATAATACTACATTGACATATTGTGAAGTTCCAGTCTTTAATGGGTTCATTCTAGGGTTAAGGTGTGAGTAGGTACGGATCTAAATTTCCAAATTTCTAGTTTAGAACATGCGTTTGTTTTATTTTCAATAAATAGCCATAGCTTTACTAATCTAATGCGAAGAAACTGCGTGTTGCTTGACGAAGGATTCTGACGAGTGTACTCTTACTTCTCCATACAGACTCCCATTTAAAAAAATAAAACACCTCTTAGTCGAGGTATCATCAATCACTGTTCTTTCGTCTTCTAAAACTAATTAGGACTGACACCCCTCTCCCCCCCCCCCAAGAAAAAGAGCCTTCAATTAATTCTGTACAGCATTTCGATAGCTTCCACATAAGAAACTTCCAACAATTCCATCCATAAAACAGTCGTGGATCACCTTTTGTGTTCCCACTTGACCAGTCATCTAATCCGCCTACAATCTTGAGTTTAGTAATGAATTGGCAATCAATCTGTTTCTCTTAACAGTAAACCAGTGAACGGATAAACGGACAACCTGCCCTCATACAGTTGTTTAAGCCTGGGAGCCAAGGACTTTTACGTTCAAATTCCCGACTGTGTTATCTCTTCAGCATACACTGCGTTTCGCGAAACGCTACATCGGTCAAGAACCGCAATTTTTACCAATATTATCATCCGAAATATATCTTCAAAAACCACATTCTTAGAACCTTCACCAATGTCGTTCTTAACCTCGAGGTATTAATTCATAGCGCCAGAGGCTAGTTACAAAACGCTTTTGTATGTCTGTCTCTGGCGCTACAATTATTTTCTTTGGTACCGTTTTAATGACATTTCTTTAATTTAGGAACATCAAACAGCTGTAGCTATACATGCGCCTAGCATAGACCTTCTGCCTTTGCTTGTGCTCTAATTTCCGCCTCGGGATCTCGGATTTGAAGGCAGCCCTTAATACGATCCAAACAGACGTAGAACCATTTACTCGACTAAAGGAACAGCACTACATTCGTACAACACCATAAAATTTGCATTTGCCTGGCAGTGGGGTTGAGCAGCGACTCATAGCAACTACGGTTGCCGACATGGAGAAATTCCTTGTCGCCCGAGCAAAAACTGCCCTGCCAAAAGTGTCGTGAGGCCCGTCCAAACTCCCAGTCCTCTAGTTACAATAATTTGACAACGTATCGAACAACACGCTGTACTCTGCCATAACCACTAGTATACATTTCCCACAAACTTCATCTTTCTTAATACTTCTGATAACCCTGAGGCTGTCTGCCTTCTGACTGATTTTTGTGTGTTTGTATTTTTCTTCTTTTCCTTCTTTAGTTTTCGTTCATTCCCACTTCTTAATATATACATCTACAGGTTAGATGTTCTCATCATATCGTAATTATTTGACCGCTGTAACAATTCTGTTCTTCGCTACTTCATTTAGGAATATAAATTCAGTTCTGTTGATAACCTTTCTACACTACCCGCACTCATACACACATTCTTACCACAACGCAAGGTACAAGTCCTTCTCTGCACCATCTTTCCCACAAGATTATGTTTACCATTACTTTTAGCAACATTAGCCACCAAGTTGCTGGTTTCAGCACTCTTCTTTAAATTGGTATCTACACACTTAATTACTTTATATCTAAAGCTAGGTATTACAGGTGGATACTTAATCTTGTTAAAAAGACGATACACTTGTATCTTGCCCTCCTGGTATCTCTCTTAGGCGCCACTACAATAGTAGCAGGAGGTTTATCTTTCAGTACCCGCTCAAATTCTCGAATACATTTAGGCCAAGTCAAATGTCTCTTCGCACAACAATTATGTCTAGGCCTCCCAATTAAACGGATAATGCTCGCTCAAGGATTCGATTTGGGTGACGTTTGGTTATTAACAACTCTTGTACTCTGTTCTGATTCAAGAACTCTTGAAATTCATAAGACACAAATTGCACTTCATTGTCTGACGAGACCGGCGATGGTGTCCCTACGATAGGGAAATACGACTCTCCAGGATATGCATAACCGTATTACTGGTCGACTCCTTCACTTGACACAATTTCACAAATTTTGTCTAAACCTGCAATAGATGCACAGCAACAATCTCTCCACCAACATCTCTTGACAATAGTTCTAGAATAACAACTGCTGAAATATCTCACACAAACCCTTGGGTACTACTGCAACAGGCTGCACTGTATCTTTCTGATTCTTAATCTTTGTTTATTGTCATACCTCACAAGATCTCTACTCCTTCCTAGCTATCCTACTCTTACCCTTTGCATGCAAAATAATAGTTATGCAAGTGTGCAATACACTTGTTTATACCATAATACCCATAAACTCTGTGACAAATTAAGTTGGTACTGCGACTCTTCCTCTAAAAGGTTGTGGTAAGTTGCTAACGAATAAAACGTCATTTCAGCAAATCCACTTCCAATTCATTGGTTTCCCTCCTTTTCAACCTTCCTTGAATTTTCTAAGATACTTATCCTTCTTTTGTTCTCTACTAAGACTTTTTTTGCAATGTGTCTAACTCTTGCTCATATTCTTAATGACGAGCTATGGAAACTGAACTCCTTCCCCAGTTCACAGCTCCATTCGCTTTCCATTCCACAGACAGGCGAGATAGTGCTTCTGACGGAGAATTCTCGTTTCCTCTAATACATCGTATTTCTAACTCATACTCCTGATGAAAAACAAAGCCATCGCATCAAACGACTGTGCAAAAGCTTTGTTCTCCTTAAAAATATCAATGGTCTTTGTACACTATGAAATCCAATCTTTCTCCCATAGGACATATACCTAAGCTTTTTTACAGACGTTGTTACTGCTAAAGGGTCCTTTTCAGTAACTGAGTAACTCCATTCACAGCTGATTAACATACCACTGGCAAATGCTAATGTCACTGTTCTTCCATCAGTTACCGTTTTCTTGATTGCCTGACAACCCAAACCAAATCCTTACGCATCAGCGACCACACAAAACTTTACGATCACTAAGTTCTCGTACGAAAGCATCAGCCAATTGTTGACAACTCTCATCCCCTCTACAACTTGTAGTCATTTATAACAACATATTAAGGTGCGCACAATTCATTATATTACGAGTAATATTCCTTCTGTAAAACCTAGAAAAGCCGTCAGCTGTTACCTAATTTTAGGGAAAGGACAACATTTAATTGCCAACAATTTACTGACTTACAATGTTTCCCAAAAATTCCCTAAGATCTTCAACTTTTAAATAACATTTCTGTGTGTTTCTTCCATGTTCTAGACACTACATCATCAACATATAGAAATACTGTACTTAATAATTAATCTCCTAAGGAAAGGTCTTATAATTGAATGAACTCTGATACACACAATTGAATCCAAATGGTAGAACTTTAATCTGGTAATTTCGCCTGTTAAATAGAAAAGTCACATAATTCCGCAATTCTACAGCAAGTATAACCTGGCAGTGGCCGGTCATGAAACCAACCAGACTGAAATATGTACTTTACAGACACCCAGTTAAGTTCCCCTGTACCGTTTCCTACCGTTTCAAACAATGTAACTGATCTAATATTTCCAAGAGGCGTTGTACCTCGGTCCCTCACTCCTTTACCACTCATTCTCAAACACCATCTGGTAATCGAGTAACAAGTTCTTCGACGAGATGCAACTCGTTTACTTCATTTGAATGGTAGTTCATAAAATGCGGTTTCCTCCCCAGCTCTCGTTGTATTTATGTGGGCCAAACTACTCTAGTCTTAGTTTGTGTTTGATACTCTATGACGAATACTTTGCTTTAAAAGCTTTAATAAATTGATGAAAAGTTGAAAATACATTTAAATTTACCATCACACTTCTATTATTACCCCATGACTCTGGAAGAACACCTGTAAACGCTTCAAGAAAAATTAATAGATGCACTCAATCAATACGGTCGAATGTAAGAAAATGGTTACTACTGTTTCTCATTACCAGTTTTAGTTCCACTACACGAACATATTCACTACACATGAGACTTACTTTTAATAGAGGTGCGTGATAATCCCAATGATCCTTCTCAGATTTCCTTTGATCCACTATCAGCACACTATCTGTACTACTGCATGGAGTGGAAGACTCACAACTCTGATTACCACCATCAGGTTTTCGGTTAGTGCTGATTTGATTCTGGTTAAAACTGCCTTCAGATACTCAAAGGATAGCATTTTTCACATTGTCTACTACTTATCTGTGTGCCTTAGTTATTCAGTCTTATACACTAGTACTTAACTTATTAATCTCGGAATTAACTTTAACATGGTTGCTACTAATCTGGTCAGTCACATCCTGAAGCGCATTCTCCGCAACCTTTCGAGATGGTTACAAACAGCTCGCCGTTGGTAGGCGCAGTGAAGACAGCAGAGGCACAGCATGAAGTACAATCAAGCAGCATCCTCGTTACGCCTTATCTGTACTCGACTATGTCTCATTATCCTAAAGTTATTTGAAGTACTATAACTAATCTAATTTAATTATATCGAAGGTCCCACTGTGAATATATCCACTCCTTCTCCTGTATCATTTTCAGATAAATTGTTTTTTCTATCACCTAACACCCTCAGAATGTACCGACTTTACTATGTACAGTCAACAGTACATCCTGGACCACATTGTCTACGGACACCTGTACTATTCCTTACTGCTATGATATGTGCTCATAACAGACATCTATACTATTCACACACTAAAAGTACTGAACCATTTGTTTGTACCCTGTTTCTGAAAAGAAACAGCTTTTTGGGTAGGTGATAAGTTTCGCTGCACCTTCTATACCGTGGACAAAAGCGACAATCCCTCTCATGTCCAGATGGACTGCCACTAAGGTAAATTAGTTACAGAACCGCAAAGGCCATATGACTAGCGAGTATTTACTTTAAATATCCACTCTAAACCTTGTACTTAGTATAAGACACTCAGCAAGATACTCAGCTCAGAATATCTGGAAAGAGGGATGAGTCGTAGCTCAAGACAAAGAAGCAAACTATTCGCGCAATGGACTGACTGTATATATCACGATTCAGGATGTAATGTAGGTTATTTATGCTTTTATTAAACGCTGCCCTAGGTGTACATTTTAAGCAGAATACAGTAACATAGTCACATGAGACAGTAGCTGCTCTCTATTCACAGTAAAAAAATCGTGAGACCAGATCAGTTATTATCTGTCTGAATTTTAAGATTATTACGCATTTAATGCAACTTTTAGCGATTCGTTAGCAGTCTTTCTTTTAAGGGTCATAAATCACCATTACACACGTCACTTCACGTGTACTGTTGGTTCCACTCGGAAGTAAAAAAAAAAAAAATAAAGCATTACTATTTCTGTGTCAGTAACCAAACTCTAATCACTTCGTAATACAACAACATCCACTCTCATCGTGAAAAATTAATTGAGATACTTGGATTTAATGTTTACAGCGGTGTGGTGTTCTCAGCTGCCGAAACGAAAAGTAAATTTGAATCAGTAATTGCGAAAGTACCATTAGTCCAAAAATGCAAATTTCTCAAAAGAAGAAACTGTATACTAGCTATATGATGAAATGTAGGATGCATACATTCATTTAAAATCAGCTGTATCTGTTAGGTAAATTTTAACAATAAAATAATGAACTAAAATGTACAACGTTGCATGTATCATTTTCTTTTACTTTATGAACTTATGTGGTATTGCAGGTTAAACATTTTATACTAACATTTTAATACCATAGTTTGTTTCTGTTATAAAATATTAGTTTATTAAATAAATTTAATATACAATACTACTGCTAGGATAGTTCCACGCCGATGGTTTATTTTTTTAAAAGAACATTGGCAAAAATCTATGCAAAGCTTGATGTAAAAGACATATTTTTCTATGAATCATGTCCAGGAATGTCCACAGAGGCCACTGAGCTAGTTCCAGATAAAATAATTTGTGTCCTTCAGGGGTATACAGCATTAGTTGTCCTATGTCTTTCAGCTTTTTGACATTGATTGCAACGATGTTGTTATGTGCCATTTATGAGGGCAATTTTGGTTGTACCTATAACGAGAGTCGCAAAGAAATTTTTTGAGACCATCAATATGATACTAACACCCAATTTCCCCTATAAAATGTGATGTACGTTCATAAATGAGGGCACTATGAATTAAATTGTACTGTTCTGGTCCATACAGCTCCCATAACTGCCATCAGACAAACAGTATCGATCATAAAATTTGGGCCTCGAGTTGTTGTAAACCAAACTCCCTTCTGTGTTAAGAAGCTATACGTGAATATTTTTATTTTCGGACCAAGTGACCATGTTTCCGAAATACCTCTACAAGGAGTATATTATGTCTTTTTCCCATCACCCATATTACGCAAGCAGGTTTACGATCACATGCCAAAACTACATGACCACGCACAGGAAGACGCTGGAACACCTTTGAATCTGCCGGAATTTCAAATCATTAGCTTAACCACTGAGTTGTTCTTGTTTTGTGCTGGGGACACGTCAGAAAACACTTGCTATTCACAAACACATTTATGCAATCATCCAAAAACGAAAACATTTCGTTAGGAGCTTTGTCGCCTGTACCTTCATGATACAGATATAGCTTGGATCTGTTGCTTTTTAGGTATGTAACACAGTATGAATTAACGTGAAGTCGATGCAAATGAAATGCTTCCTGCACTGCAAGCTCAGGAATTTCCA
This sequence comes from Schistocerca gregaria, assembly GCF_023897955.1. Taxonomy (NCBI): domain Eukaryota; kingdom Metazoa; phylum Arthropoda; class Insecta; order Orthoptera; family Acrididae; genus Schistocerca; species Schistocerca gregaria. Next base: position 86,758,793 of record NC_064924.1, on the reverse strand, counting down.
GGTACTGCATGTAACAGAAACATAATGACACAACATACTCATTTTTGCACACATCTACTTCACTGCATCCATCTTTGAATTGAATTTTCCTACTACGTCTTTTATGTAGCGTTACTTGCTAATAGCCGCAGGGTATGCTATATCGTTCAACTATTTCCTCTTAATTTCCACTGTAAGTCACTTAAAAGAACACCAAATTCGGTTAGTGGCTGGTCAAAGCATAATTAAAGCACTCAGTGAATCCCCTGAAATATATTTCACATGACATGCAAATGTAACTTTATGAGAATTTCATAATAGTTTTTACAAACAACTCAGCATCTAAGTAATTCACGTCTTCGGCAGAGTAATGCGTGATTTTCATAGAGGATGGTTTAATATGCTTCTCAATTACCTGCAGGTCTGACTATGGTGCCGCATTGGGTTCATCATTGTTTTCACACAATAACAAAAATCGTCGCACACGTTCATCTTCAGTGCCAAAAAGGCTGCAAAATTACGGTTTGCACGCTTTTACAGTCCCCGCCTTTGCAGTTAACATGCGATATCGAAATTTTTTCCGGGGTCTTTTGAGCACCACGTCTTCTTTCTCGATGAGCCCTGGAAGGTATCCATTATGCGTGCTCTTACTTTCAAAATCATGAAATTTACGGAATATTTCACTCTATTCGTAATCATAAATCACATTTCAATACAGTTTGATACACTTTAAACATATCAGTACACAAATATCAATGATATGAGAGAAACTGGTATTACCATACAATCCAGATCTGATGTTGTTTCTACCAATTTCTGTAATGATAATATGAGTCCAGTTGCAAACGTAACTTATTTGTCTGTCTTTGAGGAAAATAAAAATTCTGCCTTTAATGTTTTTATAGAAAGAAGCTTCCAGATATTTTATAACAATACTTCCTCCTCCTGTTAAATCGTAACTTTCTTCAGTGCTTTGTCTTACTGAGACTTTTCATTCTTTAACTGGTTTATTTTATGGGTAAGATATGTGTAGGTAGGGAACTATGCTCTAATTTTAGAATCCGAACTTTTTTTTGTTCCAACAAGTAACAACGGGTTTATTCAATAGAAACAATCACTACTGCAGGGTGTTTACCAAAGATTTGTCACGAGTGTCCTCCAAACATTTATGTACACAGAACCTCATTTATAAAAAAATAAAAAAGAGATCGCCATCACCTCTTTTGACCCCAACATTAACTACTTGAAATTACAAATGAGCACACAAAAACTCAGCCTCTTTAGGCATTGGCTAGCAAAATCTACTGACACCCCTAGAGCCTACCCTGGCTCCGCTCACCACTCGGCAATCCTAAAATGCATTACAGAATGTACGATGTGAAAAACATTATTGATAAATAGTTCCACAGAGTCTTTCGCTGTTACGGGGAGGGCCGCAACCTCACCATCATCCCCCACAAAACACCGTCAATTAATTACGTGGGGCATATGAATAGCTTCCATTTAACAGACTTCCAACAAATTCTCCCATGGAATAGTCTCGCATCACCTATTGTGTCCTCCTGACCTGATGAGCCACCTAATCCACCTTCAACCCTGACTTTTGCTACGAATCTGCAGGGTATGCCAATGAACACGTAGCCTGGCCACATACAATTAAGTAAGGCTCAGAGTGAACTACCAATTATGTAATTGCTCCGGTACACACTCCACTTGGTGAAATCCTATGTTCGGTCACGAACCGCAGATCTAATTAGTATTATCATCGCAATAATTTCATCAGCAAACATACACACGGGATCTTTACCACCCTACTCAAACGCACGGGAAATGCTAAACTCCTTTCGGATAGTACGTTAAGAAGCCAATCAGATCATCCCCACCACTTCTATACCCGAGGTACTTCTAATGTCAGCTAGTCAGATTAGCACAAGCAATTTAGACAATAAATGCCGTAATTCCAAAACTAAATAAAATTTAGTGAAAACAAAATGCGATTCCTTTCCACAAAACACATTACTAATAAATTTAATACTCCGTGCCATTTCTGGCTGCCTATTACAAAATCAAGCTCACTCGGACATCGTCACAAATTGCCCTACTGCGCAGCAACTTTCTCACGCATGCATTTACATACTTGTAGTAAAACGTCACATTATCACTCTACGTATGTCCTTCATTTAGTATCTGTCTCGCCAAAGCACTCACACAACCAAAATAAAATGAAATAATAATTTTCCAACGTATTTCTAATTACATCAGGTATCTGTGGTAATGAAACTTGAGAAATTTGATAAAATTAAGTCATACGAACCCATACTATTGGTTGAAGTTTGGATTGATTCTACAGATGAATACATTACAGTTCCTAATACCGGGCTGGTCGCTGTGGTCGACCGGTTATAGGCGCATCAGTGCGGAGCCACGCGGCCGCTACGGTGAAGGTTCGAATCCTGCCTCGGGCATGAACTAAGATAAGTCTAGGGGACTGATGACCTCAGATGTTAAGTCTGATAGTGCTTAGTGCCATTTCAACCGTAATAGGGTTTCTCAATGCCAGCACGGATATTGTATGTATTATGTAAAAATTTACATCTCCGAGAGTATGGAAGTTTTTGATATAAACTTGTAACAGTATGGTTGCGTTATCCATAGAAGTAGGTATACCAAGTATGAAAACGATCGATTGATATTTAATAGTACTTCTCCGTTGTGTTGTTGTTCTTTTGCAAACCAGAGCTTTCACCCCTTCTTGACACTCAGTCTGAGTTTCACCTCCGTACACCCATTATGTGACTTCTGAGAACGCCATAAGTGATCTGGAGTTTTTATTGTCTGTTATGAAAATGGAACAGCAAAATTTAGAGCAACGTTATGCCATCAAGTTTGATGTTGAATTGGGGAATCAGCGTGTGTTACCTTATATCACTAAAAAGCGGTCCTTAGGAATCATTTCTATCAAGGGCACAAGTTTTTACTGTCGCAAATAGGTTTAGGAAGGCCGACAACACGTTGAAGCAGAACTGTGCTCAGAGAGAGACTTCAACTTCAAAATCCGACCAGAACATGGAACGTGGTTGGGCTCTTGTGAGATTCTTTCTCCACGACAAAACCGTCAAGCAAGAGTTTTACAAAGATGTGCGTTAAAAGCCAGGAAAAGGGTGACTCGACTGAGGCCGGACATTACAGGCAGGTGGATACTGCATTGTGACAACACTCCACTTCAAGTGGTCACATCTATCAAGAAATTTTTGGCCTCAAACGGAATTCTGTTGTTCCATACCCCCACTATTCACGTGATATGAGTCTCTGACACTTTCTTTTTTTCTCGAAACTGAAAAATATCTGAAAACGACATCATTTTAGATCACTGTAGAACATTCAGAAGAGTGTGACAGACATGTTAAGGGATCTACCAAATGACGTCTTTCAAATCTGATACCAGTATTGCAAACAACTCTACTGGAGTGCACCTCCTGAAGGGAACTACTTTGGAGTGGACAATATTCTTGTTTGAAAAAATTAAAACTATGCTAGAAACAAAAAATCACTCTCATTACTTTTCTTGCACATCTTGTACATGACATAGCTACACATACCTGGGCCAGAGTGCTGGTAGAAAAGTTGTATTTCCATGAACTGTACTTTTTCAATATGTGTTCTTTGTGTGCTATTTTTGCATTTACGAGAATGCATTGAATGAAATGTACAAGAAATTAATGCTTTATATTGTTCCTGTTCTTGGTTTGATAACATAGCGTTGCATCGGTGTCATTGCTAAAATTTATTCTAAACGTCTTTAGTCACAACACTTTCTGTAAACAGAAGTGATATTTGTTTCCTGGTGCAGTATGTTAGCTCGTGTCATGAGGAAGCAAAACTCAGTCACAGAAACAACGCTGCACAGTAACCCAGGAGGAAGACCGACAAAGAGATGGACTGACAACGTCAGGGGAGCCATGCACGTTGTTGACTTAAGACCAAAAGATGTCAACGACAGGAGGAAATGGAGAAGATTTAGCAAAACAGCAGACCCCGCAAATCGGGATTAATGCTTGGAAAGAAAGAGAGAAAAGGTCAGCTTGTATTAATTTTCCTGTGTCATGTTCTCCCTTATATCCATGAAATTGTAATTGTGGAATAGACTCTTATGCCGAATCCTCACTAGCGTTTAATTAATGCAACTCTGAACTGGTTTACATGGATCTCAAGTGTGATGGTATACTTCGAAGCTATTATTGTGATATTCATTTTACCATGCACTTTGGCCCTCATTTCCGTTTCAAACTGTATATACTCCTTACGTCTGAGCGCTCACATACTTCCAACGATGTAACGCATACCGCAGCCCTCTTTTCTGTTGGTGTTGTAGTATCCATCCCTCTAATGGAGAGTGAAGTAACAGAATTTTCGAAATGTATTTCTTGTTTTCCCAATTCCATAACCTGGCTTGTTGTGCAATACGAAATATCTTAGAGACTATAATTTACTTTTTCTGTACAATCACAGATCTCAGGATCACGTGTACTTCGTGAATAGGCATAATAATAAACATTTAATATCTTTCTTCCCATTAACACCATTAGCCTATATCTACATCTACTTGGATACTCTGCAAATCAGATTTAAGTGTCTGGCAGAGGTTTCATCGAACCAAAAATTTTCTACTATTCCAACCTCGTATAGCGCGGGGAAAGAAAGAACACCTATATCCTTCCGTACGAGCTCTGATTTCCCTTATTTTATCATTTCGATCGTTTCTTCCCCAAAACATTTTCTATGTGTTCCTTCCAATTTAAGTTGTTCGTAATTGAAATACCAACGTATTTGTTGAATTTGTGGCTTTTAGATTAGAAATTGTACACCATTCAGATATCTCTTCAAAAAATATTTTGCAATATGTTTTGAACTTCTGACGATTTTATTAGCCGTCCTCTGTAAACAACCTAAGACGGCTCCTCAGATTGTCTCCCAAATCCCTTATATAGATAAGGAACAGCAAAGGGCCTATAACACTACCTTGGGGATCGCCACAAATCATTTCTGTTTTACTCGGTGAATTTCTGTCAGTTACTACGAACTGTGACCTCTCTGGCAGGAAATCACAAATCTAGTCACATAACAGACGATATTCCATAAACACGCAATTTCGCTACAAGCCGCTTGTGTTGTACAGTGTCAAAAGCGTTCCGGAAATCCAGAAATACGGAATCGATCTGAATTCTCTTCTCAATAGCACTCAACACTTCATGTGAATAAAGAGCTAGATGGGTTTCACAGGAACGATGTTTGCTAAACCCATGTTGACTGTGTGTCAATAGACAGTTTTCTTCGAGGTAATTCATAATGTTTGAACACACTTTATGTTCCAAAATCCTGCTGCCTATCGACGTTAACGACATAGGGCTGTAATTTAGTGGATTCCTCCTACTACCTTTCTTGATATTGGTGTGTTCTGAACTTTCCAGTCGTTGGGTACGGATCTTCCGTCGAGCGAATGGTTGTATATGATTGTTAAGTATGGAGCTAATGCATCAGCATACACCGAAAGGAATCTAATTGGTATGCAGTTTGGACGAGAATTCTTGCTTTTATTAAGTGATTTGAGTTGCTTCACTACTCCGAGGATATTTACTTATACGTTACTTAATGTTGGCAGCTGTTCTCGATTCGAATTCTGAAATATTTACTTCGTCTTCTTTTGTGAAGGCTTTTCGGAAGGCTGGTGTAGTAACTCAATGTCAAACCCCTGTATCGGATTTGATGCTCGTTATTAACTCAGAAGTATTTGTTGCTAAGAGGTCAAATATGCTTGCACAACCGTTTACTATTCGCCTGGGCTCATGAACTAACTGGCCGAAATAATTTTCAGAGAATGCATTTGGCACAATTACCGATGATATTTTATGCACACCTTCGGAGTTTCGACAACATATCGAGGGTAAATTAAAGTCACCACCAACTGTTACCGTATGAGTCGGGTACGTGTTTGAAATCAAACTCAAGTTTTCTTTGAACCTTTTAGCAACTGTATCATCTAAACTGGTAGGTAGGTAAAGGATCCTACTGTTCTTTTATTCCGGTTGCCAACAATGACCTCTGCCCACACTAACTCACAGGAAGTATCTGCTTCAGTTTCGCGCCAGATTAAACTACTCCTAACAGGAACAAACACGCCACCATCAACCGTGTTTAGCCCATCCTTTCGGAACATCGTTTGCTACTCCGGAAACATTTCGGACTAGCTTATATGCGACTTTAGCAAGCTTTCAGTGCCTTTAAAGATTTGAGCATCAGTGCTTTCTATTAGCGCTTGGAGCTCTAGTATTTTCCCAACACAGCTATGACAATTCACAACTGTTATACCAACGTTTCCAGTATCTACGTTCTTCGTGTGTTCGGCCTGCACCCTTTGTGACTGAAGCCCTTCTTGTGTTTTTCCCTCTGACCTAAAAAAGCGCCCAGTCCACGCCACACAGCAGCTCGAAACCAGAGAGAATCTCTCCTGATCCAAAGTGACACACATCATTGGTACCGATGTGAGCAACCACCTGCAGTTGGCTCCATCCTGTGCTCTTCATGGCATCCGGGAGAAACATTTCCATACCTGGAATGACTCCAGTCGGTATGCACACGGAGTGCACATTGGTTTTCTTTCCCATATTGTAAGCCAAGTACCTATGGGGCCCCATTACGCGCACAACGCTGGAGCCCCCACTACCAATTATCCCAATCTCTATGATTGCCTGGATCTTGCAGACTGATTGGTTTCAAATTATTAAACAAATTAGCAATGATTAATGACAGTCGTAATAAGCCTAAAAACCACAGTTTTGTTCAAAATTATGTTTTAACTACAAGATAATTACATAGTCCATAAGAAGCTGATGCCTTTCGACCACAGACGAAACGATGACCATTGCTCGTTGTTGAAAGCTGTTGCCCGATGTCGTTTCTTACTTAATATGAGGGCGTTATGAAGGCAGGTGCCTCATGGTCATTCTTTTTTTCTTATTTTATTTTTATTTTTTGTCATAGCATTGCTGTTACGGAGCATAGTGATTCAATTAATTGGGACACTGGCGAAGATAACAACACAAAGCACTTAGCGGTACCTTGAATGTAAATGATGACGTTCCTAGAGAATTCATATAAGAAGTTATCTTGAACGGCTTCAGCGTATAGTAGGGAATTGGCATCAGAATGAAAAACAATCTGAGCCAATCAAGTTTATTTTTCTTACCCAGATTTGCATAATCACGATAGATGTAACAATAAATATGTGAAAGACGTGAATTGGTAGAATGTAAGACTTATCTTGGTACTGTATGAATGTCACTAATCATGTGGATAAATGCACAGGTTGCGCATTCAGTAACAGAAAGTGACCGACTGGCCGACAGTGTTATCACAGCTACAGTCCACCCGCAAATTAAGTGAGTCGTAACAACAAGGAGCGGCGCTGTACAATTACCAACACTTTTCTGGATTCTAATTTTGTACGACACTTGTGGGAAGATTACTACTTAAACAACATAATTTTCCATAACTCGACACATTCCGTACTATAAAAACTTTTAAGCGTGTGATGCGAAATTAAACACCAATCATAAAAATTTAACGTTTCATTCGTATTTGCACTTCATCTGCCGCAGGGCGGCTGCACACTTTGTTATGAAAATTTTGCACTTAGTGTTTTGCCTGGCAACAGCATTGATTTGCCTTTGTATAGTCAAAAAACCTGTGTTTACTTTAACAATACAACCACCTTTAACCATTCTGTTGTGCGTTACAACAATCGAAATAACTGTACTTAAAACTACCTTCACTTCTCGGTCGTCGTTTGTAGAATGATTAGTATGAATTTTAGAGTAAGGTACGTTTCCCGTGTGAAACGAAAAATGGAATTATTGATACGTTTTACTCAGAACTTGCATTATATATAGAATTTATTTACCACCTCTTTCTGGTCACATATTGGTTTGAGTGAAAATCATTTCAAAAACTAAGTTTCATGGTTTTACCTCAAACTGTTCCTAAGCCGTGGCGTCTCTCTCTAGGTCATGATGTAGACATATAGCATTCTCAAAGGGAAAACATCAAATAAGTGAAATGAAACACGTGGTTATCACAAAAGAAAAGTTTTCCAATGAACAGCTTCAATTATCCAGAAACTATCTTCATTAAATATAAATATCGAAGTGATAGCCATTTACATACACGGTTCTATTAAATATTATATTCTGTTTAATGCGTCGGTTAGCACGAATCTCACATTTTGCTAACGGGTGTGGTTAGTTATTCCCATAAACAACTGAGACAAACAGTGTAAAAGAAGCCTTAAATACTTCCTGCGTGCATTTTGCATGTCATGTTCGAGAATCTCGAGAATCTCCACTCGGGTTTAACACTCTGAATTGACTACAGACGCTATCCTTGGGCATGTAGCCTGTTTGACGGCTCGACTTTAATCGTCCAAAAACAGTGACATCTATTATGCAAAAAGAGAAGGCACACGCAACAATGAATGACAGTTGACGATCGCTAAGGTCATTTCCGCGGAAACGCATCCCTTCATTCCCCTCAAGATGTCGCAGCGCGTCGGAAGTGTTCCTGTAGCTGTGCCCGAGGCGAAGCGGAAGCCGTACTACGTGCCGTGGCACGAGTACGGAAAGGTAAGTGAGATGTTGCACACGGTTTCAGGTAAGATACGTAGCAGTGGAAAGTGCACAGATTGGAAGCTAGAGAATTCGGATGCAGCGTGCACCGCTCCTCTTTCATAAAACGACCTTAATACGGACTCAGGGACTTTGCAAGTTATATCCAACGATATTACTGATTATGAAAGACAAAGATACTGAAACACAGTGTAGTCGTTATTTCTTTGCTTTAAATGCGGGTCGATTCGCGTGGTTTTGTGTGCTATGCAGTTCGTTTATAGACGAAATGTAAAAGACGTTGTGTATGACTATCAAAATTCCCTTATCGTTGATACACATTTCGAAGTGCAAGAATTTAATCACTGTAGCTTCCATTTTGTATCTATTTTGCGATTCTGTAATAATTAGTTGAACTGGCGTGAATTAACAGCGTGTGCAACTCACCCGTAGTACGTTCCTGTTGGTAATCCGTTGTCATACGTATTAGCCAGTCGGCTGACAGTACACGGTAGCAACTGAAAATCAGTCACTACGGTTTTTTTCCCGACTTTAACTCCATTTACGAAATTGTGACTAAAAATTGCTCCGAGTGAAAGAAAATATCCATCAACTTCGTTTATCAAACACAGGGAGCTACGAAGAAGCAGTGTTGGTCTTTATCCACATCCGAATAATTATTCGCTGTGTTCACTTCCTACCACTTTTTACGGGAACTCTTCCAATAAAAAGGCCGTATACAGGGTAAGTGCACCTTTAACTTTTCTTGCGCATCTCACACGTGAAACTACCGTTGCATATTTGGTTGACTTGTAATCGTTGTTCATGTATATATCAGCAGATACTGATTGTAATATCATTTGCCTAACATCAGTCATATTACAATTTTCGCAGCAAATATGAGTTAGGAATAAATGAAACACGAGAATTATTTCTTAACATCAGTTTTATAGATAGTGAAGAAGATGGTACATCCAAAAATGGGACATCCGATCAAGTTCTAAAGTAATGGGTTGGGTACCCATGACCTCAAACGTAACATTAACTTTCAACCATAGGCAGGAATGCGATCTCACCAACCCTTCTGTCCAATAACAATTAAACAAAAATGCGTTACGCCAATGGATACACATCATTTCATCATCTTCCTCTGAAGAATTAGGCTCTTGGCCATCCAAACTTAACAATCATTTCAGTCTTATCTGAAGACCTCCAATAACTCTTTTAGCGTTCGAATTGTATTTCACGAATTTCTGTGGAATCTGGAATTCTCATGAGGATTTGTGTCGATTCTTCTTGATTCATTTGATTTTCATGTTGAAAATATTTAATTGTATTCTTTCATTTCCAATAACGGCTCTGTTCTTTCTTTTTGTGTTCTCCGAAGTTACATTTACATAGTGTAACAAAGTACTCACCATCATCCATTACCATTCATTTCGGTTGGGCCTTTGTCCCACCTTAGGGTGATGTCAGCGTTGTTACAATATAGGCCTATTAGGCAATGCTAATGTCAGAGGTTGGCCAGTTAGCCCCCAGGATGCAATTAGTGTACCCCATCTGTATGTGTGTAGTGTAAGCCATGAAATAGCGCGAACGTTTTCATATGTCTGCGAGTAGTTTATCTGAGGCGTTACGTGGGGACCAGCCCGTTATCCACCTAGTGGGATGTGGGTAACCGCCTAAAAACCACAACTAGGCTGTCAGGAACACTTTCCCTCGTCGGTAATATAACGGGTGGAGGGGATTCGATCCATGGCTGGGGCGCCTACCCGAGTCCAGGAAGCAAGGCATTAACGCCCTCGGCTAACCTGGCAGGACTAACGAAGTAATCACCTTCAGTTTATAAAATTTAGTACTGGTTCCTTTTTGCACTTTAGGAGTCAATTTTCTGTTACTGGTCCGAAAGACAGTTTGATTATACATTTTATTTTCAATATCGTTTTCAATATCGTCACCTAAGTAACAGATTTGAAATATGTGCTCTAAAAATTATTATCCCAAAAAGATTTTTGTTTTACTGGATGTTTTGTTCGGAATGCCATTATTTTCGCTATATAATCTTAAATCAAGTGGCGGAAAATATTCACCTTCTAGAAATAACAGAATTTAATGTTCAACCTCTTTTGTTTTCGGAGTTTCGTTTTTCCTGTCAGTATCTGTCCTACATGAACTGGGCGTTGTGTACTTTGCGTGAATTAACTTTCTTAACAGTTATACCGTCTATCACGTAGACTGTGAAAGTAAGTCAAAATTCTTTACAAAACAGTTGTTTTGTGTACAAGGAACAAATCATAACAAAAGATGCATTTCACTCCGGGTTTATAACAGTTTTATATTACTTGTGATGTTTATGGGATATTTTTGTTTCATATATGTTTAAATTAATGAGTAATTACATGCAATACCGCGTATTTAGATATAATCGGCATGATAGTAGATGATCAGTTGAAACTCATTTCCATCTTAACCCTATCCTCTTTTACCTCAGACAGAGCTAATATTTTCTTGTAAACTTCGGAAGGCCAGTGTCTGACGTATGCACGTCTTGTCCTGATTTCTATTCTTGCCCAGAAGATTTCCCATCATTCTTATTTCCCTTACGTCTATGCAAATATGTTGAAGATTTGTTGCAGATTGGTCTAGGAAACTGTCTTCCTCATTGTAACTTCTTCGCCATTCGTGAATTTCAAGTAATCAATAAAAATTGGAAATTTTTCCCCGCATTTCGCGTATCAAACGTTACTTGTAGTTGTCCGTTTTCGTTACAATTATTTTATATAATACAAAGCATAATGTGGTGGGATAACCATAACCGCTGTATCATGAAGGAAAAAACCTTCTGTGTCACTAAATTTATATATTTATGTAGCGCTGAAACACTAAACACTGTAGAAGAGACCTTTGTCTCAAGCCCCTAAACTTGTATGTCGCTCTTCAAGAAATGTTAATGTCGCTAAGGAAAGCGCAACAATTTTACAAAGTAGAAACATGGAAGGTTTCGACTTACCTCTGAAACTAGTTTGGGGGTAGTAAGAGAATACGTAAGATAGATCCACAAATCACCAACTGAGTTTAGAGTGACGTCAACGTGTTTATCGCATTACAGGCTATTAGTTTCGTATCACACAGTGCCAATTTTTGTATCTTTCATCGCGCGTGTAATAATGACATTAAAGGTTTGTGTCAACTTGTGGAGCGAGGACTTGTGCTCAACAACATGAACTGAGGTACTCACAAAATTACAAAGAAATCTTCGTACAGGTGATAATGTCTAAGGCGACAGTGTGAATATATTTTACTTTCTTGTCAGCAGTGATTTGATATATCTCTGTACAAGGTTAAGCAGTCAAGACATGAGGTCCAAAATATAGGTCGAATCCGAAATCTTGAAGTTCTTGTGGACAGTTTATGAGTATTTCAGTATAAGGGTTTCGTGGTCACCAGCTCCTCGTTATAGAATAATAATGTAATGATAATTTATTCAACTTTTTAACATATTTACGTATATTTCTTTGAAAGGATCCTCACAATAGTAAAGCATGTGATGAGCACCCAACAAAATATTCGAAACAGAACAGTGTAGCGCAAAAACTCCCGGACAGTGCTAGAGTACAGTGATGTGTTTCTCTGTGGCTGCGGGAACAGTCAGCACGGAGTCGTGGCTGTCTGCCACCGCACTCAGTCAGCCCAGACACGAGAGGAAAGTCGGCCTGTTCTTCGTCAGTAAGCTTACCCGCATTGCAGTGCATCACAGTGACACTGTCGCAAATCTAAACCCAGGTAGACAGTGAACCCTACTGAATAGAAGATTGAGGATGAAGAAGCAAGCGGGCTTATTATTATCAACAGGAAGTACGATAGATAAACAGTACAAACTTGTTTGCAAACGAGACACACGGCAATTACAGTGGACACTTGCACTGTTGGGCATAGAATTTCCGTGCTATACAGATACAAACAGCAACGGCAATAGGAAACCAAATGAAATGCAATTCCTTGAAAAAAACAATTAGAACCAGTGGGTCACTGATATCAAAATGATGAAAAAATGCCCCTTCCAAACCTACTTAGTTTTATCGCTGCAGTTCTACTTCACCTACCACGAAGAATTTTGACTTTAGACAACAGTCGAGGGTGAAGTATATCAGAATAATACATCTCTTGTAACTCCTATCCAATAGTTGTGAAAAGAGCCATCATGAAGCTATAATGCTTGCTTTCTGATAAAGACGCCTTGCCTTTCCTAAAATCGATATATTACAACACGACTTTCTTTTAAAAACTGAAATATTATTATACGGGATTTATTCGCAGTTTCGAACACGAACATAAATCAGTTGATTACATTTGACGATCGCTAAGTCTGTAGCTGCAGAAACACTTCTCATCAGTTGGTTCACAGTGGCTGAGCAAAACAGCAGTGTTCCAGCTGCTGTTCCAGACGTGAAGCAGCAGGAGTAATACGTGCACTTGCGTCGGGATGGAAAGGTAAGGAACACGACCCATGCAGTATTACATTAAGTGCGTAGCTGCAGTAATTACATGTGTTAGAAGTTACAGATTACTTACGTTGACTTGATATTGATAACAGCCACAGTTTTGATACAAAGTTTCCACATATTTTTGTAAAAGGTGATTTTATTTCCATCAGCATGCATTACTAACCTGCAACTTCTATATTCATCAGAGAACTACTAATTGTTGGAAGCAGATAGTAATTGTCTGTATGATGTTCGGTAAATATTACATTGTTTGACGGAATGCTAAGCTAGGTAGTGAAAATTTTTGTTTGTTGTAGTTGTTGTGGTCTTCCGTCCAAAGACTGTCTTGATGCAGCTCTCCATGCTACTCTATCCTTTGCAAGTCTCTTCATCTCCAAGTAACTACTGCAACCTACATTCTTCTGAATGTGCTTAGTGTATTCATGTTTTGGTCTTCCTCTACGACTTTTACTCCTCATGCTTTCTTCCAGTATGAAATTGGTGATCCCTTGCTGCCTCAGGTTTTGTCCTACCAAACGATCCCTTCTTCTGGTCAAGTTGTGCCACAAATTTCTCTTCTCCCAAACTCTATTCAGTACCTCCTCATTAGTTATGTCATCCACCCATCTAATCTTCAGCATTCTTCTGTAGCATCACATTTCCAAAGCTTGTATTCTCTTCCTGTCTAAACGGTTTATCGTGCATGTTTCGCTTCCATACATGGCTACACCATGCAAATACATTCATAAAGGAATTCCTGACACTTAAATTTATATTCGATGTTAACGAATTTCTAATCTTCAGAAACTCTTTCCTTTTCATTACCAGCCTACATTTTATATCCTCTCTACTTCCATAATCATCTTTTATTTTGCTCCTCAACTAGCACAACTCATGTACTACTTTAAGTGTCTCATTTCCTAATCTAATTCCGTGACCATCACCTGATGTAATTTGATTACATTCCATTGTCTTCGTTTTACTCCTATTGATGTTCATGGTACACCCTCCTATCAACACACTTTCCATTCCATTTTTGTTTTTGAAAAGAAAATTTCCTTTCAGGTACCATGGGCTGGAAACTCACAAATTTTGTCATGCACCTTACAAAGTGGCGATGTTAAATAAATATCGATTAGAAACGTTGACTTCGTTTGGATGTTGAAATACTTTTGTAGCTCAAAACGCAAGAAAGTTCGACGAAGCTGACAAGGAATGTCGATTATTGCTAATGGAAGCGTATGACACGTGATTTCATATTATTTCTGTTCTCGCCATTTAATTTGTAACACAGCGGAAGACCAGCACGGCGTCAGAGGTTCGCCCTATCTATCGGCCTCTTTACCTGCTGATCACATCCTTAAGCCAATTCTCTGTCTTTAATTGCGTTGTGTGGCAAAGTTACAAAATGACACGGTTAGAAAAGCAGAAGAATTTAGTTCATTGAACCGATTATGGGTGATTGCGTTCTTCGATTTTTTGTAATTCTGGTTCGTACAATAATTCGAGAAAAGAGAAGCCTCGTACCAGCCATTTGGCTTTGCAAACCGGATTTAAATACTCGGCCGCAATTTACACGTGACTCTTCGCATAGTTTTGTCGTCTTGTTGTGTTTCTTTATACACCTGGGACACATATACATAATTTGCAGCTCTGCTGACTCAGAAATATAAATATATATAGCGTCACTTTAGAAAATAATTTCCTTGATATTATTTTGTAAATTGATCGGAGGCAGGGACATAACTAGATATATGACTAATAAACATTCATTCGAAGAGCTTTATACGTAATCTACAGAATAATTTTAAAAGTTTCTCTTAGCACATCGGTGCAAGCACGCTTTGTCTTGTTCTTACTAATGATGCAACCTGACGAAATACATTTTAAAAATAATTACTGAACTGAACGTTGAGAAAAATTCTGAGATGTGTTTTACAATATGTTGACTACTATTGAGAAAATACCGTCGCGTTGGATATAGCACAATACCCCACACTCATTCCATCTGTGTCTCTGTTCCAGGTCCTAAGCACTGCTGACGAATATTGGTCCATTCCACAGACATGCCCTACGCGGAAGCTGTCGTCAAGATTTACGAACTGTACCTAAAATAATTCCTTAGTACATCAACGCAAGCTAGCGTTCTCACTTTTTTTACATTATCAACATTATATGTCGTTTTGTCCTAATATCACTAAATTGGAGTGATTACTGACTTGAATATCGATCAGAAGTTGTGCTGAGGGTTTTACAAACATTCATAAAATTCCGCATCTTGCAATTTAGCGTAATACCCATTACTCATTGCATTCTGTATCTCTGTTACAGGTGATGAGTGCTGATGCAGAGTGTAGGGCCGTTCCACCTCTACAGCCTGTACGGGAGCAAGACGTGGAGGTCTTGTTGAAATACCGTGAGTACCTTTTGGTGTTGTGAGGATACGAGTAGCAACGATTCAAGTAGTGTAATGGTTTTGATGAGGTGGCTTTGGTACACAGCTTACTTTATATCAGCAACTTGTTTCCGTACCAAGCTGCGTCTGCTATAATAAACACGAAATGAATACAGAGCTGCGTCTTTGTTACTTTGTCGTAGTCTGATTTATACGTAATGTGATATGAACATTCTGTGACATTTACTATGGGAAGGATATTCAGTTCTGCTAGTCATACAACTAAAATCACTGTACCGATCATTCGTATTAGGAGTAACGCCAGGGGAGCCACGTTTTAGGGTATGAACTTTTACTGGTCGTGTTCTGTTCATTAGCCTGGTAGTTGAGTAGCTAGGACATGAGTTGCGTCTGTCAGTGAGTGCAGTGTTTCCTGATGGATCTTTCAGCTAGATCTGTGTGGTAGTAACAGAGTTAGAGAAAACGCTGTGGAGATCTTAATAACTCTGTGGTTTACAACTAGAATCGTGTGTTATATTTCCACTAAATACTGTACTGCTAATGGGCAGCACACAGTCCTCTGAGATGGTCAGTAGATTACTTCATAATTATTTTGATTCTGTCAAATAAATTTCTGTTTACAGAGAATGTTAACTTCATTATTATTTGTCCGCCAACTGTGTCAACAACGTTGGATAGCAGTGAGTACTATAAGATGTATTCACCTTTTCTGACATGCAAGAGCAGTAATGATAAGTATTATAGCTCTCTATGTACATACTGCAATGATGCCACATTATTAGTCTGTGGTAGTAGATGACAGTGAGTTATTGCAGATAGATGTTGTTTAGAGTGATGGTGAACTTTTATTTTACAGGCCACTGCTACCGCCACGATGTGCAGTCTGAGCCGTCCCCGAGACCCGCGCTCACGTATGTAGTATCAAACGTGGCAGCAGGTAAGGTGCAAGAGAGGCAAGGCGGAGGCGAAACAGCCCGACAGCAGCCGCCGCAGCTGCACCCCGATGTGGTTGAGGCAGAGGGAGGCGAAGAGGAGGAGGAGGTGTGGGACGCCGAGACCAGCCGTGGCCTGCTACGGCGGCTGCTGGCCTGCTGCCTCTGCATTAGGCTGCCACGAGGTCGCAGGTCCAGGAGGACCAGCAGGTGAGTCCGGCCTGTTGAGCCGTGTGTTCATAATTCTTTAGTGTGGAACTTACCATGTAGCGCAGCTGAATTCGTGAAAAAGCTGTAATTACTGCCCCACACAGTGACCGATAGCATTGGAAGGAGTGGGGGAGGGGTGTTTGGGCTTATCCAAATTTATCTTCTGATGCTGTGTTCGGCGACATGAGTATTCATTCTCAGTCTTCAGGAATCTGATTGTAGGGAAACAGCTCAATCAGGTTCAAAGAATGGCTATGAAGAATGTGGAAAATATTGTAACACTAACTCAAGTATCAAAGAGTTTGCATTATTTATGTGAGATAATGATATATGTGTTTTAATCAAATTAATCATAGCTATATAACAGTTTGCCATGGCTGCTACATGTGTAATTCCTTGTATGAATAATTTTTTGTAAAATGATTTTAAATTCATAAATAAATAAAACTAAAAATATTTAATTTATTTCAGAGTTCATCCTGAAGAAGCGCCGACACCTGGCAGTCAGGCTAGGGAAGTGAGCCCTGCCAACAAAATCCCGGTATGTATTGAAAGAAAGATGTACAGAACTTACAAAATCTTTGTAAAGACTTGTAAGATGCTACTACTTGTCGACTAGCCGTTTCATTATTTTGATTAGTAGTTAACTGAGTAATGATGGAGAGCACTTGGCATCATTTCTGACCTGATGGAAAATTTTAATATACAGTTAATTGTACTTATCACAACAGATGCCTAGCGAAGCTTAATTTAAATAAGACTAGTTGTAAATAGTAACTCAGTCTGTCTTCGTAGTGTAGTCTATGAGTCACGATGTAACCTTGGCTCTACCTGTAAAAGAAATGATATTCTGCGACTAAAGAAGTGGTACAAAGTGAAAATTTGAAATTATCTTTTTATACATTTCATTCTCTACCATAGAGAGTAGTGTGAATAGTTTGAGGTAGGATCCACAGGCCAGATCTTGTCAGTCACATGGCAGCTGACTACGTAGTGAATCAGATGGTTCCCCATCTGGAAATGTTTAGGAAGGTTTTTCCTACTGGAAAATGGTTTGAAATTAAGGTCAGTTTTTCGAAATACTTGCTTCAAACCAGGGAATAGGAATAATTTTTAATTTATTTCAAGGCAAATATGACACTTTCTAATAAAAAATTTTGATAGCTTGGATACTTAGTGCTGTAACTAATTAACTTTTATCTTCTCAATATGTGCTGTGTACTTGTAACACTCGTCAGGAAAGTCACCGGCTCTGTCCTGTTACACAGGCTTACGAATACTCCCTTGATACTGTTAGCTGGGTCATGTCCCTCTCCAGTAAAATTAAAATGGTTTCAGTTTCCTGCTTCTGTCCACTGTCTTCAGAGATTTGTCTTGGTGGTAAGCAATTGCAATTTCCTCTACGTTATTCCAAATCACGAAGGCCGCTGGGTATCACATTGGTCAAATTGTACTTGCATTAGCTGTTGGCTGGTACCATTCAAATTGGTGTGTTCTCATATGTCAACCAGCAATGCTGCAATTTTAGAACACATTGACTTGAGTTAGGTGCTACTATTTCCTACACATAACGACGTACTGGGATGTTACACACCAGGATAGAATCTGAAAAATTCCTGTGTTTATACCTTTATATACTACGTTGATACACACACAATAGTCGTGAACGATATTGAGAGATAACATTTTCACCAAGCAGTGTACAAATTGTACTTACCGGTAATGTCTTAATTGGAGAATAATATGCAGTCTACAGATGATGTTACAAACCGTAAGGATTGATAGAAAAGGGTAAATTAATCAGCGTGAGGTAGGAGGCCATGTCCAATAAACAAGCGAGTCGAACGTTATAAGTGAAAATTATTGTGGTGTCTATGACAGTCGGCTTTCTGCAGCAGGCTCTTCGTTGTCCATACTTGGGGAGAAAGTAGAATCATTAAATAAAAAATCAGGTTCATTAAATATGAACTCTAAAGTGCATACCTCAAAGGCTATGAGCAGTTATTAACGTTTGCTACTGTGAAACACATCTCTTCTACTGAACAACTACTCATAGCTCATTAGGTATGTATTTGGAGCCCTTGTTTACTGGATATTTTTGTTGTTTTGGTTCAAATTACCTAATCCCAAAATATGAAAAACTAATCATTTCCACTGTCAGAAGTATCGGAACGATTTTCGCTTGCAAATTTAGACTCTGTCGTTTCTGGACGGGAGTCCCATGCGTCGGGTTGATACATTTATCCGTTTCTATCCCTCCTGAAACTGTGTAACATCATCACGAACAAACCCCTTGTAGCTCGCATTCTCTGTACTTTCGTCATTCACACCACTGTTGACAACAATGATCCAACACTCAGCATAGAGAGAAATTTCTATTTAAACGGATCTATCGTTTCGTTAACCCTATACTGACTGCAGTGTCTTCATCTGTTGCAGGATGGAAGTGTAGACGAGATAAATAACAGAAGAACGGGAAAGGTCTTTGTTGGGATAGGTATACGATTTATTAACGGGGAAAGTAGTTCTGAATTAATCTGACTGTCTTTTTCTATTGCAGGAAACATACACGAGGGAGAAGCAGGAGATGGTGTCGGCATGGGTTCTGAGGCATTTTGGGAGCGCCCGGGACCGCTGCAGATGGATGGAGGATCTGCACGGAGAAGGCGATAGCACACAAGGGGCAGAGGTAACGTATTGCATAAGCTTTAGCTGTGCAAGCAGTGGTGAGTAGAAGAATAACATAAATTATAATTCATATATATTAGGAGCATTCACTGTAAATATACTGTGGTGTTACATCAAAGACTTAATCGTAGCGTCACATTCAAATTTTCAACTGAAACTGTTTTATTTAAAGGAGAAATCTTTAGTCTCCGTAATGGAAGTAAAAACCTTTCAGTTCAATCGTGGAATTATCTGCTGCCAGCCTCATCCTGAATTCCACAGAGTAATTGTTGTGTTGAACGTAATTTATAATGCATAGCATGAAATAACGTAAGAAAATACATATTAGTATATTTCCTCTTATAAACTGTAGCGGTTCATAGATAATGAGTTTAGTAGTGTGAGTTCCATATTTTAAAAGAGGAAACAGGAAAAAATCTTGAAATGTAATTATCGTAGTCGAATTACCAGTCCTATAGCGCAAGATAGGGAAAGGACGTGAAATAGTGAATACATTTTAATATAAAATAAAAAAAATCCATGTTAACACTACTTCCTCTTAAATATCAATCACTTTGCACCAACAGAGGACGAACAACTTAAGTATCTAGATTCCTTGAATCTTTGTCAGATCTGTTACAAAAATACCGACGCTGATCTTTTCAAGAAATAGCTGTTGACGTTTTAAATGTCACATTAACTGAAATACTAAAGTAAATTAAAGTAGTTTATTGGCTGTGTTTGCATCATAAGAAGAACAGCGATAGACACTGAATTAATATTTTTGTATCATTGACCTAAAATAAATAATATCGTACTGTAGAAGCAGACATTGAGTAAGAATACCGGATTGAAACAGTGTATTTGCACTAAATCAACCTGAGTGTAATGTGGACTCCACATCAGCAGAGCTACAGATGTGCTCGTCGAGATTACAAGTGTGGCCAGCTAGTACGCAAGGCAGGGAGCTGGAACAGACACGAATGCATGCCATATGCGGGACTTACAGATGTTGGTTTCATTCACTGCCCAGCCTCAGTGTGGGTTTTAGGCGGTTCTCCACGCTCGTTTAGGTCAATACTGTGCTGGTCCTCAGTCTCTGCCTCAACGAATACACAAACAACTGGAATACTAAAACATAAAGTACAGTGAAACTTCCTGGCAGATTAACACTGTGTGCAACACTAAGACTCGAACTCGAGACTTTTGTCTTTTGCGGGCAGGTGCTCTATCATCTCAGCCACCCAAGCATGACTCACGACCTGTCCTCACAGCTTCAATTTCATATCAGCGCACAGTCCGCTGCAAAGTGAAAATTCTCATTTTGGAAACATCCCTGAAGCTGTGGCTAAGCCATGTCCCCGCAATATCCTTTCTTCTAAGACTGCCAGTTCTGCAAGGTTCGCAGGGAAGTTTGGAAGATAGGAGACGAGGTACTGGCAGAATTTAAGATTTTAGGACGGGTCGTGAGTCGTGCTTGGATAGCTCAGATGGTAGAGCACTAGCCCGTGAATGCCAATGATCCCGAGTTTGAGTCTCGGTCTGCTACACAGTTTTAATCTGCCAAAAAGTTTCATATCAGCGCACACTCAGCTGCTGAGTGAAGATCTCATTCTATAAAGAACCGTGTTTACAGGATTCGTAGACAGGTGGTGAACACAAGTTCCCCCCCCCCCCCCCCCCCCCTAGGCTTAACTTATGGCTGAGGTGGCCAGCCAGAAAGTAA
The DNA here is from genome assembly GCF_023897955.1 of Schistocerca gregaria. NCBI lineage: Eukaryota > Metazoa > Arthropoda > Insecta > Orthoptera > Acrididae > Schistocerca > Schistocerca gregaria. The sequence goes on along the minus strand of NC_064924.1, from coordinate 86,737,722 downwards.
AAATTAAAAACAAAAAACTACCAGGTCGTGAGAACTGTGGACGTCGACCACGCTATAAATGTTTGGAGACGGAGATTATACGTAGCAACTGACGTGAGAATCGCTATAATTTATTTAGTATACCTTGAAAATTAGGCATTACGCACGCTGGTTTAGGACTTAAACCTCTTAATATTTGTTTCTTACTCTAATCGTTTTTTACGGTAACCGTTGAAATCGTATCCTATCTGATTTAATTGTTCAGTAGGAGGAATTGTTTCACTAAGAAAACAAAGTTGTCAAGCACACAAATTTCAAACCGTGATGGCGCAAAGTATATAAAAATACAGGTCTCATATTCCAGAATGTGCAATGAGAGTATTAATTCTATATAATAGATAGCTACATATTTATCCAAAATTTTCGTAAAATGTGTAACTTGCAGTATTTCATAGTACTTCCAAGGGTGCTCAGAGGTATAGAAATGCTCTGAATATTTTGCCATATTTTCCCCAAACGTTACTTAAAGCTTGACTTGCGTATTTGCAAAGACTGAACTAACGAACAAATTAATTACTTCCCAAATCTAAATTCCTGTCACATTTCGAAAGTTGGGTAGGAAAGCAGCGGCAAGAATAAACAGATGACTATGCATTTTACACGCCTCAGCTAGTCTGAGAGTAGAGCGCATACAGTTTTCTCCAGTTTACGATGTAAAATATGCTTCGATATTTCGAGAGTACTGAACCACAGAGGAAGTGCTCTTCCTCGTATCCACAACTCTCACATCCTGTCAGCACAACATGAAATGCATGTATCTTCACAAGACACACATAGCCGCTAGAACTTATATTGCACTTGTCGACAAGAGCAAGCAATGACACCACCATGACAAATCTCGTCTGATATCAAAGCCAGTCAAACATTATAGTGAACTCCTAAAACTAATTATTTTCCACATCTGGGTTCCTTCCATGTTTCATTATGTTTTTTCACATATAGAATGTCTGCAAAAAACACGCCAGCAGTCCAAAAAGTGTAGTGTTGACAACGTGTATCACAATTTCTAAATTAGTTATCATATTGTTATTACCCACACGTATTTGTCATACAGGTTGCAAATCATTATTGAAAATCATGTATTTCCATGCCAAAATACATGTCGTTTATGAAAAGTAACAAACAGTTCACGTTCTAAGTTAGACCTACATCATTGAAACTATCCTAAGCAAGATTAATACTATTTGAGCACAAAACCAAATACGCATTTTTGAATACATAATTGAGCCAACACATTGAGGAATATCGCCAATTTAGGAAGGATGTAAATAAAAGATCATATTGCAGATTGCGATTATTATAAGAGTTTATACCGAGTCGAGGCGATGTCTGAAAGAAACACATTTTTCCTGGAATAAATTATGACTAATTGAAAACCACAGCTGCCGACAGGTGTTGTTGATATACCTCGATGTGGACAGCTGAAAATGTGTGCCCCGACAGGGACACATACTTATGTACATATGTAGAATTGTGGAAAGTTGGGAATGTGGGTCTCACGGGAAGCCTGCAAGGGATAAGTCCCTACAGTCGCGCTCTTCATCTGTGTCCTCAGTGCCTCAGATGGATAGAGCGACTGCCAATTGAGCAGGAGATTCCGTGTTCGAGTCCCGGTCGGAGTACATCGAGGTATATCAACAAAAGCTGTAGGCAGCGGAGGTTTTCAGTTAGTCATCGTTTAGACCAGAATTTCTTAGGATTTTCCGCCAAGTCAGTACATAGAACTTTACTTTCGAATGCATTGAACTCCTCTCGCATAGCCCTCCTCACACTACATTTCGCTACGTGTAAGTTTTGTTTGTCTGCTTGGCTTGGGCTATGTTTATGTTGTCTGTGAAGTTCCCTTTGCTTCCATAGCCCTTTTCTAACTCTGTTGTTGTACCACGCTGGCTCTTTTCCATCTCTTACGATCTTCCTTGGCACATACTCCTCTAATGCATATTGTACAATGGTTTTGAACTGATTCTCAACACTATCTGTACTTCAGATAAAACTTTTCTGTTGAGTTGTCAAGTACTTTGAAATCTGCTTTTTGTCACTTTTGCTACCTTTTTTTTTAATATTTCTATTTATGGCTGACATCATCGATGCAGTAACCGCTTTATGATCGCTGATTCCCTGTTCTGCGTTAACTGTTTCAAATAGTTCGGGGCTGTTTGTCACCAGAAGGTCTAATATGTTATCGCCACGAGTCGGTTCTCTGTTTAACTGCTCAAGGTAGTTTTCAGATAAAGCACTTGAAAAAATTCCACTCGATTCTTTTTCCCTGCCACCCGTTAAGAACGTTTCAGTCTCCCAGTCTATATCCGGCAAATTAAAATCTCCACCCAGAACAAAACCACGGTCGGGAAATCTACTCGAAATATTTTCCAAATTTTCCTTCTGGTGCTCTGCCACAACAGCTGCTGAGCCAGGTGGCCTGTAGACACATCCAGTTACCATGTTTGAGCCTGCTTTAACCATGACCTTCGTCCAAATTATTTCACATTTAGGATCTCCGTCAATTTCCTTCGATACTATTGCACTTTTTATCGCTATAAACACGCCTCCCCCTTCACTGTCCAGCCTGTCTCTGCGGTATACATTCCAATTTGAGTTTAGAATTTCATTACTGTTTACATCTCATCTCAGCCAACTTTCCGTCTCTAGTACTATGTGGGCATTGTGACCGTTTATTAATGAGAGCAGTTCTGGGACCTTTCTATAGACGCTCTTGTAGTTTACTATTGCCACATTAATATTTTCATTCCCTGTTGCTTTTTACCTACTGCTACCTTGTCGCGTCTCAGGAGGCGTCTTGTCGGGCCAAGGGAGGGAATTCTCTAACTTAAAAAACCCACATGTGCACTCCACAAGTACTCCGCTACCCTTGTAGCCGATAGCTGCGTGTAGTGCACGCCTGACCTATTCAGGGGGACCCTACATTTCTCCAGCCGATAGCGGAGGTCGAGAAATTTGCACCCCAGATCTCCGCAGAATCGTCTGAGCCTATAGTTTAAGCCTTCCACTCGGCTCAAACCAGAGTACCGCAATCGGTTCTGGGAACGACACTACACATTGTTAGCTCAGATTCCACCCTGCGAGCGAGGCTTTCCGCCTTCACCAACTCCGCCAACCGCCTGTACGAACTGAGGATGACCTCTCAATCCGGACGGCAGTAATCATTGGTGCCGATAAGAGCAACCGCGCCCGGTACCCACGAACATGTCTCGACAGCAGGGAACGTGGGTGGACCATGTAACACCTGGGGTGTACCATGCAACGCTCCAGACTTCCCACTGCCGCCACACTTCGAGGTAGCAGCCTAAAGAAGGCTGGCCGTGACCATCAGCACGTTTAGCTGTTCGCGAACAGTGGCCAGCTCCTCCTGCGTCCGTACACAGCAGTCACACATTCTATCCATCCGAAGAAATCAACAATTTACTGTAGAGAGTTAATCAACTTTTAACTAGACTGCTAATTCACTAAAGGCGGCTGATAGCTGACTAAACTGTGGTTACTAGACACTTCTTGTTGGAAACAATGAAAATACGCACTAAATGTCTGTGGATCTATGGAACACTATTACTAGAACTCGAATATTAAAGCTTCCTAAAAGCAGAAATACACGGAAAAAGAAGTGACACGAAAGAAAAACACAGTTAATACTTAAATTTACGTAGCTTGCTGCACAGCAGATGTAGAGCAGACGGCACTTACGACGACACTAAGACTGCTGGCACTACAGCTGACTAAAATGACTTCGTGCACTTTGAAAGAACACTGGATTAAAATTAAATACTTCCACATCTGGAGAGCCTTAGTCCCTCTTACAAACTTTTTATTGAGTCATAATTCCGATTTCAAAAGTTTGTTTCATAACTAGCCCCGACTATATCCAGTCATGTGCAATAACTGACATCGATTTGTGTTTCCTAAAACACGTTATCTTCGCCTCTCCTAAAATGGTGCTGAAAAATAGTCTGTTACACTAAGTGTACGCCGAGAATGCCTAATATGTTTCACTGCATGCCTACAACTGTATCGTGAATTATAGTTTACGCCTTTTACACCTAATTTATAAGGTTCACTATGCTATTTTTCTTATAGCACTTGTGATAAGGCATGGAAAGAGCATACTCTAGAGTTCACTGTCATTTTTAGGTACCAGTATGATGAATATGTGTGGTAAATAACCGAGTAATATTTGACTCAAGCATTATTATACTCAACGTAAAGACTGTAATTTTTGCATAGCTAGAATGTCTTTCCCAGATGAGTTAAATGTGAAAACAGTGTTATTATACTTGACAAGTTTGTGGAAATTCATTGGTCTGAGAGGGTTTTCTGTACTGTTAGAATGACTTTGATGTCAGACGAGATTTAACATAGTAAGAACATTGTTTACTCTCTTCAGCAGCACAAATACTCACAAGGGAACATTCTAAGATTTTTGATGGAACTTGGTGGATACATAGAGTGCCAATAATGGTACAGTTATTGTCTCGTTTTGGGCCATTTTCACTTTTAAGGTGTATAAACAAACCCAAAAGGTAAAGAGTCATTTTACTATCAGAGGGAATATCTTCAAATCCACAAAACATAAACGAAATGCGTTCTTATATTCTTCAAGCCAGTATAATCAATTTTGTTGTAATTTGAAGTTTTGTGAATTACCTAACCACAGCAATACCTTGCTAATACTGCAAAATGAAGGCTTTCGTTACAACATAAAGTACAGAAGCTCTCACACCACATGCATTCACATGTAATGAAGGTCGTCCCTGAAATGCCATTTGTGAAAATAAGTTGTAAATAATGCACTGTCGAAATATTTTCAAGACACCTACTTGAAAAATCAAAACGTCCATCACCATTCTGTTTATTTCTTTTTATTAGCTATGTTTTATGTTTCAAAATCTAATTTTATATTTTAAGTTCAGTTATTTCTTTGTTTTCAGGCGACTATTTCACAAACATTTATTTTGTTACTTGAAAATAAAATGTTGTGTTAAAAAACCATTACAATAATGACAATCTGTAAAGAAATGTATAAAACATAACGTATCGATACTCCTGCAACGTAAAATGAATGAAATTTCTTCACCTGATACACTCAACAAGCAACGAATATTATACAAAAATTAAGCAGGAGTGTCAAATTGTGGAGGTCGATCTTGAGGGTATAATGATGTGTACCACACTGGCGGTCCTTGGTGAATGAAACTGATTATGTGGTAGTGATTGAGCTTCATAATATTGCTTCTCAAGTGGAGATGTACATCATAGTCATTCAGCAGCATTAGATACAGTATGAAAATGTTCTCACAAAGTTGTTCAAACTTCGAAAGCGATCTAAGGCCAACAGCTTTACCGGACGCATCAAGGTACTGGGATCTCCACATGAACAAATTCCATATGATTACGCGCAGAACTCAAAATTGTTCTTCCTTTCTTATCACACCAGGAATCTAACTATAATACAATATGTTCCCATTCTGCGGAAGAAACCTCTGTCAAATGTATCGATTTGGTCGGACGGTAGTTTCATCAGATTTCGATACAGTCACAAGAACATTTAGTGCTTTAAAAGGAGAATCTCAAATTCCCAGTCCAAAGTCTCCATTAGTTTCCTTTAAAACAATGAAAAGGAGGTACGCAATTTGCCAGCTGCAAAGACTATAAAGCCTATAATCTGAATCGTGTGAGTGAAGTTCTCTTTGTGGCGCACCACTGTAGCGTCTCGCGAAGAGGATCGCACAAGGGGTCAAACAGCGTGTGTACTGTTAGCGAACTCCAGTCTACTGGGGCGTTGCATTTGAGCACGTACCGCTAGTCTGCGACGCTGTAGACCACGTCGCGAGTCTGCCGGGAGCTGCTCTCACCGGCGCCTTCCAATCGCCACCTTCCACTATATAAGCCGCTGCCGTCAGCTCTTCAACGGTCTCCTCCGCCACTTGCTACTCCCACTGAATTTTTACTTTATCCTAACGACATTTCTTACCAGAGAATGAAGAGAAATGCAGTACTCTGGCTAATGGGCACTGTCGTGTAGTACATACTAAGTATTTCCTTTCTACAAAACTATTATAATGAAATACAATGAATATTTCAAATATATTTATAAATTTGTAGCTACTACCATCCATTCTAATTCTGATTGAAAATGTGTGGGGAAATCAGAAATGCGAATGCCAAAACATGCTTGGAAAAAAAACTTCATACCGGAGGCAGGAAATTTTAATTTCGGTTTCACTTCTGTAATTATGGAACCGGTCTTCCGACACCTCCGAAGAAAAGCAATTTCTTGTATTTTGATACCCCAAACTAAGAATAAAATTTCCACTGAAGTCATTCTGTCACATGTAATCAATAACAAACTAATTTTAGTAGTTCATTGTTTGTGTCATTAGAATAAGAGATGAAACAAAAGCATCTAAAACCTGAGCAATAAGCACTGACTTTTGTGAAATAAAAGCATTTTCAGACACTGCATTATCGATAAGCAATCTTCATGTTCATGTCCGAAATGAAATCAGATAATTAGGTACAGTTACTCTCATACACAAACATATAAACATTGAGAACGGATGCGTGCAGTATGTTTTCGATAATGGAGACCACACTGTGGGTGGCCATGACACATTTCATGGCGTGGGTAGAACTGCTTGCATAACACCTAAAACAGCTGTGCAGGTAGAGGACAATGTACCTCGAAACTATGTTACTGCTCATACTGTTTAAAAACGAGGCCTGTTTCATTTGCAAACTTACAGAGCCCCAAGTACATCTGGTGACTGTAACATAATTACTACAGAAATGGCTTGCCTGATAATAAAATCGCTGTCATATGAACATGGCAGAACACTTAATTGGTTTTGGTTGAGTGGTACCTGGTTGGAAGGCCCAGAAGAATGTAAACCTGATTGTAGTGGCTGCATGGAAATTCTGTATGCGACGAGAGAGTTCCAAACTTCCGCTGTAGTCCCGATTCCATTCATCAACTTGGCTCCTTCACATCCGTCAACCATTTACACGGCTCTTCTTCAAGCTGTAACAAAAGTGACCAGCAATGGAGAAAGAATAACAATCTTGACTTTTGATCATCCTTTGTACGTTAGGCTCGTGAAATAGTAGGAACAGCACATGATGACAGCCTTTTGAAGTCACTTTTCATTCGACTAGGAGGTTCTCACTTATTAATGTCTGATCTGTCAGCAATTGGACTCATCATGGCAGGAAATGATTTGGAGAAGTTGTACAGTCATGTCTATGCCAAAAATAGTGTTCAACAAATGATGAACGTGAAAGCTTACACGAAGGTTATTTGTGCTCCCTTCCTAGTCGAAGAGGCACTAATTGCTACATTTTAGAAAACTACTGAAGCTCTCATTCGTGTGGTTAAAGATTAGCTTAATTTTGTCTACTCAACTTTCAAGCATAGTAATACATCTTCTGAAGAATTTACGAACGCAGCTGCAGTGCACAGTTTTGTAGAAATTTTGAAAAACCGACTTCAATGTTCAGAAGAATCAGATCGAACACAAAGACTGTGGATTCACTTGACAGAAATGGTTGAACTTGTTCTAACGTTTATTAGAGCTGAGAGGAGTGGGGATTTTCTCCTTCACCTTCACTGTGCACATCAAATGCTCCCCATTTCCCATGTGTCTGGTCACTTAAACTACGCTAAATCTGCACATGTTTACCTACAAGATTCGCTGGAACTTCTCAACTCATTGAGCCCAGAAAACGATTTGTTCGTTAATTGTGGTTACTTCACCATCCGACGTTCTGAAAAGCTTTGGTCTGGAGTCTGGGGTGACATTACTTTTTAGCAGGTTTCGATGACATCTTTGAGTAGCATCTGTGGATTGACTAGAGGCAGAGGAGTAACAGCGGCAACTGTTGCAACTTCGATCAACTCCATACCAGTTTATTCTCAGGTGTCTGAACAATGTAAGAATATGCAGTGTCTCTTCAGAGCGGCACGTGGAGATACAAGAGTCAAGGCAGAAAAGAAGCTGCAAGGACTTGCAAGCTTTTATTTCTTGCTTCGAGGAACACAATCTGTTTTCTAAACCACCCGAACTCTCATCCATGTCAGCAGGGGTTGAAGCAGGTGGAAACGTAAACTGTGATAAAGCGTTTGAAGCTAGAACACTGGCCTTGAAACGGGGTGAGAACAAAACATTCAATAAGATACAGTTGAAAAGAAATTTAGCTGTTAAGTTTCTAGCCTGAATAACCAAGTCTATGGCAATTAACAACAACACTGTATGTGTAAACCCCAATGTCTCTTACTTCGGATGATCTGCACAGTAAGGAGTCATGTGAAACTTGAAGAAATATTTCTGTTTCAATTATGTGCTTATCCTCCATCCTTTTTCGACGAATCTGGCTTAGTGAGGAAGGGAAGAAAATCTTCAATGGTTACTGGCTTGGTTCCTGATTCAAATGAATCATCAATCACACCACATTCAGAGTAAGTGTCCTACATCATTGATGGAGGTCACTTCCTTCATTGTAATGTCTAGTGACACCCAACTACTTACAGACTGGTTTGCAAGCAGCACGCAGATTACATAGTTACTCATTATGGGCCAGCAATTCTTTTATTTTATGGATACAAGCAAGAAAACACAAAATATGATGAACACTTAAGGCCGATCATATTCAACCACTAAGATTGATGTGAAAGTAGAAGACCCAATCCATCGAAATGTCAACCAAAGTGAATTTCTACCCTTATTTCTCTCCTTTCAGTGCACTTGAAAAGAGATGATTCACAGTTCATCAAGCATCGGATGATGATCACTTATTAATAGTTTTAAAGCGATTGATGAAGCTATGAAAGGAGTTGAAGCTTGTGTAATTGATGATGACACAGACTTGTTGACTGTACGCACACCATCACAGAACAAAATGAAAATGGTGGTCCCAAAGAAAGACAATCAGAAGGAAAAAGTGTAGACTATTTCTGACATTCAGCGAGGCATTGGGGATATGAAAGGTGTACTCTTAGCAGTATACGCATTCACAGGGTGTCACACTGTATCAACTATCTACAAGAAGGGGACCCCAGTGCAGTGACTGACGCTGAAAAGGATTCCCTTCTTGCGATGTTTGGAGCCAAGAACACTGAAGATTGTTTTCGCTACTGTGTTACTTGCAGGGTGTTGCAAAGCAGTCTTTACATTCATTGTTCAAGTTGGATACATTCCCCCCACCTCTCTCAGCAGCTTACTCTCAGCATTCGTTTAGAAGCTACCACGAGGTGCCGCAGTGGCTGAATGTGAAGAAGACTGGCTTAAGAAGATTGGTGAGCACCTGAGACCAATTTTAACAGTACGTCCGGCAGCTCCCTGGGAATTACTTTTACTCGTAGTGTGCGCTTGCAAGACGAACGCGTCAGTAACAACGAGTGCAAGAATAGCGGCTTCAACTGCTCGAGCATATGTAGTAATTCCTCAGCCGAGGGTGTGTTAACAGGACACGAACATCATTCACGAAAATATAGACGTGGAGGGAGCTCTGGTGGAAGAGGACTGAACACTGATGAATACATTACAGTAATTTAAAGTTGCATTTAGGATTCCATTTTTGTTAAATTTTACTACTGAACTCAGTTTATGCACTGCAAAAATTGTAATAAAATGTGGTTGCAATACACAGACAACTAAGGAAAAGTCTCCAAAATCTGCAGTCTTAGGGATATTATGACTAAAAATGATATAATTATACATCATAATTATTATAAAGATGCTATTTTTATAATTTAAATTCATTTATTTTGGAAAGATATTCATTGTTGACACGGCATTGTCCAGAGAAAGTTCAGAGTGGGTTTCTCCGTACCACAGGTTTATATGGCCTAGGCCTGTGGGAGCCTCTTTTCCCTTAAAAAGTAGCGCCCCTTGAGGAGGTGGTGAGGTTGTCGTTCCTTCAAGGGCTTATCACTAACATACCACCGGCCACTAAAATCGCAATTAGCTTTTGTAAAACACTATCCTGTATAAAAAAATTAGTTTCCTTAGTGATAATGACATATTTATTCCACAAAATCTAAAAAATACGCAAAAATTTCTACTTTTACCCTCCCCACACCCGTTAACTCTGAAACTGTAGCAAGATTATGCATGGGACCATTTTTGTTTGCATTTTGATGTAGATTATTTTTGTATACGCCACTTCTTTAGAAACTTCTACAATCCTCCCACCAAACCTGACGCTTAAAATGGTGTAACTATTTTCCAAACAATATGTGGACTGACTGGAACAATTTGAAGCTGGAGGTAGACTTATGCCTTGGATGTTGAACTTTGGCTCTAATTGCACCGTACTGTTTCCACGTACAGCCCTGGGTCTCTGTTAGGCCTACTACGAACATCTACATGCAGTAAATGCTTTACAAGTAGCGATATCGTGAGTGGCGGAGGGTATCTTGTACACCTCTACTTGCCATTTCTTTCCCATTTAACCGTAAATAGTGCGATGGATAAAAGGCACTGTCTCATATGCCTGTGTCCCCTTTACAAATGAACCACTCTCTCCTAAAATCCTCCCGCCAAACCTATTTCGATCGTTAGCCTTCCCTGTCATTGTCCTACCGTTCTCGTTCCATTTCAGGTTTCCTATTTTACTTCCAGGTATTTAATCGACGCGACTATGTCAGGCAGTACACTGCTAATACTGAATTTGAACATTACGGGATTGTTTTCCTAGTCATCTGGATTTCTGTACATTTGTCTATATTTAGAGCAAGCTGCCATTCATGGCACCAACTGGAAATTTTGTCTAAGTCGTCTTGTACCTTCATACAGTCACTAAACGACGACAGCTTACCGTGTACCACAGCATCATCGCCAAACAACCTGAGATTGCTGCCCACGTTGTCCGCCAAATCATTTATTTATATTGATAACAACAGCGGTCCTGGACGCTTCCTTCGAGCACTCCAAACGGTGCCCTTGTCTGTGATGAGTACTCGCCGTCGAGGACAACATACTGAGTTCTGTTATTTAAGAAACCTTCTAGCCATTCTCACATTCTCTGTATCTTCGAACTTTCTTTAACAGTTCGCAATGGGACACGGTGTCAATTTGTTTCCGGAAATCTACCAATATGGAATCTGTGTGTCACCCCTCGTGCATGGTTTGCAGTACATCACGTGAGAAAAGGGCACTTGCGATGGTTTATAAATTCGAGCACATTTATGAACAGAAGAGGCCCCGTTTCAAGTAATTTTATTATATTCGACTAAGAATACGTTCAGGAATCCTGTAACAAACCGATGTTGTGGATATTGATTTCTAACTTAATGGGTCATTTCATTCTTCTTATATAAAGAAGTCACCTCCGTTTGTTTCCAGTCGCTTGGGAGTTTGCGCTGGGTGTAAATTCGAGATAAATGTATGTTAAGTAAGGGGCAAATGCCGTAGGAACTCTCTGTAAAATCGAACTGGGAATCCTTTCAGACCTTGTGACTTCTTTGTTTTCTACCCTTTCATTACCTTCTGTGTATCAGTGAAGCCTATTACTCGGACCTCCATACGGGAACTTCTGCGACGTTCAGGCGACGATATGTTTGTACGATCCTCGTGGGTGAATGATTTCTTAAAAGCTTGGTTTAAAGCTACGGCTTTCTTTACGTTGACTTACGTGGCAACGTTTCCACACTAGACTGGTCACGAAGTGAGTGGGCGGATGTCTTAGAACCGTCGAGAGATTTTACGTGGGACTAGAATTTTCTTGGGTTCTCAGGAGGATGTTTCGCTAGGTGACGGTGGTAGTTGTATGTTTCGCACATCGGTCTTCTTTCAGAGGCATGATTTTACTATCTGTCATCATTTGCGCGTTCTGCTTTGAAGCGATAGTGCAACAGCCTCTGTTTTATCAAAAATTTAGAATTAAACCGTGCCACGTTTCCTCTGCCATTTATCCACTCGGTAGATTCTTACTGTGGCGTGATTTACAATCAGTTTAAGCTCTGCCCATAATTCCTCTACGTCTTGATACACGTCACAGTCTATTAAATACAGCCAGGAGACACTCTGGTGTGAAATTTTTTAACATTTGATGGCTGCACTAGCGCTTCAAGCGGTGAGAAAGCAGACAGTCAGGTGCGTCTTGAGGATAATGTTGGTTTTTGATTATTTTCTACTCTATCAACGAAACGGTTGCTATAATTGTGCCTTCCTCGCTCTAGTAAATTACCTAAAGACATGAATTATCGTGAAACTCATGTGAAACCAGCCGAATTACGTTAATTCAATAACATAAGCCTGTCGGTGTGGCCGAGCGGTTCTAGGCACTTCACTCTGGAACCGCGCGACCGCTACGCTCGCAGGTTCGAATCCTGCCTCGGGAATGGAGGTGTGTGATGTCCTTAGGTTAGTCAGGTTTAAGTAGTTCTAAGTTCTAGAGGCCTGATGTTAAGTGCCATGGTGCTCAGAGCCATTTTACCCAATAACATAAGCTGCAACTTATTCGTGAAGATATACTTTCAACTACGTACATATTTGCAGCTTCCTCCGCTAAAAGCAAGGGAATAAAAACGTGTATTTCGATCATGTGAAGCCCATATTTCTGATGTTGCCTGTTTTTATTATCATAAATACTTCCCTCCACACTTAAGTAGTTTTATGGAGTCAAACGATTCACCTATTCTTAAACTTCACTCGTGTCTCTAAAGCACGAGTTATTTTGTAAATCTTGTTACTTTTGTTACAAAAACGAACGTGTTTATGTTCCTTGCCGTTTGTGGTTTAAATTTAGCCACATGTGTAGAACTCGTTCCTTCTGTATCGGGAAACAGTTCTGTTGCTTTTGATGATTTATTATCACGTCTGTGGCGTTTTATCTCAAGCTGCAGCTGTGGTGGCGTATTTCGTACATTAAGTAATGAAGGTGAAATCATGTTCCAAATTCAATGATTTGGCCTGAAGTGTAGCGGACAAAATTCGACTTTTTAGGATAGACATACAATGTCTTTATGCTAAGGGTCAGATCTTCTGGTATATGCTAACAATTGTTTTGTTATTAAAGGAAAACATTATTCGGTAAATGTCTGTACGGTACAACAGAATCGTAAATAAACAGTTCTGTGATGATGTACCGTTTCCTACCGTCCAGGGTCCTTAGGAAACCAAAGAATGACAAATGTGGAGTGATTTTGTAGTTACTGTCGATGTTTATGGTAGTTAACTTTCCCAACCTGGGGGTAATTACCGCTGAGAGACAAAATGAAATTCTCTGAGGAATGAAAACAAAAAGTGTTCGATTGTGTTGGTCACGAATTTCAATTATTTTTAAAATATTATTTATGTTATTACTACTGAATTGTTTATGACTCTTTGCCGTACCTGTTGTGTTGTGTGCGAGTCGACTGAGGTTCTGCAGTGGTTTCGTTTTGCAAGCTGCCTGCCACGCACGTGAACTCAACATGCAAACGACGAAACAAGAGATACTGAGCTGAGGCAGACTTCAACACAATAATAAAAATGTTAAATTGATAATTATTAATACTGCTAAATGCCAATGAAGTTGGAGTTTCGTTATTCCGAAAATAAAATTTAATTCAGTTCATATAATTAGCAAGTATCCAGCTAACTTTCGAAATTAAAAGAAACGAAGGTGTAATGGCACATCCACTATATCGGAAACAGTCTCATATTGAGACTGCAGTTCAGTGAGCTAGAGTCCTCCGACGAAATTTTTCATTAAAAGGGTCGCTTCATAAAAAAGTAGATAGAGAAAAAGTCATTTCAAAGATAACTTACTTTCCTTCAATCAATTTTTTCAATTTGAAGCTGGATTGATTTAAAATTACTTTCATCAAAAAATTTAAACCGCAATATGAACTCCGTCTTCAGGCCACAAGTACCCCATCTGGACCATCCGACCGCCATGTCATCCTCAGTTAATGATGCTGATGGGGGGCGGGGGGGGGGAGGGGGGGCGTGTGGTCAGCACACCGCTCTCCCGGTCGTTATGATAGTTTTCTTTGACCTGAGCCGCTACTATTCGGTCGAGTAGCTCCTCAATTAGCATTACGAGGCTGAATACACCCCGAAAAATGGCAACAGCACATGGCTGCCTGGGTGGTCACACATCCAAGTGCCGGCACACCCGACACCTCTTAACTTCGGTGATCTCACGGGAACCGGTGTATTCACTGCGGCAAGGCCGTTGCAAACAGCAATATGCGTAGAAGGTTAAGATTTTTCTGAATCACCAGTGTAATAACTTGCAAATCACCTCCCAAAGGCTGCTTAACTCACAAAAGCGATATATACTGGATGGCTTCGAGTTTTGATCCCAGTATGAGAAAGAACTAACGATAATAATCAGTCACAAAATCACGAACAAGACTCGCGAAGTGTCAGCTACGCAGTGCACAGACGACAGCAAACGCGAGTCTCACTCAGAAACAGAGAAAGGAGCGTGACTCTGCAGCAGTGCGCCGTAGAGAGGCTTTCAAACGAGACACGAACCGCCGCTAATGTGTGCTCGCCCCAAAATGCACTACTGACTACCTGCTCTGACATACTTCTCCATATTACCGCAAGAGGAGAGGAAAATTACAGGATTACCACTGTGACAATTGAAAATTCCGTCTTTGTTGCTGCATGTAGCGAAAGCTTGCAGAATTTTCTTCCCCAGCACTTGTTGTGTTTTCTGTCAACAAACTAAAAGTAGCCAGTGTCCTGTCCCTCACCTTGCTGTTGGCGGCATGATGTCTGCGCGTGTAAATGCAGTTCGCTTCCCATACCGTTCACAGAAACATAGCCGTGTTCAGTTGTACCCTTCCGCTTTTAGGACTACCTGTGAACTTTTATAGAAATTCTCAGACGATCTCTTGTGATTGCACTGCTTTAAAAGACTCTTTTCAAGTACTTCGGCCTAAGAGGCAACACGCAAAACTCTCAGGTTGCACATCTCGCCACATTCCAGCAGCTGGAGAAACAGGAGCTAAAATGTTAGAATTCACAGACCCTGCTCTTCCATTTATATATATATGAAGATTGTAATACTAATTACATAGTTTTTCACGTATTGTCATTGGCCCTTGGCTCAATATGGTGAAGGCTACACCTTCTGAAAGGAATTTATCAATGTCATTGTCCTCAGCTAGTCCATCTACTACGCACATACTTTGTGTCTTATAGCATTCATCTATGAGAGTAAAATTGAGATATATACATAAAATATGCTTAAATATCGCATGAAAAACCTCCAAGTTGTAGATAGTTTCGCAAATAACCTATAAAAGGTTTCATGATTGATTTGGCAACAAATGAAGGAACTAACTGAAAACGCAACAATAATTACGGATATGAGCATTATATTGCTGTAAGCCCTACACTCTACTGTTATTATCACTATTTATTATTACTAAACACTGTCAGCTTGAATTCTGCTAACCGCTTTCGTTTCCGAAGTAAAGAGTCCAGCAATGAAGTGATTTACAAACTATGTATAGCTGATTTGAGATGGGGGTGCAGTATGTGGGTGAAGCCATGTGTTGCTAGGGGGAGGACTGGTGCAGAGAAACCATGTCTTGTAACATGTGACTACCATCAATGCGAGTAGTTAGCTTTCTTCTCTGAGAAGGAGTCTAGGCGGCAATCGTAACGCTCTGGTAGCTGCTCCACCATTCTATTCAAAATGTTCTAGCAGTTATCTCATTGACTCAGTACTTTGTGGTTCAATGGAATACCTACAAAATCTAAATATATTTGTTTTTTATAGTTTTAAAAATAAAACTGTTCAATGAAATTTTTGTATCATTCTAAAATTTGGTACTAGCAAATATGTGATTTCTCTCAGGGACTAATGGTCCCCGAAACCACTGCAGTAAATAGACGCTCTATTGTAAAAACAGAGCTGCAGATCAGTATAAACGTTAGTATCCTCACTCATCCGGTGCCGTATTCAGAGTGTTGCTTACTGGCAGCATAGTCCGCTGCTATCGGTGTGGGTCACGAAAACGAGACGGTGTCTGTTCCGGCAATGCAATTGTGGGCTGTTAGTATGAATATTTGTATGAATATTTGGGTGCCTTGTTGGCCATTCCTGCTGGGTCTAAATTAATTACATGTTTACCTGATAGTGCCCTGTACGTAGCCTACACTGAAGTTACGATTACGTGGTGGTCAAAGCGCGGAGTTTAAATGTCAGTGAGTTTGTAACACCATAGCTCTAATGCTGTACTGATTTAGTTTGCTTGTGTTTTATTTAATGTTACATCATTGAGCTTCTGTAAATGTGTTTGTTTGAATCGATAACATAAAACTGTATACTCCTTTCATTGTAAGAACTTCGACGTCATGATATGATTCTATGCAATGTAGTGTATCTGTCATTTAAATACTTTGTCCCACTTGGAGGGAACAAAACTTACTGTAAATAATTGTATTCATTCACTCAGTAATACAACAACACCCACTCTCATTGTGAAAAACTATTTGAGGTACTTGAATTTTATGCTTAAAACAGGTGAGACCATAATATGATAGTAACACCCAATTTCCCCTATAAACTGTGATGGAAGCTCATAAATGAGGGCACTGTGAATTAAACTCTACTGTGATCTGGTCCATACAGTTTACACAACTGCCATCAGACAAACGGAATTGCACATAAAATTTGGGTCACGATTTGTTGTAAACCAAAAATCCCTTCTGTGTTAACAAGCTATACTTGAATATCTTGATTTTTGGACCAAGTGACCATCTTTCCGACATAACCCTACAAGGAGTATATTCTGTCTTGTTTTCCCATCACGGAGGCAGAGGCGAAACAGCCTGACAGCAGCCGCCGCAGCAGCACTGCGATGTGGTTGAGGCAGAGGGAGGCGAAGAGGAGGAGGAGGAGGAGGAGGCGGGGGAGGCCGAGACCAGCCATGGCCTGCTACGGCGGCTGCTGGCCTGCTGCCTCTGCATTAGGCTGCCACGAGGCCGCAGGTCCAGGAGGACCAGCAGGTGAGTCCAGCCTGTTGTGCCGTGTGTTCAGAATTCTTCAGTGTGGAACTTACCATGTAGCGCAGCTGAATTCGTGAAAAAGCTGTAATTACTGCCCCACACAGTGACCTCTAGGGTTGGAGGGAGTTTGGGAGGGGCTTTTTGGCTTATCCAAATTTATGTTCTGAAGATGTGTGCTGGGGCTTGAGTATTCATTCTCACGCTTCAGGAATCTGATTGTAGGGAAACAGCTCAATCAGGTTCAAAGAATGGGTATGAAGAATGTGCAAAATCCATATTGAAACAGTAACTCAAGTATAAAAGAATTTGCTTTATTTATGTGGGATAATCATATCTATGTTTTAATCAAATTAAAGTAATCATAGCTATATAACAGTTTGCCATGGCTGCTACATGTGTAATTCCTTGTACGAATAATTTTTTGTAAAACGATTTTAAATTCAAAAATAAATAAAACTAAAAGTATTTAATTTATTTCAGAGTTCATCCTGAAGAAGCGCCGACTCCTGGCAGTCAGGCTAGGGAAGTGAGCCCTGCCAACAAAATCCTGGTATGTATTGAAAGAAACATGTACAGAACTTACAAAATCTTTGTAAAGACTTGTAAGATGCTACTACTTGTCCACTAGGCGTTTCATTATTTTGATTACTAGTTAACTGAGTAATGATGGAGAGCACTTGGCATCATTTCTGACCTGACGGAAAATTGTAATATATACGGTTAATTGTACTTATCACAACAGAAGCCTAGCGAAGCTCAATTTAAATAAGACTAGCTGTAAATAGTTACTCAGTCTTTCTACGTAGTGTAATATATGAGTCACGATGTAACCTTGACTCTACCTGTAAAAGAAATAATAGTCTGCGATTAAGGAAGTGGTACAGAGTGAAAATTTGAAATTATCTTTTTATACATTTCATTCTCTACCACAGAGAGAAGTGTGGATAGTTTGAGGTAGGATCCACAGGCCAGATCTTGTCAGTCACATGGCAGCTGACTAGGTAGTGAATCAGATGGTTCCCCATCTGGAAATGTTTAGGAAGGTTTTCATACTGGAAAATGCTTTGAAATTAAGGTCAGTGTTTCGAAATACTTGCTTCGAACTAGGGATAAGGAATAATTTTTAATTTATTTCAAGGCAAATATGACATTTTCTAATAAAAAATTTTGATAGCTTGGATATAGTGCTGTAACTAATTAACTTTTTATCTTCTCAATATGTGATGTGTACTTGTAACACTCATCAGGAAAGTCACCGACTCTGTCCTGTTACACAGGCTTACGAATACGCCCTTGATATTTTTAGCTGGGACATGTCCCTCTCCAACGTAAATTAAAATGGCTACAGTTTCCTGCTTCTGTCCACTGTCTTCAGAGATTTCTCTTGGTTGTAAGCTGTTGCAATTACCTCTACGTTATTCCAAATCACGAAGGCCGCTGGGTATCACATAGGGCAAATTGTACCTGCATTAGCTGTTGGCTGGTAACATTCAAATTGGTGTGTTCTCATATGTCAACCAGAAATGCTGCAATTTTAGAACGGATTGATTTGAGTTAGATGTTACTATTACCTACACATAACGACGGACTGGGATGTTACACACCAGGATACAATCTGAAAAATTCCAGTCTTTATACCTCTATACACTACGTTGATACACACACAATAGTCGTCGAACGATAATGAGAGATGCGTAATCAACATAAAATTTCGCAAGTGTCATGCCTTTCTCGTTTTACCTGACGCGTTGACACACACATTGTAGATGAACGTACTTTAATAAAAAGAGTGTGTGAATACTGTCCATTTCGATTACTTACAGATGCAAGAAGATGGGTTAAAATAAACATACTTTGTTTGTCATTCAACATTTCATATATTAGTAATCAGAAGCATAGATGCTGAAGTGTTGAACAACAAACAAAGTACATAAAATTTTCACCAAGCAGGGTACAAATTGTACTTACCGGTAATGTCTTAATTGGAGAATAATATGCAGTCTACAGGTGATGTTACAAACTGTCAGGATTGACAGAAAAGGGTAAATGAATCAGCGTGAGGTAGGGGGCCATGTCCAGTAAACGAGCGAGTCGAAAGTTATAAGCGAAAATTATTCTGGTGTCTCTGACAGTCGCCTTTCTGCAGCAGTCTCTTCGTTGTCCGTACTTGGGGAGAAAGTAGAATCGATAAATAAAAAAACAGGTTCACTAAATGTGAACTCTAATGTACATTTCTGAAGGGATATGAGCAGTTATTAACGTTTGCTACTGTGAAATACCTCTCTTCTACTGAACAACTACTCATAGCTCATTAGGTATGTATTTTAGAGCCCTTGTTTACTGGATATTTTTGTTGTTTGGTTCAAACTACCTAATCCCAAAATATGAAAAACAAAGGATTTCCACTCTCAGAAGTATCGGAACGATTTTCGCTTGCAAATTTAGACTCTGTCGTTTCTAGCCGAGAGTCCCATGCGTCGGGTTGATATATTTATCCGTTTCTATCCCTCCTGAAACTGTGTAACATCATCACGGACAAACCCCTTGTAGCTCGCAATCTCTGTACTTTCGTCATTCACAATGATCAATGATCAAACACTCAGCATAGAGAGAAATTTCTATTTAAACGGATCTATCGTTTCGTTAACCCTATACTGACTGCAGTGTCTTCATCTGCTGCAGGATGGAAGTGTAGACGAGATGAATAATAGAAGATCGGAAAAGCGTTGTTCTTTTGGAATACAAATACTGACAACTCTTTGTTTTGATAGGTATATGTTTCATTGACAGGGAAAGTAACCCTGAATTAATCTGTGTTTTCCCGTTGCAGGAAACATCCCCGAAGGATAAGCAAGAGCTCATGTCTGTGTGGGTGCTGAAGCATTTCGGAAGCGCCCAGGACCGCTGCAGAAGGATGGAGGAGCTGCACGGAGAAGGCGACAGCGCACAAGGGGCAGAGGTAATGTATTGCAGAAGCTTTAGCTATGCAAACAGTGGTAAGTAGAAGAATAACATGAATTATAATTCATATATACAAGACACAGTACACAGTAAATATACCGTGGTATTACATCAAATACTTAATCGTTACGTCACATTCAAATTTTCAACTGAAACTGTTTTATTTGAAGGAGAAATCTTTAGTCTTCGTAATGGAGGTAAAAACCTTTCAGTTTAACCGTGGAATTATCTGTTGCCAGCCTCATCCTGTATTCCACAGAGTAATTGTTGTGTTGGACTTAATTTATAATGCATAGCATGAAATAACGTAAGAAAATACATATTAGTATACTTCTTCTTATAAACTGTAGCGGTTCATAGATAATGAGTTTAGTAGTGTGAGTTCCATGTTTTAAAAGAGAAAACAGGAAAAAATCTTAAAATGTAATTATCGTAGTCGAGTTTCCAGTGCTATAAAGCAAAACAGGGAAAGGACGTGAGTAGTGTGAACATTTTAATATAAAATAAAAAAAATCCATGTAACCACTACTTCCTCGTAAACATCAAACACTTTGCACCAACAGAGGACGAACATCTTAAGTATCTAGATTCCTTGAATCTTTGTCAGATCTGTTACAAAAATACCGAGGCAGATCTTTTCAACACAGAGCTGTTTACGTTTTAAACGTCACATTAACTGAAATACTAAAGTAAGTTAAAGTTGTTTATTGGCGGTGTTTGCATCATTAGAAAAACAGCGATAGACACTGAATCAATATTTTTGTATCATTGACCTAAAAGAAATCATAGCGAACTGTAGCAGCAGACATTGAGTAAGAATACCGGATTGAAACAGTGTACTTGCACTAAATCAACCTGAGTGTAATGTGGACTCCACATCAGCAAAGCTACAGATCTTGTCACTTCTTTGTTTTCAACTCTTTCAGTTTTTCTGTACATCAGTGAATCCAATTAATCTGTCTTCTATACGGGAACTTGTGTGACGGTCAGACGACGATATCTTTGTGCGATCCTCCTGGGTGAATGATTTCTTAATAGGTACATCTACATCTACATGATTAATCTGCAATTCACATTTAAGTGCTTCGCAGAGGGTTCATCGAACCACAATCATTCTATCTCTCTACCATTCCACTCCCGAACAGCGCGCGGGAAAAACGTAAACGTAAACCTTTCTGTTCGAGGTCTGATATCTCTTATTTTATTTTAATGATCATTCCTACCTATGTAGGTTGAGCTCAACAAAATATTTTCGCATTCGGAAGAGAAAGTTGGTGACTGAAATTTCGTAATAGATCTCGCCACGACGAAAAACGTCTTTGCTTTAATGACTTCCATCCCAATTCGCGTGTCATATCTGCCTCACTGTCCCCCCTATTACGTGATAATACAAAACGAGCTGCCCTTTTTTGCACCTTTTCGATGTCCTCTGTCAATCCCATCTGGTAAGGATGGCACACCGCGCAGCAATGTTCTAACAGAGGATGAACGAGTGTAGTGTAAGCTGTCTCTTTAGTGGACTTGTTGCATCTTCTAAGTGTTCTGCCAATGAAACGCAACCTTTGGCTCGCCTTCCCCACAATATTATCTATGTGCTCTTTCCAACTGGAGTTGTTCGTAATTTTAACAACCAGGTACTTAGTTGAATTGACAGCCTTGAAAATTGTACTATTTATCGAATGGTCGAATTCCAACGGATTTCATTTGGAACTCATGTGGATCACCTCACACTTTTCGTTATTTATCGTCAACTGCCACCTGCCACACCATACAGCAATCTTTTCTAAATCGCTTTGCAACTGATACTGGTCTTCGGATGACCTTAATAGACGGTAAATTACAGAATCATCATCGAACAACCTAAGAGAACTGGTCAGATTGTCACCCAGGTCATTTATATGGATCAGGAACAGCAGAGGTCGCAGGACGCTTCCCTGGGGAACACCTGATATCACTTCAGTTTTACTCGATGAGTTGTCGTCTATTACTACGAACGGCGACCTTCCTGACAGGAAATCACGAATCCAGCCACACAACTGAGACGATACCCCATAGGCCCGCAGCTTGATTAGAAGTCGCTTGTGAGGAACGGTGTCAAAAGGTTTCCGGAAATCTAGAATTACGGAATCAACTTGAGATCCCCTGTGGACATCGGCCATTACTTCGTGTGAATAAAGAACTAGCTGCGTTGCACAAGAACGATGTTTTCTGAAGCCAAGCTCATTTCGTATCAATAGATCGTTCCCTTCGAGGTGATTCATAATGTTTGAATACAGTATATGCTCCAAAACCCTACTGCAAACCGACGTCATTGATATAGGTCTGTAGTTCGATGGATTACTCCTACTACCCTTCTTAAACACTGGTGCGATCTGCGCAATTTTCCAGTCTGTAGGTACAGATCTATCGGTGAGCGAGAAGTTGTATATGATTGCTAAGTAGGGAGCTATTGTATCAGCGTAATCTGAAAGGAACCTAATCGGTATACAATCTGGACCTGAAGACTTACCTGTACAAGCGATTTGAGTTGCTACGCAACCCCTTAGGTGTCTACTTCTATACTTCCAAGAAACTAATACTAGCAGGTGTTCGTGTTTCAAATTCTGGAATATTCCATTCGTCTTCCCAGGTGAAGGAATTTCGGAAAACTGCGTTCAATAACTCCGCTTTAGCGGCAAAGTCGTCGGTAACAGTGCCATCGGCACTGCTCTGAGAAGGTATTGACTGCGTCTTGCCACTTGTGTACTTTACATACGACCATAATTTCTTACGATTTTCTACGAAATTTCGAGACAATGTTTCGTTGTGGAACCTATTAAAGGCATCTCGCATTGAAGTCCGTGCCAGATTTCGCGCGTCTGTGAATTTTAGCCAATCTTCGGGATTTCGCGTTCTTCTGAATTTCGCATGCTTTTTCCGTTGCCTCTGCAACAGCGTTCGGACCTGTTTTGTGTCCCATTGGGGATCAGTTTCATCTCTTACCAGTTTATGAGGTATGAATCTCTCAATTGCTGTTGCTACTATATCTTTGAATTTAAGCCACATCTCTTCTACATTTGCATAATCAGTTCTGAAGGAATGGAGATTGTCTCTTAGGAGGGCTTCTAGTGACACTTTATCCGCTTTTTTAAATAAAATTATTTTGCGTTTGTTTCTGGTGGATTTGGAAGAGACGGTATTGAGCCTAGCTACAACGACCTTGTGATCACTAATCCCTGTATCAGTCATGATGCTTTCTATTAGCTCTGGATTGTTTGCGGCTAAGAGGTCAAGTGCGTTTTTGCAACTAGGTTTAAAACTTCGGCTTTTCTTTCATTGACTTACTTGGCAACGTTGCCAAGCGTGTTGATGTTCCTTGCCGTTTGTGGTTCCAATTTAGCAACATGTGTGGAACTGATTCCTTCTGTATTGGGAAACACGTCTACTGCTTTTGATGATTTATTATTATATCTGAGGCGTTTTATCTCAAGCTACAGCTGTGGTGGCGTATTTCGCACATTAAGTGATGTAGGTGAAATCATGTTCCAAATTCATTGATTTGGCCTGAAAAGTAGTGGACAAAATTCGACTTAGAATTCGCAAGGGTAGACATACAATGTCTTTATGCAAAGGGAGAGATCTTCTGGTATTTGGTAACAATTTTTTGTTGTTAAAGGAAAACGTCATTCGGTAAATATCTGTACGGTACAACAGAATCGTAAATAAAAAGTTCTCTGATGTACCGTTACGTACCTTCCAGGGTCCTTACGATACTACAGATTGACAAATGTTGTGTAATTTTGTAGTTATTGCCGATTTTTATGTTCGTTATGGTTCCCAAGCTGGAGGTAATTACCGCTGAGAGACAAAATGAAATTTTCTGAGGAATGAAAACAAAAAGGGTTCGATTGTGTTCGTCACGAATTTAAATTATTTTGAAAATGTTATTTCTATTATTACTACTGACTTGTTTATGGCTCTCTGCCGTACCTGTGTCGTGGGAGCCGACTGAAGTTCTGCAGTGGTTTCGTTTTGCAAGCTGCCTGCCATGCACGTGAACTCAACACGCAAACGGCGAAGCAAGCGATTCTGAGCTCAGGCAGAATCCAACACAATAATACAAATGTTAAATTGATAATTATTAATGCTGCTAGATGCCAATGCAGGTGAAGTTTCGTTATTCCCAAAATAAAATTTAATTCTGTTCGTATAATTACAAAGTATCCATATAACTTTCCAAATTAAAAAAAAAACGAAGGTGTAATGACAGCTTTGTTATATCGGAAACTGCGTCATATTGAGACTGTAGTTTAGTGAGATAGAGTCCTCTGACGATATTTTTCATTAAAAGTGTCGCTTCATAAAAACTAGACTGAGTAAAACTCATTTAAAAAATAATTAATTTATTTTCTCTCAGGCAATATTTTTCAAGTTGAAGTTGGATTGATTAAGAATTACCTTCATCAAAAAATTTAAACCGCAATATGCGTAGAAGGTTAAGATTTTTCTGAAGCACTAGCGTAATAATATGCAAATCGCCTCCCAAAGGCTGCTCAGCTCACACAATCGCTATATACTGCATAGCTTCGAGTTTTGATGCCAGTTTGAGAGAGAACTAACGATAGAAGTCAGTCAGAAAGTCACGAAAAAGACTCGCAAAGTGTCAGCTACGCAGTGCACAGACGACGCAAACGCGAGTCTCACTCAGAAGCAGAGAAAGGAGCGTGACGCTGCAGCAGTGAGCCGCAGAGAGACTTCCGAACGAGACACGAACCGCCGCTAATGTGTGCTCACCCCAAAATGCACTACTCACTGCCTGTTCTGACATACTTATCCAAATTACCGTAAGAGGAGACGAAAATTACAGGGTTGCCACTGTGACAACTGAAAATATCACTCTTTGTTGCTACATGCAGCGAAAGCTTGCAGAATTTTCTTCCCCAGCACTTGTTGTGTTTTCTGTCAACAAACTAAGAGTAACCAGTGTCTTGGCCCTCACTTTACGATTGACGGCATGATGTCTGGGCGTGTAAATGCAGTTCGCTTCCCACACCGTTCACAGAAACATAGCGGTGTTCAGTTCTCCCCTTCCGCCTTTAGGGCAATCTGGAAGCTTTTATTGAAACTCTTGACGATCTCCTGTGATTTGCACTGCTTTAAAAGAATATTTTGAAGCTGGCTTAAGAGGCACTCACAGTCCCTCACTCACACGACCGTTGACCATGGGAATTGCTGGCGGTAAGCGTCTCTGGTTTCAGCCATTGTCTTCCCAACATGCAGAACTCGCATGTGGCACATCTCGCCACATTGCAGCAGCTGGGAGAAACAGGTGCTAAAATGTCAGAATTCACAGGCCATGCTCTTCCATATATATTACTACTTCGTGACATGTGACTAACTAGTACTGCCACACTATTTAAAAAGATTGTAATACTAATTACATAGTTTTTCACGTACTGTCATTGGCCCTTGGCTCCATATGGTGAAGGCTACACCTTCTGAAAGGAATTTATCCATGTCATTGTCCTCAGCTAGTCCATCCACTACACACATACTTTGTGTTTTATACCATTCATCTATGAGAGTAAAATTGAGGTATATATACGTAAAATATGCTTAAATATCGCATAAAAAACCTCAGAGTTGTAGATAGTTTCGCAATAAACTATAAAAGGCTTCATTATTCATTTGGCAGCAGCTGAAGGAACTAACTGACAATGCAACAATAATTACGGATATGACCATTATATTGGTGTAAGGCCTACACTCTAATGTTATTATCACTATTATTATTACTAAACACTGTCAGCTTGAATTCTGCTAACCGCTTTCATTTCCGAAGTAAAGAGTCCAGCAATGAAGTGATTTACAAACTATGTATAGCTGATTTGAGATGGGGGTGCAGTATGTGGGTGAAGCCATGTGCTGCTAGGGGGAGGACTGGTGCAGAGAAACCATGTCTTGTAACAAGCTCTCTTCTCTGAGAAGGACTCTTGGCAGCAATCGTGACGCTCTGGCAGCTACTCCACCAATCTGTTCAAAATGTTCTAGCAGTTATCTCATTGACTCAGTACTTTGTGGCTTAATGGAATACCTACAAAATCTAAATATTGTTTGTTTTTTATCGTTTTAAAAATAAAACTGTTCAAAGGAAATTTTGTATCATTCTAAAATTTGGTACTAGCAAATATGTGATTGCTCTCAGGGACTAATGGTCCCCGAAACCACTGCACTAAATAGACGCTCTATTGTAATAACAGAGCTGCAGATCAGTATAAACGTTAGTATCCTCACTCATCCGGTGTCGTATTCAGAGTGTTGCCTACTGGCCACTTACTGCGCTGCTATCGGTGTGAGTCACGAAAACAAGACGGAGTCTGTTCCGGCAATGCAATTGTGGGCCGTTAGTTTGAATATTTGGGTGCCTTGTTGGCCATTCCTGCTGGGTCTAAATTAATTACACGTTTACCTGATAGTGCCCTGTACGTAGCCTACACTGAAGTCACGATTACGTGGTGCTCAGAGAGCGGGATTTAAATGTCAATGAGTTCCTTTAAAAGGCACGCTGACAGAAGTAAATAACTAGCTCACCAGCATTGGTTTGGAGCTTTTACCAGTGATTAATTCAATGATACCATGCAAGGGTAAATTACAGTATATAATGTAATATCCTTAAATCAAGTGTCACTTAATTTAATATCTTCCGAATGTGTTAATCATGCTTGGCGCCATGTTAATTTCGACCACGACTGATTCACTATAACCGTTAGGTGGCCGACCGTTGTATCGTTTAGAGGGACTGCACTGTTTGCAGTTCACGAGGATCTAGCGGTCTTGTGCGTTGTGGCAGCACTCCTCGGTTCTCGCGTGGTCTCAAAAATGGTTCAAATGGCTCTGAGCACTATGGGACTCAACTGCTGTGGTCATCAGTCCCCTAGAACTTAGAACTACTTAAACGTAACTAACCTAAGGACATCACACACATTCATGCCCGAGGCAGGATTCGAACCTGCGACCGTAGCAGTCGCACGGTTCCGGACTGCAGTGCCTATAACCGCACGGCCACTGCGGCCGGCCTCGCGTGGTCTCGTGTCCGCCACTGACGCTTGTGTGCGATCCGCTCTGGTGCTTGTTGATAGCCGCTCTGTATGTTGGAACATCTCATGTAATAACCTGTTCTACATAGGTTGTGTCTGTATAAATTGTTATGTTATCTTTGCCTCCACTGGTCGTTCAATCAGACCCTAAGTGTTTTGTAAATCTACTTTTACACCTTTCTCGCCTTTCCAACCGACGGTGGAGTGAAGGTGTCGTGCTGTTAAAGTGTTTGGCAACACCTTGCGGGTAGTAGCTTCGTTATTCTATTGCCGTATTGAAAAATTGGCTGACTTCGAAGTGTCAGTATTTTTAAAGTATGATTTTAATATCTGTTAAATTGTCTGTTAGCATGAACGGCTAAAATTTTCTGTCATTAATTACTGGAGTTGCGAATCAATTTTTGGTCTTCCAGCTATCGACAATTCGGCGTAACATTTTATAGCTCTCAGGATTAACTATTTTGGAACTGAAACATGATTTTTAATGCTGGAGTTATTTAATATTTGCTCTATACTACAGTATTTACTACTTTAAGAGAGGTTTTCTTGTCTTATTATTAACCCTATTTTTGCACATAATTTTTATTGCTATTGTTAATTACAATGTCAACCCACCTAACCGTCAGCATTCTTCCCTAGCACCACATTTCAAAAGCTTCTGTTCTCTTCTTCTCTAAACTGTTTCCCATCCATGTTTCACTTCCATATATGCTTACACTCTATACATTTACTTTCATAAAAGGCCTCCTGATACTTGAATCTATACTCTACGTTAACAAATTTGTCTTCTTCAGAAACGCTTGGACGATATGCAAATAAGTCAGTCCTTTGCTGTATACAAGGTTTATAAAAGTTTGATACACAGTTTGTGGATCACTAATAAATGCTATCGTAGCGTTCTCCGCTGGGCCTGTCCGAATACTGAGCCTATACTGAGCGGCCGAGGCTGGCAGGAGCGGCTCTTATGTTCTCCTCCTGTAGAGGGCGTCCCTGTAGTGGTGCAGTCCTATCCAGGCACCATTGGCCGACTTGGTTCCACCGCCTTAACTTCTCTTGCGTTCTTTGTCCCGCCGCTTGTGCTTACGCCAGAATGTTTTGTATCCTCCGTACATCGATCTGAATTATTTTGCTTCCCAAACAGCAAAACTCATTTACTACTTCAAGTGTCTCATTTTCTAATCTAATTCCCTCAGTATCACCTGATTTAATTCGACTACATCCCATTATCCTCGTTTTGCTCTTGTTGATGTTCATCTTATATCCTCCTTTCAAGATACAGTCCATTTCGTTCAACTACTCTTCCAAGTCCTTTGCTTTGTCTGGCAGAATCACAATGTTATCTACAAACCTCAAAGTTTTTATATCTGTATTTTCATTCCTACTCCAAATTTTTCTTTTCTTTCCTTTACTGCTTGCTCCATATACAGATTGATAACAATGGTGATAGGCTAAGAACCTGTCTCATTCCCTTCCCGACCATTGCTTCCCTTCTATGGCCCTCAACTCTACCTCCCATCTACTTTCTATACAAACACTAAATAGACTATCTCTCCCTGCATTTTACCCCTGCCACCTATACAATTTGAAAGAGTGTTCCTGTCAACTTTGTCAAAAGCTTTCTCTAAGTCTACAAATGCTATAAACGAAGGGTTGCCTTTCCTTAACCTTCTTCTGAGATAAGCCATAGGGTCTGTTTTGACTCGCATGTTCCTACCTTTCTCTTGAATCCAACCTGATCTTCCTCAAGGTCGTCTTCTACAAGTTTTTCCATTCTTCTGTAAAGATTCGTGTTAGTATTTTGCAACCGTGACTTACTTTCACAATGTCAGCATCTGCTTTCTTTGGAACTGGAATTATTATATTCTTCTTGAAGTCCAAGGATTTCAGTGTTTTTTTCATATTATTCACGCAGTATCATGTCTCTCATCTCATCTTCATCTCTGTCATCTTCCATTTTAGTAAAATTAGCCTCAAGTACATCTCCCTTGAATAGACCCTCTGTATACTCCCTCCACCTTTCTGCTTCCTCTTCTTTGCTTAGGACTCGTTTTCCATCTGAGAGCTTGATATTCGTACACGTTGTTCTCTTTTTCTCTAAACTCTATATCCTCTATTTCTTTCAGCTTGATCCTATTTATATCCTTACATTCATGCCTTTTCAAGTTATTCCAGTTTTAATCTGCAGTCCATAATCAATAAATTATGGCCAGAGTCTACTTCTGCTCCTGTGTATGCCTTACAATTTAAAATAGCGTTCCGAAATGTCCTACTATTATATAATCAATGTGGAATCTTCCTGTATCTCTAGGTCTCTTCCACATATGAAGCATTCTTTCATGATTGTTAAACGAAGTGTTAGCGATGATGAAGTTATGCTCTGTGCCGAACTGCACGAGATGGATTCCTCTTTCATTCCTTTCCCCCAGTCCATATTCGTCTACAGTTTTCCTTCTCTTCCAGTACCCCATGACTATTAAATTTTCGTCTCCCTTCACTATCTGAATAATTTCTTTAATCTCATCATACATTTCTTCAATCTCTTCATCATCTGCGGAGCTAGTTGGCATATAAACTTGTACTATTCTGGTGGGTGTGGGCTCTGTGTCTATTTTGGCTACATTAATGCGTTCACTATGCTGTTCGTACCAGCTCATTCCAGTTCATGTTTTTTTATTCATTGTGAAATCTACTCCTGCGTTAACCCTATTTAATTTTGTATTTATAACCCTGTATTCACTTGATCAGAATTCCTTTTCCTCCTTCCACCGAACTTCATTAATTCCCACTATATCTAACTCTAGCCTATCCCTTTCTCTTTTTAAATTTTCTAACCTACCTACACGATTAAGGGATCTGACATTCTACACTCCGATCCGTAGAACTCCAGTTTTGTTTCTCCTGATTATGGCGTCCTCCTGAGTAGTTCCCTCCTAGAGACTCGAATGGGTGACTATTTCAGCTCCGGAATATTTTATCTGAGAGGACGCCATCATCATTTATCCGTACAGTAAAGCTGCATGCCCTCGGGAAAAATAACGACTGTAGTTTCCCCTTGCTTTCAGCCGTTCACAGTACCAGCACGACAAGGGCGTTTTGGTTAACGTTACCAGGCCAGATCAGTCAGTTATCCAGACTGTTGCCCCTGCAACTACAGAAAAGACTGCTGCCCCTCTTCAGGAACCAAACGTTTGTCTGGCCTCTCAACAGATACCCCCTCCATTCTGTTTCACCTACGTTATGGCTATCTGTATCATTGAGGCACACAAGTCTCCCCACCAACGGCAAGGTTCATAATTCATGGAAGGGCCCATTTGGTTATAATATTTATTACTGTCAATATCAGGTATTATAACTGAAATTGATTTCAAATTTTCAGTCATTTAAAGTTTGAATAACTACTCATGACCGTTACTAATGAACCTATTTTGGGTGCAAGATTACTGCAGTAAGAGTTTGGTTAAAGTTCTGAATTTGTGATTGTACAACTGTTCGTTTGTGATTATTGACATCATTCTAGGGGAATAGGACTGCCTTGTGTAAATAGGTAATGTTTGTATTTCAGCTCAGTAATCAGTTGAAATTTGAATGCTTGTTGATCATTTAATGATACTGATAAATGTAACTGTTCAAAACTGAATGGCCCACGGGCATAACTCTTGACTTGACAATAAATTCTGATGGAAACGTTATTTAGTGTAGTCAATAAGGGACTGTGTGTGTGTGTGTGTGTGTGTGTGTGTGTGACTGTGAACGCTGCTGGCCTTGTATGTTTACCTCACTCTGCCCTTCACTCCCCACCCTCGTGAGTTGCTCCTTGCATCGCCCTTATTTATTATTTAATTTAAACTGACGCATATCATACCGGAAATAAATTATGTCCATAAATTGTTCAAAAGGAGATGTAATAGATTTGGGTCCAAAAATCCATTTTTCAAAAACATTGTTTTCTTCATCTGCAGAGATTTTCTGTTGAATCCTCTCTTAACCAAGTTGCTAACAACTACTTATCTGCTCTTTCTATCAAAAATATTCTCCTAGTCTTCTTGTGACTGATTTGTATACATTGAATACCATCGTTGCTATGATATTATAATCACAGATTCCTGTCTCTATACTGACACAGTCGATAAGATCAAGTTTGTTCATAGCTACAAGATTTGAAACATTCCTATTACGCATGGACTCTCGAACTAGATGCTCGACATATTTCCGGAAAACTTGTTCAAAAGTACTTCACAAGACTTCCTGTCTGTGAACGACAGCGAATCCGGAGGTTCTGCCTGGGTTGATGGGTATTTCCCTAGCATCTCGTGGACTCCCTATGGAACGGTCTCATCAAGCTACTGCTACTGACAGAATGGATGTACCATCAGGCAGTACCTACACCCACATATCACACAGAGCGCGGTTCGTTAGTCCTCCCGAAAAGTCTCGGAGTCATAGTAACAGGGCATTAGTGTGTCATAACACTGTCATTGTAATCAAGCAAACCCAGGGAACCGTTTCCATGTTCACAAGGCACTGGAAGATTTTGCAGGGTCTCCAGAGAGTGCCAAACAACATTGTAATGGAACACTTCTAGTTGAGCCTGCTAATTCAACCAAAATATCCAAGCTCCTGGGATGTAAGGTCTTGGGTGACTATCCAATCGAGTCTGAGTTGCAGAAACTCTAAACTTTAGTAAGGGCGTGGTTATGTACTGCCATCTAATGGAGGTGGACCCCGCAGAGTTACGTGAGGAATGGAAAAAATACTGGCGTTACGGAAGTGCAGAACTATGGCAAATAGGAAAAATCGGGAACATTCAGTCTAACGTTTAGTACTACGGCATTACCTGAACATATCCTTGCAGGCTATATCTGTCTTAGTGTTCCCCTGTTTGTTTCTAACCCAATATGATGCTACAAACGTCGAGGTTTAGACATACCACTATGGGATGTAATTGGAGGGCTACTTGAGGCAATTGTGGAGGCTCAGATCAGGAATCAGGCAATTCTTGTACACTTCGAAATCTATAAACTCCCTGGCGATCACCCAGTGTGGTGCAGGAAGTGTGAGGTTACAACGAGGAAAGGAAAATTCAAAGCTGTGCAACCCCCAGTTGTTGTTACTTCTTTTGCATCAGCCCTTAAGTGTGATGCCTCCACAGAAACTCAGACCACAGATTCAAGTACGAACACATGCACATGTCAGTGTACACTGTTGAACAAAGCTCCACTTGAAACTGAAGTCGTTTGGAAGCTATCAACAATCTGCTTACCACCCAAGACACATACCACTAACCAACATCAGAAGCCAACTAAACTGACTCCGCAACCCAGGCAATCACCTCTTCCCATCAGTAAAGAAAAACGTCTTTCAAAACGTAGTTCCAAGTCTACGAAAGCGGTAGTTAAACCTTCTGATCGTCGAGGTCTCTCCCTCTCTGATGGGACTATGTTCTTCAGGATATGGACTTCCAGTCAGAAGAATCAGAGATCAGGGAACGGGCTAACACTCTCCCTGGCCTCTGCAGTAATTAACCGAGTCTGAGGGAGAACGGGATGAACAACCAGTGCTAAACACTGGCTTCCCACGGACTTGAGTGTTTCAATGGAATTTGTTTGGATATCTCTCACATTTGGAAGAATTACAGCTCCAGGTCCAAGAGAAACTGTTGCCCATCTGCTTGCAAGAAATGCATCTTAAAGTCACCTTCACACCTGCATTACAGGTTTACCACACATATAGGAAGGACGATACTACTGGAGACCTGGCTAAATGTGGAGTGGCTGTTTCCATTGATACCAGATGACACTTCTCTTCTGTCCCTCTTACCTCGACCATATAGGCAACTGCTGTACACCCTTCTATATCACAGAGTGTTCTTTGTACCTTACCACTAATGAAGCTTTGAATGCAGACGCACTGCCAGATCACTTTGGGCACACCCATGGCCATTCCGCCTTCCGCCTTGTGGGGGACTCCAGTGCACACAATGTACTGTGGGGCTCGACAACCACTTGGTACAGGGGTCGGATGATAGAGCGACTCGTCCATTCTGAGATTATCTGCCTTCTGAACGCAAGTCAGATGACACACTTTTCTGTAGCTACAGGGTCTTTTTCATCCACTGACCTCCGTTTTTGTTCCCTGGCTATTGCAGACTCATTTCAGAGGGAAGTGGGTACAGATTCACATTCTAGTGACCACTTCCCAGTGTGGCTCCATCTGCACGACTAGGATGGTGGCTGACACGGGACCATGCAGATGGGTTATACCAATGGCAAATGGCTTGAAGTAAAATCGACAGGCTGTTTCTGAACAAAAGGACTGGGGACAGAAGACGGTGGCCAATATCGCTTGTGAGATGCAACGGGCTGCAGTAGAGTTCATCTCCAACTCTACTAACCACCTCAGATGATGGCCTCTACCATGTTGGAATGTCGACTGTCGACTGGCAATCAGGGCCAGACGAACATCTCTGTGGAATTTCAGACATTGTCCAACTACAGTAAATCTACGTGCAGCGGATCTGCGAGAGTACATGCGAGGCAAGTGATAAAAGAATGGAAGAGGGCTTCCTGGAGGAAATTAACGACTTTCATTAATCGGTCCACTTCTACTGCGCAAGTCTGGAAATCAATAAGATGGATTTCGGGTAAGAGTAGTAGTACACATCCCCTTACGGCCTTGTCAAGTAATGTGCTCTGAGTGACCACGCCAGATGACATGGCTCAGATTTTATCACACTTCCTTACTGCCATTACATCATCCACAGAAGCTCCTGCTTGTGAGGTGTTCCATCAGACCGCAGAGAGGAAGATCAGTTTCTTCTTGCATAATGAGAAAGATTACAATGATCCATTCTCCATGTGGGAAATGGAGTAAGGTTTGTGTGCAGCTAGAGACACTGCTCCAGGACCTGATGAGATTGCTGCAGGGTCAATTATTGATGGAGCCAATGAATTTAGTTAGCGCCTAGGTAAAGATATGCCCAAAATATGCAAATTCCCCTAGTCATCAGTCAAGATAGCATGATAGGCTAACAGCAGTTATGAACATGGAAGGCAGAGACTCCCGATGATTCATTGATTTCTGATCGATTGTTGATCAAAAGGAAACCTTGCACTAGCAGATTTTGCATCTGTTATTAAACAATGTTTGACTTGAAGCTGGATGTTCTGAGCGGTGACTGATAGAAGTGCACCTTACAAGATACTAGCCTCCTTCCTCTAGGTGGTTAAGGAGTAACTTGCATCTTCGTTCTACAATTCCTTATAGAAAAGTCACGTCTCTCTCTCTCTCTCTCTCTCTCTCGCTCTCTCTCTCTCTCTCTCTCTCTCTCTCTCTCTCTCTCTCTCTCTCTCTCTCTCTCTCTTCCTCTCTGGGACCAATGAGGTACTCTTGCCTTCACCGTCCAGTGTCTCTAACTTACATTTTATTCATATTAGCCATTGCTGATGCATTTTGTGTTGCATAAATATTTACTGAGTGATGAGACAAAATGTTCAGTGCTGTCACAAGTTCTCAGTGGTCCAGGACAGTAGATGGCCAACACATTTTCAGGAGCTTATCTGTAACTTTGAATATTTTCTGGAAAAACTGCTAGTTTTCTATTTTATCAGCACAATGATGGTATCTTCCACTAACAGGAAGCCCTCTCACTCTCAGGTCGTAAAATGTTTTCCCCAGGAGTTCACTGTATGGGAAATGTTATCGGCGTCCGTACATGAGGTGCGTGGACGTCCTAGGGCGACACCAAGGAGATGGCAGTGGTCCATTTGGCTACTGTCACTCGGCTCTCTATCGCCAATCCTCCACGAATTGGCTCTGTGGGGCGGTTGAATCTACTGCCCTGGCTGTCCTTGTTATTACTCACCATTCAGAAAGATTTCGACGTTTTCTCACTTCTACCAGATAAGCAAAATGCAAATTAGATCTAGGAGTAAAGGAATAGTAAGTTATAACACACAGTTTCTGACAATCACTAGTACTGCTGCTTAACGTGTAACTTTAATATTCTAATCAAATGCGACTTGCATTAAGAATGAGCATACAATATGTGAGTGGTTCTGGAAGAAAGGTCCCATTACATCACCAACTCGTCCCGGTTTTAAATTTGTGCCAGTGCAGTTGTGCCCAAAACTTGTAAAAGCACCAGTGCGTCAAAGACATTTTGGTGCTGTGTGACATTGGTATTATGTGCACTGTTGAAACTGTTGACGATATGCAACCATCAGTATTGCTGGTGTACCGAATTCGTACTTTGCATTATTGTCCTAGATTATACTCATTTATGTATCTTGAAAATTTCCTTTACTACTAATATCTTACAAGAAATCATATTCTCTATTCATACATATTGATCGTTTGTAGCATACACTCATTCCATCATTTTAAAGAATAATTAATTTCCATTTAATCTTCAGACAATTTAATATGTACTCCATTTCCACTCTCACAAAACTTATAACATCCAATACCATGACACACTTGAATATTTCACAATAAGACATAAGAAAAATATACTCATCACGAGATGAAACTGGGAGTACAAAGTGCATAAACCTGCAAAAATAAGTCTTCATAAAACACTTCACAAAATTAAGTGAGTGTACACGGTATTTGTACACAATCTCGAGCAGTAATTCACGAAAACTACTGTTCATTCAAACTGACAGTCAAACCATCATTCTATATGACACCCATTCACAATTCATTTCTCCAGGAAACACAACTATCTAATTAAAAGTACAATACAACTAACAAATTAGTACAAACATTACCATTCCTGAAAAATCATCACATCATAGAAAAATTTAATGCGTCACGAGAAGCAGAATATCACTTCTGTAGGTATAAGAGGACGCAGTTAGGGTAGATAATGATTTTTCGTTGGAAGTGTTCATTTTAAAGTAGCAGATGGAGCTCCGTTCGACATAAGGCAATGTTTTTGCGATACTTGATCATCCACAGCATTGTGTTTTTCCTTACTCTGTTGCACATACTCCTATACTAATCGAAACTCTTTTATTCGAAGCGTAGGTGACCTAGATATGGTTAAATAAATTCAAGTCCTTGACCAGAACACACCTGAGTGTACTGAAATGTTTAGTTCCAGGTATTGAATGTTTTTATTAGTGTCTTTTGACGTTGAATTAAGTTATGTCTTTTAATAGTGAAGGACGCTGTCCAATAGGATTTGATGTTATGGGCTACTAACAGTGTTCATGCAAAGGAAGTGTTCAGAATCCTGATCTTGCACAGTAACAGTTTGAGTTCATTCATGTGACATTAGAGTTGTATTTTCTGTGCAACATGAAATATAGTCTCCCATGGTCTGTGAAACATTCAGTAATATGTCAACAGGCTAGGTTAAGTGTTTTCTGACTTTGTAGTCATTGCATCTGTAAATGCCGTCGCTGCCGTTAGCTGATTTGTGCGGTGACAAAGCGGCAAGACTCCCTGTGGCAACAGCAGCAGATCAGGGATCTCCCGGTGGCTTTTTGAGGCCGGCGGACAGTGACCAGCGTATTGTAGTCAGCTTAATCTTTTGGCTCATGGGTCTCTCTTCTGGTAGCGACTCCAACTGATGTACAGTAACTGAAGACACAAACTAGAGACATGGCATGTTGATCCAGTTTAGTTGTGTATGTGTCTCATGCCTGCCCAAGGTTCAGCGCCCATACAATTAAACATACCATTTTCCATTTGCATTTTTCTTTTCAGATCTCAAACCCTCGTGTAATTTGCGGCCTCAGAACAAGTTATAATGAGGTTACAGAGGCACAAATACATACAAATACACAATCCTTTCTTATAATATTTTAATAACTACTCTTATCATATTCAGTCATTACTTAACTTTAACATCATGTTATACTGATATTCAACATATTCAGATTACTGCTCTATCTTTTCGGCAAGTTACATAAAGATCTAATTATATCCAAATTATTACATTTGGTGCTTATAAAATACTTGCAGATTTAATCACCTTTATGTGATATGTTACTGGTAGGTTTGATCATCACGCGAGTTTTACGGAAAAGCTTCAGGTACTGGGGTGGGAGTCTCTGGAGGAAAGGAGACGTTCTTTTCGTGAAACGCAACTGAGGAAATTTAGAGAACCAGCATTTCAGGCTGATTTCAGTAATTTTTACTATCGCCAACTTATATTTCGCGGAAAGACCACAAAGGTAAGATAAGAGAGATTAGGGTCCGTACAGATGTACATAGGCAGTCATTTTTCCCTCTTTCTGTTTGGGAGTGGAACATGGAGAGAAGATCCTAGTTGTGGTACGAGGTACCCTACGCCAGGTACCGTATGGTGGGTTGCGGAGCATTTATGTAGATGTAGAAATATTAGTGTCACCTCAAGATTATTACTAATGAAATGAAGTTAATTAATAATTTAATTGAAATTCAACAAACAACCTCACGTAATATGTATTCTGTTTTCTATTAATATTCTGCTGTTCTATATAATATTATTCATACAATTTCCAAACGTAGTGTAAGTCTCCGAGGCCCGGGTTTCACTAAATTGGGCAGGTTCCCATTTCAGGAGGCAACTACACTGGTAGCTGGGGCTGTGTTGTGTGAATTGCGCTGATTTTCAGGTTAGGGGCTCTAAGAGAAACAGAAAAGGGGCTTCAGTCTCAAAGGGTGCACGCTGAACACAGGAAGAATGTAGATCAAGGTACCACCGGTATAACTATTATTGTAAATTACGTAGCGGTTTTGGGAAAGTACCAGAGCTCCACGCAATATTAGGAGCACTGGTGCTCAAATCGTTTTAGGCACTGACAGCTGGCTAAAACCGGAGGTAAGTCCAACGGTGTTCAGAAAGTATAGGCTAAACACAGTTGGTGGAGGCGTGGTTGTTGCTGTTGGAAGTAATTTATCTTGCAGGGAAATTGAAGTAAACAGCTCCCGTGAGTTAGTAAGCGTAGAGGTCATCCTTGGCAACCATAATAAAATAAGAATTGGATCCTTTCACCGACATCCCAACTCAGAATATGCAATTGCAGTAAGGTTCAAAGAAAACTTGAGTCTAATTTCAAATATGTACTCGACTCATACAATTATAATTGATGGTGACTTCAGTTTACTCTCGATATGCTGGGAAAATACATGTTTAAATCCGGAGGTCCGCATAAAAAAATCTTCAGAAAAAGTGCTAAACTCATTCGCTGAAAGATATTTCGAGGAATTAGTTCATGAGCCCACTCGAATAGTAAACGGTTGTGAAAACACATTTGACCTCTTAGTAACAAATCAGCTAACAACGAGCATCCAGAGGATACAGGTACTTGTGAGCTCGGGATTACCTTGGAGACACTGAATATTCTAATTCCCAAAACCTCCAAAATAAATGAAACATACATCGATTGAAAAAAGCAGATAAAAGTTCTCTTGACGCCTTCCTCAGAGACAATCTCTGCTTCTTCCATATACACAATGTAAGTGTAGACTACATATAGCTTGAATTGAAAGAAATAGCATCGACAGCAGTTGATACATTTATACTAAATAAACAAATGATGGAGCTGATCACTCCCATGGTACTCAAAACAGGTCGGGACACATTTGCAGAAACAACGAAAATAACAAACTTGAAACGAGCGCAAAATCCCCAATATAGGCGATTTTATACAGAAATTAGAAATTTAGCACGAACTTGAATGCGGGACGCTTGTAGTTTCCACAAGGAAACCTTGTTTCGAAACGTGTCAGAAAATCCAAAGAGATTCTGGTTGTATGTGAAGTATGATAGTGGCAAAAGACAATCAATGCCTTTTCAGGGCGCTAGCAATGGACATACTATCGATGAGAGTGCTCCTAAAGCAGAGCTTCTAAAGACACCCTTTCGCAATTCCCTCGCCAAGGAAAACAATTGGGCCGGCCGCTGTGGTCGAGCGGATCAAGGCGCTTCAGTTCGGAAACGCGCTGCTGCTACGGTTGCAGGTTCAAGTCCTGCCTCGGGCATGGATGTGTGTGATGTCCATATGTTAGTTAGGTTTAAGTAGTTCTAAATATGGGGACTGATGACCTCAGATGTTAAGTCCCATAGTGTTTAGAGCCATTTGAACTATCTTTTGAAAACAATACGTACAAGTTACGGTCAGCACACAGTCTTCACCCGTTGGGTAGGACGTCAATGAGCAGAATGACCTTCCTGTCTCAGAACACCCTGCACATCACTTTCTTGACCGACAAAAACTGTTTGAATTTCGTTTTCACCGGAGATCCACGGTGATACCAATGCGTTGACTGCTGCTTGGTTTCCGGGATCAAGTGAGAATTCCACGTCTTCAGTACTGGCACCAGGCGCAACCAGTCTGGCCAGCATTTGACTGTCACGACATACATCTCTTGCGCATGCGCAATTTTCCCGTGTAAAAAAGGCTACTTTAAAGGAAACATCCCGAAAGTTACTTTCTGGATGCGACCCATATTATGCTATACCAAAGACCTGCCAATGATTTAAAGCCCTCTCCTTAATTCCCACATTTTCCATAAATTACTTAACCTCCAAACAACTGTGGCGACAGAAATGCTTATAATTTTACCCCCAATTTGTTTCGTTGTGGTCGTCATTCTTTTCATTTATCATCTCGACTCTAAAATTCGCCATGCGTCCTTCAGCCCTTTAAATCCCTTCATTTCTCGTTGTGAAATTCCTTCAGATTGGAGATCAGTCACCAGAAAGATCACAAGCATGATTTGACTCTCAGCACATACAAAACTTATCCATACCAGTTCATTTCAATTCTTACATCTTTGGATTACCTGTGTGTTTTGCATGTCGCTCTTTGTATGTCTTTTTTATCCTTTGTACCCCATCACACTGTTATTCGTCTGTTACCATATTCAGGGGCAGACTCAACATTTGTGAACACAACTTCTTTTAATATGAATGTCCTCGTTTATTTTCTCCAATGTTTGAATTCTATATTACATGGATATCCTCTTCGTTCAGTTTTCTGTCACATCAACAATTCCTGCAGGTACAGTAAGTCATCACAACATAAAAAACTTCAGCGTGCTGGACTCACATACATCCATACAGAATCATTCTCAAATGGCAGCATCTGCCCCTACGTCTGCTAAAACTCACTTTACAGCGTCTGTCCGCATCTGGTAAAACCTAACTTGGTTGAGTCTGCGAAAACCTTACTCAATGAACACCCTGGCTTCTTGCTCAGCACATCATTACATCTGGTGTGCCTACAAGAATTAACCTTCAATATCCATTTCTCCATCAAGGCACCTATGGCCAACGATCTGTCTGATGATTCTCTTTTTCATGTCTCTCTCCTGCATCATCGTTTTGACTCTTACCGGTAATCTCGCTTATCCCACGCAGAACTGTTCCATGCACATATATTTTATTCCGTAGGATCTCTTGATGTTAATTCTATTACTTCTTCCTTACCACAAAATGGAGACTATATATTATCTCATGGTTCAGTTTTATATTACTTTTATTACTTAAATGCTCTGATGTGCTAAATATTGTCAGTGGGCAGAGATTAAATTAAATGCTGTAGATAAATGTGCCCGCACCAGGTATTTTTCTGCTTTCAAGATATAATAAAGATACGTTGTTACACTCATTCTTAAATCTTTCTACCCTCTAATGGACGTTGCCGAACTCACAATAAGCCCGAACGGCAATTTGTCAGCTGATGACAAGAGGCATTACGTAAAGATGACGTATATTTTGGACATGGCTGATGCAATCCCATCTGCCAATAACATATATCGTGTCAGTGGACGACAGAACTCCGACTCTTTTCTTTCGGACATCTGACAACTGATTATTGTAAGAACTAACAGCAGTTTCAATGACAAGCTGTTGTAATACCTTTATATTTGTGCCTCTGTCCTGTCTGTATAAACGTATGGTGTAGGGTACGATATAACAATGAACTTGCTATGCTCCTCTCATACAAACTGATAAGGAAAACATGTAATCACATCTGGGTACTCTGAAAGTATTTATGACTGACGCTGCAATAGATTAAATAAATCTCTTTCGCCGCTTTCTCTGGCAGTTCAACACAACGAACTCACTCCTGCATTTCTAACACTATCAACTGACTAACGACCAAATGACAATACTTATTTATTTAGAAACTTAGCTTTATCAATACCACTGCATTTACATGCAGCGCATTATCAAGGGTGGGGCGTGGGGCGTACTTAATGCCCATCCATGTAAAATTCGTTATTTATTTTTATCTTTCATATACAACATAGACATAATCATGTGTAAGTAGAAACCGCAACCTTAGAATGTCTTTTAGCATACTCTTACCAACAACAACACATCTAGAATAATGTGTAATACCAACCGGACGTCGGAGTACTTTACGTCCAAAGGAAAAAAAATAAGAAATGGAAATTTGAATTTTACTGACAACTTACAAGGTAAAGGGATGTTGATGTGTAGGTGAAGTCCTGAACCAGGAAATACTGAATACGACACTCATCAGGGAAGTAATTTCTACACTTCAGGCTTAAATTTTTGTGTTAGCTTTAACTGAAAATTTAAAACATGGGACCTGCAAGAATAATTCGTAAAAACAGTAAACTTTTTTCAAAATTTTAAAATTTAGTGTAAATGACTAGATAACAAAATTTCCAAATGGTGGACATAAAGTGTCCTCGCCCCTATCTATCCTTGGTATTGCGAGCGTTAAGACAATGATTTGAGTTCTTTCTGCTAAATGCACATTCGATTAATACCAGCTTTGTTGCAGAACCATTATTCGTCAATATAACTTTACCGCAATTGAAGTTCGTCAGACAGTCGCTTTGGCCGAGCGGTTATAGGTGCTTCAGAGCGGACATGGATGTGTGTGATTTCCTTAGGTTAGTTAGATTTAAGTAGTTCTAAGTCTAGGGCACTGATGACCTCAGATGTCATGTCCCATAGTGCTTAGATGTAATTGAACCATTCTGGAACAGCAAAGTGTTGACACACGCTGAAAGAAGGCGGCAGCTCAGACGTTCCAGTGAGCTCTCAGTTGTTTTAATGACGTCACGTTGGCACCAAAGGGTCACCACAATTCTGCCCCGTGATACCGTGGACGCGCCACACGATGGTGACGCTGACACACCCCATCTTACCCAAATTTCACCCCGTCTATTGATGCGTCAGCGATGGGCGTCAGAATCGCGACATGCAGAGCTGCAACCACGTGGTTTCCTAACCGGTGGAAAGGAAAATATTTCACATGTCCCTACTCTGAGAATCGACACAAACTGGCCTCAGGTTGTGTCATAAAGGCGTCGATAAAACCACCTCTTCGTTCTGTATCTTATCAGGGTGATTTGATGTGATAGTGGGCAACATTACTATCTTCTCACTGCAGTTATTGACGGATCATTTTGGAAACTGCCTTGGAAAATAAATACCCTGCTAGATGGCTATTAGGTCTCGGCGAATCTGTTAGACCGTAGGCAAAGGAGACAACCCACCTTTTGGTCCAGACGGACTGGCCACTAAGGTAAATGCGTTTCCGAACACCACTGGCCGCATGATTATAGAGTATTTACTCCTGACAATCATTCAAAACTTTCTTATTCAGTATAGGACGAGCGTATTACCTTAGCTATTCTTTTAGCCCCAGATAATTGTTTCGCAGTGGTCTATCACACTCAACAGCACACACAGCGCGGAATATCATGAAACAGGGATTAGCACGAGTTCAAGACACAGTGACAGAATATTCCTGCAGTAAACTTTCTATATATATCACGGTTATATATAGGTTATTTATGCTAATATTAAGCTCTGTCCCAAGAATACGGTTTTCGGAATACAACGGCGTAATCCTACGAGCCAGTAGCTGCCGTTTATTCACAGAAAAAATTCATATGTAGTATATTTATCATCTCTCTGAACTTAATGATTACTACAAATTTAGTATAAATTTAACGACTCGTTAGCCGTCTTTCTTTTGTGAAACATTCCAATACGCACTTCACTTCAAGTATGCTGTTCTTTCCACTCGGAAGAAAATAAAAATAGAGAATTACTATTTCTCAGTAATACTACAGTTTAATCACTCGAGGATACTTCAACAGCCACTTTTAATAGTTTCAAATTATTGTAGGTAAATGGTTTTATGCTGATAGTTCTGCAGTGTCCTCAGGTGGTGAAAGCAGAAGTCCATTAGTTTTATACGCTCATAAAAGGGTAATAGGATCTCCCTATTCAGTGGGTGTCCTATGTTACAGAAAAATAAATATATTTTAATCCACCAATGTGTTAACGAAAACGTTCCGCTTAATTATTCCCGTAGTTTATTTCCATAGATAATCAGAGCTTTCGTGGACAAAATAGTTGCAGCATTGCAGAGAAAATAACGCACATGTTGCCATGTGGCAGGGCCTATTAGATGGCCTGTGTGTACGTGTAGTATGCCACCACCTGTGGAAAGGAAATGCTTCACGAAGTGCTGTAGCAATGATGTACATGCCCTTAATTTGGAGATCGCTTCAGGTAGAAAAATTAACATCATCCAAAAGTGAAGATGCTTTCTTACTTTCGCTTTTGCTGTCGCTGTGAATGTCCGCCACACCTTCACAATCTTTGCCGGTGGCAATGCGACCAATATGTGTGGCAGCCTCAACCCCAATATCGATCATATTTGGCTAGTCCTTCACCTCGATTAGAAATTTTCGACCTGTGTTTGACGTCTACATTTATTCCCGGCAGTAACAATAACAAAAAAACTGAAGATCGATTATTTCAGAAGCCTGCTATTTTGAGCGGTTTTCATACTCAGGTTAAACTGCACAGAAAAAGAATTGGTGTAAGTGAAAACCAGTTGTTTCAGCGATGACCGCCAACCTTTGTCTTGAGAGCTCCCATAGTGCACAGGAATGCCTCTGACTCACCGGCGAAGGTGGTCTGCCTGCACCAGCTGGGTGACCCTGACAATAGCCGCCACCAGCTAGCTGGGCGCCCGCTCCTCGTCTCCTCTACAGCATCAGCGTCCTCACCTCCCCACCTGGTGTCATTCTGCACAGTCCTCAAGACCAGACTCAGTATACTGTTCCACTACAGCATCAAATATAAGCTAATACAATATTACTTCTAGGATAGCTTCACACCAATTGTTTATTTTTTTAAAAAGGACATTGACAAAAATCTACGCAAAGCTTGTTGTAAACAACAGATTTTTCTATGAATCATGTCCAGGAATGTCCACAGAGGCCGCTGAGTCAGTTCCAGATAAAAGACTTTGTGCCCTTCAGGAATATACAGCTTTAGTTGTCCTATGTTGCTCTTATTACTGCAAACTTGTGTACAGTGGAAAAGTAACCTTTCCCAAATCTTCTCTTGCCTTCCTGGTTCACCTGATTTTTGTTTCTTTCGTTTCGTCTGTTCTGAGAAAAGCTTGTGTGATTGATGCGATAGTAGTAAGTAGGTAGGCTGTCAATTCAACTAAGTACCTGGGTGTTAAAATTACGAACAACTTCAGTTGGAAGGACCACATAGATAATAATGTCGGGAAGGCGAGCCAAAGGTTGCGTTTCATTGGCAGGACACTTAGAAGATGCAACAAGTCCACTAAAGAGACAGCTTACACTACACTCGTTCGTCCTCTGTTAGAATATTGCTGCTCGGTGTGGATCCTTACCAGGTGGGATTGACGGAGGACATCGAAAGGGTGCAAAAAAAGGGCAGCTCCTTTTGTATTATCACGTTATAGGGGAGAGAGTGTGGCAGATATGATACACGAGATGGAATGGAAGTCATTACAGCATAGACGTTTTTCG
The DNA here is from genome assembly GCF_023897955.1 of Schistocerca gregaria. NCBI lineage: Eukaryota > Metazoa > Arthropoda > Insecta > Orthoptera > Acrididae > Schistocerca > Schistocerca gregaria. Next base: position 86,692,898 of record NC_064924.1, on the reverse strand, counting down.
TCGCGGCGATACCTTTTTACGAAATTTCAGTCACCAACTTTCTCTTCCGAATGCGAAAATATTTTGTTGAGCCCAACCTACATAGGTAGGATTGATCATCAAAATAAAATAAGAGAAATCAGAGCTCGAACAGAAAGGTTTAGGCGTTCGTTTTTTCCGCTCGCTGTTCGGGAGTGGAATAGTAGAGAAATAGTATGATTGTGGTTCGATGAACCCTCTGCCAAGCACTTAAATGTGAATTGCAGAGTAGTTTTGTAGATGTAGATGTAGATGTAGATTGGACGCACACTGGGTAAAAATTATGAACATACTTTTGTGAAGACAGGGAAAATTAACAAGAGAGATCTGCAGCTAATTCAGTCAAGGAAGACCTCCTTAAATACATGGATAAATAAGCTTAAAACTTTCACTCAGAATCCTATGCTCAGCAAGTTTTCCATACCAGACATGACTACATAGACAAGCATTTCATTTAGAATTTTACTACTAAATGTGGCACACAGCTTCAATGTTGTTTTCTGTGTAGCTAACACATTCATTTCCCTGACATAATTGTGACATAGATAGGACAATTTGTTAATAAATTGTACATAGGTACAACAGCACCACCATTCAATTGTGTGACTCACATATAGAAGCGGCAAAAAAAATATTAACTAATAGAAATAACCGGCTACTGGGAAGTAACAGTTATTGTCATACCCACTCCTCTGATACTAGCAGTTATTTTAATAACTGCCAATCGTGCATCACGCCATTTGTTTACTGAATATCATGTAGTGCTTTCACGTGATCTGAGATCTGGCCACAAATGGGAGGGGCAGACCATCTAGACGGTGTTCTACAGACCATGGAAATAACTCTGGGACTATGCACCACCTGTTCAAAGACGTGTGTACTACGTTTTCGTGTGATCTCACTACTGTTGGCATAAATCGGCTGCCGTTAGGATGGCGGATGACGGGAGCTGCCGTAATGGCATTTCACACGTATAGTCATTCCCATCAGCTACTGTTCTGTGTATCAGCTTAGTTTAGACCGTGGTACAAACAGAGTAACTCGAAGGTATTCGTTCCACTATCAATACATCCATCAGACGTTTATATTTTCCCTGGATATTACCAAATTTGCTAACAGTTCTTGTTCTCTATAAGTTAATGAGCTACCACTACAGGTAAGCAAGAAGTTGGTAACTATGTTCCAGATCCCAGTTAAAGGTCATAGAAGTTAGTGATATTTCCAGAGCGCATAGTTATAATAGTGAACAACTATTTTCTTACTGCCGTACGGAAATGATGGTTGGCCAGATATCACACAGCTGTTCAGTAATCCCCTGTCGATAGCACTCATTACTTCATGGGTATAAAGAGCTAATTGTGTTTCACAAGAATGTTATTTTCTGCATCAGTGATGACTATGTGCCAATAAACCGTTTTCTTCGAGATATTTCAGAATGGTCGAACACTGTATATGTTCCAAAACCCTACTGCAAATCGACGTTAATGATATGGGCCTGTAATTCAGCGGATTACTCCTATTTTCCTTTTTGGGTGTTGGTGTGACTGAAGCAATTTTCCTGTCTTTAGGTGCGGATCTTTTGTGAGCGAGTGGTTGTATATAATTTCTAAATATGGAGCTATTTTATCAGCATACTCTGAGAGGAACCTGACTGGTATACAATTTGGACCGGAGGCCTTGCCTTTATTAAGTGATTTTAGCTATTTGCAACACCGAGGATATCTACTTCTGTGTTTCTCATCTTGTATTTGCAACACCGAGAATATCTACTTCTGTGTTTCTAATCTTGGTAGTTGTTCCTAGTCGGCATTCAGGAATATTTACTTCGTCTTCTTTGGTGAAGGAGTTTCGGGAAACAGTGTTTAATAACTCCCCTTTGGTGGCACTGTCATCAGTTACTTCACCGTTGTAATTGCGCACTGAAGATATTGATTGCGTCTTGCCTCTGGTGTGCTTTATTTATGACTGAATGTCTTTGGGCCTTTGCCAGATTCCGAGACAGAGTTTCTTTGTGCCTAATATTATAAGCATCTCGCATTGAAGTACGCACTGTCTTTGGAACTTTTGCAAATTTTTTCCAGTCTTGGGGATTTCGCGTTCTTTTATATTTGGCATGCCTTTTTCGTTGCTTCTGCAATAGCGATCTCACCCGTCTTGTGTACCATTGGGGATCAGATCCATCACTTGTTAATTTATGTGGTATATGTCTCTCAATTGCTGTCGATGCTATCTCTTTGATACCATTCCACAACTTTTCTACCCTTTGCATGATCAGAACGGGAGGGGAGACAGTCTCTTACAAAGGGTTAAGAGAACTTTTATCAGCTTTTTTAAATAGATGTTCTTTGCGTTTCTCTTTTATGGTTGAAGGTGTTACGGTATTTAGCCTAGCAGCAACTACCTTGTGGTCGCTAATCCCTGTATTTGTCACAGTACTAATTATTTGTCCACGATTATTTGTTGCTAAGACGTCAAATATGCTTTCGCAACCATTTACGCCTCGAGTGGAATCATGTATTAATTGTTCAAAATAACTTTGTGATAAAGCATTGAGTACTATTTCGGATGACGTTTTATGCCTGCCGGTGACTTTAAACGTATAATTTTTACAGCATGTCGAGGGTAGATTGAAGTCACCACCATCTAGAATTGTATGATTGGTGTACCTGTTTGAAATGAGACTCAAGTCTTCTTTGAACTATTCAGCAACTCTATTTTCTGTGTCGAGCGGGGAGGGGTGGAGGGTCAATAAAACGATCCATTTAATAGTTTAGCCCGATTGTCAAGTATAACGTCTATCCATACTGTTTCTCAGGAACTATCTACTTCAGTTTCGATACAAGGTAAACTACTTCTGACGTCAATAATTACTCCTCCACCAACTGTATTTAATCTATCCTTTCTGAACACTGTTAGGTCGTTTGAAACAAATTTGGCTGAACTTATTTCCGGCCTTAGCCAGCTTTCGGAACCTATAACTATTTGAGCTTCAGCGCTTTCTGTCAGGGCTTGGAGTTCTGGTTCTTTCCCAACATAGCTACGACAATTTACAGCTAGAATACCAATCTTATCTACAACTACCTTACTGTGTTTTACCTGCTCCCTTTTAGACGGACGCCCTTTCTGTGGTTTCATGAGACCCTCTAACCTAAAAAACCACCCAGTCCCTTCCACACAGCACCCGTTTCACATGTAGCAGCTTCCTGCGTTTAGTGGACTCCTGACCTATCAAGCAGAACACGGAAACCCACCCCCTATGGCGAAAGTCATGGTACCTCCATCCCATATGGTCACAGAACCGCATCAGCCTCTAATTCAGACCCTCCACTCGGCTCTACACCAAAGGACCACAGCCGGTTGTATCGACGATGCAGTAGGTTGTGAGCTCCACCTTAATCTCCAAGCAAGGCTGGCAGTCTTTACCATTTCCGCTAAATGCCCAACACCAAAGGGAAACTCCTCCAATCCAAAGCGACACTCGTCATTGGTACAGATATGGGCCGCCACCTGCAGCTGGCTGCACCCTGCATTCTTCAAGACATCATGAAGCACGCTTTCCACATTTGGAATTCTCCCCCGCACTGCACACAGAGTGCACACTGGCTTCTTCCCCCTGTGCCAGCCATATTCCTAAGGAACACCATTATGCGTTTAACTTCGGAGCTCCCAACTACCAGCAAACCCACCCTCTGTGAAGGCCCAAATCTTGAGGGCCGAAAAGCTTCCTCTGGAACAGGGTCGACGACTGCATCCGGCTCAGAGACTTTGTCAGCCACATATAACGCCCAAACCCAGTCCGTCAAACGAACTGAGGAGGCCCTATGATCGGCCCCTCGGAAAGTATTTCGCTGCCTGCCAGACTTTGAAATTATCTCCCACTGGACGACGTGTGAGGGGTCAACCTCAGTGCAGGCAGTACTTGTGAACCCACACCAGTGGACAGATCATGGCACACGTGGGACATGCTCGATGTCTCTCGATTCCCAGTGTCTGGGCCCCCACAGTGATGGCCCCTGGCCGCAACCTCAAGCTGTCTGACATAAGCCAACAACGCCTGGAGCTGTGAGCGAAGGGTCACCAGCTCAACTCGCTTCCTTACCATTACTGAAGTCAGACCCGTTTCAAGCTCGTAAAAATGTGTAACAATCAAACAGTGTTCTCGACTTACTACCAGCAGGGACTCCAGGTACTCTCACGCTGGCAGTCTAACTGATATTGTGCTCTTCTAAGCCAAACAAACAAAAGCCTGTACGATATGAGGGTCTATACAAGGATCGATAACAACGGCGGTACTGTAAGCTACACTATTATTTAAACAAAAGTTTGTGGCTAGTAATTACTCAAAGGCTTCCATAACCTGTATCAATGAGTATGAAGCCAGGTTATACGATAACATTAAAACGAGTCTAATTTTCCATCCTTACAATGTTCACTTTCATATTTGTGACTTCAAATGTAGCCTGCTGTCCGAAATGGCCTTTTAAACATGTCAAACTGCTTTATAAAATGTTTAACTAATACTCATTTGGCAGACATACGAGTCTATTCCTTACGTGGTGTCAATGACACATACTTTTACTTCAGTTATACCGCTATAAAGAGATATGAGACATTCTTAGTATTCCTTGGCAGTGGACCAAATAGATCGACCACAGAGACCTTCTTTAGCTGTGAAGGAATGACAGGAAACATCGGACCATGACGAGATACTGGTAGCAGCTTTACCTCTCTAACATGATTGGCAGAAGCTCTGGCTTACAGATTCTCTTCCCTATTTTTACAAAGAAGCATACATTACAAAGATGGTATAAAATCATCCCCATGCAAATCACCGATATCCTTTATCATTAAAAATGTCAATTTCAACAATCTAGTATTGCCAAATCACTGTAGTGAAGTGATCTATCCACTTCAATTTCACTTCCTTCCAGGGAGTATCCTATTCCCATGCCTTACCAATACTGACAAGTGACCATGAAAAAAAAAATCTACAAATAAAAGAAAACTAATCTATTCTGATTATGATTGCTCTTAGTTTCATTATTAGGCCCTTGAGAGTAACTCCAGACAACTTTGGCAATAATGTTTTCTTTTTACAAGAATTTTAGTAACACTGAAATCAAATCAGTTATAGGACCCACCTGATTTAACTCATCAAAAATTATAATGCTCTGTTGTGTATGGATACTTTGGCCACTTAATAGAACAGATAACAATGAAATTGACTAAGCCTCTTCTGACACAATCTTCCAGCTCAATAATTGAATAGTAACATTCACATATTGTGAGCATTCATCTCGCAAAGCAATATTTAGATGACACATAAAATCATCAAATTCAAATAGCTCTGCAGTAAGGCCAGTTCAAAGAGAGTGAAAAATCTTTACTCAAATCAAGCTATGTTAGGAGAGGAGCGTCAAGAAGAACCTGTTTCACACCACTGAATTCAGTTTGCACCTACGCACCCCAACTCCACGGGGCATTTTTAGCCGTATGTGCGCAAAGACATGAAGTAGCTAAAGTATTCAAGTTCATAAAGCGTTTACAACAATTTGGCCAAACAAGAACTGACAGATCAGACCGCACATTTCTTCGGTTATTATGACGCGTTTCCAACCAGTTTAACTTCAGTCAGTTTTAGCAAGATCCCTGTCGCCACAGTGTAACATTGACCATTTAAAACAGAAAATTTAGACCATAGAAGCTTGGTTGGAATAATTACACTAAATCAGTTACTTCTCAACATAGATGTGTCAAGTGAGCGCTGTGCACCGAATATCACACACTGAACTGTGCTATGACGCTGCACATATGAGTGAAAGACGACTATCAAACTTAAAGATGCATTGTCAGGTGGTAGAGGTTAAATTAAATGCTGTAGATCAATGTGGCAGTCCCAGGTGTTTTTCTGCTTTCAAGATATAATAAAGATACGTTGTTGCACTCTTTATTAAATCCTTCTAACCTCCAATAAATGTAGGCGAACTCACAATAAGTCCGGACGGCAATTTGTCAGATCGATTACGAGAAGCATCACGTAAAGATGACGTATATTTTGGACAAGGCAGATGCAACCCAATCTGCTAATAACATATATCATGTCAGCGGACGATAGAAGTCTGACTCTTTTCTTTGGGACATCTGACAACGGATTATTGTAAGAACTAACAGTAGGTTCAATGACAAGCTGCTGTATTATCTTTTCTATTTCTGTCTCTATCCTGACTATATAAACCTATGGTGTAGGGTAGGATTTGACAATGAACTTGCTATGCTCCTCTCATACTAACTGATAACGAAAACATGTAATCACATCTGGGTTCTCTGACAATATTTATGAATGACTCTACAATAGATTAAATAAATCTCTTTTGCCGCTTTCTCTGCCTGATCAACACGATGAACTCACTTCTGCATTTCTAACAGCGTACAGACATATCTTTGGTAATAAAAGGAAAAAAATACATGATCACAACGCTCGCTTGCAACTGGCTACAGACCAAATGACAATACTCATGTATTGAGAAACTTAGCTTTATTAATACCAATGCATTTTGATAGTGAGCACTATCAAGGGTGGGCGTGCTGTGTACTTAATGCAAATCCTAAAACACAATGAAAAAAATATAAAATTCGTTATTTATTTTTGTCCTATATCAACAGCATAGTTTTTGAAGAAATAATGTTACTTCAGTAGAGACCGCAACTTGAGACTGTCTCTTAGCATAAATCGTTAAAAACGTTAAAGATTTTTTCAAAATTTTAAAGTTTAGTGTAAATGACTAGATACTAATATTTCCAAATGGTGGACATAGAGTGAACCCGGCCCTATCTATCCTTGGTATTGCGAGACAATGATTTAAGTTCTTTTCGATAAATGCTTATTCGACTAATATCAGATTTATTGCAGAACCATTATTCGTTAGTAAAACTTTACCGCAATGAAAGTTTGTCAGTCAGCCGCTATGGCAGAGCGGTTATATGTGCTTCAGTCTGCAGCCGCACTGCTCCTGCGGTCGCAGGCTCGAATCCTGCTTCGGGCATGGATGTGTGTGATTTCCTTAGGTTAGTTAGGTTTAAGTAGTTCTACGTCTAGGGCACTGATGATCTCAGATGTTAAGTCGCATAGGGCTTAGAGGTATTTGAACCATTTTGAAACAGCAAAGTGTTGACAAGCGCTGAAAGAAGGCCACAGCTCAGACGTTCCAGTGAGCTGGACGTTGTATTAATGACGTCACGTTGGCACCAGAGAGTCACCACAGTTCTGCCCCGTGCTACCGTGGACTCGCCACACGATGGGGAGGGTGACACACCCTCCTCTTACCCAAATTTCACCCCGTCTATCGATGCATCTGCGATGGACGTCATAACCACGACAAGCAAAACTGAAATCACGCGGTTTCCTTGCGTGTGGCCGGGAAAATATTTCAGACGTCCCTACTCTGAGAATCGACACAAAATGGCCTCAGGGAGTGTCATAAAGGCGTCGATGAAAGCACGCCTTCCCTCTGTGCCTTACCAGGGTGATTTGATGTGATAGTGGGCAACATTACTATCCTCTCACTCTCGTTACTGATCGATCATTTTGGAAACTGTTTCGAAAAAGAAATACCCTGTTAGATGGCTATTAGGTCTCGGTAAATCTGTTAGACCACAGGCAAAGGAAACAACCCCCCTTTTGGTCCACTATAGTAAATGCGTTTCCGAACACCAGTGGCCGTGTGATTATAGAGTGTTTATTCCTAACGATCACTCTAAGCTTTTTTATTTAGTAGAGCACGAGCGCTTTACCACAGCTATTCTTTTAGTCCCAGATAATTGTTTCGCAGTAGTGTATCACACTCAGCAGCACACACAACGCGGAATACCACGAAACAGGGATTGGCACGAGCTCAAAACACAGTGATAGAAAATTCCTGTAGTTGCGATTCAGCATGTCGGTTATCTATGCTTCTATTAAGCTCTCACCCAAGAGTACGTTTTACAGAATACAACAGTGTATTCCTACGAGCCAGTAGCTTATGTTTCTTCACAGAAAAAAAATTCCATATGTAGTTTATTTATCATCTCTCTGAATTTAATGATTACTACAAATTTAGTATAATTATAACGACTCATTAGCCGTCTTTCTTCTATGAACCATTCCAATACGCACTTCACTTCATGTGTGCTGTTCTTTCCACTCGGAAGTAAAAAAAAGTAATTGAGAAATACTATTTCTCATTTAATGCCAGAATATAATCACTCGACGATACTTCAACAACCACTTTTAATAGTTAAAAATTATTTTAGATACATGGGTTTTACGCTGATAGCGCTGCAGTGTCCTCAGGTATTGAAACCAAAAGCACATTTGTTTTATACGCTCATAAAAGGGCAATAGGATCTCCGTATCCAGCAGGTGTCGTATACTACAGAAAAATAAATATTTTGCTACGGTCGCAGGTTCGAGTCCTGCCTCGGGCATGGATGTGTGTGATGTCCTTAGGTTTGTTAGGTTTAAGTAGTTCTAAGTTCTAGGGGACTAATAACCACAGCAGTTGAGTCCCATAGTGCTCAGAGCTATTTTGACAAATAAATATTTTTCATCCACTAATGTGTTAACGTATCTTTCCGCTGAACTATTCTCGTAGTTTATTTCAACAGATAATCAGAGTTTTCGTGAAGACACTACAGTAGTGTTTGCTACAGCTGGAATTTTATTAATAATTAAATGGAACAACTACTTTCGCTGCCTTATGAGTCGTACGCAGAAATAATAACCTTGAAGTTGTTGGTTACCACTCCTCTCACAAGAATATCTTTAATATTTTTCTGTGTTTAACTTCAGCTTATTTCTTTGAATGAAATAAATACGCAATCTTAGAGTAGAGGTGTTCCTTGTATCCAAGAATACCAGCGACAACCTCAGTGATTACTGCTACGGACGTTCTCCTCACATATATAAGATAACTAAAAATGTATGTTTCCTGTTGTTTCTTTCTTTCAAAAATATTAATACTACTTTCTTGTGGTTCTTACGTCAGATTATTTATGATATCTAAGGCATCTACTTTCAGTATTGATAGTTGGTGTTTCAGTACTCGTGACTCTACGATAAAATAATCTTTTAGATCTCTATTCCGAACGACAGTACCAAATAACTTAACTATCACCTTGCTGACGTTCATGAATATAATTAGTTGCGGTGATTGTTATTATCCAGATTTCGAGAAAAATTAAAAAACCTCTGTTTTGTGTTGTTACAGAAAGAATCTTAGCTATATTTTGTAATAACTCTTTCTTCCTTAGCTACATAGTAACATTTCACAATAATACTACACTGGCATATTGTGAGGTTCCAGACTTTAATGGGTTCATTCTAGGGTTAACGTGTGAGTAGGTAGGGATCTAAATTTCCAAATTTCTAGTTTAGAACATGGGTTTGTTTTATTTTCAATAAATAGCCATAGCTTTACTAATCTAAAGCGAGGAAACTGCGTGTTGCTTGACGAAGGATTCTGACGAGTGTACTCTTACTTCTCCATACAGAATCCCGTTTAAACAAATAAAACACCTCTTAGTCGAGGTATCATCAATCACTGTTCTTTCGTCTTCTAAAACTGATTAGGGCTGACAATTTCCCCCCCCCCCAGAAAAAAAGCTTTCAATTAATTCTGTACAGCATTTCGATAGCTTCCACGTAAGAAACTTCCAACAATTTCATCCATAAAACAGTCGTGGATCACCTTTTGTATCCCCACTAGACCAGTCATCTAATCCGCCTACAATCTTCAGTTTAGTAACGAATTGGCAATCAACGTGTTTCTCTCAACAGTAAACCAGTGAACGGATAAACGGACAACCTGCCCTCATACAGTTGTTTTAGCTTGGGAGCCAAGGACTTTTACGTTCAAATTCCCGACTGTGGTATCTCTTCAGCATACACTGCGTTTCGCGAAACGCTACATCGGTCAAGAACCGCAATTTTTACCAATATTATCATCCGAAATATTTCTTCAACAACCACATTCTTAGAACTTTCACCAATGTCGTTCTTAACCTCGAAGTATTAATTCACAGCACCAGAGGCTAGTTACCAAACGCTTTTGTATGTCTGTCTCTGGCGCTACAATTATTTTCTTTGGTAGCGTTTTAACGACTTTTCTTTAATTTACGAACCTCAAACAGCTGTAGCTATACATGCGTCTAGCAGAGACCTTCTGCCTTTGCTTGTGCTCTAATTTCCGCCTCGGGATCTCGGATTTGAAGGCAGCCCTTATTACGATCCAAACCGACGTAGTACCATTTACTCGACTAAAGGAACAGCACTACATTCGTACAACACCATAAAATTTGCATTTGCTTGGCAGTGGGGTTGAGCAGCGACTCATAGCAACTACGGTTGCCGACATGAAGAAATTCCTTGTTGCCCGAGCAAAAACTGCCCTGCCAAAAGTGTCGTGAGGCCCGTTCAAACTCCCAGTCCTCTAACTACAATAATTTTACAACATATCGAACAACACGCTGTACTCTACCATAACCACTAGTTTACATTTCCCACAAACTTCACTCTTTCTTAATACTTCTGATAACCCTGAGGCTGTCTGCCTTCTGACAGATTTTTTTTTAATTTTTCTTCTTTTCTTTCTTTAGCTTTCGTTCATTCCCACTTCTTAATATATACATCTACAGGTTAGATGTTCTCATCATATCGTAATAATCTTACCGCTGTTAGAATTATGTTCTTCGCTACTTGATTCAGCAATATAAATTCAGTTCTGTTGATAAACTTTCTACTCCACCCACATTCATACGTAGATTCTTACCACAACGTAAGGTACAAGTCCTTCTCTACACCGTCTTTCTCACAAAATTATGTTCACCATTACATTCAGCAACATTAGGCACCAAGTACTTCTTAATATGGTGAGTATTACGTTTCCCTACTTCCTTATCATTATTAACTACTTTCATCACTACTGCCGTAGCATGAGGAATACTTTTAACAATAAATGGTCATTCAAACAGGTAGAAACACTTTTTCATATTGTTATTTGATTTGTTGCTTTTATAATATCTTTTTCATAGCACTAAATCTCCTATCCTGTTAGCGTTTACTTTCCCTTCTCTTCCAAATCTTCTTTGTCTGATTTCAGCACTCTTCTTTAAATTGGTATCTACACGCTTAATTACTTTATATCGAAAGCTAGGTATTACAGGTGGATACTTAATCTAGTCAGAAAGACGATACATTTGTATCTTGCCTTCTGTTACCTCTCTAGGCACCACTACAATAGTAACAGGAGATTTACTTTTCAGTACCCTCTCAAATTCTCGAATACACTTAGGCCAAGTCAAATGCCTCTTCGCACAACAACTATGTCCAGGCCTCCCAATTAAGCGGATAATGCTCGCTCAAGGATTCGATTTGGGTGACGTTTGGCTATTTACAACTCTTTTACTTTCTTCTGTTTCAAGAACTCTTGAAATTCATAAGACACAAATGTCTGACAAGAGTAGCGATGGTGTCCCTACGATAGGGAAATACGACTCTCCAGGATATGCATAACCGTATTACTGGTCGCCTCCTTCACTTGGCACGATTTCTCAAATTTTGACTAAACCTCCAATACATGCACAGCAAAAATGTCTCCACCAACCTATCTTGACAAGAATCCTAGAATATCAACTGCCGAAATATCTCACACAAACACTTGGGTACTACTGCAACAGGCTGCACTGTATATCTTTCTGATTCTTAATCGTCGTTTAAAGGTACATCTCACAAGTTCTCTACTCCTTCCTAGCTATCCTACTCTTAACCTTTGCATTCAAAATAGTAGTTATGTAAGGGTGCAATACACTAGTTTGTACCAAAATACCCATAAACTCTGTTACAAATTAAGTTGGCACTGCGACTCTTCCTCTAAAAGGTTGTGGTAAGTTGCTAACGAATAAAACGTCATTTCAGAAAATCCACTTCCCCTTCATTGGTTTCCCTCCTTTTCAACCTTCCTTGATTTTTCTAAGATACTTATCCTTCTTTTGTTCGCTACTAAGACTTTTTTTGCAATGTGTCTAACTCTTGCTCATATTCTTAATGACGAGCTTTGGAAACTGATCTCCTTCCCCAGTTCACAGCTCCATTCGCTTACCATTCCACAGACAGGCGTAAAATATCGTATTTCTAACTCATACTCCTGATGAAAAACAAAGCCATCGCATCAAACGACTGTGCAAAAGCTTTGTTCTCTTTAAAAATATTAATGGTCTTTATACAGTGTGAAATCCAATCTTTGTCCCATAGGACATATACCTAATCTTTTTTATAGACGTTGTTACTGCTAAAGGATCCTTTTCAGTAACTGAGTAACTCCACTCACAGCTGATTAACATACGACTGCAAGTGCTAAAGTCACTTTTCTTCCATCAGTTACCGTTTTCTTGATTGCTTGACAACCCAAACCAAATCCTTACGCATCAGCAACCACACAAAACACTTTGGTCATACGTGGATGTCCTAAAAATATAGGATCACTAAGTTCTCGTACGAAAGCATCAGCTTCTTGTTGTCAACTCTCATCCCCTCTACAAGGTGTAGTCATTTATAACAACATATTAAGGTGCACACAGTTCATTATATGACGAGGAATATTCCATCTGTAAAACCTAGAAAAGCCGTCAGCTGTTACCTACTTTTAGGAAAAGGACAACATTTAATTGCCAACAATTTCCTGACTTACAATGTTTCCCAAAAATTCCCTAAGATCTTCAACTTTTAAATAACATTTCTGTGTGTTTCTTCCAAGTTCTATACACTACATCATCAACATATAGAAATACTTTACTTAATAATTAATCTCCTAAGGGGAGGTCTAATAATTGAATGAACTGTGATACACACAATTCAATCCAAATGGTAGAACTTTAAGCTGGTAATTTCGCCTGTTAAATAGAAAAGTCACGTAATTCCGCAATTCCACAGCGAGTATAACCTGGCAGTGGCCGGTCATGAAACCAACCAGACTGAAATATATACTTTACAGACACCCAGTTAAGCTCCCCTGTACCGTTTCCTCTTTACATCAGTTTAAACAATGTAACTGATCTAATATTTCCAAGAGGCGTCGGACCTCAGTCCCTCACTCCTTTACCAGTCATTCTCAAACACCATCTGGTAGTCGAGTAACAAGTTCTTCGATGAGATGCAACTCGTTTACTTCATTTGAACGGTAGTTCATAAAATTGCGCTTTCCTCCCCAGCTCTCGTTGTATTTATGTGGGCCAAACTACTCTAGTCTTAGTTTGTGTTGGATACTCTATGACGAATACTTTGCTTTAAAAGCTTTAATAAAGTGATGAACAGTTGAAAATACATTTAAACTTACCATCTCACTTCTATTATTACCCCATGACTCCGGAAGAACACCTGTAGACGCTTCAAGAAAAATTAATAGATGCACACAATCAATACGGTCGAATGTAAGAAAATGGTTACTACTGTCTCTCATTACCAGTTTTAGTTCCACTACACGAACATACTCACTACACATGAGACTTACTTTTAATAAAGGTGCGTGAAAATCCCAATGATCCTTCTCAGATTTCCTTTGATCCACTATCAGCACACTATCTGTACCACTACATGGAGTGGAAGACTCACAACTTTGATTACCACCATCAGGTTTTCGGTTAGTGCTGATTTTATTCTGGTTAAAACTGCCTTCAGATACTCAAAGGTTAGCATTTTTCACATTGTCTACTACTTATCTGTGTGCCTTAGTTATTCAGTCTTATACACTAGTACTTAACTTATTAATCTCGGAATTAACTTTAACATGGTTGCTACTGATCTGGTCAGTCACATCCTGAAGCGCATTCTCCGCAACCTTTCGAGGTGGTTACAAACAGCTCGCCGTTGGTAGGCGCAGTGAAGACAGCAGAGGCAGAGCATGAAGTACAATCAGGCTGCATCCTCGTTACGCCTTATCTGTACTCGTCTATGTCTCATTTATCCTAAAGTGATTTGAAGTACTGTAACTAATCAAACCAATACTCTTTTCTTTTATTTAATTATATCGAACGTTCCACTGTGATTAGATCCACTCTCTCCTTCAGGCATGTCCTGTATCATTTTCAGATATATTGTTTTTTCTATCACCTAACACCCTCAGAATGTACCTACTTTGCTATGTGCAGTTAACAGTACATCCTGGACCACATTGTCTACGGACACCTGTACTACTCCTTACTGCTATGATATGTGCTCATAACAGACATCTACACTATTCACACACTAAAAGTACTGAACGATTAGTTTGTACCCTGTTTCTGAAAAGAAACAGCTTTTTGGGTAGGTGATAAGTTTCGCTGCACCTTCTATACCGTGGACAAAAGCGACAACCCCTCTCATGTCCAGATGGACTGCCACTAAGGTAAATTAGTTACAGAACCGCAAAGGCCATATGACTAGCGAGTATTTACTTTCAATAGCCACTCTAAACCTTGTACTTAGTATAAGACACTCAGCAAGATACACAGCTCAGAATATCTGGAAAGAGGGATGAGCTGTAGCGCAAGACAAAGCAGCAAACTATTCGCGCAATGGACTGACTGCATATATCACGACTCAGGATGTAGGTTATTTATGCTTTTATTAAACGCTTTCCTAGGTGTACATTTTAAGCAGAATACAGTAACAGAGTTACATGAGGCAGTAGCTGCTCTCAGTTCATAGTAAAAAAAATTGTGAGACTAGTTCACTCATTATCTCTCTGAATTTTCAGATTATTACGCATTTATTGCGACTTCTAGCGATTCGTTAGCAGTCTTTCTTTTAAGGGTAACAAATCACCATTACACACGTCACTTCACGTGTACTGTTGGTTCCACTCGGAAGGACGTAAAAAGAATAAAATAAAACATTACTATTTCTGTGTCAGTAACCAAAGTCTAATCACTGGGTAATACAACAACATACACTCTCATTGTGAAAAATTAATTGAGATACTTGGATTTTATGTTTACAGCGGTGCGGTGTTCTCAGCTGCCGAAACGAAAAGTAAATTTGAATCAGTAATTCCGAAAATACCATTAGTCCAAAAATGCAAATTTCTCAAAAGAAGAAACTGTATACTAGCTATATGATGAAATGTAGGATGCGTGCATTCTTTTAAAAATCAGCTGTATCTGTTAGGTAAATTTTAACAAAAAATAATGAACTGTAAATTACAATGTTGCAAGTATCATTTTCTTTTAATTTATGAACTTATGTGGTGTTGGAGGTTAAACATTTTATACTAACATCTTAATATCATAGTTTGTTTCAGTTACAAAATATTAGTTTATTATATAAATTTAATATACAATACTACTTCTAGGATAGTTTCACACCAATTGTTTATTCTTTAAAAAGAACATTGGCAAAAATCTATGCAAAGCTTGTTGTAAAAGACAGATTTTTCTATGAATCATGTCCAGGAATGTCCACAGAGGCCACTGGGCCTGTTCCAGACAAAAGACTTTGTGTCCTTCAGGAGCATACAGCATTAGTTGTCCTATGTCTTTCAGCTTTTTGACATTGATTGCAACTATGTGGTATGTGCCATTTATGAGGGCAGTTTTGGTTGTGCCTACAACGAGAGTCGCAAAGAAATGTTTTGAGACCATCAATATGATACTAACACCCAATTTTCCCTATAAAATGTGATGGACGTTCATAAATGAGGACACTGTTAATTAAATTGTACTGTTCTGGTCTCTACAGCTCCCATAACTGCCATCAGACAAACAGTATCGCTCATAAAATTTGGGCCTCGAGTTGTCGTAAACCAAAATCCCTTCTGTGTTAAGAAGCTATACGTGAACATTTTTATTTTTGGATTAATTAACCATGTTTCCGAAATATTATATTTCCGAATATTATGTCTTTTTTTCTATCACCCATATTACGCAAGCAGGTTTACGACCTCATGCCAAAACTACATGACCACGCACAGGAAAACGCTGGAACACCTTTGAATCTGCCGGAATTTCAAATCATTAGCTTAACCACTTAGTTGTTCTTGTTTTGTGCTGGGGACAAGTCAGAAAACACGTGCTATTCACAAACACATTTATTAATCAGTGACCTGATGCAATCATCCACAAACGAAAACATTTCGTTAGGTCCTTTGTCAGCTGTACGTTCATGATACAGATATAGCTTGGATCTGATGTTTTTTAGTTATGTATCACAGCATGCATTAACGTTAAGTCGATGCAAATGAAATGCTTCCTGCACTGCAAGCTCAGGAATTTGCAGGTACTGCATGTAACAGAAACGTAATGACACAACATGCTCATTTTCTGCACACGTCTACTTTACTGCATCAGTCTTTGAATAGAATTTTCCTACTACTTCTTTTATGTACCGTTACTTGCTAATAGCTGCAGGGTATGCTATATCGTTGAACTCTTTCCTCTTAATTTACACTGTAAGTCACTTAAAAGACCACCAAATTCGGTTAGTGGCTGGTCAAAGCATAATTAAAACACTCAGTGTATCCCCTGAAATATATTTCACATGACGTGCTAATGTAACTTTATGAGAATTTCACAAATAATTCTTACAAACAACTCAGCGTCTAAGTAATCCACGTCTACGGTAGAGTAATGCGTGATTTTCATAGAGGATGGTTTAATATGCTTCTCAATTATCTGCAGGTCTGACTATGATGCCGCATTGGGTTCATCATTGTTTTTCACACAATAGCCAAAATTGTCGCACACGTTCATTTTCAATGCCAAAAAGGCTGCAAATTTACGGTTTGCACACTTTGACAGTCCCCGCCTTTGCAGTTAACATGCGATATCGAAAAATTTTTCCGGGGTCTTTTGAGCACCACGTCTTCTTTCTCGATGAGCCCTGGAAGGTATCCATTATGCGTGCTCTTACTTTCAAAATCATGAAATTTACAGACTATTTCAATCTATTCGTAATCATAAATCACATTTCAATACAGTTTCACACACTTTAAACATATCAGTACACGAATATCAATGATATGAGAGAAACTGGTGTCACCATACAATCCAGAACTCATGTTTTTTCTACCAATTTCTGCAATGGTAATATGAGTCCAGTTGCAAACGTAACTTATTTGTCTGTGTTTGAGGAAAACAAAAATTGTGTCTTTAATGTTTTTTATAGAAAGAAGCTTCCAGATATTTTATAACAATTCTTCCTCCTCCTGTTAGATCGTAAGTTTCTTCAGTGCATTGTCTTACTGAGACTTTTCATTCTTTAACTGGTTTATTTTATGGGTAAGATATGTGTAGGTAGGGAACTATGCTCTAATTATAGAATCCGAACTTTTTTTTGTTCCAACACGTAACAACGGGTTTATTCAATAGAAACAATCACTACTGCAGGGTGTTTACCAAAGATTTGTCACGAGTGTCCTCCAAACATTTATGTACACAGAACCTCATTTATAAAAAAAATAAAAAAAAAGATCGCCATCACCTCTTTTGACCCCAACATTAACTACTTGAAATTAGGAATGAGCACACAAAAACTCAGCCTCTTTTGGCATTGGCTAGCAAAATCTACTGACACCCCTAGAATCTACTCTGGCTCCGCTGACCACTCGGCAATCCTAAAATGAATAAAAGAATGTACGATGTAAAAAACATTATTGATAATTTCAGGTTCCACAGAGTCTTTCGCTGTTACGGGGATCTCAGGATATTATTCAACATTATTAGTCTCTTTGTCGAAGTCGACTTCCTGTCACCAGTAACAGTGATTTCGTCTTCTAAAACCGAAGACGGCCGCAACCTCACCATCATACCCCAGAAAACACAGTCAATTAATTACGTGGAGCATATGAATAGCTTCCATTTAACAGACTTCCAACAAATACTCCCATGAAATAGTCTCGCATCACCTATTGTGTCCTCCTGACCTGGTGAGCCACCTAATCCGCCTTCAACCCTGACTTTTGCTACGAATCAGCAGGGTATGCCAATGAACACGCAGCCTGGCCACATGCAATTAAGTAAGGCTCAGAGTGAACTCCCAACTATGTAACTGCTCCAGTACACACTGCACTTGGGGAAATCCTATGTTCGGTCACGAACCGCAGATCTAATTAGTATTATCATCGCAATAATTTCATCAGCAAACATGCACACAGAATCTTTACCACCCTACTCAAACGCACGGGAAATGCTAAACTCCTTTCGGATAGTATGTTAAGAAGCCAATCAGATCATCCCCACCACTTCCATACTCGAGGTACTTCTAATGTCAGCTAGTCAGATCAGCACAAGCAATTTAGACAATAAATGCCGTAATTCCAAAACTAAATAAAATTTAGTGAAAACAAAATGCGATTCCTTTCCACAAAACACATTACTAATAAATTTAATACTCCATGCCATTTATGGCTGCCTATTACAAAATCAAGCTCACTCGGACATCGTCACAAATTGCCCTACTGCGCAGCAACTTTCTCACGCACGCATTTACATACTTGTAGTAAAACGTCACATTATCACTCTACGTATGTCCTTCATTTAGTCTCTGTCTCGCCAAAGCACTCACACAACCAAAATACAATGAAATAATAATTTTCCAACGTATTTCTAATTACATCAGAAATCTGTGGTAATGAAACTCGAGAAATTTGATAAAATTAGGTCATACGGACCCATACTATTGGTTGAAGTTTGGATTGATTCTACAGATGAATACGTTACAGTTCCTAATACCGGGCTGGTCGCTGTGGTCGACCGGTTATAGGCGCATCAGTGCGGAGCCACGCGGCCGCTACGGTCGCAGGTTCTAATCCTGCCTCGGGCATGAATGTGTGTGATGTCCTTAGAACTACTTAAACCTAACTAAGATAAGTCTAGGGGACTGATGACCTCAGATGTTAAGTCCGATAGTGCTTAGTACCACTTCAACCGTAATAGGGTTTCTCAATGCCAGCACGGATATTGTATGTATTATGTAAAAATTTACATCTCCGAGAGTATGGAAGTTTTTGATATAAACTTGTAACAGTATGGTTGCGCTATCCATAGAAGCTTGTACACCAAGTATGAAAAACATCGATTGATATTTAATAGTACTTCCTCAGATTCGTAGAGCATGTGTAACGTATTGCACGCAGCGTTAAGCAAGTAGAACGCTCGCTCTGTCCATGAGAGGGGGCAATACGAGATAGACAGACAGAGGTGCAAAAACAGAGAGAGCAGAAAAGAATATGTGAAATGCACGAGGCGTGTGAGAAAAGTATCGAGACAGGCAACAATGGGAGCGATCTGGTAATGCTGTGTTGTTCTTCTTGTTCAGGCCAGTGCTTTCATCCCTTCCCGATACTCACTCTGAGTTTCACCTCCATACACCCATTATAGGACTTCTGAGAACGCATCAGTGATGTGGCGTTTTTATTGTCTGTTACGAAAATGGAACAGCGGAATTTAGAGCAAAGTAATGCCACCAAGTTTGATGTTGAATAATGGAATCAGCGTGTGTGACATTAGATCACTACAAACCGGTCCTTAGGAAACATTTTTATCGACAGCGCATGTTTTTCACTGACGCAAATAGACTTAGGAAGTCCGATAAAACGTTGAAGCAGAACTGTGCTCAGAGAGAGACTTCAACTTCAAAATCCGACCAGAATATCGAACGTGTGTGGGCTCTTGTGAGATTCTTTCTCCACGACAAAACCGTCAAGCAAGAGTTTTTTAGAGATGTTCATTAAAAGCCAGAAAAAGCGTGACTCGACTGAGGCCGGACGTTACAGGCAGGTGGATGCTGCATTGTGACAACACTCCACTTCAAGTGGTCACATTCATCATGGAGTTTTTGACCTCAAACGGAATTCTGTTGGTCCAGAGAACCACGATTCACCTGATTTGAGTCTCCGCCACTTTTGTTCTTCTCGAAACTGAAAAATATATGAAAAGGACGTCATTTTAGGACAATGAAGAACATTCAAAAGAGTGTGACAGACATGTTAAATGATCTACCAACTGAAGTCCTTCATGTCTGATACCAGTATTGCAAACGACTCCACCGGAGTACACCTCCTGAAGGGAACTACTTTGGAGTGGACAATATTCTTGTTTGAAAAGAATTAAAACTATCATAGAAAAAAAATCACTCTCATTACTTTTGTTACACATCTTGTACATGACATAGCTATACATACCTGGGCTAAAGTGCTGGTACAAGTGTTGTATTCTCATAAACTGTACTTGTTCAATATGTGTTCTTTGTATGCTATTTTTGCATTTTGGGAGAATGCATTGAAGGAAGTGTACAAGAATTAATGTTTTATATTTTTCCTGTTCTTGGTTTAATACCATACTGTTGCATCGGTGTCAGTGCAAAATTTATTCTAAACCTCTTTAGTCCCAGTACTTTCTGTAAACAAAAGTGATATTTGTTTCCTGGTGCAGTAGGTTAGCTTGTGTCATGACGAAGCAAGACAACTCTTTCGCAAAAACAGCGCTCCACATCAACCCAGGAGGGACAAGACTACGAGGAAAACCGGCAAAGTGATGGACTGAAAACGTCAGGGGAGACATGCACGTTGTTTACTTAAGACCAGAAGATGTCAACGACAGGGAGAAATGGAGGAGATGTAGCAAAACAGCAGAGCCCGTAAGTCGGGATTAATGGTTAGAAAGAAAGAGAGAGATGGTCAGTATGTATTAAGATGATGATGATGATGATGATGATGATGATTAGTGTTTTAGGGCGCACAACAACGAGATTATCAGCATGCAGCCAAGATCTTTTAATTAATTTTCCTGTGTCATGTTCCCCCTTATATCCATGAAATTTTAATTGTGGAACAGGCTGCAATGCTGGATCATCATTAGCGTTTAATTAATGGAACTCTGAGCTGGTTTACGTGAATCTCAAGTTTGATGATATACTTCGAAGTTATTATTGTGATAAACATTCTACGATGCACTTTGGTCCGTCTGTTTTCATTCCCTCAGTTACGTTTCAAACTATATAAACTCCGTACATTTGAGCGCTCACACACTTCAAACAATGTAATGCATCCCGTAGCCCCCCTTTCTGTTGGTGTTACAGTATCCACGTCTCTGTCGGATGGTTAAATAACAGAATTTTCTAAATATATTTCTTGTTTTCCCAATTCCATAACCAGGCTTGTTGTACATTACAAAATATCTGTGAGACTATAAGTTACTTTTTCTGTACAATCACAGTTCTCACGCTTTTGTGTACTTCGTCAATAGGCATAATAATAACAATTTAATATTTTAATTCCCATTCACACCATTATCCTATATCAACATCTACATCGATACTCTGCAAATCACATTTAAGTGTCTGGCAGAGGTTTCATCGAACCACCTTCACAATTTTCCACTATTCCATCCTCGTGTAGCGCGGGGAAAGAAAGAACACCTATATCCTTCCGTACGAGCTCTGATTTCCCTTATTTTATCATAGCGATCGTTTCTCCCTAAGTAGGTCGGTGTCAACAAAATATTCTCGCATTCGAAGGGGAATGTTGGTGATTGGAATTTCGTTAGGAGTTTCCACCGTAACGGAAAACGCCTTTCTTTTAGTGATGTCAAGGCCAAATCCCGTATCATTCCTGTGACACTCTCTCCCATATTTCGGCATAATACAAAACGTGCTGCCCTTCTTTGAACGTTTCGATGTACTCCGTCAGTCCTATAGAGTAAGGACCCCACACCGCGCAGTATTCTAAAAGAGGACAGACGAACGTATGTAGACAGTCTCCTTAGCAGATCTGTTACATTTTCCAGGTGTCCTGCCAATAAAACATAGTCTTTGGTAAGCCTTCCCCACAACATTTTCTATTTGTTCCTTCCAATTTAAGTTGTTCGTACTTGAAATACCGACGAATTTAGTTGAATTTGCGGCTTTCAGATTAGACGGATTTATCTTGTAAAATAAGTTTAACGAATTCCTTTGAACATTCATGTGGAGGACCTCACACTGTTCGTTATTTGGGGTCAATTACCAATTTGTGCACCATTCAGATATCTTTTCAAAAAATGTTTTGCAATTTGTTTTGAACTTCTGACGATTTTATTCGCCGTCATCTGTAAACAACCTAAGACGGCTCCTCAGATTGTCTCCCAAATCCTTTATATAGATAAGGAACAGCAAAGGGCCTATCACACTACCTAGGGGATCGGCAGAAATCACTTCTATTTTGCTCGGTGAATTTCTGTCAGTTACTACGAACAGTGACCTCTCTGGCAGGAAATCACAAATCCAGACACATAACAGACGATATTCCATAAGCACGCAATTTCGTTACAAGCCGCTTGTGTGGTACAGTGTTAAAAGCCTTCGGGAAATCCAGAAACACGGAATCTATCTGAAATCCCTTCTCAATAGCACTCAACACTTCATGTGAATAAAGAGCTAGTTGGGTTTCACAGGAACGATGTTTGCTAAACCCATGTTGACTGTGTGTCAATAGACAGTTTTCTTCGAGGTAATTCATAATGTTTGAACACACTTTATGTTTCAAAATCCTGCTGCCTATCGACGTTAACGATATAGGCCTGTAATTTACTGACTTTCTTGAATATATGTGTGTTCTGAACTTTCTAGTCTTTCGTCCAGCGAATGGTTGTATATCACTGTTAAGTATGGAGCTAATGCATCAGCATATTCCGAAAGGAATCTAATTGGTATACACTCTGGACCAGAATTCTTGCTTTTATTAAGTGATTTGAGTTGATTCACTACTCCGAGGATATTTACTTCTACGTTACTCATGTTGGCAGCTGTTCTCGATTCGAATTCTGGAATATTTACTTCGTCTTCTTTTGTGAAGGCATTTCGGAAGGCTGTGTGTAGTAACTCAATGTCGCTACAGCAACTCTGTGTTCACTAATCCCTGTATCGGATTTGATGCTCGTTATTAACTCAGTATTATTTGGTGCTAACAGGTCAAGTATTTTTTCACAACCCTATACTATTCGCTTGGGCTCATGAACTAAATGCTTTAAATAAGTTTCAGAGAATGCGTTTAGCACAATTTTGGATGATATTTTATGCACACCTTCGGAATTTCGCCAACATATCGAGGGTAAATTAGTCACCTCCAACTGTTACCGTATGAGTCGGGTACGTGTTTGAAATCAAACTCTAGTTTTCTTTGAACCTTTCAGAAACTGTATCATCTAAATTGGTAGGTATCTAAAGGATACAATTATTATTTTAGTCCCGTTGCTAACAATGACCTCTGCCCACACTAACTCACAGGAAGTATCTGCTTCAGTTTAGTAACAAGTTAAGTAGTTCAGGTAGTTTTCAGATAAAGCACAGATGTCACTGGGTTCTTTGTCCCTGGCACCCGTTATGAACGTTTGAGTCTCCCAGTCAATATCCGGCAAATTAAAATCTCCACCCAGCACTATAGCATGGTGGGGAAATCTACTCAAAATTAGGAAAATATTCATTACGGATGGCAGGGACAAAGAATCCTGTGAAAGTTTTTTAAAGTGCATTATCTGAAAACTACCTTGAGCAGTTAAACAGAGAACCGCCTCGTGGGGATAATATATTAGACTTTCTGGTGACAAACATACCGGAACTATTTGAAACAGTTAATGCAGAAAGGGAATCAGCGATCATAAAGCGGTTTCTGCATCGATAATTTCAGCCGTAAATAGATATATTAAAAAAGGTAGGAAGATTTTTCTGTTTAGCAAAAGATACAAAAATCAGATTTCATAGTACATGACGGCTCAACACAAACGTTTTGTCTCAAGTACAGATAGTGTTGAAGATCAGTGGACAAAATTCAAAACCATCGTACAATATGCGTTAGATGGGTATGTGCCAAGCAAGATCGTAAGAGATGGAAAAGAGCCACCGTGGTACAAGAACCCAGTTAGAAAACTGCTACGGAAGCAAAGGGAACTTCACAGAAAACATAAACATAGTCAAAGCCTTGCAGACAAACAAAAATTACACGAAGCGAAATGTAGTGTGAGGAGGGCTATGCGAGAGGCGTTCAATGAATTCGAAAGTAATGTTCTATGTACTTACTTGGCAGAAAATCCTAAGAAGTTTTGGTCATATGTCAAAGCGATAGGTGGATCAAAACAAAATGTCCACACGCTCTGTGACCAAAATCATACTGAAACAGAGGATGACAGAATAAAGGCCGATATACTAAATGCCTTTTTCCAAAGCTGTTTCACAGAGGAAGACTGCACTTTAGTTCCATCTCGAGATGGTCGCACAGATGACAAAATGGTAGATATCGAAATAGACGACAGATTGATAGAGAAACAATTAAAATCTCTTAAAGAGGAAGGGCCGCTGGACCTGATGGAATACCAGTTCGTTTTTACACAGAGTACTCGAAGTAACTTGCCCCCCTTCTTGCACCTGTGTATCGTAGGTCTCTAGAAGAGCGTAGAGTTCCAAAGGATTGGAAAAGGGGCACAGGTCATCCCCGTTTTCAAGAAGGGACGTCGAACAGATGTGCAGAACTGTAGACCTATATCTCTAACGTCGATCAGTTGTAGAATTCTGGAACACGTATTATATTCAAGTATAATGACTTTTCTGGAGACTAGAAATCTACTCTGTAGGAATCAGCAGGGGTTTCGAAAAAGACGATCTTGTGAAACCATCTCGCGCTTCTCGTCCACGAGACTCAGAGGGCCATAGTCAGGGGTTCCCAGGTAGATGCCATGTTTCTTCACTTCCGCAAGGCGTTCGATACAGTTCCCCACAGTCGGTTAATGAACAAAGTAAGAGCATATGGACTATCAGTTATGTGATTGGATTGAAGAGTTCCTAGATAACAGGACGCAGCATGTCATTCTCAATGGAGAGAAGTCTTCCGAAGTAAGAGTGATTTCAGGTGTGCCACAGGGGAGTGTCATAGGACCGTTGCTATTCACAATATACATAAATGACCTGGTGGATGACATCGGAAGTTCACTGATGCTTTTTGCAGATGATGCTGTGGTGTATAGAGAGGTTGTAATAATGGAAAATTGTATTGAAATGCAGGACGATCTGCAGCGAATTGACGCATGGTGCAGGGAATGGCAATTGAATCTCAATGTAGACAAGTGTGAGGTGCTGCGAATACATAGAAACATAGATCGTTTATCATTTAGCTACAAAATAGCAGGTCAGCAACTGGAAGCAATTAATTCCATAAATTATCTGGGAGTACGCATTAAGAGTGGTTTAAAATGGAATGATCATATGAAGACTAGAATAGAAGGGAGAACCGATAGAGGTACTCAACGTACCCTCCGCCACACACCGTCAGGTGGCTTGCGGAGTATGGATGTAGATGTAGATGTATGGATATTGTGAACAGAAACGGTCCTACGACACTCCCTGCGGCACACCTGAAATCACTCTTACTTCAGAAGACTTCTCTCCATTGAGAATGACATGCTCCGTTCTGTTATCTAGCAACTCTTCAATCTAATTACACAATTAGTCTTATAGTCCATATGCTCTTACTTTGTCCATTAAGCGACTGTGGGCAACTGTATCGAACGCCTTGCGGAAGTAAAGAAACATGGCATCTACCTGGAAACCCGTGCCTATGGCCCTCGTGAACGAATACTGCGAGCAGGGGTTTCACACCATCGTCTTTTTCGAAACCCATGCTGATTCCTGCAGAGTAGATTTATAGTCTCCAGAAAAATCATTATACTCGAACATAATACTTGTTCCAAAATGCTGCAACTTATCGATGGTTAGAGATATGGGTCTATAGTTCTGCACATCTGTTCGACGTCCCTTTTGAAAACGGGGATGACCTGTGCCCTTTTCCAACCCTTTGGAACGCTACGCTCTTCTAGAGACCTACCGTTGTTGTGTTTTCTGTCAACAAACTAAAAGTAGCCAGTGTCCTGGTCCTCACCTTACGATTGGTGGCATGATGTCTAGGCGTCTAAATGCAGTTCGCTTCCCATACCGCTCACAGAAACATAGCGGTGTTCACTTGTCCCCTTCCGCTTTTAGGACAACCTGTAAGCTTTTATTGTAGCTCTCTGACGATCTCCTGTGATTCGCACAGCTTTAAAAGAATCTTTTGAAGTACTCTGGCCTAAGAGGTACTCACAGTGCCTCCCACACACGACCGCTGTCCATGGGAACTACCGGTGGTAAACCTCTCGGATTTCTGCCATTGTCTTCCCAACAAGTAACACTCGCAGATGGCACATCTCGCCACATTTCAGTAGCTGAGAGAAACAGGAGCTAAAATGCTAGAATTCGCAGACCCTCCTCATGTGACATGTCACAAACTAGCACTGCCACACTATTTAAAAAGATTATAATACTAATTACATAGTTTTACATGTACTTGGCTCAATATGGTGAAGGCTACACCTTCTGAAAGGAATTTGTCAATGTCATTGTCCTCATATAGTCCATCTACTACACACATACTTTGTAATTTATACCATTCATCTATGAGAGTAAAATTGAGATATATACTTAAAATATGCTTAAATTTCACTTGAAAAGCCTCCAAGTTGTAGATAGTCTCGCAATAAACTGTGAAAGGCTTCATTATTCACTCGGCAGCAGCTAAACGAACTAATTTAAAACGCAACAATAACCACGGATATAACCGTTATATTTCTGTAAGGTCTACACTCTACTGTTATTATTATTATTACTATACACTGTGAGCCTGAATTCTAATCGCTTTCATTGCCGAAGTAAAAGATTCCAGCAATGAAGTGTTTACAAACTATGTATAGTTGATTTGATATGCGGGTGCAGCTTGCGGGTGAAGCCATGTGCTCCTAGGGAGAGGACTGGTGCAGAGAAAACATGTCTTGTAACAAGTGACTACCCTCAATTCTAATAGCTAGCTTTCTTCTCTGAGAAGGACTTTAGGCAGCACTCGTGATGCTGTGGCAGCTGCTCCACCATTCTATTAAAAATGTTTTAGCAGGTATATCATTGACTCAATAGTAGGTGGTTTAGTGGAACATCTACAAAATCTAAATATTGTTTTTTATCATTTTAAAAATAAGACTGTTCAAAGAAAACTTTGTTTCATTCTAAACTTTGGTTAGTTGCTAATGCTGATGGTTACTAGCAGATATGTGATTAATCTCAGGGGGTAATGGTCTCAGAAACCACTGCACTAAATAGACGCTCTATTGTAGAAACTGTGCTGCAGATCAGTATAAACGTTAGTAGCCTCACTCATCCCGTGTCGTATTCAGAGTGTTGCTTACTGGCCGCTTAGTGCGCTGCTATCGGTGTGGGTCACGAAAACGAGACGGAGTCTGTTCCGACAATGCAACTGTGGGCCGTTACTATGAATATTTGGGTGCCTTGTTGGTCGTTCCTGCTGGGTCTAAATTAATTACACGTTTTCCTAATAGTGCCCTGCAGGTAGCCTACACTAAAGTTACGATTACGTGGTGCTGAAAGAGCGAGATTTAAATGTCAGTGACTTCCTTTAAAAGGCCCGCTGACCGAGGTAAAGACCTGCATTGGTTTGGAGCAATTACCAGTGATTAATTCAGTCATAACATGCAAGGGCAAATTACAGTTAATTACGTAATATCTTTAAATCAAGTGACACTTTAATATCATCCGAATGAGTTAATCATGCTTGGCGCTAAGTTTATTTCGACCACGACTGATTCACTACAAGCGTTAGGCGCGCCGACAGTTGTATCGTTTAGACGGATTGTCATTGTATCTAGACAGACACAGTTGGTAAGTTCAAGTTTGTTCAT
The DNA here is from genome assembly GCF_023897955.1 of Schistocerca gregaria. Lineage (NCBI taxonomy): Eukaryota > Metazoa > Arthropoda > Insecta > Orthoptera > Acrididae > Schistocerca > Schistocerca gregaria. The sequence continues at coordinate 86,665,127 of NC_064924.1, read as the reverse complement.
AGCTACAAGATTTGAAACACTCCCATTATGTATGGACTCTCGAACTAGATACTCGTCATATTTTCGCAAAACGTGTTCAAAAGTAATTCACAAGACTTCCTGTCTGTGAAAAGACAACGAATCCGTAGGTTCTGCCTGGGTTGATGGTTGTTTCCCTAGCATCTCGTGGAATCCCTGTGGAACGGCCTCATCAAGCTACTGCCACTGACAGGACGGATGTACCATCAGGAAGTACCTACACCCACTCATCACAGAGAGCCCAGTTGGTCAGTCTTACCAAAAAGTCTCAGAATCATTGTAACTGGGCATAATACTGTCATTGTAATCAAGCAAACTGCGGGAACCGTTTCTATGTTCACAAGGCAATGGAAGATATTGCTGGTGCTGTAAAATATGTCAAACAACATTGTAAGGGAACTCTTATAGTTGAAACTACTAGTTCAACCAAAATATCGAAGCTCCTAGAATGTAAGGCCTTAGGTGACTACCCAATCGAGTCTGAGTTGCATAATACTCTGAACTTTAGTAAGAGCGTGGTTACCTGCTCCGATCTAATGGTGGTGAACCCTGCAGAGTTACGTGAAGAATGGAAAAATATGGGCACCACGGAAGTGCAAAACTATGGCAAATTGAACAAATTGTCCACATTAAATATAACGTTTAGCATTCCGGAACTAACTGAGCAAATCCTTGCAGGCTATATCCGTCTTAGGGTTCGCCTGTTTTTCTTTTTTTCCTAACCTAACATGATGCTACAAATGTCAAAGTTTGTAAATATCACTATGGGATGTTATTAGAGGGCGACGTGTGGCAATTGTGGAGGCTCAGCTCAGGAATCAGGCAATTCTTCTGCTCTTTGAAATGTGTAAACTGCTTTGTGGATCACCCAGTGTGGTGCAGAAAGTCTGAGGTTACAATGAGGAAAGGAAAATTGAAAGATGTACAGTCCCCGATTTTTGCTACTTCTTTTGCATCAGCCCTTAAGTGTCATGTCTCCACACAAACTCAGACCACAGATTCAAGTACGAACACATACACTTGTCAGTTTACCTGTGGGTGGGCAAAGCTCCACTTGTAACTGAATTCGTTCGAAAGCCATCAACACCTAAGTCACATAACACTACCCAACATCACAAGCCAACAGAGCTGTCCCCGCAACGCAGGCAACCACCTCCTCCCATCAGTAAAGAAAGACGTCTTTCAAAAATTAGTTCCAAGTCCAAGAAAGCGGTAGTTAAACCTTCTGATCATCGAGGTCTCTCCCTCTCTAATGGCACTATGCTCTTGAGGATATGGACTCCCAGTGAGAAGAACCAGAGAGCAGGGAACCGGCTAACGTCCTCCCTGACATCTGCGGTAAATAACCGCCTCTGAGCGAGAATGGAAAAAGCGACCATCCCTAAACACTGGCTTCCCAGGGACTTGCATGTTGCAATGGAGTTTGAATGGATATCGCCCACATTTGCAAGAATTACAGCTCCAGGTCCAAGAGAAATCGTTGGCCATCTGCTTACAAGAAATGCATCTTAAGTCACCTACACACCTGCTTTACGGGGTTACCACACATACAGGAAGGACGATACTACTGGAGACAGGTCTAAAGGTGGAGTGGCTGTTTCAGTTGATACCAGATGACACTTCTCTTCTGTACCTCTTACCACGACCATACAAGCAATTGCCGTGAAATTTCTTACACCCTTCTATGTCACAGGGTGTTGTTCGTACCTTACCACTAATGAAGCTCTGAATGCAGACGCTCTGGCAAAATTCTTTAGAGCACATCCACGGCCATTCCGCCTTGTCGGGGACTTCAGTGCACACAGTGTACTGTGGGGCTCGGCTACGACCTACTACAGGGGTCGGATGATCGAGCGACTCGTTCAGTCTGAGACTATCTGCCCTCTTATATCTGGCCAGATGACACACTTTTCTTTAGCTACGGGGTCTTTTTCAGTCATTGACCTCCGTTTTGTTCCCCAGCTATTGCAGACTCATTTCAGTGGGAAGTGGGTACAGATTCACATTCTATTGACCATTCACAGGTAGCTCCATCTGTCGACTAGGATGGTGGCTGACAGGAGACCATGCAAATGGGTGACACCAAGGGCAAATTGCTTGCAGTACAATCGACAGGCTTATTTTTGATCAAAAGCATTGTGCACAGAAGAAGGTGGCCAATATCACTTGTGAGATCCAACAGGGTGCACCAGTGTCCATCCCTTAAACAGGTAACCACCTCAGACGATGGCCTGTACCTTGGCGGAATGACGACTTTCGATTGGCAATCAGGGCCAGACTAACGGCTCTGCGGAAGTTCAAACATTGTCCAACTACAGAAGATCTATGTGCCTCGTATCTGCGAGGCCAGTGATAAAATAAGGGAAGAGGGCTACCTGTAGGAAATTAACGACTTCCATTAATCGTCCTACCTCCACCCCGCAAGTTTGGGAATCAATAAGATCGATTTCGGGCAAGAGAAGTAGTACACATCCCCTTACGGCCTTGTCAAGTAACGGGCTCTCTGTGACAACGCCAGATGACCAGACGACATGGCTCAGGTTTTAGAAGAACACTTCCTTACTGCCACTACATCATCTACAGAAGCTCCTGCTTTTCAGGTGTTCCATCAGGTGAGGAAGTTCAGTTTCTTCTCGCATAAAGAGGATGACTACAATCTTCCATTCTCTATGTGGGAACTGGAATAAGGTTTGTCTGCAGCTAGAGACACTGCTCCAGAACCTGATGAAATTGCTGCACGGGAAGTAATTGATAGAACAAATGACTCTCATTATCGCCGAGGTAAAGATAAGCCCAAAAGTATGCTAATTCCCCAATTCATCAGTCAAGATGGCATGGCAGGCTGACAGCAGTTATCAACATGGAAGGCAGAGACTGCCGAGGATTCAGAGATTTCTGATCCAATGTTGTTCAAAAGGAAAACTCGCACTACCAGGTTTTGTATCTGTTATTAAATTATTGTTGGCTTGACACTGGATCTTCTGAGAGGTGACTGATAGAGGTGCTCCCTACAAGATACTAGTCTCCTTCCTCTAGGTGGTTAACTAGTAACTTACATTTTCGTTCTACCATTCTGTATAGGAAAGTCACGTCTCTCTCTCTCTGTCTCTGACTCTCTCGCTCTCACTCGCACTCTCTCTCTCTCGCTCTCTCTCTCACGCTCTCTCTCTCTCTCTCGCTCTCTCTCGCTCTCTTGCTCTCTCGCTCTCTCTCTCTCTGGGACCAATGAGGTACTTTTCGTTTTTACCGTCCTGTGTCTCTAACTTACAGTTTATTTACTGTAGCCTTTGCTGATGCATTTAAAGTGTATAAATATTTACTGAGTTCTGTGACCGACCGAGCGGTTCTAGGCGCTTCAGTCTGGAACTGCGCGACCGATCCGTTCACAGGTTCGACTCCGGCTCCGGGCATGGTTGTGTGTGATGTCCTGAGGTTAGTTAGGTTTAAGTAGTTCTGATTACCTCAGAAGTTAAGTCCCATAGTGCTCAGAGCCATTTGAACCATTTGCTGAGACAAAATGTTCAGTGCTGTCACAAGTTCTCAGAGGTCCAGGACTGTGGATGGCCAACACAACTTGAGAAGCTCACCTGTACCTTTGAGTATTTTCTGGAAAAACTGCTAGTTTCAGTTGCAGGTATTGAATGATTTGGGGAGTGTCTTTTAAATAGTGACGGGTTGCTGTCCAACAGGTTTTGACAATGAACTTGCAATACTCCTCTCATACAGACTGATAAGGAAAACATTTGATCACATTTGGGCACTGCAGTAGATTACATAAATCTCTTTTGCCGCTTTCTCTGCCTGATCAACGCAACGAACTCACTTCTGCAAACATAACTTTGGTAATAAAACTAAAAAAATAAGATGACCACAACTCTCACTTTCAACTGGCTACCGACCAAATGTCAATACTCATTTATTGAGAAACTTAGCTTTATTAATACCAATGCATATTCATAACGCAATTATCAAGGGTGGGGCGTGGGGCGTACTTAATGCTCACTCTAAAACATAATGAAATAAAAAAATAAAATTCGTTATTTATTTTTTTATTATATCAACAACATAGTTTTTGAAGACATAATGATGTTTAAGTAGAGACCGCAACCTGGGAATGTCTCTTGGCATACTCTTATCAGCAACAACACACCTATAGTAATGTGTAATAGCAACGAGACGTCAGAGTACTTTACGTGCAAGGAAAAAATATTTATAGAAACGCAAATTTGAATTTTACGGACAACTTGCTAGTTAAAGAGATGTTGATGTGTAAGTGAAGTCCTGAACCTGGAAATACTGAGTACAACACTCATCAGGGAAGTAGCTTCTACACTCAAGGCTTAAATTTTTGTGTTAACTTTAACTGAAGAATTAAAATATGGGATCTGGAAGAACAATTCGTTAAAAACCGTTAACATTTTTTTAAAATTTTTAAATTTAGTGTAAACGACTAAATAACAATATTTCTAAATGGTGGGCATAAAGTGCCCTCGCCCCTATCTAACCTTGGTATTGCGAGGGTTAAGACAATGACTTGAGTTCTTTTCGCTTCTCTGCAGATCCATTATTCGTTACTATAACTTTACCGCTATGGACGTTTGTCAGTCAGCCGTTGTGGAAGAGCGGTTATAGGTGCATCAGACCGGAGCAGCGCTGCTGCTGCGGTCGCAGTTTCGAATCCTGCCTCGGGCATGGAATGTATGTGATTTCCTTAGGTTAGTTATATGTCTGGGGCACTGATGACCTCAGATGTTAAATCCCATAGTGCTTTGAGATATTTGAACCATTTTGAAACAGCAAAGTGTTGACACTCCCTGAAAGAAGGCCACAGCTCAGACGTTCCAGTAAGCTGTCACTTGAATTAATGACGTCAAGTTGGCACCAAAGAGTCTCCACAGTTCTGCCCCGTGACACCGTGGACGCGCCTACGATGGGGAGGGTGACACAACCCCCTCTTAGCCAAATTTCACCCCGTCTATCGATGCGTCTGCGGTAGACGTCAGAACCGCGACTCCCAGGGCTGCAATCACGCGGTTTCCTAATGGGTGGCTGCGAAAATATTTCAGACGTCCCTACACTGACAATCGACACAAAATAGTATCAAAGTGTGTCATAAAGGCGTAGATGAAACCAACCCTTCGTTCTGTGCCTTATCAGGGTGATTTGATGTGATAATGGGCAACATTACTATCCTCTCACTGCCGTTATTGACGGATCATTTTGGAAACTGGTTCGGAAACAAATACCCTGTTAGATGGCTATTATGTTTCGGCGCATCTGTTAGACCATAAGCAAAGGAGACAGCTACCCTGTTGGTTCAGATGGACTGGCCACTAAGGTAAATGCGTTTGCGAACATCACAGGCCCTGTGATTATAGAGTATGTACTCGTAACACTCGTAGAGTGTTTACACATAACAATCGCTCGAAGCTTTTTTATTTAGCAGAGGACGAGCGTATTACCTCAGCTATTCTTTTAGCCCCAGATAATTGTTTCGCAGTAGTCTATCACACTCAGCAGCACACACAGCGCGGAATACCACGAAACAGGGATGAGTACGAGTTCAAGACACAGTGACAGAATATTCGTGCAGTGGACTATCTATATATATCATGATTCAGGATGTAGGTTATTTATGCGTGTATTAAGCTCTGTCCCAAGAGTACGTTTTACAGAATACAACAGTGTAGTCCTACGAGCCAGTAGCTGCTGTTTATTCACAGAAAAAATCGATATGTAGTTTATTTATCATCTCTCTGAACTTAATGATTATTACAAAATTTAGTAGTATAAATTTAATGACTCATCAGGCGTCTATCTTTTATGAACCATTCCAATGCGCACTTCACTTCAAGTTTGCTGTTCTTTCCACTCGGCAGTACAAGAATAGGGAATTAGTATTTCTCAGTTAACACCAGAGTCTAATCACTCGAGGATACTTCAAGAGCCACTTTTAATAGTTACAAATTATTGTAGATACTTGGGATTGATGCTGATAGCGCTGCAGGTGGTGAAACAAAAAGTACATTTGTTTTATATGCTCATAAAATGGCAATAGGATCTCTGTATCCAGTGGGTGTTGTATATTACAGAGAAATAAATATGTTTTCATCCACCAATGTGTAAACGTAACTTTCCGCTTAATTATTCTCGTAGTTTATTTCGACAGATAATCAGAGCTTTCGTGAACCCACCACAGTAGTGTTTGCTACAGCTCGAATTTTATTAATAGTTAAATGGAGCGACTGCTTTTGCTGCCTTATGAGTCGTACGTAGAAATAATTACCTTGAAGTTGTACGTTATGCCTCCTCTCACAAGAATATCTTATACTTTTTTCCGTCCTTAACTTCCATTTATTTCTTTGAATCAAACAAGTACGGCAGCTTAGAGCAGAGATGGTCCTCGTATCCAACATAGTTTCAACAATACCAGCGACAACCTCAGTGATTACTGCTACGGTATTTCTCCTCACACATCTAAGATAACTGAAAATGTATCTCTTCTGTTGTTCCTTTGTTTCAAAAATATTAATACTACTTTTTGTGGTTATTACTTCAGATTATTTATGATATCTAAGACATATACTTTCATTATTGATAGTTGGTGTTTCTGTAGTCGTTACTCTACGATAAAATAATCTTTTAGAACTCTATTCCGAACGACAGTACCAAATAACTTAACTATCACCTTGCTGACGTTCATGAATATAATTAGTCGCAGGTGATTGTTATTATCCAGTTTTCGAGAAAAAATAAAAAAACCTCTGTTTTGTGTTGTTACAGAAAGAATCTTAGCTATATTTTGTAATAACTCTTTCTTCCTTAGCTACATAGTAACATTTCACAATAATACTACATTGCCATATTGTGAGGTTCCACTCTTTAATGGGTTCATTTTAGGGTTAAGGTGTGAGTAGGTAGGGATCTAAATTTCCAAATTTCTAGTTTAGAACACGGGTTTGTTTTATTTTCAATAAATAGCCATAGCTTTACTAATCTAAAGCGAAGAAACTGCGTGTTGCTTGACGAAGGATTGTGACAAGTGTTCTCTTACTTCTCCATACAGAATCCCATTTAAAAAAATAAAACACCTCTTAGTCGAGGTATCATCAATCACTGTTCTTTCGTCTTCTAAAACTGAACAGGGCTGACAGCGCGCCCCCACCATCCACCCCCACCCCCCCACCCCCCCTTCCAAGGAAAAAAAACCGTCTCTTAATTCTGTTCTGCACAATAGCTTCCACATAAGAACTTCCAACAATTCCATACATAAAACAGTCGTGGATCACCTTTTGTTCCCCACCAGACCAGTCATCTAAACCGCTTACAATCTTGAGTTTAGTAACGAATTGGTAATCAACCACTTTCTCTCATCAGTAAACAAGTGAAAGGATAAACGGACAACCTCTCCTCATACAGTTGTTTAAGCTTGGGAGCCAAGGACTTTTACGTTAAAATTCCTCACTACGTTATCTCGCCAGCATATACTGCATATCACGAAACGCTAACATCGGTAAAGAACCGCAGTTTTTACCAATATTATCATCCGAAATATTTCATCGATAGCCACATGCATAGAACGTTCACCAATGTCTTTCTTAACCTCGAAGTGCTAATTCACAGCACCAGAGGCTAGTTCCCAAACGCATTTGTAAGTCTGTCTCTACAATTATTTTCTTTCGTAACTTTTTAACGACTTTTCTTTAATCTACAAATTAGAAACAGCTGTAGCTATACATGCGCCTAGCATAGACTTTCTGCCTTTCCTTGAGCTCTAATTTCCGCCTCGGGATCTCACATTTGAAGGCTGCCCTTATTACGATCTAAACCGACGTAGAACCATTTACTCGACTAAAGGAACAGTGCCACATTCGTACAATAACATAAAATTTGCATGTGATCGACAGTGGGGGTACAGCGACGTAGAACCATTTACTCGACAAAAGGAACAGCACTACATTCGTACAACATAAAATTTGCATTTGCTCGGCAGTGGGGTTTAGCAGCGATTCGTAGCTACTACGTCTCCCGACACGAAGAAATTCCCAGCCGCCCGAGCAAAAACTGCCCTACCAAAACAGTAGTAGGGCCCGTCCAAACACCCAGTCCTCTAGTTACAATCATTTTACAACATATCGAACAACACGTTGTACTCTACCATAACCACTAGTTTACATTTCCCACAAACTTCACTCTTTCTTAATACTTCTGATAATCCTGAGGCTGTCTGCCTTCTGATTGAATATTTTTCTTCTTTTCTTTGTTTAATTTTCCTTCATTACCACTTCTTAATATACATCTACGAGTTAGATGTTCTCATCATATCGTAATAATCTTGCCCCTGTTACAATTCTGTTGTTCGCTATTTGAATCAGCAATACAAATTCAGTTCTGTTGATAAACTTTCTACTCCACCCACATTCATATGTACATTGTCACCACAACGTAAGGTACAAGTCCTTCTCTGCAGCGTCTTTCCCACTAAATTATGTTTACCATTACTTTTAGCAACATTAGCCACCAAGCACTTCTTAATATGGTTTCCCTACTTCCTTATCATTATTAACTTCTTTCAGCGCTACTGCCGTAGCATGAGGAATACTTTGAACAATAAATGGTCATTCAAGCAATTAGAAACACTTTTCGTATTATTATTCAATTTCTTGCTTTTATAATGTCCTCTTCATAGCACAAAATCTCCTATCCTGTAAGGGTTTACTGTCCCTTCTCTTCCAAATCTGCTTTGTCTGGTTTCAGCACTCTTTAATTTGGCATCTACACGGTTAATTACATTATATCGAAAGCTATGTATGACAGATGGATACTTAATCTTGTCAAAAAGACGATACATTTGTATCTTGCTTTCTGTTACCTCTCTAGGCGCCACTACAATAGTAACAGGAGATTTACTTTTCAGTACCCTCTCAAATTCTCGAATAAATTTAGGCCAAGTCAAATGCCTCCCAATTAAGCGGATAATGCTCGCTCAAGGATTCGATTTGGGTGACGTTTGGCTATTAACAACTCTTGTACTTTGTTCTGTTTCCAGAAATCTTGAAATTCATCAGACTCAAATTGCACTTCATTGTCTGACGAGAGTCGCGATGGTGTCCCTACGATAGGGAAATACGACTCTCCAGGACATGCATAACCGTATTACTGGTCGCCTCTTTCACTTGACACAATTTCACAAAATTGAACTAAACCAATCCCCTGAATCCCCTGAAATATATTCCACATGACGTGCAAATGTAACTTTATGAGAATTCCACAAATAGTTTTTACAAACAACTCAGCAACTAAGTAACACACTTCTTCGGTAGAGTAATACGTGATTTTCATAGAGGATGGTTTAATATACTCCTCAATTATCTGTAGGTCTGACTATGGTGCCGCATTGCTTGCAGTAGCGCACCCTCTCTGTCATAGGGTTCAACATTGTTTTTCACACAATAACAACATTCGTCGCACACATTCATTTTCAGTGCCAAAAAGGCTGCAAAATTCCTGTTTGCACACTTTGACAGTCCCGGCCTCTGTAGTCAACACGCGATAACGATAATTTTTTTCTGGGGTCTTTTGTGCACTACACCTTCTTTCTTGATCAGCCCTGGAAGGTCTCCATCTTGCTTGCTCTTTCTTTCAATCATGAAATTTACGGACTATTTCAATGTATTCGTGATCAGAAGTCACATTCCAATACAGTTTCATACACTTGAAACATATCAGTACACGAATGCCATACTACAGAAACTGACATCGCCATACAATCAAGAACTCATGTTGTTTCTACCAATTTTTGCAATCATAATATGAGTACAGTTGCAAACGTAACTTATTTGTCTGTGTTTGAGGAAAATAAAAATGTTACCTTTATTGTTTCTGTAGAAAGAAGCTTCCACATATTTTATAACAATTCTTCCTCCTCCTGTTAAATCGTAAGTTTCTTCAGTGCTTTGTCTTACTGAGACTATTCCTTCTTTAACTGGTTTATTTTATGGGTAAGACATGTGTAGGTAGGGAACTATACGCTAATTTTACAATCCGAACCTTTTGGACTCCCATTCGGGAGGACGACGGTTCAATCCCGCGTCCGGCCATCCTGATTTAGGTTTTCCGTGATTTCCCTAAATCACTCCAGGCAAATGCCGGGATGGTTCCTCTGAAAGGGCACGGCCGACATCCTTCCGCTTCCTTCCCTAATCCGATGAGACCGATGACCTTGCTGTCTGCTCTCCTTCCTCCAAAACAACCAACAACCTAAACCCGAACTTTTTTCTTGTTCCAACAAGTAACATCGGGTTTGTTCAGTAGAAACAAACACTACTGCTGGGTGTTTACCAGAGATTTGTACGAGTCTCCTCCAAACATTTCGCTACACAGAACCCCATTTATAAAAAAAATAAAAAATAAACGATCGCCATGACCTCTTTCGACGCTGACATTAACAACTACAAATTATAACTGAGCGCACAAAAGCTCAGCCTCTTAAGGCATTCTCTAGTAAAATTTACCGACACCCCAACAATCTACTCTGGCTCCGCTGGACCACTCGGCAATTCTAAAATGCATAACAGAATGAACGATGTGGAAAAATTTATTGATAAATTGTTCCAGAAAGATTTTCGCTGTTATGGGGATCTCCGAATATTATTCAGCATTATTCGTTTCTTTGTCGAAGTCGACTTCCTGTCACCAGTAACAGTGCTGTCTTCTTCTAAAATCGAACAGGGTCGCAACCTCACAACCATCCCCCAAAAAACACGGTCAATTAATTACGTGGAGCATATGAATAGCTTCCACTTAACAAACGTCCAACAAATTCTTCCATAAAATAGTCTCTATTGTGTCCTCTTGACCTGGTGAGTCACCTAATCCGTCTTCAATCCTGACTTTAGCCACGAATCAGCAGTCAGTTGATTTATGTCACAATATACCAATGAACACGCTACCTGGCCACATACAGTTAAGTAAGGCTCAGAGTGAACTCCCAACTGTTTGACTGCTGCAGCACACACTGCATGTGGGGAAATCCTATCATCGGTCACGAACCGCAATTCTCACCAGTATTATCATCAGCAAACGTATACACAGGGCCTTTACCATCCTGCTCAAACGTGCGGGAAATGCTAAACTCCTTTCGGCTAGTATGTTAAGAAACCAATCAGATCATCCCCACCACTTCTATATTCGAGGTATTTATAATGCCGGCCAGTCAGATTAGCACAAGTATATTAGACTAGAAATGTAACTACGAAGGCTTTCCCGGCGTAATAATTGATCATATTCTTCTCGGGTATGCAGCCGGATCATAACGTCTTCATGACACTATATTTCCGCGGTCCAACTAGCCGCCATCTTCAGGTGAGAGTGCTGGTGCACGATCTCGCCGGAACTGACTTCCCAGCGAGGCTGCTTTCACTAATGTTTGGCCTCATATTTGAGAGCCGGTTTTTGTGAAGGGTATTGTCTGTAGACATTTCCTCGTGCCTAGTGTGGAATTTGTGGTACTAGTGTTGGCCTATTTTAGGTGTGTCCTGTGTGTGCAGTGAACACAATTTTTTTGTATGTCCTATAGGACAGATTGCCGGTTTTCTTAGATTTCTTTTTGTTTTTTTGGTGTTTTGTGTGTTTTTTTGCATTTATTTTTTGTGTACTTTTTTTATTTATGTATATATATATTTTTATGGGGTTTTTGTGTTTTTTCTTAATTGTCATCTAGTGTAAGGATTTTTGGTCTCTCACACCTAAACTGTTGTGGGTCATATTGCCCTAGACCACTGATGAGCTCGTTATGTGAGCGGTGAGCCTGCCTGTAAAATGCTATGGAGAGTTCTTTGAAGCGCTCTCTCAGTGGTTTTAGACCGGTTATTTCATGGAGGTCATTTGTAGGAAACCGATTGTCTACGTGTACGGCTCTTTTAAGGTCCCTATTTTGTACGGTTTGGAGCTTCTTGAGGAGGTATTTTGCTGCTTTGCCCCACACTGGGCACGCATATTCTAATATGGGCCTGACCAGGCTGCAGTAGACCCTGATACCTAGGTCGCCGGAAAGGGCGCTACTGGCGTTTAAGATTGGGTATAGAACCTGTAGCCCAGTGCTTGCTTTTTTCCTCAGGTTGGCTATATGCGTTTGCCAAGTGAGTCGTTTGTCTAGCGTGACCCCGAGGTATTGCGCAGAGTTCCTCCATGGTAGATTCCTGCCTTGGAATGTCAGCACAGGGGGAGGTCTGTATCTGGGAGGTCTTTTCCCTAGCTTTTTCGTGAACATTATCGCTTGGGTCTTGTCGGCATTGATCGTGATCCGCCATTTTTGGCCCATGTTTCCGTCTTGTTTAAGATGCACTGGAGGCGCGCGGCAGCGACATTGCGATTCCCACTAAGAGAGAGGAAGGCGATGTCGTCCGCGAACTGTGCATTTTTAACGTGCTGGGCTGTGGGGGTGTCTGCTGTGTAGCAGTTGTACAGGGTGGGCCCCAATACCGATCCCTGGGGTACTCCCGCTAGTATGTCCCTTTTGGAGGAACATTTGTTGTCGACTTTGACTACAAAAGTTCGTCCTGTTAAGTAGCTTTGTATTAGTTTGACCATTGCCCGAGGGAAACCTTGGGTATATAGCTTATACAGTATACCTAAGTGCCAGACCGTATCGAAGGCTTTTGCTACATCTAGCATAACCATTCCACAGTAGCCTTTATAGCTGTGTGCTAGGGTAGCGGCCTCTACTACTCTCATCAGCTGTTGTGTCGCAGAGTGGTTTCTTTGGAAGCCAAACTGCTCTTTCGGTATTATCTGTTCCCTAGTGAGGTGCTGCTGAATAGGGAACAATAGAAGGCGTTCATATAGCTTGCTCAGGGTAGGGAGAAGACTAATTGGCCTATAGTTTTGCGGGAAAAGGGGGTCCTTACCAGGTTTTGCGATCGCGATTACTTCCGCGTGTTTCCACGCTTTTGGAAATCTGCGCGATCGCGTGATCTCGTTGAAGATGTCCGTTAGGAGCTCGATTGCAACAGGTGGTAGGTTCTTTAATATTTCATTTGTGAGCACGTCGTGGCCAGGCGCTTTTTTTGTGGGTAGTGCTTTTATGGCGCCTACTACGTCTTCTACTGAGAAGGGTGGCAGTGCGTTATCTTAATCGTCTTCTGCTGCAAGGAAGACCCTGAGTTGTCTTCTGACGACGGCTTCGTGGGCCCTATCCTGTGCCTCTGCCGGTTGGAATGGTCTTTCAAAGACGTCTGCGAGTGCGTTTGCTTGTCAGCAGCGTTAAACGCGAGGCCGCGCTCTCCGTGCAGAGGCGGCATTTTTGCGCGTCTTTTAGTAAATTGTTTAGTTGCCTGCCACAAGCTGTTGTCCTCCACCTTAAGGGCAGACAGACAAGCAGACCATTCGTTATTTCTGTGCTCATCGAGTGCTGCTCTCAGCTCTCGTTGCAATCTATTTAGTAGTCTCCTAGTACCTGGATTTCGGGTCATTTTCCAGTCTCTCGCGATCCTATTTTTGTGTCGCATTTGCGCAAGCAGGTGCGGGGGTAGTTGCCTACTTCTGGGTGCACTTCCGAGGGGCCTCGGGGTGGCCACTTCCGCTGCTTGCAGGATCGTTCGAGTCAGGTGTTTGAGGGACTGTTCTGTGTTGTCCCTGTTCGGAGGCGGCGTGTGTGCGATGTCTTCCGTTAGTCCGTCTCGGAAATGTTCCCAGTTCCTTCGTTTGAACGATGGGTGTCCGTTCTGGATCGGAAGCCATTCACCCACATCTATTTCGAAGAGTACGGGATTGTGGTCGGATGACATTTTGTTCAGCGAACTCGCGGCCACAAAGCCCGTAATCCTCTTCGTTATAGCTATGTCTATAACGACTGGGCGTGCTCCGTTTCGAGGGAAGTGTGTGGGTTCTTCGGGAGCCCACACACTTGAAACGTCCCCTTAGAACAATTATTACAAGACTGTGCTTAAACTGACACACAATATTTTTAGCGCAACGCAATCTGACTTCCAAAAATCCCTACGAAAGAATGGCCCTGACTAATATTAACCTATACGTTTCACAAATCACTTACCTCACAAAAATCTTCGTTACTCAAGCTACTGCAATACAGCGAGCGCCACTACTGCCAGCTAAATAAAAGATTCAAACTTCGGAAGGCACTAACTACTGATTGGTATAGTTAGCAAATGAAAGATTTTAATAGAGAACAAAAGTGTATTTACCTTAGTAGTCATAATATATATATATATATATATATATATATATATATATATATATATATATATATATATATATATATATATATCACTTCATGACACCAATTCTTACAAATTTCAAAACTCCGCCATCTCTCTACTCACGTTCACCACTGCTGGCGGCTCACCTCCAACTGCGCAACGCTACGCACTGTTAGCATCCAGCTGCCGCTGCCCAACACTACAATGGCAGACAACAATGCAAACCAGCCACAGACCGCACACGGCACAGCCAGTGATTTTTATACAGAGCGCTACGTGGCGGCGCCGTTACCAATAAAAAAACCTAAACAGCCTACTTACATAGCCCTCATGCTCCCCACAAAAAATTTACAAATTGTTTTGGGCAGTGGCCAATACAGATTAGAAATTTTTTTTCATAATTACAATGACAAAGAAATGAAATGCACACACTTATCGATACGATGTTGGTCAGAAGCTAAAATTTTCTCACAGTCCATAAAGACAGTCCTGATCATTCATAAAAGTAAAATTGCAGTGTTTTTCTCAAAGTCTGAGTAGTAAAAGAAAGTGAACACGGAAGTAGTGCATTTCCACGCAGTCTTGAAGAAGTAGTGTTGTCCTTCCAATGGAAAGACAGTGCTGGCTCTTGACATGCAGACAGGTAATGGGCCACAACAGAGCAAACCCACACCAGAGTCAGTCGAAGTTTTCCAGAATATTGGTAGGTAGGTCGTCACAGAGTAGACCCATTGTAGTCCTGGTAGAGATTACGGTATTGGTGGGCCACCAGAGGTGCAGACCCACTGCAGTCCTTGTAGAAATAATGGTATCGGTGGGTCGTCAAAGGTGTAGACCCACTGTAGTCCTTGTAGAGATGGCCAGCAGCCATCTGTTTGACTGTGCAGGTGCACAATCACCATTGAAGAGTCTTTCGGATAATATAGCAAGTCCATAACCACCACCTGTGCACTCACAAAAATTGTTTTTGAAATGTCCTTACAACCAGCAATGCTGTTATCCAGTCCCTTACTGAATTATTAACACACGTGCAAACTCTATCAGTCCCTACTTCTCACATATTGTCCATATACTATGACCAACAGAAACGTGTGCAGTGAAATGTAATTTACAAGTCACTTAATTTGATGAACTGGTGTCAATTACAATTTTATAACATAAGAATACAATAACAAAGGTACAAAATACATCATTAAAGAACATAACAATACAGATAACATTAGCAGCAGTACAGGCTTTACAAAAAAATCGAAATAGCAAATACATCAGTGTTACAAAATTACGACATAAGTACATACAGAAAAGATCAGAATAACTTTTAAGACATCAACTTCACACATGAGCATTAAAACAGAACAGAATAAATAATTTCTAAACATATTTACAAAGAAATCGACATATTATTAATGCAAATTATATTTGAGGATAACAGTATTCCTCATCATAGTGAATGTAGCTGAATATTAGAAAATTCTACAACATAAGTCTTATCAGATGAACATATAAAGACAGGAAGAACATAAACACACAAGGGTACACAAACACATAGTGGGATAACACAAGGAAAGGGCAGGGTTTGTTTTACTGCAGTATTTTGGAAACAAAACTTTCTTTACTTCTCGGAGATCTCCCTTCGTTCTTCATTATTTCCAAAAAGTCCTATCTATACCTGCTTTCTGTACTTTTCTCATATAACCTCTCAGTGCATTTCTTCAAATCCATCGCAACTCATTCTCTTATATGGGTTACCCCCTCTTAAGCTAACTTAAATCTACTGAGCTCAGATGCTTAACTAAGGGACGAGGCAATGCTGCAGCACAAAACAATTTACACAAAAAGCAATGATAAAAAAATGGAAATTGGCAAAAAAAGCAGCAATATTACAACTAATATAAGGCAATGCGCAGCAAACAAGAAAAATAAATCACTAATAAAATTGGCTTAACCCAGTAATACAAAGTAACATTCAGTAGCACTATGAATGGCAAAGAGCCGCAGAAAATGCTATAACTTATACCTAAACATGTCAAAGCTCAAGCAGAAAAAATGTTACACTAAAGACAAGAATGCAGATAAGGACAATGTCTATTCACATCTTAGTGTCTATGCAATTAAAGTGGTGCACCACAAAAGCTAATGCCACAACAAATTACCAAGTACTTGAAAAGAAAATTATATATATATACAGTTACTGTTATTAGTCGCTTCTTATTGCTCTTTCCATTCCAAGAGCTCCTTTTTCGAAGAATGTGGATCATAAAATAATTATTTAATAGATCTGTCGACAGAAAGTGTTCACAATAGCAATGCATTTAATTTTATAAAACCAATGCTGCAACAGAGCTGGAAAACAGATATCAAATGAA
Organism: Schistocerca gregaria; assembly: GCF_023897955.1. Classification (NCBI taxonomy): domain Eukaryota; kingdom Metazoa; phylum Arthropoda; class Insecta; order Orthoptera; family Acrididae; genus Schistocerca; species Schistocerca gregaria. The sequence goes on along the minus strand of NC_064924.1, from coordinate 86,648,524 downwards.
ATAAGCAACTATGGACAAAGCATAAAAATATGATTCAATAGTCATGTGACATTTCATAAGTTAGTAGAATTCTCTCAACTCTCGTAGAAAGACGTTTATTCTAATCAGGTGTCATATGTAAGTATCTTTTTCAGTAATGAGCGTGTCGTATTTACGGTGCTTTCTACAAAGGAATGTAAATAGCGAGGATAATGGCCTCCCTTTTTTTTCTTGTGCCTCTGAAAGGCACACACTAATGGCTTGTTTCCTGGTGGCTGTCGCCCAGCTGGGCGCCCACGACGCATTACGTGCAGGTGGTCACTTAACTTTCTTACCGAAATATTTACGACACCAGTTTCCGCTACAGTGGCAGTCTCATATAAAAAAAATTCACAGGTCAAGAATTTGCGTTACAAATCTGTAGAAATAAAATCATTTTAAAATAATAGTGTTCAAAACTTTTCGACAGCATAGTGATACATTCACGCATTTACACACATTTTATAACTCTTAAAGTACGATTCTCGGTTTCCAACATCCTTTTTCACAAACCGGAGTCCCTAACCACTACTCATAATTCCTTACCTTATTACACATATGTATATTCGTCGACACTTCTTCAATATGTCATCATAACAGATACATAGCATAACCAAATAACTCATATATCATCAGCTTATTGATCATAAACATACCGCAACAGCATAATACACATACTCATCGTAATAATGACATCATAACACCTCAGTCAACGCTCTAAATCGTCGCAGCTTCCTCCAATTTCAAAACCTAAAAAAAATTCTCTGCTCATGTCAAAAGTGTCAACTACCTCAAACGTACTTTAAAAATCATGATCCCATACCAAATACATCATTCAAAGCTCTCATAGTATAAAAATGGTTCTGAAAAAATATGAACAGTTCACAAAGTACAGACAAATACAATTTCGTAAGTGTGACGTTATCCAACGGTGTAATTACGTAAACATCTGTCACTAACGTGGTAAAAAAAAAGTTTGTCTCTCAGTTACATTATCAGATAGCTGTGTAATTTATGTGTTAGAGAAATATGGTACCGATGTGTAAAGTTGTATAAGCAAATACCATATTAGCTAGGGCTCCTTGTGCTTGCCAAACACATGATACACAAAGTAAGCGTGTACCCCCTGAGGATTAATTTAATTATATCCTCAGGAGTTACAGATTACAGCAATGGAATGAAACGTCCCCTTAGAACGTCCCCTTAGAACAATTATTACAAGACTGTGCTTAAACTGACACACAATATTTTTAGCGCAACGCAATCTGACTTCCAAAAATCCCTACGAAAGAATGGCCCTGACTAACATTAACCTATACGTTTCACAAATCACTTACCTCACAAAAATCTTCGTTACTCAAGCTACTGCAATACAGCGAGCGCCACTACTGCCAGCTAAATAAAAGATTCAAACTACGGAAGGCACTAACTACTGATTGGTATAGTTAGCAAATGAAAGATTTTAATAGAGAACAAAAATGTATTTACCTTAGTAGTCATAATATATATATCACTTCATGACACCAATTCTTACAAATTTCAAAACTCCGCCATCTCTCTACTCACGTTCACCACTGCTGGCGGCTCACCTCCAACTGCGCAACGCTACGCACTGTTAGCATCCAGCTGACGCTGCCCAACACAACAATGGCAGACAACAATGCAAACCAGCCACAGACTGCACACGGCACAGCCAGTGATTTTTATACAGAGCGCTACGTGGCGGCGGCGTTACCAATAAAAAAACCTAAACAGCCTACTTACACACTGAGTGGTGTGTTCGCGCGAGTCTCTGTAACTGGCGGCCAGCTCTATTGGTTCTCCTGGAGTTCCAGTCAGAGTGTTTTGCATTGAGGTCTCCCCCAATTAGGAGTTTGCCTCGTAGCTGGGTTAGTGCCGCTATGTCGGGTTCATGGAGTATGACACTTGGTTGCTTATAGAGTGCCACTAGCGTGAAGGGGCCGGTGGCAGTTTGGATTTCTATGGCTACCGCCTCTATTGACTGTGTGTCAGGGGGAATTAACTGATGGTGGGGGATGCCTCGTTTTACGTAAATTGCAACCCCGCCTCTGTGTGTTTGCCTATCCTTGCGGTAGCTTGCGTAGTTTGGTGCCGAAGCTTTCACCCCCGGTTTGAGGTGGGTCTCCGACATCAAACACACGTCTATGTCCTCGTCTTTCAGGAATTGCTTGAATTCCTGAACCTGTTTGTGAATACCTTCAGCGTTGAAGACGCAGATGGTTAGTCCTTGGATATGTAGGCGCCTATCCATGGTGGGGGGTGTCGGGGGTTTCGGTAATTTTCGCAGCTAATTGCGAGGACATTTTTGCCATTGTGGCTGATATTTCGGCGAATTGCGCTGTTAGCTGCTGCATCATGGAGAGTGTCGTCGTAACTGCCCCCATGAGCTGGTTCATAGAACTGGCTAGCAGCGCAATCTCCCCCTGGTTTGCGGAAGTTTGGCTACTGCATTTTTGCTGGCCACTGGCGGCGGCGTAGCAAGATTGCCCTTTGTTCAGTGGTCCGCATGCCTTCTACAACCCGTGGCTGGCTGGCTGGCGCACGTCCTTCCGGTTTTGTGGTTTGGTGCCTGTCGACGGTGAGAGGGCCAGTCGGATCGGTACTGGCTTGTTCTGGGGTGTAGTTGGTTGGGCTCAATACGCGAGAATAATGGCCCCCATCAACTACACTTGTGTGGCGATGGGTTGGAGCGACAGTTTCGCTCAACATCCGCTCTTTTCTGTTCTGTTCGGTTGGCTGCTGTTGGCCCCTCCAACCGTTTCTCCTGCCCTTCCTACCTCTTCGTGGCTGTTGTTGGGCTGTGTGAGCCTGCTGCCTTTCTACTGCTCTTAGGATGGTGGGTCATCTGCCATAGCTGGCTGGGTGTGAGCCCTTACAGTTATAGCAGACTGGTTCCCCTCCATCCTCTTTTTTGGGGCAATCTCTGGACTGGTGGTTTCCTGCACAGCGCACACAATGTGGGGGCATTATACAGTCCCTGGCAACGTGATTCACGCACTGGCAATTGTACCATTGCCGATACTTGTTTTTCTGTCGTAACTTCTCGACAGTTACGTCAAGTGACATTTTTTTTACCAGGAATACTTTCCTATTCTGGGGAGTGTCTCTCAGTATCACCAGTTTCAGGGGCCAGTTTTTCCTAACGTGTGTAACCGTTGTCACGTCAAAAACCCTGTCCTATAAGTTCTTCCTTGCCTTCCTCGTGGGACATCTTTTTCAGGGTACCTCTGTTTACTGCCTTCATAGGCTTTTCATCTACTAGCCTAAAGGGGTAGTAAGGGATGTTTTGTTCTTGCAAGACATACCTCACCTTCTTGTACTCCTCCGATGTTTTGACAAAGATTTTTACTTTGTCACCGCTTTCCGATTTTGTGCTAAATTCTCCGTTACCGAGAGAGTTTCTCAGCAAATCTTCGAGCGCCTTATAGGACTCCGGGCATTCCGCAATTATCGGCAGTATTTTGAGTTTTTTTGCTCCCGCTTTGACCGGTGGTCGTATTGGGGGGGGGGGGGGGGGGCTTGTTGTGGGTCAATCGGTTCGTACCGATTCCTGCTTTCTATTGGGAGGGGGGGGGGGGGGCAGATGGTCCTGGAGTGAGTAGCGGTGAACCGTCCTTCTGGCCTGTACAAAGGGCGGTTCGTCGCTCGGGATGTCGCCTGGGAGAACTATGTCGTTCTCTCCAAGTGTTTCTTCCACCATCGGCATATCTAAGAGGGCAGTTTCCTGCGCGCCTCTTTTTGCCGATGGGGAGACCGCCAATGAGTCTTCGGATTTGCTCTTACGCAACTCTTTCGGACTGTCGGCGTCCCTAGCGCTACGATTTCTCTTCAGGGACGTCCTTTCCCTAGCTAGGGACTGCAGTCTGGGTGTGGGGGTCTCTTTAGGGAGGATGTCCCTCTCCCTGCGGTCTGGAGGGTTATACCTGGCTTTCCTCTCTGGGGGGAGTTGGGCAGGGGGGGGGGGGCAAGGCTTTGGTGGGGAGGGAAGGTACTTGGGTTAACGGTGGTGAGCTCACCAAACCTGTGGGTGTATGTGGTGGTGGAGATAGTGGAGCAGAGTTCTGCTTAGTGTTGCCATCTACAGTGTGAATAAGTGTGATTAGAGAGCCTCCCGCTTGGGGAACGACTCTCGCTCCTACTATCTAGGAGGGATCCATGTCATTACGCCGAATGGGAAGACAAGCCGCCAAAGGGGTGTCGGGCGTTGCCTTCGTTGTCACCGTTATACGTATCCAGCAACAACACCGACCCTATCAGCCTACCAAGCGCGGGTGGCTGGCCAGTGACCAGGCCCTGACTTGGAATATGCCCTACGCCTCGGAGGAGCAGGTGGAGTACCTGCGGCAGCAACGGACGCCCGAAATAGCCGGAAAACCGGCCCACGACAACAACAAGGCACGCACCAGGCGACGCCAACCAACAGCAAGCAAAACACAACGACAATTTGCCGACAAGCTGTTGCCCCAGCCGCTGGTGCCTAAGAAACTCGACGTGAATAATCGTCTGGGCTTTAATAAAAGCGCAGCCGAAACACTCCAGTTTTGTCTCCCGTGCAAGTGGGGACCTGTAGCTGACAGTGCGCAAGTAAGAGGAGCAAGCTCAACCCTTGACTGCCACTCAGCGAGTGACTTCCCAGCGCAAGCGGCGGCCCCTATATAGGCCGCAGAAGACCCACAACGCGTGCGCGAGAAGGTGCCGTAACTGCCCTCTAGCGCAGTAGACATACCCCGCCGCCAGTGATGAAAACAGGCAATATCGAGATATCGCTGTCAAAAATTAAAAAATAAAAATAAATAAAAATTTTATTCCGACGATAGAACCACAGACCGTTGTTTTTTAATGTCAGATAACACTGGGTCCCAAGTCTTACTTAAAAGAGAACCCTTGTCTCTATATCTTGTCAGATAACCGAATCTCTATGGATTCTTTTAAAATACAGTCCCAATAGCGAGATGCAGGGGCAACTATTTGTGTTTCGTCATATAGTATTCTGTGTCCCTCGGTGAGACAGTGTTCCGCCACTGCAGACTTCTCAGGTTGAAGCAGCCTTGTGTGCCGCTGATGCTCAACACATCGCTCCTGAATGGTCCGGATTGTCTGACCAATATAAGCCTTTCCACAGTGGCAAGGGATCTTGTAAACACCGGCCTTCCTCAAACCCCAGTCATCTTTAACAGAGCCAAGGAGCGCTGTGTCATGAAGACGTTATGATCCGGCTGCATACCCGAGAAGAATATTATCTAGAAATATCGTAATTCCAAAACTAAATTGAATTTAGCGAAAAAAATATGCGATTTCCTTCCACAAAAGACATTAGTAACAAATTTAATACTCTATGGCATTTCTGACTGCCTTTTACAAAATCAAGCTCCTTCGGACATCGTCACAAATTGCCCTTTAGCGCAGCAACTTTTTCACGCATGCATTTACATACTCTTAGTAAAATGTCACATTATCACTCTACGTGTGTCCTTTATTACTCTCTGTCCTCCAAAGCAGTCACACAATCAAAATACAATGAAATTAAAATTTTCCAACGTACTTCTAATTACGTCAGAAATCTGAGGTAATGAAACTAGAAAAATTACATAAAATTAGGTTATACGAACCCACACTCTTGGTTGAAGTTTTGATTCTACAGATGAATACATTACAGTCCCTAACAGGGGCGGCCTCTGTGGCCGAGCGGTTCTAGGCGCTTCAGTGAGGAACCAAGCGACCGCTACGGTCGCAGGTTCGAATCCTGCCTCGGGCATGGTTGCGTCATTCATAGAAGTTGATATACCAAGTATGAAAACAAGAGATTGATATTTAATAGTACTTCTCCAGATTCATCGAGTATGTGTAACGTATTGCTCGCAGTGTTACGCAAGTACAACGCTCGTTCTGCCCAGGAGAGGGGGCAAGACGAGATAGACAGACAGAGTTGCAAAAGCAGAGAGGGCAGAATAGAATATGTGAAATGCACGAGGCGTGTGAGAAAAGTATCAAGACGGGCAACAATGCGAGCGATCTGGTAACGTTGTGTTGTTTTTCTTTTGCAAACCAGAGCTTTCATCCCTTCTTGACACTCAGTCTGAGTTTCACCTCCGTACACCCATTATGTAACTTCTGAGAACGCCGTCAGTGATGTGGCGTTTTTATTGTCTGTAACGAAAATGGAACAGCAGAATTTAGAGCAACGTTATGCCATCAAGTTTGATGTTGAATTGGGGGAACAGCGTGTGTGACCTTAGATCACTAGAAAGCGCTCCTTAGGAATCATTTCTATCAGTGGCACAAGTTTTTACTGTCGCAAATAGATTTAGGAAGGCCGACAACACGTTGAAGCAGAACTGTGCTCAGAGAGGGACTTCAACTTCAAAATACGACCAGAACATCGAACGTGTGTGGGCTCTTGTGAGATTCTTTCTCCACGACAAAACCGTCAATCAAGAGTTTTACAAAGATATCCTTTAAAAGCCAGGAAAAGGGTGACTCGACTGGGGCCAGACATTACAGGCAGGTGGATACTGCATTGTGACAACACTCCACTTCAAGTGATCACATCTATCCCGAAATTTTTGACCTCAAACGGAATTCTTTTGTTCCATACCCCCACTATTCACGTGATATGAGTCTCTGACACTTTCTTTTTTTCTCGAAACTGAAAAATATCTGAAAACGACATCATTTTACATCACTGTAGAACATTCAAAAGAGTGTGACAGACATGTTAAGGGATCTACCAAATGACGTCTTTCAAATCTGATACCAGTACTGCAATCGGCTCTACTGGAGTGCACCTCCTGAAGGGAACTACTTTGGAGTGGACAATATTCTTGTTTTAAAAAATTAAAACTATGCTAAAAAGTCACTCTCATTACTTTTCTTGCACATTTTGTGCATGACATAGCTACACATTCCTGGGCCACACTGCTGCTACAAGGTTTGTATTCTCATAAACTGTACTTATTCAATATGTGTTCTTTGTGTGCTATTTTTGCATTAACGAGAATGTATTGAATGAAATGTACAAGAAATTAATGCTTTATATTTTTCCTGTTCTTGGTCTGATAACATAGCGTTGCATCGGTGTCATTGCTAAAATTTATTCTAAATTTCTTTAGTCACAATACTTTCTGTAAACAAAAGTGATATTTGTTTCCTGGTGCAGTATGTTAGCGCGTGTCATGAGGAAGCAAAACTTAGTCGCAGAAACAACGCTGCACATTAACCCAGGAGCAAGACCGACAAAGAGATGGACTGACAACGTCAGGGGAGCCATGCACCTTGTTGACTTAAGACCAAAAGAAGTCAACGACAGGAGGAAATGGAGAAGATGTAGCAAAACAGCAGACCCCGGAAGTCGGGATTAATGCTTGGAAAGAAAGAGAGAAAAGGTCAGCTCGTATTAATTTTCCTGTGTCATGTTCCCACTTATATCCATGAAATTTTAATTGTGGAATAGACTGTTATGCTGAATCGTCACTAGCGTTTAATTAATGCAACTCTGAACTGGTTTACATGGATCTCAAGTGTGATGGTATACTTCGAAGCTATTATTGTGATATACATTTTACCATGTACTTCGGCCCGTCAGTTTTCTTTCCCTCATTTCACTTTCAAACTATATAAACTCCTTACATCAGAGCGCTCACACACTTCCAACGATGTAATGCATACCGCAGCCCTCTTTTCTGTTGGTGTTATAGTATCCACCTCTCTAACGGAGAGTTAAGTAACAAAATTTTCGAAATGTATTTCTTGTTTTCTCAATGCCGTAATATTACAAAATATCTCAGAGACTATAATTTACTTTTTCTGTACAATCACAGTTCTCAGAATCACGTGTACTTCGTGAATAGGCATAATAATAACCATCTAATATCTTTCTTCCCATTCACACCATTATCCTATATCTACATCTACATGGATACTTTGCAAATCACATTTAAGTGGCTGGCAGAGGTTACATCAAACCACCTTCACAATTTTCTACTATTCCAACCTCGTATAGCGCGAGGAAAGAAAGAGCACCTATATCCTTCCGTACGAGCTCTAATTTCCCTTATCATATCATAGCGATCGTTTCTTCCCCAAAACCTTTCCTATGTGTTCCTTCCAATTTTAAGTTGTTCGTAATTGAAATACCGACGTATTTAGTTGAATTTACGGCTTTTACATTAGAATTTGTACACCATTCAGATATCTTTTCAAAAAATGTTTTGCAATATGTTTTGAACTTCTGACGATTTTATTAGCCGTCCTCTGTAAAAAACCTAAGACGACGCCTCATATTGTCTCCCAAATCCTTTATATAGATAAGGAGCAGCAAAGGGCCTATAACACTACCTTGGGGATCGCCACAAATCACTTCTGTTTTACTCGGTGAATTTCTGTCAGTTACTATGAACTGTGACCTCTCTGGCATGAAATCACAAATCCAGTCACATAACAGACGATATTCCATAAACACGCAATTTCGCTACAAGCCGCTTGTGTTGTACAGTGTCATAAGCCTTCCGGAAATCCAAAAATACGGAATCGATCTGAAATCCCTTTTCAAAAGCACTCAAAACTTCATGTGAATAAAGAGCTAGATGGGTTTCACAGGAACCATGTTTGCTAAACCCATGTTGACTGTGTGTCAATAGACTGTTTTCTTCGAGATAATTCATAATGTTTGAACACACTTTATGTTCCAAAATCCTGCTGCCTATCGACGTTAACGACATAGGCCTGTAATTAAGTGGATTACTGCTACTACCTTTCTTGAATATAGGTGTGTTCTGAACTTTCCAGTCTATGGGTACGGATCTTTCGTCGAGCGAATGGTTGTATATCATTGTTAAGTACGGAGCTAATGCATCAACATACTCCGAAAGGAATCTAATTGGAGTGCAGTCTGGACGAGCATTCTTGCTTTTATTAAGTGATTTGAGTTGCTTCACTACTCCGAGGATATTTACTTATACATTACTAATGTTGGCAGCTGTTCTCGATTCGAATTATGGAATATTTACTTCGTCTTCTTTTGTGTAGGCTTTTAGGAAGGCTGGTGTAGTAACTCAATGTCAAACCCCTGTATCGGATTTGATGCTATTTATTAACTCAGAAGTATTTGATGCTAAGAGGTCAAATATGCTTGCACAACCGTCTACTATTCGCGTGGGCTCATGAACTAACTGCTCGAAATAATTTTCAGAGAATGCATTTGGCACAATTCCCGATGATATTTTATGCACACCTTAGGAATTTCGACAACATATCGAGGGTAAATTAAAGTCACCACCAACTGTTACCGTATGAGTCGGGCACGTGTTTGAAATCAAATTCAAATTTTCTTTGAACCTTTTAGCAACTGTATCATCTAAATTGGTAGGTAGGTAAAGAATCCTATTATTATTTTATTCCGGTTGCCAACAATGACCTCTGCCCACACTAACTCACAGGAAGGATCTGCTTCAGTTTCGCGACGGGTTAAACTACTTCTAACAGGAACAAACACGCCACCGTCAACCGTGTTTAGCCCATCCTTTCGGAACACCGTTTGGTACTCCGTAAACATTTCGGCCTAGCTTCTATGCGACTTTAGCAAGCTTTCAGTGCATTTAAAGATTTGAGCATTAGTGCTTTCTATTAGCGCTTGGAGCTCTGCTATTTTCCAAACACAGCTATGACAATTCACAACTATTATACCAACGGTTCCAGTATCTACGTTCTTCCTGTGTTCGGCCAGCACCCTTTGTGACTGAAGCCCTTCTTGTGTTTTTCCGAGACCCTCTAACCTAAAAAACTCCCAGTCCACGCCACACAGCCGCTCGAAACCAGAGAGAATCTCTCCTGATCCTAAGTGACACACATCATTGGTACCGATGTGAGCAACCACCTGCAGTTGGGTCCATCCTGTGCTCTTCATGGCATTAGGGAGGACCATTTCCATACCTGGAATGACCCCACTCGGTTTGCACACGGAGTGCACATTGGTTTTATTTCCCATATTGTCAGACAAGTACCTACGGGGCCCCATAACGCCCATAACGCTGGAGCCCCCACTACCAATTATCCCACTCTCTATGATTTCCTGGATCTTGCAGACTGATTGGTTTCAAATTATTAAACAAATTAGCAATGGTTTATGACAGTCCTAATAAGCCTAAAATCTACAGTTTTGTTTCAAAATTATGTTCTAACTACTAGATAATTACATAGTCCATAAGAAGCTGATGCCATTCGACCACAGACGAAACGATGAGCATGGATAGTTGTTTAAAGCTGCTGGCCGCTGCCGTTTCTTACTTAATATGCGGGCGTTATGAAGGGCTGTGCCTTATGGTCATTCTTTTTTTCTTATTTTATTTTTATTTTTTGTCATAGCATTGCTGTTACGGAGCTTAGTGATTCAGTTAATTGGGACACTGGCGAAGATAACAACATAAAACAGTTAGCGGTACCTTCAATGTAAATGATGACGTTCCTAGAGAATTCATATAAGAAGTTATCTTGAACGGCTTCAGCGTATAGTAGGGAATTGGCAAGAGAATGAAAAACAATCTGAGTCAATTCAGTTTATTTTTCTTACCGAGATTTGCATAAGCACGACAGATGTAACAATAAATATGTGGAAGACACGAATTGGTAGAATGTAAGACTTATCTTGGTAGTGTATGAATGTCGCTAATCATGTGGATAAATGCACAGGTTACGCATTCAACAACAGAAAGTGGTTGACTGGCCGACAATGTTATCACAGCTATAGTCCACCCGCAATTTAAGTGAGTCGTAACAGCAAGGAGCGGCGCTGTACAATTACCAACACTTTTCTGGATTCTAATCTGGTACGAAACTTGTGTGAAGGTTACTACTTAAACAAGACAATTTTCCATAACTCGACACATTCAGTACTATAAAAACGTTTATGCGTGTGGTGCGAAATTAAACACCAATCATAAAAAATTAACGTTTCATTCGTATTTCCACTTCATCTGCTGCAGGGCGACTGCACACTTTGTTATGAAAAATTTGCACTTAGTGTTTTGCCTGGAAACAGCATTGATTTGCCTTTGTATAGTCAAAAAATCTGTGTTTACTTTAACAATACAACCACCTTTAACCATTCTGTTGTGCGTTACAACCATTCAGCTCAGTATTTCCGAATTGGAAATTATAACGGGAATATCTGTACTTAAAACTATCTTCACTTCTCGATCGTCGTTTGTAGAATGGTTAGTACGCATTTTAGAGTACGGTACGTTTCCCGTGTGAAAGGAAAAAATTAATTATTGTTACTTTTTACTCAGAACTTGCATTATAAGTTTCATGGTTTTACCTCCAACTGTTCCTAAGCCGTGGCGTCTCTCTCTAGGTGATGGTGTAGACATATAGCATTCTCAAAGGGAAACATCAAATAAGTGAAATGAAACAGTTGGTTACCACAGCTTCAATTACCCAGAAACTATCTTCAGTAAATATAAATATCGAAGTGAAAGCCATTTACATACACAGTTCTATTTAATATTACATGCTGCTTAACGCGTCGGCTAGAAGACAACTAATAATTTCTCAGAGGGTGGTAAAAATTTTAGATCGTCTGTATTTACGGCAAAGTTAATTTCAGTTTTCGACACACATATTATAGTTAGATGCGAATGAAGCACGAAGATAAACATTTTGCTAACGGGTCTGGTTAGTTATTCCCATCAACAACTGAGACAAACAGTGTAAAAGAAGCCTTAAATACTTCCTGCGTGCATTTTGCATGTCATGTGCGAGAATCTCCACTCAGGTTTAACACACTGAATTGATTTGAGGTGCTATTCTTGAGCATGCAATCTGTTTGACGGGTCGACTTTTATCCTCCAAAAACAGTGACATCGATTCCGCAAAAGAGAAGGCACACGCAACAATGAATGACAGTTGGCGATCGCAAAGGTCATTTCCGCGGAAACGCATCCCTTCATTCGCTTCAAGATGTCGCAGCGCGTCGGAAGTGTTCCTGTAGCTGTGCCCGAGACGAAGCGGAAGCCGTACTACGTGCCTTGGCACGAGTACGGAAAGGTAAGTGAGATGTTGCACACGATAGCAGGTAAGATCCGTAGCAGTGGAAAGTGCACAGATTGGAAGCTAGAGAATTCGGATGCAGCGTGCACCGCTCCTCTTCGTAAAACGACCTTAATACGGACTCAGCGACTTTGCAAGTTATATCCAACGATATTACTGATTATGAAAGACAAAGATACTGAAACATAGTGTAGTCGTTATTTCTTTGCTTGAAATGCGGGTCGATATGCGTGGTTTTGTGTACTATGCAGTTCGTATATAGACGAAATGTAAAAGACGTTGTGTATGACTATCAAAATTCCCTTATCGTAGATATACATTTCGACGTGCAAGGATTTAATCACAGTAGCTTCCATTTTGTATTTATTTTGCGTTTCTGTAATAATTTGTTGAACTGGCGTGAATCAACAGGGTGTGCAAATCACCCGTAGTACGTTCCTGTTGGTAATCCGTTGTCATACGTATTACCCAGTCGGCTGACAGTACACGGTAGCAACCGAAAATCAGTCACTTCTGTTTTTTCTGACTTTAACTCCATTTACAAAACTGTGTCTAAAAATTGCTCCGAGTGAAAGAAAATATCCATCAACTTCGTTTATGAAACACAGGGAGCTACGAAGAAGCAGTGTTGGTCTGTATCCACATCCGAATAATTATTCGCTGTGTTCACTTCCTACCATTTTTTTACGGAAACTCTTCCAAAAAAAAAAGGCCGTAGGCAGGGTAAGTGCACCTTTAACTTTTTTTGCGCATCTCACACGTCAAACTACCGTTGCATATTTGGTTGACTTGTAATCGTTGTTCACGTTTATATCAGCAGACACTGGTTGTAATATCATTTGCGTAACATCAGTAATATTACAATTTTCGCAACAAATATGAGTTAGGAATAAATGAAACATGAAAATTATTTCTTAACTTCAGTTTTGTAAATAGTCAAGAAGCCCGTACATCCAAAAATGGACCATCCGATCAAGTTCGAATGTAATGGGTTGGGTACCCATGACCTCAAACTTAACATTAACTTTCAACCATAGGCAGGAATGCGATCTCAATATCCCCTCTACCCAATAACGATTAACCACAAATGCTTTACGCCAATGGATACACATCATTTCATCATCTTCCTTTGACGAATTAGGCTCTTGACCATCCAAACTTAACAAACAATCATTTCAGTCTTTTCTGAAGACCTCCAATAACTCTTTTAGCGTTCTAATTGTATTTCACGAATTTCTGTGGAATCTCGAATTCTCATGAGGATTTGTGTCGATTTTTCTCGATTCATTTGATTTTCATGTTTAAAATATTTAATTCTATTCTTTCATTTCCAGTCACGGCTCTGTTGTTTCTTTTTGTGTTCTCCGAAGTTTCATTTACATAGTGTAACAAAGTAATCACCATCATCCATTATCATTCATTTCGTTTGGGCCTTTGTCCCACTTCAGCGAGATGTCAGCGTTGTTACAATATAGGCCTATTTGGCAATGCTAATGTCAGAGGGTGGCCAGATACCCCCCAGGATCGAATTAGTGTACCCCATCTGTATGTGTCTAGTGTAACCATGAGAGAGTGCGAACGTTTTCAAATGTCTGCGAGTAGTTTATCTGAGGCGTTACGTGGGGATGTTGGTAACCGCCTAAAAACCACATCCAGGCTGGCAGGCACACTTTCTCTCGTCGATGATATACCGGTAAGGGGGAGGGGGGGGATTCGATATTCGATCCAGGGCTGGCGCGCCTACCCGAGTCCAAGAAGCAAGGCATTAACGCCCTCGGCTAACCTGGCAGGCCCGACGAAGTAATCACCTTCAGTTTATAAAATTTAGTACTGGTTCCTTTTTGCACTTTAGGGGTCAATTTTCAGTTACTGGTCCGAAAGACAGTTTGATTATACATTATATTTTCAATATCGTTTTCAATATCGTCACCTAAGTAACAGTTTTGAAATATTTTGCTCTAAAAATTATTTTTTAAAAAAGATTTTTGTCTTACTGGATGTTTTGTTCGGAATGCCATTATTTTGGCGGAAGATATTCACCTTCTAAAAATATTAGAAAATAATGTTCAACCTCTTTTGTTTTCGGACTTTCGTTTTTCCTGTCAGTATCTGTCCTACATGGGCTGGGCGTTGTCTTCTTAGCGTGAATTAACTTTCTTAACAGTTATACCGTCTATCACGTAGACTATGAAAGTAAGTAAAAATTCTTTACAAAACAGTTGTTTTATGTACAAGGAACAAATCATAACTAAAGATGCATTTCACTCTGAGTTTATAACAGTTGTATATTGCTTGTGATGTTTAGGGAATTTTTTGTTTCATATATATTTAAATTAATGAGTAATTACATGCAATACCGCGTATTTAGATATAATCGGCATGATAGTACATGATCAGTTGAAGCTCATTTCCATCTTAACCCTATCCTCTTTTACCTCAGAAAGAGCTAATATTTTCTTAAACTTCGCAAGGCCAGTATCTAATGTATGCACATCTTGTCCTGCTTTCTATTCTTGCCTAGATATCCCGTCATTCTTATCTCCCTTACATCTATGCAAATATGTTGCAAATTTCTTGCAGATAGGTCTACGAAACTGTCTTCCTCATTGTAACTTCTTCGCCATTCGCGAATTTCACGTAATCAGTAAAAATTTGAAATTTTACCGTGCATTCCGGATATAAACGTTACTTGTAGTTATCCGTTTTCGTTACAATTATTTTATATAATACAAAGCGTAATGTTCTGTGATAACCATAATCATGAAGGAAAAAACCGTCTGCGTCACTAAATTTATATATTTATGTAGCGCTGAAACACTAAACACTGTAGCAGAGACCTTTGTCTCGAGCGCCTATACTTGTATGTCCCTCTTCAAGAAATGTTTATGTCGCTAAGGAAAGCGCAACAATTTTACAATGTAGAACTTGGAAGGTTTCGACTTACCTCTAAAACTAGTTTGGGGGTAGTAAGCGAATACGTAAGATAGATCCACAAATCACCAACTGAGTTTACAGTGACGTCAACGTGTTTATCGCATTACCGGCTATTAGTTTCGTATCACACAGTGCCAATTTTAGTATCTTTCATCGTGTGTGTAATAATGACATTTAAGGTTTGAGTGAACTTGTGGAGCGAGGACTTGCACTCGACAACAGGAACTATGGTACTCACAAAATTACAAAGAAATCTTCGTACAGGTGATGCTGTATAAGGCGACAGTGTGAGTATATTTTACTTTCTTGTCAGCAGTGATTTGAATTATCTCTGTACAAGGTAAAGCAGTCAAGACATGAGGCCCAAAATACAGGTCTAATCCGAAATCTTGAAGTTCTTGTGGGCAGTTTATGAGTATATCAGTATAAGGGTTTCGTGGTCACCTGCGTCTGGCTATAGAATAACAATGTAAAGATGATTTATTCAACTTTTTACCACATTTACGTATATTTCTTTGAAAGGATCCTCACAACAGTAAAGCATGTGGTAAGCACTCAACAAAATATTCGAAACAGAACAGTGTAGCGCAAAAATCCTCGGACAGTGCTAGAGTACAGAGATGTGTTTCTCTGTGGCTGCGGGAACAGTCAGCACGGAGTCGTGGCAGTCTGCCACCGCACTTAGTCAGTCCAGACACGAGAGGAAAGTCGGCCTGTTCTTCCTCAGTAAACTTACCCGCACTGCTGTGTATCACTGTGACACTGTCGGATATCTAAAGCCAGGCAGAAACTTAGTAAAACCTACTGAATAGAAGATTGAAGACGAAGAAGCAAGCGGGCTTATTATTGTCAACAGAAAGTACGATAGATAAATAGTACAAACTTGTTTGCAAACGCGACACACGGCAATTACGGTGGACACTTGCACTGTTGCACATAGAATTTCCGTGCTATACAGATAGAAACAGCAACGACAATAGGAAACCAAATGAAATGCAATTCCTTGACAAAAAGCAATTAGAAACCGTGGCTCACTGATATCATAATGATGAAAAAACGCCCCTGTCAAACCTACGAAGTTTTATCGCTGCAGTTCTACTTCACCTACCACGAAGAATCTTGACTTTAGATAACAGTCGAGGGTGAAGTACATCAGATTAATACATCTCTTGTAACTCCTATCCAATAGTTGTGAAAAGAGCCATCATGAAGCTATAATGCTTGCGTTCTGATAAAGACGCCTTGCCTTTCCTAAAATCGATATATTACAAAACGACGTTCTTTTGAAAACAGAAATATTATAGTACGGGATTTATACGAAGTTTCGAACACGAACATAAAGCAGTTGATTACATTTGACGATAGCTAAGTTTGTAGCTGCAGAAACACCTCACATCAAATGATTCACAATGGATGCGCGAACCAGCAGTGTTTCAGCTGCTGTTCCAGACGTGAAGTAACAGGAGTGATACCAGTACTTGCGTCGGTATGGAAAGGTAAGGAACACGACCCATGCAGTATTACATTAAATGCGTGGCTGTAGTAATTACATGTGTTAGAAGTTACAGAACTATGAAGGTTCGCGTCGTTTCGCACACAATAAAACTCAGTTCGGGTTGCTATAGACCTAACGACATTCACCGTTGTTGGCTGCGATATTATTTATTACAAGACTAATACAATGATGCTAAATAATTCGTCTTATCTCTGACCTGCACCCAAAAATTTCGTATTTACTATTGAGTTAATCGAACTAAAAAGACAGTAACTATAAAAGTCTTCCGAGCCAACATTAATCATTTATTGTGCCTCGACTACATCGTGCTGAAGTTGCGCCACCTTACCAGAGTCTTTGTGTTCTTCTCTTACCAGCAAATGATGGGTTTGAGTGTATTATCGTGCCACCATGTCCGCAGTGACATTCAACTTCAGTGTCTCGTTTTCTCACTATAAATTTCAACAAAATACGACTCTTTTCGTTCACTTCATATTGATAACAGCCACAGTTTTGATACAAAGTTTCCACATATTTTTGTAAAAGGTGATTTTATTTCCATCAGCATGCATTACTACCCTTCAACTTCTATATTCAGCTAGACAGCGAACAATGAATTGTTGGAAGCAGATAGTAATTGTCTGTATGATGTACGGTAAATATTACATTGTTTGACGGAATGCTAAGCTACGTAGTGAAAATTTTTGTTTATTGTAGTAGTTGTGGTCTTCCGTCCAAAGACTGTCTTGATGCAGCTCTCCATGCTACTCTATACTGTGCAAGTCTCTTCATCTCCAAGTAACTACTGCAACCTACATTGTTCAGAATGTGCTTAGTTTATTCATGTTTTGGTCTTCCTCTACGACTTTTGCTCCTCTTGCTTCCTTCCAGTATGAAATTGGTGATCCCTTGCTGCCTCAGGTTTTGTCCTACCAAACGATCCCTTCTTCTGGTCAAGTTGTGCAACAATTTTCTCTTCTCCCAAACTCTTTTCAGTACCTCCTCATTATTTATGTCATCTACCCATCTAATCTTCAGCATTCTTCTGTAGCATCACATTTCCAAAGCTTGTATTCTCTTCCTGTCTAAACGGTTTATCGTGCATGTTTCGCTTCCATACATGGCTACACCATGCAAATACTTTCATAACGGAATTCCTGACACCTAAATTTGTATTCGATGTTAACGATTTTCACATCTTCAGAAACTCTTTCCTTTTCATTACCAGTCTACATTTTATATCCTCTCTACTTCAATAATCATCTTTTATTTTGCTCCCCAAACTGCACAACTCAAGTACTACTTTAAGTATCTCATTTCCTAATCTAATTCTGTCACCATCACCTGACGTAATTCGACTACATTTCATCATCTTCGTTTTTCTTCTGTTGATGTTCATCGTGCACCGTCCTATCAACACACTTTCGATTCCATTTTTGTTTACTGAAAAGAAAATTTCCTTTCAGGTACCATGGACTAGAAACTCACAAACTTTGTCATGCACCTTACAAAATGGTGACGTTAAATAAATGTCGATTAGAAACGTTGACTTCGTTTGGATGTTGAAATACTTTTGTAGCTCAAAACGCAAGAAAGTTCGACGTAGCTGAGAAGGAATGTCGATTATTGCTAATGGCAGCGTATGACACGTGATATCATATTATTTCTGTTCTCGCCATTTAATTTGTAACACAGCAAAAGACCAGCACGGCGTCTGAGGTTCTCCCTGTCTATCGGCCTCTTTATCTGCTGATCACATTCTTAAAACAATTCTCTGTCTTTAATTGCATTGTATGTCAATGTTACAAAATGACATGGTTAGAAAAGCAGAATAATTTAGTTTATCCAACCGATTGTGGCTGATTGCGTTCTTCGATTTATTGTAATTCTGGTTTGTAGAATTATTCGAAAAAAGGGAAGCCTCGTACCAGATGTTTGGCTTTGCAAACCGGATTTAAATACTCGGCCGCAATTTACACGTGACTCTTCGCATAGTTTTGTCGTCCTGTTGTGTTTCTTTATACACCTTGGACACATATACATAATTTGCAGTTGTGCTGGCACAGTAATAAAAATTTATAGCTTCACTTCAGAAAATAATTACCTTGATATCATCTTGTAAACTGATCAGAGGTAGGTACATAACTAGATATATGACTAATAAACATTCATTCGAAGAGCTTTATACGTAATCTACAGAATAATCTTAAAAGTTTCTCTTAGCACATCGGTGCAAGCACGCTTTGTCTTGTTCTTACTAATGATGCAACCTGATGAAATACATTTTTATAATAATTACTGAACTGAACGTTGAGAAAAATTCTGATATGTGTTTTACAATACGTTGACTACTATTGAGAAAATACCGTCGCTTTGGATATAGCACAATACCCCACACTCATTCCATCTGTGTCTCTGTTCCAGGTCCTAAGCACTGCTGACGAATATAGGTCCATTCCACCGACATGCCCTACGCGGAAACTATCGTCAAGATTTACGAACTGTACCTAAAATAATTCCTTAGTACGTCAACGCAAGCTAGCGTTCTCATTTTTTTACATTATGTCGTTTTGTCCTAATATCACTAAATTGGAGTGATTACTGACTTGAACATCGATCAGAAGTTGTGCTGAGGGTTTTACAAACATTTATAAAATTCCGCATCTTGCAATTTAGCGTAATACCCATTACTCATTGCATTCTGTATCTCTGTTACAGGTGATGAGTGCTGATGCAGAGTGTAGGGCCGTTCCACCTCTACGGCCTGTACGGGAGCAAGACGTGGAGGTCTTGTTGAAATACCGTGAGTACCTTTTGGTGTTGTGAGGATACGAGTAGCAACGATTCAAGTAGTGTAATGATTTTTATGAGGTGGCTTTGTTACACAGCTTACTTTTTATATCAGCAACTTGTTTCCGTATCCCAGCTGTGTCTGCTATAATAAACACGAAATGAATGCAGTGCTGCGTCTTTGTTACTTTGTCGTAGTCTGCTTTATACGTAATGTGATATGAGCATTCTGTGACATTTACTATGGGAAGGATATTCAGTTCTTCTAGTCTTACAGCTAAAATCACTGTACCGATCATTTGTATTAGGTGTGATGCCAGGGAAGCCACGTTTTAGGGTATGAACTTTTTACTGGTCGTGTTCTGTTCATTATCCTGGTAGTTGACTAGCTAGGACATGAGTGGCGTCTGTCAGTGAGTGCAGTCTTTCCTGATAGATGTTTCAACTAGATCTGTGTGGTAGTAACAGAGTTAGAGAAAACGCTGTGGATATCTTAATAACTG
This sequence comes from Schistocerca gregaria, assembly GCF_023897955.1. NCBI lineage: Eukaryota > Metazoa > Arthropoda > Insecta > Orthoptera > Acrididae > Schistocerca > Schistocerca gregaria. Next base: position 86,628,721 of record NC_064924.1, on the reverse strand, counting down.
TCTGGTTTAGAACTAGAATCATGTGTCATATTTCCACTAAATACTGTACTGCTAATGGGCAGCACACAGTCCTCTGAGATGGTCAGTAGATTACTTCATAATTATTTTGATTCTGTCAATTAAATTTCTGTTTACAGAGGATGTTAACTTCATTATTATTTGTCTGCCAACTGTGTCAACAACAATGGATAGCAGTGAGTACTATAAGATGTATTCACCTTTTCTGACATGCAAGAGCAGTAATGATAAGTATTATAGCTCTCTATGTACATACTGCAGTGACGACACATTATTAGTCTGTGGTAGTAGATGACAGTGAGTTATTGCAGACAGATGTTGTTTAGAGTGATGGTGAACTTTTATTTTACAGGCCACTGCTACCACCACGATTTGCAGTCTGAGCCGTCCCCGAGACCCGCGCTCACGTATGTAGTATCAAACGTGGCAGCAGGTAAGGTGCAAGAGAGGCAAGGCGGAGGCGAAACAGCCCGACAGCAGCCGCCGCAGCAGCACCGCGATGTGGTTGAAGCACAGGGAGGCGAAGAGGAGGAGGAGGTGGGGGAGGCCAAGACCAGCTGTGGCCTGCTACGGCGGCTGCTGGCCTGCTGCCTCTGCATTAGGCTGCCACAAGGCCGCAGGTCCAGGAGGACCAGCAGGTGAGTCCGGCCTGTTGTGCCGTGTGTTCAGAATTCTTCAGCGTGGAACTTACCATGTAGCGCAGCTGAATATGTGAATAATCTGTAATTACTGCCCCACACAGTGTCCTCTAGGGTTGGAGGGAGTGGGGGAGGGGTGTTTGGGTATATCCCAATTTATGTTCTGATGGTGTGTGTGGGGACTTTAGGATCACTTCTCATGTTTCAGAGTTCTGATTGTACAGAAACTGCTCAGTCAAGTTCAAAGTATGCCTATGAAGATTTTCCAAATTACAAATTGTAACAGTATCTCAAGTATCAATGAGTTTTGGTTATTTATGTGAGATAATCATGAATGTGTTTTAATCATATTAAACATAACTATATAACAGTTTTGCATAGCAACTACATGCGTAATTTCTTGTGTGGATAGTTTGTCCAAAAAAGATTTTAAATTTATGAATAAACAAAATTAAAAATATTTAATCAATTTCAGAGTTCATCCTGAAGAATCGCCGACAGCTGGCAGTCAGGCTAAGCAACAGAGCCCTGTTGTCAAAATCCTGGTATGTATTGAGAGAAACATGTACAAAACTTACGAAATCTTCGTAAAGACGTATAAGATGCTACTACTTGTCCAATACCCGTTTCATTAATTACATTAGTAGTTAACTGAGTAATGATAGAGAGTACTTGGCATCATTTCACCTCAAGGAAAATTGTGATATACGGTTAATTGTACTCAATACAACAGGAGTCTAGTGAAGCTTAATTTAAATAACACTAGCAGTAAATAGTAGCCCAGTCTCTATGTGCAGTGTAATCTATGAGTCACAAGGTAACCTTGGCTCCACCTGTAAAATAAATAATACTCTGCGAATAAGGAAATGGTACAAAGTGAAAATTGGAAATTATCATATTTCTATACTTGTCATTCGCTACCACAGATAGTAGTGTGGATAGTTTGAGGTAGGATCCACAGCCCAGGTCTTGTCCGTCAAATGGAAGCTGACTTGATAGTAATCAAATGGTACCCCATCTGGAAATATTTGGGGAAGGTTTCCAGATTGGTATACGTCTTTAAATTAAGGTCAGCTTTTCGAAATACTTGTTTGCAACTGGGGAGTAGGAATAATTTATGATTTATTTTTTCTTAGACAAAATTTTGATAGCCTTGATTTTGTAAGTCAGTAAACTTCACGATATTCTCACCATTTCTGGTTTACATGTATCACTCGTCAGGAAAATTACTGAATCTGTCCTGTTACACATGCTTGGGCAAATGCACTTGGTAATTCCTGCTGGGGCATGTTCCTATCTAATCAAAATTAAAACGACTACAATTTCCTGGTTCTGTCACTGTTTTCGGGGATTTGTCTTGGTTGTAAGGTGTTGCAGTCACTTCTCCATTAACCGAAATCAAGAAACCTCTGGCTACATTAAATCTTCTGGGTATCGCATAGGTCAAATTTTAACTGTGTTAGTTGTTGGCTGGTAACATCCAAACTGATGTCTTCTCATATGTCAACCAGAAATGCTACATTTTTAGAACACAAAGACTTGCGCTAGACGATGGGATTTTCTACTGATGACGACGGACTGGGATGTTACACACTAGGATACAATCTGAAAAATTCCTATCTTTATTCCTCTATATCGCACTTTGATAGATGCAGAACAGTCGTCAGGCGATTTTGAGTGAGGCGTAATCACCATAAAATTTTGCAGTTGTCATGCCATTCTCACTTTACCTGGCGCGTTGATACAGACATTGCAGATATGTAAATGAAAGGGTGTGTGAATACTGTCCATTTCGATTAGTTATAGATACAAAAAGATGCGTTAAAATAAACATACTTCGTTTCTCATTCAACTCTTCATATATTAGCAGTTGGGAGCAAAGATGCTACTATATGAGGTGTTGAATGACAAACAAATTGCATAATATTGTTGCCAATTAGTATACAAACTGTTCTTATCGGTAATGTTTTAATTGGGGGATAATATACAGTCTACATTGTGATTCCATGATGATGCTACAAAGCCTCAGGATTGATAGAAAAAGGCAAATGTGTCAACGTAACGAAAGCGGCCGTGATCAGGAAACGACTTAATTGAAAGTTGTAAGCGAAAATTGCTCCGGTGTGTCGGGCAGTCGCCCTCATGTTGCAGGCCCCTCGTTGTCTGCAGTTGGAAGGGAATTAGAATGGACCTAAAAAAGCAAAAAGGTTCATTAAAAATGGACTCTAACGTACATACCTGAAGAGCTGTGAGCAGTTGTTAACTTTTGCTACTGTGAAACACGTGTCTTCTACTGAACAACTACTCATAGCTCATTAGGTATGCGTTTTAGAGCCCTTGTTTACTGGATATTTTTGTTGTATTGGTTCACACTACCTAATCCCAAAGCACGAAAAGCAAAGAATTTGCAGTAGAAGTGATCCACTGTCAGAGTTATCAAAACTATTTTCGGTCGTTTCTGGACGAGAGTCCCATGCGTTGCATTGATATATTTATCCCACCCCATCACCCATGAAAGTTTGTAACATCATCACGGACCAAACCTATGTAGCTCGCATTCTCTGTGCGTTCTTCGTTCACGCCACCATTTACAACAAAGATCTAAAACTCAGTATAGAGAGAAGTTTCTATTTAAACGGACCTAGCGTTTCGTTCAACCTATACTGACTGCAGTGTCTTCATCTGTTGCAGGGCGGAAGTGTAGAGGAGATGAATAACAGAAGATGGAAAAATCGGTTTTCTTTTGGAATGCAAATACTGACAACTATTTGTTTTGATAGCTATATGTTTCATTGACGGGGAAAGTAATCCTAAATTAATCTAACTGTGTTTTCCTGTTGCAGGAAACCTACTCGAAGGAGAAGCAAGAGCTGGTGTCTGCGTGGGTGTTGAAGCATTTCGGAAGCGCCCTGGACCGCTGCAGATGGATGGAGGGGCTGCACGAAGAAGCCGACAACACACAAGTGGCAGAGGTAACGTACTGCAGAAGCTTTAGCTATGCAAGCAGTGGTGAGTAGAAGAATAACATAAATAATAATTCATATATACTAGGCACAGTAATGTGGTTATGTATCAAAGACTAAATCGTTGTGTCTCAATCTGATGTGAACTGAAATTATGATGTGTGTGTTTACACCCTTCATTTACAGAATCAGAATATTTGATCAGAAACTAGACGATTCTAAATAAGTTTGTTTACAGATTCTGTTCTATCTGTTGTCTATCTATGCTCACCCATTTCAGTTATTAAATGTCAGCCATGTGCCTACCGCAGGATGTTCCTGTAAAAGGAAACAAACAAAACAAAAACCACATTAATTAACCCTCCCCACTAACGCCCCAAAATACAAATAACTGTTCTAACAGGTCTCACATTTAAACAATGTATCGGGGATTCTGAAGCCTGGAGATTTTTCTCTGTTAAACAGTTGTGGAGCCAAAACGTTTCAAAAATTTAGGCTGGGGAATGTCATAAATTACCAGTAATAGTAATCAGAAAAGAATTTTTGATACAAGAGAATAGAACATTTTGAGTTTCAGAAGCGCACCTCTAATAGCAGAACCACAACAGTTGATGATTCAGGTTCTTGGATCAAAAATAAAAATTAAATCAATGTTCTTATCCGTGACTGCCAAACGACTTACATTGAATATTATTCCAAACTTTCATTAACAGATTTGTTCTATGACAAAAGCTCACTGAAAGTACATTTTTATTTATTACTGGCGAAAGCGGTTTTTTTAACTGCCTAATTAAATGCAATGGATTTTAGTGAATTATTCACGAAAGATGTTGGCAACTGTTTGGGGGACAGTGTCAGATGACCCCTACTGTGGTGTCAGGAGAAAGAGCTGTGTCAGGTGTTGTAAGCTTGGTGGGTCAGCTCTGCTTGTCGTTCTAAACGGTGACAAACTCAAATTTTTTCAACGGAATGCAAGAGCAAAATGATGCCTTTTGAGTGTTACATACGATCTGTCTGTGCATTCAGTTACACAAGAATTCCTTGAGAACTACAGTGAGATAGGAAAACGTAATATAGGTATCTGGCTTGAAGGAAAAAACTTTAGTCACCATAATGCTAGTGAAAACCTTTGAGTTAAACGCCTGATTTATCTGTTGCCAGCCTGACTTTGAATTCCACAAATGTAATTGTAGTGTTGCGCTTAATTTGTAATGCACAGTACAAGATAACATAAACTAGTAACATATTAGTATGAGAGATATTTCCTCTGATAAAGTGTACCAATTCAAAGATAATGTTTTAATATCATAGGTAGTAGGAAGCAAGAAAAAATCTTGGAATGTAACTATCGCAGTTGAGTTATTGGTACTGGAACACAAGAAAGAGAAGGATGCGAATTAGTGAACTTATTTTGATATAAAATCTAAGAAAATCCTTAGAACCATTACTTCCTTGTGAATCTCATACACTGAATCTGCAGAGGATGAACCTATTAAGGATTTAGATTCTTTGAGTCTTCTCAATGATATTCCATCGTGGGTTTCCCCATGTTTGATATTTCCGTGTACCTCTGCCACATTTAAAAATGCTTAAGGTCTTTTTAACACAGGGTCGGTGATGATTCAAATGTCAAATTAACTGATACCCTAAAGCAAATTAAAATATTATTTTCGCGTTGTTCGGATCATAAGAAGAGTACATGCAGACACTGAATAAATTTGTGTATACCACTGATCTAAGAAATCATAGGAAACTGTAACAACAGATACTGAATAAGAATATTGGAATGAAATAGTGGTCTGGCACTACTCATACTTGACTATAATGAGAAATCAGCATTAACAGGTTACAGACCTGCTCGTATAGACTAACATGCTGTGAGCTAGCCGGTGAGCCAGGGTGCTTCACCAGACACGAAAGTAGTGCAAGTATTGGATTCACAAGAACTGGTCTGGTTCAGCAGCCTGGCTGAGTGTGGATTTTATGCCGTTTTTCAAGCTCGTTTAGGCGGATGCTGAGCTGGTCTCCAATCTCCACCTCATAAAAAACATCATTCACAAACAGCTTCAAACGAAACATACAGATCAGCGTTGGCAACATTCGCAGACAGGTGACGAACACAGCTTTCCTCCGTTACGTTTAACTTACAGCTGCAGCCACAGGAAGGGTAACCAGCCAGAAAGTAAAAAATAAAAACAAAACAAAAAATACCAGGTCACAAGAACTGTGGTATTCGAAAGAGAAGAAAGAGAAGGAAAGAGAAGTTATGCGTTGCAAGTGACATGAGGATCGGAGAAATTATTTTGTATGCCTGGAAAATTAGACATTACTCACGCTGGTTTAGGACTTAATCTCCTTAGCGTTAGTTTGTTACTCTTAGCGTTTTTAACGGTAACCGTTGAAATCATATCGTATGTGATTTAACTGTTCAGTAGGCGAAAGTTGTCAAACACACAGAGTCCCCTTCATCCTTGAAGCGTAAATATCTTATCTTAGTATAGTGGCACAGCTCCCTCGCTGGGTAAAGTATGTTATTCAATGGCTCTGAGGTACGATGAAGCTACTATACTGCACCACTTAAAAAGAAAAAAATAATGTTAGGTTATCGATTGTCAACTGATCGTCATGACATTAATCTTCAAACATGGGCGTTGCAGTTGAGCAGAGAAGTAAAGTTAAAGCATTTCAAGGCAAGCCCCAAATCACTATTCAATCTGTTGCACACGCAATTCTGTCATGGTTAATAACAGAGCTTATAACTAGAGGCTATATATGCGACAAATATTAACAAGAAAAGTTCTTTTCACAATTTAAAATTTTCTAGATGTACTCTATTCCAAAGGGTTAAAAAATCATCCATTTTGCAATCATTGTCATCAGTTACTCAGAGTCTTACGATGCATCTTACAGCCTATGCGGCCTGCTACCGGATTATCCTTTTTTCATTCTTTTACAGGAAACTAATGGAGAGTTTGCAGTGAGAAGCATAATGAACGTGTACGTATTTCAATTAGATATGTTGAAAACTCTTGACAGCACGTTTTGTGTAACATATTTCATAAAAACGGCGTTTGTGGATTAGGCTTTATTACATATGGATGGGTATGGAAAGAGAGTTTATCTAATTTATGTTGTAACGAAAATTTTAACTGCTCAAAATTTATTGATATTGGTTGGATATTTTGTAGAAAAATTCAGTTTGTACCAGAGGAAAGGTAATGCTGTTCTACTACTATGTGGAACAGAACGTTTTTGTACATCATGCACCAAATTACATTTGGGATGAGTTTTTATCCCTAAGTGAAAATGGTCCAAAACGGAAAAAATGTGTATTGAATTATTTGGGCCAGTTTACACACCCACCAAATAACATCAAGACCATTTATTTACACCTGGGATAGTTCGCTTGCTAGGCAGCGAGTCAATATTTTCGCAATCTCCAAGTATGTTATATTTTGTCGACTGGACAAAAATGCATGTGTAGTCACCTCACACCACCTGAGGTAGTAAATTGCAGAGTCATCAATCTTCGTTTTCCGTTGGTTTTCTGTCCACCTTGTGACGCTTGACAGCAATTAGATGTGGGGAACAATTAATCTCATGAATCTTTCGATCTCTGCACGTACAGAATTGCTGATTTACGTAATATTTTTGATAAATGTGCTGCTGTGCGTTTCATATTTCTGAACCCCCCTTAAAATACTACAAAACGCAGCAAGTTATACCCTTTATGTAATTTTGAGTGTGCGTGTGTGTGTGTGTGTGTGTGTGTGTGTGTGTGTGTGTGTGTGTGTGTGTTACGCGCGCGCGTGTGTGTGTGTGTGCGCGCGCGCGCGCGCGTGTGTGTGTGTGTGTCCTCGCTTGTGTGAGTTTAGAAAATGAAATGAATCTTTCTCCACAAAATTAGGTGCCTCCTTTGTAAAAGAGATACCACGTAAATGGAGTATGTTTTACATATACTTTCCTTATTTATTGAAACTACGAGTACTTTCAGACTAGTTGCCTCATTTTCATACTACACATTAGTGGGAGTAGTATAAGTTAGCATGTGACATATTTGTAAGGGGTGTCAAGACTCGCTGATGTGTAATATTAAATTCTGTTTTCTCGCCCTTCTCTACAGATCAGTTTCGACTATAGTGTCCTACTATAACAAAAAATGTATAATGAGAGTAACGTCGCCCACACTGTAGAACAGGTCACTCGTTAATGGCACTTAAGCCGAAACAAATGTATAGCAAAACAGAAAAAAATAAAACTTATCATCATACAGCATCAAGTCCCACATTACTTAGAGAAAATAATTCTCTCAGGTATTCTGTCTCACAAAAGTAACTCCACTGGTCACGGCGGATCAGTAACCAACCAATGTGATGTATACAAGACTCGCAGACTTACCACTCCACATCAGGAATTCCAGTACTATGGAAGGCTTATGCACAATTCCTCGACTTAGCGAGCTCATAGAAGTTTTACGAAAATGTTTAAGCTTTCAGCCAGTTAGCCACAGGAAAAGAGTGTAAGCATATTCTTGATTATTTCCTGCCCTCAAGTAACAGCAGTCTTTAGCAAAATGATACTCCCGTCCAGGAGTTCTGAGAATGTCTTGTAAATGATCTGCTGTTACAGGAAAGCCATCAGCCATTAGTTTAGTACGGTAGCCCCGACTACAACCCCTTTAGAAGTATTATGGGAAGAACAGCCCATCATCCCCAGCCTGCACAAATTCTCCCTCCCCAGACACCACAAATTGGATCCTGCCTTGGTAGTATGCATGCAGACACACATCGTAGAGCCCTCCTCTCTTGGCGACAGTTAAAATTATTCAAATGGGTAAACAAAACACTTAACTGAAAAACCCACATGACATGTTAGTGGGAAGACTACCATAACAGCAAGTAATTAGTTAACAAAGTGATAAAATATTATGATGGCACACTTTAATGAAAAGCTCAATTAAGTTCTCAGGAATGCTCAATGTACAACATGATGATAATGTAAATTTAAGATAAGGAAAGATACCCCTGGTAGCATCTTTATAATCTAAAAATGTTTATAATTCTCAACACCTTAAATATCACTAAAGACAAGAGTAAGTATGTGGAGACGAGTTAGCTAAATCAGAATGAATTATAGATCTCATTCATAACAAACAAATTACCATCTCAAATTTTTTAATAAAACAAACAATAAATCCCACAATGTGGGCCCAACACTACGAAACCAGGCTCTGCCTGTCACACAAAAGAAAGGAAAAGAAGAAAGAAATTGGTCCAGCTGCTAAATCTGGTAGCAACTTGATAGTATCCTTTTTCGGGATTATAGATGAAACAAGTCAACGGCTTTTAAAGCATAAGTGGATCACGCATACCAAAGGTGTATATAGCAAACGAACTCCAAGCTTCATGGCTTAGTACTTTGAATCTACTACTGGGAATTAGCAAATCCGACCCACATTTCTCTAAGAATCAGACATAATCGAAAGTCGTCAAAAAGAAAACACTAAACCCGCGGCAACTGTAGACAGAAACACATCACTGTTAGGAGTGCAAGCATATCTTGGGGTCCTGTTGGCGTGCAACTACAGGGTTAGGGAAATCGGAAGGACTTGAATGCTCTGAGTAGAAAAAGGAAAACGAATATTACATCGCCACCACAAATGTGAAATTATTGCGACAATTTGGTAAACAATAAGGATTAACAATTTGTTGGACTACCAAAACATCACAACCCTAGGTTTCAAAATACACTTTATCAGCACGAAAGAGTTATGGACAATGTGGGATATATGAGTTATGAGAAAAAGGAAGCCGTGAACATAAGCAAGAACATATCAATGTTTGCAGCAGATTTTGCTGTAAATAAGACGTTTATCAACGCAGTGGTGAATTTTTCTAGCGTATCAAATAACTGCCAATACTCACTATTTGATGAGTGGCAAAGGCTACACCCTGTTCAATATACATGCGGCCATCTTATCTGTGAGAACAGCAGCCATAGTCCAGAGAAAATAGAACAATTTTGAGATCTCCTAGAGAAGGAGAAGGCGAAAATAACTACAAAGAATATTAAGATCTTTGTCGACGACTGTAAGCTAACGCGGAATAGTAGCAAATTATGAACTGGTACAGGAAAACATCATATGCACAGAAGGAGCAAGACATTTTGAATTTGGTTTTTTCTAACAGTGTCAAACATTTAGTCTTTAGTTAATATCAAAACACAAAGTAAGCAAAGAGGAGACACTGCGTCCACTTCGAAAGTCGAACGATGGAAAAACGTCGACGTGCACCATTCTAGGAATGCGATGAATGAAATTAAGAATATTAAAGTTGAAAGAAGTACCAAGTATTATTTAGATAATTACCTCTCCAGGATTAAAATGAATTTCATTCTTCTCAGAAAGGCTCCAACAGCTGGAAACAACAAATGCAGAAATGATGTCACAAAATTTAAAATCAGTTAACAAGTATTGAGAGAGTGCCGTCAGCAACTAACATTTTAGTCTCAGAACTGGACAGACCGTACAATACAATACACAATACAAGAAGCTTGAAATTTCGCAAACGGAAACGAAGATGGTGCAACGAGACCTCAGAACTAAATTACGCACTCAGAACACATTCGTTGACAAAATTAAACTCTCCGAAGGAACATGATGATTTTAATTCCATTTGAGAAAGTCGGAAGCACGCAGCCCCTGTGATCCGACTTGCAAGGCCATTCTTTTAGAAACAACAGATGGAACGTATTGATCAGGATATTCTAAAGAACAATCTCAGGGATTTCAATCAAATATTCAAGTCTAATCTGAAAGTGTAACATCACCCAATCACGTGCTTCAGAGAAAAAAAATAGCGACAAACGCACATCCACACATCTAAGACAGAAATTAAACAGATCATGGACGCCCTAAGGGACAGCATAGCAGTTTGAAAGGAATAAATTGTCGTAGAGTCCCGGAAGCTGGCCAATGATTCTCAACATACCAGCTGAAGAGGAGATACAGGGAGGTGGTCGGGTACCCTCTGTGTGCCTATCGGTCCTAGTCTACCAGCTCCATAAAATTGGTGGCTCAAAAGGTTACCAGCAGTTGAACAGATATTATATTAGTATCTGTTCCACGGGAGACGCTCCCCGAAACAGTCCAGTACTGAATTGACGTTTATTTTTATAAATAGCCTAATACGTACCAGGCCAATTTCAGGAAAGTAACTTTTTGCCTAAAGATTTTCAAGTTGAAAAACATTATAAAGAATTAAGAGTCTGGAAGGTACTGCCGTGCGATAGTATGCATGGATAAAAAAGGCGCACGACTCAGTTGAAAGTGAGTGACTGTTGAATGTTATGGAAGGATTAGGAGTACATCATTCAACAGATTCTGATCGATACAGGATCAAAAGTGAAGTTAGTTTCAACATCTGGGACCCCTTTCCTAACCAAAACTGGTATCAGACAACTCGATGAAGTTTCACCGCTCCCTTTTAACTGTATCTTGGAAAAGATCATTCGAGAATGGAGGAAAACAATGAGCTAAGAGGATGGGGGTGAATAATGATTCAGACTACGACCCAAACACAGCTGATGATCTAGCCATTTTTCCAACAACATTAATTCACCATTCATGAAGATTCATCAACTAAAAGAGATAGCTGAGAAAGTAGGATTACAGGCCTCCTTTGAGAAGATAAAAAAAATTACAAATATCAGTGATGGACCACAATAGATGATTTTAAATAAAGGGAAGATTAATCGCGTGAAAAAATTTAGATATCTAGGTTGGATAATTCAGCAGAAAAGCTTGGAGCAGGACGCGATTAATCTTAGGATCTGCAAAATTTCGTGTACCCTATCAAATGACGTAAAGTGTCTATAAGAAATGTCAGATAGTATTGGAGCCAAGGTAAGACCGTATGGTACGACTGTGTAACTGGGAGGATTATATCCCTTGTAAACAATGAATATTTTTAATTTCTAATTTATTTATTTATTCACTCATAAATTTGATCTAGCAGTCTGGGGACCGTTAGGCCCCCTCTTACATCTAACCAGGCGATTCGCCTACTTTACACAACATATAGCTCAATAACCACGTAATACTACATTTTGAAATTGAAAACTACAATAGGCACATAAAAAAGGATACAGCCAGAAAGTTTCTTTCTCTCCTTATAGTGCACTTGCAAATAGGTGGTTCGCAGTTCAAACATCGGATGATGATGACTTATTAATAGTTTTAACAGCGATTGATGAAGCGAAGAAAGGAGTTGAAGCTTGTTTAACTGGTGTGACACTGACTTGTTGACTGTCCACGCACAATCACAGAAGAAATTGAAAATGGTGGTACCAAAGAAAGGCAATCAGCAGGATAAAGTGTACACTTTTCTGACATTCTGCGAGACATTGGGGATATGAAAGGTGTACTCTTACCAATGTATGCCTTCACAGGATGTGACACTATATCAGCGATCTACAAGAAGGTGAAAATTTCACCATATAGGAAAGTGCAGCCAACAACGCTCTTCAGACGAAACTTTTAGTGTTCAACGACCACAAATTAAAACCAGTGCATTTTCTGACACTGAAAAGCATTTCCTTCTTGCGATATTCTGAGCCAGGAACACCAAAGGTCTAGATTGGTCTACTTACCAACGTTACTTGCAGCCTACTGCATGCAGCCTATGCATTAATTGTTCACGTTTGCTGCAGATCCCCCTACTTTAGCAGCTTCCAGGCAGCATTCATTTAGAGCCAACCATCAGTTGCAGCAGTGGCTGACTGAGAAGAAGAATCCACTTGAGTGCAGGTTTAATAAGTCTGGCGAACACCTCAGACCGATTATAACAGTACGTTCTGCAGCTCCCCGGGAAATACTATCCCTCGTAGTGTGTGCTTGCAAGGACGTATGCTTCCGTAACTGCGAGTGCAGAAAGAGGGGTCTAAACAGCTCAAGCATATGCGGTAATTTTTCAGATCTACGAAGTGTTAACAGGGACGCGGATATCATACAAGAAGATCTAGATGAGGACTGAATACTGATGAAATACTTTACATTACTTTAAGGTCTCATTTAACATTCTAGATTTTTATTCAATATTACTGCTGAACTCAGTTTATGAACTTCAAAAATTTAAATAAAGTAAGATGCAATATACAGTCAAATACGTCTTTTTTCTGATGAAAAGCCTCCAAAAGCTGCAGTTTTAAAAATAATTGGAATCAAAATGATATAATTATGTACCATAATTGTTATACAGATAATATTTTTATAATTCAAAATCATTTATTTTGAAAAGGTATTCATTGTTAATGGGACATTGTCCAGAGAAAGTCCAGAGTGGGTTTCTCCGTACCACAGGTTTATATGGCCTAGGCCTGTGGAAGCCTCTTTTCCCTTAAAAAGTAGCGCCCCTTGAGAAGGTGGTGAGGTTGTCGTTCCTTCAAGGGCTTTTCACTAACATACCACCGGCCACTAAAATGGTAATTTGCTTTTACAGACACAACCCTGTATAAAAGAATAGTTTCCTTAATGATAATTTCATGTTTATTACAAAATTCTACCAAATACGAAACATTTCTACTTTTACTCCCTCTGGAACAGTTTACTTTAGCAAAATTATGCACTGAACCATTTTTGTTCGCAATTTAATGTAGATTATTTTTGTATATTGTACTTTTCCCGCTAAACTGTACAGTTTTCGTAATATTTAATAAAAACTGAAAAAACTACTAATTTAACAACATCTGCACCCCACCTTCACCCCAAACCAGACGCTTAAAACGGTGTTATGTTTTACCAAACAATATGTGGACTGTACAGAACAAGGACTTGGAGGGAAGCTTTTACTTTGGATGTTGAGGTTTGGGTCTAATTGCACAGTAATATTTGCGCTTACAGCCCTGGGTCTCTGTTAGGCCTACTTCCAACATCTACATGCAGTAAATACTCAACAAGTCACGATATCGTGAGTGGCAGAGGGTACCTTGTACACCTCTACTTGCCATTTTTTTTTCCCATGCAGCTTACAAATGGTGCGACGGATAATAGCACTCTCTCGTATGCATGTGTACAAGCCCTCCTTCATCTTGTCTTTATGAGCCTTATGGGAAATGTTCGTTGGTGGCAGTAGAATCGGTGTGCAGTCAGTTAGAAAATCCGTTTCCCTAAATTTTCTCATACACGTTCCCATTTGAGTTCAAGAAGCACTTCAGTGAATCGAACCTACCAGTAATAAATCTAACAGCCCGCCTCGAAAATGCTTCGATGTCTTCCTCTAATCCGACCTGTTGCAAATTCCAAACACTTGAGCAGTATTGAAGAATGGGTAGTACTAGTGTTCTGTACGTGGTCCCCTTTACAAATGAACCACTCTCTCCTAAAATCGTCCCAACAAACATATTTCGATCCTAAGGACATCACACACATCCATGCCCGTGGCAGGATTCGGACCTGCGACCGTAGCAGTCCCGCGGTTCCGGACTGCAGCGCCTAGAACCGCAAGACCACCGCAGCCGGCATTTATGAACAGAAGACGCTCTGTTTCAAGTAATGATATTATATTCGACTGAGAATATGTTCAAGACTCCTGCAGCAAACGGATGGTAAGGATATTGATCTGTAATTTTATGGGTCCGTCCTTTCACCCTTCTTATGTAAAAGAGTCATCTCCGTTTGTTTCCAGTCTCTTGGGACTTTGCGCTGGGTGAGAAATTCGAGAAAAATGCATGTTAACTAAGTGGCAAATGCCGTAGGAACTCTGTGTAAAATCAAACTACGACTCCTTTCAGACCTTGTGACTTCTTTGTTTTCAACTCTTCCAGTTGCTTCTGCACAACAGTGAATCCAATTAATCTGTCTTCTATACGGGAACTTGTGTGACGGTCAGACGACGATATCTTTGTGCGATCCTCCTGGGTGAATGATTTCTTAATAGGTACATATACATCTACATCTACATGATTACTCTGCAATTCACATTTATGTGCTTCGCAGAGCGTTCATCGAACCACAATCATACTATCTCTCTACTATTCCACTCCCGAACAGCGCGCGGGAAAAACGAACACCTAAACCTTTCTATTCGAGCTCTGATATCTCTTATTTTATTTTAATGATCATTCCTACCTATGTAGGTTGAGCTAAACAAAATATTATCGCATTCGGAAGAGAAGGTTGGTGACTGAAATTTCGTAAATAGATCTCGCCACGACGAAAAACGTCTTTGCTTTAATGACTTACATCCCAACTCGCGTGCCATATCTTCCACACTCTCCCCCCTATTGCGTGATAATACAAAACGAGCTGCCCTTTTTTGCACCCTTTCGATGTCCTCCGTCAATCCCACCTGGTAAGGATCCCACACCGCGCAGCAATATTCTAACAGAGGATGAACGAGTGTAGTGTAAGCTGTCTCTTTAGTGGACTTGTTGCATCTTCTAAGTGTTCTGCCAATGAAACGCAACCTTTGGCTCGCCTTCCCCACAATATTATCTATGTGCTCTTTCCAATTGAAGTTGTTCGTAATTTTAACACCTAGGTACTTAGTTGAATTGACAGCCTTGACAATTGTACTATTTATCGAGTGGTTGAATTCCAACGGATTTCTTTTGCAACTCATGTGGATCACCTCACACTGTTCGTTATTTAGCGTCAACTGCCACCTGCCACACCATACAGCAATCTTTTCTAAATCGCTTTGCAACTGATACTGGTCTTCGGATGACCTTACTAGACGGTAATTTACAGCATCATCTGCGAACAACCTAAGAGAACTGCTCAGATTGTCACCCAGGTCATTTATATAGATCAGGAACAGCAGAGGTCCCAGAACGCTTCCCTGGGGAACACCTGATACCTCTTCAGTTTTACTCGATGAGTTGTCGTCTATTACTACGAACTGCGACCTTCCTGACAGGAAATCACGAATCCAGCCACACAACTGCGACGATACACCATAGGCCCGCAGCTTGATTAGAAGTCGCTTGTGAGGAACGGTGTCAAAAGGTTTCCAGAAATCTAGAATTACGGAATCAACTTGAGATCTCCTGTCGATATCGGCCATTACTTCGTGCGAATAAAGAGCTAGCTGCGTTGCACAAGAACGATGTTTCCTGAAGCCATGCTGATTTCGTATCAATAGATCGTTCCCTTCGAGGTGATTCATTATGTTTGAATACAGTATATGCTCCAAAACCCTACTGAAAACCGACGTCAATGATATAGGTCTGTAGTTAAATGGATTACTCCTACTACCCTTCTTGAACACTGGTGCGACCTGCGCAATTTTCCAATCTGTAGGTACAGATCTATCGGTGAGCGAGCGGTTGTATATGAGTGCTAAGTAGGGAGCTATAGTATCAGCGTAATCTGAAAGGAACCTAATCGGTATACAATCTGGACCTGAAGACTTGCCCGTATCAAGCGATTTGAGTTGCTTCGCAACCCCTAAGGTATCTACTTCTAAGAAACTCATGCTAGCAGCTGTCCGTGTTTCAAATTCTGGAATATTCCATTCGTCTTCCCTGGTGAAGGAATTTCGGAAAACTACGTTCAGTAACTCCGCTTTAGCGGCACAGTCGTCGGGAACAGTGCCATCGGCACTGCGCAGCGAAGGTGTTGACTGCGTCTTGCCGCTTGTGTACTTTACATACGACTAGAATTTCTTCGGATTTTCTACCAATTTTTCAGACAGTGTTTCGTTCTGGAACCCATTAAAAGCATCTCGCATTGAAGTCCGTGCCAGATTTCGCGCGTCTGTAAATTTTAGCCAATCCTCGGGATTTCGCGTTCTTCTGAACTTCGCATTCTATTTCCGTTGCCTCTGCAACAGCGTTCGGACCTGTTTTGTGTACCATGGGGGATCAGTTCCATCTCTTACCAGTTTCTGAGGTATCAATGTCTCAATTGCTGTTGCTACTATATCTTTGAATTTGAGCCACATCTCTTCTACATTTGCATAGTCAGTTCGGAAGAGATCTAGATTGTCTCTAAGGAAGGCTTCTAGTGACACTTTATCCGCTTTTTTAAATAAAATTATTTTGTGTTTTCGCAACTAGGTTTAAAACTTCGGCTTTCCTTTCATTGACTTACGTGACAACGTTGCCACACTGGACTAGTCACAAAGTGAATGGGTCTTAGCCCCGTCGAGAGATTTTACGTGGGGCTAGAATTTTCTCGGGTTATCGGGAATATCTTTCGCAAGGTAATGGTGATAGTTGTATGTTTCGCGCATCGGTCTTCTTACAGATGCAAGATTTTACTATCTATCATCATCTGTGCGTTCTGCTTTGAAGCAAGAGTGCTACAGCCTCTGTTTTATCGACAATTTTAGAATTAAACCGTGTCGCGTTTTCTGCCCTTAATCCACTCGGCAGGTACTTGCAATGGCGCGATTTACAATCAGTTTAAGCTTTGCCCATAATTCCTCTACGTCTTGATACACGTCACAGTCTATTAAATGCAGCCACGAGACACTCAGGTGAGAAAGTTGCTAACATTTGATGGCTGCAGCGACACTAGCGCTCCAAGCGGTGAGAAAGCAGACGGTCAGGTGCGTCTTGAGGATAATGCTGGTTTTTAATTATTTTCTAATTGTACATACCTTGCAATAGTAAATTACCTAAAGACATGAATTATCGTAAAACTCATTTGAAACCAGCCAAATTACGTTAATTCAATAACATAAGCTACAAATTATTTGTGAAGATATACTGTCATGTACCGACACATTTGCAGCTTACTCCGCTAAAAGCAAGGGAATATAAACGTGTATTTCGAGCATGTGAAGCCCATATTTCTGATGTTCCCTGTTGTTATTATCACAAATACCTTCCTTGACACTTAAAGAATTGGAAGTAGTCAAACGATTTGCCTATTCTTAAACTTTACTCGTCTCTCTAACGCACGATTAATTTTGAAAAACCTAGTTACTTCTGCTTCAAAAACGAGCGTGTTGATGCTCCTTGCCGTTTGTGGTTCCAATTTAGTAACATGTGTGGAACTGATTCCTTCTGTATTGGGAAATAGTTCTATTGCTTTTGATGATTTATTATCGCGTCTGAGGCGTTTTATCTCAAGCTACAGCTGTGGTTGCGTATTTCGTACATTAAGTGATGTAGGTGAAATCATGTTCCAAATTCATTGATTTGGCCTGAAAAGTAGCGGACAAAATTCGACTTAGAATTCGCAAGGGTAGACATACATTGTCTTTATGCAAAGGGTGAGATCTTCTGGTATTTGGTAACAACTTTTTGTTGTTAAAGGAAAACGTTATTCGGTAAATATCTGTACGGTACAACAGAATCGTAAATAAACAGTTCTCTGATGTACCGTTACGTACCTTCCAGGGTCCTTACGATACCACAGAATGACAAATGTTGTGTAATTTTGTAGTTATTGTCGATTTTTATGTTAGTTATGGTTCCCAAGCTGGGGGTAATTACCGCTGAGGGACAACATGAAATTTTCTGAGGAATGAAAAAAAAAAAAGGGTTCGATTGTGTTCATCACGAATTTAAATTATTTTGAAAATGTTATTTCTATTATTACTACTAACTTGTTTATGGCTCTTTGCCGTACCTGTTGTACTGTGTGCGAGTCGACTGAAGTTCTGCAGTGGTTACGTTTTGCAAGCTGCCTGCCATGCACGTGAACTCAACAAGCAAACGGCGAAGCAAGCGATTCTGAGCTCAGGCAGAATCCAACACAATAATACAAATGTTAAATTAATAATTATTAATGCTGCTAAGTGCCAATGCAGGTGAAATTTCGTTATTCCCAAAATAAAATTTAATTATGTTCGTATAATTAGAAAGTATCCAGGTAACTTTCCCAATTTATAAAAAACGAAGGTGTAATGTCACCTTTGTTATATCGGAAACTACGTCATATGGAGACTGTAGTTCAGTGAGTGTCGCTTCGTAAAAACTAGACTGCGCAAGACTCATTTAAAAAATAATTAATTTATTTTCTCTCAGTCAATATGTTTCAAGTTGATGTTGGATTGATTAACAATTACCTTCATCAAGACATTTAAACGGCAATATGCGTAAAAGGGTAAGATTTTTCTGAAGCACTAGCGTAATAACATGCAAATCGCCTCCCACAGGCTGCTCAACTCACAAAATCGATATATACTAGATAGCTTCGAGTTTTGATGCCAGTGTGAGAGAGAACTAATGATAGAAATCAGCCACAAAGTCACGAAAAAGACTCGCGAAGTGTCAGCTACGCAGTCCACAGATGACGCAGACGCGAGTCTGACTCAGAAACAGAGAAAGGAGCGTGACGCTGCAGCAGTGAGCCGCAGACAGACTTCCGAATGATACACGAACCGCCGCTAATGTGTGCTCGCCCCAAAATGTACTACTGACTGCCTGTTCTGACATTCTTATCCAAATTACCGTAAGAGGAGACGAAAATTTCAGGGTTGCCACTGTGACCACTGAAAATCTCATTCTTTGTTGCTACATGTAGAGAAAGCTTGCAGAATTTTCTTCCCCAGTACTTGTTGCGTTTTCTGTCAACAAACTAAAAGTAGCCAGTGTCCTGGCCCTCACCTTGCTATTGACGGCATGATGTCTGCGCGTGTAAATGCAGTTCGCTTCCCATACCGTTCACAGAAACATAGCCGTGTTCAGTTGTACCCTTCCGCTTTTAGGACTACCTGTGAACTTTTATAGAAATTCTCAGACGATCTCTTGTGATTTGCACTGCTTTAAAAGACTCTTTTGAAGTACTTCGGCCTAAGAGGCAACACGCAAAACTCGCAGGTGGCACATCCCGCCACAGGAGCTAAAATGGTAGAATACACAGTTATATATATATATATATAAAAATTGTAATACTAATTACACAGTTTTTCACGTACTGTCATTGGCCCTTGGCTCAATATGGTGGAGACTACACCTTCTGAAAGGAATTTATCAATGTCATTGTCCTCAGCTAGTCCATCCAC
Organism: Schistocerca gregaria; assembly: GCF_023897955.1. Classification (NCBI taxonomy): domain Eukaryota; kingdom Metazoa; phylum Arthropoda; class Insecta; order Orthoptera; family Acrididae; genus Schistocerca; species Schistocerca gregaria. The sequence continues at coordinate 86,609,146 of NC_064924.1, read as the reverse complement.
TACACACATATTTTGTGTTTTATACCATTAATCTATGAGAGTAAGATGGAGATATATACGTAAAATATGCTTAAATATCGCATAAAAAACCTCAGAGTTGTAGATAGTTTCGCAATAAACTATAAAATGAACTAACTGACAATGCAACAATAATTACGGATATGACCATTATATTCCTGTAAGGCCTACACTCTACTGTTATTATCATCATTATTATTATTACTAAACACTGTCAGCTTCATTTCTGCTAACCGCTTTCATTTACCAAGTAAAGAGTAAAGCAATGAAGTGATTTACAAACTATGTATAGCTGATTTGAGATGGGGGTGCAGTACGTGGGTGAAGCCATGTGCTGCTAGGGGGAGGACTGGTGCAGAGAAACCATGTCTTGTAACAAGTGACTACCATCAATGCGAGTAGTTAGCTCTCTTCTCTGAGAAGGACTCTTGGCAGCAATCGTGACGCTCTGGCAGCTACTCCACCAATCTGTTCAAAATGTTCTAGCAGTTATCTCATTGACTCAGTACTTTGTGGCTTAATGGAATACCTACAAAATCTAAATATTGTTTGTTTTTTATCGTTTTAAAAATAAAACTGTCAAAGGAAATTTTGTTTCATTCTAATATTTTGTCAGTTGCTAACGCTGATGGGTACTAGCAAATACGTGATTGCTGTCAGGGGCTAATGGTCCCCGAAACCACTGCACTGAAAAGACGCGCTATTGTAAAAACAGAGCTGCAGATCAGTATAAACGTTAGTATCCTCACTCATCCGGTGTCGTATTCAGAGTGTTGCTTACTGGCCACTTACTGCGCTGCTATCGGTGTGAGTCACGAAAACAAGACGGAGTCTGTTCCGGCAATGCAATTGTTGGCCGTTAGTATGAATATTTGTATGAATATTTGGGTGCCTTGTTGGCCATTCCTGCTGGGTCTAAATTAATTACACGTTTACCTGATAGTGCCCTGTACGTAGCCTACACTGAAGTTACGATTACGTGGTGCTCAGAGAGCGGGATTTAAATGTCAATAAGTTCCTTTAAAAGGCACGCTGACAGAAGTAAATAACTAGCTCACCTGCATTGGTTTGGAGCTTTTACCAGTGATTAATTCAATGATACCATGCAAGGGTAAATTACGGTATATAATGTAATATCTTTAAATCAAGTGTCACTTAATTTAATATCATCCGAATGTGTTAATCATGCTTTGCGCCATGTTAATTTCGACCACGACTGATTCACTATAACCGTTAGGTGGCCGACCGTTGTATCGTTTAGACGGTCTGCACTGTTTGCAGTTCACGAGGATCTAGCGGTCTTGTGAGTTGTGGCAGCTCTCCTCGGTTCTCGCGTGGTCTCAAAAATGGTTCAAATGGCTCTGAGCACTATGGGACTCAACTGCTGTGGTCATCAGTCCCCTAGAACTTAGAACTACTTAAACGTAACTAACCTAAGGACATCACACACATTCATGCCCGAGGCAGGATTCGAACCTGCGACCGTAGCTGTCGCACGGTTCCGGACTGCAGTGCCTAGAACCGCACGGCCACTGCGGCCGGCCTCGCGTGGTCTCGTGTCCGCCACTGACGCTTGTGTGCGATCCGCTCTGGTGCTTGTTGATGGCCGCTCTGTATGTTGGAACATCTCATGTAATAACCTGTTCTACATGGGTTGTGTCTGTATAAATTGTTATGTTATCTTTGCCACCATTGGTTGTTCAATCAGACCCTAAGTGTTTTGTAAATCTACTTTTACACCTTTCTCGCCTTTCCAACCGACGGTGGAGTGAAGGTGTCGTGCTGTTAAAGTGTTTGGCAACACCTTGCGGGTAGTAGCTTCGTTATTCTATTGCCGTATTGAAAAATTGGCTGACTTCCAAGTGTCAGTTTTATTTTAAGTATGATTTTAATATCTGTTAAATTGTCTGTTAACATGAACGGCTAAAATTTTCTGTCATTAAATACTGGAGTTGCGAATGAATTTTTGGTCTTCCAGCTATCGACAGTTCGGCGTAACATGATTTTTAATGCTGGAGTTATTTAATATTTGTTCTATACTACAGTATTTAATACTTTAAGAGAGGTTTTCTTGCTTATTATTAACCCTATTTTTGCACATAATCTTTATTGCTATTGTTAATTACCATGTCTACCCACCTAACCGTCAGCATTCTTCCCTAGCACCACATTTCAGAAGCTTCTGTTCTCTTCTTCTCTAAACTGTTTCCCATCCATGTTTCACTTCCATATATGCTTACACTCTATACATTTACTTTCATAAAAGGCCTCCTGATACTTGAATCTATACTCTACGTTAACAAATTTGTCTTCTTCAGAAACGCTTTTCTTGGCATTGTCTGTCTACATTTTGTGTGGGATCCTACCGCCTCGTCGCGTATAGGGTGCCTAGGGGATGCCGCGTTCACGGAATGATATGCAAAAATTCAAGCAAATAACGTTAGTAATTTTATTTCAGTATAGCAGACTGACAGCTCTCGACTTTGAAGTAACAGTGTTGTCGCAAGCGATGGACGACATGCAAATAAGTCAGTCCTTTGCTGTATACAAGGTTCATAAACGTTTGACACACAGTTTGTGGATCACTAATAAATGCTATCGTAGCATTCTCCGCTGGGCCTGTCCGAATACTGAGCCGATACTGAGCGGCCGAGGCTGGCAGGAGCGGCGCTTGTATTCTCCTCCTGTAGAGGCCGCTGCTGTAGTGGTGCGGTCCTAACCAGGCACCTTTGGCCGACTTCGTTCCACCGCCTTAACTTCTCTTGCGTTCTTTGTCCTGCCGCTTGTGCTTACGCCAGAATGTTTTGTATCCTCCGTACATCGATCCGCATGAATTATTTAGCTTCTCAAACAGCAGAACTCATTTACTACTTCAAGTGCTCATTTTCTAATCTAATTCCCTCAGTATCACCTGATTTAATTCGACTACATCCCATTGTCCTCGTTTTGCTCTTGTTGATGTTCATCTTATATCCTCCTTTCAAGATACAGTCCATTCCGTTCAACTGCTCTTCCAAGTCCTTTGCTTTGTCTGGCAGAATCACAAAGTTTTTATATCTTCTCCCTGTACTTTCATTCCTACTCCAAATTTTTCTTTTCTTTCCTTTACTGCTTGCTCAATATACAGATTGATAACAATGGTGATAGGCTAAGAACCTGTCTCACTCCCTTCCCCACCATTGCTTCCCTTTGATGGCCCTCAACTGTACCTGCCATCTGCGTTCTATACAAATACTAAACAGACTATCTCTCCCTGCATTTTGCCCCTGCCACCTATACAATTTGAAAAAGTGTTCCTGTCAACTTTGTCACAGGCTTTCTCTAAGTCTACAAATGCTATAAACTTAGGCTTGCCTTTCCTTAACCTTCTTCTGAGATAATTCATAGGGTATGTTTTGACTCGCATGTTCCTACCTTTCTCTTGAATCCAACCTGATGTTCCTCAAGGTCGGCTTCTACCAGTTCTTCCATTCTTCTGTAAAGATTCGTGTTAGTATTTTCAACTGTGACTTACTTCCACAATGTCAGCATCTGGTTTCTTTGGAACTGGAATTATTATATTCTTCTTGAAGTCCAAGGATTTCAGTGTTTTTTTCATATTATTCACGCAGTATCATGTCTCTCATCTCATCTTCATCTCTGTCATCTTCCATTTTAGTAAAATTAGCCTCAAGTACATCTCCCTTGAATAGACCCTCTGTATACTCCCTCCACCTTTCTGCTTTCTCTTCTTTGCTTAGAACTGGTTTTCCATCTGAGAGCTTGATGTATGTACAGGTAGTTCTCTTTTTCTCTAAACTCTATATCCTCTATTTCTTTCAGTTTCTTCCTATCTATATCCTTAAATTCGTGCATTTTCGAAGTTACTCCAGTTTTAATCTATAGTTCATTATCAATAAATTATGGCCAGAGTCCACTTCTGCTCCTGTGTATGCCTTACAATTTAAAACAGCGTTCCGAAATGTCTTACCATTAAATAATCAATGTGGAATCTTCCTGTATCTCCAGGTCTCTTCCACATATGAAGCATTCTTTCATGATTGTTAAACGAAGTGTTAGCGATGATGAAGTTATGCTCAGTGCAGAACTGCACGAGATGGATTCCTCTTTCATTCCTTTCCCCCAGTCCATATTCATCTACAGTTTTGCTTCTCTTCCAGTCCCCCATGACTAGTAAATTTTCGTCCCCCTTCACTATCTGAATCATTTTTTTTACCTCGTCATACATTTCTTCAATCTCTTCATCATCTGCAGAGCTAGTTGGCATATAAACTTGTACTATTCTGGTGGGTGTGGGCTCTGTGTCCATTTTGGCTACATTAATGCGTTCACTATGCTGTTCATAGCAGCTTATTCCAGTTCATGTTTTTTTATTCATTGTGAAATCTACTCCTGCATTACCCCTATTTAATTTTGTATTTATAACCCTGTATTCACCTGACCAGAATTCCTTTTCCTCCTTCCACCGAACTTCATTAATTCCCACTATATCTAACTCTAACCTATCCCTGTCTCTTTTTAAATTTTCTAACCTACCTGCACGATTAAGGGATTTGACATTCTACACTCCGATCCGTAGAACGCAAGTTTTGTTTCACCTGATTATGGCGTCCTCCTGAGTAGTTCCCTCCTAGAGACTCGAATGGGTGACTATTTCAGCTCCGGAATATTTTACCCAATAGGACGCCATCATCATTTATCCGTACAGTAAAGCTGCATGCCCGCGGGAAACATTATGGCTGTAGTTTCCCCTTGCTTTCAGTCGTTCACAGTACCAGTACGACAAGGGCGTTTTGGTTAATCTTACCAGGCCAAATCAGTCAGTTATCCAGACTGTTGCCCCTGCAACTACAGAAAAGACTGCTGCCCCTCTTCGGGAACCACACGTTTTTCTGGCCTCTCAACAGATACCCCCTACATTCTGGTTCACCTACGTTACGGCTATCTGTATCACTGAGGCACACAAGCCTCCCCACCAACGGCAAGGTTCATAGTTCATGGGAGGGCCCATTTGGTTACAAGTATTTACTGCTGTCACTGTCAGGTATTATAACTGAAGTTAATTTCTAATTTTCAGTCATTTTAAGTCTGAATAACTACTCATGACCATTACTAATAAACCTATTTAGAGTGCAAGATTACTCCAGTATGAGTTTGATTAAAGTTCTGAATTTGTGATTGTACAACTGTTCGTTTGTGATTATTGACATCATTCTAGGGTAATAGGACTGCCTTGCGTAATTAGGTAATGGTTGTATTTCAGCTCAGTAATCAGTTGAAATTTTAATGCTTGTTGATCATTTAATGATTCTGATAAATGTAACTGTTCAAAACTGAATGCCCTACGGGCATAACTCTTGACTTGACAATAAATTCTGATGGAAACGTTATTTAGTGTACACAATAAGGAACTGTGTGTGTGCTTTTGTGTGTGTGTGTGTGTGTGTGTGTGTGTGTGTGTGTGTGTGTGAGACTGTGAACGCTGCTGCCCTTGTATGTTTACCTCACTCAGCCCTCCACTCCCCAACCTCGTGAGCTGTTCCTTGGGTCGCCATTTCTTATTATTTCATTTAAACTGACGCATATCATACCGGAAATAAATTATGTCCATAAATTGTTCAAAGGGAGATGTAATAGATTTGGGTCCAAAAATCCATTTTTCAAAAACATTTTTTTCTTCATCTACAGAGATTGATCTATGCAGAGCGTGAATTTTATAGTGATTGCAGGATTAGAAATTCCTGTAAAACATTAAACTGTTTAACTCTGCACTGACAGACACTACCAAAATTTCCGACATTTGGGAAACTGCTTGCTTCTACGAAATTTTTGAGAGTATAAAGGCTACTTTCTTTCGATTCCTTTGACTGACATCTATATTTTTGGCTGATATGTTTCATGTATGTGTTTTATTTACGTTTTGAAGTGACTGCGGATGGAAAACCACTAGCCACATAACGAAGGTTTACTCTGAAAGAAATTTTTTCTCTTCAGCTATTTTACTGGAGAGTTATCAGGAAAACACAAACAATTTGAGGCAATGAAACGTGCTATGTGGGCAGGAGCAATCAGGAAAAACACAAAGAATTTAGAGGTAATGAGATGTGCTGTGTGGGCATTTTTTTTCCGCAGAATATCCACTGACCAAACACCAATGCATAATCTGTGTCTGAAAGTTGACATGTAAGTATATCAGAAGAAATGTGACCTATTCACGATAAAAATCATTACCAGAACTAGTTGTAAATGCAACTAAGCCCACATTCAGGTTTCTTGCAAATACTCGTTTAGCGTGGAAGCCTCTTAATGGAACGCCACAGAATGCAAATGAAAGACTCAGTACTTTAATGTGGATTAGATGCCAAAAAAGGACATTCTGTGATCTTGAACTACCCAAAACGAGTGTCAATGATGGAGGTTTATGTAATAATGGTAGAATTGACGTGCTGAAGGGATCTGTTATAGATGCAGAGGTGTTTACAACAAAAGTATTTTATATCATAGATGAGAGCAGCTGGCAGGTCATGCCTGTAAACACAGGCCAGGCAGACTAAAAGGGGTAAGAAGAGAAACCTGGAAAATGAGGAGTGTCAGTAAAGAGGATGTTAAAATTGAGGAAAGCTTATTATATGTAGAGGCGTGGGAAGGAAATCTCTGAAGCTCATTTTCTCGGTTTTACGTTTTTTGCACTATCAGAAGCCTTCTCTCAAAAAGTATATATGCCAATGTTATGAAATTTTCAGGATGTGTTCTAAACATATTTCTGTCTCGTTGGAATGAAATTTTTTTATAGGATTCTGTATATAAAAACTTAATTTTGGATGTGCAAATTCATAATCATGAATAATACAATTTGTACCATAAGTTTGTGTTTGTAATGATGTGGTCTTATAAATGTCGTAGCACAGTACAATAACATTTTGAAATTCATTGCATGATTGGAATTTGACTTATGGCTTTTTGTATAAAAGACAGTAACAAAAATTAACCCAGCGTCTTTTACATTTTTCCATTAAAGTACAGCTGTTTGTTTACACTTACAAAATTTTAGATGTGTACATTAATAACTAGGGCTGTAATGATTTTCTTAGATAAATGTTACGTTTTCTGTTAAATCCAATCTTAACCATGTTGCTAACGACTACTTATCTGCTCTTTCTATCATGAATATTCTCCTAGTCTTCGTCTGATTGATTTGTATACATTGACAACCATCGTTGCTATGTTATTTTAATCACAGATTCCTGTCTCTATACTGACACAGTCGATAAGATCAAGTTTGTTCATAGCTACAGGATTTGAAACATTAGTATTACGTATGGACTCTCGAACTAGATGCTCGACATATTTTTGGAAAACTTGTTCAATAGTACTTCACAAGACTTCCTGTCTGTGAAACGACAGCGAATCCGGAGCTTCTGCCTGGGTTGATGCGTATTTCCCTAGCATCTCGTGGAATCCCTATGGAACGGTCTCATCAAGCTACTGCTACTGACAGAATGGATGTACCATCAGGCAGTACCTACACCCTCATATCACACAGAGCGCGGTTCGTTAGTCCTCCCGAAAAGTCTCGGAATCATAATAACAGGGCATTAGTGTGTCATAACAATGTCTTTGTAATCAAGCAAACCCAGGGAACCGTTTCCATGTTCACAAGGCACTGGAAGATTTTGCAGGGTCTCCAAAGAGTGCCAAACAACATTGTAATGGAACATTTCTATTTGAACCTGCTAATTCAACCAAAATATACAAGCTCCTGGGATGTAAAGCCTTAGGTGGCTATCCAATAGAATCTAAGTTGCATAATACTATAAACTTTAGTAAGGGCGTGGTTATGTACTCCGATCTAATAGAGGTGAACCCCGCAGAGTTACGTGAAGAATGGAAAAATACTGACGTTACGGAAGTGCAGAACTATGGCAAATTGGAAAAATCGGGTACATTCAGTCTACTGTTTAGTACTACGGCATTACCTGAACATATCCTTGCAGGCTATATCTGTCTTAGGGTTCGCCAGTTTGTTTCTAAACCAATATGATGCTACAAATGTCAAGGTTTGGACATACCACTATGGGATGTAATTGGAGGGCTACGTGTGGCAATTGTGGCGGCTCAGCTCAGGAATCAGGCAATTCTTGTACACTTCGAAATGTGTAAACTCCCCTGGGGATCACCCAGTGTGGTGCAGGAAGTGTGAGGTTGCAACGAGGAAAGGAAAATTCAAAGCTGTGCAATCCCCAGTTTTTGCTACTTCTTTTGCATCAGCCCTTACGTGTGATGCCTCCACACAAACTCAGACCACAGATTCAAGTACGAACACATGCACTTGTCAGTGTACACTGTCGGGGCAAAGCTCCACTTGAAACTGAAGTCGTTCGGAAGCTATCAACAATGGGCGTACCACATATGTCACATACCACTAGCCAACATCACAAGCCAACTAAACTGTCTCCGCAACCCAGGCAACCACCTCCTCCCATCAGTAAAGAAAAACGTCTTTCAAAACGTAGTTCCAAGTCTACAAAAGCGGTAGTTAAACCTTCTGATCGTCGAGCTCTCTCCCTCTCTGATGGGACTATGTTCTTCAGGATATGGACTTCCAGTCAGAGGAACCAGAGATCAGGGAATCGGCTAACACTCTCCCTGGCCTCTGCAGTAAATAACCGACTCTGAGGGAGAAAGGGAAGAACAACCACCGCTGAACACTGGCTTCCCACGGACTTGAGTGTTGCAATGGAATTTGAATGGATATCTCTCACATTTGGAAGAATTACAGAACCAGGTCCAAGAGAAACTGTTGCCCATCTGCTTACAAGAAATGCATCTTAAAGTCACCTTCACACTGGAGACTGTGCTAAATGTGGAGTGGCTGTTTCCATTGATACCAGATGACACTTCTCTTCTGTCCCTCTTACCTCAACCATACAGGCAACTGCTGTGAAAGTTCTCACACCCTTCTATATCACAGTGTGTTCTTTGTACCTTACCACTAATGAAGCTTTGAATACAGACGCACTGCCAGAACTCTTTGGGCACACCCATGGCCATTCCGCCTTGTGGGGGACTCCAGCGCACACAGTGTACTGTGGGGCTCGACTACCACTTGGTACAGGGGTCGGATGATCAAGCGACTCGTCCATTCTGAGATTATCTGCCTTCTGAACGCAAGCCAGATGACACAATTTTCTGTAGCTACAGGGTCTTTTTCATCCACTGACCTCCGTGTTTGTTCCGCAGCTATTGCAGACTCATTTCAGAGGGAAGTGGGTACAGATTCACATTCTAGTGACAACTTCCCAGTGTGGCTCCATCTGCGCGACTAGGATGGTGGCTGACAGGGGACCATGCAGATGGGTGATACCAAGGGCAAATGGCTTGCAGTACAATCGACAGGCTATTTCTGAACAAAAGGGCTGGGAACAGAAGACGGTGGCCAATATAGCTTGTGAGATGCAACAGGCTGCAGCAGAGTCCATTTCCAACTCTACTAACCACCTCAGATGATGGCCTGTACCTTGGTGGAATGACGACTGTCGAATGGCAATCAGGGCCATACGAACAGCTCTGCGGAATTTCAGACATTGTCCAACTACAGTAAATCTACGTGCAGCGGGTCTGCGAGAGTACATGCGAGGCAGGTGATAAAAGAATGGAAGAGGGCTTCCTGGAGGAAATTAACGACTTTTATTAATCGGTCCACTTCTACTGCGCAAGTTTGGAAATCAATAAGATGGATTTCGGGCAAGAGTAGTAGTACACATCACCGTACCGCCTTGTCAAGTAATGAGCTCTGAATGCCCACGCCAGATGAGATGGCTCAGATTTCAGCAGAACACTTCCTTACTGCCACTACATCATCCACAGAAGCTCCTGCTTTTTATGTGTTCCATCAGACTGCAGACAGGAAGTTCAGTTCCTTCTTGAACAATGAGAAAGACTACAATGATCCATTCTCCATGTGGGAACTGGAATAAGGTTTGTCTGCAGCTAGAGACACTGCTCCAGGACCTGATGAGATTGCTGCAGGATCAATTATTGATGGAGCCAATGAATTTCGTTAGCGCCTAGGTAATGATGTGCCCAAAATATGCAAATTCCCATAGTCATCAGTCAAGATAGCATGATAGGCTAACAGCAGTTATGAACATGGAAGGCAGAGACTCCTGATGATTCATTGATTTCTGATCGATTGTTGATCAAAAGGAAATCACGCACTAGCAGGTTTTGCATCAGTTATTAAATAATGTTTGACTTGACGCTGGATCTTCTGAGCGGTGACTGATAGAAGTGCTCCCTACAAGATACTAGTCTCCTTCCTGTAGGTGGTCAACCAGTAACTTGCACCCTCGTTCTACCATTCTGTATAGAAAAGTCACGTATCTCTCTTTCTCTCTGTCTCTCTGTCTCTCTCTCTCTCTCTGTCTCTCTCTCTCTCTCTCTCTCTCTCTCTCTCTCTCTCTCTCTCTTCCTCTCTGGGACCAATGAGGTACTCTTGCCTTCACCGTCCTGTGTCTCTAACTTACAGTTTATTCACATTAGCCATTATTGATGCATTTTGTGTTGCATAAATATTTACTGTGTGATGAGACAAAATGTTCAGTGCTGTCACAAGACCTCAGTGGTCCAGGACTGCAGATGGCCAACACATCTTGTGGAGCTTATGTGTAACTTTGAGTATTTTCTGGAAAAACAGCTAGTTCTCTATATTTTCAGCACAATGATGGTATCTTCCACTAACAGGAAGCACTCTCACTCCACTCTCAGGTCATAAAATGTTTTCCCCGGGAGTTCACTGTATGGGAAATGTTATCGGTGTTCGTACATGAGGTGCGTGGACGTCCTGCTACCGGTTTTAAGTTTGTGCCAATGCAGTTGTGCCCAAAACTTGGTAAAGCACCAGTGCGTCAAAGACATTTTGGTGCTGTGTGACATTGGAATTATGTGCACAGTTGAAACTGTTGATATGCAACCATTAATTTTGATGGTGTACTGAATTCGTACTTTGCATTATTGTCCTAGATTATACTCATTTATGTATCTTAAGAATTTCCTCTACAACTAATTCTTACTTATCTTACAAGAAATCATATTTTCTATTCATACATACTGATCGTTTGTAGCATACACTCATTCCATCATTTTAAAGAATAATTAATTTCCATTTACTCTTCAGACAATTTAATATTTACTCCATTTCCACTCTCACAAAACTTATAACATCCAGTACCATGACAAACTTGAATACTTCACAATAAGACATAAGAAAAATATACTCATCACGAGATGAAACTGGGGGTACAAAGTGAATAAAACTGCAAAAATAAGTCTCCATAAGACACTTAACAAAATGAAGTGGATGTACACGGTATTTGTACACAATATCGAGCAGTAATTCACTAAAACTACTGTTCATTCACACTGACAGTCAAACCATCATTCTATATGACACCCATTCACAATTCATTTCTCCAGGAAACACAACTATCCAATTAAAAGTACAATACAACTAACAAATCAGTACAAACATTACCATTCCTGAAAAATCGTCACATCACAGCAAAATTTAATGCGTCACAAGAAGCAGAATATCACTTGTGTAGGTAGAAGAGGACGCAGTTAGTGTAGATAATCATCATTCGTTGGAAGTGTTCATTTTAAAGTAGCAGATAGAGATCCGTTCGACATAAGGCAATCTTTTTGCGAGACTTGATCATCCACAGCATTGTGTTTCTCCTTACTCTGTTGCACATACACATATAATAATCGAAACTCTTTTATTCAAAGCGTAGGTGACCTAGATATGGTTAGATAAATTCAACTGTTTGACCAGAAAACACCTGAGTGCATTGAAATTTTTGGTTGCAGGTATTGAATGATTTGAGTAATGTCTTTTGACGTTGAATTAAGTTGTGTCATTTAATAGTGAAGGATGCTGTCTAACAGGATTTGACGTTATGGGCTACTAACAGTGTTCACGCAAAGAAAGTGTTCAGAATCCTGATCTTGCACAGTAACAGTTTGAGTTCATTCATGTGACATTAGAGTTGTATTTTCTGTGCAACATGAAATATAGTCTCCCATGGTCTGTGAAACATTCAGTAATATGTCAACAGGCTACTTTAAGTGTTTTCTGACTTTGTAGACATTGCATCTGTAAATGCCGTCGCTGCCGTTAGCTGATTTGTGCGGTGACAAAGCGGCAAGACTCCCTGTGGCAACAACAGCAGATCAGGGATCTCCCGGTGGCTTTTTGAGGCCGGCGGACAGTGACCAGCGTATTGTAGTCAGCTTAATCTTTTGGCTCATGGGTCTCTCTTCTGGTAGCGACTGTGTGTGTGTGTCTCATGCCTGCCCAAGGTTCAACGCCCATACAATTAAACATACCATTTTCCATTTGCATTTTTCTTTTCAGATCTGAAACCCTCGTGTAATTTGCGGCCTCAGAACAAGTTTACAATGAGGTTACAGAGGCACAAATACATACAAATACACAATCATTTCTTATAGTATTTTAATAACTACTCTTATCATATTAAGTCATTACTTAACTTTCACATCATGTTATACTGATATTCAACATATTCAGATTACTGCTCTTTCTTTTCCGCAAGTTACATAAAGATCTAATTATATCCAAATTCTTACATTTGGTGCTTATAAAATACTTGCAGATTTAATCACCTTCATGTGATTTGTTACTGGTAGGTTTGATCATCACGCGAGTTTTACGGAAAAGCTTCAGGTACTAGGGTGGGAGTCTCTGGAGGAAAGGAGACGTTCTTTTCGTGAAACGCAACTGAGGAAATTTAGAGAACCAGCATTTCAGGCTGATTTCAGTACAGTTTTACTACCGCCAACTTATATTTCACGGAAAGATAAGAGAGATTAGGGCCCATACAGATGTACATAGGCAGTCATTTTTCCCTCTTTCTGTTTGGGAGTGGAACAGGGAGAGAAGATCCTAGTTGTGGTACGAGGTACCCTCCGCCACGTACCGTATGGTGGGTTGCGGAGCATTTATGTAGATGTAGATGTAGAACTGTTACTGTCACCTCAAGATTATTACTAATGAAATTAAGTTAATTAATAATTTAATTGAAGTTTAACAAAACAACCTCACGTAATATATATTCTGTTTTCTATTAATATTCTGCTCTTCTACATAATATTATTCATACAATTTCCATAAGTAGTGTAAGTCTCCGTTGCCCGGCTTCCACTAAATTGGGCAGGTTCCCATTACATGCAGGAGGCAATTACACAGGTAGCTGGGGCTGTGTGGTGTGAATTGCGCTGATTTTCAGGTTAGGGGCTCTCAGAGAAACAGAAAAGGGGCTTCAGTATCAAAGGGTGCAGGCTGAACACAGGAAGAATGTAGATCAAGGTACCATCGGATTAACTATTGTAAATTATGTAGCGGTATTGGAAAAGTACCAGAGCTCCAAGCAATATTAGGAGCACCGGTGCTCAAATCGTTGTAGCCACTGACAGCTGGCTAAAACCGGAGGTAAGTCCATCCGAAATTTTTGCGAAGAACGTAACGGTGTTCAAAAAGTATAGGCTAAACACGGTTGGCGGAGGCGTGGTTGTTGCTGTTGGAAGCAGTTTATCTTGCAGGGCAATTGAAGTAAATAACTCCCGTGAGTTAGTAAATGTAGAGGTCATCCTTGGCAACCAGAATAAAATAAGAATTGGATCCTTTCACCGACATCCCAACTCAGATTATGCAATTGCAGTAAGGTTCAAAGAAAACTTGAGTCTAATTTCAAATATGTACTCGACCCATACAATTATAATTGACGGTGACTTCAGTTTACCCTCGATATGTTGGAAAAATACATGTTTAAATCCGGAGGTCCGCATAAAAAAATCTTCAGAAATTGTGCTAAACTCATTCGCTGAAAGATATTTCGAGGAATTAGTTCATGAGCCCACTCGAATAGTAAACGGTTGTGAAAACACATTTGACCTCTTAGTAACAAATCAGCTAACAATGAGCATCCACAGGATACAGGTACTTCTGAGCTCGGGATTGCCTTGGAGAGACTGAATATTCTAATTCCCAAATCCTCCAAAATAAATGAAACATACATCGATTGAAAAAAGCAGATAAAAGTTCGCTTGACGCCTTCCTCAAAGACAATCTCTGCTTCTTCCATATGCCCATGTATGTGTAGACCACATATGGCTTGAATTCAAAGAAATAGCATCGACAGCAGTTGATACATTTATACTAAATAAACAAATGATGGAGCTGATCACTCCCATGGTACTCAAAACAGGTCGGGACACATTTGCAGAAACAACGAAAATAACAAACTTGAAACGAGCGCAAAATCCCCAATATAGGCGATTTTATACAGAAATTAGAAATTTAGCACGAACTTGAATGCGGGACGCTTGTAGTTTCCACAAGGAAACCTTGTTTCGAAACGTGGCAGAAAATCCAAAGAGATTCTGGTTGTATGTGAAGTATGATAGTGGCAAAAGACAATCAATGCCTTTTCAGGGCGCTAGCAATGGACATACTATCGATGAGAGTGCTCCTAAAGCAGAGCTTCTAAAGACACCCTTTCGCAATTCCCTCGCCAAGGAAAACAATTGGGCCGGCCGCTGTGGTCGAGCGGATCAAGGCGCTTCAGTTCGGAAACGCGCTGCTGCTACGGTTGCAGGTTCAAGTCCTGCCTCGGGCATGGATGTGTGTGATGTCCATATGTTAGTTAGGTTTAAGTAGTTCTAAATATGGGGACTGATGACCTCAGATGTTAAGTCCCATAGTGTTTAGAGCCATTTGAACTATCTTTTGAAAACAATACGTACAAGTTACGGTCAGCACACAGTCTTCACCCGTTGGGTAGGACGTCAATGAGCAGAATGACCTTCCTGTCTCAGAATACCCTGCACATCACTTTCTTGACCGACAAAAACTGTTTGAATTTCGTTTTCACCGGAGATCCACGGTGATACCAATGCGTTGACTGCTGCTTGGTTTCCGGGATCAAGTGAGAATTCCACGTCTTCAGTACTGGCACCAGGCGCAACCAGTCTGGCCAGCATTTGACTGTCACGACATACATCTCTTGCGCATGCGCAATTTTCCCGTGTAAAAAAGGATATTTTAAAGGAAACATCCGGAAAGTTACTTTCTGGATGCGATCCATATTATACCATTCCAAAGACCTACCAATGATTTAAAGCCCTCTCCCTAATTCCCACATTTGCCATAAATTACTTAACCTCAAAACAACTGTGGCGACAGAAATGCTTATAATTTTACCCCCAATTTGGTTCGTTGTGGTCGTCGTTCTTTTCATTTATCATCTCGACTCTAAAATTCGTCATGCGTCCTTCCACCCTTTAAGTTCCTTTCTTTACTCATTGTGCCATTCCTTCAGATTTGAGATCAGTCACCAAAAAGATCAGAAGCATAATTTGACTCTCAGCACATACAAAACTTATCCATATCAGTTCATTTCAATTCTTACATCTTTAGATTACCTGTGTGTTTTGCATATCGCTCTTTATATGTTTGTTGTACCCTTTGTACCTCATCACACTGTTATTTGTCCGTCTCCATATTCAGGGGCAGACTCAACATTTGTGAACACCACTTCTTTTAATATGGATGTCCTCGTTTATTTTCTCCAATGTTTGAATTCTATATTACATGGATATCCTCTTCGTTCAGTTTTCTGTGGCATCAACAATTCTTGCAGGTACAGTAAGTCATCACAAAATAAACAAAACTTCAGCGTGCTGGACTCACATACATCCATACAGAATCATTCTCAAATGGCAGCATCTGCCCCTACGACTGCTAAAAATCACTTTACAGCGTCTGTACGCATCTGGTAAAAGCTAACTTGGTTGAGTCTGCGGAAACCTTACTCAATGAACACCCTGGCTTCTTGCTCAGCACATCATTACATCTGGTGTGCCTACAAGAATTAATCTTCAATATCCATTTCTTCATCAAGGCACCTATGGCCAACGATCTGTCTGATGATTCTCTTTTTCATGTCTCTCGCCTGCATCATCGCTTTGACTCTTACTGATATTCTCGCTTATCCCACGCAGAACTGTTCCATGCCCATATATTTTACTCCGTAGGATCTCTTGATGTTAATTCTATTACTTCTTCCTTACTCCAAAATGGAGACTATATATTATCTCATGGTTCAGTTTTATATTACTTTTTATTACTTAAATGCTCTGATGTGCAAAATATTGTCAGTGGGCAGAGATTACAATAAATGCTGTCGATCAATGTGCCCGCCCCAGGTGTTTTTCTGCTTTCAAGATGTAATAAAGATACGTTGTTAACTCTTTCTTAAATATTTCTATCCTCTAATGGACTTAGCCGAACTCACAATAAGTCCGAACGGCAATTTGTCAGATTGATGACGTATATTTGCGGCATGGCAGATGCAACCCAATCTGCCAATAACATATCTCATGTCAGCGGACAATAGAACCCTGACTCTTTCTAATAACGGATTATTGTAAGAACTAACAGTAGGTTCAATGACAAGCTGCTGTAATATCTTTTCTATTTCTGCCTCTATCCTGTCTATATAAACCTATGGCGTAGGGTACGATTTAGCAATGAACTTGCTATGCTCCTCTCATACAAACTGATAAGGAAAACATGTACTCACATCTGGGTACTCTGAAAATATTTATGACTGACGCTGCAGTAGATTAAATAAATCTCTTTCGACGCTATCTCTGCCAGTTCAACACAACGAACTCACTCCTGCATTTCTAACACTATCAACTGACTAACGACCAAATGACAATACTTATTTATGGAGAAACTTAGCTTTATCAATACCAATGCATTTACATACAGCGCATTATCAAAGGTGGGGCGTGGGGCGTACTTAATGCCCATCCATGTAAAATTCGTTATTTATTTTTGTCTTTTATATACAACATAGTTTTTGAAGACATAATGATGTGTAAGTAGAAACCGCAACCTGAGAATGTCTCTTAGCATACTCTTACCAACAACAACACATCTAGAATAATGTGTAATACCAACCGGACGTCGGAGTACTTTACGTCCAAACGAAAAAAAATTAAGAAATGGAAATTTGAATTTTACTGACAACTTACAAGGTAAAGGGATGTTGATGTGTAGGTGAAGTCCTGAACCAGGAAATACTGAATACGACACTCATCAGGGAAGTAATTACTACACTTAAGGCTTAAATTTTTGTGTTAGCTTTAACTGAAAATTTAAAACATGGGACCTGGAAGAATAATTCGTAAAAACAGTAAACTTTTTTCAAAATTTTAAAATTTAGTGTAAATGACTAGATAACAATATTTCCAAATGGTGGGTATAAAGTGCCCTCGCCCCTATCTATCCTTGGTGTTGCGAGCGTTATGACAATGATTTCAGTTCTTTCCGCTCAATGCACATTCGACTAATATCAGATTTATTGCAGAACCATTATTCGTCAATATAACTTTACCGCAATAGAAGTTTATCAATCAGCTGGGGTGGCCGAGAGGTTATAGGTGCTTCAGACCGGAGCAGTGCTGCTGCTGCGGTCGCAGTTTCGAATCCTGCCTCGGGCATGGATGTGTGTGATATCCTTAGGTTAGTTAGATTTAAGAAGTTCTAAGTCTAGGGCACTCATGACCTCAGATGTTATGTCCCATAGTGCTTAGATGTAATTGAACCATTCTGGAACAGCAAAGTGTTGACACACGCTGAAAGAAGGCCGCAGCTCAGACGTTCCAGTGAGCTATCACTTGAATTAATGACGCCACGTTGGCATCAAAGAGTCACCACAGTTCTGCCCCGTGACACCGTGGACGCGCCACACGATGGTGAGGGTGACACACCCCATCTCACCCAAATTTCACCCCGTCTATTGATGCGTCAGCGATGGGCGTCAGAATCGCGACACCCAGAGCTGCAATCACGTGGTTTCCTAACGGGTGGCCGGGAAAATATTTCAGACGTCTCTACGCTGAGAATCGACACAAAATTGCCTCAGGGTGTATCATAAAGGCGTCGATGAAACCACCTCTTCGTTCTGTGCCTTATCAGGGTGATTTGATGTGATAGTGGGCAACATTACTATCTTCTCACTGCAGTTATTGACGGATCATTTTGTAAACTACTTTGGAAAAGAAATACCCTGCTAGATGGCTATTAGGTCTCGGCGAATCTGTTAGACCGTAGGCAAAGGAGACAACCCACCTTTTGGTCCAGACGGACTGGCCACTAAGGTAAATGCGTTTCCGAACACCACTGGCCGTATGATTATAGAGTATTTACTCCTGACAATCACTCAAAGCTCTTTTATTCAATATAGGACGAGCGTATTACCTTAGCTATTCTTTTAGCCCCAGATAATTGTTTCGCGGTATTCTATCACACTCAATAGCACAGACAGAGCGGAATACCACGAAACAGGGATTAGCACGAGTTCAAGACACAGTGACAGAATATTCCTGCAGTGTATTTTCTGTATATATCACGATTCAGGATGTAGGTTATTTATGCTAATATTAAGCTCTGTCTTTCTTTTGCGTACCATTCCAATACGCACTTCACTTCAAGTATGCTAATCTTTCCACTCGAAAGAAAATAAAATAGAGAATTACTATTTCTCAGTAATACTACAGTTTAATCACAAAAGGATACTTCAACAGCCACTTTTAATAGTTTTAAATTATTGTAGGTAAATGCTGATAGCGCTGCAGTCTCCTCAGGTGGTGAAAGCAAAAGTACATTAGTTTTATACGCTCATAAAAGGGCAATAGGATCTTCCTATTCAGTGGGTGTCGTATGTTACAGAAAATTAAATATGTTTTCATCCACCAATGTGTTAACGTAACGTTCCCCTTAATTATTCCTGTAGTCTATTTCCATAGATAATCAGAGCTTTCGTGGACAAAATAATTGCAGCATTGCAGAGAAAATAACGCACAAGTTGCCATGTGGCAGGGCCTATTAGATGGCCTGTGTGTACGTGTAGTATGCCACCACCTGTGGAAAGGAAATGCTTCACGAAGTGCTGTAGCAATGATGTACATGCCCTTAATTTGGTGATAGCTTCAGGTTGAAAAATTGACATCATCCAAAAGTGAAGATGCTTTCTTACTTTCGCTTTTGCTGTCGCTGTGAATGTCCGCCTCACCTTCACAATCTTTGCCGGTGGCAATGCGACCAATATATGTGGCAGCCTCAACCCCAATATCGATCATGATTGGCTAGTCCTTCACCTCTATTAGAAATTTTCGACCTGTGTTTGACGTCTACATTTATTCCTGGCAGTAACAATAACAAAAAAACTGAAGATCGATTATTTCAGAAGCCTGTTATTTTGAGCGGTTTTCATACTCAGGTTAAACTGCACACAAAAAGAATTGGTGTAACTGAAAACCAGTTGTTTCAGCGATGACCGCCATCCCTTGTCTTGAGGACTCCCATAGTGCACAGGAAAGCCTCTGACTCACCGGCGAAGGTGGTCTGCCTGCACCAGCTGCGTGACGCTGACAATAGCCGCCACCAGCTGGCTGGGCGCCAGCCCCTCGTCTCTTCTAGAGCATCAGCGTCCTCACCTCCCCACCTTGTGTCATTCTTCACAGTCCTCAAGACCAGACTCAGTATACTGTTCCACTACAGTATCAAATATAAGCTAATACAATATTACTTCTAGGATAGCTTCACACCAATCGTTTACTTTTTTAAAAAGGACATTGACAAAAATCTACGCAAAGCTTGTTGTAAACAACAGATTTTTCTACGAATCATGTCCAGGAATGTACACAGAGGCCTCTGAGTCAATTCCAGATAAAAGGCTTTGTGCCCTTCAGGAATATACAGCATTAGTTGTCCTATGTTGCTTTTATTACTGCAAACTTGTGTACATTGGAAAAGTAACCTTTCCCAAATCTTCTCTTGCCTTCCTGGTTCACCTGATTTTTGTATCTTTCGTTTCGTCTGTTCTAAGAAAAGCATGTGTGATTGATGCGATAGTAGTAAGTGGGTAGATTGGACACACACTGGGTAAAAATTATGAACATATTTTTGTGAAGGCAGGGAAAATTAACAAGAGAGATCTGCAGCTAATTCAGTCAAGGAAGACCTCCATATATACGTGGATAAATAAGCTTAAAACTTTCACTCAAAATCCTATGCTCAGCAAGTTTTCCATACCAGACATGACTACATAGTCAAGCATTTCATTTGGAATTTTACTACTAAATGTGGCACACAGCTTCATTGTTGTTTTCTGTGTAGCTAACACATTCATTTCCCTGACATATTTGTGACGTAGATAGGACAACTTGTTAATAAATTTTACATAGGTACAACAGCACCACCATTCAACTGTGTGACTCACATACAGAAGCGACAAAAAACATTAACTAATAGAAATAACCGGCTACTGGGAAGTAACAGCTATTGTCATACCCACTCCTCTGATACTAGCAGTTATTTTAATAACTGCCAATCGTGCATCACGCCATTTGTTTACTGAATATCATGTAGTGCTTTCACGTGATCTGAGATCTGGCCACAAATGGGAGGGGCAGACCATCTAGACTGTGTTCCACAGCTCATGGAAATAACCTGCGACTATGCACCATCTGTTTAAAGAAGTGTGTACTACGTTTTCGTGTGCTCTCACTACTGTTGGCATATATCGGCTGCCGTTAGGATGGCGGATGACGGGAGCTGCCGTAATGGCATTTCACACGTATAGTCATTCCCATCAGCTACTGTGCTGTGTATCAGCTTAGTTTGGACCGTGGTACTAACAGAGTAACTCGAAGGTATTCGTTCCGCTATCGATACATCCTTCAGACGTTGATATTTTTCCCTGGATATTACCATATTTGCTAACAGTTCTTGTTCTCTATAAGTTAGCGGGCTACCACTACAGGTAAGCAAGAAGTTGGTAACTATGTTCCAGATCCCAGTTAAAGGTCTTAGAAGTTAGTGATATTTCCAGAGCGCATAGTTAGGATAGTGAACAACTGTTTTCGTACTGCTCTACGGAAATGATGGTTGGCCAGATACCGCATAGCTGTTCAGTAATCCCCTGTCGATAGCACTCATTACTTCATGGGTATAAAGAGCTAATTGTGTTTCACAAGAATGATATTTTCTGCATCAGTGATGACTATGTGGCAATAAATCGTTTTATTCGAGATAATTCAGAATGGTCGAACACTGTATATGTTCCAAAACCCTACTGCAAATCGACGTAAATGATATGGGCATGTAATTCAGCGGATTACTCCTATTTTCCTTTTTGGGTATTGGTGTGACTAGAGCAATTTTCCTGTCTTTAGGTGCGGATCTTTTGTGAGCGAGTGGTTGTATATAATTTCTAAATATGGAGCTATTTTATCACCATACTCTGAGAGGAACCTGACTGGTATACAATTTGGACCGGAGGCCTTGCATTTATTTATTTTAGCTATTTGCTACACCGAGGATATCTACTTCTGTGTTTCTCATCTTGGTAGTTGTTCCTAGTCGGCATTCAGGAATATTTACTTCGTCTTCTTTGGTGAAGGAGTTTCGAGAAACCGTGTTTAATAACTCTCCTTTGGTGGCACTGTCATCAGTGACTTCACCGTTGTTATTGCGCAGTGAAGATATTGATTGCGTCTTGCCTCTGGTGTGCTTTATGTATGACTAGAATGTCTTTGGGCCTTGGCCAGATTCCGAGCCAGAGTTTCTATGTGCCTAATATTATAAGCATCTCGCATTGAAGTACGCACTGTCTTTCGAACTTCAACAAATTTTTTCCAGTCTTGGGGATTTCGCGTTCTTTTAAATTTGGCATGCCTTTTTCGTTGCTTCTGCAATAGCGATCTCACCCGTTTTGTGTACCATTGGGGATCAGAGCCATCCCTTGTTAATTTACGTGGTATTTATCTCTCAATTGCTGTCGATGCTATCTCTTTGATACCATTCCACAACTTTTCTACCCTTTGCATGATGAGAACGGGAGGGGAGACAGTCTCTTACAAAGGGTTAAGAGAACTTTTATCAGCTTTTTTAAATAGATGTACTTTGCGTTTCTCTTTTATGGTTAAAGGTGTTACGGTATTTAGCCTAGCAGCAACTGCCTTGTGGTCGCTAATCCCTTTATTAGTCACAGTACTAATTATTTGTCCACGGTTATTTGTTGCTAAGATGTCAAATATGCTTTCGCAATCATTTACACTTCAAGTGGGCTCATGTATTAATTGTTCAAAATAATTTCCTGAGAAATCATTGAGTAGCATGACGTTTTATGCCTGCCGGTGACTTTAAACGTATAATTTTTCCAGCATGTCGAGGGTAGATTGAAGTCACCACCACCTCGAGTTGTATGACTGGTGTACCTGTTTGAAATGAGACTCAAGTCTTCTTTGAACTATTCAGCAACTCCATTTTCTGTGTCAAGTGGGGAGGGGGGGGGAGGGTCAATAAAACGATCCACTTAATAGTTTAGCCCGATTGTCAAGTATAACGTCTATCCATACTATTTCTCAGGAACTACCTACTTCAGTTTCGATACAAGGTAAACTACTTCTGACATCAATAATTACTCCTCCACCAACTGTATTTAATCTATCCTTTCTGAACACTGTTAGGTCGTTTGAAACAAATTTGGCTGAACTTATTTCAGCGCTTTCTGTCAGGGCTTGGAGCTCTGGTTTTTTCCCAACATAGCTATGACAATTTACATCTACAATACCAATCTTTTCTACAACTACCTTACTGTGTTTTGCCTGCTCCCTTTTAGACGGACGCCCATTCTGTGGTTTCATGGGACCCTCTTTCCTAAAAACCACCCAGTCCCTTTCACACAGCACCCACTTCAAATGTAGCAGCTTCCTGCGTTTAGTGGACTCCTGACCTATTAAGCAGAACCTGGAAACCCACCCCCTATGGCGAAAGTCATGGTACCTCCATCCCATATGGTCACAGAACCGCCTCAGCCTCTAATTCAGACCCTCCACTCGGCTCTACACCAAAGGACCACAGTCGGTTGTATCGACGATGCAGTAGGTTGTGAGCTCCACCTTAATCTCCAAGCAAGGCTGGCAGTGTTTACCATTTCCGCTAGATGCGCAAAACCAAAGAGAATCTCCTTAACTTTGGAGCTCCCAACTACCAGCAAACCGACCCTCTGTGAACGCCCAAATCTTGCGGGCCGAAAAGCTTCCTCTGGAACAGGGTTGACGACTGCATCCGGCTCAGAGACTTTATCAGCCACAGATAAAGCCCAAACCCTGTCCATCAAACGAACTGAGGAGGCCCTATGATCGGCCCCTGAGAAAGTCTTTCGCTGCCTGCCAGACTTTGAAATTATCTCTCACTGGACGACGTGTGAAGGGTCAACCTCAGTGCAGGCAGTACCTGTGAACCCACACCAGTGGACAGATCAGGGCACACGTGGGACATGCTCGATGTCTCTCGATTCCCCGTGTCTGGCCCCTCACAGTGATGGCCCTTGGCAGCAACCTCAAGCTCTCTGACAGAAGCCAACAACGCCTGGAGCTGTGAGCGAATGGTCAACAGCTCATCTCGCTTCCTTACCATTACTGAAGTCAGACCCGTTTCAAGCTCGTAAAAATGTGTAACAATCAAACAGTGTACTCGACTTACTACCAGCAGGAACTCCAGGTGCTCTCACGCTGGCAGTCTAACTGATATTATGCTGTTCTAAGCAAAACAAACAAAAGCCTGTACGATATGAGGGTCTATACAAGGGTCGATAACAACGGCGGTACTGTAAGCTACACTATTATTTAAACAAAAGTTTGTGGCTAGTAATTACTCAAAGGCTTTCATAACCTGTACCAATGAGTATGAAGCCAGGTTATATGATAACATTAAAACGAGTCTAATTTTCCATCCTTACCATGTTCAGTTTCATACTTGTGACTGCAAATGTAGCCTGCTGTCCGAAATGGCCTTTTAAACATGTCTAACTGCTTTATAAAATGTTTAACTAAAACACATTTGGCAGACATAAGAATCGATTATCCTATATGGTGTCAATGACACATACTTTTATTTCAGTTATACCGCTATAAAGAGATATGAGACATTCTTAGTATTCCTTGGCAGTGGACCAAATAGATCGACCACAGAGACCTTCTTTAGCTGTGAAGGAATGACAGGAAACATCGGACCATGATGAGATACTGGTAGCAGCTTTACCTCTCTAACAAGATTGCCAGAAGCTCTGGCTTACAGATTCTGTTCCCTATTTTTAGAAAGAAGCATACATTACAAAGATGGTATAAAATCAAACCCATGTAAATCACCGATATCCTTTATCATAAAAAAATGTCAGTTTCAGCAATCTAGTATTGCCAAATCACTGTAGTAAAGTGATCTATCCACTTCAATTTCACTTCCTTCCAGGGAGTATCCTATTCCCATGCCTTACCAATACTGGCAAGTGACCATGAAAAAAAAGTCTACAAATAAAAGAAAACTAATCTATTCTGATTATGACTGCCCTTACTTTCCTTATTAGACCCTTGAGAGTAACTCCAGGCAACATTGGCAATAATGTTATCTTTTTACAAGAATTTTAGTAACACTGAAATCAAATCAGTTATAGGACCCACTTGATTTAACTCATCAAAAATTATAATGCTCTGTTGTGTATGGATACTTTGGCCACTTAATAGAACAGATGACAACGAAATTGACTAAGCCCCTTCTGACACAATCTTCCAGCTCAATAATTGAATAGTAACATTCACGTATTGTGAGCATTCATCTCGCAAAGCAATATTTAGATGACACATAAAATCATCAAATTCAAATAGCTCTGCAGTAAGGCCAGTTCAAAGAGAGTGAAATATCTTTACTCAAATCAACTTATGTTAAGAGAGGAGCGTGAAGAAGAACCTGTTTCACACCACTGAATTCAGTTTGCACCTACACACCCCAACTCCACGGGCATTTTTAGCCGTATGTGCGCAAAGACATGAAGTAGCTAAAGTATTCAAGTTCATAAAGCGTTTACAACAATTTGGCCAAACAAGAACTGACAGATCAGACCGCACATTTTTTCGGTTATTATGACGCGTTTCCAACCAGTCCAATTTCAGTCTGTTTTAGCAAGATCCCTGTCGCCACAGTGTAACATTAACCATTTAAAACTGAAAATTTAGACCATAGAAGCTCGGTTGGAGTAATTACTTCTAAACATAGATGTGTCAAGTGAGCGCTGTGCACCGAATATCACTCACTGAACTGTGCTATGACAGTGCACACATGAGTGAAAGAAGACTATCAAACTTAAAGATGATTTGTCAGGTGGTAGAGGTTAAATTAAATGCTGTAGATCAATGTGGCACTCCCAGGTATTTTTCTGCTTTCAAGATATAATAAAGATACGTTGTTGCACTCTTCATTAAATCTTTCTAACCTCCAATGAACGTAGCCGAACTCACAATAAGTCCGGACGGCAATTTGTCAGACCGATTACGAGAGGCATTACGTAAAGATGAGGTATATTTTGGACCAGGCAGATGCAACCCAATCTGCCAATAACATATGTCATGTCAGTGGACGATAGAAGTCTGACTCTTTTCTTTGGGACATCAGGCAACGGATTATTGTAAGAACTAACAGTAGGTTCAATGACAAGCTGCTGTATTATCTTTTCTATTTCTGTCTCTATCCTGACTATATAAACCTATGGTGTAGGGTAGGATTTGAAAATGAACTTGCTATGCTCCTCTCATACTAACTGATAACGAAAACATGTAATCACATCTGGGTTCTCTGACAATATTTATGAATGACTCTGCAATAGATTAAATAAATCTCTTTTGCCGCTTTCTCTGCCTGATCAACACAATGAACTCACTTGTGCATTTCTAACAGCGTACAGACATATCTTTGGTTATAAAAGGAAAAAAAATACATGATCACAACGCTCGCTTGCAACTGGCTACAGACCAAATGACAATACTCATGTATTGAGAAACTTAGCTTTATTAATAAACAATGCATTTTGATAGCGAACATTATCAAGGGTGGGCGTGCTGTGTACTTAACGCCCATCCTAAAACACAATGAAAAAAATATAAAATTCGTTATTTATTTTTGTCCTATATCAACAGCACAGTTTTTGAAGACATAATGTTACTTAAGTAGAGACCGCAACTTGAGACTGTCTCCTAGCATAAATCGTTAAAAACGTTAAAGATTTTTTCAAAATTTTAAAGTTTAGTGTAAATGACTAGATACTAATATTTCCAAATGGTGGACATAGAGTGAACCCAGTCCTATCTATCCTTGGTATTGCGAGACAATGATTTAAGTTCTTTTCGATAAATGCTTATTCGACTAATATCAGATTTATTGCAGAACCATTATTCGTTAGTAAAACTTTACCGCAATGAAAGTTTGTCAGTCAGCCGCTATGGCAGAGCGGTTATATGTGCTTCAGTCTGCAGCCGCACTGCTCCTGCGGTCGCAGGCTCGAATCCTGCTTCGGGCATGGATGTGTGTGATTTCCTTAGGTTAGTTAGGTTTAAGTAGTTCTACGTCTAGGGCACTGATGATCTCAGATGTTAAGTCGCATAGGGCTTAGAGGTATTTGAACCATTTTGAAACAGCAAAATGTTGACCAGCGCTGAAAGAAGGCCACAGCTCAGACGTTCCAGTGAGCTGTCACTTGAATTAATGACGTCACGTTGGCACCAAAGAGTCACCACAGTTCTGCCCCATGCCACCGTGGACGCTCCACACGATGGGGAGAGTGCCACACCCCCTCTTACCCAAATTTAACCCCGTCTATTGTTGTGTCTGCGATTGACGTCATAACCACGACAAGCAAAACTTCCATCACGCGGTTTCCTTGCGTGTGGCCGGGAAAATATTTCAGATGTCCCTATTCTGAGAATCGACACAAAATGGCCTCAGGGAGTGTCATAAAGGCGTCGATAAAACCACCCCTTCCTTCTGTCCCTTACCTGGGTGATTTGATGTGATAGTGGGCAACATTACTATCCTCTCACTATCGTTATTGATCGATCATTTTGGAAACTGCTTCGAAAAAGAAATACCCTGTTAGATGGCTATTAGGTCTCCGTAAATCTGTTAGACCATAGGCAAAGGAAACAACCCCCCTTTTGGTCCACTAAAGTAAATGCGTTTCCGAACACCAGTGGCCGTGTGATTATAGAGTGTTTATTCCTAACGATCACTCAAAGCTTTTTCATTTAGTAGAGCACGAGCGCCTTACCATAGCTATTCTTTTAGCCCCAGATAATTGTTTCGCAGTAGTCTATCACACTCAGCAGCACACACAACGCGGAATACCAGGAAACAGGGATTAGCACGAGCTCAAAACACAGTGACAGAATATTCCTGTAGTGGACTATATATATATCGATTCAGGATGTCGGTTATCTATGCTTCTATTAAGCTCTCTCCCAAGAGTACGTTTTACAGAACACAACAGTGTAGTCCTACGAGCCAGTAGGCGTCTTTCTTTTATGAACCATTCCAATACGCACTTCACTTCATGTGTGTGTTCTTTCCACTCGGAAGTAAAAAAAAAAAAATTGAGAAATACTATTTCTCAGTTAATGCCTGAATCTAATCACTCGGGGATACTTCAACAACCACTTTTAATAGTTTAAAATTATTTTAGATACATGGGTTTTACGCTGATAGCGCTGCAGTGTCCTCAGGTATTGAAACCAAAAGTACATTTGCTTTATACGCTCATAAAAGGGCAATTGGATCTCCGTATCCAGCAGGTGTCGTATACTACAGAAAAATAAATATTTTGCTACGGTCGCAGGTTCGAATCCTGCCTCGGGCATGGATGTGTGTGATGTCCTTAGGTTTGTTAGCTTTAAGTAGTTCTAAGTTCTAGGGGACTAATGACCACAGCAGTTGAGTCCCATAGTGCTCAGAGCCATTTTGAAAAACAAATATTTTTCATCCACTAATGTGTTATCGTAACTTTCCGCTTAATTATTCTCGTAGTTTATTTCGACAGATAATCAGAGCTTTCGTGAACACACTACAGTAGTGTTTGCTACACCTCGAATTTTATTAATAATTAAATGGAACAACTACTTTCGCTGCCTTATGAGTCGTACGCAGAAATAATAACCTTGAAGTTGTTGGTTACCCCTCCTCTCACAAGAATATCTTTAATATTTTTCTGTGTTTAACTTCAGTTTATTTCTTTGAATGAAATAAATACGCAATCTTAGAGCAGAGATGTTCCTTGTCTCCAAGAATACCAGTGACAAGCTCAGTGATTACTGCTACGGTATTTCTCCTCACACATCTAAAATAACTAAAAATGTATATTTCCTGTTGTTCCTTTCTTTCAAAAATATTAATACTACTTTCTTGTGGTTATTACTTCAGATTATTTATGATATCTAAGGCATCTACTTTCATTATTGATAGTTGGTGTCTCTGTAGTCGTGACTCTATGATAAAATAATCTATTAGAACTCTATTGCGAACGACAGTACGAAATAACTATCAGCTTGCTGTCGTTTGCGAATATACACTCCTGGAAATGGAAAAAAGAACACATTGACCCCGATGTGTCAGACCCACCATACTTGCTCCGGGCACTGCGAGAGGGCTGTACAAGCAATGATCACACGCACGGCACAGCGGACACACCAGGAACCGCGGTGTTGGCCGTCGAATGGCGCTAGCTGCGCAGCATTTGTGCACCGCCGCCGTCAGTGTCAGCCAGTTTGCCGTGGCATACGGAGCTCCATCGCAGTCTTTAACACTGGTAGCATGCCGCGACAGCGTGGACGTGAACCGTATGTGCAGTTGACGGACTTTGAGCGAGGGCGTATAGTGGGCATGCGGGAGGCCGGGTAGACGTACCGCCGAATTGCTCAACACGTGGGGCGTGAGGTCTCCACAGTACATCGATGTTGTCGCCAGTGGTCGGCGGAAGGTGCACGTGCCCGTCGACCTGGGACCGGACCGCAGCGACGCACGGATGCACGCCAAGACCGTAGGATCGTACGCACAGCTGAAGGGGACCGCACCGCCACTTCCCAGCAAATTAGGGACACTGTTGCTCCTGGGGTATCGGCGAGGACCATTCGCAACCGTCTCCATGAAGCTGGGCTACGGTTCCGCACACCGTTAGGCCGTCTTCCGCTCACGCCCCAACATCGTGCAGCCCGCCTCCAGTGGTGTCGCGAGAGGCGTGAATGGAGGGACGAATGGAGACGTGTTGTCTTCAGCGATGAGAGTCGCTTCTGCCTTGGTGCCAATGATGGTCGTATGCGTGTTTCGCGCCGTGCAGGTGAGCGCTACAATCAGGACTGCATATGACCGAGGCACACAGGGCCAACACCCAGCATCATGGTGTGGGGAGCGATCTCCTACACTGGCCATACACCTCTGGTGATCGTCGAGGGGACACTGAATAGTGCACAGTACATCCAAACCGTCATCGAACCCATCGTTTTACCATTCCTAGACCGGCAAGGGAACTTTCTGTTCCAACAGGACAATGCACGTCCGCATATATCCTTTTCCAACCAACGTGCTCTAGAAGGTGTAAGTCAACTACCCTGGCCAGCAAGATCTCCGGATCTGTCCCCCATTGAGCATGTTTGGGACTGGATGAAGCCTCGTCTCACGCGGTCTGCACGTCCAGCACGAACGCTGGTCCAACTGAGGCTCCAGGTGCAAATGGCATGGCAAGCCGTTCCACAGGACTACATCCAGCATCTCTGCGATCGTCTCCATGGGAGAATAGCAGCTTGCATTGCTGCGAAAGGTGGATATACACTGTACTAGTGCCGACATTGTGCATACTCTGTTGCCTGTGTCTATGTGCCTGTGGTTCTGTCAGTGTGATCATGTGATGTATCTGACCTCAGGAATGTGTCAATAAAGTTTCCCCTTCCTGGGACAATGAATTCACGGTGTTCTTATTGCAATTTCCAGGAGTGTAATTAGTCGTGGGTGAAGGTTATTTGCCTGATTTCGAGAAGAATAAAAAACCTCTGTTTTGTGTTGTTATAGAAAGAATCTTAGCTATATTTTGTAATAACTCTTTCTTCCTTAGCTACATAGTAACAATTCGCAATATTACTACATTCGCATATTCTGAGGTTCCAGTCTTTAATGGGTTCATTCTAGGGTTAAGGTGTGAGTATGTAGGGATCTAAATTTCCAAATTTCTAGTTTAGAACAAGGGTTTGTTTTATTTTCAATAAATAGCCATCGCTTTACTAATCTAAAGCGAGGAAACTGCGCGTTGATTGACGAAGGATTGTGACGAGTGTTCTCTTACTTCTCCATACAGAATCCCATTTAAAAAAATGAAACACCTCTTAGTCGAGGTATCATCAGTCACCGTTCTTTCGTCTTCTAAAACTGAACACTGCTGACACCCCCCATCCCCCCTTCCAAGAAAATAAACCTTCTTTTAATTCTGTTCAGCACGATAGCTTCCACATAAGAACTTCCAACTATTCCATCCATAAAACAGTCGTAGATCACCTTTTGTTCCCCACCAGACCATTCATCTAAGCCGCTAACAATCTTGAGTTTAGTAACGAATTGGTAATCAACCAGTTTCTGTCAACAGTAAACCAGTGAACGGATAAACGGACTACCTGCCCTCATACAGTTGTTTAAGCTTGGGAACCAAGGACTTTTACGTTCACATTCCCCACTACGTTACCTCTCCAGCGTACACTGCGTTTCGCGAAACGCTACATCGGTCAAGAACCGCAATTTTTACCAAGATTATCATCCGAAAAAATTCATGAATAACTACATGCATAGAACCTTCACCAATGTCGTTCTAAACCTCGAAGTATTAATTCACAGCACCAGAGGCTATTTACCAAACACTTTTGTATGTCTGTCTCTGGCGCTACAATTATTGCCTTTGGTACCGTTTTAACGACTTTTCTTAAATTACGAACCTCAAACAGCTGTAGCTATACATGCGCCTACCATAGACCTTCTGCCTTTGCTTGTGCTTTAATTTCCGCCTCGGGATCTCGGATTTGAAGGCAGCCCTTATTACGATCCAAAACGACGTAGAACCATTTACTCGACTAAAGGAACAGAACTACATTCGTACAACACTATAAAATTTGCATTTGCTTGGCAGTGGGGTTGAGCAGCGACTCATAGCAACTACGGTTACCGACATGAAGAAATTCCCTGTCGCCCGAGCAAAAACTGCCCTGCCAAAAGTGTCGTGAGGCCCGTCCAAACTCCCAGTCCTCTAACTACAATAATTTTACAATATATCGAACAACACGCTGTACTCTACCATAACCACTAGTTTACATTTCCCACAAACTTCACTCTTTCTTAATACTTCTGATAACCCTGAAGCTGTCTGCATTCTGACTGCTTTTTTTTTAATTTTTCTTCTTTTCTTTCTTTAGTTTTCGTTTATTCCCACTTCTTAATATATACATCTACAGGTTAGATGTTCTCATCATGTCGTAATAACCTTACCGCTGTTAGAATTATGTTCTTCGCTACTTGATTTAGCAATATAAATTCAGTTCTGTTGATAACCGTTCTACTCCACCCACATTCAAACGTACATTCTTACCACAACGTGAGGCACAAGTCCTTCTCTACACCGTCTTTGCCACAAAATTATGTTCTCCATTACTTTTAGCAACATTTGCCACCAAGCACTTCTTAATATGGTGAACTTTACGTTTCCCTACTTCCTTATCATTATTAACTTCTTTCAGCACTACTGCCGTAGCATGAGGAATACTTTTAACAATAAATGGTCATTCAAGCAGGTAGAAACACTTTTCGTATTATTATTCAATTTCTTGGTTACATAATGCCCTCTTCATAGCACAAAATATCCTATCCTGTAAGGGTTTACTTTCCCTTCTCTTCCAAATCTGCTTTGTCTGGTTTCAGCACTCTTCTTTAAATTGGCATCTACACGCTTAATTACATTATATCGAAAACTAGCTATTACAGGTGGATACCTAATCTTGTCAAAAAGACGATACATTTGTATCTTGCTTTCTGTTAAGTCTCTAGGCGCCACTACAATAGTAACAGGAGATTTACTTTTCAGTACGCTCTCAAATTCTCGAATACATGTAGGCCAAGTCAAATGCCTCTTCACACAACAACTATGTCCAGGCCTCCCAATTAAGCGGATAATGCTCGCTCAAGGATTCGATTTGGGTGACGTTTGGCTATTAACAACTCTTGTACTTTGTTCTGTTTCAAGAAATCTTGAAATTCATAAGACACGAACTGCACTTTATTGTCTGACAAGAGTCGCGATGGTGTCCCTACGATGGGGAAATACGACTCTCCAGGATATGAATAACCGTATTACTGGTCGCCTCCTTCACTTGGCACAATTTCACAAATTTGGACTAAACCTCAAATACGTGCACAGCA
The DNA here is from genome assembly GCF_023897955.1 of Schistocerca gregaria. NCBI lineage: Eukaryota > Metazoa > Arthropoda > Insecta > Orthoptera > Acrididae > Schistocerca > Schistocerca gregaria. The sequence continues at coordinate 86,576,706 of NC_064924.1, read as the reverse complement.
AAAATCTCTCCACCAACCTCTCTTGACAATAGTCCTGGAATATCAAATGCTGAAATATCTCACACAAACCCTTGGGTACTACTGCAACAGGCTGCATTGTATCTTTCTGATTCTTAATCTTCGTTTTCTGGCACACCTCACAAGTTCTCTACTCCTTCCTAGCTATCCTACTCTTAACGTTTGCATGCAAAATAATACTTACGTAAGGGTGCTATACACTTGTTTATACCAAAATACCCATAAACTCTGTTACAAATTATGTTGGTACTGCAACTCTTCCTCTAAAAGGTTGTGGTAAGTTGCTAACGAATAAAACGCCATTAGAGAAAGTCCACTTCCCCTTCATTGGTTTCCCTCCTTTTCAACCTTTCTTGAATTTTCTAAGATACTTATCCTTCTTTTGTTCTCTACTAAGACTTTTTTTGCACTGTCTCTAACTCTTGCACATATTCTAAATGACGAACTTTGGAAAGTGAACTCCTTCCCCAGTTCACAGCTCCATTCGCTTTCCATTCCACAGACAGGCGAGATAGTTCATCTGACGAACAATTGTCCTTTCCTATAATATATCGTATTTCTAACTCATACTCCTGATGAAAAAGAAACCATCGCACAAACGACTGTGCAAAAGCTTCGTTCTCCTAAAAAATATAAATGGTCTTTGTACAGTATGAAATCCAATCTTTCTCCCATAGGACATATTCCTAAACTTTTTTGTTGACGTTGCTACTGCTAAAGTATCATTTTCAGTAACTGAGTAATTCCACTCACAGCTGATTAACATGCGACTGGTAAATTCTAATGTCACTGTTTTTCCATCAGTTACCGTTTTCTTGATTACGTGACAACCCAATCCAAATCCTTACGCATCAGCAACCACACAAAACTCTTTGGTCATACCTGGATGCCCTAAAAATTTAGGATCACTAAGTTCTCGTACGAAAGCATCAGCCTCTTGTTGACAACTCCCATCCACTCTACAAGGTGTAGTCATCTATAACAACATTTTATGGTGAACACAATTCATTATATTACGAGGAATATTCCTTCTGTAAAATCTAGAAAAGTCGTCAGCTGTTACCTACTTTTAGGGAAAGGACAACATTTAATTGACAACAATTTCCTTGGGTTAGGTAATTTTGACTCCTGACTTACAATGTTTCCCAAAAATTCCCCAAGATCTTCAACTTTTAAATAACATTTCTGTATGTTTCTTCCATGTTTTAGACACTACATCATCAACATACAGAAATAGTTTACTTAATAATTAATCTCCTAAGGAAAGGTCTAATAATTGAATGAACTCTGATACACACAATTCAATCCAAATGGTAGAACTTTAAACTGGTAATTTCGCCTGTTAAATAGAAAAGTCACGTAATTCCGCAATTCCACAGCGAGGATAACCTGGTAATGGCCGGCCATGAAACCAACCATACTTAAATATGTACTTTACAGACAACCAATTAAGTCACCCTGTGCCGTTTCCTGTTTACATCCCTTCAAACAATGAAACTGATTGAATATTTCGAAGAGGGGTTGGACCTGAGTCCCTCTCTCCTTCATCAGTCATTCTCTAAAACCATCTGGTAGTTCTTCGACCAGATTCAACTCTTTTACTTCATATGAACGGTAGTTCATAAAACTGCGGTTTCCTCCCCAGCTCTCGTCGTATTTCTGTTGGCCAAACTACTCTAGTCTTAGTTTGTGTGCATACTCAATGACTTTAATGAATTGATGAAAAGTTGAAAATACATTTATATTTAGCATCACACTTTTATTATTACCCCATGACTCTGGAAGAAAACCTGTAAACGGTTCAAGAAAAATTAATAGATGCACACAATCAATAGGGTCGAATGTAGGAAAATGGTTACTACTGTCTCTAATTACCAGTTTTAGTTCCACTACGCGAACATACTCACTACACATGAGACTTACTTTTAATAAAGGTGCGTGAAACTCCCAATGATCGTTCTCAGATTTCCTTCGATCCACTATCAGCACAGTATCTGTATACTAGATGGAGTGGAAGACACAACACCTATTACTACCATCAGGTTTTCGCTTAGTGTTGATTTTATTCTGGTTAAAACTGAATTCAGGTACTAAAAGGTTAGCATTTTTTAGATTCTCTACTACCTATCTGTGTGCCTTAGTTTTCACTCTTATACACTAGTACTTAACTTGTTAATCTCAGAATTAACTTTAATATGATTGTTACTAATCCGGTCAGTCACATCCTGATGCGAGGGACTTGTAGACGTTTCCTGTTCCTCTTTGTTTCATTTAAATTATCCTCTAGATTTCCTATATTTGTACTAACATCTGTAAACTCAAGATTATCGTACTATTTAAAACTGCGTAAGTCCTCTTTTGCTCTAAGTAACTCTTTCCTTGAAACGCTGTTGGCCTTGTGACAAATTTTCAATACTCTGTTTTGTCTTCTCATGGAACTGCTTACCATGTTCCTCTGTCTACTTACGAAACTTTTTAATCCCCTCTAGAATTTCTGCTAAGGGGAGTGGATAATGCTCTGCCATTTTTAAAAAAAAAGACTAGTGTTTCCTTTAAACATCCGAACTTTACTTCACGATCGTTAAATTCTCGTAACCACACTTATACAAGCCACAGTCCGCTTGGGATACCACTTAGTACAAAATAACTCCCTACAGTGCTTAACTGTACTCGCAGTTGAAAAGGCTGTCTGGCAAGAATCCCAAAAACATTCGTCTAATCAGATAAACAAATAACTCTTGTTTTTTTACTTAACGTTATTTGTTCTGCATTCTCCGGAACCTTTCGAGGAGGCTACAAATAGCTCGCAGTTGGTAGGCGCAGTGAAGACAGCAGAGGCACAGCATGAAGTACAATCAGGCTGCATCCTCGTCACGCCTTATCTGTACTCGACTATGTCTCATTTGTCACAAAGTGATTTGAAGTAGAATAAATAATCAAACCAAAATTCTTTTCTTTTATTTAATTATATCAAACGTTCCACTGTGAATAGATCTACTCTCTCCTTCACGTATGTTCTGTATCATTTTCAGAAAAACTGTTTTTCTGTCACCTAACACCCTCAGAATGTACCAACATTACTATGTACACTCAACAGTACATCCTGGACCACATTGTCTACAGACACCTGTACTATTCCTTACTGCTATGATATGTCCTCATAACAGACAACTATACTATTCTCACACTAAATGTACTGAACGATTAGTTTGTACCCTGTTTCTGGAAAGAAACAGCTTTTTGCGTAGCTGCTAAGTTTCGCTGCATCTTCTATACCGTAGACAAAAGGGACAACCCCTCTCCCGTCCAGATGCACTTCCACTAAGGTAAATGCGTTCCCTAACCGCAAAGACCATATGACTAGCGAGTATTTACTTTCAACAGCAACTCAAAACCAGTGTACTTAGTATAAGACACTCAGCAAGATACACAGCTCAGAATATCAAGAACCAGGGATTAGACGTAGCTCAAGGCAAAGCAGCAGACTATTCGCGCAATGGACTGGATGTATATCTCACGATTTTAGGATGTAGCTTATTTACGCTTTTATTAAACGCTGTCTTAGGTGTACATTTTAAGCAGAATACAATAACATAGTTACATGAGCCAGTAGCTGCTCTCTATTCACAGTAAAAAAATGGCGAGACTAGTTCACTTATTATCTCTCTGAACTTTAAGGTTATTACCCATTTAAAGCAAATTTTAGCGATCCGTTAGCAGTCTTTCTTTTAAGGGTCGGAAATCACCAACACACATGTCACTTCACGTGTACTGTTGGTTCCACTAGGAAGTAAAAAAAAAAAAAAAAAAAAAAAAAAAAAAAGCGTTACTATTTCTGTGTCAGTAACCACAGTCTAATCACTCGGTAATAAAACATCCACTCTCATTGTGCAAAATTATTTGAGATACTTGGATTTTATGCTTACAGCGTTGTGTTCTCAGTTGCCTAAATGAAAAGTAAGTATGAATCAGTAATTGCGAAAACACCGTTAGTCCAAAAATGCTAGATTTACAAAAGAAGAAGAATCTGTATACTAGCTGTATGATGAGATGCAGGATGCATGCATTCATTTAAAAATAAGCTGTATCTGTTAGGTAAATTTTAACAATAAAATAATGAACTGTAAATGTACAACGTTGCATGTATCATTTTCTTTTAATTTCTGAACTTATGTGGTATTGGAGGTTAAACATTTTATACTAACATTTTAATACCATAGTTTGTTTCTGTTACAAAATATTAGTTTATTATATAAATGTAATATACTACATTACTTCTAGGATAGTTTCGCGTCAGTTGTTTATCTTTTAAAAAGAACATTGGCAAAAATCTATGCAAAGCTTGATGTAAAAGACAGATTTTTCTATGAATCATGTCCAGGAATGTCCACAGAGGCCACTGAGCCAGTTCCAGATAAAAGACTTTGTGTCCTTCAGGAGTATACAGAATTAGTTGTCCTATGTCTTTCAGCTTTTTGACATTGATTGCAACTATGTTGTTATGTGCCATTTATGAGGGCAATTTTGGTTGTGCCTATAACGAGAGTCGCAAAGAAATTTTTTGAGACCATCAATATGATACTAACACCCAATTTCTCCTATAAAATGTGATGGACGTTCATAAATGAGGGCACTGTGAATTAAATTGTACTGTTCTGGTCCATACAGCTCCCATAACTGCCATCAGACAAACAGCATCGCTCATAAAATTTGGGCCAAGAGCTATTTTAAATCAAAATCCCTTCTGTGTTAACAAGCTATACTTGAATATTTAGATTTTTGGACCAAGTGACCATGTTTCCGAGATACCCCTACAAGGAGTATATTATGTCTTGTTTTCCCAACACCTATTTTACGCAAGCAGGTTTATGATGACATGCCAAACCTACACGACCACGCAGAGGAAAACACTGGAACACACCTTTGAATCTGGCGGAATTTCAAAGCATTAGCTTAACCACTGAGTTGTTCTTGTTTTACGCTGGGGACACGTCAGAGAACACGTGCTATTCACAAACACATTTATTAATCACTGTCCTGATGTAATCATCCAAAAACGAACATATTTCGTTAGGTCCTTTGTCAGCTGTATCTTCATGATACAGATATAGCTTGGATCTGTTGCTTTTTAGTTATGTATCACAGAATGCATTGACGTTAAGTCGACTCAAAGTAAATGCTTGATGCACTGCGAGCTCGTGAATTTACAGATACTGCGTGTAACAGAAACATAATGACACAACATGCTCATTTTCTGCACACATCTACTTTACTGCATCCATCTTTGAATTGAATTTTCCTACTACGTCTTTTATGTACCGTTAATTGCTAATAGCTGCAGGGTATGCTATATCGTTGAACTACTTCCTCTTAATTTCCACTGTAAGTCACTTAATAGAGCACCAAATTCGGTTAGTGGCTGGTCAAAGTATAATTAAAACACTCAGTGAATCCCCTGAAATATATTTCTCATGACGTGCAAATGTAACTTTATGAGAATTTCACAAATAGTTTTTACAAACAACTCAGCATCTAAGTAATGCACGTCTTCGGTAGTGTAATGCGTGATTTTCATAGAGGATGGTTTAATATGCTTCTCAATTAGCTGCAGGTCTGACTATGGTGCCGCATTGGGTTCATCATTGTTTTTCACACAATAACAAAAATCGTCGCACACGTTCATTTTCAATGCCAAAAAGGCTGCAAAATTACGGTTTGCACACTTTGACAGTCCCCGCCTTTGTAGTTAACATGCGATATCGATAACTTTTTCCAGGGTCTTTTGAGCACCACGTCTTCTTTCTCGATGAGCCCTGGAAGGTATCCATTATGCGTGCTCTTACTTTCAAAATCATGAAATTTACGGAACATTTCAGTCTATTCGTGATCATAAATCACATTCCAATACAGTTTAATACACTTTAAACATATCAGTACACGAATATCAATGATATGAGAGAAACTGGTATTACCATACAATCGAGATCTGATGTTGTTTCTACAAATTTCTGTAATGATAATATGAGTCCAGTTGCAAACGTAACTTATTTGTCTGTCTTTGAGGAAAATAAAAATTCAGCCTTTAATATTTTTATAGAAAGAAGCTTCCAGATATTTTATAACAATACTCCCTCCTCCTGTTAAATCGTAACTTTCTTCAGTGCTTTGTCTTACTGAGACTTTTCATTCTTTAACTGGTTTATTTTATGGGTAAGATATGTGTAGGTAGGGTACTATGCTCTAATTTTAGAATCCGAACTTTTTTTTTGTTCCAACAAGTAACAACGGGTTTATTCAATAGAAACAATCACTACTGCAGGGTGTTTACCAAAGATTTGTCACGAGTGTCCTCCAAACATTTATGTACACAGAACCTCATTTATAAAAAAATAATAAAAAGATCGCCATCACCTCTTTTGACCCCAACATTAACTACTAGAAATTACAAATGAGCACACAAAAACTCAGCCTCTTTAGGCATTGGCTAGCAAAATCTACTGACACCCCTAGAGCCTACTCTGGCTCTGCTGACCACTCGGCAATCCTAAAATGCATTACAGAATGTACAATGTGAAAAACATTATTGATAAATAGTTCCACAGAGTCTTTCGCTGTTACGGGGAGGGCCGCAACCTCACCATCATCCCCCACAAAACACCGTCAATTAATTGCGTGGGGCATATGAATAGCTTCCATTTAACAGACTTCCAACAAATTCTCCCATGAAATAGTCTCGCATCACCTATTGTGTCCTCCTGACCTGGTGAGCCACCTAATCCGCCTTCAAGCCTGACTTTTGCAACTAATCAGCAGGGTATGCCAATGAACACGCAGCCTGGCCACATACAATTAAGTAAGGCTCAGAGTGAACTCCCAACTATGTAATTGCTCCAGTACACACTGCACTTCGGGAAATCCTATGTTCGGTCACGAACCGCAGATCTAATTAGTATTATCATCGCAATAATTTCATCAGCAAACATATACACAGGATCTTTACCACCCTACTCAAACGCAAGGGAAATGCTAAACTCCTTTCGAATAGTATGTTAAGAAGCCAATCAGATCATCCCCACCACTTCTATACCCGAGGTACTTCTAATGTCAGCTAGTCAGATTAGCACAAGCAATTTAGACAACAAATGCCGTAATTCCAAAACTAAATAAAATTTAGTGAAAACAAAATGCGATTCCTTTCCACAAAACACATTACTAATAAATTTAATACTCCATGCCATTTCTGGCTGCCTATTACAAAATCAAGCTCACTCGGACATCGTCACAAATTGCCCTACTGCGCAGCAACTTTCTCACGCATGCATTTACATACTTGTAGTAAAACGTCACATTATCACTCTACGTATGTCCTTCATTTAGTCTCTGTCTCGCCAAAGCACTCACACAACCAAAATAAAATGAAATAATAATTTTCCAACGTATTTGTAATTACATCAGAAATCTGTGGTAATGAAACTAGAGAAATTTGATAAAATTAGGTAATACGAAACCATACTATTGGTTGAAGTTGATTCTACAGATGAATACATTACAGTTCCTAATACCGGGCTGGTCGCTGTGGTCGACCGGTTATAGGCGACTCAGTGCGGAACCTCGCGGCCGCTACGGTCGGAGGTTCGAATCCTGCTTCGGGCATGAATGTGTGTGATGTCCTTAGAACTACTTAAACCTAACTAAGATATGTCTAGGGGACTGATGACCTCAGATGTTAAGTCCGATAGTGCTTAGTGCCATTTCAACCGTAATAGGGTTTCTCAATGCCAGCACGGATATTGTATGTATTATGTAAAATTTACACCTCCGAGAGTATGGAAGTTTTTGATATATACATGTAACAGTATGGTTGCGTTATCCATAGAAGTAGGTATACCGATTATGAAAACGATCGATTTATATTTAATAGTACTTCTCCAGATTCATCGACTATGTGTAACGTATTACACGCAGCGTTAAGCAAGTACAACGCTCGTTCTGCCCAGGAGAGGGGGCAATACAAGATAGACAGACAGAGGTGTAAGAGCAGAGAGGGCAGAAGAGAATATATGAAATGCACGAGGCGTGTGAGAAAAGTATCGAGACGGGCAACAATGCGAGTGATCTGGTAACGTTGTGTTGTTCTTTTGCAAACCAGATCTTTCACCCCTTCTTGACACTCAGTCTGAGTTTCACCTCCGTACACCCATTATGTGACTTCTAAGAACGCCATCAGTGATCTGGAGTTTTTATTGTCTGTTACGAAAATGGAACAGCAGAATTTAGAGCAATGTTATGCCATCAAGTTTGATGTTGAATTGGGGAATCAGCGTGTGTGACCTTAGATCACTAGAAAGCGGTCCTTAGGAATCATTTCTATAATGGGCACAAGTTTTTACTGTCGCAAATAGATTTAGGAAGGCCGACAACACGTTGAAGCAGAACTGTGCTCAGAGAGAGACTTCAACTTCAAAATCCGACCAGAACATGGAACGTGTGTGGGCTCTTGTGAGATTCTTTCTCCACGACAAAACCGTCAAGCAAGAGTTTTACAAAGATGTCCTTTAAAAGCCAGAAAGAGGGTGACTCGACTGAGGCTGGACATTACAGGCAGGTGGATACTGCATTGTGACAACACTCCACTTCAAGTGGTCACATCTATCAAGACATTTTTGGCCTCAAACGGAATTCTGTTGTTCCATACCCCCACTATTCACGTAATATGAGTCTCTGCCACTTTTTTTTCTCAAAACCCAAAAATATCTGAAAACGACATCATTTTTAGATCACTGAAGAACATTCAAAAGAGTGTGACAGACATGTTAAAGATCTACCAAATGACGTCTTTCAAATCTGATACCAGTACTGCAAACAACTCTACTGGAGTGCACCTCCTGAAGGGAAATAGTTTGGAGTGGACATTATTCTTGTTTGAAAAAATTAAAACTATGCTAGAAAAAAAATCACTCTCATTACTTTTCTTGAACATCTTGTACATGACATAGCTACACATACCTGGACCAGAGTGCTGGTACAGATGTTGTATTCCCATAAACTGTACTTATTCAATATATGATCTTTGTGTGCTATTTTTGCATTTACGAGAATGCATTGAATGAAATGTACAAGAAATTAATGCTTTATATTGTTCCTGTTCTTGGTTTGATAACATAGCGTTGCATCGGTGTCATTGCTAAAATTTATTCTAAACTTCTTTAGTCACAACACTTTCTGTACACAAAAGTGATATTTGTTTCCTGGTGCAGTATGTTAGCTCGTGTCATGAGGAAGCAAAACTCAGTCGCAGAAACAGCGCTCCACATCAACCCAGGAGGAACAAGACTTCGAGGAAGTCCGGCAAAGAGATTGACTGACAGCGTCAGGGGAGACACGCACGTTGCTGACTTAAGACCAGAAGGTGTCAGCGACAGGGAGAAATGGAGGAGATGTAGCAAAACAGCAGACCCCGCAAGTCGGGATTAATGCTTGGAAAGAAAGAGAGAAACGGTCAGCTTGTATTAATTTTCCTGTTCATGTTCTCCCTTATATCCATGAAATTGTAATTGTGCCGAATAGTCACTAGCGTTTAATTAATGCAACTCTGAACTGGTTTACATGGATCTCAAGTGTGATGGTATACTTCGAAGCTATTATTGTGATATTCATTTTACCATGCACTTTGGCCCGTCTGTTTTCTTTCCCTCATTTCCGTTTCAAACTATATAAACTCCTTACATCTGAGCGCTCACACACTTCCAACGATGTAACGCATACCGCAGCCCTCTTTTCTGTTGGTGTTGTAGTATCCATCCCTCTAATGGAGAGTTAAGTAACAGAATTTTCGAAATTTATTTCTTGTTTTTCCAATTTCATAACCTGGCTTGTTGTGCATTACGAAATATCTCAGAGACTATAATTTACTTTTTCTGTACAATCACAGTTCTCAGGATCACGTGTACTTCGTGAATAGGCATAATAATAACCATTTAATATCTTTCTTCCCATTAACACCATTAGCCTATATCTACATCTACTTGGATACTCTGCAAATCACATTTAAGTGTCTGGCAGAGGTTTCATCGAACCACCTTCACAATTTTCTACTATTCCCACCTCGTATAGCGCGGGGAAAGAAAGAACACCTATATCCTTCCGTACGAGCTCTGATTTCCCTTATTTTATCATGGCGATCGTTTCTTCCCCAAAACATTTTCTATGTGTTCCTTCCAATTTAAGTTGTTCGTAATTGAAATACCAACGTATTTAGTTGAATTTGTTGCTTTTAGATTAGAAATTGTAAACCATTCAGATATCTCTTCAAAAAATGTTTTGCAATATTTTTTGAACTTCTGACGATTTTATTAGCCGTCCTCTGTAAACAACCTAAGACGGCTCCTCAGATTGTCTCCCAAATCCCTTATATAGATAAGGAACAGCAAAGGGCCTATAACACTACCTTGGGGATCGCCACAAATCATTTCTGTTTTACTCGGTGAATTTCTGTCAGTTACTACGAACTGTGACCTCTCTGGCAGGAAATCACAAATCTAGTCACATAACAGACGATATTCCATAAACACGCAATTTCGCTACAAGCCGCTTGTGTTGTACAGTGTCAAAAGCCTTCCGGAAATCCAGAAATACGGAATCGATCTGAATTCTCTTCTCAATAGCACTCAACGCTTCATGTGAATAAAGAGCTAGATGGGTTTCACAGGAACGATGTTTGCTAAACCCATGTTGACTGTGTGTCAATAGACAGTTTTCTTCGAGGTAATTCATAATGTTTGAACACACTTTATGTTTCAAAATCCTGCTGCCTATCGACGTTAACGACATAGGCCTGTAATTTAGTGGATTCCTCCTACTACCTTTCTTGATATTGGTGTGTTCTGAACTTTCCAGTCTTTGGGTACGGATCTTCCGTCGAGCGAATGGTTGTATATGATTGTTAAGTATGGAGCTAATGCACCAGCATACACCGAAAGGAATCTAATTGGTATGCAGTTTGGACGAGAATTCTTGCTTTTATTAAGTGATTTGAGTTGCTTCACTACTCCGAGGATATTTACTTATACGTTACTTAATGTTGGCAGCTGTTCTCGATTAGAATTCTGGAATATTTACTTCGTCTTCTTTTGTGAAGGCTTTTCGGAAGGCTGGTGTAGTAACTCAATGTCAAACCCCTGTATCGGATTCGATGCTCGTTATTAACTCAGAAGTATATTTTGCTAAGAGGTCAAATATGCTTGCACAACCGTTTACTATTCGCGTGGGCTCATGAACTAACTGGCCGAAATAATTTTCAGAGAATGCATTTGGCACAATTACCGATGATATTTTATGCACACCTTCGGAGTTTCGACAACATATCGAGGGTAAATTAAAGTCACCACCAACTGTTACCGTATGAGTCGGGTACGTGTTTGAAATCAAACTCAAGTTTTCTTTGAACCTTTAGCAACTGTATCATCTAAACTGGTAGGTAGGTAAAGGATCCTACTGTTCTTTTATTCCGGTTGCAAACAATGACCGCTGCCCACACTAACTCACAGGAAGTATCTGCTTCAGTTTCGCGCCAGATTAAACTACTCCTAACAGGAACAAACACGCCACCATCAACCGTGTTTAGCCCATCGTTTCGGAACATCGTTTGCTACTCCGGAAACATTTCGGACTAGCTTATATGCGACTTTAGCAAGCTTTCAGTGCCTTTAAAGATTTGAGCATCAGTGCTTTCTATTAGCGCTTGGAGCTCTGGTATTTTCCCAACACAGCTATGACAATTCACAACTGTTATACCAACGGTTCCAGTATCTACGTTCTTCCTGTGTTCGGCCTGCACCCTTTGTGACTGAAGCCCTTCTTGTGTTTTTCCGAGGCCCTCTGACCTAAAAAAGCGCCCAGTCCACGCCACACAGCCGCTCGAAACCAGAGAGAATCTCTCCTGATCCAAAGTGACACACATCATTGGTACCGATGTGAGCAACCACCTGCAGTTGGCTCCATCCTGTGCTCTTCATGGCATCCGGGAGAAACATTTCCATACCTGGAATGACTCCAGTCGGTATGCACACGGAGTGCACATTGCTTTTCTTTCCCATATTGTAAGCCAAGTACCTATGGGGCCCCATAACGCGCACAACGCTGGAGCCCCCACTACCAATTATCCCAATCTCTATGATTGCCTGGATCTTGCAGACTGATTGGTTTCAAATTATTAAACAAATTAGCAACGATTAATGACAGTCGTAATAAGCCTAAAAACCACAGTTTTGTTCAAAATTATGTTTTAACTACAAGATAATTACATAGTCCATAAGAAGCTGATGCCTTTCACCCACAGACGAAACGATGACCATTGCTCGTTGTTGAAAGCTGTTGCCCGATGACGTTTCTTACTTAATATGAGGGCGTTATGAAGGCAGGTGCCTCATGGTCATTCTTTTTTTCTTATTTTATTTTTATTTTTTGTCATAGTATTGCTGTTACGGAGCATAGTGATTCAATTAATTGGGACACTGGCGAAGATAACAACACAAAGCACTTAGCGGTACCTTGAATGTAAATGATGACGTTCCTAGAGAATTCATATAAGAAGTTATCTTGAACGGCTTCAGCGTATAGTAGGGAATTGGCATCAGAATGAAAAACAATCTGAGCCAATCAAGTTTATTTTTCTTACCCAGATTTGCATAATCACGATAGATGTAACAATAAATATGTGAAAGACGTGAATTGGTAGAATGTAAGACTTGGTACTGTATGAATGTCACTAATCATGTGGATAAATGCACAGGTTGCGCATTCAGTAACAGAAAGTGACCGACTGGCCGACAATGTTATCACAGCTATAGTCCACCCGCAATTTAAGTGAGTCGTAACAACAAGGAGCGGCGCTGTACAATTACCAACACTTTTCTGGATTTTAATTTTGTACGACACTTGTGGGAAGATTACTACTTAAACAACATAATTTTCCATAACTCGACACATTCCGTACTATAAAAACTTTTACGCGTGTGATGCGAAATTAAACACCAATCATAAAAAATTAACTTTTCATTCGTATTTGCACTTCATCTGCTGCAGGGCGACTGCACACTTTGTTATGAAATTTTTGCACTTAGTGTTTTGCCTGGCAACAGCATTGATTTGCCTTTGTATAGTCAAAAAACCTGTGTTTAGTTCAACAATACAACCACCTTTAACCATTCTGTTGTGCGTTACAACAATCGAGCTCAATATTTCCGAATTGGAAATTATAACGGAAATAACTGTACTTAAAACTACCTTCACTTCTCGGTCGTCGTTTGTAGAATGATTAGTACGAATTTTAGAGTAAGGTACGTTTCCCGTGTGAAACGAAAAATGGAATTATTGATACGTTTTACTCAGAACTTGCATTATATATAGAATTTATTTACCACCTCTTTCTGGTCACATATTGGTTTGAGTGAAAATCATTTCAAAAACTAAGTTTCATGGTTTTACCTCAAACTGTTCCTAAGCCGTGGCGTCTCTCTCTAGGTCATGATGTAGACATATAGCATTCTCAAACGGAAAACATCAAATAAGTGAAATGAAAAACGTGGTTATCACAAAAGAAAAGTTTTCCAATGAACAGCTTCAATTATCCAGAAACTATCTTCATTAAATATAAATATCGAAGTGATAGCCATTTACATACACGGTTCTATTAAATATTATATGCTGTTTAATGCGTCGGTTAGAAGACAATTAATAATTTCTCAGAGGATGGTAAAAATTTTAGATCGTCTCTATTTACGGCAAAGTTAAATTGAGTTTTCGACACACATATTACAGTTAGATGTGAATTAAGCACGTATCTCACATTTTGCTAACGGGTGTGGTTAGTTATTCCCATAAACAACTGAGACAAACAGTGTAAAAGAAGCCTTAAATACTTCCTGCGTGCATTTTGCATGTCATGTTCGAGAATCTCCAGCCGGGTTTAACACTCTGAATTGACTACAGACGCTATCCTTGGGCATGTAGCCTGTTTGACGGCTCGACTTTAATCCTCCAAAAACAGTGACATCGATTATGCAAAAAGAGAAGGCACACGCAACAATGAATGACAGTTGACGATCGCTAAGGTCATTTCCGTGGAAACGCATCCCTTCATTCCCCTCAAGATGTCGCAGCGCGTCGGAAGTGTTCCTGTAGCTGTGCCCGAGGCGAAGCGGAAGCCGTACTACGTGCCGTGGCACGAGTACGGAAAGGTAAGTGAGATGTTGCACACGGTTTCAGGTAAGATACGTAGGAGTGGAAAGTGCACAGATTGGAATCTAGAGAATTCGGATGCAGCGTGCACCGCTCCTCTTTCATAAAACGACCTTAATACGGACTCAGGGACTTTGCAAGTTATATCCAACGATATTACTGATTATGAAAGACAAAGATACTGAAACACAGTGTAGTCGTTATTTCTTTGCTTGAAATGCGGGTCGATTTGCGTGGTTTTGTGTGCTATGCAGTTCGTTTATAGACGAAATGTAAAAGACGTTGTGTATGACTATCAAAATTCCCTTATCGTTGATACACATTTCGAAGTGCGAGAATTTAATCACTGTAGCTTCCATTTTGTATCTATTTTGCGTTTCTGTAATAATTAGTTGAACTGGCGTGAATTAACAGCGTGTGCAACTCACCCGTAGTACGTTCCTGTTGGTAATCCGTTGTCATACGTATTAGCCAGTCGGCTGACAGTACACGGTAGCAACTGAAAATCAGTCACTACGGTTTTTTTTCCGACTTTAACTCCATTTACGAAATTGTGACTAAAAATTGCTCCGAGTGAAAGAAAATATCCATCAACTTCGTTTATCAAACACAGGGAGCTACGAAGAAGCAGTGTTGGTCTTTATACACATCCGATTAATTATTCGCTGTGTTCACTTCCTACCACTTTTTACGGGAACTCTTCCAATAAAAAGGCCGTATACAGGGTAAGTGCACCTTTAACTTTTCTTGCGCATCTCACACGTGAAACTACCGTTGCATATTTGGTTGACTTGTAATCGTTGTTCATGTATATATCAGCACATACTGATTGTAATATCATTTGCCTAACATCAGTCATATTACAATTTTCGCAGCAAATATGAGTTAGGAATAAATGAAGCACGAGAATTATTCCTTAACATCAGTTTTATAGATAGTGAAGAAGATGGTACATCCAAAAATGGGCCATCCGATCAAGTTCGAATGTAATGGGTTGGCTAACCATGACCTCAAACTTAACATTAACTTTCAACCATAGGCAGGAATGCGATCTCACCAACCCTTCTGCCCAATAACAATTAAACAAAAATGCGTTACGCCAATGGATACACATCATTTCATCATCTTCCTCTAAAGAATTAGGCTCTTGGCCATCCAAACTTAACAATCATTTCAGTCTTTTCTGAAGACCTCCAATAACTCTTTTAGCGTTCGAATTGTATTTCACGAATTTGTGTGGAATCTGGAATTCTCATGAGGATTTGTGTCGATTCTTCTTGATTCATTTGATTTTCATGTTGAAAATATTTAATTGTATTCTTTCATTTCCAATAACGGCTCTGTTCTTTCTTTTTGTGTTCTCCGAAGTTACATTTACATAGTGTAACAAAGTAATCACCATCATCCATTACCATTCATTTCGGTTGGGCCTTTGTCCCACCTTAGGGTGATGTCAGCGTTGTTACAATATAGGCCTATTAGGCAATGCTAATGTCAGAGGTTGGCCAGATACCCCCCAGGATGCAATTAGTGTACCCCATCTGTATGTGTGTAGTGTAAGCCATGAAATAGCGCGAACGTTTTCAAATGTCGGCGAGTAGTTTATCTGAGGCGTTACGTGGGGACCAGCCCGTTATCCACCTAGTGGGATGTGGGTAACCGCCTAAAAACCACAACTAGGCTGGCAGGAACACTTTCCCTCGTCGGTAATATAACGGGTGGAGGGGATTCGATCCATGGCTGGGGCGCCTACCCGAGTCCAGGAAGCAAGGCATTAACGCCCTCGGCTAACCTGGCAGGACTAACGAATTAATCACCTTCAGTTTATAAAATTTAGTACTGGTTCCTTTTTGCACTTAAGGAGTCAATTTTCTGTTACTGGTCCGAAAGACAGTTTGATTATACATTTTATTTTCAATATCGTTTTCAATATCGTCACCTAAGTAACAGATTTGAAATATTTGCTCTAAAAATTATTATCTCAAAAAGATTTTTGTTTTACTGGATGTTTTGTTCGGAATGCCATTATTTTCGCTATATAATCTTAAATCAAGTGGCGGAAAATATTCACCTTCTAGAAATAACAGAATATAATGTTCAACCTCTTTTGTTTTCGGAGTTTCGTTTTTCCTGTCAGTATCTGTCCTACATGAACTGGGCGTTGTGTACTTTCCGTGAATTAACTTTCTTAACAGTTATACCGTCTATCACGTAGACTGTGAAAGTAAGTCAAAATTCTTTACAAAACAGTTGTTTTGTGTACAAGGAACAAATCATAACAAAAGATGCATTTCACTCCGGGTTTATAACAGTTTTATATTACTTGTGATGTTTATGGGATATTTTTGTTTCATATATGTTTAAATTAATGAGTAATTACATGCAATACCGCGTATTTAG
Organism: Schistocerca gregaria; assembly: GCF_023897955.1. Taxonomy (NCBI): domain Eukaryota; kingdom Metazoa; phylum Arthropoda; class Insecta; order Orthoptera; family Acrididae; genus Schistocerca; species Schistocerca gregaria. The sequence goes on along the minus strand of NC_064924.1, from coordinate 86,560,050 downwards.
ATATAATCCGCATGATAGTAGATGATCAGTTGAAACTCATTTCCATCTTAACCCTATCCTCTTCTAAACTCCGCAAGGCCAGTGTCTGACGTATGCACGTCTTGTCCTGATTTCTATTCTTGCCCAGAAGATTTCCCATCATTCTTATCTCCCTTACGTCTATGCAAATATGTTGAAGATTTGTTGCAGATTGGTCTAGGAAACTGTCTTCCTCATTGTAGCTTCTTCGCCATTCGTGAATTTCACGTAATCAATAAAAATTAGAAATTTTTCCGTGCATTTCGAGTATCAAACGTTACTTGTAGTTGTCCGTTTTCGTTACAATTATTTTATATAATACAAAGCATAATGTCCTGTGATAACCATTATCATGAAGGAAAAAACCGTCTGCGTCACTAAATTTATATATTTATGTAGCGCTGAAACACTAAACACTGTAGCAGAGACCTTTGTCTCAAGCGCCTATACTTGTATGTCCCTCTTCAAGAAATGTTAATGTCGCTAAGGAAAGCGCAACAATTTTACATTGTAGAAACTTGGAAGGTTTCGACTTACCTCTGAAACTAGTTTGGGGGTAGTAAGCGAATACGTAAGATAGATCCACAAATCACCAACTGAGTTTACAGTGACGTCAACGTGTTTGTCGCATTACAGGCTATTAGTTTCGTATCACACAGTGCCAATTTTTGTATCTTTCATCGCGTGTGTAATAATGACATTAAAGGTTTGAGTCAACTTGTGGAGCGAGGACTTGTGCTCAACAACATGAACTGAGGTACTCACAAAATTACAAAGAAATCTTCGTACTGGTGATAATGTCTAAGGCGACAGTGTGAATATGTTTTACTTTCTTGTCAGTAGTGATTTGATATATCTATGTACAAGGTTAAGCAGTCAAGACATGAGGTCCAAAATATAGGTCGAATCCGAAATCTTGAAGTTCTTGTGGACAGTTTATGAGTATTTCAGTATAAGAGTTTCGTGGTCACCAGCTCCTCGTTATAGAATAATAATGTAATGATAATTTATTCAACTTTTTAACATATTTACGTATATTTCTTCGAAAGGATCCTCACAATAGTAAAGCATGTGATGAGCACCCAACAAAATATTCGAAACAGAACAGTGTAGCGCAAAAACCCCCGGACAGTGCTAGAGTACAGTGATGTGTTTCTCTGTGGCTGCGGGAACAGTCAGCACGGAGTCGTGGCTGTCTGCCACCGCACTCAGTCAACCCAGACACGAGAGGAAAGTCGGCCTGTTCTTCGTCAGTAAGCTTACCCGCATTGCTGTGCATCACAGTGACACTGTCGCAAATCTAAACCCAGGTAGACAGTGAACCCTACTGAATAGAAGATTGGGGATGAAGAAGCAAGCGGGCTTATTATTATCAACAGGAAGTACGATAGATAAACAGTACAAACTTGTTTGCAAACGAGACACACGGCAATTACAGTGGACACTTGCACTGTTGGGCATAGAATTTCCGTGCTATACAGATACAAACAGCAACGGCAATAGGAAACCAAATGAAATGCAATTCCTTGACAAAAAGCAATTAGAACCAGTGGGTCACCGATATCAAAATGATGAAAAAATGCCCCTTCCAAACCTATTTAGTTTTATCGCTGCAGTTCTACTTCACCTACCACGAAGAATCTTGACTTTAGACAACAGTCGAGGGTGAAGTATATCAGAATAATACAGCTCTTGTAACTCCTATCCAATAGTTGTGAAAAGAGCCATCATGAAGCTATAATGCTTGCTTTCTGATAAAGACGCCTTGCCTTTCCTAAAATCGATATATTACAACACGACTTTCTTTTGAAAACAGAAATATTATTATACGGGATTTATTCGCAGTTTCGAACACGAACATAAATCAGTTGATTACATTTGACGATCGCTAAGTCTGTAGCTGCAGAAACACTTCTCATCAGTTGGTTCACAGTGGCTGAGCAAAACAGCAGTGTTCCAGCTGCTGTTCCAGACGTGAAGCAGCAGGAGTAATACGTGCACTTGCGTCGGGATGGAAAGGTAAGGAACACGACCCATGCAGTATTACATTAAGTGCGTGGCTGCAGTAATTACATGTGTTAGAACTTACAGATTATTTACGTTGACTTGATATTGATAACAGCCACAGTTTTGATACAAAGTTTCCACATATTTTTGTAAAAGGTGATTTTATTTCCATCAGCATGCATTACTAACCTGCAACTTCTATATTCATCAGAGAACTACTAATTGTTGGAAGCAGATAGTAATTGTCTGTATGATTTTCGGTAAATATTGCATTGTTTGACGGAATGCTAAGCTAGGTAGTGAAAATTTTTGTTTGTTGTAGTTGTTGTGGTCTTTCGTCCAAAGACTGTCTTGATGCAGCTCTCCATGCTACTCTATTCTGTGCAAGTCTCTTCATCTCCAAGTAACTACTGCAACCTACATTCTTCTGAATGTGCTTAGTGTATTCATGTTTTGGTCTTCCTCTACGACTTTTACTCCTCATGCTTCCTTCCAGTAAGAAATTGGTGATCCCTTGCTGCCTCAGGTTTTGTCCTCCCAAACGATCCCTTCTTCTGGTCAAGTTGTGCCACAAATTTCTCTTCTCCCAAACTCTATTCAGTACCTCCTTATTAGTTATGTCATCCACCCATCTAATCTTCAGAATTCTTCTGTAGCATCACATTTCCAAAGCTTGTATTCTCTTCCTGTCTAAAGGGTTTATCGTGCATGTTTCGCTTCCATACATGGCTACACCACGCAAATACATTTATAATGGAATTCCTGACACTTAACTTTATATTCGATGTAAACGAATTTCTAATCTTCAGAAACTCTTTCCTTTTCATTACCAGCCTACATTTTATATCCTCTCTACTTCCATAATCATCTTTTATTTTGCTCCTCAAATAGCACAACTCATGTACTACTTTAAGTGTCTTATTTCCTAATCTAATTCCGTCACCATCACCTGATGTAATTTGATTACATTCCATTGTCTTCGTTTTACTCCTATTGACGTTCATGGTACACCCTCCTATCAACACACTTTCCATTCCATTTTTGTTTTTGAAAAGAAAATTTCCTTTCAGGTACCATGGGCTAGAAACTCACAAATTTTGTCATGCACCTTACAAAATGGCGATGTTAAATAAATATCGATTAGAAACGTTGACTTCGTTTGGATGTTGAAATACTTTTGTAGCTCAAAACGCAAGAAAGTTCGACGAAGCTGACAAGGAATGTCGATTATTGCTAATGGAAGCGTATGACACGTGATTTCATATTATTTCTGTTCTCGCCATTTAATTTGTAACACAGCGGAAGACCAGCACGGCGTCAGAGGTTCGCCCTGTCTATCGGCCTCTTTACCTGCTGATCACATCCTTAAGCCAATTCTCTGTCTTTAATTGCGTTGTGTGGCAATGTAACAAAATGACACGGTTAGAAAAGCAGAAGAATTTAGTTCATTCAACCGATTATGGGTGATTGCGTTCTTCGATTTTTTGTAATTCTGGTTCGTACAATAATTCGAGAAAAGAGAAGCCTCGTACCAGTCGTTTGGCTTTGCAAACCGGATTTAAATACTCGGCCGCAATTTACACGTGACTCTTCGCATAGTTTTGTCGTCCTGTTGTGTTTCTTTATACACCTTGGACACATATACATAATTTGCAGCTCTGCTGACACAGAAATGAAAATATATCGCGTCACTTTAGAAAATAATTTCCTTGATATTATTTTGTAAATTGATCGGAGGTAGGGACATAACTAGATGTATGACTAATAAACATTCATTCGAAGAGCTTTATACGTAATCTACAGAATAATCTTAAAAGTTTCTCTTAGCACATCGGTGCAAGCAGCTTTATCTTGTTCTTATTAATGAAGGAACGTGACGAAATACATTTTTAAAATAATTACTGAATTGAACGTTGAAAAAAATGTTGATGTGAGTTTTACAATACGTTGACTACTATTGAGAAAATAACGTCGCTTTGGATATAGCACAATACCCCACACTCATTCCATCTGTGTCTCTGTTCCAGGTCCTAAGCACTGCTGACGAATATAGGTCCATTCCACCGACATGCCCTACGCGGAAGCTATCGTCAAGATTTACAAACTGTACCTAAAATAATTCCTTAGTACATCAACGCAAGCTAGCGTTCTCATTTTTTTACATTATGTCGTTTTGTCCTAATATCACTAAATTGGAGTGATTACTGACTTGAATATCGATCAGAAGTTGTGCTGAGGGTTTTACAAACATTCACTGCTATTCATAAAATTCCGCATCTTGCTATTTAGCGTAATAACCACTACTCATTGCATTCTGTATCTCTGTTACAGGTGATGAGTGCTGATGCAGAGTGTAGGGCCGTTCCACCTCTACGGCCTGTACGGGAGCAAGACGTGGAGGTCTTGTTGAAATACAGTGAGTACCTTTTGGTGTTGTGAGGATACGAGTAGCAAAGATTCAAGTAGTGTAATGGTTTTGATGAGGTGGCTTTGTTACACAGCTTACATTTTATATCAGCAACTTGTTTCCGTATCCCAGCTGCGTCTGCTATAATAAACATGAAATGAATGCAGCGGTGTGTCTTATTTACTTTGTCATAGTCTGCTTTATACGTAATGTGATATGAGCATTCTGTGACATTTACTATGGGAAGGATATTCAGTTCTTCTAGTCTTACAGCTAAAATCACTGTACCGATCATTTGTATTAGGAGTGATGCCAGGGAAGCCACGTTTTAGGGTATGAACTTTTTACTGGTCGTGTTCTGTTTATTAGTCTGGTAGTTGAGTAGCTAGGACATGAGTTGCGTCTGTCAGTGAGTGCATTCTTTCCTGATGGATCTTTCAACTAGATCTGTGTGGTAGTAACAGAGTTAGAGAAAACGCTGTGGAGATCTTAATAACTCTCTGGTTTAGAACTAGAATCGTGTGTCATATTTCCACTAAATACTGTACTGCTAATGGGCAGCACACAGTCCTCTGAGATGGTCAGTAGATTACTTCATAATTATTTTGATTCTGTCAAATAAATTTCTGTTTACAGAGGATGTTAACTTCATTATTATTTGTCCGCCAACTGTGTCAACAACGTTGGATAGCAGTGAGTACTATAAGATGTATTCACCTTTTCTGACATGCAAGAGCAGTAATGATAAGTATTATAGCTCTCTATGTACATACTGCAATGATGAAACATTATTAGTCTGTGGTAGTAGATGACAGTGAGTTATTGCAGATAGATTCTGTTTAGAGTGATGGTGAACTTTTATTTTACAGGCCACTGCTACCGCCACGATGTGCAGTCTGAGCCGTCCCCGAGACCCGCGCTCACGTATGTAGTATCAAACGTGGCAGCAGGTAAGGTGCAAGAGAGGCAAGGCAGAGGCAAAACAGCCCGACAGCAGCCGCCGCAGCAGCACCGCGATGTGGTTGAGGCAGAGGGAGGCGAAGAGGAGGAGGAGGTGGGGGAGGCCGAGACCAGCCGTGGCCTGCTACGGCGGCTGCTGGCCTGCTGCCTCTGCATTAGGCTGCCACGAGGCCGCAGGTCCAGGAGGACCAGCAGGTGAGTCCGGCCTGTTGGGCCGTGTGTTCATAATTCTTCAGTGTGGAACTTACCATGTGGGGGTGTTTGGGCTTATCCAAATTTGTGTTCTGAAGCTGTGTTCGGCGACGTGAGTATTCATTCTCAGTCTTCAGGAATCTGATTGTCGGGAAACAGCTCAATCAGGTTCAAAGAATGGCTATGAAGAATGTGGAAAATATTGTAACACTGACTCAAGTATCAAAGAGTTTGCATTATTTATGTGAGATAATGATATATATGTTTTAATCAAATTAGAGTAATCATAGCTATATAACAGTTTGCCATGGCTGCTACATGTGTAATTCCTTGTATGAATAATTTTATGTAAAACGATTTTAAATTCATGAATAAATAAAACTAAAAATATTTAATTTATTTCAGAGTTCATCCTGAAGAAGCGCCGACACCTGGCAGTCAGGCTAGGGAAGTGAACCCTGCCAACAAAATCCCGGTATGTATTGAAAGAAACATGTACAGAACTTACAAAATCATTGTAAAGACTTGTAAGATGCTACTACTTGTCCACTAGCCGTTTCATTATTTTAATTAGTAGTTAACTGAGTAATGATGGAGAGCACTTGGCATCATTTCTGACCTGACGGAAAATTGTAATATACGGTTAATTGTACTTATCACAACAGAAGCCTAGTGACGCTTAATTTAAATAAGACTAGTTGTAAATAGTAACTCAGTCTGTCTATGTAGTGTAGTCTATGAGTCACGATGTAACCTTGGCTCTACCTGTAAAAGAAATGATATTCTGCGACTAAAGAAGTGGTACAAAGGGAAAATTTGAAATTATCATTTTATACATTTCATTCTCGGCCATACAGAGTAGCGTGGATAGTTTGAGGTAGGATCCACAGGCCAGATCATGTCAGTCACATGGCAGCTGACTAGGTAGTGAATAAGATGGTTCCCCATCTGGAAATGTTTAGGAAGGTTTTCATACTGGAAAATGGTTTGAAATTAAGGTCAGTTTTTCGAAATACTTGCTTCAAAATGGGGAATAGGAATAATTTTTAATTTATTTCAAGGCAAATATGACATTATCTAATAAAAAATTTTGATAGCTTGGATACTTAGTGCTGTAACTAATTAACTTTTATCTTCTCAATATGTGCTGTGTACTTGTAACACTCGTCAGGAAAGTCACCGGCTCTGTCCTGTTACACAGGCTTACGAATACTCCCTTGATACTTTTAGCTGGGACATGTCCCTCTCCAATGAAAATTAAAATTGCTACAGTTTCCTGCTTCTGTCCACTGTCTTCAGAGATTTGTCTTGGTTGTAAGCTGTTGCAATTACCTCTACGTTATTCCAAATCACGAAGGCCGTTGGGTATCACATAGGTCAAATTGTACCTGCATTAGCTGTTGGCTGGTACCATTCAAACTGGTGTGTTCTCATATGTCAACCAGAAATGCTGCAATTTTAGAACAGATTGACTTCAGTTAGGTGTTACTATTTCCTACACATAACGACGTACTGGGATGTTACACACCAGGATAGAATCTGAAAAATTCCTGTGTTTATACCTCTATATACTACGTTGATACTCACACAATAGTCGTCGAACAATACTGAGAGATGCGTAATCACCATAAAATTTCGCAACTGTCGTGCCTTTCTCGTTTTACCTGATGCGTGTATACACACATTGTAGATGAACGTACTTTAATAAAAGAGTGTGTGGATACTGTCCATTTCGATTACTTACAGATGCAAGAAGATGGGTTAAAATAAACATACTTTGTTTGCCATTCAACATTTCATATATTAACAATCAGAAGCATAGATGCTGAAGTGTTGTACAACAAACAAAGTACATAACATTTTCACCAAGCAGTGTACAAATTGTACTTAGCGGTAATGTCTTAATTGGAGAATAATATGCAGTCTACAGATGATGTTACAAACCGTCAGGATTGATAGAAAAGGGTAAATGAATCAGCGTGAGGTAGGAGGCCATGTCCAATAAACGAGCGAGTCGAAAGTTATAAGTGAAAATTATTGTGGTGTCTCTGAAGTCGGCTTTCTGCAGCAGGCTCTTCGTTGTCCGTACTTGGGGAGAAAGTAGAATCATTAAATAAGAAATCAGCTTCATTAAATATGAACTCTGAAGTGCATACCTCAAGGGCTATGAACAGTTATTAACGTTTGCTACTATGAAATACATCTCTTCTACTGAACAACTACTCATAGCTCATTAGGTATGTATTTAGAGCCCTTGTTTACTGGATATTTTTGTTGTTTTGGTTCAAACTACCTAATCCCAAAATATGAAAAACAAATCATTTCCACTCTCAGAAGTATCGGAACGATTTTCGCTTGCAGATTTAGACTCTGTCGTTTCTGGACGAGAGTCCCATGCGTCGGGTATATATTTATCCGTTTCTCTCACTCCTGAAACTGTGTAACATCATCACGGACAAACCCCTTGTAGCTCACATTCTCTGTACTTTCGTTATTCACACCACCGTTGACAACAATGATCCAACACTCAGCATAGAGAGAAATTTCTATTTAAACGGATCTATCGTTTCGTTAACCCTATACTGACTGCAGTGTCTTCATCTGTTGCAGGATCCGGAACCGCGCGATTGCTACGGTCGCAGGTTCGAATCCTGCCTCGGGCATGGATGTTTGTGATGTCCTTAGGTTAGTTAGGTTTAATTAGTTCTAAGTTCTAGGCGACTGATGACCTGGGAAGTTTAGTCGCATAGTGCTCAGAGCCATTTGAACCATTTTTTGTTGCAGGATGGATGTGTAGACGAGATAAATAACAGAAGAACGGGAAGATCTTTGTTGGGATAGGTATACGATTTATTAACGGGGAAAGTAGTTCTGAATTAATCTGACTGTCTTTTTCTATTGCAGGAAACATACACGAGGGAGAAGCAGGAGATGGTGTCGGCATGGGTGCTGAGGCATTTTGGGAGCGCCCGGGACCGCTGCAGATGGATGGAGGATCTGCACGGAGAAGGCGACAGCACACAAGGGGCAGAGGTAACGTATTGCAGAAGCTTTAGCTATGCAAGCAGTGGTGAGTAGAAGAATAACATAAATTATAATTCATATATACTAGGAGCATTCACTGTAAATATACTGTGGTGTTACATCAAAGACTTAATCGTAGCGTCACATTCAAAATTTCAACTGAAACTCTTTTATTTAAAGGAGAAATCTTTAGTCTCCGTAATGGAAGTAAAAACCTTTCAGTTCAACCGTGGAATTATCTGCTGCCAGCCTCATCCTGAATTCCACTGAGTAATTGTTGTGTTGGGCGTAATTTATAATGCGTGGCATGAAATAACGTACGAAAATACATATTAGTATATTTCCTCTTATAAACTGTAGCGGTTCATAGATAATGAGTTTAGTAGTGTGAGTTCCATATTTTAAAAGAGGAAACAGGAAAAAATCTTGAAATGTAATTATCGTAGTCGAATTACCAGTCCTATAGCGCAAGATAGGGAAAGGACGTGAAATAGTGAATACATTTTAATATAAAATAAAAAAAATCCATGTTAACACTACTTCCTCGTAAATATCAAAGACTTCGCACCAACAGAGGACGAACAACTTAAGTATCTAGATTCCTTGAATCTTTGTCAGATCTGTTACAAAAATACCGACGCCGATATTTTCAACAAATAGCTGTTGACGTTTTAAATGTCACATTAACTGAAATACTAAAGTAAATTAAAGTAGTTTATTGGCTGTGTTTGCATCATAAGAAAAACAGCGATAGACACTGAATTAATATTTTTGTGTCATTGACCTAAAATAAATAATAGCGACCTGTAGCAGCAGACATTGAGTAAGAATACCGGATTGAAACAGTGTACTCGCACTAAATCAACCTGAGTGTAATGTGGACTCCACATCATCAGAGCTACAGATGTGCTCGTCGAGATTACAAGTGTGGCCAGCTATTACGCAAGGCAGGGAGCTGGAACAGACACGAATGCATGCCATATGCGGGACTTACAGATGTTGGTTTCATTCACTGCCCAGCCTCAGTGTGGGTTTTAGGCGGTTCTCCACGCTCGTTTAGGTCAATACTGTGCTGGCCCTCAGTCTCTGCCTCAACGAATACACAAACAACTGGAATACTAAAACATAAAGTACAGTGAAACTTCCTGGCAGATTAACACTGTGTGCAACACTAAGACTCGAACTCGAGACTTTTGTCTTTTGCGGGCAGGTGCTCTATCATCTCAGCCACCCAAGCATGACTCACGACCTGTCCTCACAGCTTCAATTTCATATCAGCGCACAGTCCGCTGCAAAGTGAAAAATCTCATTTTGGAAACATTCCTGAAGCTGTGGCTAAGCCATGTCCCCGCAATATCCTTTCTTCTAAGACTGCCAGTTCTGCAAGGTTTGCAGGGAAGTTTGGAAGATAGGAGACGAGGTACTGGCAGAATTGAAGATTTGAGGACGGGTCGTGAGTCGTGCTTGGATAGCTCAGATGGTAGAGCACTTGCCCGTGAATGCCAATGATCCCGAGTTCGAGTCTCGGTCTGCTACACAGTTTTAATCTGCCAGAAAGTTTCGTATCAGCGCACACTCAGCTGCTGAGTGAAGATCTCATTCTATAGAGAACCGTGTTTACAGGATTCGCAGACAGGTGGTGAACACAAGTCTCCTCCACTAGGCTTAACTTATGGCTGAGGTGGCCAGCCAGAAAGTAAAAATTAAAAACAAAAAACTACCAGGTCGTGAGAACTGTGGACGTCGACCACGCTATAATTTTTTGGAGACAGAGATTATACGTAGCAACTGACGTGAGAATCGCTATAATTTATTTAATATACCTTGAAAATTAGGCATTACGCACGCTGGTTTAGGACTTAAACCTCTTAATATTTGTTTCTTACTCTAATCGTTTTTTACGGTAACCGTTGAAATCGTATCCTATCTGATTTAATTGTTCAGTAGGAGGAAATGTTTCACTAAGAAAACAAAGTTGTCAAGCACACAAATTTCAAACCGTGATGGCGCAAAGTATATAAAAATACAGGTCTCATATTCGAGAATGTGCAATGAGAGTATTAATTCTATATAATAGATAGCTACATATTTATCCAAAATTTACGTAAAATGTGTAACTTGCAGTATTTCATAGTACTTCCAAGGGTGCTCAGAGGTATAGAAATGCTCTGAATATTTTGCCATATTTTTCCCAAACGTTACTTAAAGCTTGACTTGCGTATTTGCAAAGACTGAACTAACGAACAAATTAATTACTTCCCAAATCTAAATTCCTGTCACATTTCGAAAGTTGGGTAGGAAAGCAGCGGCAAGAATAAACAGATGACTATGCATTTTACACGCCTCAGCTAGTCTGAAAGTAGAGCGCATACAGTTTTCTCCAGTTTACGATGTAAAATATGCTTCGATATTTCGAGAGTACTGAACCACAGAGGAAGTGCTCTTCCTCGTATCCACAACTCTCACATCCTGTCAGCACAACATGAAATGCATGTATCTTCACAAGACACACATAGCCGCTAGAACTTATATTGCACTTGTCGACAAGAGCAAGCAATGACACCACCATGACAAATCTCTTCTGATATCAAAGCCAGTCAAACATTATAGTGAACTCCTAAAACTAATTATTTTCCACATCTGGGTTCTTTCCATGTTTCATTATGTTTTTTCACATATAGAATGTCTGCAAAAAACACGCCAGCAGTCCAAAAAGTGTAGTGTTGACAACGTGTATCACAATTTCTAAATTAATTATCATACTGTTATTACCCACACGTATTTGTCATACAGGTTGCAAAATCATTATTGAGAATCATGTATTTCCATGCCAAAATACATGTCGTTTATGAAAAGTAACAAACAGTTCACGTTCTAAGTTAGACCTACAACATTGAAACTATCCTAAGCAAGATTAATACTATTTGAGCACAAAACCAAATACGCATTTTTGAATACATAATTGAGCCAACACATTGAGGAATAGCGCCAATTTAGTAAGGATGTAGATAAAAGATCATATTGCAGATTGCGATTATTATAAGAGTTTATACCGAGTCGAGGCGATGTCTGAAAGAAACACATTTACAGACAGCATTTCCTATAATCAACAAAAACATGTAATGAAAACACCACACATTCACACAACACACACAAACACTGATGTAAGAAGAAAGGAATAAGGTGCTTTACTGTGATATATTACCTAAAATGGAGAAAAACTGCTTTGTTTATGCACACGTCATAGGTGGGTGACAGAGATATAACATGACAAAAAATATCACAGTTTTGATATTTCAGAACCAAAATCATGTATAAAATTTTTTATAGTTTATCGAGAAGTAAAGCACGCACACACACACACATACACACACACACACACACACACAGAGAGAGAGAGAGAGAGAGAGAGAGAGAAGCTGTTCATCGTAAAAGTATAGCTCCAGAAGACCATGACAATTAGCTCAAGATGGAATTGCATTATTTCTCAAAATATGGAAGATTTCTACAATTACATCTACATCCATACCACGCAAGCCACCTGACGGTGTGTAGCGAATGGTACCTTGAGTATCTCTATCGGTTCTCCCCTCTATTCCAGTCTCGTATTGTTCGTGGAAAGAAAGATTGTCGGTATGTCTCTGTGTGGGCTCTAATCTCTTTGATTTTATCCTCATGGTCTCTTCGCGAGATATACGTAGGAGAGAGCAATATACTGCTTGACTCCTCGGTGAAGGTACGTTCTCGAAACTTCAACAAAAGCTCCTACCGAGCAACTGGGCATCCCTCTCTCGCAAAGTCTTCCACTGGAGTTTATCTATCATCTCCGTAACGCTTTCGCGATTTCTAAATGATCCTGAAACGAAGCGCACTGCTCTCAGTTGGCTCTTCTCAATCTCTTCTATCAACCCTATCTGATACGGATCCCACATCGGTGAGAAGTATAAAAGCAGTGGGCAAACAGGTGTACTGTAACCTACTTCCTTTGTTTCCGGACAGCATTTCCTTAGGATTCTTCCAATGAATCTCAGTCTGGCATCTGCTTTACCGACGATTAATTTTATGTGGTTATTCCATTTTAAATCACTCCTAATGCCTACTCCCAGAAGATTTATCGAATTAACTGCTTCCAGTTGTTGACCTGCAATATTGTAGCTAAATGATAAAGGATATTTCTTTCTGTGTATTCGCAGCACCCCACATTTGTCTACATTGAGATTCTATTGCCATTCCCTGCACCATGCGTAAATTCGTTGCAGATCCTCCTGCATTTCAGTACAGTTTTCCATTGTTACAACCCCTCGATGTACTACAGCATCATCTGCAAAAAGCCTCACTGAACTTCCGATGTTATCCTCAAGGTCATTTATTTAAATTGTAAATAGCAATGGTTACACGATACTCCCCTGCGGCACACCTGAAATCACTCTTACGTCGGAAGACTACCCTCCATTGAGAATGACATGCTGAGTTCTGTTATCTAGGAACTCTTCAATCCAATCACACAATTGGCCTGATAGTCCATATGCTCTTACTTTGTTCATTAGACGACTGTGGGGGACTGTATCAAACGCCTTGTGGAAGTCAAGAAACACGGCATCTACCTGGGGACCCGTGTCTATGGCCCTCTGAGTCTCGTGGACGAATAGCACGAGCTGGGTTTCACACGATCGTCTTTTTCGGAACCCCTGCTGATTCCTACAGAGTAGATTTCTAGTCTCCAGAAAAGTCATTATACTCGAACATAAGACGTGTTCCAAAATTCTACAACTGATCGAAGTTAGAGATATAGGTCTATAGTTCTGCACATCTGTTGGACGTCCCTCCTTGAAAACGGGGATGACCTGTGCCCTTTTTCAATCCTTTGGAATTCTACGCTCTTCTAGAGACCTACGGTACACCGCTGCAAGAAGGGGCGCACGTTCCTTCGCGTACTCTGTGTAAAATCGAACTGGTATCCCATCAGGTCCAGCGGCCTTTCCTGTTTTGAGAGATTTTAATTGTTTTTCTATCCCTCTGTAATCTATTTCGATATGTACCATTTTGTGATCTGTACGACAATCTAGAAAAGGAACTACGGTAAAGTCTTCCTCTGTGAAACAGCTTTGCAAAAAGACATTTAGTATTTCGGCCTTTAGTCTGTCATCCTCTGTTTCAGTACCATTTTGGTCACGGAGTGTCTGGACATTTTGTTTTGATCCACCTACCGCTTGGCATGAGACCAGAATTTATACGAAGACAGTATCTTGTTCTCGAAAGAACAGTTACTTTTGATGACCGTGCAGCTTTTTCCTGGAATAAATTATGACTAACTGAAAACCACAGCTGCCGACAGGTGTTGTTGATATACCTCGATGTGGACAGCTGAAAATGTGTGCCCCGACAGGGACACATACTTATGTACATATGTAGAATTGTGGACAGTTGGGAATGTGGGACTCACGGGAAGCGTGCAAGGGATAAGTCCCTACAGTCGCGCTCTTCATCTGTGTCCTCAGTGCCTCAGATGGATAGAGCGACTGCCATTTAAGCAGGAGATTCCGTGTTCGAGTCCTGGTCGGAGTACATCGAGGTATATCAACAAAAACTGTAGGCAGCGGAGGTTTTCAGTTAGTCATCGTTTAGACCAGAATTTCTTAGGATTTTCCGCCAAGTCAGTACATAGAACTTTACTTTCGAATGCATTGAACTCCTCTCGCATAGCCCTCCTCACACTACATTTCGCTACGTGTAAGTTTTGTTTGTCTGCTTGGCTTGGGCTATGTTTATGTTGTCTGTGAAGTTCCCTTTGCTTCCATAGCCCTTTTCTAACTCTGTTGTTGTACCACGCTGGCTCTTTTCCATCTCTTACGATCTTCCTTGGCACATACTCCTCTAATACATATTGTACAATGGTTTTGAACTGATTCTCAACACTATCTGTACTTCAGATAAAACTTTTCTGTTGAGTTGTCAAGTACTTTGAAATCTGCTTTTTGTCACTTTTGCTACCTTTTTTTAAATATTTCTATTTATGGCTGACATCATCGATGCAGTAACCGCTTTATGATCGCTGATTCCCTGTTCTGCGTTAACTGTTTCAAATAGTTCGGGTCTGTTTGTCACCAGAAGGTCTAATATGTTATCGCCACGAGTCGGTTCTCTGTTTAACTGCTCAAGGTAGTTTTCAGATAAAGCACTTGAAAAAATTCCACTTTATTCTTTTTCCCTGCCACCCGTTAAGAACGTTTCAGTCTCCCAGTCTATATCCGGCAAATTAAAATCTCCACCCAGAACAAAACCACGGTCGGGAAATCTACTCGAAATATTTTCCAAATTTTCCTTCTGGTGCTCTGCCACAACAGCTGCTGAGCCAGGTGGCCTGTAGACACATCCAGTTACCATGTTTGAGCCTGCTTTAACCATGACCTTCATCCAAATTATTTCACATTTCGGATCTCCGTCAATTTCCTTCGATACTATTGCACTTTTTATCGCTATAAACACGCCTCCCCCTTCACTGTCCAGCCTGTCTCTGCGGTATACATTCCAATTTGAGTTTAGAATTTCATTACTGTTTACATCTCGTTTCAGCCAACTTTCCGTCTCTAGTACTATGTGGGCATTGTGACCGTTTATTAATGAGAGCAGTTCTGGGACCTTTCTATAGACGCTCTTGTAGTTTACTATTGCCACATTAATATTTTCATTCCCTGTTGCTTTTTACCTACTGCTACCATGTAGCGTCTCAGGAGGCGTCTTGTCGGGCCAAGGGAGGGAATTATCTAACTTAAAAAACCCACATGTGCACTCCACAAGTACTCCGCTACCCTTGTAGCCGATAGCTGCGTGTAGTGCACGCCTGACCTATTCAGGGGGACCCTACATTTCTCCACCCGATAGCGGAGGTCGAGAAATTTGCACCCCAGATCTCCGCAGAATCGTCTGAGCCTCTAGTTTAAGCCTTCCACTCGGCTCCAAACCAGAGTACCGCAATCGGTTCTGGGAACGACACTACTTATTGTTAGCTCAGATTCCACCCCGTGCGCGAGGCTTTCCGTCTTCACCAACTCCGCCAACCGCCTGTATGAACTGAGGATGACCTCTCAATCCAGACGGCAGGAGTCATTGGTGCCGACAAGAGCAACCGCGCCCGGTACCCGCGAAAATGTCTCGACAGCAGGTACCGTGGGTGGACCATGTAACACCTGGGGTGTACCATGCGACGCACCAGACTCCCCACTGCCGCTACACTCCGAGGCAGCAGCCTAAAGAAGGCTGGCCGTGACCATCAGCACGTTTAGCTGTTCGCGAACAGTGGCCAGCTCCTCCTGCGTCCGTACACAGCAGTCACACATTCTATCCATCTGAAGAAATCAACAATTTACTGTAGAGAGTTAATCAACTTTTAACTAGACTGCTAATTCACTAAAGGCGGCTGATAGCTGACTAAACTCTGATTACTAGACACTTCTTGTTGGAAACAATGAAAATACGCACTAAATGTCTGTGGATCTATGGAACACTATTACTAGAACTCGTATATTAAAGCTTCCTAAAAGCAGAAATACACGGAAAAAGAAGTGACACGAAAGAAAAACACAGTTAATACTTAAATTTACGTAGCTTGCTGCACAGCAGATGTAGAGCAGACGGCACATACGACGACACTAAGACTGCTGGCACTACAGCTGACTAAAGTGACTTCGTACACTTTGAAAGAACACTGGATTAAAATTAAATACTTCCACATCTGGAGAGCCTTAGTCCCTCTTACAAACTTTTTATTGAGTCATAATTCCGATTTCAAAAGTTTGTTTCATAACTAGCCCCGACTATATCCAGTCATGTGCAATAACTGACATCGATTTGTGTTTCCTAAAACACGTTATCTTCGCCTCTCCTAAAATGGTGCTGAAAAATAGTCTGTTACACCAAGTGTACGCCGAGAATGCCTAATTTGTTTCACTGCATGCCTACAACTGTATCGTGAATTATAGTTTACGCCTTTTACACCTAATTTATAAGGTTCACTATGATATTTTTCTTATAGCACTTGTGATAAGGCATGAAAAGAGTATACTCTAGAGTTCACTGTCATTTTTAGGTAACAGTATGATGAATATGTGTGGTAAATAACAGAGTAATATTTGACTCAAGCATTATTATACTCAACATAAAAACTGTAATTTTTGCATAGCTAGAATGTGTTTCCCAGATGTGTTAAATGTGAAAACAGTGTTGTGATACTTGAGAAGTTTGTGGAAATTCATTGGTCTGAGAGGGTTTTCTGTACTTTTAGAATGACTTTGATGTCAGACGAGATTTAACATAGTAACAACATTGTTTACTCTCTTCAGCAGCACAAATACTCACACGGGAACATTGTAAGATTTTTGATGAAACTGGGTGGATAAATAGAGTGCAAGAAGGCAAATAATGGTACAGTTATTGTCTCGTTTTGGGCCATTTTCACTTTTAAGGTGTATAAACAAACACAAAAGGTACAGAGTCATTTTACTATCAGAGGGAATATCTTCAAGTCTACAAAACATAAAAGGACTGTGTTCTTATATTCTTCAAGCCAGTATAATCAATTTTGTTATAATTTGAAGTTTTGTGAATTACCTTACCACAGCAATACCTTGTTAATACTGCAAAATGAAGGCTTTCGTTACAACATAAAGTACAGAAGCTCTCACACCACATGCATTCACATGTAACGAAGGTCGTCCCTGAAATGCCATTTTTGAAAATAAGTTGTAAATAATGCACTGTCGAAATATTTTCAAGACACCTACTTGAAAAATCAAAACGTCCATCACCATTCTGTTTATTTCTTTTTATTAGCTATGTTTTATGTTTCAAAATCTAATTTTATATTTTAAGTTCAGTTATTTCTTTGTTTTCAGGCGACTATTTCACAAACATTTATTTTGTTACTTGAAAATAAAATGTTATGTTAAAAAACCATTACAATGATGACAATCTGCAAAGAAATGTATAGAACATAACGTATCGTTACGCCTGAAACGTAAAATGAATGAAATTTCTTCACCTGATACACTCAACAAGCAACGAATATTATACATAATTAAGCAGGAGTGTCAAATTGTGGAAGTCGATCTTGAGGGTATAATGATGTGTACCACACTGGCGATCCTTGGTGAATGAAACTGATTATGTGGTAGTGATTGAGCTTGATAATATTGCTTCTCAAGTGGAGATGTACATCATAGTCATTCAGCAGCATTAGATACATTATGAAAATGATCTCACAAAGTTGTTCAAACTTCGAAAGCCATCTAAGGCCAACAGCTTTACCTGACGCATCAAGGTACTGGGATCTCCACATGAACAAATTCCATATGATTACGCGCAGAACTCAAAATTGTTCTTCCTTCCTTATCACCCCAGGAATCTAACTCTAATACAATATTTTCCCATTCTGCGGAAGAAACCTGTGTCAAATGTATCGATTTGGTCGGACGGTAGTTTCATCAGATTTCGATACAGTCACAAGAACATTTAGTGCTTTAAAAGGAGAATCTTAAATTCCCAGTCCAAAGTCTCCATTAGTTTCCCTTAAAACAATGAAAAGAAGGTACGCAATTTGCCATCTGCAAAGACTATAAAGCCTATAATCTGAATCGTGTGAGTGAAGTTCTCTTTGTGGCGCGGCTCTGTAGCGTCTCGCGAAGAGGATCGCACAAGGGGTCAAACAGCGTGTGTACTGTTAGCGAACTCCAGTCTACTGGGGCGTTGCATTTGAGCACGTACCGCTAGTCTGCGACGCTGTAGACCACGTCGCGAGTCTGCCGGGAGCTGCTCTCACCGGCGTCTTCCAATCGCCACCTTCCACTATATAAGCCGCTGCCGTCAGCTCTTCAACGGTCTCCTCCGCCACTTGCTACTCCCACTGAATTTTTACTTTATCCTAACGACATTTCTTACCAGAGAATGAAGAGAAATGCAGTACTCTGGCTAATGGGAACTGTCGTGTAGTACATACTAAGTATTTCCTTTCTACGAAACTATTATAATGAAATACAATGAATATTTCAAATATATTTATACATTTGTAGCTACTACCATCCATTCTAATTCTGATTGAAAATGTGTGGGGAAATCAGATATGCGAATGCCGAAAACATGCTTGGAAAAAAAAATTCATACCGGAGGCAGGAAATTTAAATTTTGGTTTCAGTTCTGTAATTATGGGACCGGTCTTCCTACACCTTCGAAGAAAAGCAATTTCGTGTATTTTGATACCCCAAGCTAAGAATAAAATTTCCACTGAAGTCATTCTGTCACATATAATCAATAACAAACTAATTTTAGTAGTTCATTGTTTGTGTCGTTAGAATAAGAGATGAAACAAAAGCATCTAAAAACTGAGCAATAAGCACTGGCTTTTGTGAAATAAAAGCATTTTCAGACACTGCATTATCGATAAGCAATATTTATGTTCATGTCCGCTATGAAATCAGATAATTAGGTACAGTTACTGTCATAAACCAACATATAAACATTGAGAATGGATGCGTGCAGTATGTTTTCGATAGTGGAGACTACATTATCCACACTGTGGGTGGCCATGACACATTTCATGGCGTGGGTAGAACTGCTTGCATAACACCTAAAACAGCTGTTCAGGTAGAGGACATCGTAACTCGAAACTATGTTACTGCTCATACTGTTTAAAAACGAGGCCTGTTTCATTTGCAAACTTACAGAGCCCCAAGTACATTTGGCGACTGTAAAATAATTGCTACAAAAATGGCTTGCCTGATAATAAAATCGCTGTCATATGAACATGACAGAACACTTAATTTGTTTTGGTTGAGTGGTATCTGGTTGGAAGGCCCAGAAGAATGTAAACCTGATTGTAGTGGCTGCATGGAAATTCTGCATGCGACGAGAGAGTTCCAAACTTACGCTGTAGTCCCGATTCCATTCATCAACTTGGCTCCTTCACATCCGTCAACCATTTACACGGCTCTTCTTCAAGCTATAACAAAAGTGACCAGCAATGGAGAAAGAATAACAATGTTGACTTTTGATCATCCTTTGTACGTTAGGCTCGTGAAATAGCAGGAACGGCACATGATGACAGCCTTTTGAAGTCACTTTTCATTCGACTAGGTGGTTCTCACTTATTAATGTCCGATCTGTCAGCAATTGGACTCATCATGGCAGGAAATGATTTGGAGAAGTTGTACAGTCATGTCTATGCCAAAAATAGTGTTCAACAAATGATGAACGTGAAAGCTTACACGAAGGTTATTTGTGCTCCCTTCCTAGTCGAAGAGGCACTAATTGCTACATTTTTGAAAACTACTGAAGCTCTCATTCGTGTGGTTAAAAATTAGCTACTCAACTTTCAAGCATAGTAATACATCTTCTGAAGAATTTACGAACGCAGCTGCAGTGAACAGTTTTGTAGAAATTTTGAAAAACCGACTTCAACGTTCAGAAGAATCAGAGCGAACACAAAGACTGTGGATTCACTTGACAGAAATGGTTGAACTTGTTCGAACGTTTATTAGAGCTGAGAGGAGTGGGGACTTTCTCCTTCACATTCACTGTGCACATCAAATGCTCCCCATTTCCCATGTGTCTGGTCACTTAAACTACGCTAAATCTGCACATGTTTACCTACAAGATTCGCTGGAACTTCTCAACTCAGTGAGCCCAGAAAACGATTTGTTCGTTAATTGTGGTTACTTCACCATCCGACGTTCTGAAAAGCTTTGGTCTGGAGTCTGGGGTGACATTACTTTTTAACAGGTTTCGATGACATCCTTGAGTAGCGTCTGTGGATTGACTAGAGGCAGAGGAGTAACAGCGGCAACTGTTGCAACTTCGATCAACTCCATACCAGTTTATTCTCAGGTGTCTGAACAATGTAAGAATATGCAGTGTCTCTTCAGAGCGGCACGTGGAGATACGAGAGTCAAGGCAGAAAAGAAGCTGCAAGGACTTGCAAGCTTTTATTTCTTGCTTCGAGGAACACAATCTGTTTTCTACACCACCCGAACTCAGCAGGGGTTGAAGCAGGTGGAAACGTAAACTGTGATAAAGCGTTTGAAGCTAGAACACAGGCCTTGAAACGGGTTGAGAACAAACATTCAATAAGATACAGTTGAAAAGAAATTTAGCTGTTAAGTTTCTAGCCTGTATCACCAAGTCTATGACTATTAACCACAACACTGTATGTGTGAACCCCAATATCTCTTACTTCGGATGATCTGCACAGTAAGGAGTCATGTGAAACTTGAAGAAATATTTCTGTTTCAATTATGTGCTTATCCTCCATTCTTTTTCGACAAATCTGGCTTAGTGAGGAAGGGAAGAAAATCTTCAATGGTTACTGGCTTGGTTCCAGATTCAAATGAATCATCAATCGCACCACATTCAGAGTAAGTGTCCTACATCATTGATGGAGGTCACTTCCTTCATTGTAATGTCTGGTGACACCCAACTACTTACAGACTGATTTGCAAGCAGCACGCAGATTACATAGTTACTCATTATGGGCCAGCAATTCTTTTATTTTATGGATACAAGCAAGAAAACACAAAATATGATGAACACTTAAGGCCGATCATATTCAACCACTAAGATTGATGTGAAAGTAGAAGACCCAATCCATCGAAATGTCAACCAAAGTGAATTTATAAACTTATTTCTCTCCTTTTAGTGCACTTGAAAAGAGATGGTTCACAGTTCATCAACCATCGGATTATGATGACTTATTAATAGTTTTAAAGCGATTGATGAAGCTATGAAAGGAGTTGAAGCTTGTGTAATTGATGATGACACAGACTTGTTGACTGTACGCACACCATCACAGAACAAAATGAAAATGGTGGTCCCAAAGAAAGACAATCAGCACGAAAAAGTGTAGACTATTTCTGACATTCAGCGAGGCATTGGGGATATGAACGGTGTACTCTTAGCAGTATACGCATTCACAGGGTATGACACTGTATCAACTATCTACAAGAAGGGTACCCCAGTGCAGTGACTGACGCTGAAAAGGATTCCCTTCTTGCGATGTTCGGAGCCAAGAACACTGAAGATTGTTTTCGCTCCTGTGTTACTTGCAGGGTGTTGCAAAGCAGTCTTTACATTCATTGTTCAAGTTGGATACATTCCCCCCACCCCTCTCAGCAGCTTACTGGCAGCATTCGTTTAGAACCTACCACCAGGTGCCGCAGTGGCTGAATGTGAAGAAGACTGGCTTAAGAAGACTGGCGAACACCTGAGACCAATTTTAACAGTACGTCCGGCAGCTCCCTGGGAATTACTTTTACTCGTAGTGTGCGCTTGCAAGACGAACGCGTCAGTAACTGCGAGTGCAAGAATAGCAGCCTCAACTGCTCGAGCATATATAGAGGGTGTGATAACAGGGACACGAACATCATTCACGAAGATTTAGACGTGGAGGGAGCTCTGTTGGAAGAGGACTGAACACTGATGAATACATTACAGTAATATAAAGTCGCATTTAGGATTCCATTTTTGTTAAATTTTACTACTGAACTCAGTTTATGCACTGCAAAAATTGTAATAAAATGTGGTTGCAATACACACACAACTAAGGAAAAGTCTCCAAAATCTGCAGTCTTAGGGATATTATGATTAAAAATGATATAATTATACATCATACTTATTATAAAGATTCTATTTTTATAATTTAAATTCATTTATTTTGGAAAGATATTCGTTGTTGATACGGCATTGTCCAGAGAAATTTCAGAGTGGGTTTCTCCGTACCACAGGTTTATATGGCCTAGGCCTGTGGGAGCCTCTTTTCCCTTAAAAAGTAGCGCCCCTTGAGGAGGTGGTGAGGTTGTCGTTCCTTCAAGGGCTTATCACTAACATACCACCGGCCACTAAAATCGCAATTAGGTTTGGTAAAACACTATCCTGTACAAAAAATTAGTTTCCTTAGTGATAATGACATATTTATTCCACAAAATCTAAAAAATACGCAAAAATTTCTACTTAACTCTGAAAATGTAGCAAGATTATGCATGGGACCATTTTTGTTTGCATTTTGATGTAGATTATTTTTGTATATGCCACTTCTTTACGAACTTCTACAATCCTCCCACCAAACCTGACGCTTAAAATGGTGTAACTATTTTCCAAACAATATGTGGACTCACTGGAACAATTTGAAGCTGGAGGTAGACTTTTACCTTGGATGTTGAACTTTGACTCTAATTGCACCGTACTGTTTCCACGTACAGCCCTGGGTCTCTGTTAGGCCTACTACGAACATCTACATGCAGTAAATGCTTTACAAGTAGCGATATCGTGAGTGGCGGAGGGTATCTTGTACACCTCTACTTGCCATTTCGTTTCCCATTTAACTCGCAAATAGTGCGATGGATAAAAGGCACTCTCTCATATGCCTGTGTCCCCTTTACAAATGAACCACTCTCTCCTAAAATCCTCCCACCAAACGTATTTCGATCGTTAGCTTTCCCTGCCATTGTCCTACCGTTCTCGTTCCATTTCAGGTTTCCTATTTTACTTCCAGGTATTTAATCGACGCGACTATGTCAGGCAGTACACTGATAATACTGAATTTGAACATTACGGGATTGTTTTCCTAGTCATCTGGATTTCTGTACATTTTTCTATATTTAGAGCAAGCTGCCATTCGTGGCACCAACTGGAAATTTTTTCTAAGTCGTCTTGTACCTTCATGCAGTCACTAAACGACGACAGCTTACGGTGTACCACTGCATCATCACCAAACAACCTGAGATTGCTGCCCACGTTGTCCGCCAAATCATTTATGTATATTGATAACAACAGAGGTCCTGGACGCTTCCTTCGAGCACTCTTAACGGTGCCCTTGTCTGTGATGAGTATTCGCCGTCGAGGACAACACACTGAGTTCTGTTATTTAAGAAGCCTTCGAACCTTTCTCGCATTCTCTGTATCTTCGAACCTTCTTTAACAGTTCGCAGTGGGACACGGTGTCAATTTGTTTCCGGAAATCTTCCAATATGGAATCTGTGTGTCACCCCTCGTCCATGGTTTGCAGTACATCACGTGAGAAAAGGGCACTTGCGATGGTTTATAAATTCGAGCACATTTATAAACAGAAGAGGCCCCGTTTCAAGTAATTTTATTATATTCGACTAAGAATACGTTCACGAATCCTGTAGCAAACCGATTTTGTGGATATTGATTTGTAACTTAATGGGTCATTTCACTCTTCTTATATAAAGAAGTCACCTCCGTTTGTTTCTAGTCGCTTGGGACTTTGCGCTGGGTGAGAAATTCGAGATAAATGTATGTTAAGTAAGGGGCAAATGCCGTAGGAACTCTCTGTAAAATCGAACTGGGAATCCTTTCAGACCTTGTGACTTCTTTGTTTTCAACCCTTTCAGTTCCTTCTGTATATCAGTGAAGCCTATTACTCGGACCTCCATACGGGAACTTCTGCGACGTTCAGGCGACGATATATTTGTACGATCCTCGTGGGTGAATGATTTCTTAAAAGCTTGGTTTAAAGCTTCGGCTTTCCTTACGTTGACTTACGTGGCAACGTTTCCACACTAGACTGGTCACAAAGTGAGTGGGCGGATGTCTTAGAACCGTCGAGAGATTTTACGTGGGACTAGAATTTTCTCGGGTTCTCAGGAAGATGTTTCGCTTGGTGACGGTGGTAGTTGTATGTTTCGCACATCGGTCTTCTTTCAGAGGCACGATTTTACTATCTGTCCTCATTTGCGCGTTCTGTTTTGAAGCGATAGTGCAACAGCCTCTGTTTTATGAAAAATTTTAGAATTAAACTGTGCCACGTTTCCTCTGCCATTAATCCACTCGGTAGGTTCTTACCGTGGCGTGATTTACAATCAGTTTAAGCTCTGCCCATAATTCCTCTACGTCTTTATACATGTCACAGTCTGTTAAATACAGCCAGGAGACACTCTGGTGTGAAAGTTGTTAACATTTGATGGCTGCAGGGACACTAGCGCTCCAAGCGGTAAGAAAGCAGACAGTCAGGTGCGTCTTGAGGATAATGCTGGTTTTTGATTATTTTCTACTCTATCAACGAAACGGTTGCTATAATTGTGCGTTCCTCGCGCTAGTAAATTACCTAAAGACATGAATTATCGTGAAACTCATGTGAAACCAGCCGAATTACGTTAATTCAATTACATAAGCCTGTTGGTGTGGCAGAGCGGTTCTAGGCGCTTCATTCTGGAACCGCGCGACCGCTACGCTCGCAGGTTCGAATCCTGCCTCGGGAATGGAGGTGTGTGATGTCCTTAGGTTAGTCAGGTTTAAGTAGTTCTAAGTTCTAGAGGCCTGATGTTAAGTGCCATGGTGCTCAAAGCCATTTTACCCAATAACATAAGCTCCAACTTATTCGTGAAGATATACTTTCAACAACGTACATATTTGCAGCTTCCTCCGCTAAAAGCAAGGGAATATAAACGTGTATTTCGATCATGTGAAGCCCATATTTCTGATGTTGCCTGTTGTTATTATCATAAATACTTCCCTCCACACTTAAGTAATTTTATGGAGTCAAACGACTCACCTATTCTTAAACTTCACTCGTCTCTCTAAAGCACGAGCTATTTTGTAAATCTTGTTACTTTTGCTACAAAAACGAACGTGTTTATGTTCCTTGCCGTTTGTGGTTAAAATTTAGCCACATGTGTAGAACTCGTTCCTTATGTATCGGGAAACAGTTCTATTGTTTTTGATGATTTATTATCACGTCTGTGGCGTTTTATCTCAAGCTACAGCTGTGGTGGCGTATTTCGTACATTAAGTAATGAAGGTGAAATCATGTTCCAAATTCAGTGATTTGGCCTTGAAGTGTAGCGGACAAAATTCGACTTTTTATGATAGACATACAATGTCTTTATGCTAAGGGTCAGATCTTCAGGTATATGCTAACAATTTTTTTTGTTATTAAAGGAAAACATTATTCGGTAAATGTCTGTACGGTACAACAGAATCGTAAATAAACAGTTCTGTGATGATGTACCCTTTCCTACCTTCCAGGGTCCTTAGGAAGCCAAAGAATGACAAATGTGGAGTGATTTTGTAGTCACTGTCGATGTTTATGGTAGTTAACTTTCCCAACCTGGGGGTAATTACCGCTGAGAGACAAAATGAAATTCTCTGAGGAATGAAAACAAAAAGTGTTCGATTGTGCTGGTCAAGAATTTCAATTATTTTTAAAATATAATTTCTGTTATTACTACTGAATTGTTTATGACTCTTTGCCGTACCTGTTGTGTTGTGTGCGAGTCGACTGAGTTTCTGCAGTGGTTTCGTTTTGCAAGCTGCCTGCCACGCACGTGAACTCAACATGCAAACGACCAAACAAGAGATACTGAGCTCAGGCAGACTTCAACACAATAATAAAAATGTTAAATTGATAATTATTAATGCTGCTAAATGCCAATGAAGTTGAAGTTTCGTTATTCCCAAAATAAAATTTAATTCAGTTCATATAATTAGCAAGTATCCAGCTAACTTTCCAAATTAAAAGAAACGAACGTGTAATGGCACCTCCACTATATCGGAAACAGTCTCATATTGAGACTGCAGTTCAGTGAGCTAGAGTCCTCTGACGAAATTTTTCATTAAAAGGGTCGCTTCATAAAAAGTAGACTGAGGAAAAGTCATTTCAAAGATAACTTATTTTCCTTCAATCAATTTTTTTTCAATTTGAAGCTGGATTGATTTACAATTACTTTCATCAAAAAATTTAAACCGCAATATGCACTCCGTCTTCAGGCCACAAGTAGCCCATCTGGACCATCCGACCGCCATGTCATCCTCAGTTAATGATGAGGATGGGGGGGGGGGGGGGGGTCGTGTGGTCAGCACACCGCTCTCCCGGTCGTTATGATAGTTTTCTTTGACCTGAGCCGCTACTATTCGGTCGAGTAGCTCCTCAATTGGCATTACGAGGCTGACTGCACCCCGAAAAATGGCAACAGCACATGGCTGCCTGGGTGGTCTCAAATCCAAGTGCCGGCACACCCGACATCTCTTAACTTCGGTGATCTCACGGGAACCGGTGTATTCACTGCGGCAAGGCCGTTGCAAACAGCAATATTCGTAGAAGGGTAAGATTTTTCTGAATCACCAGCGTAATAACATGCAAATCACCTCCCAAAGGCTGCTTAACTCCCAAAAGCGATATATACTGGATGGCTTCGAGTTTTGATCCCAGTATGAGAAAGAACTAACGATAATAATCAGTCACGAAGTCACGAAAAAGACTCGCAAAGTGTCAGCTACGCAGTTCACAGACGATGCAAACGCGAGTCTCACTCAGAAACAGTGAAAGGAGCGTGACGGTACAGCAGTGAGAAGCAGAGAGGCTTTCAAACGAGACACGAACCGCCGCTAATGTGTGCTCGCCCCAAAATGCACTGCTGACCACCTGTTCTAACATACTTCTCCAAAATACCGCAAGAGAAGAGGAAAATTACAGGATTGCCACTGTGACAACTGAAAACTCCGTCTTTGTTGCTGCATGTAGCGAAAGCTTGCAGAATTTTCTTCCCCAGTACTTGTTGTGTTTTCTGTCAACAAACTAAAAGTAGCCAGTGTCCTGGCCACCACCTTGCTATTGGCGGCATGACGTCTGCGAGTGTAAATGCAGTTCGCTTCCCATACCGTTCACAGAAACATAGCCGTGTTCAGTTGTACCCTTCCGCTTTTAGAACTACCTGTGAACTTTTATAGAAATTCTCAGACGATCTCTTGTGATTTGCACTGCTTTAAAAGACTCTTTTGAAGTACTTCGGCCTAAGAGGCAACACGCAAAACTCGCAGGTGGCACATCTCGCCACAGGAGCTAAAATGTTAGAATACACAGACCCTGCTCTTCCATATATATATGTATATATATGTATATATAAAGATTGTAATACTAATTACATAGTTTTTCACGTACTGTCATTGGCCCTTGGCTCAATATGGTGAAGGCTACACCTTCTGAAAGGAATTTATCAATGTCATTGTCCTCAGCTAGTCCATCTACTACGCATATACTTTGTGTCTTATAGCATTCATCTATGAGAGTAAAATTGATATATACACATAAAATATGCTTAAATATCGCATGAAAAACCTCCAAGTTATAGGTAATTTCGCAAATAACCTATAAAAGGTTTCATGATTCATTTGGCAACAAATGAAGGAACTAACTGAAAACGCAACAATAATTACGGATATGACCATTATATTGCTGTAAGCCCTACACTCTACTGTTATTATCACTATTATTATTACTAAACACTGTCAGCTTGAATTCTGCTAACCGCTTTCATTTCCGAAGTAAAGAGTCCATCAATGAAGTGATTTACAAACTATGTATAGCTGATTTGGGATGGGGGTGCAGTATATGGGTGAATCCATGTGCTGCTAGGGGGAGGACTGGTGCAGAGAAACCATGTCTTGTAACAAGTAACTACCATCAATGCGAGTAGTTAGCTTTCTTCTCTGAGAAGGACTCTAGGCAGCAATCGTGACACTCTGGCAGCTGCTCCAACATTTTATTCAAAATGTTCTAGCAGTTATCTCATTGACTCAGTACTTTGTGGTTCAATGGAACACCTACAAAATCTAAATATTGTTTGTTTTTTATCGTTTTAAAAATAAAACTGTTCAAAGGAAATTTTGTATCATTCTAAAATTTGGTACTAGCAAATATGTGATTGCTCTCAGGGACTAATGGTCCCCGAAACCACTGCACTAAATAGACGCTCTATTGTAAAAACAGAGCTGCAGATCAGTATAAACGTTAGTATCCTCACTCATCCGGTGCCGTATTCAGAGTGTTGCTTACTGGCCGCGTAGCCCGCTGCTATCGGTGTGGGTCACGAAAACGAGACGGTGTCTGTTCCGGCAATGCAATTGTGGGCTGTTAGTATGAATATCTGGGTGCCTTGTTGACCATTCCTGCTGAGTCAACATTTATTACACGTTTTCCTGATAGTGCCCTGTACGTAGCCTACACTGAAGTTACGATTACGTGGTGGTCAAAGAGCGGAGTTTAAATGTCAGTGAGTTTGTAACACCATAGCTCTAATGCTGTACTGATTTAGTTTCCTTGTGTTTTATTTAATGTTACATCACTGAGTTTCTGTAAATGTGTTTGTTTGAATCGATAACATAAAATTTTATACTCCTTTCATTGTAAGAACTTCGACGTCATGATATAATTCTATGCAATGTAGTGTATCTGTCATTTAAATTCTTTGTCCCACTTGGAGGGAACAAAACTTACTGTATATCATTGTAATTTTGTGTGAATAATTTTTGGTAGAAATGTCACTATGTGCAAATGTTCTGTTTTATTTATTGTATTTGTTTGCTGTTATGTAAAGTGCTTATCCTCACTTAGGGTTCTTAGTTAGTTTGTATGTAAAAGGAATAGTGGTTCCCCTCGGGAACGAAACTGTGTAGCGTGTGCAAATTGTGGTTGGACCGTGTAGAAAAGGTGGAACAAGAGTCAGTCGGGGACGAGGTACCAATCGGGGACGAGCTACGAGTCGGCGACGAACTACCAAACTGTGCACTGCGATGTAAATGTTGCATATTGTGCTGGTCCCGAGAGAGGCTTTTTCTGCTACTATCCAATGCCTCAGATGGATGAATAAATAGCTGGAACTATTCTGGAATTTGTATGTGTCATCGCCACCAAGAAATGGCAGAGTCGAGCAATTCTACCTGCAATTTCAACTACTAACATGCAATCGCCACCATATTGCGCAATCACTGTAATGGAGCACTATAGTAATGTACAGTGACGGATCAGCTAAATGGATGTGTTAGTGTGCTCAAATATAAGGTAATTTATAACTGAATTTATGTACCTACCTTGATTTTTCTCCTTATCATGACACCTCTCAGGTTCCTCTCCGTTTGAACTAAAGTAATTTCCCAGTATGCTTACTGAAAGAACATTAAAGCCCAGTGAAACTTCCTGGCAGATTAAAACTGTGTGCCCGACCGAGACTCGAACTCGGGACCTTTGCCTTTCGCGGGCAAGTGCTCTACCAACTGAGCTACCGAAGCACGACTTCCGTCCGGTACTCACAGCTTTACTTCTGCCAGTATCCATCTCCTACCTTCCAAACTTTACAGAAGCTCTTCGGCGAAACTTGCAGAACTAGCACTCCTGAAAGAAAGGATATTGAGGAGACATGGCTTAGCCACTGCCTGGGGGATGTTTCTAGAATGAGATTTTCACTCTGCAGCGGAGTGTCCGCTGATATGAAACTTCCTGGCAGATTAAAACTGTTCCATCTCCTACCTTCCAAACTTTACAGAAGCTCTTCTGCGAAACTTGCAGAACTAGCACTCCTGAAAGAAAGGATATTGCGGAGACATGGCTTAGCCACAGCCTGGGGGATGTTTCCAGAATGAGATTTTCACTCTGCAGCGGAGTGTGCGCTGATATGAAACTTCCTAGCAGATTAAAACTGTTTTAATCTGCCAGGCAGTTTTAATCTGCCAGGAAGTTTCATATCAGCGCACACTCCGCTGCAGAGTGAAAATCTCATTCTGGAAACATCCCCCAGGGTGTGGCTAAGCCATGTCTCCGCAATATCCTTTCTTTCAGGAGTGCTAGTTCTGCAAGTTTCGCAGAAGAGCTTCTGTAAAGTTTGGAAGGTAGGAGATGGATACTGGCAGAAGTAAAGCTGTGAGTACCGGACGTGAGTCGTGCTTCGGTAGCTCAGTTGGTAGAGCACTTGCCCGCGAAAGGCAAAGGTCCCGAGTTCGAGTCTCGGTCGGGCACACAGTTTTAATCTGCCAGGAAGTTTCATATCAGCGCACACTCCGTTGCAGAGTGAAAATCTCATTCTGGATTAAAGCCCAGTGTTTGATTAATTGATGCCTCTTGAACATAGTTAAATGAAAGTAAAAGTTAATGTGGCAAGGGAGTGAGTTACAGTTAATGATGTTTGCCGAAAATAATTTTCCTAGTAAAACTGCTTATTAATGTATTGTTGCCAACTTCAAATTAAAAGTTCTTAAGACTGAGGCTTATAAAGTTTTGCTTCGTAAATGATCTCATTACTGCCTGTTTTAAATCACAGAAGGTGAGTCAGTATCTTACATATATGTTAATTTTGTCTCTCAATGTAGTAAGAGTGGAAAACTGCAGTATGAAACGTTATATACTCATGTTTGTTAAGTGTTTGTCTCTCTTGTGTATTAGAAGTGCATATGAATAGTATACCAGGATCCACAGTTTGTCTATTGTGTTAATGCTCGGTAACAAGTAACGGAAAGACCATTAATTATGACAACCATAATTTCTTTATTGAAATGATAGTGAGAAGCAACCTGTTAGTGGATTCCAGTTAACTTTCATTTTAAATAGTAAAGTATTTAACTGAAAGAGACTTAACCTACATCCAATTAATGATTCTGCAGTGAATAGTAATAATAACGTTATAAAGACCATCCAGTTTGTGTAAGCCCTGAAAGTTTCGGTATCTGTTATAATTTTGCAAATAGTTTGTGCTGCTCCAATTGTTAGCTTCAATCTTAAAACATACGTATGTGTCAAGAGTTCACTGCACTCGCGTGTGACAAAGTATAGGTTGTGTTTATCCATTAAAGGTACTAATGACTATTTTCTTGAACGAGAATGTTAATCATTCTCTTGCCTAGTTAGGCTGGCGACCGTTTTCTTTTCCCGTTAAACAGTGCAGATAGGCAAAATTTTGTTTGTTACTGTTCAAATATTTCCGTAATTCTGACTTTCACTTTCGATAAGCCACCTCCGTTAGTTACAACACGGTCAACACAACAAAATTCCTCTGAGAGGGTAACACTGCTCTGTTGCGTTATACCACAATTGCTTTAATAAGATTGTTTTTATTTCGCAACCTGCTTTAAGGTTATGGTACAGCAGCAGACAGACAGGAGTGTTACAAGTTCCTTTAAAAGGCCTGCTGACAGGAGTAAATAACTAGCTCACGTACATTCGTTTGAACTACGTAATATCTTTAAATCAAGTGTCATTTAATTTAATATCATCCGAATGAGTTAATCATGCTTGGCGACCGTTGTATAGTTTAGACGGACTGCACTGTTTGCAGTTCACGAGGACCTGCCAGTCTTGTGCGTTGTGGCAGCTCTCCCCACTTCTCGCGTGCTCTCCGTGTCCGCCATAATGGCCGCGGTAGCTGCGTTTGCCCACTGACGCATGTGTGAGATCCACTCTGGGGCTTGTTGATGGCCGCTCTGTATGTTGAAACATCTCATGTGATAACCTGCTCTTACATGGGTTGTGTCTGTTCAATTTGTTATGTTATCTTTGCTGTCACTGGTCGTTCACGCAGAGCCTTAGTGTTTTGTAGATCTACCTTTGCACTTTTCTGGCCTCTACAACTGCCGGTGCACTGAAGGTGTCATTCTGTCAAAGTGTTTGGCAACACCTTGTAGGTAGTCGCTTCGTTATTTTATTGCCGTAATTCAA
This sequence comes from Schistocerca gregaria, assembly GCF_023897955.1. Taxonomy (NCBI): domain Eukaryota; kingdom Metazoa; phylum Arthropoda; class Insecta; order Orthoptera; family Acrididae; genus Schistocerca; species Schistocerca gregaria. The sequence goes on along the minus strand of NC_064924.1, from coordinate 86,527,960 downwards.
AGTTGGCTGGCTGGCAAGTGTCAGTTTTTTGGAAGTATGATTTTGATATGTGGTCCTGGCGGAGGTTCGAGTCCTCCCACGGGCATGGGTGTGTGTGTTTGTCCTTTGGATAATTTACGTTAAGTATTGTGTAAGCTTAGGGACTGACGACCTTAGGAGTTAAGTCCCATAAGATTTCACACACATTTACATTTCTAGCACCACATTTCAAAAGTTTCTGTTCTCTTCTTCTCCAAACTGTTTATCATCCATGTTTCACTTCCATATATGGTTACACTCTATACGTTACTCTTAGGTTAAGTAGTGTGTAAGATTAGCGACTGATAACCTTAGCACTTAAGTCCCATAAGATTTCACACACATTTGAACAAAATTTTTGATTTTGTTATGTTAAATTGTCTGTTCACATGAGCGGCTAAAATTTTCTGTCATTAATTACTGTAGTCTCAAATGAGTTTTTGGTGTTAGTATTATCGACATTGGGCTTAACATTTTATAGCTCTCAGGGTTAACTATTTTGGAACTGAAACAAGATTATTAATGCTAGAGTTATTTAATATTTGTTCTATGTTTTAGTATTTACTGCTTTAAGAGAGATTTCCTTGTCTTACTTGTGCACATAATTTTTATTGCTGTCAGCAATAGCTTCCGTAACGGAAGTAGATTTCAAATTTTGTAATCAAATTTACAGTGTGAGTGAAAGCTCATTATCATCACTATTAACGACACTTTGGGAGCAAGTGGTTAATTATTTTACAATTGAAATCTGATTCTTTATACTGGATTTACATAGTATTTGAGCTTCCATGTTTTATTATTTGCTGAACTTCTGGTTTTACTATTGTTCCCACTTGGTTGTGTTATTGTTGTGGTCTTCAGTCCTGAATCTGATAACTGTATTCATCTCTTGGTCTCCCTCTACAAATTGTACCTCCCCCACACTTCCCCCAAACACTAAATTGGTGATCCCTTGATGCCTGAGAATGTGTTCTACCAACCTATCTCTTATTCTAGACATATTGTGCCACCAATTTCTCTTTTGCCCAATTCTATTCAGTCCCTCGTTAATTACAATGTTTACCCATCAAACCGTCAGCATTCTTCTCTAGCACCACATTGCCGCGCGGGATTAGCCGAGCGGGCTATGACGCTGCAGTCATGGACTGTGCGGCTGGTTCCGGCACAGGTACGAGTCCTCCCTCGGGCATGGGTGTGTGTGTTTGTCCTTTGGATAATTTACGTTAAGTATTGTGTAAGCTTAGGGACTGACGACCTTAGGAGTTAAGTCCCATAAGATTTCACACACATTTACATTTCTAGCACCACATTTCAAAAGTTTCTGTTCTCTTCTTCTCCAAACTGTTTATCATCCATGTTTCACTTCCATATATGGTTACACTCTATACGTATCTTTTCATAAAAGAATCCCTGATACCTGAATCTATACTCGATGTTAACAAATTTCTCTTCTTCAGAATCGCTATTCTTAGCATTGCTAGTCTACATTTTGTGTGGGATCCTACCGACTCGTCGCGTGTAGGGTGCCTAAGGGATGCCGCGTTCTCGGAATGCTATACAGAAATTCAAGCAAATAACGTTAGTAGTTTTATTTCAATAAAGCAGATTGACAGCTCTCGACTTTGAAGTAACAGTGATGTCGCAAGCGATGGACGACATGCAAATAAGTCAGTCCACTGCTGTATAAAGGGTTCATGCAAGTTTGACACACAGTTTGAGCATCACTAATAACTGCTATCGTAGCGTTCACTGCTGGGCCTGTCCGAATACTAAGCAGATACTGAGCGTCCGAGGCTGGCAGGAGCGGCGCCTATATTCTCCTCCTGTAGAGACCACTCCTGTCGTGGTGCGGTCCTGACCAGTGCACCATTGGCAGGCTTCGTTCCACCGCCTTCTCTTCTCTTGCATTCTTCGTTCCGCCGCTTGTGCTTACACCAGAACATTTTGTATCCTCCGTACTTCGACCTGCATCGGTTATTTTGCTTCCCAAATAGCAAAACTCAGTTACCACTTCAAGTATCTCATTTTCGAATCTAATTCCCTCAGTATCACCTGATTTAATTCGACTACATCCCGTTATCCTCGTTTTGCTCTTGTTGATGTTCATCTTATATCCTCCTTTGAAGATACTGTCCATTCCATTAAACAGCTAATCCAAGTCCTTTGCTTTGTCTGGCAGAATCACAATGCCATCAGCATACCTCAAAGTTTTTATTCCTTCTCCCTGGATTTTAATTCCTACTGCAGATTTTTCTTTTCTTTCCTTTACTGCTTGCTCTTTATACAGATTGATAACACTGGGTATAGGCTACAACCCTGACTTACTCACTTCTCCTCCACTGCTTTCCCTTTGACGCCCCTCGACTCTAACTGCCATCTGCTTTCTGTACAAATTCTAAATAGGCCTTCTCTCCCTGTATTTTACCCCATCTACGTGTACAATTTGAAGGAGTGTTCCTTTCAACATTGTCAAAAGCTTTCTGTAGGTCTACAAACGCCATAAAGATAGGCTTTTCTTTCCTTAACCTACTTCTAAGATACGTCATAGAGTCTGTTTTCCCTTGCATGTTCCTACCTTTGTCCTGAATCCAAACTGATTTTCCTCAAGGTCGGCTTCTACCAGTTTTTCAATTCTTCTGTAAAAGATTCGTCTTAGTATTTTGCAACCGTGACTTACTTTCACAATGTCAGCACCTGCTTTCTTTAGAACTGGAATTATTATATTCTCCTCGAGGCCTAAGGGCATTTCGCCTGTTTTTCGTACATGTTGCTCACCAGATGAAAAAGTTTGCCATGAGCGGCTCTCCCAAGGCAATCAGCAGCTCCAACGGAAATTCGTCTACTCCTGAGCCCTTGTTTCGACTTAAGTCTTTTAGTGATTTGTCAAATTATTCACGCAGTATCATGTCTCTCTTATCATCATCATCTACGTTCTCTTCCATTTTCATAAAATTGGCCTCAAGTACATCTCCCTTGTATAGACCCTCTATATACTCCCTTCACCTTTCTGCTTTCTCTTCTTTGCTTAGGACTGGTTTTCCATCTGAAATCTAGATATTCGTATAGGTGTTTCACTTTTCTCTAAAGGTCTCTTTATAGTAATCCTTTAGGCAGCATCTACCTTACCCCCTAGTGATATATACTTCTACACCTTACATCTGCCTCTAGCCATTCCTGCTTAGCCTTTTGCGTTTCCTGTCGATCACATTTTTAGACGTTTCTGTTCCTTTTTGCCTAATTCAGTTATTTGCATTTTTATATTTTGTTCTTTCATCGATTAAATTCAGTATTTCTTCTGTTAACCAAGGGTTTCCACAAGCCCTCAGGTTTTTATCCGATTCATCCTCTGCTGCCGTCACTACTTCAGCTCTGAAAGCTACCCATTTTTCTACTGTATTCCTTTCTGCAGTTCTTTTGAATCGTTCCAGAATGCTCCTTCTGAAACTCTGTATTCTCTATTTCTCACAGTTTATTCGTATCCATATCCTTAAATTCATGCATTTTTGGAGTTACTCCAGTTTTAATCTGCAGTTCATAACCAATAAATTATGGTCAGAGTCCACATTTACCCCTGTGTACGCTTTACAATTTAAAACATCGTTCGGAAATGTATTAGCATTATATAATCAATCTGGAATCTTCCTGTGTCTCCAGGTGTCTTCCACGTATACAGCATTCTTTCATGATTGTTAAACTATATGTCAGCGATGATGAAGTTATGCTCTGTGCAGAATTGCACCAGACGGCTTGCTTTTCCATTCCTTTCCCCCAGTCCATATTCACCTACAGCTTTTCGTTCTCTTCCTTTCCTACTGTCGTATTCCTGTCCCCCATGACTATTAAATTTTCGTTTCCTTTCAGTATTTGAATAATTTCTTTTATCTGATCATATATTTCTTCAATTTCTTCGTCATCGGCAGAGCTAGTTGGCATATAAACTTGTAATATTCTGGTGGGTGTGGGCTCTGTGTCTGTTTAGACTACAATAATGCGTTCACTATGCTGTTCGTAGCAGCTTATCCACAAACCTATTTTTATTCATTATTAAACCTACTCCTGCATTACTCCAATTTGATTTTGTATTTGTAACCCTGTATTCACCTGACCATAAGTCTTATTCCTCCTTCCACCGAACTTCATTAATTCCCACTATATCTAACTCTAACCTATCCATTCCTCTTTTTAAATTTTCTAACCTACCTGCCCAATTAAGCGATCAGACATTCCACACACCGATTCATAGAACGCCAGTTTTGTTTCTCCTGGTAGTGGCGTCCTTCTAAGTAGTCCCCTCCCGGAGACTCGAATGGGGGACTATTTTACCTCCGAAATATTTTACCCAAAAGGACGCCATCATCGTTTAACCGTACAGTAAAGCTGAATGCCAACGGAAAAAATTACGACTGTAGTTTCCCCATGCTTTTAGCCGTTCACAGTACCACTGGTTAATGTTACCAGGCCAGATCAGTCAGTAATCCAGACTATGGCCCCTGCAACTACAGAAAAGGCTGCTGCCTCTCTTCAGGAACCACACGTTTCTCGGCCTCTCAACAGATACCCCCTCCACTCGGGTTGCACCTACGTTACGGCTATCTGTATCACTGAGGCACACAAGCCTCCCCACCAACGGCAAGATCCAATCGTTCATGGGGGACCCATTTGGTTATAAGTATTCGTTACTGTCACTGTCAAGTATTGTAACTGAAGTTGATTTCAAATTTTCAGTCGTATAAAGTCTGAGTAACTAATCATGACCATTACTAATAAAGCCACTTTGGGTGCAAGATTATACTGCAACCTGAGTTTGATTAAAATTCTGCATTTGTGATGATACAACTCTTCGGTTGTGATTATTGATGGCCGGCCGCGGTGGTCTCGCGGTTCTAGGCGCGTAGTCCGGAACCGTGCGACTGCTACGGTCGCAGGTTCGAATCCTGCCTCGGGCATGGATGTGTGTGATGTCCTTAGGTTAGTTAGGTTTAAGTAGTTCTAAGATCTATGGGACTGATGACCACAGCAGTTGAGTCCCATAGTACTCAGATCCATTTGAACCATTTTTTTGATTATTGATGTCATTCTAGGGGAATAGGACTGCGTTGCCTAATTAATTAATGTTTGTGTTACAGCTCAGTATTCAGTTGAAATTTGAATGTTTGTTGATCATTTAATGATTCTGATAAACGCAACTGTTCAAAACTGAATGGGCTAGCGACATAACTCTTGACTTTACAATAAATTCTGATGGAAACGTTATTTAGTTTACAGAATAAGGGACTGTGAATGCTGCTGGCCTTGTATGTTTACCTCGCTCTGCCCTTCACTCCCCACCCTCGTGAGTTGCTCCTTGCATCGCCCTTTTTTATTATTTAATTTAAACTGACGCATATCATACAGGAAATAAATTATGTCAATTTATTGTTCAAGGTGAGATGTAACACATTTGGGTCCAAAATCCATTTTTCAAAAACATTGTTTTCTTCATCTACGAAGATTGACCTATGCATACTGTGAATTTTATAGTGATTGCAGGATTAGAAATGCCTGTAAGATACTAAACTTTTTAACTCTGCACTGACAGACACTACCACCATTTCCGACATTTGGGAAACTGCTTGCTTCCACGAAATTTTTGTGAGTGTAAATGCTACTTTCTTTTGATTCCTTTGACTGACATCTGTATCTTGGGCTGATATGTTTCATGTACGGGTTTTATTCTCGTTTTGAAGTGACTGCAGACAAGAAAACCACTAGCCGGAAGATTAAGGTTTACTCTGAAAGAAATTGTTTCTCTTCAGCTATTTTACAGGAGAGTAATCAGGAAAACACAAACAATTGAGGCAATGAAACGTGCTATGTGGGCAGGAACAATCAGGAAAAACACAAAGAATTTAGAGGTAATGAGACCTGATGTGTGGGCAGTTTTTTTTCCGCACAATATCCACTGACCAAACACCAATGCATAATCTGTGTCTGAAATATGACATGTAAGTACAGCAGAGGAAATGAAACGTATAATGAACTGTAAATGTACAACATTGCATACACCTTTTTTTTTAAATTCATTTGTTTTATACGCTCATAAAAGGGCAATAGGATCTCCCTATTCAGTGGGTGTCGTATGTTACAGAAAAATAAACATATTTTCATCCACCAATGTATTAACGTAACGTTCCACTTAATTATTCAGGTAGTTTATTTCGATAGATAATCAGAGCTTTCGTGGACACACCACAGTAGTGTTTGCTACAGCTCGAATTTTATTAATAATTAAATGGAACGACTGCTTTCGCTGCCTTATGAGTCATACGTAGAAATAATTACCTTGAAGTTGTAGGTTATCCCTCCTCTCACAAGAATATCTTTAATATATTTTCTGTGTTTAACTTCAATTTATCACTTTGAATGAAATAAATACGCATTCTTAGAGCAGAGATGTTCCTTGTATCCAAGAATACCAGCGACAAGCTCAGTGATTACTGCTACGGTCTTTCTCCTCACACATGTAACTAAAAATGTTTCTTTCCTGTTGTTCCTTTCTTTCAAAAATATTAATACTACTTTCTTGTGGTTATTACTTGCGATTATTTATGATACCTAAACCAACTACTTTCATTATTGATAGTTAGTGTCTCTATCGTCGTGACTCTTCGATAAAATAAACTTTTAGAACTCTATTCCGAACGACAGTGCCAAATAGCTATCACGTTGATGACGTTCATGAATATAATTAGTCGCGGGTGAAGGTTATTAGCCTGATTTGGAGAAAAATTAAAAATACTATGTTTTGTGTTGTTATAGAAAGAATCTTAACTATATTTTGTAATAACTCTTTCTTCCTTAGCTACGTAGTAACATTTTCCAATAATTCTACATTGCCATATTGTGACGTTCCAGTCTGTAATGAGTTCATTTTAGGGTTAAGGTGTGAGTAGGTAGGGATCCAGATTTCTAGTTTAGAGCATGGGTTTGCTTTATTTTATTTTATTTTATTTTCGATAAATAGCCTTTGTTTTATTATTCTATTGCTAGGAAACTGCGTATTGCTTGACGAAGGATTGTGACGAGTGCTGTCATACTTCTCCATACATAATCCCATTTAAAAAAATAAAATACGTCTTAGTCTACAGGGTGTTTCAAAAATGACTGGTATATTTGAAACGGCAATAAAAACTAAACGAGCAGCGATAGAAATACACCGTTTGTTGCAATATGCTTGGGACAACAGTACATTTTCAGGCGGACAAACCTTAGAAATTACAGTAGTTACAATTTTCAACAACAGATGGCGCCGCAAGTGATGTGAAAGATATAGAAGACAACACAGTCTGTGGGTGCGCCATTCTGTACGTCGTCTTTCTGCTGTAAGCGTGTGCTGTTCACAACGTGCAAGTGTGCTGTGGACAACATGGTTTATTCCTTAGAACAGAGGATTTTTCTGGTGTTGGAATTCCACCGCCTAGAACACAGAGCTGTTGCAACAAGACGAAGTTTTCAACGGAGGTTTAATGTAACCAAAGGACCGAAAAGCGATACAATAAAGGATCTGTCTGAAAAATTTCAACGGACTGGGAACGTGGCGGATGAACGTGCTGGAAAGGTAGGACGACCACGTACGGCAACCACAGAGGGCAACGCGCAGCTAGTGCAGCAGGTGATCCAACAGCGGCCTCGGGTTTCCATTCGCCTTGTTGCAGCTGCGGTCCAAATGACGCCAACATACACGTATCGTCTCATGCGCCAGAGTTTACACCTCTATCGATACAAAATTCAAACGCGGCAACCCCTCAGCGCCGCTACCATTGCTGCACGAGAGACATTCGCTAACGATATAGTGCACAGGATTGATGACGGCGATATGCATGTGGGCAACATTTGGTTTACTGACGAAGCTTATTTTTACCTGGACGGCTTCGTCAATAAACAGAACTGGCGCATATGGTGAACCGGAAAGCCCCATGTTGCAGTCCCATCGTCCCTCCATCCTCAAAAAGTACTGGTCTGGGCCGCCATTTCTTCCAAAGGAATCATTGGCCTATTTTTCAGATCCGAAACGATTACTGCATCACGCTATCTGGACATTCTTCGTGAATTTGTGGCGGTACAAACTGCCTTAGACGACACTGCGAACACCTCGTGGTTTATGCAAGATGGTGCCCGGCCACATCGCACGGCGGACGCCTTTAATTTCCTGAATGAATATTTCGATGATCGTGCGATTGCTTTGGGCTATCCGAAACATACAGGAGGCAGCGCAGGCTGGCCTCCCTATTCGCCAGACATGAACCCCTGTGACTTCTTTCTGTGGGGACACTTGAAAGAACAGGTGTACCGCCAGAATCCAGAAACAATTGAACAGCTGAAGCAGTACATCTCATCTGCATGTGAAGCCATTCCGCCAGACACGTTGTCAAAGGTTTCGGGTAATTTCACTCAGAGACTAAGCCATATTATTGCTAGACTTGGTGGATATGTGGAAAATGTCGTACTATAGAGTTTCCCAACCGCAGCGCCATCTGTTGTTGACAATTGTAACTACTGTAATTTCGAAAGTTTGTCTGCCTGAAAATGTACTGTTGTTCTAAGCATATTGCAACAAACGGTGTATTTCTAGCCCTGCTCGTTTAGTTTGTATTGCTGTTTCAAATATACCAATCATTTTTGAAACACCCTGTAGGTATCATCAATCACTATTTTTTCGTCTTCTAAAATGGAACACGGCTGACCGCCCCCACCCCCCTTTCAATTAATTCTATGCAGCATTTCGATAGCTTCCACATAAGGAACTTCCAACAAACAATTCCATCCATAAAACAGTCGTGGATCCCTTTTGTGTCCCCACCATACCAGTCATCCAATCCGCCTACAATCTTGAGTTTAGTAACGAATAGATAATCAACCAATTCCTCTCAATAGTAAACCAGTGAACTGATAAACGGACAACCTGCCCTCATACAGCTGTTTAAGTTTGGGAACCAAGGACATTTACGTTCAAATTCACCACGACGTTATCACTACAGCATACACTCAGTTTCGCGAAACGCTAATATCGGTCAAGAACCGCAACTTTTACAAATATTAATATCCAAAATAATTTGTCAATAACCACATACACAGAACTTTCACCAGTGTCGTTCTAAACCTCGAAGTATTAATTCACAGCACCAGAGGCTAGTACCAAACGTTTTTGTAAGTTATCTCTGGCTCTACAATTATTTTGTTTGGTACCTTTTTAACGACTTTTCTTTCATCTACAAACCAGAAACAGCTGTAGCTATCCCTCATGCGCCTAGCATAGACTTTCTGCCTTTCCTTGAGCTCTAATTTTCGCCTCGGGATCTCGGATTTGAAGGCTGCCCTTATTACGATCCAAACCGACGTAGAACCATTTACTCGACTAAAGGAACAGCACTACATTCACACAACAACATAAAATTTGCATTTGCTCGGCAGTCGGGTTGAGCGGTGATTCGTAGCAACTATGGATCCCTGCATGAAGAAATTCCCTGCCGCCCGAGCAAAAACTGCCCTGCCAAAAGTGTAGTAAGGCCCGTCCAAACTCCCAGTCCTCTAGTTACAATAATTTCACAACATATCGAACAACACGTTGTACTCTACCATAACCACTAGTTTATGTCTCCCTCAAACTTCACTCTTTCTTAATACTTCTGATAATCCTGCCTTCTGACCGATTTTTTAAAATATTTTTATTCTTTTCTTTGCTTAGTTTTCGTTCATTCCCACTTCTTAATATTCATCTACTGGTTAGATGTACTCATCATATAGTAATAATCTTGTTCAAAGTACTTACGGGCATTCAGCCAGGTTGAATTTTCGACAACTGCCGATATTTCGGCGGATGCACACTCCGCCATTTTCAAGGCTTAACTGCAACGACCAGACGAAGTGCAGAAAACACGAGAGCTCGGTTCTGCGAGTCTAACAGAAAAGATAACACACACCTAAACAAAAGCCACCAAAGATGAACGAAGTCAGAGCTATCGATAGTAAGAAACTATGGACTGGTAGTTGAGGAAACGTTAACTCTGTCCCTATGTTTTTTAACAAGTGAAAGAGCAGGATTCCAGGCCGAGTTTAAACAAAAGCCTCCATCCCTATTCACAAGGTTGCTAGCCAATTTAATTTCAACAGACTCCTTAATCACACTATCCCAATAGCCGGACGTGCATGCTAATATCTCGGTATTATTATACCACATGGGGTGACCAGTGTCCAAACAATGTTCGGCAATAGCAGATTTGCTAGGCTGCTGTAGTCGCGTGTGCCGTTTATGTTCAATACACCGGTCCTCCACGGTCCTGATGGTCTGACCAATGTATGCCATGCCGCAGCTACAAGGAATGCGATAAACACCTGCCTTACGTAAACCAAGATCATCCTTAACAGACCCCAAAAGCGCTTTAATCTTAGATGTTCATGGAAGACTTCGAGGAGCGTGCATTGGAGTCGGCGCCATTGAAACCTGCCTGTTTTTTCAGATACGTTGACGATACTTTTGTTGTTTGGCCGCATGGCAGGGAGAATTTGAATGCCTTTTTAGAACATCTAAACTCGATCCACCCCAACATTCGTTTTACCATGGAGGTGGAAGAGGATGGTTGCCTTCCCTTTCTTGACGTTTTGGTTAGGAGGAAGGTGGATGGATCGTTGGGACATGCAGTTTATAGGAAGCGTACTCACACTGACTTGTATCTGCAGGCGGACAGTTGTCATCATCCGGCCCAACGTGAAGGGGTACTTCGTACCCTGGTACACAGGGCACATGTCATCTCCGACGTTGAGACTTTGCCTGCTGAGCTGGCCCATCTTGAGGCTACCTTCCACCACAATGGGTATAGTGAAAGACAGATTGAACGGGCGTTGCGATATCAACCAACTGTGCGCCAGGTGACTGATGATAATTCTCAGTTGACTCCTAAATCGATTGCCTTTTTGCCCTACATGGGAAGCACTTGAAACAAGATAGGTCGTATTTTACGGAAATACAATGTGAAATGTGTTTTCCGACCTCCATCTAAGATTAAAGCGCTTTTGGGGTCTGTTAAGGATGATCTTGGTTTACGTAAGGCAGGTGTTATCGCATTCCTTGTAGCTGCGGCGTGGCATACATTGGTCAGACCATCAGGACCTTGGAGGACCGGTGTATTGAACATAAACGGCACACGCGACTACAGCAGCCTAGCAAATCTGCTATTGCCGAACATTGTTTGGACACTAGTCACCCCATGTGGTATAATAATACCGAGATATTAGCATGCACGTCCGGCTATTGGGATAGTGTGATTAAGGAGTCTGTTGAAATTAAATTGGCTAGCAACCTTGTGAATAGGGATGGAGGCTTTTGTTTAAACTCGGCCTGGAATCCTGCTCTTTCACTTGTTAAAAACATAGGGACAGAGTTAACGTTTCCTCAACTACCAGTCCATAGTTTCTTACTATCGATAGCTCTGACTTCGTTCATCTTTGGTGGCTTTTGTTTAGGTGTGTGTTATCTTTTCTGTTAGACTCGCAGAACCGAGCTCTCGTGTTTTCTGCACTTCGTCTGGTCGTTGCAGTTAAGCCTTGAAAATGGCGGAGTGTGCATCCGCCGAAATATCGGCAGTTGTCGAAAATTCAACCTGGCTGAATGCCCGTAAGTACTTTGAACATAGTTTATGCCAGGAGAAGCTCAGGTATCACATAGTAATAATCTTACCGCTGTTACAGTTCTGTTCTTCGCTACTTGATTCAGCAATATAAATTCAGTTCTGTTGATAAACTTTCTACTCCACCCACATTCATACGTACATTCTTACCACAAAGTACGGTACACGTCCTTCTCTACACCGTCTTTCCCACAAAATTATGTTTACCATTACTTTTAGCATCATTAGGCACCAAGTTGCTGGTTTCAGTACTCTCCTTTAAATAGGTATCTACACAATTATTTTATATCTAAAGCTAGGTATTACAGGTGTATACTTAATCTAGTCAGAAAGACGATACATTTGTATCTTGCCTTCTTTTATCCCTCTAGGCGCCACTACAATACTAACAGGAGATTTATCTTTCAGTAACCTCTCAAATTCTCGAATAAATTTAGGCCAAGTCAAATGCCTCCCAAATAAGTGGATAATGCTCGCTCAAGGATTCGATTTGGGTGACGTATGGCTATTAACAACTCTTGTACTTTGTTCTGTTTCAAGAAGTGTTGAAATTCATAAGACACAAATTGCACTTCAGTGTCTGACGAGAGCCGCAATGGTTTCTACGATAGGGAAATACGACTCTCCAGGATATGCATAACCGTATTACTGGTCGCCACTTTCAATTGACACAATTTCACAAAATTGGACTAAACCTCCAATACATGCACAGCAAAAATCTCTCCACCAACATCTCTTGACAATAGTCCTAGAATAACAACTGCTGAAATATCTCACACAAACCCTTGGGTATTACTGTAACAGGCTGCACTGTGTCTTTCTGATTCTTCATCTTCGTTTATTGGCACACCTCACAAGTTCTCTACTCCTTCCTACCTATCCTACTATTACCCTTTGCATGCAAAATAATAGTTATGTAAGTGTGCAATACACTTGTGTATACTATAATACCCAGAAACTCTTTTACAAATTAAGTTGATACTGCGTCGTGGGAAGTTGCTAACAAAAAAAAAAAGTCATTACAGCAAATCCACATCCCCTTCACTGGTATCCCTACTTGTCACCCTTCCTTTGTAAGATACTTCTCCTTCTTTTGTGCTCTACTAAGATTTTTTAGTAATGCCTCAAACTCTTTCTCATATTCTAAATGACGAACTTTGAAAACTGAACTCGTTTCTCAGTTGACAGCTATAATCGCTTTCCATTCCACAGACAGGCGAGATAGTGCATCTGGCCCACAATTGTCCTTTCCTATAATATATCGTATTTCTAAATCATACTCCTGATAAAAAAGAAAACATCGCATCAAAAGACTGTGCAAGAGCATCCTTGTCCATAAAAATATCAATGAACTTTGTACAGTATGTAATCCAATCTTTCTCCCATGGAATATATACCTGAACTTTTTTAGAGCCGTTGCTACTACTATAGTATCCTTTTCAGTAATTGAGTAATTCCACTCACAGTTGGTTAACATACGACTGTCAAATGCTAATGTCATTGTTCTTCCGTCATTTACCGTTTCCTTGATCACCTGACAACCCAATCCAAATCATTACGCGTCTGGAACCACACAAAACTCTTTGGTCAAACCTGAACGCCCTAACAATCTAGGATTACTAAATTCTCGTACCACAGCATCAGACTCTTGTTGACAACTTTCATCCCCTCCTCAAGGTGTAGTCATTTATAACAACGTATTAAAGTGCACACTATTCATTAAATTACGAGGAATATTCCTTCCGTTAAATCCTAGAAAAGTCTTCCGCTGTTACCTACTTGTAGGGATAGAACAACGTTTAATTGCCGAGAATTTCCTTGGGTTAGGTAATGTTGACTCCTGACTTGAAATTTTTCCCAAAAATTCCCTGAGATGTTAAACTTTTAAATAACTTAACCAACATTTCTGTGTGTTTCTTCCATGTTCTAGATACTACTAATACGTCATCAACATATACAAATATTTTACTTAATAATTAATCTCCTAAGGAAAGAACTAATAATTGAATGAACTCTGATACACAAAATTCTGTCCAAATGGTAGAACTTTAAACCGATAATTTCGCCTGTTAAATAGAAAAGTCGCTTAAACCCGCAATTCCACGCAGAGTATAACCTGGCAATGGCCAGCCATGAAACCAACCAATACTTAAATATGTACTTTACAGACACCCAATTAAGTCCCCCTGTATAGTTCCCTCTTTACATCAGTTCAAACAATGTATCTGATCTAATGTTTCCATCTGGTAGTCAAGTAACAAGTTCTTCGGCGAGATGCAAATCGTTTACTTCATTTGAACTGTAGTTCATAAAATTGCCGTTTCCTCCCCATCTCTCGTTGTATTTCTGTGGGCCAAACTACTGTAGTCTTAGTTTGTGTTGCCTACTCAATGACGAATACTTTGTTTAAAAGCTTCAATAAATTGATGAACAGTTCAAAATACATTTAAATTTAACATCACACTTCTATTATTACCCCATGACTCTGGAAGAACACCTATAAACGCTACAAGAAAAATTAATAGATGCACACAAGCAATAGGGTCGAATGTAGGATAATGGTTAATACTGTCTCTCATTACTAGTTTATTTCCACTACGCGAACATACTCACTACACATGAGACTTACTTTTAATAAAGGTGCGTGAAAATCCCAATGATCCTTCTCAGATTTCCTTCAATCACTATCAGCACACTATCTGTACTACTACATGGAGTGAAACACACATAACAACGAATACCACCATCTGGTTTTCGCTTAGTGCTGATTTTATTCTGATTAAAAATGAATTCAGATACTAAAATGTTAGCATTTTTCACATTATCTACTACCTATCTGCGTGCCTTAGTTTTCACTCTTATACACTAGTACTTAACTTGTTAATCTCAGAATTATCTTTAATATGATTTGTACTAATCCGGTCAGTCACATCCTGATGCGAGGGACTTGTAGACGTTTCCTGTTCCTCTTTTGCTTCATTTAATTTTTCCTCAAGATTTCCTATTTTTGTACTAACATCTGTAAACTCAAGATTATCGTATTATTTAAAACTGCTTTAGTCCTGTTTTGCGCTAACTAACTCATTCCTTGAAGCATTGTTGACTGTGTGACAAATTTTCAGTATTCTGTTTTGTCTCCCCACGGAACTGTTTAGTATCTTCCTCTCTCTTCTTACGATACTGTTTAATCTCCTCTAGAATTTCTGCTAAGAGGAGTGGATACTGCTCTGCCATTTTAAAAAAGATTCTAGTATTTCCTTTAAATATCCGAACTCTACTTCACGAGCGTTAAATTCTCGTAATCACACTTAAACAAGTCACAGTCCGCTTGGGATACCAAAATAACTCCCTACAGTGTTTAACTCTATTCGCAATTGAAAGGGAATAGCTGTCTGACAACAGTCCAAAAACATTCCTCTAATCAGATAAACAAATAACTCTCGTTTTATTACTTAACGTTATTTGTTCTCCATTCTCCGGAGACAGCTCGCCGTTGGTAGGCGCAGTGAAGACAGCAGAGGCACAGCATGAAGTACACTCAGGCTGCATCCTCGTCACGCCTTATCTGTACTCGACTATGGCTCATTTCTCATAAATTGTCATAAAGTGATTTGAAGTACTATAACTAATCAAACCAATATTCTTTTCTTTTATTTAATTATATCGAACGTTGCACTGCGAATAGGTCCACTCTCTCCCTCATGTATGTTCTGCATCATTTTCAGAAAAATTGTTTCTTCTATCACCTAACACCCTCAGAATGTACCAACATTACTATGTACAATAAACAGTACATCCTGGACCGCATTGTCTACAGATACCTGTACTATTCTTTACTGCTATGATATGTCCTCATAACAAACAACTATAGTATTCTCACACTAAAAGCACTGAACGATTAGTTTGTACACTGTTTCTGGAAAGAAAAATTTTTTAAGGAGGCTGCAAAGTTTCGCTGCATCTTCTATGTCCAGATGGACTGCCACTAAGGTAAATACGTTCCCAAACCGCAAAGGCCATATGAGTATGGAGTATTTACTTTCAACAGCCACTCAAAACCCGTGTACTTAGTATAAGACACTCAGCAAGATACACAGCTCAGAATATCAAGAAAAAGGGATTAGCCGTAGCTCAAGACAAAGCAGCAGACTATTCGCGCAATGGACTGGCTGTATATCTCACGATTTTAAGATGTAGGTTATTTACGCTTTTATTAACCGCTGTTCTAGGTGTACATTTTAAGCAGAATACAGGAACATAGTTACATGAGCCAGTAGCTGCTCTCTATTCACTGTAAAAAAAATGGTGAGTCTAGTTCACTTATTATCTCTATGAACTTTAAGATTATTACCTATTTAATGCAACTTTTAGCGATTCGTTAGCAGTCTTTCTTTTAAGGGTCAGAAATCACCAATACACACGTAACTTCACGTGCACTGTTGGTTTAACTCGGAAGTAAAAAATATAAAGCATTACTATTTCTGTATCAGTAACCAAAGTCTATTCACTCAGTAATACAACAACACCCACTCTCATTGTGAAAAATTATTTGAGGTATTTGGATTTTATGCTTACAACAGGTTAGACCATCAATATGATAGTAACACCCGATTTCCCCTATAAACTGTGATGGAAGCTCATAAATGAGGGCACTGTTAATTAAACTCTACTGTGATCTGGTCCATACAGTTTACGTAACTGCCTTCAGGCAAACAGTATTGCACATAAAATTTGGGCCACTATTTGTTGTAAACCAAAATCCCTTCTGTGTTAACAAGCTATACTTGAATAACTAGATTTTTGGACCAAGTGACCATCTTTCCGACATAACCCTACAAGGAGTATATTCTGTCTTGTTTTCCCATCACCCATTTTACGCAAGCAGGTTTACGATGACATGCCAAAACTACAAGAGAGGCAAGGCGGAGGCGAAACAGACCGACAGCAGCCGCCACAGCAGCACCACGATGCGGTTGAGGCAGAGGGAGGCGAAGAGGAGGAGGAGGTGGGGGAAGAGGAGGAGGAGGAAGAGGAGGTGGGGGAGGAGGAGGTGGGGGAGGGCGAGACCAGCCGCGGCCTGCTGCGGCGGCTGCTGGCCTGCTGCCTCTCCATTAGGCTGCCACGAGGCCGCAGGTCCAGGAGGACCAGCAGGTGAGTCCGGCCTGTTGTGCTATGGGTTCAGAATTCTTCAGCGTGGAACTTACCTTGTAGCGCAGCTGAATTCGTGAATATTCGGTAATTACTGCCCCATACAGTAACCTCTAGGGTTGGAGGGTGTTTGGGAGGGGCTTTTTGGCTTATCCAAATTTATGTTCTGAAGATGTGTGCTGGGACTTGAGTATTCATTCTCACGCTTCAGGAATCTGATTGTAGGGAAACAGCTCAATCAGGTTCAAAGAATGGGTATGAAGAATGTGCAAAAACCATATTGTAACAGTAACTCAAGTATCAAAGAGTTTGCTTTATTTATGTGAGATAATCATATATGTGTTTTAATCAAATTAAAGTAATCATAGCTATATAACAGTTTGCCATGGCTACATGTGTACTTCCTTGTATGAATAAATTTTTGTAAAACGATTTTAAAATCATGAATAAATAAAACTAAAAATATTTAATTTATTTCAGAGTCCATCCTGAAGAAGCGCCAACACCTGACAGTCAGGCTAGGGAAGTGAGCCCTGCCAACCAAATCCCAGTATGTATTGAAAGAAACATGAACAGAACTTACAAAATCTTTGTAAAGACTTGTAAGATGCTACTACTTGTCCACTAGCCGATACATTATTTTGATTAGTAGTTAACTGAGTAATGATGGAGAGTACTTGGCATCATTTCTGACCTGACGAAAAATTGTAATATATGGTTAATTGTACTTATCACAACAGAAGCCTAACGAAGCTTAATTTAAATAAGACTTGTTGTAAATAGTAACTCAGTCTGTCTACGTAGTGTAGTCTATGAGTCACGATCTAACCTTGACTCTACCTGTAAAAGAAATGATACTCTGCGATTAAGGAAGTGGTACAGAGTGAAAATTTGAAATTATCTTTTTATACATTTCATTCTCTACCATAGAGAGTAGTGTGGATAGTTTGAGGTAGGTTCCACAGGCCAGATCTTGTCAGTCACATGGCAGCTGACTAGGTAGTGAATCAGATGGTTCCCCATCTGGAAATGTTTAGCAAGGTTTTCATACTGGAAAATGGATTGAAATTAAGGTCAGTTTTTCGAAATACTTGCTTCGAACTGGGGATTAGGAATAATTTTTAATTTATTTCAAGGCAAACATGACATTTTCTAATAAAAAATTTTGATAGCTTGGATACTTAGTGCTGTAACTAATTAACTTTTATCTTCTCAATATGTGCTGTGTACTTGTAACACTCGCCAGTAAAGTCACCGACTCTGTCCTGTTACACAGGCTTACGAATACTCCCTTGATACTTTTAGCTGGGACATGTCCCTCTCCAATGAAAATTAAAATGGCTACAGTTTCCTGCTTCTGTCCACTGTCTTCAGAGATTTGTCTTGGTTGTAAGCTGTTGCAATTACCTCTACGTTATTCCAAATCACGAATGCCGCTGGGTATCACATAGGAGAAATTGTACCGGCATTAGCTGTTGGCTGGTAACATTCAAATTGGTGTGTTCTCATATGTCAATCAGAAATGCTACAATTTTAGAACAGATTGACTTGAGTTAGATGTTACTAGTACCTACAGCTAACGACGGACTGGGATGTTACACACCAGAATACAATCTGAAAAATTACAGTCTTTATACTTCTATATACTACGTTGATACACACACAATAGTCGTCGAACGATAATGAGAGATAACATTTTCACCAAGCAGTGTACAAATTGTACTTACCGGTAATGTCTTAATTGGAGAATAATATGCAGTCTACAGATGATGTTACAAACTGTCAGGATTGACAGAAAAGGGTAAATGAATCAGCGTGAAGTAGGGGGCCATGTCCAGTAAACGAGCGAGTCGAATGTTATAAGCGAAAATTATTCTGGTGTCTCTGACACTCGCCTTTCTGCAGCAGGCTCTTCGTTGTCCGTACTTGGGGAGAAAGTAGAATCGATAAATAAAAAAACAGGTTCACTAAATGTGAACTCTAAAGTTCTTTCCTGAAGGGCCATGGGCAGTTATTAACGTTTGCTACTGTGAAATACATCTCTTCTACTGAACAACTACTCATAGCTCATTAGGTATGTATTTTAGAGCCCTTGTTTACTGGATATTTTTGTTGTTTTGGTTCAAACTATCTAATCCCAAAATATGAAAAACAAAGGATTTCCACTGTCAGAGGTATCGGAACGATTTTCGCTTGCAAATTTAGACTCTGTCGTTTCTGGACGAGAGTCCCATGCGTCGGATTGATATATTTATCCGTTTCCATCACTCCTGAAACTGTGTAACATCATCACGGACAAACCCCTTGTAGCTCGCATTCTCTGTACTTTCGTCATTCACGCCACCGTTGACAACAATGATCCAACACTCAGCATAGAGAGAAATTTCTATTTAAACGGATCTATCGTTTCGTTAACCCTGTACTGACTGCAGTGTCTTCATCTGCTGCAGGATGGAAGTGTAGACGAGATGAATAATAGAAGATCGGAAAAGCGGTGTTCTTTTGGAATACAAATACTGACAACTCTTTGTTTTGATAGGTATATGTTTCATTGACGGGGAAAGTAATCCTGAATTAATCTAACTGTGTTTTCCCGTTGCAGGAAACATACTCGAAGGACAAGCAGGAGATGGTGTCGGCATGGGTGCTGAGGCATTTCGGAAGCGCCCAGGACCGCTGCAGATGGATGGAGGAGCTGCACGGAGAAGGCGACAGCACACAAGGGGCAGAGGTAATGTATTGCAGGAGCTTTAGCTATGCAAGCAGTGGTGAGTAGAAGAATAACATAAAATATAAATCATATATACTAGACACAGTACACTGTAAATATACCGTGGTGTTACATCAAAGACTTAATCGTTACGTCACATTCAAATTTTCAACTGAAACTGTTTTATTTGAAGGAGAAATCTATAGTCTCCGTAATGGAAGTAAAAACCTTTCAGTTCAACCGTGGAATTATCTGTTGCCAGCCTCATCCTGAATTCCATAGAGTAATTGTTGTGTTGGACGTAATTTATAATGCATAGCATGAAATAACGCAAGAAAATACATATTAGTATACTTCCTCTTATAAGCTGTATCGGTTCATAGATAATGAGTTTAGTAGTGTGAGTTCCATCTTTTAAAAGAGGAAACAGGAAAAATCTTGAAATGTAATCATCGTACTCGAGTTACCAGTCCTATAGAACAAAATAGGGAAAGGACGTGAAATAGTGAATACATTTTAATATAAAATAAAAAAAAATCCATGTAACCACTACTTCCACGTAAATATCAAACACTTTGCACCAACAGAGGATGAACATCTTAAGTATCTAGATTCCTTGAATCTTTGTCAGATCTGTTACAAAAATACCGAGGCAGATCTTTTCAACAAAGAGCTGTTGACGTTTTAAACGTCACATTAACTGAAATACTAAAGTAAATTAAAGTTGTTTATTGGCGGTGTTTGCATCAGAAGGAAAACAGCGATAGACACTGAATCAATATTTTCGTATCATTGACCTAAAAGAAATCATAGCGAACTGTAGCAGCAGACATTGAGTAAGAATACCGGATTGGAACAGTGTACTTGCACTAAATCAACCTGAGTGTAATGTGGACTCCACATCAGCAAAGCTACAGACCTTGTGACTTCATTGTTTTCAACTCTTTCAGTTGCTTCTGTACATCAGTGAATGCAATTAATCTGTCTTCTATACGGGAACTTTTCCGTTGCCTGTGCAACAGCGTTCGGACCTGTTTTGTGTTCCATGGGGGATCAGCTCCATCTCTTACCAGTTTATCAGGTATGAATCTCTGAATTGCTGTTGCTACTATATCTTTGAATTTGAGCCACATCTCTTCTACATTTGCATAGTCAGTTCGGAAGGGATGGAGATTGTCTCTTAGGAAGGCTTCTAGTGACACTTTATCCGCTTTTTTAAATAAAATTATTTTGCGTTTGTTTCTGTTGGATTTGGAAGAAACGGTATTGAGCCTAGCTACAACGACCTTGTGATCACTAATCCCTGTATCAGTCACGATGCTCTCTATTAGCTCCGGATTGTTTGTGGCTAAGAGGTCAAGTGCGTTTTCGCAACTGGGTTTAAAACTTCGGCTTTCCTTTCATTGACTTACTTGGCAACGTTGCCAAGCGTGTTGATGTTCCTTGCCGTTTGTGGTTTCAATTTAGCAACAGGTGTGGAACTGATTCCTTCTGTATTGGGGAACAGTTCTATTGCTGGTGATGATATATTATCGCGTTCTGAGGCGTTTTATCTCAAGCTACAGCTGTGGTGGCGTATTTCGTACATTAAGTGATGTAGGTGAAATCATGTTCCAGATTCATTGATTTGGCCAGAAAAGTAGTGGACAAAATTCGACTTAGAATTCGCAAGGGTAGACATACAATGTCTTTATGCAAAGGGTGAGATCTTCTGGTATTTGGTAACAAATTTTTTGTTGTTAAAGGAAAACGTTATTCGGTAAATATCTGTACGGTACAACAGAATCGTAAATAAACAGTTCTCTGATGTACCGTTACGTACCTTCCAGGGTCCTTACGATACCACAGAATGACAAATGTTGTGTAATTTTGTAGTTATTGTCGATTTTTATGTTAGTTATGGTTCCCAAGCTGGGGGTAATTACCGCTGAGGGACAAAATGAAATTCTCTGAGGAATGAAAAAAAAAAGGTTCGATTGTGTTCATCACGAATTTAAATTATTTTGAAAATGTTATTTCTATTATTACTACTAACTTGTTTATTGCTCTTTGCCGTACCAGTTGTACTGTGTGCGAGTCGACTGAAGTTCTCCAGTGGTTACGTTTTGCAAGCTGCCTGCCACGCAAACGGCGAAGGAAGCGATTCTGAGCTCAGGCAGAATCCAACACAATAATACAAATGTTAAATTAATAATTATTAATGCTGCTAAATCCCAATGAAGGTGAAATTTCGTTATTCCCAAAATAAAATTTAATTCTTTTCGTATAATTAGAAAGTATCCAGCTAACTTTTCAAATTTATAAAAAAAACGAAGGTGTAATGTCACCTCTGTTATATCGGAAACTGCGTCATATTGAGACTTTAGTTCAGTGAGCTAGAGTCCTCTGACGATATTTTTCATTAAAAGTGTCGCTTCATAAAAACTAGACTGAGTAAAACTCATTTCAAAAATAATTAATTTATTTTCTCTCAGTCTATATTTTTCAAGTTGAAGTTGGATTGATTAACAATTACCTTCATCAAAATATTTAAACGGCAATCTGCGTAGAAGGTTAAGATTTTTCTGAAGCACTAGCGTAATAATATGCAAATCCCCTCCCAAACGCTGCTCAGGTCAAACAATAGATATATACTGGATAGCTTCGAGTTTTGATCCCAGTTTGAGAGAGAACTAACGATGGAAATCAGTCAGAAAGTAACGAAAGAGACTCGCAAAGTGTCAGCTACGCAGTGCACAGACGACGCAAACGCGAGTCTCACTCAGAAACAGAGAAAGGAGCGTGACGCTGCAGCAGTGCGCCACAGGGAGACTTCCGAACGAGACACGAACCGCCGCTAATGTGTGCTCGCCCCAAAACGCACTGCTGACTACCTGCTCTGACATACTTCTCCAAATTACCGTAAGAGGAGACGAAAATTACAGGGTTGCCACTGTGACCACTGAAAATCTCACTCTTTGTTGCTACATGTAGTGAAAGCTTGCAGAATTTTCTTCCCCAGTACTTGTTGTGATCCCTGTCAACAAGCTAAGAGTAACCAGTGTCTTGGCCCTCACTTTACGATTGACGGCATGATGTCTGGGCGTGTAAAAGCAGTTCGCTTCCCACACCGTTCACAGAAACATAGCGGTGTTCAGTTCTCCCCTTCCGCCTTTAGGGAAATCTGGAAGCTTTTATTGAAACTCTTTGACGAACTCCTGTGATTTGCACTGCTTTAAAAGAATATTTTGAAGTACTCTGGCTTAAGAGGCACTCACAGTCCCTCACTCAAACGACCGTTGACCATGGGAATTGCTGGCGGTAAACGTCTCGGGTTTCTGCCATTGTCTTCCCAACATGCAAAACTAGCATGTGGCACATCTCGCCACATTCCAGCAGCTGGGAGAAACAGGAGCTAAAATGATAGAATTCACAGACCCTGTCATTGGCCCTTGGCTCCATATGGTGAAGGCTACATCTTCTGAAAGGAATTTATCAATGTCATTGTCCTCAGCTAGTCCATCCACTACACACATACTTTGTGTTTTATACCATTCATCTATGAGAGTAAAATTGAGATATATACGTAAAATATGCTTAAATATCGCATGACAAACCTCCAAGTTGTAGATAGTTTAGCAATAAACTACACTCCTGGAAATGGAAAAAAGAACACATTGACACCGGTGTGTCAGACACACCATACTTGCTCCGGACACTGCGAGAGGGCTGTACAAGCAATGATCACACGCACGGCACAGCGGACACACCAGGAACCGCGGTGTTGGCCGTCGAATGGCGCTAGCTGCGCAGCATTTGTGCACCGCCGCCGTCAGTGTCAGCCAGTTTGCCGTGGCATACGGAGCTCCATCGCAGTCTTTAACACTGGTAGCATGCCGCGACAGCGTGGACGTGAACCGTATGTGCAGTTGACGGTCTTTGAGCGAGGGCATATAGTGGGCATGCGGGAGGCCGGGTGGACGTACCGCCGAATTGCTCAACACGTGGGGCGTGAGGTCTCCACAGTACATCGATGTTGCCGCCAGTGGTCGGCGGAAGGTGCACGTGCCCGTCGACCTGGGACCGGACCGCAGCGACGCACGGATGCACGCCAAGACCGTAGGATCGTACGCAGTGCCGTAGGGGACCGCACCGTCACTTCCCAGCAAATTAGGGACACTGTTGCTCCTGGGGTATCGGCGAGGACCATTCGCAACCGTCTCCATGAAGCTGGGCTACGGTCCCGCACACCGTTAGGCCGTCTTCCGCTCACGCCCCAACATCGTGCAGCCCGCCTCCAGTGGTGTCGCGACAGGCGTGAATGGAGGGACGAATGGAGACGTGTTGTCTTCAGCGATGAGAGTCGCTTCTGCCTTGGTGCCAATGATGGTCGTATGCGTGTTTCGCGCCGTGCAGGTGAGCGCCACAATCAGGACTGCATATGACCGATGCACATAGGGCCAACACCCGGCATCGTGGTGTGGGGAGCGATCTCCTACACTGGCCGTACACCTCTGGTGATCGTCGAGGGGACACTGAATAGTGCACGGTACATCCAAACCGTCATCGAACCCATCGTTCTACCATTCCTAGACCGGCAAGGGAACTTGCTGTTCCAACAGGACAATGCACGTCCGCATGTATCCCGTGCCACCCAACGTGCTCTAGAAGGTGCAAGTCAACTACCCTGGCCAGCAAGATCTCCGGATCTGTCCCCCATTGAGCATGTTTGTGACTGGATGAAGCGTCGTCTCACGCGGTCTGCACGTCCAGCACGAACGCTGGTCCAAATGAGGCGCCAGGTGGAAATGGCATGGCAAGCAAAGGACTACATCCAGCATCTCTACGATCGTCTCCATGGGAGAATAGCAGCCTGCATGGCTGCGAAAGGTGGATATACACTGTACTAGTGCCGACATTGTGCATGCTCTGTTGCCTGTGTCTATGTGCCTGTGGTTCTGTCAGTGTGATCATGTGATGTATCTGACCCCAGGAATGTGTCAATAAAGTTTCCTCTTCCTGGGACAATGAATTCACGGTGTTCTTATTTCAATTTCCAGAAGTGTATAAAAGGCTTCATTATTCATTTGGCAGCAGCTGAAGGAACTAACTGACAACGCAACAATAACGACAGATGTGACCATTATATTGCTGTAAGGCCTACACTCTACTGTTATTGTCATTATTATTATTACTAAGCTCTGTCAGCTTGAATTCTGCTAATCGCTTTCATTTCTGAAGTAAAGAGTCCAGCAATGAAGTGATTTTCAAGTTATGTACAGTTGATTTGAAATGTGGGTGCAGTATGTGGGTTAAGCCATGTACTGCTAGGGGGAGGACTGGTGCAGAGAAACCATGTCTTGTAACAAGTGACTACACTCAATGCCAGTAGTTAGCTTTCTTCTCTGGGAAGGACTTTAGGCAGCAATCGTGACGCTCTGTCAGCTGCTCCACCATTCTATTAAAAATGTTCTAGCAGTTACCTCATTGACTCAGTACTTTGTGGCTTAATGGAATACCTACAAAATCTAAATATTGTTTGTTTTTTATCGTTTTAAAAATAAAACTGTCAAAGAAAGTTTTGTTTCATTCTAAAATTTTGTCACTTGCTAACGCTGATGGGTACTAGCAGATACGTGATTGCTGTCAGGGGCTAATGGTCCCCGAAACCACTGCACTAAAAAGACGCTCTATTGTAAAAACAGAGCTGCAGATCAGTATAAACGTTAGTATCCTCACTCATCCCGTGTCGTATTCAGAGTGTTGCTTAGTGGCCACTTACTGCGCTGCTATCGGTGGGAGTCACGAAAACAAGACGGAGTCTGTTCCGGCACTGCAATTGTGGGCCGTTAGTTTGAATATTTGTATGAATATTTGGGTGCCTTGTTGGCCATTCCTGCTGGGTATAAATTAATTACACGTTTACCTGATAGTGCCCTGTACGTAGCCTACACTGAAGTTACGATTACGTGGTGCTCACAGAGCGAGATTTAAATGCCAGTGAGTTCCTTTTAAAGGCCCGCTGACAGAAGTAAATAACTAGCTAACCAGCATTGGTTTGGAGTCTCTTACCAGGGATTAATTCAATGATACCATGCAAGGGTAAATTACAGTATATAATGTAATATCTTTATATCAAGTGTCACTTAATTTAATATCATCCGAATGTGTTAATCATTCTTGGCGCCAAGTTTATTTCGACCACGACTGATTCACTACAACTGTTAGGTGGCCGACCGTTGTATCTTTTAGACGGTCTGCACTGTTTGCAGTTCACGAGGATCTGCCGGTCTTGTGCGTTGTGGCAGCTCTCCTCGGTTCTCGCGTGCTCTCGTGTCCGCCACTAACGCTTGTGTGCGATCCGCTCTGGCGCTTGTTGATGGCCGCTCTGTATGTTGGAACATCTCATGTAATAACCTGTTCTTACAGGGGCTGTCTCTGTCTATATTGTTATGTTATCTTTGCCGTCATTGGTCGTTCACGCAGACCCTTAGTGTTTTGTAAATCTACTTTTACACCTTTATGGCCTTTCCAACCGACGGTGGAGTGAAGGTGTCGTGCTGTCAAAATGTGTGGCAACACCTTGCGGGTAGTAGCTTCGTTATTCTATTGCCGTGTTGAAAAATTGGCTGACTTCCAAGTGTTAGTTTTTTTGAAAGTATTATTTTAATATCTGTTAAATTGTCTGTTAGCATGAACGGCTAAAATTGTCTGTCATTAATTACTGGAATTGCGAATGAATTTTTGGTCTTTCATCTATTTATCTATATCTAACTCTAACCTATCCCTTTCTCTCTTTAAATTTCCTAACCTACCTGCACGATTAAGGGATCTGACATTCTACACTCCGATCCGTAGAACGCAAGTTTTGTTTCTCCTGATTATGGCGTCCTCCTGAGTAGTTTCCTCCTAGAGACTCGAATGGGTAACTACTTCAGCTCCGGAATATTTTAGCCGAGAGGACGCCATCATCATTTATCCATACAGTAAAGCTGTATGCCCTCGCGAAAAATAACGACTATAGTTTCCCCTTGCTTTCAGCCGTCCACAGTACCAGCACGGCAAGGGCGTTTTGGTTAACGTTACCAGGCCAGATCAGTCAGTTATCCAGACTGTTGCCCCTGAAGCTACAGAAAAGACTGCTGCCTCTCTTCAGGAACCAACGTTTGTCTGTCCTCTCAACAGATACCCCTACATTCTGTTTCACATACGTTACGGCTATCTGTATCACTGAGGCACACAAGCCTCCCCACCAACGGCAAGGTCCATAGTTCATGGGAGGGCCCATTTGGTTATAAGTATTTATTACTGTCACTGTCAGGTATTATAACTGAAGTTGATTTCAAATTTTCAGTCATTTAAAGTCTGAATAACTACTCATTACCATTACTAATAAACCTATTTTGGGTGCAGTAGTACTGCAGTATGAGTTTGGTCAAAGTTCTGAATTTGTGGTTGTACAACTGTTCGTTTTTGATTATTGACATCATTCTAGGGGAATAGGTCTGCCTTGCGTAATTAGGTAATGTTTGTATTTCAGCTCAGTAATCAGTTGAAATTTGAATGCTTGTTGATAATTTAATGATTTAGATAAATGTAACTGTTCAAAACTGAATGCCTATGGGCATAACTCTTGACTTGACAAAAAATTCTAATGGAAACGTTATTTAGTGTAGACAATAAGGAACTGTGTGTGTGTGTGTGTGTGTGTGTGTGTGTGTGTGTGTGTGTGTGTATGTGTGTGCATGTGTGTGTGTGACTGTGAACGCTGCAGCCCTCCACACCCCACCCTCGTGAGCTGCTCCTTGCGTCACCCTTTTTTATTATTTAATTTAAACTGACGCATATCATACCGGAAATAAATTATGTCCATACATTGTTCAAGGAGAGATGTAATAGATTTGAGTCCAAAAATCCATTTTGCAAAAACATTGATCTATGCAGAGTGTGAATTTTATAGCGATTGCAGGATTAGAATTTCCTGTAAAATATGAAACTGTGTAACTCTGCACTGACAGACACTACCACCATTTCCGACAATTGGGAAACTGCTTGCTTCCACGAAATTTTTGTGAGTGTAAAGGCTACTTTCTTTCGTTTCCTTTGACTGACGTCTATATCTTTGGCTGATATGTTTCAAGTACGTGTTTTATTTACGTTTTGAAGTGACTGCGGATGGAAAACCTCTAACGGTATAATGAAGGTTTACTCTTAAAGAAATTGTTTCTCTTCAGCTATTTTACTGGAGAGTTACCAGGAAAACGCAAACAATTTGAGGCAATGAAACGTGCTATGTGGGAAGGAGCAATCAGGAAAAACCCAAAGAGTTTAGAGGTAATGAAACGTGCTGTGTGGGCATTTTTTTCCGCACAATATCCACTGACCAAACACCAATGCATAATCTGTATCTGATAGATGACATGTAAGTACAGCAGAAGAAATGAGACGTATTAACGATAAAAATCATTACCAGAACCAGTTGTAAATGCAACTAAGCCCACATTCAGGTCTCTTGCAAATCCTCGTTTAGCCAGGCAGTCTCTTAATAGAACGACACAGAATGCAAATGAAAGCCTCAGTACTTTAATTTGGATTAGATACCAAAAAAGGACATTCTGTGATCTTGAACTACCCAAAACGAGTGTCAGTGATGGAGATTTATGTAATAATAGTAGAAATTACTTGCTGAAGGGATCTGTTATAGATGCAGAGGTGTTTACAACAGAAGTATTTTATATCATAGATGAGAGCAGCTGGCAGGTCAAGCCTATTAACACAGTCCAGGCAGACTAAAAGTGGAGAGAAGAAAAGCTTGCGAAATGAGGAGTGTCAGTATGGAGGATGTTAAAATTGAGGTAAGCTTATTATATGTAGAGGCGTGGGAAGGAAATCTCTGAAGCCCATTTTCTCGGTTTTACGTTTTTTGCAAAGTATAGATGCCAATGTTATGAAATTTTCGGGATGTGTTCTAAACACATTTCTATCTCGTTGGATTGAAAAAATACGATATCCTGCGATTACACTCTCATTTTTATAGGATTCTGTGTATATAAACTTAATTTTGGATGTGTATATTCATAATCATTGATAATACAATTTGTACCATAAGTTAATGTTTGTAATGATGTGGTCCTATAACTGTCTTAGCACACTACAATAAAATTTTCAAATTCATAGCATGATTGGAATTTGACTTATGGCTTTTTGTATAAATGACAGAAACAAAAATTAATCCAGCGTCTTTTATATTTTTCCTTTAAAGTACAGCTCTTTCTTTACACTTACAAAATTTTATATGTGTACATTAATAACTATGGCTGTAATGATTTTCTTAGATAAATTTTTACGTTTTCTGTTAAATCCACTCTTAACCAGGTTTCTAAAAACTACTTATCTGCTCTTTCTATCAAAAATATTCTTCTAGTCTTCTTGTGATTGATTTGTATACATTGACAACCATCGTTGCTATGATATTATATTCACAGATTCCTGTCTCTATACTGACACAGTCGATAAGATGAAGATTTGAAACATTCCTATTACGTATGGACTCTCGAACTAGATGCTCGAGATAGATCGGAAAAGTTGTTCAAAAGTACTTCACAAAACTCCCTGTCTGTGAAACGACAGCGAATCTGGAGGTTCTGCCTGGGTTGATGGGTATTTCCCTAGCATCTCGCGGAATGCCTATGGAACGGTCTCATCAAGCTACTGCTACTGACATAATGGATGTACCATCAGGCAGCACCTACACCCACGTATCACACAGAGCGCGGTTCGCTAGTCCTCCCGAAAAGTCTAGGAATCATAGTAACAGGGCATTAGTGTGTCGTAACACTGTCATTGTAATCGAGCAAATCGAGGGAACAGTTTCTATGTTCACATGGCACTGGAAGATATTGCAGGGTCTCCAAAGAGAGCCAAACAACATTGTAATGGAACACTTCTAGTTGAACGTGCTAATTCAACCAAAATATCCAAGCTCCTGGGATGTAAGGCCTTAGGTGACTATCCAATCGAGTCTGAGTTGTGTAATACTCTAAACTTTAGTAAGGGCGTGGTTATGTACTCCGATCTAATGGAGGTGAACCCCGCAGAGTTACGTGAAGAATGGAAAAATACTGGCGTCACGGAAGTGCAGAACTATGGCAAATTGGAAAAATCGGGAACATTCAGTCTAACATTTAGTACTACGGCATTACCTGAACATATCCTTGCAGGCTATATCTGTCTTAGGGTTCGACTGTTTGTTTCTAACTCAATATGGTGCTACAAATGTTAAGGTTTGGACATACCACTATGGGATGTAATTGGAGGGCTACGTGTGGCAATTGTGGAGGCTCAGCTCAGGAATCAGGCAATTCTTGTACACTTCGAAATGTATAAACTCCCCTGGGGATCACCAAGTGTGGTGCAGGAAGTGTGAGGTTGCAATGAGGAAAGGAAAATTCAAAGTTGTGCAACCCCCAGTTTTTGCTACTTCTTTTGCATCAGCCCTTAAGTGTGATGCCTCCACACAAACTCAGACCACAGATTCAAGTACGAACACATGCACTTGTCAGTGTACACTGTCGGGGCAAAGCTCCACTTGAAACTGAAGTCGTTCGGAAGCTATCAACAATGGGCTTACCACCTAAGACACATACCACTACCCAACATCAGAAGCCAACTAAACTATCTCCGCAACCCAGGCAACCACCTCCTCCCATCAGTAAAGGAAAACGTCTTTCAAAACGTAGTTCCAAGTCCACAAAAGCGGTAGTTAAACCTTGTGATCGTCGAGGTCTCTCCCTCTCTGATGGGACTATGTTCTTCAGGATATGGACTTAAAGTCAGAAGAACCAGAGATCAGGGAACCGGCTAACACTCTCCCTGGCCTCTGCAGTAAATAACCGACTCTGAGTGAGAACGGGAAGAACAACCATCGCTAAACACTGGCTTCCCATGGACTTGAGTGTTTCAATGGAATTTGAATGGATATCTCTCACATTTGGAAGAATTACAGCTCCAGGTCCAAGAGAAACTGTTGCCCATCTGCTTACAAGAAATGCATCTTAAAGTCACCTTCACACCTGCATTACAGGTTTACCACACATATAGGAAGGATGACACTACTGGAGACTGGGCTAAATGTGGAGTGGCTGTTTCCATTGATACTAGATGACACTTCTCTTCTGTCCCTCTTACCTCGACCATATAGGCAACTGCTGTGAAAGTGCTCACACCCTTCTATATCACAGTGTGTTCTTTGTACCTAACCCCTAATGAAGCTTTGAATACAGACGCACTGGCAGAACTCTTTGGGCACACCCATGGCCATTCCGCCTTGTGGGGGACTCCAGCGCACACAATGTACTGTGGGGCTCGACTACCACTTGCTACAAGGGTCGGATGATCGAGCGACTCGTCCATTCTGAGATTATCTGCCTTCTGAACGCAAGTCAGATGACACACTTTTCTGTAGCTACAGGGTCTTTTTCATCCACTGACCTCCGTTTTTGTCCCCAGCTATTTGCAGACTCATTTCAGAGGGAAGCGGGTACAGATTCACATTCTAGTGACCACTTCCCATGACTAGGATGGTGGCTGACTGGGGACCATGCAGATGGGTGATACCAAGGGCAAATGGCTTGAAGTACAATCGACAGGCTATTTTTGAACAAAAGGACTGGGCACAGAAGACGGTGGCCAATATCGCTTATGAGATGCAACGGGCTGCAGCAGAGTCCATCTCCAACTCTACTAACCACCTCAGATGATGGCCTGTACCTTGATGGAATGACGACTGTCGACTGGCAATCAGGGCCAGACGAACAGCTCTGCGGAATTTCAGACATTGTCCAACTACAGTAAATCTACGTCAGCGGATCTGCGAGAGTACATGCGAGGCAAGTGATGAAAGAATGGAAGATGGCTTCTTGGAGGAAATTAACGACTTTTATTAATCGGTCCACTACTACTGCGCAAGGGCAAGGGTAGTAGTACACATCCCCTTACGGCATTGTCAAGTAATGTGCTCTGAGTGACCACGCCAGATGACATGGCTCATATTTAACAGAACACTCCCTTACTGCCACTACATCATCCACAGAAGCTCCTGCTTTTGAGGTGTTCCATCAGACTGCAGAGAGGAAGTTCAGTTTCTTCTTGCACAATGAGAAAGACTACAATGATCCATTCTCCATGTGGGAACTGGAATAAGGTTTGTCGGCACCTAGAGACACTGCTCCAGGACCTGACGAGATTGCTGCAGGGTCAATTATTGATGGAAACAATGAATTTCGTTAGCGCCTTGGTAAAGATACGCCGAAAATATGCAAATTTCCCTAGTCATCAGTCAAGATAGCATGATAGGCTGACAGCAGTTATCAACATGGAAGGCAGAGACTCACGATGATTCATTGATTTCTGATCGATTGTTGATCAAACGGAAACGTTGCACTAGCAGGTTTTGCATCTGTTATTAAATAATTTTTGACTTGAAGCTGGATGTTCTCGTCTCTCTCTCTCTCTCTCTCTCTCTCTCTCTCTCTCTCTCTCACTCACTCACTCTCTCTGTTCCTCTCTGGGACCAATGAGGTACTCTTGCCTTCACCGTCCTGTGTCTCTAACTTACAGTATATTCACATTAGCCATTGCTGATGCATTTTGTGTTGCAGAAATATTTAGTGAGTGATGAGACAAAATGTTCAGTGCTGTCACAAGTTCTCAGTGGTCCAGGACTGCAGATGGCCAACATATCTTGATGAGCTTATCTGTAACTTTGAGTATTTTCTGGAAAACTGCTAGTTTTCTATATTTTCGTCACAATGATGGTATCTTCCACTAACAGGAAGCCCTCTCACTCCACTCTCAGGTCGTAAAATGTTTTCCCCAGGAGTTCACTGTATGAGAAATGTTATCGGTGTTCGTACATGTGATGCGTGGACGTCCTAGGGTAACACCAAGGTGATGGCAGTGGTCCATTTGGCTACTGTCACTCGGCTCTCTATCGCCAATCCTCCACGAATTGGCTCTGTGGGGCGGTTGAATCTACTGCCCTGGCTGTCCTTGTTATTACTCACCATTCAGAAAGCTTTCGACGTTCTCTCACTTCTACCAGAACAGCAAAATGCAAATTAGATCTAGGAGTAAAGGAATAGTAAGTTATATCACACAGTTTCTGATAATCACTAGTACTCCTGCTTAACATGTAACTTAAATATTCTAATCAAATGCGACTTCCATTAAGAATGAGCATACATTATGTGAGTGGTTCAGGAAGAAAGGTCCCATTACATCACCAACTCGTCCCGGTTTTAAATTTGTGCCAATGCAGTTGTGCCCAAAACTTGTTAAAGCACCAGTGTGTCAAAGACATTTTGGTGCTGTGTGACATTGGAATTATGTGCACTGTTGAAACTGTTGACGATATGCAACCATCAATTTTGCTGGTGTACTGAATTCGTACTTTGCATTATTGTCCTACATTATACTCATTTATGTATCTTGAAAATTTCCTTTACAACTAATTCTTACTTATCTTACAAGAAATCATATTCTCTATTCATACATACTGATCGTTTGTAGCATACACTCACTCCATCATTTTAAAGAATAATTAATTTCCATTTACTCTTCAGACAATTTAATATTTACTCCATTTCCACTCTCACAAAACTTATAACATCCAATACCATGACAAACATGAATACTTCACAATAAGACACAAGAAAAATATACTCATCACCAGATGAAACTGGTAGTACAAAGTGCATAAAACTGCAAAAATAAGTCTTCATGAAACACTTCACAAAATTTAGTGGATGTACACGGTATCTGTACACAATATCGAGCAGTAATTCACGAAAACTACTGTTAATTCACACTGACAGTCAAACCATCATTCTATATGACACCCATTCGCAATTCATTTCTCCAGGAAACACAACTATCCAATTAAAAGTACAATACAACTAACAAATTAGTACAAACATTACCATTCCTGAAAAATCATCACACCATAGAAAAATTTACGTTAGTTCGAGGCACAATTACTGCAGAGAAGCAGAATATCGCTTGTGTAGGTATAGGAGGACGCAGTTAGGGTAGATAATCATTTTTCGTTGGAAGTGTTCATTTTAAAGTAGCAGATGGAGCTCTGTTCGACATAAGGCAATCTTTTTGCGGTACTTGATCATCCACAGCATTGTGTTTTTCCTTACTCTGTTGCACATACACATATACTAATCGAAACTCTTTTGTTCAAAGCGTAAGTGACCTAGATATGGTTAAATAAATTCAAGTCTTTGACCAGAGCACACCTGAGTGCATTGAAATGTTTAGTCCCAGGAATTGAATGATTTGAGTAGTGTCTTTTGACGTAGAATTAAGTTGTGTCTTTTAATAGTGAAGGACGCTGTCCAATAGGATTTGATGTTATGGGCTACTAACAGTGTTGATGCAAAGGAAGTGTTCAGAATCCTGATCTTGCACAGTAACAGTTTGAGTTCATTCATATGACATTAGAGTTGTATTTTCTGTGCAACATGAAATATAGTCTCCCATGGTCTGTGAAACATTCAGTAATATGTCAACAGGCGACTTTAAGTGTTTTCTGACTTTGTAGACATTGCATCTGTAAATGCCGTCGCTGCCGTTAGCTGATTTGTGCGGTGACAAAGCGGCAAGACTCCCTGTGGCAACAACAGCAGATCAGGGATCTCCCGGTGGCTTTTTGAGGCCGACGGACAGTGACCAGCGTATTGTAGTCAGCTTAATCTTTTGGCTCATGGGTCTCTCTTCTGGTTGCGACTCCAACTGATGTACAGTAACTGCAGACACAAACTAGAGACACGGCGTGTTGATCCAGTTTAGTTGTGTGTGTGTCTCATGCCTGCCCAAGGTTCAGCGCCCATACAATTAAACGTGCCATTTTCCATTTGCATTTTTATTTTCAGATCTCAAGCCCTCGTGTAATTTTGCGGCCTCAGAACAAGTTTACAATGAGGTTACAGAGGCACAAATACATACAAATACACAATCCTTTCTTATAACATTTTAATAACTACTCTCAACATATTCAGTCATTACTTAACTTTCACATCATGTTATACTGATATGCAACATATTCAGATTATTGCTCTATCTTTTCCGCAAGTTACATAAAGATCTAATTATATCCAAAGTATTACATTTGGTGCTTATAAAATACTTGCAGATTTAATCAACTTTATGTGATTTGTTACTGGTAAATTTGATCATCACGCGAGTTTTACGGAAAAGCTTCAGGTACTCGGGTGGGAGTCTCTGGAGGAAAGGAGACGTTCTTTTCGTGAAACGCAACTGAGGCAATTTAGAGAACCAGCATTTCAGGCTGATTTCAGTAATTTTTCCTATCGCCAACTTATATTTCGGGGAAATACCACAAAGGTAAGATAAGAGAGATTAGGGCATGTACAGATGCACACAGGCAGTCATTTTTCCCTCTTTCTGTTTGGGAGTGGAACAGGGAGAGAAGATCCTAGTTGTGGTACGAGGTACCCTCCGCCACGTACCGTATGGTGGGTTGCGGAGCATTTATGTAGATATAGATGTAGAACTATTACTGTCACCTCAAGATTATTACTAATGAAATGAAGTTAATTAATAATTTAATTGAAATTCAACGAAACAACCTCACGTAATATGTATTCTGTTTTCTATTAATATTCTGCTCTTCTACATAATATAATTCATACAATTTCCAAACGTAGTGTATGTCTCCGTTGCCCGGGTTCCACTAAATTGGGCACGTTCCCATTACATGCAGGAGGCAATTACACAGGTAGCTGGGACTGTGTTGTGTGAATTAAGCTGATTTTCAGGTTAGGGGCTCTCAGAGAAACAGAAAAGGGGCTTCAGTATCAAAGGGTGCAGGCTGAACACAGGAAGAATGTAGATCAAGGTACCATCGGTATAACTATTGTAAATTACGTAGCGGTGTTGGGAAAGTACCAGAGCTCCAGGCAATATTAGGAGCACTGGTGCTCAAATCGTTTTATGCACTGACAGCTGGCTAAAACCGGAGGTAAGTCCATTCGAAATTTTTGCGAAGAACGTAACGGTGTTCAGAAAGTATAGGCTAAACACGGTTGACGGAGGCGTGGTTGTTGCTGTTGGAAGTAATTTATCTTGCAGGGAAATTGAAGTAAATAGCTCCCGTTAGTTAGTAAGCGTAGAGGTCATCCTTGGCAACCAGAATAAAATAAGAATTGGATCCTTTCACCGACATCCCAACTCAGAATATGCAATTGGAGTAAGGTTCAAAGAAAACTTGAGTCTAATTTCAAATATGTACTCGACTCATACAATTATAATTGATGGTGACTTCAGTTTACCCTCGATATGTTGGGAAAATACATGTTTACATCCAGAGGTCCGCAAAAAAAATCTTCAGAAATTGTGCTAAACTCATTCGCTGAAAGATATATTGAGAAATTAGTTCATGAGCCCACTCGAATAGTAAACGGTTGTGAAAACACATTTGACCTCTTAGTAACAAATCAACTAACAACGAGCATCCAAAGGATGCAGGTATTTGTGAGTTCGGGATTACCTTGGAGAGACTGAATATTCTAATTCCCAAATCCTCCAAAATAAATGAAACGCACATCGATTGAAAAAATCAGATAAAAGTTCGCTTGACGCCTTCCTCAGAGACAATCTCTGCTTCTTCCATATTCACAATGTAAGTGTAGACCACATGTGGCTTGAATTCAAAGCAATAGCATCGACAGCATTTGATACATTTATACTAAATAAACAAATGATGGAGCTGATCCCTCCCATGGTACTCAAAACAGGTCGGGACACAGTTGCAGAAACAACGGAAATAACAAACTTGAAACGAGCGCCAAATCCCAAATATAGGCCATTTTATACAGAAATTAGAAATTTAGCACGAACTTGAATGCGAGACGCCTGTAGTTTCCACAACGAAACCTTGTGTCGAAACGTGGCGGAAAATCCAAAGAGATTCTGGTTGTATGTGAAGTATGATAGTGGCAAAAGACAATCAATGCCTTTTCAGGGCGATAGCAATGGACATACTATCGATGAGAGTGCTCCTAAAGCAGAGCTACTAAAGACACCCTTTCGCAATTCCCTCGCCAAGGAAAACAATAGGGCCGGCCGCTGAGGCCGAGCGGATCTAGGCGCTTCAGTTCGGATACGCGCTGCTGGTACGGTCGCAGGTTCAAGTCCTGCCTCGGGCATGGATGTGTGTGATGTCCATATGTTAGTTAGGTTTAAGTAGTTCTAAGTTCTAGGGGACTGATGACCACAGCAGTTGAGTCCCATAGCGCTCAGAGCCATTTCTTTGAACACACTCTCCACCCGATGTGTAGGACGTCAATGAGCAGAATGACCTTCCTGTCTCAGAACACTCTGCACATCACTTTATTTACCGACAAAAACTGTTTGAATTTCGTTTTCACCGGAGGTCCACGGTGATACCAATGCGTTGACTGCTGCTTGGTTTCCGGGATCAAGTGAGAAATCCACGTCTTCAGTACTGGCACCAGGCGCAACCAGTCTGGCCAACATTTGACTGTCACGACATAGATCTCTTGCGCATGCGTAATTTTCCCGTGTAAAAAAGGCTACTTTAAAGGAAACGTCACAAAAGATACTTTCTGGATGCGACCCATATTATGCTATACCAAAGATCTACCAATGATTTAAAGCCCTCCCCTTAATTCCCACATTTGCCATAAACTACTTAACCTCAAAACAACTGTGGCGACAGAAATGCTTATAATTTGACCCCCAATTTGCTTCGTTGTGGTCGTCGTTCTTTCATTTATCATCTCGACTCTAAAATTCGTCATGCGTCGTTCCACCCTTTAAGTCCCTTCATTACTCATTGTGGCATTCCTTCAGATTGGAGATCAGTCACCAGAAAGATCAGAAGCATAATTTGACTCTCGCCACATACAAAACTTATCCTTATCAGTTCTTTTCAATTCTTACATCCTTAGATTATCTGTGTGTTTTGCATGTCGCTCTTTATATGTCTGTTTTATCCTTTGTACCCCATCACACTGTTATTCGTCTGTCTCCATATTCAGAGGCAGACTCAACATTTGTGAACACAACTTCTTTGAAAATGGATGTCCTCGTTTATTTTCTCCAATGTTTGAATTCTATTTAACATGGATATCCTATTCGTTCAATTTTCTGTCACATCAACAATTCCTGCAGGTACAGTAAGTCATCACAACATAAAAAACTTCAGCGTGCTGGACTCACATACATCCATACAGAATCATTCTCAAATGGCAGCATCTGCCCCTACGTCTGCTAAAAGTCACTTTACAGCGTCTGTACGCATCTGGTAAAACCTAACTTGGTTGAGTCTGCGAAAACCTTATTCAATGAACACTCTCGCTTCTTGCTGAGCACATCATTACATCTGGTGTGCCTACAATATTTAACCTTCAATATCCATTTCTCCATCAAGGCACCTATGGCCAACGATCTGTCTGATGATTCTCTTTTTCATGTCTCTCTCCTGCATCATCGCTTTGACTCTTACTGGTAATCTCGCTTATCCCACGCAGAACTGTTCCATGCCCATATATTTTATTCCGTAGGATGTCTTGATGTTAATTCTATTACTTCTTCCTTACTACGAAATGGAAACTATATATTATCTCATGGTTCAGTTTTATATTACTTTTTATTACTTAAATGCTCTGATGTGCTAAATATTGTCAGTGCGCAGAGATTAAATTAAATTCTATAGATAAATCTGCCCGCACCAGGTATTTTTCTGCTTTCAAGATATAATAAAGATACGTTGTTGCACTCATTCTTAAATCATTCTACCCTCTAATGGACGTTGCCTAACTCACAATAAGTCCGAACGGCAATTTGTCAGATGATGACAAGAAGCATTACGTAAAGATGACGTATGTTTTGGACATGGCAGATCCAATCCCATCTGCCAATAACATATATCGTGTCAGTGGACGATAGAACTCCGACTCTTTTCTTTCGGACATCTGACAACTGATTATTGTAAGGTTCAATGACAAGCTGCTGTAATATCTTTTCTCTTTGTGCCTCTGTCCTGTCTGTATAAACCTATGGTGTAGGGTAGGATATAACAGTGAACTTGCTATGCTCCTCTCATACAAACTGATAAGGAAAACATGTAATCACATCTGGGTACTGCATTTCTAACACTATCAACTGACTAACGACCAAATGACAATACTTATTTATTGAGAAACTTAGCTTTATCAATACCAATGCATTTACATACAGCGCATTATCAAGGGTGGGGTGTGGGGCGTACTTAATGCCCATCCATGTAAAATTCGTTATTTATTTTTGTCTTTTATATACAACATAGTTTTTAAAGACATAATGATGTGTAAGTAGAAACCGCAACCTGAGAATGTCTCTTAGCATACTCGTACCAACAACAACACATCTAGAATAATGTGTAATACCATCCGGACGTCGGAGTACTTTACGTCCAAAGGAAAAAAAATTTAAGAAATGGAAATTTGAATTTTACTGACAACTTACAAGGTAAAGGGATGTTGATGTGTAGGTGAAGTCCTGAACCAGGAAATACTGAATACGACACTCATCAGGGAAGTAATTTCTACACTTAAGGCTTAAATTTTTGTGTTAGTTTTAACTGAAAATTTAAAATATGGGACCTGGAAGAATAATTCGTAAAAACAGTAAACTTTTTTTGAATATTTTAAAATTTAGTGTAAATGACTAGATAACAATATTTCCAAATGGTGGACATAAAGTGCACTCGCCCCTCTCTATCCTTGGTATTGCAAGCGTTAAGACAATGATTTGAGTTCTTTCCGCTAAATGCACATTCGACTAATACCAGATTTATTGCAGAACCATTATTCGTCAATATAACTTTACCGCAATAGAAGTTCGTCAGACAGCCGCTGTGGCCGAGCGGTTATAGGTGCTTCAGACCGGAGCAGTGCTGCTGCCTCGGTCGCAGTTTCGAGTCCTGCCTCGGGCATGGATGTGTATGATTTCCTTAGGTTAGTTACATTTAAGTAGTTCTAAGTCTAGGGCACTGATGACCTCAGATGTCATGTCCCATAGTGCTTATATGTAATTGAACCATTCTGGAACAGCGAAGTGTTGACACACGCTGAAAGAAGGCCGCAGCTCAGACGTTCCAGTGCGCTCTCAGCTGTTTAATGACGTCACTTTGGCACCAAAGAGTCACCACAATTCTGCCCCGTGACACTGTGGACGCGCCACACGATGGTGAGGGTGTCACACCCCATCTTACTCAAATTTCACCCCGTCTATTGATGCGTCAGCGATGGGCGTCAGAATCGCGACACCCAGAGCTGCAACCACGTGGTTTCCTAACGGGTGGCCGGGAAAATATTTCAGACGTCCCTACTCTGAGAATCGACACAATATGGCCTCAGGG
The DNA here is from genome assembly GCF_023897955.1 of Schistocerca gregaria. NCBI lineage: Eukaryota > Metazoa > Arthropoda > Insecta > Orthoptera > Acrididae > Schistocerca > Schistocerca gregaria. The sequence goes on along the minus strand of NC_064924.1, from coordinate 86,487,990 downwards.
TGTGTCATAAAGGCCTCGATGAAACCACCTCTTTACTCCTGACAATCACTCAATGCTTTCTTATTCAGTATAGGACGAGCGTATTACCTTTGCTATTCTTTTAGCCCCAGATAATTGTTTCGCAGTAGTCTATCACACTCAACAGCACACACAGCGCGGAATACCACGAAACAGGGATTAGCACGAGTTCAAGACACAGTGACAGAATATTCCTGCAGTGAACTTTCTATATATATCACGATTCAGGATGTAGGTTATTTATGCTAATATTAACCTCTGCCCCAAGAATACGGTTTTCGGAATACAACGGTGTAATCCTACGAACCAGTAGCTGCCGTTTATTCACAGAAAAAATTCATATGTAGTATATTTATCATCTCTCTGAACTTAATGATTACTACAAATTTAGTATAAATTTAACGACTCGTTAGCCGTCTTTCTTTTGTGAAACATTCCAATACGCACTTCACTTCATGAATGCTATTCTTTCCACTCGGAAGAAAATAAAAATAGACAATTACTATTTCTCAGTAATACTAGAGTTTAATCACTCGGGGATACTTCAACAGCCACTTTTAATAGTTTCAAATTATTGTAGGTAAATGGTTTTATGCTGATAATTCTGCAGTGTCCTCAGGTGGTGAAAGCAGAAGTACATTAGTTTTATACGCTCGTAAAAGAGTAATAGGATCTCTGTATTCAGTGGGTGTCCTATGTTACATAAAAATAAATATATTTTCATCCACCAATGTGTTAACGTAAGGTTCCGCTTAATTATTCCCGTAGTTTATTTCCATAGATAATCTGAGCATTCGTGGACCAAATAGTTGCAGCTTTGCAGAGAAAATAACGCACATGTTGCCATGTGGCAGGGCCTATTAGATGGCCTGTGTGGACGTGTAGTATGTCACCACCTGTGGAAAGGAAATGCTTCACGAAGTGCTGTAGCAATGATGTACATGCCCTTAATTTTGAGATCGCTTCAGGTTGAAAAATTGACACCATCCAAAAGTGAAGATGCTTTCTTACTTTCGCTTTTGCTGTCGCTGTGAATGTCCGCCTCACCTTCACAATCTTTGCCGGTGGCAATGCGACCAATATATGTGGCAGGTTTAACCCCAATATCGATCATAACTGGCTAGTCCTTCACCTCGATTAGAAAGTTTCGACCTGTGTTTGACGTCTACATTTATTCCTGGCAGTAACAATAACAAAAAAACTGAAGATCGATTATTTCAGAAGCCTGTTATTTTGAGCGGTTTTCATACTCAGGTTAAACTGCACACAAAAAGAATTGGTGTAACTGAAAACCAGTTGTTTCAGCGATGACCGCCATCCCTTGTCTTGAGGGCTCCAATAGTGCACAGGAATGCCTCTGACTCACCGGCAATGGTGGTCTGCCTGCACCAGCTGGGTGACCCTGACAATAGCCGCCACCAGCTGTCTGGGCGCCTGCCCCTCGTCTCCTCTACAGCATCAGCGTCCTCACCTCCCCACCTGGTGTCATTCTGCACAGTCCTCAAGACCAGACTCAGTGTACTGTTCCACTACAGTATCAAATATAAGCTAATACAATATTACTTCTAGGATAGCTTCACACCAATTGTTTATTTTTTTAAAAAGGACATTGACAAAAATCTACGCAAAGCTTGTTGTAAACAACAGATTTTTCTATGAATCATGTCCAGGAATGTCCACAGAGGCCACTGAGTCAATTCCACATAAAAGGCTTTTGTGCACTTCAGGAATATACAGCATTAGTTGTCCTATGTTGCTTTTATTACTTTAAACTTGTGTATAGTGGAAAAGTAACCTTTCCCAAATCTTCTCTTGCCTTCCTCGTTCACCTGATTTTTGTATCTTTCGTTTCGTCTGTTCTAAGAAAAGCTTGTGCGATTGATGCGATAGTAGTAAGTGGGTAGATTGGACACACACTGGGTAAAAATTATGAACATACTTTTGTGAAGGCAGGGAAAATTAACAAGAGAGATCTGCAGCTAATTCAGTCAAGGAAGACCTTCATAAATACATGGATAAATAAGGTTAAAACTTTCACTCAAAATCCTATGCTCAGCAAGTTTTCCATACCAGACATGACTACATAGTCAAGCATGTCATTTGGTATTTTACTACTAAATGTGGCACACAGCTTCATTGTTCTTTTCTGTGTAGCTATCACATTCATTTCCCTGACATATTTGTGACATTGATAGGACTCACATACAGAAGCGGCAAAAAAAAAAATAAAAAAAATTAACTAATAGAAATAACCGGCTACTGGGAAGTAACAGTTATTGTCATACCCACTCCTCTGATACTAGCAGTTATTTTAATAACTACCAATCGTGCATCGCGCCATTTGTTTACTAAATATCATGTAGTGCTTTCACGTGATCTGAGATCTGGCCACAAATAGGAGGGGCAGAACATCTAGACAGCTCATGGAAATAACTCTGCGACTATGCACCATCTGTTGAAAGAAGTGTGTACTACGTTTTCGTGTGCTCTCACTACTGTTGGCATAAATCGGCTGCCGTTAGGATGGCGGATGACGGGAGCTGCCGTAATGGCATTTCACACGTATAGTCATTCCCATCAGCTACTGTGCTGTGTATCAGCTTACTTTGGACCGTGGTACAAACAGAGTAACTCGAAGGTATTCGTTCTGCTATCGATAAATCCATCAGACGTTGATATTTTTCCCTGGATATTACCATATTTGTTCTGCTATCGATACATCCATCAGACGTTGATATTTTTCCCTGGATATTACCATATTTGCTAACAGATCTTGTTCTCTATATGTTAATGGGCTACCACTACAAGTAAGCAAGAAGTTGGTAACTATGTTCCAGATCCCAGTTAAAGGTCATAGAAGATATTGATATATCCAGATATCCAGAGAGCATAGTTATGGTAGTGAAGAACTATTTTCGTACTGCTGTACGGAAATGATGGTTGGATAGATATCACACATCTGTGCAGTAATCCCCTGCCGATAACACTCATTACTTCATGGCTATAATGAGCTAATTGTGTTTCACAAGAATGATTTTTCTGCATCAGTGATGACTATGTGCCAATAAATCTTTTTCTTCGAGATAATTAAGAATGGTCGAACACTGTATATGTTCCAAAACCCTACTGCAAATCGTCGTTAATGATATGGGCCTGTAATTCAGCGGATTACTCCTATTTTCCTTTTTGGGTATTGGTGTGACTAGAGCAATTCTCCTGTCTTAAGGTGCGGATCTTTTGTGAGCGAGTGGTTGTATATAATTTCTAAATATGGAGCTATTTTATCAGCATACTCTGAGAGGAACCTGACTGGTATACAATGTGGACTGGAGGCCTTGCATTTATTAAGTGATTTCAGCTATTTGCTACACCGAGGATATCAACTTCTGTGTTTCTCATCTTCGTAGTTGGTCCTTAGTCGGCATTCAGGAATATTTACTTCGTCTTATTTGGTGAAGTAGTTTCGGGAAACCGTGTTTAATAACTCTCCTTTGGTGGCACTGTCATCAGTGACTTCACCGTTGTTATTGCGCAGTGAAGATATTGATTGCGTCTTGCCTCTGGTGTGCTTTATGTATGACTAGAATGTCTTTGGGCCTTTGCCAGATTCCGAGACAGAGTTTCTTTGTGCCTAATATTATAAGCATCTCGCATTGAAGTACGCACTGTCTTTCGAACTTCTGCAAATTATTTCCAGTCTTGGGGATTTTGCGTTCTTTTAAATTTGGCATGCCTTTTTCGTTGCTTCTGCAATAGCGATCTCACCCGTTTTGTGTACCATTGGGGATCAGAGCCATCCCTTGTTAATTTATGTGGTATTTATCTCTCAATTGCTGTCGATGCTATCTCTTTGATACCATTCCACAACTTTTCTACCCTTTGCATGATCAGAATGGGAGGGGAGACAGTCTCTTACAAAGGGTTAAAAGAACTTTTATCAGCTTTTTTAAATAGATGTACTTTGCGTTTCTCTTTTATGGTTGAAGGTGTTAAGGTATTTAGCCTAGCAGCAACTGCCTTGTGGTCGCTAATCCCTGTATTTGTCACAGTACTAATTATTTGTCCACGATTATTTGTTGCTAAGACGTCAAATATGCTTTCGCAATCATTTACACTTCAAGTGGGCTCATGTATTAATTGTTCAAAATAATTTTCTGAGAAAGCATTGAGTACTATTTCGGATGACGTTTTTTGCCTGCCGGTGACTTTAAACGTATAATTTTTCCAGGATGTCGAGGGTAGACTGAAGTCACCACCATCTAGAATTGTTATGATTGGTGTACCTGTTTGAAGTGATACTCAAGTCTTCTTTGAACTATTCAGCAACTCTATTTTCTGTGTCGAGCATGGAGGGGGGGGGAGGATCAATAAAACGTTCCACTTAATAGTTTAGCCCGATTGTCAAGTATAATGTCTATCCATACTATTTCTCAGGAACTATCTACTTCAGTTTCGATACAAGGTAAACTACTTCTGACATCAATAATTACTCCTCCACCAACTGCATTTAATCTATCCTTTCTGAACACTGTTAGGTCGTTTGAAACAAATTTGGCTGAACTTATTTCCGGCCTTAGCCAGCTTTCGGAACCTATAACTATTTGAGCTTCAGCCCTTTCTGTCAGGGCTTGGAGCTCTGGTTCTTTCCCAACATAGCTACGACAATTTACAGCTACCATACCAATCATTTCTACAACTGCCTTACTGTGTTTTACCTGCTCCCTTTTAGACCGACGCCCTTTCTGTGGTTTCATGGGACCTCACATGCAGCAGCTTCCTGCGTTTAGTGGACTCCTGACCTATTAAGCAGTACCTGGAAACCCACACCCTAGGCCGAAAGTCATGGTACCTCCATCCCATATGGTCACAGAACCGCCTCAGCCTCTAATTCAAACCCTCCACTCGGCTCTACACCATAGGACCACAGTCGGTTGTATCGACGATGCAGTAGGTTGTGAGCTCCACCTTAATCTCCAAGCAAGGCTGCCGGTCCTTACCGTTTCCGCTAGATGCCCAAAACCAAAGAGAATCTCTTCCAATCCAAAGCGACTCACGTCATTGGTACAGACATGGGACACCACCTGCAGTTGACTGCACCCTGCATTCTTCAAGACATCCTGAAGCACGCTTTCCACATTTGGAATTCTCCCCCGCACTGCACACAGAGTGCACACTGGCTTCTTTCCCCCCTGTGCCAGCCATGTTCCCAAGGGACACCATTACGCGTTTAACTTTGGAGCTCCCAACAACCAGCAAACCCCACCCTCTGTGAACGCCCAAATCTTGTGGGCCGAAAAGCTTCCTCTGGAAGGAACAGGGTCGACGACTGCATCCGGCTCAGAGACTTTGTCAGCCACAGATAGAACCCAAACCCTGTCCGTCAAACGAGCTGAGGAGGCCCTATGAGCGGCCCCTCGGAAAGTCTTTCGCTGCCTGCCAGACTTTGAAATTATCTCCCACTGGACGACGTGTGAGGGGTCAACCTCAGTGCAGGCAGTACTTGTGAACCCACACCAGTGGACAGATCAGGGCACACGTGGGACATGCTCGATGTCTCTCGATTCCCCGTGCCTGGCCCCACACAGTTATGGCCCTTGGCAGCAACCTCAAGCTCTCTGACAGAAGCCAACAACGCCTGGAGCTGTGAGCGAAGGGTCACCAGCTCAACTCGCTTCCTTACCATTACTGAAGTCAGACCCGTTTCGAGCTCGTAAAAATGTGTAACAATCAAACAGTGTAGTCGACTTACTACCAGCAGGAACTCCAGGTGCTCTCACACTGGCAGTCTAACTGATATTGTGCTATTCTAAGCAAAACAAACAAAAGCCTGTACGATATGAGGGTCTATACAAGGGTCGATAACAATGGTGGTACTGTAAGCTACACTATTATTTAAACAAGAGTTTGTGGCTAGTAATTACTCAAAGGCTTTCATAACCTGTAGCAATGAGTATGAAGCCAGGTTATATGATAACATTGAAACGAGTCTAATTTTCCATCCTTACAATGTTCACTTTCATATTTGTGACTACAAATGTAGCCTGCTGTCCGAAATGGCCTTTTGAACATGTCAAACTGCTTTATAAAATGTTTAACTAAAACTCATATGGCAGACATACGAGTATATTCCTTACGTGGTGTCAATGACACATACTTTTACTTCAGTTATACCGCTATAAAGAGATATGAGACATTCTTAGTATTCCTTGGCAGTGGACCAAATAGATCGACCACAGAGAAACTCTTAACTGTGAAGGAATGACAGGAAACATCGGATCATGATGAGATACTGGTAGCAGCTTTATCTCTCTAACAAGATTGCCATAACCTCTGGCTTACAGATTCTCTTCCCTATTTTTACAAAGAAGCATACATTACAAAGGTGGTATAAAATCAAACCCATGCAAATCACCGATATCCTTTATCATAAAGAGTGCCACTTTCAACAATCTAGTATTGCCAAATCACTGTAGTGAAGCGATCTATCCACTTCAATTTCACTTCCTTCCAGGGAGGATCCTTGTCCCATGCATTACCAATACTGGCAAGTGACCATGAAAAAAAAATCTACAAATAAAAGAAAACTAATCTATTCTGATTATGATTGCCCTTACTTTCATTATAAGGCCCTTGAGACTACTCCAAACAACACTGGCAATAATGTTTTCTTTTTACAAGAATTTTAGTAACACTGAAATAAAATCAGTTATAGGACCCACCTGATTTAACTCATCAAAAATTATAATGCTCTGTTGTGTATGGATACTTTGGCCACTTAACAGAGCAGATAACAACGAAGTTGACAAAGCCCCTTCTGACACAATCTTCCAGTTCAATAATTGAATAGTAACATTCATATATTGTGAGCATTCATATCGCAAAGCAATAGTTAGATCAATTTCAAATTCTTCAAACAGCTCTGCAGTAAGGCCAGTTCAAAGAGAGAGAAAAATCTTTACTCAAATCAAGCTATGTTAGGAGAGGAGCCTCTAGAAGAACCTGTTTCACACCACTGAATTCAGTTTGCACCTACGCACCCCAACTCCACGGGGCATTTTTAGCCGTATGTGCGCAAAGACGTGAAGTGGCTAAAGTATTCAAGTTCATAAAGCGTTTACAACAATTTGGCCAAACAAGAACTGACAGATCAGACCGCACATTTTTTCGGTTATTATGACGCGTTTCCAACCAGTCCAATTTCAGTCTGTTTTAGCAAGATCCCTGTCGCCACAGTGTAACATTAACCATTTAAAACAGAAAATTTAGACCATAGAAGCTTGGTTGGAATAATTACTTCTAAACATAGATGTGTCAAGTGAGCGCTGTGCACCGAATATCACTCACTGAACTGTGCTATGACAGTGCACACATGAGTGAAAGAAGACTATCAAACTTAAAGATGATTTGTCAGGTGGTAGAGGTTAAATTAAATGCTGTAGATCAATGTGGCACTCCCAGGTATTTTTCTGCTTTCAAGATATAATAAAGATACGTTGTTGCACTCTTCATTAAATCTTTCTAACCTCCAATGAACGTAGCCGAACTCACAATAAGTCCGGACGGCAATTTGTCAGACCGATTACGAGAGGCATTACGTAAAGATGAGGTATATTTTGGACGAGGCAGATGCAACCCAATCTGCCAATAACATATATCATGTCAGTGGACGATAGAAGTCTGACTCTTTTCTTTGGGACATCCGGCAACGGATTATTGTAAGAACTAACAGTAGGTTCAATGACAAGCTGCTGTATTATCTTTTCTATTTCTGTCTCTATCCTGTCTATATAAACCTATGGTGTAGGGTAGGATTTGACAATGAACTTGCTATGCTCCTCTCATACTAACAGATAACGAAAACATGTAATCACATCTGGGTTCTCTGACAATATTTATGAATGACTCTGCAATAGATTAAATAAATCTCTTTTGCCGCTTTCTCTGCCTGATCAACACAATGAACTTACTTCTGCATTTCTAACAACGTACAAACATATCTTTGGTGATAAAAGGAAAAAAAATACATGATCACAACGCTCGCTTTAAACTGGCTACAGACCAAATGACAATACTTATGTATTGAGAAACTTAGCTTTATTAATACCAATGCATTTTGATAGCGAGCATTATCAAGGGTGGGCGTGCTGTGTACTTAATGCCCATCCTAAAACACAATGAAAAAAATATAAAATTCGTTATTTATTTTTGTCCTATATCAACAGCATAGTTTTTGAAGACATAATGTTACTTAAGTAGAGACCGCAACTTGAGACTGTCTCTTAGCATACTCTTACCAATAACAACACACCTAGAGTAATGTGTAATACCAAAGAGGCGTCGGAGTACTTTACGTCCACGGAAAAAAATAGTTAAGAAACGCAAATTTGAATTTTACTGACAATTTACTGGTTAAAGAGATGTTGATATGTAAGTGAAGTCCTGAAACTCGAAATACTGAGTACAACACTCATCAGGGAAGTGACTTCTACACTTACGGCTTACATTTTTGTGTTAACTTTAACTGAAGAATTAAAATATGGGACCTGGAAGAATATATCGTTAAAAACGTTAAACATTTTTTCAAACGTTTAAAATTTAGTGTAAATTAATAGATAATAATATTTCTAAATGGTGGACATAAAGTGCCCCCGTTCCTACATATCCTTGGTATTGCGAGGGTTAAGACAATGATTTGAATTCTTTTCGATAAATGCATATTCGACTAATATCAGATTTATTGCATAACCATTATTCTTTAGTAAAACTTTACCGCAACGGAAGTTTTGTCAGTCAGCCGCTATGGCCGATCGGTTATAGGTGCTTCAGTCTGCAGCCGCGCTGCTCCTGCAGTCGCAGGCTCGAATCCTGCTTCGGGCATGGATCTGTGTGATTTCCTTAGGTTAGTTAGGTTTAAGTAGTTCTACGTGTAGGGCACTGATGATCTCAGATGTTAAGTCGCATAGGGCTTAGAGGTATTTGAATTAATTTAGATGTCCCTACGCTGAGAATCGACACAAAATGACCTCGGGATGTGTCATAAAGGCGTCGATAAAACCACCCCTTCCTTCTGTCCCTAGCCAGGGTGATTTGATGTGATAGTGGGCAACATTACTATCCTCTCACTATCGTTATTGATCGACCATTTTGGAAACTGCTTCGAAAAAGAAATACAATGTTAGATGGCTATTAGGTCTCGGTAAATCTGTTACACCACAGGCAAAGGAAACAACCCCCCTTTTGGTCCACTAAGGTAAATGCGTTTCCGAACACCAGTGGCCGTGTGATTATAGAGTGTTTACTCCTAACGATCACTCAAAGCTTTTTTATTTAGTAGAGCACGAGCGCTTTACCACAGCTATTCTTTTAGTCCCAGATAATTGTTTCGCAGTAGTGTATCACACTCAGCAGCACACACAACGCGGAATACCACGAAACAGGGATTGGCACGAGCTCAAAAGACAGTGACAGAATATTCCTGTAGTGGACTATCTATATATAGTTTATTTATCATCTCTCTGAACTTAATGATTACTACAAATTTAGTATAAATATAACGACTCATTAGCCGTCTTTCTTTTATGAACCATTCCAATACGCACTTCACTTCATGTGTACTGTTCTTTCCACTCGGAAATAAAAAAAAAAAAAATGAGAAATACTATTTCTCAGTTAATGCCAGAATCTAATCACTCAAGGATACTTCAACAACCACTTTTAATAGTTAAAAATTATTTTAGATACATGGGTTTTAAGCTGATAGCGCTTCAGTGTTCTCAAGTATTGAAACCAAAAGCACATTTGTTTTATACGCTCATAAAAGGGCAATAGGATCTCCGTATCCAGCAGGTGTCGTATACTACAGAAAAATAAATTATTTGCTACGGTCGCAGGTTCGAATCCTGCCTCGGGCATGGATGTGTGTGATGTCCTTAGGTTTGTTAGCTTTAAGTAGTTCTAAGTTCTAGGGGACTAATGACCACAGCAGTTGAGTCCCATAGTGCTCAGAGCCATTTTGAAAAACAAATATTTTTCATCCACTAATGTGTTATCGTAACTTTCCGCTTAATTATTCTCGTAGTTTATTTCGACAGATAATCAGAGCTTTCGTGAACACACTACAGTAGTGTTTGCTACACCTCGAATTTTATTAATAATTAAATGGAACAACTACTTTCGCTGCCTTATGAGTCGTACGCAGAAATAATAACCTTGAAGTTGTTGGTTATCCCTCCTCTCACAAGAATGTCATAAATTTTTTTCTGTGTTTAACTTCCATTTACTTCTTTGAATGAAACAAGTACGGCACCTTAGGGCAGAGATGTTCCTTGTATACAGCACAGTTTTAACAACACCAGAAACAAGTTCAGTGGTTACTGCTGCGGTCGTTCTCCTCACACATATAAGATAACTAAAAATGTATCTTTACTGTTGTTCCTTTGTTTCAAAAATATTAATACTACTTTCTTGTGGTTATTACTTCAGATTATTTATGATATCTAAGGCATCTTCTTTCATTATTGATAGTTGTTGTTTCTGCAGTCGTGACTCTACGATAAAATAATCTTTTAGAACTCTTTTCCGAACGACAGTACCAAATAACTTAATTATCACCTTGCTGACGTTCATGAATATAATTAGTCGCGGGTGAAGGTTATTAGCCAGATTTCGAGAAAAATTAAAAAACCTCTGTTGTGTGTTGTTACAGAAAGAATCTTAGCTATATTTTGTAATAACTCTTTCTTCCTCAGCTTCATAGTAACATTTCACAGTAATACTACATTGGTATATTGTGAGGTTCCAGTCTTTAATGGGTTCATTCTAGGGTTAAGGTGTGAGTAGGTAGGGATCTAAATTTCCAAATTTCTGGTTCAGAACACGGGTTTGTTTTATTTTCAATAAATAGCCATCGCTTTACTAATCTAAACCGAGGAAACTGCGTGTTGATTGACGAAGGATTGTGGCGAGTGTTCTCTTACTTCTCCATACAGAATCCCATTTAAAAAAATAAAACACCTCTTAGTCGAGGTATCATCAATCACTGTTCTTTTGTCTTCTAAAACTGAACAGGGCTGACCCCTCCCCCCCCCTCCCCAAGAAAAAAAAGCCTTCAATTAAATCTGTGCAGCATTTCGATAGCTTCCACATAAGAAACTTCCAACAATTCCATCCATAAAACAGTCATGGATCACCTTTTGTGCCCCGACTAGACCAGTCATCTAATCCGCCTACAATCTTGAGTTTAGTAACGAATTGGCAATCAATCTGTTTCTCTCAACAGTAAACCAGTGAATGGATAAACGGACAACCTGCCCTCATACTGTTGTTTAAGCCTGGGAGCCAAGGACTTTTACGTTCAAATTCCCGACTGTGTTATCTCTTCAGCATACACTGCGTTTCGCGAAACGCTACATCGGTCAAGAACCGCAATTTTTACCAATATTATCATCCGAAATATATCTTCAAAAACCACATTCTTAGAACCTTCACCAATGTCGCTCTTAACCTCGAAGTATTAATTCACAGCACCAGAGGATAGTTACCAAACGCTTTTGTATGTCAGTCTCTGGCGCTACAATTATTTTCTTTGGTACCCTTTTAATGACTTTTCTGTAATTTACGAACCTCAAACAGCTGTAGCTATACATGCGCCTAGTATAGACCTTCTGCCTTTGCTTGTGCTCTAATTTCCGCCTCGGGATCACGGATTTGAAGGCAGCCCTTATTACGAACCATACCGACGTAGAACCATTTACTCGACTAAAGGAACAGCACTACATTCGTACAACACCATAAAATTTGCATTTGATTGGCAGTGGGGTTGAGCAGCGACTCATAGCAACTACGGTTGCCGACATGAAGAAATTCCTTGTCGCACGAGCAAAAACTGCCCTGCCAAAAGTGTCGTGAGGCCCGTCCAAACTCCCAGTCCTCTAGCTACAATAATTTTACAACGTATCGAACAACACGCTGTACTCTGCCATAACCACTAGTTTACATTTCCCACAAACTTCATCTTTCTTATTACTTCTGATAATACTGACGCTGTCTGCCTTCTGACTGATTTTTTTGGTATTTTTCTTCTTTTCTTTCTTTAGTTTTCGTTCATTCCCTATTCTTAATATATACATCTACAGGTTAGATGTTCTCATCATATCGTAATAATCTTACCGCTGTTACAATTCTGTTCTTCGCTACTTCATTTAGGAATATAAAATCAGTTCTGTTGATAACCTTTCTACACCACCCGCACTCATACACACATTGTTACCACAACGCAATGTACAAGTTCTTCTCTACACCGTCTTTCCCACAAAATTATGTTTACCATTACTTTCAGCAACATTAGCCACCATGTACTTCTTAATATGGTGAACTTTACGTTTCCCTACCTCCTTATCATTATTAACCTCTTTCAGCACTACTGCAATAGCATTAGGAATACTTTAAACAATAAATGGTCATTCAAACAGGTAGAAACAGTTTTACACATTATTATTTCATTTCTTGCTTTTATAATGTCCTCTTCATAGCACTAAATCTCGTATCCTGTAAGCGTTTACTTTCCCTTCTCTTTCAAATCTCCTTTGACTGGTTTCAGCACTCTTCTTTAAATTGGCATCTACACGCTTAATTACATTATATCGAAAACTAGCTATTACAGGTGGATACCTAATCTTTTCAAAAAGACGATATATTTATATCTTGCTTTCTGTTACCTCTCTAGGCGCCACTACAATAGTAACAGGAGATTTACTTTTCAGTACCCGCTCAAATTCTCGAATACACTTAGGCCAAGTCAAATGCCTCTTCGCACAACAACTATGTCCAGGCCTCCCAATTAAGCGGATAATGCTCGCTCAAGGATTCGATTTGGGTGACGTTCGGCTATTAACAACTCTTGTACTTTGTTCTGTTTCAAGAAATCTTTAAATTCATAAGACACAAATTGCACTTCATTGTCTGACAAGAGTCGCGATGGTGTCCCTACGATAGGGAAATACGACTCTCCAGGATATGCATAATCGTATTACTGGTCACCACTTTCACTTGACACAATTTCACAAATTTGGACTAAACCTCAAATACATGCACAGCAAAAATCTCTCCACCAACCTCTCTTGACAATAGTCCTGGAATATCAACTGCTGAAATATCTCGCACATACCCTTGGGTACTACTGCAACAGGCTGCACTGTATCTTTCTGATTCTTAATCTTCGTTTATTGGCACATCTGACAAGTTCTCTACTCCTTCCTAGCTATGCTACTCTTTACTCTTTGCATGCGAAATAATAGTTATGTAAGGGTGCTATAGACTTGTTTATACCAAAATATCCATAAACTCTGTTACAAATTAAGTTGGTACTGCGACTCTTCCTCTAAAAGGTTGTGGTAAGTTGCTAACGAATAAAACGTCATTTCAGCAAATCCACTTCCCCGTCATTGGTTTCCCTCATTTTCAACCTTCCTTGAGTTTTCTAAGATACTTATCCTTCTTTTGTTCTCAACTAAGACTTTTTTAGCAATGTCTCTAACTCTTGCTCATATTCTAAATCACGAACTTTGGAAACTGAACTCCTTCTCCAGTTCACAGCTCTATTCACTTTCCATTCCACAGACAGGCGAGATAGTGCATCTGACGGACAATTCTCCTTTCCTGTAATATATCGTATTTCGAACTCATACTCCTGATGAAAAACAAAACCATCGCATCAAATGACTGTGCAAAAGCTTCGTTCTCCTTAAAAATATCAATGGTCTTTGTACAGTATGAAATCCAATCTTTCTCCCATAGGACATATACCTAAGCTTTTTTATAGACGTTGTTACTGCTAAAGGATCCTTTTCAGTAATTGAGTGACTCCACTCACAGCTGATTAACATACGACTGGCAAATGCTAATGTCACTGTTCTTCCATCAGTTACCGTTTTCTTGATGGCCTGACAACCCAAACCAAATCCTTACGCATCAGCAACCACACAAAACTCTTTGGTCATACCTGGAAACCCTAAAAATATAGGAACACTAAGTTCTTGTAGTCATTTATAACAACATATTAAGGTGCACACAATTCATTATATTACGAGGAATATTCCTTCTGTAAAACCTAGAAAAGCCGTCAGCTGTTACCTACTTTTAGGGAAAGGACAATATTTAATTGAAACAATTTCCTTGGGTTAGGTAATGTTGACTCCTGACTTACAATGTTCCCAATAATTCCCTTATATCTTCAACTTTTAAACAACATTTCTGTATGTTTCTTCCATGTTCTAGACACTACGTCATCAACATATAGAAATACTTTACTTACTAATTAATCTCCTAAGGAAAGGTCTAATGATTGAATGAACTCTGATACACACAATTCAATCCAAATGGTAGAATTTTAAACTGGTAATTTCGCCTGTTAAATAGAAAAGTCACGTAATTCCGCAATTCCACAGCGAGTATAACCTGGCAGAGGCCGGTCATGAAACCAACCAGACTGAAATATGTACTTTACAGACACCCAGTTAAGTTCCCCTGTACCGTTTCCTCTTTACATCAGCTCAAAAAACGTAACTGATCTAATATTTCCAAGAGGCGTTGGATCTCGGTCCCTCGCTCCTTTACCAGTCATTCTCAAACACCATCTGGAAGTCGAGTAACAAGTTCTTCGACAAGATGCAACTATATTTACTTCATTTGAACGTTAGTTCATAAAATTGCGGTTTCCTCCCCAGCTCTCGTTGTATTTATGTGGGTCAAACTACTCTAGTCTTAGTTTGTGTTTGATACTCTATGACGAATACTTTGCTTTAAAAGCTTTAATAAATTGATGAACAGTTGAAAATACTTTTAAATTTACCATCACACTTCTATTATTACCCCATGACTCCGGAAGAACACCTGTAAACGCTGCATGAAAAATTAATAGATGCACACAATCAATAGGATCGAATGTAAGAAAATGGTTACTACTGTCTCTCATTACGAGTTTTAGTTCCACTACGCGAACATACTCACTACACATGAGACTTACCTTTAATAAAGGTGCGTGAAAGTCCCAATGACCCTTCTCAGATTTCCTTTGATCCATTATCAGCACACTATCTATACTACTGCATGGAGTGGAAGACCCACAACTCTGATTATCACCATCAGGTTTTCGGTTAGTGCTGATTTTATTCTGGTTAAAACTGCCTTCAGATACTCAAAGGTTAGCATTTTTCACATTGTCTACTACTTATCTGTGTGCCTTAGTTATTCAGTCTTATACACTAGTACTTAACTTATTAATCTCGGAATTAACTTTAACATGGTTGCTACTAATCTGGTCAGTCACATCCTGAAGCGCATTCTCCGCAACCTTTCTAGGTGGCTACAAACAGCTCGCCGTTGGTAGGCGCAGTGAAGACACCAGAGGCAGAGCATGAAGTATAATCAGGCGGCATCCTCGTTACGCCTTATCTGTACTCGACTATGTCTCATTTATCCTAAAGTGATTTGAAGTACTATAACTAATCAAACCAATATTATTTTCTTTTATTTAATTATATCGAACGTTCCACTGTGAATAGATCCACTCTCTCCTTCAGGTATGTCCTGTATCATTTTCAGATAAATTGTTTTTTCTATCACCTAACACCCTCAGAATGTACCGACTTTACTATGTACAGTCAACAGTACATCCTGGACCACATTGTCTACGGACACCTGTACTATTCCTTACTGCTATGATATGTGCTCATAACCGACATCTACACTATTCTCACACTAAAAGTACTGAACGATTAGTTTGTACCCTGTTTCTGGAAAGAAACAGCTTTTTGGGTCGGTGCTAAGTTTCGCTGCACCTTCTATACCGTAGACAAAAGCGGCAACCCGTCTCATGTCCAGATGGACTGCCACTAAGGTAAATGCGTTCCTGAACCGCAAAGACCATATGACTAGCGAGTATTTACTTTCAATAGCCACTCTATACCTTGTAATTAGTATAAGACACTCAGCAAGATACACAGCTCAGAACATCTGGAAAGAGGGATGAGCCGTAGCTCAAGACAAAGCAGCAAACTATTCGCGCCATGGACTGACTGTATATATCACGATTCAGAATGTAGGTTGTTTATGCTTATATTAAACGCTGTCCTAGGTGTACATTTTAAGCAGAATACAGTAACATAGTTACATGAGGCAGTAGCTGCTCTCTGTTCATAGTAAAAAATACTGTTTACTGGATAACCAGTTTCAACACACTTAAGGTGCCATCATCGGATCTGAATCTAGATTAACATATCGAAATAGTTTATAAATGTTGATGGATATCAGTTTGTGGGATGGGAGTCAATGCATGTTGAACTTGGTCAGTCAGTACAGGGACAGTTATTGTTGCTTGTGGATGATGCTGGAGCTGACGTCTGAGGATGTCCCATAGGTGCTTGATTGGAGAATGATCTGCTGATCGAGCAGACCAAGGCAGCAGGTCGACACTCTGTAGAGCATGTTGGGCTGCAGTATTTGTGCCCCTGCTGTCATACGAAATCGCACCCCAGACGGTAATTCCAGGTGTAGGTCCAGAGTGTCTAGCATGCAGACAAGTTGTCTACAGGCCATCAACTGGCCTCCTTTCCTTTAAATGCACGTGGCCAACTTCCTTCCCCATCCCTTTCTCACCCAATGGGACTGATGATCTCGTTGTCTGGTTCCTTCCCCAGAACCAACCAACCAACCAACCAACCAACCTAACCAACACATGGCTGTCACTGGCACCGAGGCTGAACCAGCTTTCATCAGAAAATACATCAGACCAGCACTCTACTGTGAGCTGTCACTTGACACCACTGAAGTCGCAAATAGCGGTAGTTTGGGTTCAGTAGAACGCATGTTACAGAGCGTCTGGCCTGAAGATTTTGTTAAAGTAAATGATTTCTAAGAGTTTATTGTGTCAATATGATACCAACTGCTGCTCATTTGGCTGCTGGAGATGCAACACTGCTGCGGCAGAGACTTTACATAAAAAATAATGATTTTTCCCTCCCAGTAGGGCTATGTGGCCATCCCGAGTGCAATCTTCTTGCGACCATACATTTGCGTGACTACTGCTACCAGCTATCATGTACAGTGGCTACATTCCTGCAAAAGGCCTTCTGCAGTATTGGAGGAGGAGCAACCAGCTTCTCGCAGCCCTGTTACACAACCTAGTTCAGACTCAGTGGGGTTTCTATAATGGCGTCTTTGTCGTCTTAAAAGCATTATTGACTAACATCAACACACCCACATCCAGCCTCAAAGGTAACTAATGCATTTAAAATGCATTTGAGGCAAACTTGTTTTGTATCCTCATAGTGGCGGCACTAGCGCCACCCTTATGCGACTGGTGCGAAATTTAAGAGGTATCGTTTTTCAGATGTAGAAACAGGCCTACCAACTTTCGTTTGTCAAAGAACTCCTCCTTGATGTTGTGAACTTTTTCCGACAGAGCATTTTTGTCTTTTCCCCTCCAGATAATGATAGATCCTCTCAAACATGTAAAGCCTTTCTTGCTGCAATCGTCCTTGTCTGTCTCTCATCATCTACACTGGATCATTGTAGTTCTGCAGTTAAACAATTACGGAATGAACGCTAGGTTTCTCTTTGAGCGGAAGAGTAATTACTGTTTGCAAAACCTTGTTCGAGGTATAGGAGTGGTGACAATGTTTCAAGGATGGTGCAGATACAGCGGCAAGCAGTCTGCGGCACTCTGAAAGCTTAGCCTGCAGGTACTCACGCATTTCAGGCACTGGTTCATCTCATCATAGTACGCACACCAAAACCAACTGATTTTGGTTTCTTACTTATAAACATTTCATGCATACACCAAAGAATGCAAAACTAAACTACAGTATTATCTAAACTTCAATAACACTACATCAAAAATCGGCATATTATTTATGGTTTTGGTTAGAAACAAGATATTCATGTTAACATAATGATTGAAGGATAGAGATTCGTTTTACATATATCATGTTTGATGTCATTTTGGTCAATCCTTGAGTGTGATTTATTATAAAACTGTTAATTCGTGTTGACCAAGTACTTCAAAAGTTGTATAAAACTGTAATGTAATTCATGTCACTAGGACAGAGTGGCACAGTAGGAAGAAGCAATTGTGGCAGCCACTATTCTTTTAGCTTGGGGGGTGTACTAAGCTGGGCGTGGGTCTCAGATGAGAGAGGGACTTGATTTTCTGACTCAAAAGAGTGAGGAGCCCTGTCTGTAGGCTCCGAGTTTGTGGCGTTTTGTGCATCTGAGTTTTGGGTGGGAAGTGGTTGCATAGTGCAATTCTACATCTACATCTACATGACTACTCTGCAATTCACATTTAAGTGCTTGGCAGAGGGTTCATCGAACCACAATCATACTATCTCTCTACTATTCCACTCCCGAACAGCGAGCGGGAAAAACGAACACCTAAACCTTTCTGTTCGAGCTCTGATTTCTCTTATTTTATTTTGATGATCATTCCTACCTATGTAGATTGGGCTCAACAAAATATTTTCGCATTCGGAAGAGAAAGTTGGTGACAACAAAACGAGCTGCCCTTTTTTGCACCCTTTCGATGTCCTCCGTCAATCCCACCTGGTAAGGATCCCACACCGCGCAGCAATATTCTAACAGAGGACGAACGAGTGTAGTGTAAGCTGTCACTTTAGTGGACTTTTTGCATCTTCTAAGTGTCCTGCCAATGAAACGCAACCTTTGGCTCGCCTTCCCGACAGTATTATCTATGTGGTCCTTCCAACTGAAGTTGTTCGTAATTTTAACACCCAGGTACTTAGTTGAATTGACAGTCTTGAGAATAGTACTATTTATCGAGTAATCGAATTCCAACGGATTTCTCTTGGAATTCATGTGGATCATCTCACACTTTTCGTTATTTAGCGTCAACTGCCACCTGACACACCATACAGTAATCTTTTCTAAATCGCTTTGCAACTGATACTGGTCTTCGGATGACCTTACTAGACGGTAAATTACAGCATCATCTGCGAACAACCTAAGAGAACTGCTCAGATTGTCACCCAGGTCATTTATATAGATCAGGAACAGTAGAGGTCCCAGGACGCTTCCCTGGGGAACACCTGATATCACTTCAGTTTTACTCAATGATTTGCCGTCTATTACTACGAACTGCGACCTTCCTGATAGGAAATCACGAATCCAGTCGCACAACTGAGACGATACCCCATAGCTCCGCAGCTTGATTAGAAGTCGCTTATGAGGAACGGTGTCAAAAGCTTTCCGGAAATCTAGAAATACGGAATCAACTTGAGATCCCCCCTTGATAGCGGCCATTACTTCGTGTGAATAAAGAGCTAGCTGCGTTGCACAAGAGCGATGTTTTCTGAAGCGATGCTGATTACGTGTCAATAGATCGTTCCCTTCGAGGTGATTCATAATGTTTGAATACAGTATATGCTCCAAAACCCTACTGCAAACCGACGTCAATGATATAGGTCTGTAGTTAAATGGATTACTCCTACTACCCTTCTTGAACACTGGTGCGACCTGCGCAATTTTCCAATCTGTAGGTACAGATCTATCGGTGAGCGAGCGGTTGCATATGAGTGCTAAGTAGGGAGCTATAGTATCAGCGTAATCTGAAAGGAACCTAATCGGTATACAATCTGGACCTGAAGACTTACCCGTATCAAGCGATTTGAGTTGCTTCGCAACCCCTAAGGTCTCTACTTCTAAGAAACTCATGCTAGCAGATGTTCGTGTTTCAAATTCTGGAATATTCCATTCGTCTTCCCTGGTGAAGGAATTTCGGAAAACTGCGTTCAGTAACTCCGCTTTAGCGGCACAGTCGTCGATAACAGTACCATCGGCACTGCGCAGCGAAGGTATTGACTGCGTCTTGCCGCTTGTGTACTTTACATACGACCAGAATTTCTTCGGATTTTCTACCAAATTTTGAGACAATGTTTCGTTGTGGAACCTATTAAAGGCATCTCGCATCGAAGTACGTGCCAAATTTCGCGCGTCTGTAAATTTTAGCCCATCTTCGGGATTTCGCGTTCTTCTGAACATCGCATGCTTTTTCCGTTGCCTCTGCAACAGCGTTCGGACCTTTTTTGTGTACCACGGGGGATCCGTTCCATCTCTTACCAATTTATGAGGTATGAATCTCTCAATTTCTGTTGCTACTATATCTTTGAATTTGAGCCACATCTCTTCTACATTTGCATAGTCAGTTCGGAAGGAATGGAAATTGTCTTTTAGGAAGGCTTCTAGTGGCACTTTATCCGCTTTTTTAAGTAAAATTATTTTGCGTTTGTTTCTGATGGATTTGGAAGAAATGGTATTGAGCCTAGCTTCAGTGACCTTGTGATCACTGCAAGCTGCAACTGATGAGACTTCGATTTTTCTGTGATTCAGTTCACATCATGACGTAGAATTCCTGGTTAAGTAAGATCATAGAGGGATTTTAAAGTTTCTATAGAAAAGTGTGTTGATATGAATTGAAAAATCAACAGTTCAATCAATTATTGATGTTTTCACCAGTCCGCCTTATAACATAACCACATTGTTGAGCTATGAAAATATGATACTTAGCTTGAGTCTCTTGATGAAAATTGGTGTATCTTGTCAAAGTTAACTCCACCTGAAATTGAATCTTGGATTTGTCTTTTGTCAGGCAAATTATGTGGTAGTTAATCAACTTCTACTGAAATATTGTAGCCAAAATGAAAAATTTGCTTTATAATATAATTAATGCATCACAAATTACATCACAGTGAGCTTGAGAAAAATTTGAATGACATTGAACTTAACTGGCTTATGTGAGTTACAATAATGGAATTTTGAATTAGAGTACTGTATACAATTTTATAAATATAAGTTTTACTACTGGTCACATTCATTGGACATACTTTTGAATAGAAAATATTTTGCATAACAGTTTCACAATATTTCATTGTAACTGTGCTCTAAGTACCATTATTTCTTCAACTTAATCATTTAACAACATTGCAAATATGTACTCATTAAGATGCAGTACATCACGAAGTGTTATGGTATGATTCAGTTGGAAAGGAATCTTGGGTTTCATTAGGTGTCGGCCTATTCATTTACTTTACACCTTCTTTCCCAGTAAATTTTTTTGTAAAAACTACATGAAATTACTCTGAGCCTTCTTCCAGTTCTTTATCTGCATATATATATTGATGACTTCAGCATTGAGGCAGTTTATGGCCCTACTTCATTGTTAAATCTTACTTTTATACTTGTAGTAAACTGATACACAACACTGCAGTCGTACACCAGTAGGAACCTCAGTGAATATTTAAACATATTTGAGACTGTCTGAGAAAGTTCAATTTCAAAAATCTGCTGAAGAAACAGGAATTTAAGAACAACAGAGAAACATTTCTGTGGCTTTCAAGTGGTATTGAGGGAGAAACACAATGCTAACAATGGGTCATTGTACTATTCTCAGAAATTCCACAGTTTCATCTTGGCATCCGCTCCTGTTAGCTCCATGGATTATATATAATATAGGTTGGGGCAAAATACACTACTGGCCATTAAAATTGCTACACCAATAAGAAATGCAGATGATAAACGGGTATTCATTGGACAAATATATTATGCTAGAACTGACATGTGATTACATTTTCACGCAATCTGGGTGCATAGATCCATAAAAATTAGTACCCAGAACAACCACCTCTGGCCAAAATAACTGCCTTCATACTACTTGGCATTGAGTGAAACAGAGCTTGGGTGGCTTGTAAAGGTACAGGTGCCCATGCACCTTTAACACGATACCACAGTTCATCAAGAGTACTGACTGGCATATTGTGACGAGACAGTTGCTCGGCCACCATTGACCAGACGTTTTCCATTGGTGAGAGACCTGCGGAATGTGCTGGCCAGGGCAGCAGTGGAACATTTTCTTCATCCAGAAAGGCCCGTACAAGACCTGCAACATGCGGTCGTGCATTATCATGCTGAAATGTAGTGTTTTGCAGGGATCGAATGGAGGGTAGAGCCACGGGTCGTAACACATCTGAAATGTAACGTCCACTGTTCAAAGTGCCGTCAATGCGAACAAGAGGTGACCGAGACGTGTAACCAATGGCAGCCCATACCATCATGCCGGGTGATACATCAGTATGGCGATGATGAATACACACTTCCAATGTACACTCACCGCGATGTCGCCAAACACGGATGCGACCATCATAATGCTGTAAACAGAACGTGGATTCTTTCGAAGAAATGATGTTTTGCCATTCGTGCACCCAGGTTCGTCGCTGAGTACACTATCGCAGGCACTTCAGTCTGTGATGCGGCATCAAGGGTAACCGCTGCCATGGTCTCCGAGCTGATAGTCCATGCTGCTGCAAATCTCTTCGAACTGTCCGTGCAGATGGTTGTCGTCTTGCAAACGTCCCCATCTGTTAACTCAGGGATCGAGACGTGGCTGCACGATCCATTACAGCCATGTTGACAAGATGACTGTCATCTCGACTGCTCGTGATACGAGGCCGTTGGGATCCAGCACGGCGTTCCGTATTACCCTCCTGAACCCACCGATTCCATATTCCGCTAACAGTCATTGGATCACCAACGCGAGCAGCAACGTCGCGGTACGATAAACCTCTATCACGATAGGCTACAATCTGACCTTTATCAAAGTCGGAAACGTGATGGTACGCATTTCTCCTCTTTACACGTGCCACGACAACGTTTCACCAGGCAACGCCGGTCAACTCCTGTTTATGTATGAGAAGGAAACTTTCCTCATGTCAGCACGTTGTAGGTGTCGCCACCGGCTGCAACCTTGTGTGAAGGCTCCGATAAGCTAATCATTTGCATATCACAGAATCTTCTTCCTGTCGGTTAAATGTAGCGTCTGTAGCACGCCATCTTCGTGGTGTAGCAATTTTAATGGCCAGTAGTGTAGTTGACATCTTCCAGCTGAGTGGTTCGTCTTGTGCCTGCGTCATCATGACTGAGAATTTGCAATATTTGTATAAGTATATGAATATTCTAGACTACTTTGAAATTAATCTTCTTCCTGAAATTAGCAACTGACAGTTAATATTTACTTTAGCACATAATCAATCCCTTGCGAAGTATTCTGTAAGAAAAAATACTTTCTTAGCTTAAGTCCACCATTACTACATAAATGTTATTCCTAATGTTGCACAGTAATCGTTCTCCCATGAGAGAATCTGCTACTTATCATATTACATGCACAAATTCCTAAAGGAATTCTAATTATTACTCCCTGATGCATGCTGATCATGAGGTCTATCTGTCACAGAATTTTTAATTTATGGAGCATTGTGTAGGATGTGCTACGGACGACTGCCACAGCTAATCCCACTCTTAACAATCAGTCTTGCATGTTTCATTGATAATTAGTGACTGTCACTTCTGCCGTGTGTTGTATTCAGCTCGATTCAGCTTAGGATTACTACATCTTACATGTGAGCATCTCTCCCATCATAGGATTATGCTTAAGTACATCGACGTCTGCTTCTCTTGTCTCCTACCATTGCTGTTTATTTACAGTAAAATCCTGCCACTGTACTTTTTTCTACTACTTCAATGAGAAATTGATGCTAGAAGGTCCCCAGTAACACGTCGCAAACAAAATTCTCTTTCTTCTCTCATGGATATTAAATTCATTGCCGTAACTAATATTACCCACTAGATAATATTTGAAACGAAACTGTATTAACTATTGTCGCTGAATATAGCACATTGTCCACACTACTGCACTTTAAATCATTGATACTGACCGTCTTGAATCATTAAAAATGTAAAACATAATTTGCAGGTAGCAGTCAAAGCTAAAAGTTCCTTTAAGGTGTCATTGTATGTTCTATGACGCCCGTGTTAAGCTATCGAATTTTGTGACCCATTATACTGGAAAATTTTTAAGACACCAATTCACATTTTCCATAATTATTTAATGCACCTTTCTAGATACACTTAACTAGAATTTATTACTACAATTTTATAGTGGGGAATGTTATCTTTTTTTTCAGACACTCGATTTTTTGACAGAATTTTGTAAATAAATGAACATAAAAACAAAACAACTCTTGATATTTGAATTATTCCAGTTCCATATGTGTTGAATCTCACACCTGGCATGTTGTGAAAATTTCATATCTCTACCATGAGTATTTGTTTAGAAAATGGGTCATTTATTGCAAAAAATGTACTTCAGAGATGTTGAGGTTTAAAGCTTTTTTATTACAAATTCTTGTAGAGACTTACATCTCTGCATCTTTTATGCACTAGAATTGCCCTGGCCTATAGTTGTGTCTCCTTTAGTGTCAAAACAGCCCAGTACTTGCCTCCTCCTTTTCTTTCTTGCTTTTTTTTTTGTCATTTGCTGAGCAGCTGACTCTGCGCTTCACATACGCAATGCTCATCCAGTTCCTATAGTCATTTAGCTTTGTTCTGTTCGTATCTTACCCCTAACTTCTCCAGAACATTAAGTCTTTCATAGTTCCCACCATTAAAAGTTATAACAGCATCAGATACTGCTAACTTTATAGTAATAAGGCCATCAAATAAATTTGTAGGCACACAGCACCACACAACATTACTGAAGGACTCAATCACATTGTGGGTCATCCCATGTAAACACTTCTTTAGAAGCTCAGGATTTGCCAAATCTCTGTAAATAGGTTTGATTGCCTCCATTACTGACAATGGAAGAGAACGCTGGCTATATTTACTCCAAGTGTTCGGTGTATTTGGACACAAACCATGAAATGGCTTTTCATTGATTGATATGCAATGAAAGAAAGTGCTCCACATGGCTCTTTTCTTCCGCTCTGAATTATCACAGGTATCTCTACTAGCCTTCCCATAATATTCCTGTAAGTTAGCTTACTACAAAAGTAGCCAATAATCACACTTATTTTAACGAAAACTAATATCATAAACAAAGGACTGATTTGTTTATTTGTAATGCCAACTTTGGAGATGTAGCAGTAAGCACAAAGCAAAGCAATTCACAGCCTTCTAGACTGCTCAAATGTGGCAGTGTATGTGTAGCTGCGAAATTTGACACTCACATGTCAACATTCAAAATATTATCAGAAGATCTCTCAATTGTCTGATTTTAATGTATTATATACCAAAATTTGCAGGAAAGTCTAAAGTACATTATGGAGTAGAAAACAGCAAATGTCAAATTTCAATGAATTTCACATACAATGTTCCCTTAACACATTACTGAAACACTTACATTAATTACAGCAACATTCCGCTTTTATGTTTATTTATCACATTATATATGTAACATCCATAGAGGAGAGTGCCTCTTCACTTACTACTAAAACTGAATTATATAGTCAAACCATCTTCCTTGTCTTTTGGAGTAATACGGTCTTATAAATCGGTTTGCTGCACAGTGTAGCCACATGGTCATAGTTTGCACGGCTTCCCCTGTCGGAGCATTGAGTCCTCCCTCAGGTATGGGAGTGTGTTGGCCATAGCGTAAGTTAGTTTAAGTTTGAGTAATTAATGTGTAAGCTTAGGGACCGATGACCTCAGCAGTTTGGTCCCATAAGAGCCTACCAATAAATCGGTTCAGTTTTTAAAAAATAAGAATAAGGAAAACACATACTTTTGGGTAGGTTTCTGATTGGAATTTTATGTAAGCATTCGCTTACTCCCATAATCTTGTGCCACTGATCTCAAGTATACTGACTTCTGTCATTAGATAATACTGTGATTCACTTTCCAACCTAGACATAGTAATCACCAAAATTTCTCTTAAAAATGTCTACACTGATTATGTTCTTTATCACTACAAGCCAACAAGGTATTTCACATCTCCTTATCCTTTTGGCAGAAAATCAGAGATGTTCACACTTACTATTTTTAATTGCTGAATGGCAATTATCACATGTAACTCTCCTTATCTACATTTATTACTTGCTTTTGGTTTTTGATGTACTAAACAAGATTTCAAAACATTCTTTACTTTTCCTCTCATGTTTGAAAGTAGTTGTACTTATTTAGCTTATTAGCACATTTCATAACACCAAAGAGTCCCCACATGTAGTGTTTATACCAAATTAATTTGTTTTCAGTTTCCTAAGGAAAGAAAACTAACTACAGTTCCACATCAGGCCTTCTCCTGTAAAATAATACTTCTCAGTTGAGAATATAGTGGATGGGAAGCCTGATGTTTGGGTTGGTTTTCAGAGCTTCTTTTACTTGCAATCTACCTGTTGGGTCTGACTCATACCTCATCTCAAAAGTATGTGCAATATGTTTTGACTTTCACTGAGACAGCTTCTAAGTCTTCAATCACTTCCTTACACAAAGATGAGTGTTCTAGTCCTTCCAGTAAATGTGATAATGCATCTCTGACTTTCTCCTGTTTTAACATAAATAATGTCAAAAATGTAGTTCTGTATGCATAATGTGCAGTGCACTAGTTTACAAGTCAGCATGGATCTTAGTAATTTATGGTGACTTCATATTTTAGCACGATGACTTGCTAAATAAAAATGAAATCTCCTGAAAGTCCATACTATGGCTAATGTTTCAAGTTCAGTGGTGGGATATGACTTCTCACAATCTGTTAAGACTTATCTTGTAAATCCTATGGTGTAAATGTTTGGTTCCCCATTTCTAGTTTGAAATTGAAACAGCCCAAAACATAAAGCATCAGTTGTTAAATCATAATCAAGGCTTAAATATGCGTCATATAAGATCTTGCCTGTACACAGTTCATGGTTAATTTAATCAAAAGATGACTGTCTTTATGCTGTGCATGCCAACATTGTATGTTTCTTTAATTGATGGTTGAAGCTTTATTATTCAGTACCTGCTTTGGAACAAACTTTCACTAAAAACTACACAATCTATTGAATGGCTTTTATTTTTGTTGTTATGTGGCATAGGAAAATTTCATACTGCTATAATCCTACTTATTCCTTCCAGTGACATGATATGACCAAGTAATTTAATCTCCTTTGTGCCACATTTTGACTTCTTAATATTTACTGTTACTCCAACTCTTGGATATGCTTCTAGTGGCTCTTTTATCAATCAGTTCCAGATGTTCCTGCATGTTAAGGTAGCTTTTAAAAAGTCATCAATATGTGCTCAATCTAACTATTGCTATTCCAATAATTTTTCGAAGATTGAAATTAATACAATCACTCTTACATTCAGTCCAAATGACAGAATTTAAAATAAATTGGTATCTTCTTCCAGCACATGTGAGTGCTGCATTCCTCAGTAATTATTTTGTCAAAGGCAATTGCCAACAAACATCATAAATCTATAACTGACAAGTACTGTACTCCATGGAATCTCTGAAAATTTTCTTCCAAGTTATTTAGGCAACCATTACTGGTACCAAAACATTACTAATTATTGTTCATACAAAACTAATCCCATTCCTCCTCCTGAATTAAAAATGGACTACAATATGGTTCATTGAACTTTGAATGACTTGCCACTTTAACAACTGTATAAATCTGTTTCCTAGTGATTATTTGATCTAAGATATAGAGTATTTAGGAATACGAAAAGGCTCACAGAGTTTTACATCAAAATTAAATCAATATTGAGTAATTAGTCCATGTGATTCATGTACTTGGTCTTCAGTTGCTTCCATTACATTCATTTTAGCCCATCCTGCTACATATGCTTCTGTACTGATTGTTATCAGTGGTTTCTGCTTGCATTTTTATTTGATCACAGAATCTTCCTCCATAAAACCTCTTTCGAAACACATCATTAACTTTCTAACACAGGAGTCGCTCTTTGCATGCTTCTTTTCCAAAAAACAAAACAAAAAATCAGTTCCTAAAATGAAGTCTACTAACAAGTCTGCAACCTCTGAAATCGAATGTTCCACTGTTCTTCCATTCAACTCTACACTAAATGACAATAAATAACCTTGCAGCTTAATAGACTAGATTCTGTGTCCAACAGCTCCTATCCTTTGTATGCCACTGGCAGGCAATGTTAACACTTTCTTGTTTTAATTTAGCCTGCAAAATAAATCTGCAGAAACTAAACTGAGGTCAGCACCTGTGTCCACAATCATTCTGACCATTATTCCAGTTATATTCACACTGATTGATTGCTGATTGCATGGCTTTTTGCATAAATCACTTTGGGAAAATGCTGGAATGGTTCCTTTGAAAGGGCAAATATGATTTGTTCCCTCATCCTTCCCTAATCCGATCTTGTGCTCCATCTCTAATGACCCCATTGTTGATGGGATATTAAACACTAATTCCCATCCCCCCCCCCCCAAGCTTTATGTATGCTGTATTTTGTTGCTTTATTTTTTATCTTTTCTCCAATCTGATTTCCACTAATAGAGTACAATATACGTATCTCTATTTACTTCCCCTTCCCATACCTTTTACCTGATTCAGTGCTGTTATCCCAGTTGTGATGTGTGCAGTTATTCATTTTTCTCGTGATTCCTCTACCACTCTAATGTTGCACTCCTCTCCTAACTGATTTTGCAGATCTTGTACTTCTGCTCTTTTCATGATATAACATGATCAAAGAGCTGGATAGTACATAAGTTTGGGGTAACATGGAATGACAGAAGATAACATGACAGTGCTACCATGTACTACCAAGAAATTCTCAAAATAGTTGTCTAGTAGCTTTAATAATTTTTCTCTAATGTGAAGTGGAAGTTTTTCCTTCAAAATCCTTAAACTGTTTACTTGTAACCTGTCCTGATCCCACTACTTAGCTTTGTTTATACACTTTGTGAACTATCTGTGCAGTATTCATTGTCTTACACAGTATGGCAATCAACTGGTAAACTTCTGAAACCTCTCCATGACAACTATTTCGACAGTAATGTGCTGGCAGATGTTGACTGTTTCTGTTGCCCACAATGCTGCATTATCTAGCATATAGCCTCTGTTCTTTTGATTTTCAGCCCAAGTTCATGGAAATGCACAGTGAAAATGCTATATAAGCACCATCAGATGCCTGTTGAATTTTCTGGAAATAAATGTTGCAAGACTTTTGTTCATTTTTGAATTAGGATTACGTGCAAATGTGCACTCTGAAAATTCCATAAACTGAAATGCCCTCTCATATGTTTAGACCGATGAATCTGAAAACAGTTTTAAGGAAGTACAATAAAAACACAAAAGCAACTTTGTAAATGTACTTATAATGGACATAAATAGATAAGTGAATTATGTGATCCTATTAATGTGTGATAAACACACAAATTCACATGAATAATGTGTAAGCAATTGAGCTTGCAGCCAAGTTGCTTGCATTCGGCATGCTTGGCCCCATCTGTCAGTATAACCTTTCTATTCTGAAATCTGAAAATGCAAAGGGTAAAACAGTCATATTTATATTAAGTGATGAACTCCCTTAGTAGATACAGCAATTGACTGACCTTCAGTTCTGCAAAAACATGCAGAGAAAAGATTGTGCATATTGATGATTGAAATATATAATGTTTATCACAGTGATAACTCAGGAAAATTACTATCTTTGCCAAAGGCAATACGCACACTGTGTGGAAAAGCTTGATACTGACTGCAAAATGCAGCTTGGCCATAAAGACATCGGAATTTGAAAATATTGTAAAGGGATCATGAATAACTGTCAGTGGCTTTTCAGCGAAAAGTGTGTAATTGCTTTTACAGTATAGTTAAGCTGCCATGACACACACAGCACATATGCATATAGCAAAAGGTACAAAAAGCCACAACACAGGGAATTTTTCAACAAAAGGAAACCTTATGCAGGTACATCAGAAAATATTGAAGGAAGCTTGTTAAATTATAATATGATGAGTTTACATTTCCTAGTATTTAGCTGGATTAATGGATACCCAGTTCTGCACATGTTTCCAAAGTCACCCATCTTAAAAAAACATGTACATAAGATCTCAACACATAAAACAAGCACTAAATTACTGAAAATACCTTGAATATGGTGACACCAAGCCTTGCAATATGAACCGGAAAATGTGCACACATTAACAGCATGTCTTCCATGAGTAAACAGCAGACAGTTACTTCCATTGTACTCTGATGTTACACAATTATTAAGCATCTTAACACAGCTGCCCATCTCCAGGTGCAGCACCCATCTACAAAAATATAAATCAAATATGGACCTGTAGTCTACAGAAAGACAGACACTGGTCTTTTAACACATAACATAAAATATAGTATTCATTACTCAGGAGACCACTATTCTGTCATAGCAGTAAGCTATGAAAATATCAAATAGTGACAAAAAAGTGTAATAATAAAAATCAATAATATACACAAAAGTCTCAAAACAAGAATAAATTGTAAGGTAAATGACTGAACAGGCCACAGTTCAGGCACACAACCATTGTCAACAGTACTAACCAGGAAGAAATTCTCCATAATAAAATGCACAGGTCCACAAATCATTGTTATTGCATATCCTGAAAATATCTGAAACTGTCTCCTGTCCAAAGTGTTATTACTTTATTAAACATCTGCAAGTATCTTTTTAGCGTAATCAAGCAAATAAAAATATCTCAGCATGAAACACAGAGTCCTTAATCCACAATTAAAGACACAATGAAGGTACTAGTTCATTTTAAACCATAATTCATGAAGATCTATCATTCCAACTAAACATTAAAAGAAAGCAAGGATATATTTCAGTACACTCCTAACACTGCAATAATCATATCAGCAAACCCAGTTTCTCGAAGTCACAAGCAGTACAGGCAAAAATAGACATGTGTATCAGATGATGTATTTTTAATGACTAACTAACACAGTGAAAGAACCACCTAGTTTCTCGAAATCACAAGCAGTATAGGCAAAAATAGACATGTGTATCAGATGATGTATTTTTAATGACTAACTAACACAGTGAAAGAACCACCTAGTAGCATCAGCAGTTGTAAAGAAACAAAAAAAATCAAATATCTCAGCAAAACATCTGGAAGTACACTATTCAACAACCTTTTTTCATTAGAATTTGTCCTCAAAAGCATATCACTGGTCTGTGAAGAATTCAAACACATTCAAAAAAATAAAATTCCAATATCAGAATTAATAACCCCTGGAAACAGCTCCAATATATCACACACAAGAGTGTCAACTATTCTATACAGGTAAGAAAATTTTCTCAGTTTCACCACTTTTTGCTCAGAAGGACAGTACTTAATTTACAAAACTCTGATTAGCAAACATGTAGGACTTTCATTAAAAATGGAAAACATGAAAAGGTTTCAGATTCTTGATCACAATGAACCGCTCCCACACTTAATTAAGAAATACAACTCTTAAATTTCTATACAAAGTAACACTTAATCAGTTATGCTTGCAACCAGCTAAACACCACAAGAGGACACAGAATATGCCGTAATGTAATCATACAACAAAATAATATACAGGGTGTCCCATTTATCTTAACCACACTAAATAAATGTTTGTCCAGATGCAAATTACACAACGTTTCAAGCAAATGTTCTTTAGGTATCAGGGGGATATCAGTCATCATGATTGCCTTCGTTGTAGCTTTGTTTTTTACAAAGATGTGAACAGCAGTATGACTTTTTTGAAATGGGACTCTGTATTTTTTTATTCATTTCCTCTCCTAAAGACCTATTGAAAAACGTATCACAGTGTAGCATTCACTGAAAAACAATGTTATTAATTACGTAACACAACAATGACGTACATGCTCTCAGTGCTTAGTGCAGGTAATCTGGTCAATGGAACATATCCACGTGCTGACGTTGACAGAGGACAAATGTAAACATAATTAGAATGCACATTCCATCAACTATCGTCAGTTGAGGACTTATGTGAGTAGAATGCACAGCAATGAAGAGAAGGTAGAAATGCTACTCGCCTATGAGGAGTGTAAGTTAACAGAACAGTAATTTTAATACTGTTTCTTATGTACGGGTGCATTTAGTACAGTAGTCCTTTTAAATACTGTTGTGTAGAGTAGGCACACAGTAATGGCTATTCTTCCTGCAAACTGCATCGACATAACGTTTCTTTTATTGTTGTTGTTGTTGTTGTTGAAGGTAGGCGAAATGCTACGCAGGCAGCAGAACTGTACAGAGAACGATATGCTGACAAGGACCCACCTTCCCGACGGATGTTTTCTTGTCTTGTTGCAACACTTCAGGAAACAGGATGCTTCAACCTATGACAACGCAATCGTCCCAGCAGTCGCACATTTCTGTCAGTGTGTAGTGTCGCAGCTGTTATGCGACTGCAGATTTTTGCAGTAAGTTTTGTTAGGTTATGGCAAGGTGTTTTGGCAGCAGTGTAGTACATACTACTCGCGGCTGCCAACACGTTGCCTGCCGTATGCGTCACAGCCACACCTGTCGCTAAAGCGGACCGTGAGAATGCTCATTGTGGCGCATACTGGAATCACTTATTCACCCCACGGAAGAAACTAATAACTACGTTAAATATCATCTGATATGACGAGGAAAAGTATCCTGAAATAACGGACCAACGACGACTTATGAGAATCGTTCAACGTCACAAAAGTGCTGCAGATTTCAATGCTGCGTCATCAACAAGTGCCAGCGTGAAAACCATTCAATCAAATATCATCAATATTGACTTTCGGAGCTGAAGGCCCACTCACGTACTGTAGATGACTGCACGACACAAACCTTTACGTCTTGCCTGGGCCCGTCATATTTGACTGTTGGTGACCGGAAACATATTGCCTGGTCGGACCAGTCTCCTTTCAAATTGTATCGAGCGGGTGGAGGTTTGCGGGTATGGAGACAACCTCTTGAATCCATGGACCCTGGGTGCCAGCAGGGGACTATTCGAGCCGGTGTGATGGTGTAGGGCGTGTGCAGTTGGAGTGATGTGGGACCTCTGATACGTCTAGATACCACTCTCACTTCTGGCACGTACGTAAGCATCCTGTCTGATTGCCTGCATCCATTCATGTCCGACGGACTTTTGGAATTCCAGCAGGGCCATGTGACACCGCACACGTCCATAATTGCTACAGAGTGGCTACAGGAACACTTTTCTGAGTTTAAACACTTCCGCGGCCACCAAACCCCCCAGACATGAACATTATGGAGCATATCTGGGATGCCTTGCAATGTGCTATTACCCACCCCTTGGTACTCTTACATATTTATGGACTGCCGTGAAGGATTCATGGTGTCAATTCCCTCTGGCACTACGTCAGACATTAGTCGAGTCCATGCCACGTCTCGTTGCGGCACTCCTGCGTGCGGGCCCTATACGATATTAGGCAGATGTAGCAGTTTGTTTGGCTCTTCGGTGCGAAAGCGATTTAGGAAACAATCTCAGCAACCGTCTTAGGTTGTCTGCAGATGGTGTTGTGGTTTATCGTCTAATAAAGTTTTCAGAAGATCAAAACAAATTGTAAAGCTATTTAGAATAGATATCTGCATGGTGCTAAAATTGACAATTGACCCTAAATAACAACAAATGTGATACCATCCACATGCGTAAATTACAGCTACGAGAAACTTAAACTGGGAAGAAAACACACAAAATGTTGTGGGGAAGACGGACCACAAACTGCCATTTATTGGCAGAATACTTAGAAGATGCAAGATCTATAGGAGAGACTGCCTACATTACGCTTGTCCATCCTCTTTGGACTACAGTGTGGGATTCATTCCATATAGGATTAACGGAGTACATCGAGAAAGTTCAAAGAATGGCAGCACGTTTTGTATGATCGAGAATTAGGAGCGAGAGTGTCACGAACATGATACAAGATTTGCGGTGAACATAATTAAAACAAAGACGTTTCTCGTTGCAGCGGGATCTTCTCACGAAATATCAATCACTAACTTCCTCCTCCGAATGCAAAAATATTTCCTCGACGCTGAACTACACAGGGAGAAACGATCATCGAAATAAAACAAGGGAAATCAGAGCCCTCACGGAAATATACAGCTGTTCGTTTTTTACAATGCTCTGTTCTACATCTACATCTACATCCATACTCCGCAAGCCACCTGACGGTGTGTGGCGCAGGGTACCCTGAGTACCTCTATCGGTTCTCCCTTCTATTCCAGTCTCGTATTGTTCGTGGAAAGAAGTATTGTCGGTATGCTTCTGTGTGGGCTCTAATCTCTCTGATTTTATCCTCATGGTCTCTTCGCGAGATAAACGTAGGAGGGAACCATATACTGCTTGACTCTTCGGTGAAGGTATGCTCTCGAAACTTTAACAAAAGCCCGTACCGAGCTACTGAGCACCTCTCCTGCAGAGTCTTCCACTGGAGTTTATCTATCATCTCCGTAACGCTTTCGCGATTACTAAATGATCCTGTAACGAAGCGCGCTGCTCTCCGTTGGATCTTCTCTATCTCTTCTATCAACCCTATCTGGTGCGGATCCCACACTGCTGAGCAGTATTCAAGCAGTGGGCGAACAAGCGTACTGTAACCTACTTCCTTTGTTTTCGAATTGCATTTCCTTAGGATTCTTCCAATTTATCTCAGTCTGCCATCTGCTTTACCGACGATCAATTTTATATGATCATTCCATTTTAAATCACTCCTAATGCCTACTCCCAGATAATTTTTGGAATTAACTGCTTCCAGTTGCTGACCTGCTATTTTGTAGCTAAATGATAAGGGATCTATCTTTCTATGTATTCGCAGCACATTACACTTGTCTACATTGAGATTCAATTGCCATTCCGTGCACCATGCGTCAATTCGTTGCAGATCCTCCTGCATTTCAGTACATTGTTGCAACCTCTCGATAAACCACAGCATCATCTGCAAAAAGCCTCAGTGAACTTCCGATGTCATCCACCAGGTCATTTATGTATATTGTGAATAGGAACGGTCCTATGACACTCCCCTGCGGCGCAACTGAAATCACTCTTACTTCGGAAGACTTCTCTCCATTGAGAATGACATGCTGCGTTCGAGAGTGGGATAATAGAGAATTATTGTGGAAGTGGTTCGACGAAGCCTCTACCAGGCACTTAAGTATGATTTGCAGAGTATCCATGTAGATGCAGATACTCACCGAATTTGGTGGTCGCCACATTGAACTTTACTTGTATTGGATCAGAATGCTAACCCTTCTTAGAAAAGCACAAAAACTGTTTAACTCTTTTCCGGGCATTGGTTCCACTTCAAATTATTATCTACTACAGGTCCTAGTAGTTTGTAAGGGGAATTTTAGAGCACCCTGTATGACAGTGAACTAACAAGACGGTTCTCTGCGTACCCCCTTTAAATGAAATAATTCGGTGCCAAATTCCATTCTGTTTTTCATGGTCTAGATTGTCTTCATACATATGATTATTTCGTTTTTAATGTCCAACGAGGAACCAATGATTGGGCCATATGAGCGTGAGAGTTTTTTATAGACATGTGTTCACTTGTTGAAGAAGGATGTGAATACACCAATTGTGATCTCCGAATCGGTGTCTGCTGGAAAAATTTATCTGGTTGGTGAGGGGGTGGGGGTGGGGGGGGGGGGAGGGAAGTAAGATACTAAATTTGTCGTGTAATACAGCTGTTGCTATTACCATGGTAGCAGCGACGTAATGCTACTACTTGACGAAGGAGAGGTTTAGCATTGTCACGGGAAATCACTTGCTGAAGTGTATGAGAATTCTGTAACCAAGAAACACTCAGTACTCCACATTCCTGGAATTGGGGGGGGGGGGGGGCAAAGGGCCAATTCCCCCTCTCCCCAAGGCACCATCTGTGGATGCCCATGGTCCTGCCTGTAATCACTTAAGAAAGTATCAGTTTTCCTAGTGTGGGCTCGATAAACGCAGTTTTTATGCGAAAAATGTCCTTAATAAATAGTTTATGCAGTGTTTAACAGAGAATAGTTGACTTTTTTCTCATAGAATTTTGTACATGGCTGCACGTTCAGAGATCGTGAATAGTTACAATTGAAAGAAACACAGCCCTCGGTCGATATTTTGAACGAATTTAACGGGGTTTCGACACAAATGACAACATTCACTTATTGAGAAACTTAACTTTCTTAATAACAATGCACTTTCATAGCGCTTATTGTCAAGGGTGGTACTTATGCCCATACTATAACAGAATGAAAAATATAAAATTCGTTATTTATTTTTGTCTTGCATCAACAACATAGTTTTTGAAGAATAATGATGTGTATGTAGAGACCGTAAGGTGAGAATGTCCCTTAGCATACTCTTACCATCAACAACACACCCAGAGTAATGTGTAATACCAAATTGACGTCAGAGTACTTTACGTCCAAGGGACAAAATATTTAAAAATGTAAATTTGAATTTTACTGACAACTTACTAGTTAAAGAGATGTTGATATGTAAGTGATGTCCTGAACCTAGAAATACTGAATACGACACTCATCAGGGAAGTAACTTCTACACTTAAGGCTTAAATTTTTTGGGGTTGACTTTAACTGAAGAATTAAAATATAGAATCTGGGAGAATAGTTCGTTAAGAACAGTAAACATTTTTCAGAATTTTAGAATTTAGTGTAAATGACTAGATAATATTTCCAAACGGTGGGCATAAAGTGCCCGTCGCCAACTCCCCCCTCCTCCCCCCCAGTCTATACTTGGTATAGATTAGGGTCAAGACAAAGATTTGAGTTATTTTCGCTAAATGCACATTCGACTAATATCAGCTTTATTGCAGAACCATTTTTCGATAATATATCTTTACCAGAAAAGAAGTTCGCCACTGCTTGTTGTGTCGACAAGAAAATAGCTTTACCAGTGATCTACCCAGCAACACTTCGACTGCCTATGTCGAACTGCAATTTTGGCTTACAAAACACTGTGCTCTCACGGTATTCTTTTCTGTTTGCGTAAAGATGTGAGAAAGTCTCTGTCTCTGCGCCTCTCCTGCGAATAATTTTGGGCTTACTGTGACACCCTGTAACAACCACGAGGAATGCCCTGAGTCCTGACAAGATAGGAGGTGTAAGACGCGTTTCCATGCCGATTAAGTTTTTGTAATATAACCGGTGGCGGGAACATTGAAACTTTGTGAAGGATCAGTTCAAACTACCATCATAAACTTAACTGCAAAACGTAGCCCGAGGTCGTACGTGGATGCTTTTGCAAAAGGATTAGGTACCTCAGAGCTAGCACGACGACCACACATCTGTCTAGTACTTGCAGAACTCTGTTGGATGCACTCAGTGGATTGAAAGAGTACACGGGTCCCACCGGTGGATATTCTCTTACGTAGGGTCATTAGACAGCTGGTCTCACCGTCAAATGCTTTGCGCTGCGGGAGATGCGGTGCCTCACTTTACACGAATAATAGCATTTGTTTCTGAATTGAAACTGTTGAAACTGCGGAGATGAAGAGCCATTTATTGCCGTGTTACTGGCATGTGGATCCGTCACAGTGTGGCTAGTGGAAGAGGGACAAGAGACCGTGCTAGCTGGACCAGGGAAGCCGCTACTGCTTGTGAGGATCAGGGTGGACAGCGGTCTGCCGCTGTCTGCAGAGGACGCTCTGGTCCAGGGGAACACCGTGGTGGAGCGACTGACGGAGGTCTGGATGACTTGGACAGACATGTTATTTGATGTCATGACTGACAGCTTGATCTATACACAGAAAATGTAAATTAACGCATATGATCAGGAATAACAATCTCGTAATCTTCAAATACAGTATCATTGGAGGGTTGATAGTCACAATCACGTAGATTAAACATCAAGGCGTAATATTGAGAGGTAACATGAAACGAAACAAGTACGTAAGATCGGTAGCAGAGAAGGCGAATGGTCGACTCATGTTTATTCGGAGAAATGTAGGACTGTGTATCTGTTCTTCACTTGACACAATTTCTTAAATTAGGCTAAACATCCAATACATGCACAGCAAAAATCTCTGCACCAACCTCTCTTGACAATAAGCCTGGAATATCAACTGCTGAAATATCTCAAACAAACCCTTGGGCAGTACTGCAACAGGCTGCACTCTTTCTGGTTTTTAATCTTGGTTTATTGGCACACCTCACAAGTTTTCTGCTCCTTCCTAGCTATCCTACCATTACCCTTTGCATGCAAAAGAATAGTTATGTAAGTGTGCAATACACTAGTTTATACCAAAATACCCATAAACTCTGATACAATTTAAGTAGGTACTGCAGCTCTTCCTCTAAAAGGTTGTGGTAAGTTGCTAAAGAATAAAACGTCAATACAGCAAATCCACTCCCCTTTCATGATTTCCCTACTTGTCACACTTCCTTGATTTTTGTAAGATTCTTATCCTTCTTTTGTTCTCAATTAAGATTTTTCATTAATGGCTCTAATTCTTTCTCATGTTCTAAATGACGAACTTTGGAAACTGAACTTCCCCAGGTCAGAACTCCATTCGCTTTCCATTCCACAGACAGGCGAGATAGTTCATCTCAAGCACAATTGTCTTTTAACAGTATTTCTAAACCATACTCATGATGAAAAAGCAACCATAGCTAAAAACGACTGTGCAAAAGCTTCCTCGTCCTTAAAAATATCAGTAGTCTATGTACACAATAAAATCCAATCTTTCTCCCATAGGACATATACCTAAAATTTTTCATAGCCGTTGCTACTACTAAAGTATTCTTTTCAGTAACTGAGTAATTCTACTCACAGCTGATTAACATACGACTGGAAAATGCTAACGTCACTGTTCTCCCAGGAGGAACAAGACTGCGAGGAAGACCGGCAAAGAGATGGACTGACAACGTCAGGGGAGACACGCACCAAGCACGTTGTTGACTTAAGACCAGAAGATGTCAGCGACAGGGAGAAATGGAGGAGATGTAGCAAAACAGCAGACCCCGCAAGTCGGGATTAATGCTTGGAATGAAAGAGGGAAAACGTCAACTTGTATTAATTTTCCTGTGTCATGTTCTCCCTTATATCGATGAAATTTTAATTGTGGAATAGACTGCTATGCCGAATCGTCACTAGCGTTTAATTAATGCAACTCTGAACTGGTTTACATGGATCTCAAGTATGATTGTATACTTCGAAGCTATTATTGTGATAACCATTTTACCATGTACTTTGGCCCGTCAGTTTTCTTTCCCTCATTTCCGTTTCAAACTATATAAACTCCTTACATCTGAGCACTCACACACTTCCAACGATGTAATGCATACCGCAGCCCTTCTTTCTGTTGGTCTCTCTAACGGAGAGTTAAGTAGCAGAATTTTCGAAATGTATTTCTTGTTTTCCCAGTTCCATAACCTGGCTTGTTGTACATTAGAAAATATCTTAGAGCCTATAATTTACTTTTTCTGTACAATCACAGTTCTCAGGATCACGTGTACTTCGTGAATAGGCATAATAATAACCATTTAATAACTTTCTTCCCATTCACACCATTATCCTATATCTACATCTACATGGATACTCTGCAAATCACATTAAAGTGTCTGGCAGAGGTTTCATAGAACCACCTTCACAATTTTCTATTATTCCAACCTCGTATAGCGCGGGGAAAGAAGGAACACCTATATCCTTCCGTACGAGCTCTGATTTCCCTTATTTTATCATGGCGATCGTTTCTCCCTATGTAGGTCGGTGTCAACAGAATATATTCGCATTCGAAGGAGAAAGTTGGTGATTGGAATTCCGTGAGAAGTTTCCGCCGCAACGGAAAACGCCTTTCTTTTAGTGATGTCAATGACAAATCCCGTATCATTTCTGTGAGACTCTCTCTCATATTTCGCGATAATACAAAATGTGCTGCCCTTCTTTGAACTTTTTCGATGTACTCCGTCAGTCCTATAGGGTAATGATCCCACACCGCGCAGCAGTATTCTAAAAGAGGCCGGACGTGCGTAGTGTAGACAGTCTCCTTAGTAGATCTATTACATTTTACAGGTGTCCTGCCAATAAAACGTAATCTTTGGTAAGCCACCCCCAAAACATTTTCTATGTGTTCCTTCCAATTTATGTTGTTCGTAATTGAAATACCGACGTATTTAGTAGAATTTGCGGCTTTTAGATTAGAATTTGTGCACCATTCAGATACCTTTTCAAAAAATGTTTTGCAATATGTTTTGAACTTCTGACAATTTTATTTGCCGTCCTCTGTAAAAAAAAACCTAAGACTGCTCCTCAGATTGTCTCCCAAATCCTTTATATAGATAAGGAACAGCTAAGGGTCTATAACACTACTTTGGTGATCGCCAGAAATCACTTCTGTTTTACTCGGTGAATTTCTGTCAGTTACTACGAACTGTGATCTATCTGGCAGGAAATCACAAATCTAGTCACATAACAGACGATATTCCATAAGCACACAATTTCGCTACAAGCCGCTTGTGTGTTACAATGTCAAAAGTATTCCGGAAATCCAGAAATGCGGAATCGATCTGAAATCCCTTTTCAATAGCACTCAACACTTCAATTGAATAAAGAGCTAGATGGATTTCACAGGAACGATGTTTTCTAAACCCATACTGACTGTGTGTCAATAGAGTGTTTTCTTCGAGGTAATTCATAATGTTTGAACACACTATATGTTCCAAAATCCTGGTTTATATCGACGTTAACGACATAGGCCTGTAATTTAGTGGATTACTGCTACTACCTTTCTTGACTATTGATGTGTTCTGAACTTTCCAGTCTTTGGGTACGGATCTTCCGTCGAGCTAATGGTTATATATGATTGTTAAGTATGGAGCTATTGCATCAGCATACTCCGAAAGGGATCTAATTGGTATGCAGTTTGGACGAGAATTCTTGCTTTTATTAAGTGATTTGAGTTGCTTCACTACTCCGAGGATATTTATTTATACGTTACTAATGTTGGCAGCTGTTCTCGATTCGAATTCTGGAATATTTACTTCGTCTTCTTTTGTGAAGGCTTTTCAGAAGGCTTGTGTAGTAACTCAATGTCAAATCCCTGTATCGGATTTGATGCTCGTTATTAACTCAGAAGTATTTGTTGCTAAGAGGTCAAATATGCTTGCACAACCGTTTACTATTCGCGTGGGCTCATGCACTAACTGCTCGAAATAATTTTCAGAGAATGCGTTTGGCACAATTTCCGATGCAATTTTATGCACACCTTCGGAATTTCGACAACATATCGAGGGTAAATTAAAGTCACCACCAACTGTTACCGTATGAGTAGGGTACGTGTTTGAAATCAAACTCAACTTTTCTTTGAGTCTTTTAGCAATTGTATCATCGAAATTGGTAGGTAGGTAAAGGATCCTATTATTATTTTATTCCGGTTGCCAACAACGACCTCTGCCCATACTAACTCACAGGAAGTATCTGCTTCAGTTTCGCGACAGGTTAAACTACTTCTAACAGGAACAAACACGCCACCGTCAACCGTGTTTAGCCCATCCTTTCGGAACACCGTTAGGTTCTTCGGAAACATTTCGGCTGAGCTTATATCCGACTTTAGCAAAGCTTTCAGTGCCTTTAAAGATTTGAGTATCAGTGCTTTCTATTAGTGCTTGGAGCTCTGGTATTTTCCCAACACAGCTCCGACAATTTACAACTGTTATACCAACGGTTCCAGTATTTACGTTCTTCCTGTGTTCGGCCTGCACTCTTTGTGACTGAAGCCCTTCTTGTGTTTTTTTGAGACCCTCTAACCTAAAAAAACACCCAGTCCACGCCACACAGCCGCTCGAAACCGAAGAGAATCTCTCCTGATCCCAAGTGACACACATCATTGGTACGGATGTGAGCAACCACCTGCAGTTGGCTGCATCCTGTGCTCTTCATGGCATCCGGGAGGACCATTTCCATACCTGGAATGAGTCCAGTCGGTATGCACACGGGGTGCACATTGGTTTTCTTTCCCGTATTGTCAGCCAAGTAGCTACAGGGCCCCGTAACGCGCATAACGTTGGAGCCCCCACTACCCTCTATGATTGCCTGGATCTTGCAGACTGATTGGTTTCAAATTATTAAACAAATTAGCAATAATTAATGACAGTCGTAAAAAGCCTAAAAACCACAGTTTTGTTTCAAAATTATGTTTTCTCTACCAGATAATTACATAGTCCATAAGAAGCTGATGCCTTTCGACCACAGACGAAACGATGACCATGACTCGTTGTTGAAAGCTGTTGCCCGCTGCCGTTTCTTACATAATGTGGGGGCGTTATGAAGGGCTGTGTCTCATGGTCATTCTTTTTTCCTTATTTTATTTTTATTTTTAGTCATAGCATTGCTGTTACGGAAAATAGCGATTCAGTTAATTGGGATACTGGCGAAGATAACAACACAAAACAGTTAGCGGTACCTTCAATGTAGATGTTGACGATCCTAGAGCATTCATATAAGAAGTTACCCTGAACGGCTTCGGGGTATAGTAAGGAACTGGCATCAGAATGAAAAACAGTCAAAGTCAATCCAGTTTGTTTTTCTTACCCAGATTTGCATAATCACGATAGATGTAACAATAAATATGTGAAAGACATGAATTGGTAGAATGTAAGACTTATCTTCGTAGTGTATGAATGTCGCTAATCATATGGATAAATGCACAGGTTGCGCATTCAGTAACAGAAAGTGACTGACTGGCCGACAATGTCATCACAGCTATGGTCCACATGTAATTTAACTGAATCGTATCAACAAGGGGCGGCGCTGCACATTTACCAACACTTTTCTGGATTCTAATCTGGTACGGAACTTGTGGGAAGATTACTACTTAAACAAGACAATTTTCCATAACTTGACACATTCAGAACTATAAAAACTTTTACGCGTTTGGTGCGAAATTAAACACCAATCATAAAAAATTACCATTTCATTCGTAATTCCACTTCATCTGCTGCAGGGCGACTGCACAATTTGTTATGAAAACTTGCACTTAGTGTATTGTCTGGCAACAGCATTGATTTGCCTTTGTATAGTCAAAAAACCGGTGTTTACTTTAACAATACAACCACCTTTAACCATTCTGTTGTGCGTTACAACAACCCAGCTCAATATTTCCGAATTGGAAATTATAACAGGAATAACTGTACTTAAAACTACCTTCACTTCTCGGTCGTCGTTTGTAGAATGATTAGTACGAATTTTAGAGTACGGTACGTTTCCCGTGTGAAACGAAAAATGGAATTATTGTTACTTTTTACTCAGAACTTGCATTATATATAGAATTTATTTACCACCTCTTTCTGGTCACATATTGCTTCGAGTGAAAATCATTTCAACACCTAAGTTTCATGGTTTTACCTCCAACTGTTCCTAAGCCGTGGCGTCTCTCTCTAGGTGATGATGTAGACATATAGCATTCTCAAAGGGAAAACATCATATAAGTGAGATGAAACACGTGGTTATCACAAAAAAGTTTTCCAATGAACAGCTTCAATTATCCAGAAACTATTTTCATTAAATATAAATATCGAAGTGAAAGGCATTTAGATACACGGTTCTATTAAATATTACATGCTGTTTAACGCGTCGGCTAGAACACAACTAATAATTTCTCAGAAGGTGGTAAAAATTTTAGATCGTCTCTATTTACGGCAAAGTTAAATTCAGTTTTCGACACACATATTATAGTTAGATGTGAATTAAGCACGAAGCTCACATTTTGCTGACGGGTGTGGTTAGCTATTCCCATAAACAACTGAGACAAGCAGTGTAAAAGAAGCTTCCTGCATGCATCCTCCAAAAACAGTGACATCGATTACGCAAAATAGAAAGCACACGCAACAACGAATGACAGTTGACGATCGCTAAGGTCATTTCCGCGGAAACGCATCCCTTCATTCTCTTCAAGATGTCGCAGCGCGCCGGAAGTGTTCCTGTAGCTGTGCCCGAGGCGAAGCTGAAGCCGTACTACGTGCCGTGGCACGAGTACGGAAAGGTAAGTGAGATGTTGCACACGGTTTCAGGTAAGATACGTAGCAATGGAAAGTGCACAAATTAGAAGCTACACAATTCGGTTGCAGCGTGCACCGCTCCTCCTTCATAAAACGACTTTATTACGGACTCAGCGGCTTTGGAAGTTATATCCAACGATACTACTGATTATGAAAGACAGAGATACTGAAACATAGTGTAGCCGTCATTTCTTTGCTTGAAATGCGGGTCGATTTGTGTGGTTTTGTGTGCTACGCAGTTCGTAAATACACGAAATGTAAAAGACGTTGTGTATGGCTATCTAAATTCTCTTAGCGTTGATACACATTTCGAAGTG
This sequence comes from Schistocerca gregaria, assembly GCF_023897955.1. Classification (NCBI taxonomy): domain Eukaryota; kingdom Metazoa; phylum Arthropoda; class Insecta; order Orthoptera; family Acrididae; genus Schistocerca; species Schistocerca gregaria. The sequence goes on along the minus strand of NC_064924.1, from coordinate 86,443,827 downwards.
CAAGAATTTAATCACTGTAGCTTCCATTTTGTATCTATTTTGCGTTTCTGTAATAATTAGTTGATTTTCCGTGAATTAACAGAGTGTGCAACTCATGCGTAGTACGTTCCTGTTGGTAACCCGTTGTCATACGTATTAGCCAGTCGGCTGACAGTGCACGGCAGCAACTGAAAACCAGTCACATCGGTTTTTTTCCGACTTTAACTCCATTTCCGAAACTGTGGCTAAAAATTGCTCCGAGTGACAGAAAATATCCATCAACTTTGTTTATGAAACACAGGAAGCTACGAAGAAGCAGTGTTGGTCTTTATTCACATCCGATTAATTATTCGCAGTGTTCACTTCCTACCATTTATTACGGGAACTCTTCCAATAAAAAGGCCGTCGACAGGGTAAGTGCACCTTTATCTTTTGTTGCGTATCTCACACATTAAACGACCGTTGCATATTTGGTTGACTTGTAATCATTGTTCATGTTTATATCAGCAGACACTGGTGGAAATATCAATTGCCTAACATCAGTAATATTACAATTTTCGCAGCGAAAATGAGTGAGGAATAAATGAAACATGAAAATTATTTCTTAACTTCAGTTTTATAGATAGTGAAGAAGATGGTACATCCAAAAATGGGCCATCCGATCAAGTCTGAATGTAATGGGTTGTGTACCCATGACCACAAACTTAACATTAACTTATAACCATAGTCAGGAATGCGATCTCACCATCCCATCTACCCAATAACGATTAAACAAAAATGCGTTATGGCAATGGATACTCATCATTTCATCAGCTTCCTTTGAAGAATTAGGCTATAGGCCATCCAAACTTAACAAACAATCATTTCAGTCTTTTCTGAAGACCTCCAATAACTCTGTTACCGTTCGGATTGTACTTCACGAATTTCTGTGGAATTTCGAATTCTCATGAGGATTTGTGTTGATTTTTCTCGATTCATTTGATTTTCATGTTGACAATATTTAATTCTGTTCTTTCATTTCGAATCACGGCTCTGTTATTTCTTTTTGTGTTCTACAAAGTTTCATTTACATAGTGTAACGAAGTAATCACCATCATCATTCATATCGTTTGGGCCTTTGTCACACTTCAGCGAGATGTCAGCGTTGTTACAATATATTTGGCGATGTTAATGTCAGAGGGTGACCTGATACCCTTCCTGTCGCACCCCATACCCCCAAGGATGGAATTAGTGTACCCCACATTTATGTGTCTAGTGTAAGCCATGAAATAGTGCGAACGTTTTCAAATGTCAGCGAGTAGTTTATTTGAGGCGTAACGTGGGGACCAGCCCGTTATCCACCTAGTGGGATGTGGGTAACCGCCTAAAAACCGCATCCAGGCTGGCCGGCACACCTTCCCTCGTCGGTAATATGCCGGTGGGGGGAGGGGGAGTTCGATTCAGGGCTGGCGCGCCTACCCGTGTCCAGGACGCAAGGCATTAACGCCCTCGGCTAACCTGACAGATCTAACGAACTAATCACCATCAGTTTATAAAATTTAGTACTGATTCCTTTTTGCACTTTAGGGGTCAATTTTCTGTTACTGGACCGAAAGACAGTTTGATTATACATTTTATTTTCAATATCGTTTTCAATATCGTCACCTAAGTAACAGATTTGAAATATTTGCTCTAAAAATGATTATCAAAAATAGATTTTTGTCTTAGTGGATGTTGTGTTCGGAATGCCTTTATTTTCGCTATACAGTCTGAAGCCAGGTGGCGGAACATATTCACCTTCTAGAAATAACAGAAAATAATGTTCAACCTCTTTTCCTTTCGGATTGTCGTTTTTCCTGTCCGTACCTGTTCTACATGGACTGTGCGTTGTCTACTTTGCATGAATTAACTTTCTTAACAGTTATACCGTCTATCAAGTAGACTATGAAAGTAGGTCAAAATTCTTTACAAAACAGTTGTTTTATGTACAAGGAACAAATCATAACAAAAGATGCATTTCACTCTGAATTTATAACAGTACTATATTACCTTTGTTGTTTATGGGAATTTTTTTTTGTTTCATGTATGTGAAAATTAATGAATAATTACATGCAATACTGCGTATTTAGATATAATCGTCATGATAATACATGATCAGTTGAAACTCATTTCCATCTTAACCCTACCCTCTTTTACCGCAGACAGAGCTAATATTTTCTTCTAAACTTCGAAAGGCCAGTATCTGACGTATGGACGTCTTGTCCTGCTTTCTATTCTTGCCTAGAAGATTTCCCACCATTCTTATCTCCCTTACATCTATGCAAATATGTTGCAGATTTGTTGCAGATGGGTCTAGGAAACTGCATTCCTCACTGTAACTTCTTCGCCATACGCGAATTTCACGTAATCAATAAAAATTTGAAAATTTTCCGTGCATTCTGGGTATCAAACGTTACTTGTAGTTGTCCGTTTTCGTTACAATTATTTCGAATACAAAGTATAATGTCGTGGGAAAACCATAACCTCTGTAACATGATGGAAAAAATCGTCTGCGTCACTAAATTTCTTTACTTATTTAGTGGTTTTGATCGTAAATATATGAAGCGCTGAAACACTAAAAACTGTAGCAGAGACCTTTGTCCCAAGCCCCTAAACTTGTATGTCCCTCTTTAAGAAATGTTAATGTCGCTAAGGAAAGCGCAACAACTTTACAATGTAGAAACATGGAAGGATTCGACTTACCTCTGAACGTAGTTTGGGGGTAGTAAGCGAATACGTAAGGTAGATTCACAAATCACCAACTGAGTTTACAGTGACGTCAACGTGTTTGTCGCATTACAGGCTATTAATTTCGTATCACACAGTGCCAATTTTACTATCTTTCATCGCGTGTGTAATAATGACATTTAAGGTTTGAGTCAAGTTCTGGAGCGAGGACCTGTACTCAACAACATGAACTAAGGTACTCATAAAATTACAAAGAAATCTTCGTACAGGTGATGCTCTCTAAGGGGACAGTGTGAATACAAGTTGAATCCGAAAACTTGAAGTTCTTGTGGGCAGTTTATGAGTCTTTCAGGATAAGGGTTTCGTGGTCACCAGCCCCTCGTTATAGAATAATAATGTAATGATGATTTATTCAACTTTGTACCACATTTACGTGTATTTCTTTGAAAGGATCCTCACAATAGTAAACCATTTGATAAGCACTCAACAAAATATTCGAAACAGAACAGTGTAGCGCAAAAAACCTCGGACAGTGCTAGAGTACAGTGATGTGTTTCTCTGTGGCTGCAGGAACAGTCTGCCACCGCAGTCAGTGAGCCCAGACACAAGAGGAAAGTCGGCCTGTTCTTCGTCAGTAAACTTACCCGCACTGCTGTGCATCACAGTGACACTTACGCAAATCTAAACCCAGGTAGAAAGTGAACCCCACTGAATAGAAGATTGAGGACGAAGAAGCAAGCGGGCTTATTATTATCAACAGAAAGTACGATAGATAAACAGTACAAACTTGTTTGCACATGCAGTGGACACATGCAGTGATGCGCATATAATTTCCCTACAATACAGACACAAACAGGAACGGGAATAGGAAACCAAACGAAATGCAATTGCTCGGTAAAAAGCAACCAGAACCCGTGGGTCACTGATACCAAATTGATGAAAGAATGTCCTGTCATCCCACTGAACTTTTATCACTGCAGTTCTACTTCACCTACCACGAAGAATCCTGACATTAGATAACAGCCGAGTGTGAAGTACATCAGATTCATACACCTCTTGTAACTCCTATCCAATAGTTGTGAAAAGAGCCACCATGAAAACATAATGCTTGCGTTCAGATAAAGACGCCTTGCCTTTCCTAATATCGATATATTACAACAGGACTTTCTTTTGAAAACATAAATATTATTGCACGGGATTTATTCGCAGTTACGAACACGAACATAAATCAGTTGATTACATTTGACGATCGCTAAGTTTGTAGCTGCAGAAACACCTCTCATCAATTGGTTCACAATGGCTGAGCGAACCAGCAGTGTTCCAGCTGCTGTTCCAGACGTGATGTAACAGGAGTGATACCAGCACTTGCGTCGGTATGGAAAAGTAAGGAACACGACCCATGCAGTATTACATTAAGTGCGTAGCTGCAGTAATTACATGTGTTAGAAGTTACAGAACTATAAAGGTTCTCGTCGTTTCGCACACAATAAAACTCTGTTCGGGTTGCTATAGACTTAACGACATTCACCGTTGTAGGCTGCGGTGTTGTTGATTACAAGACCAATGCAATGATGTGCTTGCTACACTAAGCCTCTCTTCTTGTGGTCGAAATCGATGTCGTGGGTCTGGATTGAAAGTGCGTATGGGAGGTAGTGCGAGTTCGTCTCCTCCCTGACCGGCACCCAAAAATTTCGTATTTACTATTGAGTTAATCGAAGTAAAAGATAGTAACTCTAAAGGTCTTCCGAGCAAACATTAATAATTTATTGTGCCTCGATTATATCGTACTCAAGTTTCGCCACCTTACAGGAGTCTTTGTCTTCTTTTTTTTTTACCAGCTGAAGATGTGTTTGAGAGTATTATCGTGAGACGAATAATGATTCATATTTATGTCCGCAGTGACACTCAACTTAAATGTCTCGTTTTCTCAGTATAAATTTCAACATAATACGATTCTTTACGCTGACTTTATATTGACAAAAGCCACAGATTTGGTACAAAGTTTCCACATATTTTTGTAAAAGGTGATTTTATTTCCATCACCGTGCATTACTACCCTCCAACTTCTATATTCAGCTAGACAGCGAACAACGAATTGTTGGAAGCAGATGCTAATTGTCTGTATGATGTATGGTAAATATTAAATTCTTTGACGGAATGCTAAGGTAATTAGTTAAAATTTTTGTTTATTGTAGTTGTTGTGGTCTTCCGTCCAAAGACTGTCTTGATGGAGCTCTCCATGCTACTCTATCCTGTGCTCGTCTCTTCACCTCCAAGCTACAAGCAACTAATGCAACCTATATTCTTCTGAATGTGCTTAGTGTATTCATGTTTTGGTCTCCCTCTACGACTTTTACTCCTCATGCTTCCTTCCAGTATGAAATTGGTGATCTCTTGGTGCCTCAGGATTTGTCCTACCAAACGATCCCTTCTTCTGGTCAAGTTGTGCAACAAATTTCTCTTCTGCCAAACTCTATTCAGTACCTCCTCATTAGTTATGTGATACACCCGTCTGATCTTCAGCATTCTTCTGTAGCATCACATTTCCAAAGCTTGTATTCTCTTAGTGTCTAAAGGGTTTTTCGTGCATGTTTCGCTTCCATACATGGCTACACCATGCAAATACTTTCATAACGGAATTCCTGACACTTAAATTTATACTCGATGTTAACGAATTTCTCATCTTCAGAAACTCTTTCCATTTCATTGCCAGTCTACATTTTATATTCTCTCTACTTCGATAATCATCTTTTATTTTGCTCTCCAAATAGCACAACTCATCTACTATTTTAAGTGTCTTATTTCCTAATCTAATTCCATTACCATCACCTGATGTAATTTGACTACATTCCATTATCTTCGTTTTACTTCTGTTGAAGTTCATCGTACACCTTCCCATCAACACACTTTCCACTCTATTTTTGTTTATTGAAAAGAAAATTTCGTTACAGGTAGCATTGGCTAGAAACTCACAAACTTTGTCATACACCTTACAAAATGGTGCTGTTAAATAAATCTCGATTAGAAACTTTGACTTCGTTTGGATGTTGAAATACTTTTGTAACTCAAAACACAAGAAGTTCGACGAAGCTGACAATAAATTTCGATTATTGCTAATGGCAGCGTATAACACGTAATCTCATATTATTCCTGTTCTCGCCATTTAATTTGTAACACAGCGAAAGACCAGCACGGCGTCTGAGGTTCTACCTGTCTATAGGCCACTTCATCTGCTGGTCACATTCTTAAAAGAATTCTCTGCCTTTAATTGCGTTGTATGGCAATGTTACAAAATAACGGTTAGAAAAACAGAAGAATTTAGTTCATACAACCGTTTGTATGTGAACGCGTGCTTCGATTGTTTGTAATTCTGGTTTTTACAATAATTCGAATAAAGAGAAGCCTCGTACTAGACGTTTAGTTTTGCAAACCGTATTTAAATAATCGAACGCAATTTACACGTGATTCTTCGCATAGTTTTGGCGACCAGTTGCGCTTCTTTATACACCTTGGACACATATACATAATTTGCAGACTCTGCTGGCACGGAAATAAAAATATATAGCGTCACTTTAGAAAAAAATTTCCGTGATATTATTTAATAAACTGATCGGAGGTAGGGACATAACTAGATATATGACTAATAAACATTCATTCGAAGAGCTTTGTACGTAATCTACAGAATAATCTTAAAAGTTTCTCTTAGCACATCGGTGCAAGCACACTTTATCTTGTTCTTATTAATGATGGGACGTGCTGAAATACATTTTTAAAATAATTACTGAACTGAACGGTGACAAAAATGTTGATGTGAGTTTTACAATACGTTGACTACTATTGAGAAAATACCGTCGCTTTGGATACAGCACAATGCCCCACACTCATTCCATCTGTGTCTCTGTTCCAGGTCCTAAGCACTGCTGTCGAATATAGGTCCATTCCACCGACATGCCCTACACGGTAGCTATCGTCAAGATTTACAGTAGCTAAAATAATTCCTTAGTACATCAATGCAAGCTGGCGTTCTCGTTTTTTTTACATTATCAACATTACATGTCGTTATGTCCTAATATCACTTAATTTACTGACTTTAATATCGACCAGAAGTTGTGCTGAGGGTTTTACAAACATTCTCTGCTACTCATAAAGTTACGCATCTTGCAGTTTAGCGTAATACCCATTACTCATTGCATTCTGTATCTCTGTTACAGGTGATGAGTGCTGATGCAGAGTGTAGGACCGTTCCACCTCTACGGCCTGTACGGGAGCAAGACGTGGAGGTCTTGTTGAAATACCGTGAGTACCTTTTGGTGTGCTGAGGATACGAGTAGCAACGATTCAAGTAGTGTAATGGTTTTGATGAGGTGGCTTTGTTACAGAGCTTACGTTTTTTATCACCAACTTTTTTACGTATCCCATCTGCGTCTGCTATAATAAATATGAAATGAATGTAGCGCTGCGTCTTTGTTACTTTGTCAGAGTCTGCTTTATACGTAACGTTTTATGAGCATTGTGTGACATACACTATGGAAAGGATATTCAGTTCTGCTAGTCTTACAACTAAAATCACTGTACCGATCATCTGTATTAGGAGTGATACCAGGGAAGCCACGTTTTAGGGTATGAACTTTTTACTGGTCGTGTTCTGTTCATTCTCCTGGTAGTTGAGTAGCTAGGACATGAATTGCGTCTGTCAGTGAATGCACTCGTTCCTGATGGATCTTTCAACTAGATCTGTGTGGTAGTAACAGAGTCAGAGAAAACGCTTTGGAGATCTTAATAACTCTCTGGTTTAGAACTAGGATCGTGTGTCATATTTCCACTAAATTCTGTACTGCTAATGGGCAGCTTACAGTCCTCTGAGATGGTCAGTAGATTACTTCATAATTATTTTGATTCTGTCAAATTAATTTCTGTTTCCAGAGGATGTTAACTTCATTATTATTTTTCCGCCAACTGTGTCAACAACGTTGGATAGCAGTGAGTACTATAAGATGTATTCACCTTTTCTGACATGCAAGAGCAGTAATGATAAGTATTATAGCTCTCTATGTACATACTGCAATGATGACACATTATTAGTCTGTGGTAGTAGATGACAGTGAGTTACTGCAGATAGATGTTGTTTAGAGTGATGGTGAACTTTTATTTTACAGGCCACTGCTACCGCCACGATGTGCAGTCTGAGCCGTCCCCGAGACCGGCGCTCACGTATGTAGTATCAAACGTGGCAGCACGTAAGGTGCAAGAGAGGCAAGGAGGAGGCGAAACAGCCCGACAGCAGCCGCCGCAGCAGCACCGCGATGTGGTTGAGGCAGAGGGAGGCGAAGAGGAGGAGGAGGTGGGGGAGGCCGAGACCAGCCGTGGCCTGCTACGGCGGCTGCTGGCCTGCTGCCTCTGCATTAGGCTGCCACGAGGTCGCAGGTCCAGGAGGACCAGCAGGTGAGTCCAGCATGTTGTGCCGTGTGTTCAGAATTCTTCAGCGTGGAACTTACCATGTAGCGCAGGTGAATATGTGAATAATCTGTAGTTACTGCCCCACACTGTGACATCTAGGGTTGGAGGGAGTGGGGGAGGGGTGTTTGGGCTTATCCCAATTTATGTTCTGAAGATGTGTGTGGGGACTTTAGTATCACTACTCATACTTCAAAATTCTGATAGTACGGAAATTGCTCAGTCAAGTTCAAAGTATGGGTATGAAGATTGTCCAAATTCCAAATTCTAACAGTATCTCAAGTATCAATGAGTTTTGGTTATTTACATGCGATAATCATGAATGTGTTTTAATCAAATTAAACATAACTACTTAACAGTTTTGCATAGCAACTACATGCGTAATTTCTTGTGTGGATAGTTTGTCCAAAAACGATTTTAAATTTATGAATAAACAAAATTAAAAATATTTAATCAATTTCAGAGTTCATCCTGAAGAATCGCCGACAGCTGGCAGTCAGGCTAAGCAACAGAGCCCTGTCGTCAAAATCCTGGTATGTATTGAGAGAAACATGTATAAAACTTACGAAATCTTTGTAAAGACTTATAAGATGCTACTACTTGTCCAATAGCCGTTTCATTAATTACATTAGTAGTTGACTGAGTAATGATAGAGGGTACTTGGCATCATTTCACCTCAAGGAAAATTGTGATATACGGTTAATTGTACTCAATACAACAGGAGTCTAGTGAAGCTTAATTTAAATAACACTAGCAGTAAATAGTAGCCCAGTCTCTATGTGCAGTGTAATCTATGAGTCACAAGGTAACCTTGGCTCTACCTGTAAAAGAAATAATACTCTGCGAATAAGGAAATGGTACAAAGTGAAAACTGGAAATTATCATATTTCTATACTTGTCATTCGCTACCACAGATAGTAGTGTGGATAGTTTGAGGTAGAATCCACAGCCCAGGTCTTGTCCGTCAAATGGAAGCTGACTTGATAGTAATCAGATGGTACCCCATCTGGAAATATTTAGGGAAGGTTTCCAGATTGGTATATGTCTTTAAATTAAGGTCAGCTTTTCGAAATACTTGTTTGCAACTGGGGAGTAGGAATAATTTATGATTTATTTTTTCTTAGAAAAAAATTTGATAGCCTTGATTTTGTAAGTCAGTAAACTTCACGATATTCTCACCATTTCTGGTTTACATGTAACACTCGTCAGGAAAATTACTGAATCTGTCCTGTTACACATGCTTAGGCAAATGCACTTGATAATTCCTGCTGGGGCATGTTCCTATCTAATCAAAATTAAAACGACTACAATTTCCCGGTTCTGTCACTGTTTTCGGGGATTTGTCTTGGTTGTAAGCTGTTGCAGTCACTTCTCCATTAACCGAAATCAAGAAACCTCTGGCTACATTAAATCTTCTGGGTATCGCATAGGTCAAATTTTAACTGTGTTAGTTGTTGGCTGGTAACATCCAAACTGATGTCTTCTCATATGTCAACCAGAAATGCTACATTTTTAGAACACAAAGACTTGCGCTAGACGATGGGATTTTCTACTGATGACGACGGACTGGGATGTTACATACTAGGATACAATCTGAAAAATTCCTATCTTTATACCTCTATATCGCACTTTGATAGATACAGAACAGTCGTCTAGCGATTTTGAGTGAGGCGTAATCACAATAAAATTTTGCAGTTGTCATGCCATTCTCACTGTACCTGGCGCGTTGATACAGACATTGCAGATATGTAAATGAAAGGGTGTGTGAATACTGTCCATTTCGATTAGTTATAGATACAAAAAGATGCGTTAGAATAAACATGCATTGTTTCTCATTCAACTCTTCATATATTAGCAGTTGGAAGCAAAGATGTTACTATATGAAGTGTTGAATGACAACCAAAGTGCATAATATTGTTGCCATTCAGTATACAGATTGTTCTTATCGGTAATGATTTAATTGGGGGATAATTGTGATTCCATGATGATACTACAAACCCTCACTATTGATAGAAAAAGGCAAATGTGGCAACGTAACGAAAGAGGCCATGATGAGGAAACGACTTAATTGAAAGTTGTAAGCGAAAATTGCTCCGGTGTGTCGGGCAATCGCCCTCATGTTGCAGGCCCCTCGTTGTCTGCAGTTGGAAGGGAATTAGAAGGGACCTAAAAAAGCAGAAAGGTTCATTAAATATGGACTCTAACGTGCATACCTGAAGAGCTGTGAGCAGTTGTTAACTTTTGCTACTGTGAAATATGTGTCTTCTACTGAACAACTACTCATAGCTCATTAGGTATGCGTTTTAGAGCCCTTGTTTACTGAATATTTTTGTTGTATTGGTTCACACTATCTAATCTCAAAGCACGAAAAGCAAAGAATTTGCAGTAGAAGTGATCCACTGCCAGTTATCAAAACTATTTTCGGTCGTTTCTGGACGAGGGTCCCATGCGTTGCATTGATATATTTATCCCTCCCCATCACCCATGAAAGTTTGTAACATCATCACGGACCAAACCTATGTAGCTCGCATTCTCTGTGCGTTCTTCGTTCACGCCACCATTTACAACAATGATCTAAAACTCAGTATAGAGAGAAGTTTCTATTTAAACGGACCTAGCGTTTCGTTCAACCTATACTGACTGCAGTGTCTTCATCTGTTGCAGGGCGGAAGTGTAGAGGAGATGAATAACAGAAGATGGGAAAATCGGTTTTCTTTTGGAATTCAAATACTGACAACTATTTGTTTTGATAGGTATATGTTTCATTGACGGGGAAAGTAATCCTAAATTAATCTAACTATGTTTTCCCGTTTGCAGGAAACATACTCGAAGGAGAAGCAAGAGCTGGTGTCTGCGTGGGTGTTGAAGCATTTCGGAAGCGCCCAGGACCGCTGCAGATGGATGGAGGGGCTGCACGAAGAAGCCGAAAACACACAATTGGCAGAGGTAACGTACTGCAGAAGCTTTAGCTATGCAAGCAGTGGTGAGTAGAAGAATAACATAAATAATAATTCATATATACTAGGCACAGTAATGTGGTTATGTATCAAAGACTAAATCGTTGTGTCTCAATCTGATGTGAACTGAAATTTTGATGTGTGTGTTTACACCCTTAATTTACAGAGGCAGAATATTTGATCAGAAACTAGACGATTCTAAATAAGTTTATTTACAGATTCTGTTCCATCTGTTGTTTATATATGCTTACTCATTTCAGTTATTAAATGTCAGCCATGTGCCTACCGCAGGATGTTCCTGTAATAGGAAACAACCAAAACAAAACAAAAAACACTTATTAACCCTCTCCACTAACGTCCCAAAATACAAATAACTGTCCTAACAGGTCTCCCATGTATCAGGGCTTCTGTAGACTGGAGATTTTTCTCAGTTAAACAGTTGTGGAGCAAAATGTTTCAAAAATTAAGGCTGGGGAATGTCATAAATTACTAGTGATCGTAATCGGAAAAGAATTTTTCATACAAGAGAATAGAATATTTTGAGTTTCAGAAGCGCACCTCTAATAGCAGAACCACAACAGTTGATGATTCAGGTTCTTAGATCAAAAATAAAAATTAAATCAATGTTCTTGTCCGTGACTGCCAAACGACTTACATTGAATATTATTCCAAACTTCCATTAACAGATTTGTTCTGTGACAAAAGCTCACTGAAAGTCCATTTTTATTTATTACTGGCGACAGCGGTTTTTTTAACTGCCTAATTAAATGCAGTGGATCTTAGTGAATTATTCACGAAAGATGTTGGCTACTGTTTGGGGGACAGTGTCAAATGCCCCTACTGTGGTGTTAGGAGAAAGAGCTGTGTCACGTGTCGTAAGCTTGGTGGGTCATCTTTACCTGTCCTTCTAAACGTTGACAAACTCAAATTTTTTCAACGGAATGCAAGAGCAAAATGATGCCTTTTGAGTGTTACATACGAGCTCTCTGTGCATTCAGTTAAACACTAATTCCTTGAGAACTACAGTGAGATAGGAAAACGTAATATAGGTATCTGGCTTGAAGGACAAAACTTTAGTCACCAAAATGGTAGTGAAAACCTTTGAGTTAAACCCCTGATTTATCCGTTGCCAGCCTGACTTTGAATTCCAAAGATGTAATTGTAGTGTTGCGCTTAATTTGTAATGCACAGTACAAAATAACATAAACTAGTAACATATTAGTATAAGAGATATTTCCTCTGATAAAGTGTACCAATTCAAAGATAGGTAGTAGGAAGGGAGAAAAAATCTTGGAATGTAATTATCTCAGTTGAGTTATTGGTACTGGAACACAAGAAAGAGAAGGATGCCAATTAGTGAACGTATTTCGATATAAAATCTAAGAAAAGTCCTTAGAACCATTACTTCCTTGTGAATCTCATACACTGAATCTGCAGAGGATGAACCTATTAAGGATTTAGATTCTTTGACTCTTCTCAATGATATTCCATCGTGGGTTTTCCCACGTTCGATATTTCCGTGTACCTCTGCCACATTTAAAATTGCTGAGGGTCTTTTTAACACAGTGTCGGTGATGATTCAAATGTCAAATTAACTGATACCCTAAAGCAAATTAAAATAGTATATTCGCGTTGTTCGCATCATAAGAAGATTAGAGGCAAACATTGAATAAATTTGTTTATACCACTGATCTAAGAAATCATAAGAAACTGTAAAAACAGATACTGAATAAGAATATTGGAATGAAATAGTGGTCTGGCACTACTCATACGTGAGTGTAATGAGAAATCAGATTTAACAAGTTACAGACCTGCTCGTATAGACTAACGTGCTGTGAGCTAGCCGGCGAGCCAGGGTGCTTCACCAGACACGAAAGTAGTGCAAGTATTGGATTCACAACTACTGGTCTGGTTCACCAGCCTGGCTGAGTGTGGCTTATATGCCGTTTTTCACCCTCGTTTAGGTGAATGCTGAGCTGCTCTCCAATCTCCACCTCATAAAAAACACCATTCACAAACACCTTCAAACGAAACATGCAGATCAGCGTTGGCAACATTCGCAGACAGGTGACGAACACAGCTTTCCTCCGTTACTTTTAACTTACAGCTGCAGCCACAGGAAGGGTAACCAGCCAGAAAGTAAAAAATAAAAACAAAACAAAAAATACCAGGTCACGAGAACTGTGGTATTCGAAAGAGAAGAAAGAGAAGGAAAGAGAAGTTATGCATTGCAAGTGACATGAGGATCGGAGAAATTATTTTGTATGCCTGGAAAATTAGACATTACTCACGCTGGTTTAGGATTTAAGCCCCTTAGCGTTAGTTTGTTACTCTTAGCGTTTTTAACGGTAACCGTTGAAATCATATCGTATGTGATTTAACTGTTCAGTAGGCGAAACTCTTTCAGTAAGAAAACCAAAGGTTATCAAACACACAGAGTTCCCTTCATCCTTGAAGCGTAAATATCTTATCTTAGTAGAGTGGCACAGCTCTCTCGCTGGGTAGAGTATGTTATTCAATGGCTCTGAGGTACTATGAAGCTACTACACTGCAGCACTTAAAAAAAAAGGTTAGGTTATCGATTGTCAACTGATCGTCATGACATTGATCTTCAAACATGGGCGTTGCAGTTGAGCAGAGAAGTAAAGTTAAAGCATTTCAAGGCAAGCACCAAATCACTATTCAATCTGTGGCACGCGCAATTCTGACATGGATAATAACAGAGCTTATAACTAGAGGCTATATATGCGATAAATATTAACTCGAAAAGTTCTTTTCACAATTTAAAATTTTGGGGATGTACTTTATTACAAAGGGTAAAAAAAATCATCCGTTTTGCAATAATTGTCATCAGTTACTCAGAGTTTTACGATTCATCTTAGAGCCCATGAGGCCTGCTACCGGATTATCCTTTTTTCATTCTTTTAAAGGAAACTAATGGAGAGCTTGCAGTGAGAAGCATAATGAACGTGTACATATTTCAATTAGATATGTTGAAAATACTTGACAGCACGTTTTGTGTAACATATTTCATAAAATTGGCGTTTGAGGATTCAGCTTTATTACATATGGTTGGATATGGAAAGAGAGTGTTTCTAATTTATGTTGTAACGAATATTTTAACTACTCAAAATTTATTGACAGTGGTTGGATATTTTGTAGAAAAATTCAGTGTGTATCAGAGGAAAGGTAATGCTGTTCTACTTCTATGTGGAACACCACATTTTTGTACATCATGCACCAAATTACATTTGGGATGAGTTTTTATCCCTAAGTGAAAATGGGACAAAACGGAAAAAAATGTGTATTGAATTATTTGGGCCAGTTTACACACCCACCAAATATCATCAAGACCATTTATTTACATCTGGGATAGTTCCCTTGCTAGGCAGCGAGTCAATATTTTCGAAATCTCCAAGTATGTTATATTTTGTCGACTGGACAAAAATGCATGTGTGGTCACCTCACACCACCTGAGGCTTGTAAATTGCAGAGTCATCAATCTTCGTTTTCCGCTGGTTATCTGTCCACCTTGTGACGCTTGACAGCAATTAGATGTGGGGACCAATTAATCTCAGGAATCTTTCGATCTCTACACGTACAGAATTGCTGATTTACGTAATATTTTTGATAAATATGCTGCTGTGTGTTTCATATTTCTGAACCCCCTTTAAAATATTACAAAACGCAGCAATTTATACTCTTTATGTAATTTTGTGTGTGTGTGTGTGTGTGTGTGTGTGTGTGTGTGTGTGTGTGTGTGAGTGTGTGTGTGTGTCTGTGTGTGTGTCCTCGCTTGTGTGAGTTTAGAAAACGAAATGAATCTTTCTCCACAAAATTAGGTGCCTACTTTGTAAAAGAGGTACCACGTAAATGGAGTATGTTTTAAATATACTTTCATTATTTATTGAAACTACCAGTACTTTCAGACTGGTTGCCTCATTTTCATACTACACAATAATGGGAGTAGTATAAGTCAGCATGTGACATATTTGTAAGGTGTGTCAAGACTCACTGCTGTGTGATAATAAATTCTGTTTTCTTCCCCTTCTCTACAGATCAGTTTCGACTATAGTGTGCTACTATAACAAAAAATGTATAATGAGAGTAACGTCGCCCACACTGTAGAACAGGTCACTCGTTAATGGCAGTTAAGTCGAAACAAATGTATAGCCTAAGAGAAAAAAATAAAAATTATCATCATACAGCACCAAGTCCCCACATTACTTAGAGAAAATAATTCTCTCAGGTATTCTGTCTCACAAAAGTAACTCCACTGGTCACGACGGATCAGTAACCAACCAATGTGATGTATACAAGACTCGCAGACTTACCTCTCGACATCAGAACGTCCAGTACTATGGAAGGCTTATGCACAATTCCTCGACTTAGCGAGCTCCTAGAAGTTTTACGAAAATGTTTAAGCTTTCAGCCAGTTAACCACAGGAAAAGAGTATAATCATATTCTTGATTATTTCCTGCCCTCAAGTAACAGCAATCTTCAGCAAAATGATACTGCCGTCCAGGAGTTTTGAGAATGTCTTGTACTGTTACAGGAAACCCATCAGCCATTAGTTTAGTACAGTAGCCCCGACTACAACCACTTTAGAAGTATTATGGGAAGAACAGCCTATCATCCCCAGTCTGCACAAATTCTCCCTCCCCAGACACCACAAATTGGATCCTGCCTTGGTAGTATGCATGCAGACACACATTGTAGTCCTCCTCTCTTGGCGACAGTTAAAATTATTCAAATGGGTAAACAAAACACTTAGCTGAAAAACCCACATAACATGTTAGTGCGAAGACTACCATAACAGAAGGTAATTAGTTAACAAAGTGATAAAATATTATGATGGCACACTTTAATGAAAAGCTCAATTAAATTCTCAGGAATGTTCAATGTACAACATGATGATAATGTAAAGTTAAGATAAAGAAAGATACCTCAGGTAGCATCTTTATAATCTGAAAATATTTATAATTCTCAGCACCTTAAATATCACTAAAAACAAGTGGAAGTATGTGGAGATAAGTTAGCTAAATCAGAATGAATTATAGATCTCATTTATAACAAACAAATTACCATCTCAGATTTTTAATAAAGCAAACAATAAATCCCACAACGTGGGCCCAACACTACGAAACCAGGCTCTGCCTGTCACACAAAAGAAAGGACAAGAAGAAAGAAATTGGTCCAGCTGCTCCATCTGGTACCAACTTGAAAGCATCCTTTTTCGGGATTATAGATGAAACAAGTCAACGGCTTTTAAAGCAGAAGTGGACCATGCATACCAAAGGTGTATATAGCAAACGAAATCCAAGCTTCATGGCTTAGTACTTTGAATCTACTACTGGGAAGGAATAAATCCGACCCACATTTCCCTAAGAATCAGACATCATCGAAAGTCGTCAAAAAAGAAACACTAAACCGGAGGTAACTATAAACAGAAACCCATCACTGTTAGGAGTGCAAGCATATCTTGGGGTCCTGTTAGCGTGCAACTACAGGGTTAGGGATATCTGAAGGACCTGCATGCTCTGAGGCAGAAATACTAAGTTGAAAAAGGAAAACGAATATTACATTGCTACCACAAATGTGAAATTATTGCGACAATTTGGTAAACAATAAGGATTAACAATTTGTTGGACTACCAAAACATCACAACCCTAGGTTTCAAAATACACATTATCAGCACGAAAGAGTTATGGACAATGTAGGGTATATGATCTATGAAAAAAAGGAAGCCGTGAACATAAGCAAGAATATATCAATGTTTGCAGCAGATTTTGCTGTAAATAAGACGTTTATCAACGCAGTAGTGAATTTTTCTAGCGTATCAAATAATTGTCAATACTCACTATTTGATGAGGTGCAAAGGCTACACCCTGCTCAATGCATATGCGGCCATCTCATCTCTGAGAACAGAAGCCATAGTCCTGAGAAAATAGAACAATTTTGGGATCTCCTAGAGAAGGAGAAGGCGAAAATAACTACAAAGAATATTAAGATCTTTGTCGACGACTGTAAGCTAACGTGGAATAGTAGCAAATTATGAACAGGTACAGGAAAACATCCTACGCACAGAAGGAGCAAGACATTTTGAATTTGGTTTTTTCTAACAAGTCGAATGATGGAAAATCGTCGATGTGCCCCATTCTAGGAATGCGATGAAGGAAATTAAGAATATTAAAGTTCAAAGAAGTACCAAATATTATTTAGATAATTACCTCTCCAGGATTAAAATGAGTTTCATTCTTCTCAGAAAGGCTCCAACAGCTGGAAAGAACAAATGCAGAGATGATGTGGCAAAATTTAAAATCAATTAACAAGTATTGATAGAGTGCCGTCAGCAACTAACATTTTAGTCTCAGAACTGGACAGACCGTACAATACAATGCACAATACAATACGCAATACAAGAAGCTTGAAATTTCGCAAACGGAAACGAAGATGGTGCAACGAGACCTCGGAACTAAATTACGCACTCAGAACACATTCGTTGACAAAATTAAACTCTCCGAAGGAACATGAAGATTTTAACTCCTTTTGTGAAAGTCGGAAGCACGCAGCCCCTGTGATCCGACTTGCAACGCCATTATTTTTGAAACAACATATGGAACGTATTGATCAGGATATTCTAAAGAACAGTCTCAGGGATTTCAATCAAATATTCAAGTCTAATCTGAAAGTGTAACAACACCCAACCACGTGCTTCAGAGAAAAAAATAGCGGCAAACGCACATACACACATCTAAGACAGAAATTAAACAGATCATGGATGCCCTAACGAACAACAAAGCAGTTTGAAAGGAATAAATTGTCGTAGAGTCCCGGAAGCTGGCCAATGAAGACATTCTGAACATACCAGCTGAACTCTTTGAGGAGATACAGGGAAGTGGTCGGGTATCCTCTGTGTGCCTATCGGTCCTAGTCTACCAGCTCCATAAAATTGGTGGCTCAAAAGGTTACCAGCAGTTGAACAGGTATTATATTAGTATCTGTTCCATGGGAGACGCTCTCCGAAACAGTACAGAACTGAATTGACGTTTATTTTTATATATAGACTAATAAGTACCAGGCCAATTTCAGGAAAGTAACTTTTTGCCTAGAGATTTTCAAGTTGAAAAACATTATAAAGAATTAAGCGTCTGGAAGGTACTGCCGTGCGATAGTATGCATTGATAAAAAAGGCGCACGACTCAGTTGAAAGCGAGTCACTGTTGAATGTTATGGAAGGATTGGGAGTACATCATTCAACAGATTCTGATCGATACAGGATCAAACGTGCATTTAGTTTCAACATCTCGGACCGCTTTCCAAACCAAAACTGGTATCAGACAACTCGATGAAGTTTCCCCACTCCCTTTTAACTGTATCTTGGAAAAGATCATTCGAGAATGGAGGAAAACAATGAGCTAAGAGGATGGGGATGAATAATGATTCAGACTAGGACCCAAACACAGCTGATGATCTAGCCATTTTTTCCTACAACATTAATTCACCATTCACGAAGATTCATCAACTAAAAGAGATAGCTCAGCAAGTAGGATTACAATCCTCCTTTGAGAAGATAAAATAAAATACAAATATCAGTGATGGACCACAAAA